>NC_085107.1:15440000-16763252 GCF_030269925.1 Bombyx mori | reverse complement strand
ATCTCGTTATATTCAAGATTGATGAATTGTGATTGTTTTTTTTTGTCATTTGCCTTCAATTTATGTTATGAATACGTATCATTTTGATCACATCCAACGGCCCCAAGCTAGGATTTCCTCTTGAGTTACGGACAATGAAAACAGAGTACGAGACAAGAACAAATACATCCAGACTTTCACTGGTGGTAGGACCTCTTGGGAGTCCGCACGGGTAGGTACCACCACCCCGCCTATTTCCGCCGTGAAGCAGTAATGCGTTTCGGTTCGAAGGGTGGGATAGCCGTTGTAACTATACTTGAGACCTTAGAACTTATATCTCAAGGTGAGTGGCGCATTTACGTTGTAGATGTCTATGGGCTCCAGCAACCACTTAACACCAGGTGGGCTGTGAGCTCGTCCATCCATCTAAGCAATAAAAAAAAAAAAAAAAAGACGCCATTATTTTTTTCTTTTGAAGGCAGACGCATTTATTTTCGATTTGATCTACTGCTTAACGCAAAATTCAAAATATGTCGAATTAAGAGAAACGCTCGATAGTAGCAACAAATGTAATCGAGATAAGGGTTGTTTTTCTGAAATCGCCAATGCCTTTTGTTACTTATAGGCCGTTTAGTTTTCATTTTAATATTCACTTTAACTTTTAACCGCACGTATTTAATATCGCGAAGAGGAAGTCTTTCACGGCGTGTAATACTGGGCCAGTTATGTTACGAGAATAAAAGGAATTAACGGTTCACCTGATTATCCGTGACCATCGAGCCCTATATAGATATCCCAACATTAATTCTGGGTTACCTTAATAATTAGTTATCAATAGTCCTCTCACGAGTATCCTAGAGGCAATCTCTTGAATAAATAAACAGTCCAACCACAAACTATAAAATACTTATTAAATTACATGAACAAACAAATGTGGGCACGTTTTCGTAGCCTTAAAATGAGGACTGTAAGAAGCTCAGAGCACGCTTCACTAGTGACGTCCTTGACACGAAATAAACGTAGATTGAACAGGGAGATTTTAAGCACGTCTTATGAAAAAAGTTACGTTGCTCTTTTATAACCGGACAAGTTTAATTTTAAATCTTTCATATTTATGTATTACTCAAGCAAAGTTTGCCACTCACACTAATTGGTTTTCTTTATGTTATAAAAAGAGAATGAAAGTAAAAATATTAATTGGCGAAAGAAAACGAACGATCCACGGTCTAAAGGCAATGGTGCGATTTCATAACATATTGATTTAATAAAATTTTAAATCGATTTGTTTTTTTTTTTTGATTGCTTAGATGGGTGGACGAGCTCATAGCCCACCTGGTGTTAAGTGGTTATTGTAGCCCATAGACGTCCACAACGTAAATGCGCCACCCTAATCCCTTGAGATATAAGTTCTAAGGTCTCAAGTATAGTTACAACGGCTGCCCCACCCTTCAGACCGACACGCATTACTGCTTCACGGCAGAAATAGGTAGGGTGGTGGGTTTAAGTACAACCCCAATTTTTGTTAAGCGCAATGAAATTTATATCGTCAAAAACATTGGTTAATACTGAATCTACTTATCGTAAGATCCGCCTTTACTCTACACGTGCTGCTTTCTGGTATTTTCACGCATTCAAACATTTTATGTTTTTAAAAATCTCATCCTTAAACTAGGAGCTAGAAAATATATTTTTTATTATAATATTTAACGGAAATCCTATTTATCTATCTATTACTCTCTTATTCTGATTAACTATAACAATTGTTTTAAACATGAATGGCCCATGGAGGTTACCTTGAAGGACAATTGGTAACTTATATCATATGTAAGATAAAAGGACATTACGATCTACATTAATGTAGACAAAGGCGTGATTGATATAACAATGGGGTTCAGACGTCTAAAGATGAGATAAATATCATATTTCTTGTGCGTGGGTGACTTAATGAGTAAGTGTTTATCACGTTGAAATAGTAATAAAATCTTATAATAAAAATACAATGCATTTATAGATGCGCATAGATAATATAGTAAGTAATATATAACAGTAGACATTTTAGGACACCATTTTTTTATAATATTTGAAAATGTTATATAAATAAATAAATTCAATAGTGATTGTTGTAGTTTTTGTATTTTCGCTAAATATTTACCAATAGTATCATTCTTCAATCAAAATTTAAAAATAAAAAAACCAAACAAAAATTTTTTTAAAGTTTTTTTATTATTCATAATGTTATTTAAAAAAAAGCAAACAAAAAAATCAAAATGCAAATTTAATCAATTAATAAAAAGCGTTTCTCTCAAGCTCGATCGAAGATTTCAGCGTTCTCCTCATTATAATACTTGAAAATAAGTACCGAAATATCGCCTACCTTTCAACGCTTGTTTGCGAAGACAGCTACCGCGTAAATACCACCGAGTCTAGTTTCAACATTGGCTTAACAACGAGCCTGTGATCTTGAAACAAATTAGCTGTTTAAATTGAACGCTGCCTCTGTATCCCTAAAGGCTTAGTTTGCTACCGAGGATCACGAATGTTTTAAGCATAAAAAGCTAACGAAATAATAACTTAATTAAATTTATGAATGGTATGAACATAATGAAATGTGTGTTATACTATTTTGTAGTTATATATAACATTATTCTTAGAATGTCCAATTCTTATTTTAAGGTTAGAGAAGTTTGAATTTTTTTATAATATATATTACAATTTACCTACGATCTCAAAAAAAATGTTATAGGAATGAAGATTATTGTTTTAAAGTAATTACCATAATGCTTATCGCTTCTCGCCAATCATTTATCGCAAATACAGATCAATTATCCTAGCACGAAATTCCGCACATAAGTTTATAATCCCGGTATGCACTAGCAATAACTGAGTGTATTATAAGTAATTCCATACGTATGCGAGCCTCGACAATTCGGACAATGATTTCAATTATAGGAGGCTTAGTGTGTAATATCGCTATGGTCGGCTCAATACCATTGTAAGCTGCAGTGCACAGACACTCCTATAGATTCATGATAATCTGCTCTCTTTGCGAATTTTGAACTGTTTATTTATATTTGTTAATATCTTTATTTATTAAGCTGGGATCCGTCCAAAGATTGACTTTTTATTTTTTATTGCCTTAGATGCATCGACGATTTCATAGCCCACCCGATTTTAAGTGTTTACCGAAGCATTTAAACGTCACAACATATTTACATACCACCCTCGTGTGAGTTTGCACGGGTAAGTACCACCACCCCGCCTATTTCTGCCCTGAAGCGGTAATGCGTTTCGGTTTGAAGGGTGGGGCAGCCGTTGTAACTACTTAGTCTGGCCATAAATACTGTTACAATTAAAAATAAACAAAATATTACATTTGAATTTGGAATCTGTCATTTTTATATGATTGCTCATTGAGTTTTCTCATTTTGGCGCCAATACATTGTACAATATTTTGCGATATTAAAATGGAGTGGGGTGATAAAGAGAACCGAATCGCTGTGATTGCATTACATAAAGTAGGTATGGAGTCAAATGCAATTTTTAAAACTCTCCATACGCTTGGTATTAGTAAAATGTTTGTGTACCGGGCTATTAATAGGTGCAATGAGACCTCCTCTGTTTGTGACAGAAAAATATCTGGCCGTCCACGTAGTGTTCGTACGAAAAAGGTGGTCAAAGCAGTAAGGGAAAGAATTCGAAGAAACCCTGCCCGAAAGCAAAAGATTTTATCTCGGGAGATGAAGATAACACCTAGAACCATGTCACGTATTTTAAAATATGACTTAGGACTTGCAGCCTATAAGAGACGTTCTGATAATTTCATAACTGATAATTTAAAAGAGAATACGGTGGTAAAATCGAAACAGCTACTGAAGCGTACGCAAAGGGAGGTCATAGAAAAATTTTGTTTATGGATGAGAAATTTTTTACAATTGAGCAACATTTTAACAAACAAAATGACCGTATTTATGCTCAAAGCTCTAAGAAAGCTTCCCAATTAGTCGACAGAGTGCAACGTGGGCACTATCCGACTTCAGTGATGGTTTGGTGGGGTATTAGCTATGAAGGAGTGACTGAGCCATACTTTTGTGACAAAGGTATCAAAACATCTGCACAAGTGTATCAAGATACTATTCTTGAGGAGGTAGTGAAGCCCCTTAACAACCCCATGTTCAATAATCAAGAATGGTTCTTCCTGCAAGACTCGGCACCAGGTCATAAAGCTCGGTCTACGCAGTCTTGGTTGGAAACGAAATTTTCGGACTTCATCAGAGCTGAAGACTGGCCGTCGTCTAGACCCGATCTTAATCCGCTGGATTATGATTTATGGTCAGTTTTAGAGAGTACGGCTTGCTCTAAACGCCATGATAATTTGGAGTCCCTTAAACATTCCGTACGATTGGCAATGAAAATTTTTCCCATGGAAAGTGTGTGTGCTTCTATTGATAACTGGCCTCAACGTTTAAAGGACTGTATTGTAGCCAATGGAGACCACTTCGAATAAGCCTTATATACTTTAAATTGTTTTATATTTATGTATTAAACTAACACACTGTAAAAGTAATAAATGTTATTTGCAATAGAATATTTTTATTTTTAATTGTAACAGCAGTTATGGCCAGACTAAGTATACTTGAGACCTTAGAACTTATATCTCAAGGTGGGTGGCGCATTTACGTTGTAGATGTCTATGGGCTCCAGTAACCACTTAACACCAGGTGGGCTGTGAGCTCCTCCACCCATCTAAGCAATAAAAACAAAAAACCATACACTTCGGCACAAAAGTTCTAAGTCTCAGATTTGTACAAAAGCTGACTTACCAACCGAAGCACGTTACTGCTTCACGAAAAAAATTGACCAAGTGGTGATACCTTCTGCTATTCGTTTATTATTAATGAGCGAAATGAAAAATAAGATTCAAAATTATTTTTGCTTAGATGGATGGACGAGCTCACAGCCCACCTGATGTTAAGTGGCTACTGGAGCCCATAGACACCTACAACGTAAATACGCCACCCACCTCGAGATACAAGTTCTAAGGTCTCAGTATAGTTGTACGAAAATTTCAATTTTGTGACTCTCTAAAAATGAGCAAAATTCATTACATTAACATTATATTAACATCGAACAATAGTAATGAAACCGGCAATTACAATTTGCTTAAATTACTTACTGATTGTTGTTCTTTATTATAAGTACGCTCGGGTACATTATGTATCACCATCCGTGGTGTGCGTGGGACGGCTGTTATTCTATACAATTAGAAACTTAGACCTCATCTCTACGACTCGTTGAAACTCGAAAGTCACTGAAAACTTGAATTTTGTAGCACAACGCGATCTAGTAGCCATGAATAATACTAAGCCAGATTGAAAAACATGAAACGAGATGTCGCTCCGACCTCAAAAAACTAGCGCCATCTAGGTTATTTAATAGACCACTAAGAAAATAGAAATAAACGGTCTGTTATAGCTTTAACAAATCTAGGCCTCAAACTAATGTTTCAATTTTCATAATAATTTGACATGACACGTAAAAAAACATATATTTCTACTCAAATATTATAAAAGATATGCAAAAAGAATTCTTAATATGTAATAATGTATCAGTTCCTAACCTCTAACTGGCGTTTTGTGATCCCGAATGGATGTAGCGCATAACACCAATAAAAAAATTATTTCATAATATATTATTTTAAAGTGACGTTTAGGTTAGATAGGATGAACAACGAGATTGTTTGACTTTTTAGAATTTGATTAAGCTTATAAACACTAAAAATTTTCACTTATAAAGTAATTATTTCCAATTGAAATACTAGAAGAAATTTATAAAGAACAAGAAATTGAGAAACATATAACTACTTTAATACTTAACCTTAAAATAAGAATTGGATATTCTGAGTATAATATTATATCTAATATATAAAATTATCTTGTCACGGTACTTATGCGTGAATGAACTCCTCCGAAACGGCTCGACCGATTTTTGTGAACCTTAGCGAGCATATCGGTCAGGTTTGAGAATCGAACAACATCTATTTTTCATCCCCCTAAATGTTAAGGGTGGTCCAACCCAAAATTTTTATTTTTTTATTTTTAGACAAAAATTATTGTTTTAATTGTTTTTTAATTTTTGTTTTTATTTTTTATAACATATACAGCATACAAAAATACATACAACCCTAAATTTTCACCCCTTTACAATTAACCCTTATTTTTATTTGCTAATTAAAAACTTTACATTTTTTTGCAAGAATTTTGTTTTTATTTTGTCATGACTTAGAATTAAAAAAAATATATTACTCTGAAATTTTCACTCCTCTACGATCAACCCCTATTTTTTATTTGTTAATTATAAACTTCAATTTTTTAGCAATAACTATTTTTTTATTTTGTCATGAATTAAAATAAAAAAAATCATATTACTCTCAATTTTCACTCTTATACGATCAACCCCTATTTTTGCATCCCGATTTTTATTTTGTTATTCTATGCACAGATCCGCAATAAGGTTGCAAGATGGCAATCAAATATTATAATTGTAGTACGATAAATTCTTATTCAGAGTTTATAATTTCAAGTTCCTTTAATTATGACTTTTTTTTAATTCAATTTGATCTCCCGCCCTCGCCGGTCGACTACTGATCAACTGTCAATCGATCAGTTATCCCCGCCAGGTGTCACCACTCATCCAGCAAAGATCACGTAGTAGGGATGAGGACGAAGCCGGTCTCCTGTCTTACTCACTATACATTTTTCAGTCACGTTATTTTGGTTTTATTTGTGTATCAATCGTAGCTTGCCAGCCATGTTTTTTTTTGTTTTTTTTTTTTTGTGTATCAATCGTATGTTCAGTAGGTCTGAGAATCGTCTACTATATATTTTTCATACCCCTAAGTGATAAGGATTGTCCACCCCAAACATTTATTTTTTATTTTTATTTTTTGGATAATTTATTTTTTGGTTATAATGAGGTATTATGTGGTTGAATGAGGTTTTTTTTTTCTACACTAGAATTTCCTTAGAAATCTTATTTAAGGCAACACAACGTTTGAAGGGTCAGCTAGTATAACTATAAAATGGTATAACGCACATTTCATTATGTCCATATCATTTATAAATTTAATTAAGTTATTATTTCGTTAGCTTTTTATGCTTAAAACATTCATGATCCTCGGTAGCAAACTAAGCCTTTAGGGATACAGAGGCAGCGTTCAATTTAAACAGCTAATTCGTTTCAAGATCACAGGCTCGTTGTTAAGCCAATGATGAAACTGGACTCGGTGGTATTTACGCGGTAGCTGTCTTCGCAAACAAGCGTTGAAAGGCAGGCGACATTTCGGTACTTATTTTCAAGTATTAGAATGAGGACAACGCTCAAATCTTCAATCGAGCTTGAGAGAGACGCTTTTATTAATTGATTAAATTTGCATTTTGAGGTTTTTGTTTGATTTTTTTTTAAATAACATAATGAATAATAAAAAAAACTTTTATTTTTATTTTGATTCAATAATGGTACTATTATTGGTAAATATTTAACGAAAATACAAAAACTACAACAACCACCACTGAATTTGTTTATTAATATTAACTATTCAAATATTATAATAAATTTGTGTCCTAAAATGTCTACTGTTATATATTACTCACTACATTATCTATGCGCATCTATAAATGTTATTTTTATTATACGATTTTATAACCATTTCATCGTGATAAACACTTACTCATTAAGTCACCCACGCACTAGAAATATGATATTTATCTGATCTTTAAACGTCCGAACCCCATTGTTATATCAATTACGCCTTTGTCTACACTAATGTAGATCGTAATGTACTTTTATCTAACAAATCTAAAATAAAATACGACCCGTTTCAAGATCGAAGATTAAATATTGATATATTCTAACCCTTCAGTGAGATAGACACGAAAGCTTTCCACCCTTATCATAAAATGCTCTACTTGACGCTAGAAAGGCGCATAAAGGTTCTCTTTGTGGACCCAAAAGTATTCCCTTTGTCAACCCATACGGGCTAACATTGACAGCATACTAGGGTACCGCGTTCCGAAAAACGCTCAAGCCCGTAAAATGTACAAAAATATTTCCTCAACGATATAAAACGTTTCATTTTATTACTTTATCCTTTACAATTTACTTTCTAGTCTGAATAAAAAACGCGCTAAGTTAACCTTTTTGTCTACTGTATAGTGTCAATAACAACTCAAACATCTAGAGTCTGTGGATATAGTTATGTTTAAAAGCAATCTGTGGTGTTGGATGTTTCGTAGAAAGCTCACGACCTACTTTGGACTTATGGTGACCGACATCACTCTTACGGGCTTGCGCTTAGGTTTCCTTTCATTAGCGCGTTAGGCTTTATTGAGGTACACCAGTGTTTTCGAATTAATAGCTTTCATGAAGTTTTTGTGTTTTCATTAGTTTGCAAGTTCTTTAAATTTGATTTAGATTTTCGGTGTAATCTGTTAACTGTTAAAGCTGGCAACGATGTACTTTTTGTTAAATAAAAAGCTGTTGGTCGGTGCCTGATATTAGTTTTATTTCATGGCCTTTTAAACAATTTTAATATTTATTTATTACTATTAGTATTATATGTACTGAGAGAGAAATGTTATATAAATCGAACGTCGTATATAGTATGTTTCAAAATCACAAACAAAAGACATGCGTAGGTATGTGCTTTCAAAAAAAGTTCAAATACAGGATCAGGGATCAGATATTCGATTTCATAATTTTACGCATGCTTTAAAACACCACGATGTCATGTTTCATATTTCTACTAATAATCTTTGTCATTCCCCAACAAAAAGTTATTTAACCTATTTTATGTAACTTTGTTTGGATACAAATAGATACTTTTTATATATTTTTTATATCAATGATTTAGTAGTTTTATAGTATTCGTGAAGAAAACTGAAGATTTGCATTAAGCATGACTATCTTAAATCTGTTCTAAAGATTAATCAGAGGCAAAGTAGGAATTATTAATGGTTTTTGATAATATTTATGGAGTCAGATTGTTGCATCAGTACTTAAATGAAATTACGATTCGATAATAAATTAATTTTGATGTTGAACATCGTTATGGATAATAATCGAAGGCTAATTCTGTATTATTTTAAATAAATGTATTTAAAGATAGCAAAAGATCACTTATAATTGAAAATTTATTAAAAACCATTTAAATTTAATGTTAAACTTTAACTCGCATTTTAAAAACTCAAAACGACATGTATTTGTCTGAAATACTAGAATAAAATTTTCAACAGATGTTTACACGTTGAATCTATAACGATGAATTAATAATATACCAATGTTATAATAAAATTATTATACATAAACAAACATTGGTTTCAATTTAGAATTTTAGCTATACCAAATAATAGACCCTTACGAGATTTAGTATACATTTTTACTAGGAGTTGATATATAATAAATACTGGTATAGTATTTGTAATTTGTCTAAAAAAAAAGACCTCATATAATATACTGTAGTAATAATATCCACTACATTTTACGTCACACATTCACTCGTAAATAAATCTACTACAAAAACATTTCAACCGATACCCAAAAATGTCGTAGTCGTAGAAGTGCTACGAGATTGCTACGACCTTGAGGGAGTTCAATATATTACTATTTACTCGTATATCTCCTTAAAGGCTACATTCGTTAGCCTACGAAGCTTTTTTGACACATTGGAGATCGTGGTAATTTTGCTGTCTATCATATGACTAATTAGACAGACAATCAGTTTCACTATTTATTATAGTGAGCGCGGAAGCGCTAGTCATTGCCTGAGGTATGTGAGCGGCAGGGCGGGCGAGGTAGACCAACGTCAAGCTAACTCAGTCTGTCGTCGACCACCGCGGCGGTTGCACGATTTAGTTGTTCTTGTCAGTTTGTTCCAAACATACACGAGATAAAATATCTTAAAATGGGTTCACCAATTACACGACCAGTGTAAAATGTAATTTACGATGTGCACAATTTTTTTTCTCAGACCGTAATGAGAATTGTAGCTGAAGGAAATTCGAATCGGAAAAACCAAAACGTAAACCTAAAGAAATAAAAAAGAAAATCCACATTAATGATTTCGATATGGGGGTGATAAAAAATCAAAACAGATAAATAAATATATTTTTTTTATAATGTACTATAACAGTGATTTTTTTTTAATTACATTTTTTTAATAACAGTTTTTTTTTAATTTTCTTATTAAGAAATGTTAATTTGCTTATAAAATTGTTTTGTATCGTAAATAATTAAATAAAATAAACACTTTTGAATATGCATTTTTTGTTTAACCAAGAAATAGCAAAATACAATATTACAATTAGGTACCCATTACATAAATTCTAACATGTTATTCTGAGATTTATCTGCACTTAATATAATATCGCGTGCGTCTTGTCAATCGCGCTCTCCCCCGTCTTACCCCGCCACATACCTCAGGAGATGACTAGCGCTTCCTAGCACACTATAGCAAATAATTCAGTATAAAAACAAAAAATAGAAGTAGAAATATGAGCAGGTGTGTGAATTTTTCAGGTTAAGCTAATATCAACTAAATAAATACTAAGTTAAATCAAATAAAATAAAATCAAGATTAGTAGATTGTAGAAGTAGATTGTTCTTATTTCATGCATCTGGATTAGTAAGTATTTTAGAAAGCTAATTACTTAACGACACGATGACACCTGCTACTTATTTTACTTTAGGTTTTCTACTATAAATATTAAGACACATTTTTCATCATACTGTGAGATTAGTTGCATGCGATTATGTTCAATGATAATAGATTGAAACGAATTGGCCTACATTAGCTTATAATATGATTATTTGCAAATTATTTTAGACAAAAACAATTAAAATCAAATATCTTTGAAAAAGAACTGAAAACTTCTTAGAGTGGATATATTTGGCACAGTTCTTTTTTTAATAACACATTATTACTCAACTATCGATTATTTAAGAAATCGTATACTGTTAGTTTTATTAGGTTTTGGTCTATTCTTAGGTCTTCTTAGGTTTCCGTACCTATTTAAAGTAAAATAAAGCTTAATCGTCGATCAAATATTTGATTACCTTGACTGATTTACGGCCCAGTGCGATACCCGATCGAAAATAATGTGTTTATGATTATTTGCTCTTTGTTATCTGTCTTTACTGGGATATGAACTTATAATGAATTCATGTGTGGATCTATTTTCAAGCACAAACTCCATCAGACTGTTAATTAATTAAAAAGAAAACTATTAAATGTATGTCAATCTAAATTAGCATTATTGTCATACTCTTCATGCAGAAAGCTCACCTGGTCGTAAGTGGTCACTAGCGATTTGAGTTTTGAACGTTGCGATCATCCCTAATAAATTCAACTCTATATAAAATATATCTTCCTAAATATTAAAAAGATCTGAGTTCAATTAATTTCATACAGAATTTATTGTTGACGAAACAGGACTATTTTCTGGACAATTCGTCTAAATCATGTCCCGTCCTTTGAAGCAATTCTTCATTCAGGATATTTGGAGGAGTGAAGGGCTGTGCTACTCAGAAATATACGATTTCTTTTTATTATATATTCCTATACTGTTTGTTTATCTTTCTAGCTATTAAGTACATAGACTACATCATAAAAGTGGTAGGGTTACTACTTCTTGAACATGAAAATTGAACGGTCTTGAGACATGATTACGTGTATAATTTTCTTTCAATTTGAAATCATGTGCTTAATAAAACGTAATAACAAATGACTATGTTTCTTAATTGCGTAGATTTTCTTATTTTATGAAGTTAAATAATTCAGCTTGCAATTTGCGAACGCCATCTAACGGTAAAGGTCATATTTAATGGCGATGCACCGGTTGCATATTTCCGACGTGTCCCTAGTTCCAAAGGCTTCCGCTACCGATGAGAGAAAATCTGGCGCCAGTTTCGACACTCTAATTGAAGAAAAAAAAATTCCGAATCATTACTTGGAATAACGAATTTAATTGTAAATTAACTGTATTAGTAAAAAAAAATTACAACGGCAATATATACATACAAACTATTGTTTTTGGAAAAATTCTTTTAGTGCCATCTATTGATGGGTACTACCACTGTATGTTTACCGCGAATGACTTTTTACAGCAATATAACAGAGTGCACTGTTATCGCGCAAATGCGAATATCATCCCTTTACACATATTATTATCCAGAAACACTGTTTTTGGAATAACTAAAAAAATAGCTGATTAATAAATAAAAAAACAACATGAATAGTACCTTTATGGGTGTTTATAATACCAAAACAGTTCAAGCTTGTGATTGTTTTAAGACAAGAACGAAAAATCTTGTTTCAATAGCATTTAACATGATTACTAGGTATATTAGGTCCTCAGTCTAAACTTACAGAATTAATAGTATGATTATGAAAAAGAATTTATATTGAAATACCTAACATTAAATAATACCGTCATGGAATGTGGCTGGTACTGTATTTTCCTAAAGAAATTAAACCGTTTCAATCCTTTTAATTTATTGAATTTTATTTAAATCATAATGATACTGGATCTTTTTTTTAATTTAAATAGATGCTACAATTTGACTACCATTGTCATTCCGTTATTTTCATGAAAATTACTGAAATGATTATTTAAAAAAATCAACCTATCATTTCCTTTTAGTTATCTGTTTATTTATTCGACAATCATAGACCATAATTTATAAAATTTGCTTTCAATAACACACGCTTTGATACTCTTAAGTAATTATCTAAAATCTGATTGTATTTATAATTATTGAAAGAATGGGTTTAAGTCGTATGTTTAACTCTGTTTTAATTTAACAAAATTCATTAGTTAATAGTACATAAACAGAGCTATTTATATTTGGGGGTTGGTTTTAGCTGTCAAATAATTTTAAATATCAAAACAATGTCAAATGAACTTTATCTCTCTCTCTCTCTTACAACCAACGTTATAACAAAGCTGAGTCTTATTTTTACGATACCAGGCTATTAAAAAATAGTTACTGTTACTGAATAATTAAAAACTGTAACATGTTTAAATTTTGAGAACAGTTGTTGGTTTTTAAAGAGCATTTCATTTGGTTCCTATAAAAAATTGGTGGATTTTTTTTATGAAATTTTACTTTTTCATGATATATCAATTTACCTAAACATCAATGTTCAAATCACCAAATTAGAATTTAAAATTTTCGTTATTTCAAACGATTTTCTTTACGTTTCATAATATAATATTCTCAGGCAGATTGATAGCAGTGTATTTGTTTTCTTTAAAAGTTTTTGTATAAACCTTAATCGAAACCTTCAGTCGATCTTCATGGAACAACTTCCAAATATATCTTCCTAATTTTGTTGTCCTTTCTATGATGAATTTTATATGACAGCTACCTTTTTATCTGAGTAGACTATAGTTTTTGATAAGTAACATCTTTCTCTGTAAGAAAATATTACAATATTTTAAGAAATAAATATATTAAACCGGAAATATTATTTTTCAAAAAATTACACAACTCGAATGAAAAATACCCGAAAATTTAGTTTTTATCGCAATATACATATTATTTTGAACGCATATTACAAGAAATTTGAGTTATATAGTGACTTCTCTCTTATAGTTTGAATTTTACATGTTTCATACCTAAGTCTTCTAAAATTATAAAAAACTCTTCCAAGCCACTTTCAAAACCCACGTTCTAATTTTAATATCGAGAAATTACCTTATATTTACCTTATGTTTTTTTTAACAGAGCGGGTTATATATTATTATTATCGAAAAAATACCTAAAATAGAAAGCTATGATAATGAAATAAATTCATATCAAAAATAAAATTGCCGAAATCACCTTTATAATCATCCGATGACTTTTTACGGTAATACTATTTAAGCTAAGCTGCTATTGAAACATTATCAAAAAGAAACGATTAGATTTAATTTTGGACAAGGAGTGCTAAATGGTGAAATCAAAAATAAAATGTGCCGAGTTTCCATTTTTTGTTGATGATATCACTAAGAATGATCTAAAAATGATTAAATTTATGAACTTCATTCTGTAACGCTAAACCCTTAAGGTACTCAAAATGGCGGACATTCATTGTTAATAAAACGCAATCATTGGAAAATATTTATTCAGTAAATTTTTACAACAAAACATTCGTTATTATTTGTTTCATTGGAAAGCTAGATGTATGAAAAAAATAATTAACAACTTTAATTTAAAAATCGCAATTGCGCATCACCCAATAAAGGGCCAGTCAACCACGCAACAACTATGCGCAAGCAAGGACCAAATCAATACTCCTTATCTGAACCGCTTTTACAAAATGTAAATTTTCATGTAACTACACGAATGTTTTTTCTATAGCTTTCATCACAATTTAAGAAACATCAGCACATTATTTTTAAATTTCGCCATTGCCACATATGTTTAATTTTGATTTTTGCACTTAAAATTCCGCCTAACATTCAATTTACACAGGCACTATTCAAGTTTTTTATTTATTATTCTATTTAATAATCTTATTTACCTGATTTCCAACTCCAAAGATCGCGAGATTTCCGATTTATGTGTCGAAAACAATTATAAATGCAGAGCTGACGCGACACGATGCCGCTTCCTGTGCCAAGCGAGATCAATACATCATAACATTGCCCGGACGGTGTTCCCAGGTACTCCAAAGTTACCGCAACTTTTGCCATAAATCACATCGAGATTTTAGTCAAATAGTTGTATTACTTTTTATTGGTATGAAAGATAACTATTTTTTGTTACTATTTTTAAGCAAAGACAAACATTATAGGAAAAATATTAACAAAAAACCGGATTTTTCGAACCTGTTGCTGGGATGCCACCCTAAATATCCAGAAACTTTCCGCTTTAGGAAAATCGACTCTACGGTTTGTTATTAGGGTTTGGATTTCGTTTAATGTTTTTTGACGTTTACGGCTTTTACGAACGTGACGAAAAAGCCGTAATGAAGATAATAATATGAGAAATCGGCATTTGACGTAAATTTGCTGTAATTTTTTTTCTTCTCAAGAACGGCATAAATTAAAATACTGCAGCTTACCACCCCGATATATGTTTTTTGACGAGACATAATTTTTAAGTATTGAAGTAAAATTTTTGAATATTTTTAGTTTAAAAATTATAGATGTTATATTAGAGGTTTTGTTTGTGAAGATCTTGGAAAATAGCAATACGACTAAAATTTGTTTATGATTCATGCACTTACCACAGCTTAACGCCAGCAATGAAATGTCTAAACTTTGCTATAACCTTGAACGAAATGTCACTGTTTTGACATTGCAACTGTCAAACTAACTCTGTAACGGGATAGGTACTGTGATCTCGTGGGAGCAACACTAGATTTGAGATAAAACGGTATCTAGCGAAAATCTGTAGAACTAAAATTTTCCTGCGCTGAAAGCTTGCAAGGGGATGGTTGGGGTTGAATAATGCAACTGCATCGCAGTACCTCGTCGTTTCATGAGAGGGCGCTCTCTCAAACTTAAAGGGAATAAGGGATATACCAAATAAATATTATGTTCCATTTAAAAATTGTATCAGATATAATCTAAAAATCACTCACTTTTTATAAATCTCAATAGTCTCATTCACAATATTTAAGAACGTTATTAATTTGTCGTTACGGTGTATGTTATATGGCCGATTTAAGATAATATGTAGTACTAGAATTAAAATAGCCACTTCAAATCATCTGTACAAGCTTTCGGTCATAATTCACTTCAAACAATTGAGTGTACCAGGGATGGGTTTGTATCAGGGGCCACGGGTATAGGTTTTCAATTTAAAAAAAAACTCTAATTTACTTTATCCTATTTATTGCACAAGATTGTAAATTATTCATGCGTTTGTAATATATTTTAGTATATTGAATATTAAAACAGATAGATAGAGTGCATTCACATTATTTTATATGGTCTACTTTTAGGTAACTTAATTATTTTTACTCCTACCTACGCCGAAAGTTCGATTTTCCTCCCGCTGTACAGGGAAGAAAGTGTAACTTTTCCTCCTTGGGTACTGACAATTGCGCATGCGCGTTAATGTCTACGTCTGCTCTCACGCACCTAAAATTCTCCGCCATTGTTGTGCTCAGGTAATTTGCATCTGACCGAGATCTTGTAGCATAACATGATTGGCCCACTTTACGAGTACACATCGTACCTTACACGCGTTGATTTAAAATATTTGATCGTTCTTGTCACTAATTAAGGAAAAAAAATTATAAATATTGGTCAATAGTGAATATCGACTATGATTTTCTTGTCATGCATTATTTCTTACTTTCATCTATGTCCCTGTTTTCCATACAATGCAAAACACGTTTTCAATAAGAAATATCTAAAATCAATTTAACCTATAGAAGATATAGTTCAACTTTATTTCAATTTTATATTTGAATAGGGAAGAAACGATCACCGGCTTCTTCCAATCATATTACAAGTACTGTTGGAAATGTCACTTTCAATGTTTTCAGATTTCCTATTTTCTGTATCACAATTGTATTGATAATACATATATTACTCATGAATACACACAGTTCACTTAAAATGAGGTCCGACAAATTTATAACAGGGATGTGTAACGTTTTATTCCTTGACTGTTTGCTAATAGTCAGGTTATACGACGCACTTAAAAAACGATTTAGATTGGTTTTCTAAATTTATTATGTTGTTCTGTATTTGAAGACTTGGTGTTTTTTTATTATAAATCTAAAAGTAGTGTGTATTAAGTTGTGTAAAATGAAAAAAAAATTTGTGTTACATTCAAATAAAATGATAAAAAAAAATTATATCGCATTTTAGTTGAATATTTAGCCTCAATGCTTTTAATTTATCGCATTTTTTGGTTGGTTTTTATAAGTTTTAATTTTTCTAATTAGCTTTTTATTTATCACTTCATGGATGTTGGTAGAAAAGTTTATTAAGCAGTTTGATGAGCATTTCCTTTCTGGGTACCATAGTATTGTACTAATAGTACAATGGTCTCAAACAATGATTTTATTTTGTGTTAAGACGTAAAGCTGCTTATACACGACACGAGATTAAATTCAAGACTAATTACGACCGGGGCGCAAACTCAGAACCCGTGACATAGCAGTACAACCAGGTAACAACCTGGATTGAATATTTTAGGTAGTTAGGCAAGATGAAGCGGCTAGTGTTAATGTAAAGATTTGCCCATAGTAGATACATATATTGTTCATCTAAATTTGCATTACGTTGAATACTATGGCTTTGCTTTCTAGATTTACGTCATCATCTACTTCCAAAGATATAAGAATAATTTCAAAACATTCGGAATTGATCATAACAAACAGTACATATCCATAATTATAAAAGTGAATACATAACAGTGATATTAATGAACTTATATTACAAATAGTGAACGATTAGTGAAAATTTTACATGTTCTTCGTTCGTAAAACGAATCTTGTTTTTGTGAACCGTTTATTAGTTAGTATAATGTGTGCAAGAAATACATCGACATTTTAAAGCCTTTGAAAATGCTGAGTCGTTGGAAAAGCAAAGATAAGTCGGAAAAATCATCGAAGTCCGGCTCCGGGAAGAAAAAGAGAAAAGGTCGTGACAGCGGTAAGTGTTTTCCTTCAATTGTTTTTGATAACTTCGACGATTCATACAGAAAGAAACGTGTAAAAGTACATCGAATTAATCGATAATAAAACCTTGGCGCCCTGTGAGTTTCACCTACCTGGTTGTAGATGTTACGTGCCACTCAGAACAATAGTATTATTTTTCCAATACTTTGGAAATCGATACTACGCCTCTAAACGATTTAACCTCAATTAAACAAAGTGAAAGTCGAAGTCTGCATATTGGATTTTATTTTTATTGCACTAACAGAGTGATCGAGCTCTGATTTTCCTGGTACTCAATGGCTACTAGAGTCTATGAACTTCATAAAGGATTGTTGACATTCACCTTGAAACAGGAAATAGAAAGTTTTAAATTATTATATTGTCTGGTGGACATATATAAAAATGAAGCATCAGAATTTACGTGAAGTTAGGTAATTGTTTTGGGAGCTTTAAAGCGTCTGCAAAGCAATTCGGCCGATGGAAAGTGTCTGGGAGTATTGACGACTTATTTTTAAGGATATTGCCTAATATATACGTAAAAATCAGCTTTCAGAATTTACGTGAAGTTCGTAATAATTTTGTCATGGTCCAAACTTGATGCCCCATTATTGACTCCGAACGTCTGCCTTCGTGGACAGGGTGAACTGTGACCGAGGACATTTCGCCTTCTGTTTCACGAGGGAGTCCATAATGGAATGCCAACATTGTGACAGCAATGATCCAATATCCTAGCAGTCGAAGTCGTCGTGGCCTAAAGGATAAGACGTCCGGTGCATTCGTGTTGAGCGATGCATCGGTGTTTGAATCCCAGGAGGGTACCAATTTTTCTAATTAAATACGTACTTAACAAATGTTCACGATTGACTTCCACGGGGAAGGAATAAGATCGTGTACTAAAAATCAAACCCGCAATATTATAATTTGCGTAATTACTGGTGGTAGGACCTCTGGTGAGTCCGCGCGGGTAGGTACCACCACCCTGCCTATTTCTGCCGTAAAGCAGTAATGCGCTTCGGTTTGAAGGGTGGGGCAGCCGTTATAACTATAATGAGACCTTAGAACGTATATCTCAAGGTGGGTGGCGCATTTACGTGTTATATGTCTATGGGCTTCAGTAACCACTTAACACCAGGTGGGCTGTGAGCTCGTCCCCCAATCTAAGCAATAAAAAAAAAAGTCATCCCCAAGGGGACGGTATGACGCTCAGCTCAAAAAAAAAAGGTCCCCATGCTCACATGATTCCAAACCCATAAGAGATGAATTTGCGAAACAATGGCCTCAGGCTGATAGATTTCCTTTGAAAGCGGTCGTGCAGTTGTTAGTAAATCCAACCTGGCTGATCTCCAAAAATATCTCATTTTATCCTTCTCGTTTTCACTACAAGCTTTTTCCTTTGTTTCAGAAGATGACTGGCACGGAGATAGCTCTCGGATTGATGGTATGTGTTTTAATATTATAGTATTTACAGAGTTTGCTTACAGTGAACTACAGCTATTGCGACAGCATAATTGATTTAAACTTTTTGAAACAGAGAACTATTCTAAATTTAAGAATATTATTATGAATTGAATGCGTGCGTCATCGTCAAATTTTTTTTACTTTTAAAAATTAAATCTAAGTCTCTCCCGAACTATAAAAACTATACTTTTTGGAATAATAATATTTTTCCATCTTGTTCAGAGCTCAAAGAACGATTATAAAATACTAACTTACACAGTTAGTTATTTGCTTTTTCGTGAAGCTCCGAAATACGATTAGTGTCAAGTAGTTTAGGGGTTTTGACTTTCACTTCGTTCGCGTTTATAAGTAATTATTTTTATAATTAAGCGATCAATAATTATATCATAAGGGTCAATCATAATAATTTCGAATCGGTGCCGAATATGTCATAAGCCGCGCTTGTCCTACTTAACAAGAACTTAGAATCCTCCTGGGTATATCTTAATTACTAGGTCATAAAAGAAAATTTGCAAGTATAAAATTATATTCCAAAACTTTAATATTAATTTAGCAATAACGATGGTTTCTTAGTTTTTCTCTATTATATTTTAATTCAATTATGCATTTGGGCATCTTTTATCGTAGCGTTATTATGTATGTACGTATTATATCCACCAGTGGACATAAGCTTCTCCCAATTTACACCACTGAGCCCGGTGTTCGACTTCGCGCATCCATTTCTCACCCTCCACCGGCCGTTGGCCAGTTCACCGTCTCCACTGGTGGTAGGACCTCTTGTGAGTCCGCGCGGATAGGTACCACCACCCGCCTGTTTCTGCCGTGAAGCAGTAATTCGTTTCGGTTTGAAGGGTGGGGCAGCCGTTGTAACTATACTGAGACCTTAGAACTTATATCTCAATGTGAGTGGCGCATTTACGTTGTGGATGTCTATGGGCTCCACTAACCACTTAACACCAGGTGGGCTGTGAGCTCCTTGAGATATAAGTTCTAAGGTCTCAGAGTAGTACCTACCCGCGCGGACTCACAATAGGTCCTATCACCAGTAACAAGAATGTTTTTTGGATATATTTTACGAAATAATGAACATTTTAGTAGCGCTAACGCAAGCTATAATTTTCCTCTAACTGGCCCCATCTAGGCTGGCTTCAGATAGCCTGCTTACCGAGAGGACCGGTGTGCGTGGCGCCGACGTCCACCGATCCGGTATCCCGAGGCGAAGGGTGAAGGGAGAGATGTGCTCCGCACTAAGCACTTTCCTTTCCCTCCTTTGCCTTTGCCATGAGTTTTGTCGTATGTGAGGTTCAGACGTGGGTTGTTGAGCGACAGGTGGATTTAGTCAGTTAGACTCCGACATTCCCCGTCCTTCATCCCTAGTGGAAGGCGAAAGTCAGCCCCTTTCCTCCTGATCAAAAAAAAAGCTATAATCTTCAGTTAGTAAACATTGAGAATAATCGAGGATCATGCTAATGGTAACATGTTTGTTTTAAAAAATTTAATTGCAATAATATACTTCAACAATTAAGTTTCTGAAGACAAACGATGTAGTTATATTATTGTCTCCATTTGTAAAGTAGTCAGTAATAGTACCCAGAAATATCTTGGCGGATTTGTGATCACTCGCAAGTAATGGGACAGTTCAAATATAATTTCATTTTGACTCCCGAGGGTCTTATGTAATTAGGATTCAGTCATCGATGGATTAACTCTATCCCTGTGGTATGGAATGGCGTATTATAGAATTATCTTAAGAGCGCATTGTTGCTGAACGGAAATTAATTAATTCAATTCATCCTATAATTGTTCGAGAGAAATAGTTTCAGAATACGAGTACCTATATATTTCTAAAGAGACACAAAATCGATAGCCGATATTAACAAAGCGCAAATTTACAGTATATGAATTCGAAATACATTTTAAATTCCAGTTACCAAGTAATATTTCAAAAAGCTGTAAAATCTGAAACGTCTCTTCGCAAATGCTGTTACAATTTTGCCTTTGTGCACTCACTGAGTGTGAAGCTTTGTTCAAAAGTTGGCCGTTGTCAGCCATATGCCAAAGCAACTCTTTGTTCCTTTGAACCCTTTTTATCAATTAATATGTCTTCAATGAAATTTTAAATAATTGTTCTGACCTAGATCAAAGGATTTTTATGAAATGTTCTCAGTTCTGACGAATAATATAGTAGTCTGTGTAAAAATCATTCGCAAATGTTTGATTTTAGACGCTCGTCAAATTTATCTAATTTTTTAAAATTCTTGACAACTAATTTATATTCATGGGTACGTGTGTACGTGGGTACGTGGAACTGCTCTTTAAAGTACATTTGAAAGAGTGATCGTTAACCAATATCTGACAAAAGCCTTGATACTTAGAACAACCTTATTTGTACGTCTAGAAAGTAATTTTTGTATTCACTAAGTCTATACTGAAACTCGTTTTGATAAATTATTTATTTGTAGTGATCACATACTGACTTGAACTATTAAGGAATAAAGCTTAGTAAGAAAATATTACCCAACAAAACTCGTAATTCTGACGGCGACTTTTACGCTTACACGTCTTGGAAATATTGGCTTATTTTAGTCACAAATCTGCATAACACACGTTTGTAACAACAACAACGTTTTGTGTTAGAGTGGAACCGTGTTGTAAAACCCGGTCATCGTTCTCGTCGAACCCGTCGCTTGCGACAAAGGGCTCGGCGAGTAAATTAACCCACAGACACAGCCCACTGAGTTTCTCGCCGGATATTCTCAGTGGGTCGCGTTTCCGATCCGGTGGTAGAATCTGCGAAGCACGGCTCTTGCTAGGGCTAGTGTTAGCAACGTCGTCAGGTTTGAGCCCCGTGAGCTCACCTTCGCTTCGGAAACCGCATAACATCCGGTAAGCCAGAGCTGTCAACGCCAAAAACAACAACGTGTAGGTTAAATATACAATAGATGATATTTATTAATTAATACGCTTTTATTAGCTTCATACGTATGTTAGTATGTAACGGAATCTTTGAACATGATTTTGATCTCCTTCAAAAGATCGGATTAACTCGGAATTTGGCATACTTATTGAGGACCGATAACAATTCAATATTTTAAGCAATTTGATCCGTTATCCTTACTAGGATAATCAGGATTAGCGATTTTTTGTTTCCTGAGACCCGGAGTGTCTGTCAAGACCAAGAAGGGAAACTACCAGGCGCGCCAATCACCTATTTCCACACCACCATACCAAGATGAAATTTGACAAAATTGAAAAAAAAAAAAAAAACAACTAATAACTAAAAAAAAAATTTTTTAAAAAAACAAATAAAAACATTTTTATAGAAAATCCAACTAAAAAATAGAAAATAAATTTGAATTAAAAATAGTGTAAGAAAAAATGTTTTTATTTTAAAATAAGGGTAGGTTGCATGGTATTAATAATATCCTGAAAAGCACCTCACGCTTTTTTTTACAATAAAATCATTTTTTCTTACGTTCTTTTTAATTCAAATTTATTAAAATTTATTTTCTATTGTTACTTGGATTTTCTATAAAAGCGTATTTTTTTTGTTTTTTTAAACTATTATTTATTTAAGCTGTAACATGTTAGAGTGGATGACAGTAGCAACTGCGCAGATATAAAGAAATTAGAAAACGACTTATAAAACAGATTGTAAGTTACTTATCAAGATCCCTGTACTGCGGGGCCTGCGTGGTGCCGTCTCATACTACCTAAAGGGCTCTGCAAATATTCCTTCACACTCCGACCCATTAAAATATTTTGTATCTCATACGCATATCTGAATACAGCTCGTATTAGTTTTGTAGAATTAGGAGCCTGTAGACATCTCTGTTCAGAATTAAATTCATTGCCCTAGAGGTCCGTTTTTGTACCTATCACTACATAGTATAAAACAAAGTCGCTTTCTCTGTCCCTATATCTGTCCCTATGTATGCTTAAATCTTTAAAACTACGCAACGGATTTTGATGCGGTTTTAATAGATAGAATGATTGAAGAGGAAGGTTTGTATGTACAATAACATCCATTAAATATTGGATAAATCAATAATAAATTACAGTTTCCGAAGCGAAACGAGGGCGGGTCGCTAATTAGACTATAAAGCTCTTTGCGGAGTATCCACTTATATCAGAGAGGCGCCACTCTTTTTTCTTTGTATAGCAGGCATTAGCATTTAGCATACAGTATATATTCGCATATAACATTAATGGTAGAACATTTTAGTTGAGGCTTAATCCTTTAACCAAATGTGTTCAGCGCTTTATGTCCGTCGTCTTAGTATTAATTAACTTTAAGCATTTTAGTAACATAGTATAACCAAGATTAAAATATAGTGAGTGAATTTCAAATCGGAGACTTCCTCTTGACGGACCGAGCAAATAAACTAGAACGCTCCGGATCCATAGTTCAGACTAATCGAACTTGCCCCGGGACGCAATTGTGTAAAGTTCCTCAGATTTCCAATCAAATCAGTTGAACGTCTCCGCCGTGGTTTTAATTAATTTAGAAAACCTTACGTATAATTCAGTCAGAGCATAGTAATAAATAGTTTGATTCCCAAAGGTAAACAATTACGGAAACACAATAAATAAAGGCCAATGAAGGAGCTATCCTATTGAATAAATTAATATTTAAAAGTTAATGAATCTCGCAAACATTATCCGTTTAATTTTTTCGTAGCTATGTCTTCTACCTGTACAATAACTAATGGGTTTGTTTATTCATCGAGAAAAAAATATCAGCTCAAAACATGTACGATTTTGTAGAAACTAGTTTCTTTATGTCTACAAAATTGTCCTTTTAATATGGTCTTATTTAGAGCCGTTAAACATTTGTTAGTGCCGGTGTAGGTACAATAGACTTAAATTAACTTGTAGCGCCTCGATATTACAAAGTTCAACTAATTTTATAAGACCTTAAAAGATATCCTGACAGTAAACTGCGTCGGCAACAAAGTAATAGAGCTAGGTATTTTACTTAGCACAGAAATTGGATTTGGAAACATATATTATTATTAAATAATAGTTGTCCCAGTTTTCAACCTGGAATTTATAAATGCTTCTGGAAGAAATAATTTACACAATAGCGCAATATTGTGTAAACATAATGAAAATACTTGGTAAATTTGAAAACAATCTTTGCAACTTCTAATCCATACAAGAGCTCTCATCTCTCGAACACGTCCCAGTTTCGAATTATTAACAGACTAAACCTTTCTATGAAACTTCATAAAATAATTGTCTCTCAGTCTCTCGCGTCATGCATGCGAATATATGCATTACAATCTTGATAATTAGGTGTAATATCCATCGAATCAGCTCGAAAGCATCTTGCGCGACAATGACGATCTTGACTGGCCGTAACTGGCTGTGGCATCGCTTGTTATACAAGCACTTCGAAACCATACGAGTATAACTTGCGGATTTTCGAGAAATGTTCTAATTCTAACTTAAGTGAACTACTTAGCCATGTTACGATCATCGATCGCATACATATGCATCGCTCATAATAAACATCAGTATGGAAAACGTGTTTGTGTGTATTCTTCCAAAAATAAATTATTTGATAAAGTCTAAGTGACATTGTTCGATACCTACTTGTATAAAAGCAAAATTTCCGGAACTTGTTACTTGTTGATTTAGCTTTTGGGCCAAAATTTCTTCCATTTGACGTCGCTCCGGAATTAGATGTCATACCATCGTATGTCACCGATGTCACAGGCTAAGATAGACTTGATGAGGTTGCAAACAAACAAATATACCTACTTAACAATTTTTAGTACTAGAGTAGTGAGCTATATCACGCGTCGTTGTGACTTCTGCTAATTTATTATAACAACTGTCCAAGTTTCAACTGAATCGGAAACGTCAGAGTCAGTCGGAACTTTTCTGTTTAAGACATACATCCGCTTATTAATTGTATATATAGATGGTAGATCGCCAAAATGACCTTTTTCAATAGGGTTCTCCCAGCTTTCGGTATCAGTATAGTAAGCGTTCAAGCTGCACTGGTCCTAGTGACACAAAATACCAAATACTTAAGATGTGTCAAAGCTCTCCTATGCTTGCACTTACAATTTTTCGGGTCAACTGTATGGATACCGTTGTAGTTGAGTAGTTAAAACTAGGTCTAAAGAGTCATTTCAGGACCCATGCTAAAAATCCGTGATTGCTTTTTTGATTGTTTTTTTTGGAATGGAAATCCTTATGCGACGATGCGGAGGGGTACCCTAACCGGGAAAAAACGTCCGTAACGTAAGATTTTTATTAGTAATGCATACAGTATACGACCTAATTTTATAATAACGTACAAATTAGTAATGCACACAGTGTATGACTTAACTTTGTAATAACGTACAAAAAATAAGATATTTTGGAACGATGTTTCTTATGGGACGACGCGTAGGGGTACCCTAGCCGCGAAAAAACGTCGGTAACGTAAGATTTTTATTAGTAATGCACACAGTGTACGACTTAACTTTGTAAGAACGTACAAAAAATAACATATTTTTTTACCATTCATTGACCACGATCTCAGAGCGTTCGCTTGCGTAATACACTAACTCTTAAGCAAACAACCGTCAATGAAGTGTACCACAATAAGTTCGCACGTTACCGAATGACCGTGGGTTTGTTGCGAAACCTCCAGTTTTATTTTCATTATACCTCGAGTATAACTTAAAATTAATATTTTTATAATAAGGCACTTCGTTCCTATCCGGTGTCCCACGAGACCACAAATCTTTTTTTTATCATTCATTGACTATGATCTCAGAGGCTGTATACATATATGTAAATTACCTGATTATGTTATTCTTGAGTTAACGATTAACAATGATTAACTACTAAACAAACAGTGAGCATTGAGTTAAACAACAAAAATATGGAAATAGCCATCCAGGAATATAATGAGATCTTCAATAATGTACTGAACGAAGTTTTCACTAACTCAATCCCACAATTTCCGAAATAGATTACTGCTCGCCTATATCATATCAAGCCGCTGTGGCTATCTCCAATTTCATTAGAATCGCTTCGGCCGCTCGTTCGTAATCGGATAGCTAAACCTATCGTTCAATCCATCAACATATGTCTGTAAATATTCACATGACAAAATATCGGCATATCGAGTAATAAACAAAATGTGTATTTCTAAAGATCGTGATGGGGGAACGAGCTCGCGCCCCACCTGTTGTTAAGTGGTTACTGATGCTCACAGACATCAACAAACGTAAATACCCCCCCCCCCCCCAGCACCACCATATGTGACTACTAAGTCTGTTATAAGGTACGACTGCCCCACCCTTCAAATCGGAACGCCTTCACGGCAGAAATGGCCGGGATAGTGGTACATACCTGTGCGGGCTCGTAAGACCATCAGTATACCCCGAGTGGTAAATTTATTTTGATACAGGACTTTAGAAGAGTAATTAATATAGACAGCGACATGCCTGTGCTCCTATCATTGTTGATGCTAGACAAGGTAAAAGTTCGAATCGTAGTAAGAAAGTAGTAATTATTGAGAATTAAGCATTCCAACTAATTATTACAGAGAACCTGACCTCAATCAGGGTCAAACAGCTGAATGTATATAAAATTACTTTTCCCCGCTAAATAATAAAACGTTTCGTTCAAATTGACTCTTCCAGAATCTTCTATCAAGAATATCAACAGAGCTTTCATATAAAAGAGATTTTATTTATTTTATTTAGTTTAAAATAAATTGTAGAGCGTAGTCGACAAGTTTAAAATACCATGTTTCATGTTTACTGACGGCAATGAGTATTTGAAACTCACATATCGCAGTTAGAAGAGAATAGTCGCTGTTCCATGATGGATTTTCAACCTCCTGTATCAAGACAGGGTGGATAGTTAAAATTATCCTGTAATATCTATAAGTCGAAACTCATATGAGAAAAACATATTCACCAATATGTTATCAATTTTCATAATATACCGTTAGCTCTACAAACCGCTAGACCATTTCATTAATTTAGTTTGCAAACTCAATCTTCCAGCAAACTTAGAATAAGCTTCCGATATTGCAATGTGAAACGGTGCTTCAGATCTTTATTGAATATCAGGAATTCCATTGAAAATATGAATCGTGTTGTATAATAGATCATGAAGTATTTTTGTTGTTTAAGAAAATCGTTCGCACCGCATAGTTGATACGACAAAAGCTCATAATAATATGTGGAGCAATTAAAACCGTTAGTAACAAAAAAAAGTAAAGAAGAAGAGATAAATTAAAGTAAAGACTTTGTAACATTTGATTTGATTAGAACGCACGGAGGATTGTGAGATTTTGGATAAGGATAATCTAAATTTTGGATATTCGATACTCGATTTATGAGTTCCAAAGGACACGCCTCCAGTAACATACAAACTAAAAAATATATAAATTAATGAATAGCTTTCGAAACTCAACTTTCGTACGGTCACTACTTGTAAATATTAATTATTATTTTTTTTTTTTTTATGTACAGACAAGAAAGAAGACATAGTACAGAGTAATAGGAAAATTATGTACAAAGGCTTTTATGTTATAGGGGCATACAAATCAAGGAAATTGTAATTATCTGAAATACAAGAATACTCTTGTGGTATTTTCAAATTACATAAATTTCGGTGTATATTTAAACGTTGCTGGTGGTAGGACCTCTTGTGAGTCCGCGCGGGTAGGTACCACCACCATGCCTATTTCTGCCGTGAAGCAGTAATGCGTTTCGGCTTGAAGGGCGGGACAGCCGTTATAACTATACTGAGACCTTAGAACTGATATCTCAAGGTGGGTGGCGCATTTACGTCGTGGATGTCTATGAGCTCCAGTAACCACTTAACACCAGGTGGGTTGTGAGCTCATCCACCCATCTAAGCAATAAAAAAAAACATTAATTATTTTGGAGCCAAACAATAGAAACTCTCAACTCTCAAATCTAGCTACTGTGTCAGAGGGCATTTTATAATACATATCAAAATTTTAAACTAAAACATAATTCCAACAAAATCTTTCGCAAGTCAAAAGTAATCTAAAGTATGAAAACTTTCACTTTCTCAGCGCGTCAGACCTAGAAATAACAATTTTTATACACAATTTTGAATAAAAATGAAACATTTCTCACCTTTGCGTCAAAGCAAAGCTAGTTGCTCTTGGTAATGCATTTTAAAAGCTTCATCTCGTCACTTTCCTTCGTATTGCTCAAGGTTTCTCGTAGCTATGTAAGTTTCTAGGTCAGAAATGTCATCCAGTTTTCTATTACGAATACACAAATCATTATATTTTTATTGTACGCTGTGATAAAATTTTCTTGGGACTGAGACGATTGAATGAATTCAAGCACTAGGTACTTATTGTTAAGTGATTACCGAAGCCCAAATTCAAAGTAATGTGAATGCGGCCACCCACCTTGACTATTATGGTATTTAGGCACTTTTGATTTTTTTCGCGTGTCCTATTTTAATTACACGATATTCGGCAAAGAGATTGATGGGGCTTACGGCGGAGGTGTCACGCGCCTATTAGGGAGAGGGCTGCTCGAAGTGCTATTCGGAGGGCGACCCCTTTTGAAGAGCAACGCTGTGCTTTTCGTGGGGTTGATGTCGATGCACCACTTCTGGAACCACTGTCCCATGGTGGTTACTGCGGTCAGGAGTCGCCGATGCAATAACGACTTCTTCCTACACGAGTAGTAGATAGCCGTGTCATCGGCGAAGAGCGCTAGATGGGTCTCCGGAGACCGGGGTATATCATTGATATACAAACTAAATAATAACGGAATGAACGGTTCGACAATAATCTTGTATGATGAGCACGAATCTGTCTAGCACTCCCATGTTATACAGTTTGTATATTAAACTGTTGTGCCAGCCTTGAACGTCTTCGCTATATCGAAGAAGAGGGCTACGGTCGGGATGGCAGTGATAGCTAATTCTCCATTAGCTTGGTATTGTTCGAATGTTCACGTATCGTACCCTATTTATAGGTAAAATGACACGTCTACTGTTTGTGTCAGAAAATTATCTGTCCGTCCACATTTTATTAGTATTAAAATAACGATAAAAGCAGTGGATTCATGTATATTAAAATACGACCATACATTTACTACTAATAAGAGATGCATTGGAAATGAATCTGACAATATTATTGTATACCTCATAAAAAAGCCATGTATGTATATTATTAAACTAGTGTTAAGAATTCTTGTACGTGTTTGTATTTTAAGAGGCTTGAATAAATATTATTATTATTATTATTATAATTTAACTGATAATTAGCTTATGTGGTAGTCATACAAAATAATATCCTTAAGCAATACGCAAGATACTGGCAACATTTTTTTTACTATCTTCATATTACTTTTAGCGTTTCAATAAACAGAATAACGGTATTAGTTCTCAGATATCTCTATACAATCTACAGAAGATTTTCAATTACGCAGCCCCGTGTCAACGTTGGCATTATCCGGTTTCAGTAATCGCTTGGTGAGGTATCAGCTCACAAGTACTTGTGAAACATGAATCAAAGATTGGCTGAGGGGTAGTAGGAAACGTTTTAAGAAGGTGACTATTTAGTAACTAAGAATAGTAATTTCAGATTGACATAGCAATCTCTATATAAAAAAATAAATTGCTGTTCGTTAGTCTCGCTAAAACACGAGAACGGCTCGACCGATTTGGCTAACTTTGGTCTTGAATTATTTGTCGAAGTCCGGAAAAGGGTTTAAAAGGTAGTTAATATGAAAATGCTCGGAATTAAATAATAATAACAATTTTGTTTTCCCTTTGATGTCCCCCCGTCGGACGGATTCCTTTTGTTTGTGTCTTTTATTTATCGATTGAGCCACTACGAAGTCGGCCGGGTCAGCTAGTATATTATTTAAATGGTTATGAGAATTTACCTCCTTGTAAATTCTAATTTATAAAGCCACGTCAAATGTAATTTTTCTACATACACTTCTATTAACTTAATAAACTTGATCATTGAAACGCACAGCCAAAACCATTTTAAGAAGAACGCTGGTTGACAAATCCCTTTAGACCTCTCTTTGTGCAGTGATGCATTAAGTGCAGGTGTCTAGGTAGATGGTTGCATCTTAACGCATGCGCTTCTCTGAGAGAGAATGGGACCGCGCGCCCTTCAAGGCCTTGACCCAGATGCAGCTCGAAGTAGTTCAGTATTGTCAATTTTGTAAAAAAAATTAATCATTGATACGTCTTAAGGGACGAAATTATTTTTAAAAAAATAAAAAAAATCTAAACGTATCAAGGATTTTTTTTAATTTTTTTAGGTCATATACATAGGTGAACTTTAAAGTAACTTTAACACTTAACGATTAACATATTTTTAATATTTATTTATTCTAAACAAAATAAATAACTAGGAAAAAAATATAATTAAAGAGTTCTCTCTATTTTTTGTCACGATAATCTATCTGTCTCATACATACTTTTGAAGAGAAAAAAAGGTAAATTTTGGTTTTATACCCATTGAATAGTATCGGGTAAAAGAACAAAATATCAATAAGTCAAACGACTTATAAGAAACAAATTTTTTTTTGTGAGCTTCGAACGAGAAAGCACGTGTGGTCTGGAACGATAATGTCTATTTTCGGCTGACGTTGACCACTTTTACGTGTACCAGATTCTGGATACGTTTGAAAACACAGACACTATAAATAATGTTGTAGTGCGTTCCTGTAGTTTTATTTGAAGACTGATCTAGTTTAAAACTAACAACTGTTTACAAGCGGCCTGCAGTACGCGCTGAAATCTACTACGCTGCTATCCTCCCGAACGTATCGCGGAGCTGCACTCGCGCTCACGCGTATTCCTAAATAATAAAAAAATATTTTAAGTTTTAAATTTATATTTTAAATACGTCAATAAAATAATTAACAATGGAATCGTTTTCGCGGTGCTTCGTTTTCATTTCGAATGGTTTTCGCGTAAGTTTGATATGAAAAATAATAATAAATACTTAAAACTTTATTTTCAAATTTGGTTATTTTTCGTTCATGTTTTTGGATTATAATTTTTTTTTTGGTTTGTTTTCCTCAATTCAATTTCTTATAAGTATTTTGTGCAGCACCTATGGAGCGCAGTCGAAAATTGTTGTAAAGTGTGCAAATGCCTACATGAAACACTTCCGTGTGGCTTGAACGAGAGCCAGGACAATAATTGTCATTGCAATAATAATTCTGTGGAAATTATTGCAATCAATGAAATACCGGAAGCAATTGAAGATTCATTAGTGGAAGTCTCGGCGCAGCATATTTCAATCGATTCTGATGCCGATATGACCACCTATAATTCGACCTCCAATTCAGACAATAGTGCCCAAAGCATCCAGGGAAATCCTGGGTCCGCCGCCGAATAGTAAGTATCATTTGCATTTTTTAACGTGTGCGACGCGAAAATTAAATGTTCTAGGCATTAATACGAGCGATAGTAATTTCCTAGATAAAATACATCGTGATATTACGTAGACGAATAATGTTACAATCTTTTTTTTAACGCTTGCTCTTCATTTTAAATCTATTATTAATATCATATTTCGTTTGTTTGGACTGTTTTTATACATTGTGGTCCTTAACTTCTCTATTAAAATTATTAAATATTGTTTTGTTTTTAAGTAACGTTTTTTTTATTTATATATTTGCATCTCAGGAGCGTTGGGTTACTATTAAAATTATATTCGTAAAACGCATAAGTTTCTATCGCGAAAACAATATAGATTTTATTTTCAGATCATTTTTTCATTTTTTTTCTTATAACACCATTAGATCTTCTTTCAGAACTTTTGCGAATTTTTACCTTTACTTTTCGTAAAATTTACCAAGAAAAATAATTGCTACTAAACTGCTGGTATAAATAGATGGTTCTATTTTTTAAACAAAAAAAAAGGTATTATATATAAATCTCTTAAAAGATTTTATCAGAATAAAATCTTAATTCCAAAGCTTCTATAAACAATATTGTCCTCTGTCGTCAAAAGTTGGTACGCAAATATGTAATTGCAAATTTAAGCAGCATGTTAAAATTTTGTTTTCAATTTAAATCTGCGCGACACCCGCTTCAATATAATCCATTAATGAAATGTCGATTTCCTACCTAATCTTTGGTAGCCCAAGGGAGTATTCCGGTTTCAAACGGCTCGGTAGCTGAGCTCACGGACTTAGCCTGAGAGAACTGCTAACGCTAGCCCTAGCAAGAGCAGTGCTTTGCTGAATCTACTACCGGATCGGAATCGTGACCCATTGAGATGATTCGGTGGGAAACTCAGTAATGCGTCTATGGGCTAGTTCGCACGTCGAACTCTTCGAGTACGAGAATTGTACAGTTTGTAAATTAATCCTTTGTGCCAGTCTTGTATATAACCATAAACTTAATATTAATACGCTTTGCCATCTGCGCGAGTTGCTTCAACAAGTTGATGCATTTCAGGCACTTCATCGAAGTTTTGCTGGCCTTTGCTAAGTTAAAATGAAATACATTTCTTTCTACGATTTTTAGAATGGGATAATTATTGAAGAGGAGATTTAAATTGCACCTAAGAATTACTTATAATGCAAAAGTAATTAAAAATTATCCGTTGGATAGTTTTTATGCGTAGATGGGTGAACAAATGCACGGTACACCTGATGTTAAGTGGGTACCAGAGTCCACAGATATCACTTTTTTTCTTACTTATGGTGATAGCCTTGAGAGGCTATGTCAGCGTAACCTGACAGGGTTAGTGTAGTAACCTCTTAGAGCAGGGCAGTGTTAGTAACGTCGTCAGTTTTGAACCCCGTGAACTCACCTACTTGTCAGGTTACGCTGACATAGACATCTGAACGTTACCTGACAAGTGAGCACATGGGACTCAAACAAGATGACGTTGCTAACACTGGCTCTTGCTCATGAGAGAGGCATGAGTTCTAGCTCTCGTGGATATACATAGTACAACGGCTGCCCCGCCCTTCATAACGGAACGAATTACTGCTTCGCGGCAGAAATAGGTAGGGGAAGTGGTACCTGTGCGTGCTGGCTTACAAGACTACCTGCCACCAGAAATAATGCAATCTTTATATTTTTCGGGTTAGATTTTTATTAAATGATTTTCACCTTACATCGTGGAAGCCATATGTGAACTTGTGTGACCTTTGATAGAAAAATTGGGATCTGACCACGGGTTTTGAATATCTGTATAGTCGCATCATTCTATACGAGTACCTCTAGTATCTTATCCTCTAGGCACCGACGAGTTCTACGACTTCACGTATTGTGAATGCGATGGGAATTTTTTATTTACTTATTTAAGAAATTAGGTGAAAAATATAAAGGTTATTTTAAACGTCGTTTCCTATACGAAGTATCTTTGCTATTTGGACCGTATGCATTATTTGCAACATTTAAGTTATAAACTATATATATATATATATTAAAAACTATAAGAGTATTTTTAGTGTAGGCTTGCCTTTCTCATAGAGTACTACTAGTAAAATAGTCAAATAATCGAATCTAAAGACTAAAGACTTTTATCAAAAACAAAGGTTCAGGATCAGTCTAAAATTTTCTTATTTTCTTATTTTTACTGGTGATAGGACCTCTTGTGAGTCCGCACGGGTAGGTAGGTTCGAAAACCTTGTAATGAAAGCTCACTTCTATTTCTTTTTTTTTTGTACATTGATTGAACTGCTTTTTTGTCCTTTGTCCGAGTATGAATATTATGTATATATTTTTAAATGTATATACCTACATATATTCTGATAGAGTTTGAGTTCAGCTGCCCTGTGTGACTTGTCCTCGGCTATTATTTTTACTTAAATATATATATATATATTTAATATTATATATATATATATATTTATTTTATTAAATAACATTTTTGGAAAGGATTGAATTATTAAAAAATTAAATTAAAAACTAGTTTTCACGAGTCACAATGTCTATGATACAAGCCACAAGTGGTTAAGGTTCCACTGCTCTGACACCAGACCCCTAACCCAGTTTGATAACCAAACTTCTTAAAAACGTAAATGTAATATTGCTTTTTTTACATAAGGTGCTCGTATATTGGAATCTATTAAATTGGCAGAGCTACGAAGTTAAGAAACTTTGTCCACGAACAATATTTGAAATTCTACTGTATTGTCCCAACGTGCAGGCCAGCTCAGAACTTCAAATACCTAAGCCATGTTACCTAAGAGTTGTTGTACCTTGTTGTCTAAAAGTTTGGTGTCGTAAAATACTAGAAATACTTTTAATTGACTCGTAATTCATTGCTCGGCAGCGGACCAACGCTATTTGTATATCGGTTCTTCCGGTCTTCGTTCTCGTCGAAGACGTCGCTTACGACGAAGGGCTCGGCGAGTAAATTAGCCCACAGATACAGCACACTGAGTTTCTCGCCGGATCTTCTCACTGGGTCGCGTTTCCGATCCGGTGGTAGATTCGGCTCTTGCTAGGGTTCGTGTTAGCAACGTCATCAGAGCCCCGTGAGCTCACTTACTAGCTCGGTGACGCTGATATGGTATCTCAAGACCATCAGCATGGGTAGGAAAAAAAATCGGTTGTTATAATCGCTTCTATTCTTCAGATGAAATTAAATCCCTTGTGCTACACATAAATTAGGATAAGAATCGATTGAGCGTAACTGTATAGATTATATTCGACGTATGATTGATTTATTATTATTATAGTTCGTAGATTTTTTTAATGGCTTAAGAAGATTTAGTTGTGTTATCTTTCACTTTTAATAATATATTCGTACCAGTACTAAGTAACTTGTGAAGACCATTGAATATACTATATACGTTAAATTATTAAAATTTTCACGTACGGTTACATAAAAAAACGACTAGTTACGAAGTTTGGTTTCAATAACACGTGTTATCTTTTACTTTAATTAAATCAGGGTTATTTAAACTCTCGGTGCATCTGTTTATTTTTTCAATCCGTAACGCTTCGTGTTCCGTAGATAATATGGAAATTATGTTTCTAAATAATCTTCGGTGAACTCAAGCTCCAAGATGCTATCACATCGTGTACACACGGGTACATCGGTTAAACACGAAACCACCGAACCAGCATTCAGTTTGTTTGACATTCTTCTGAAAGTAATTAATAAATATAATATCAGGTGTTTCCCGAGCGCTATAACTTGTCCTTCTTCAAACGAGATTTGTGGAGAGTACTTAACGGTAGGCAGCGACTTGGCTGTGCCCCTGGCATTGCTGAAGTCCGCGGGTGACGGTAATCACTCACCTTCAGGTGGGCAGTATGCTCGTCTGCCTCCAAGAGCAATAAAAAAAAAACATTTCATACATAAATAATTTATACATAAATTGCGAATACCAACCCAGGGTTAAACAGCCAGTTTACAAACGTTCTGTTGAGATTAATGTCCCAAATTATGTGGCCCTAAGCCACGATTTTACTATTTATAATAATGCGGTGAGCTCATCCATCCATCTAAGCAATAAAAAAACCCTCTACCCCTTTTGTCAATTTCGTAACCAAAATAATAAAAATGGTGGCAGAGACATTGGCACAGTCGGACTGGGTCTTATTCCTGAAACCTGTAATCGCGTACATTTTACATACAGTAATCTCCCAACTACTCTGTTCGAGTGATATTAACGGATAACACGCAATCTCTTAACATTACCATTCTCCAAAACAAGTACTACGATAAAAAATGAACGAATTAAAATAGAGTGAAATACATTAAGGAGTCGTCGTGGCCTAAAGGATAAGACGTTCGGTGCATTCGTATATAGCGATGCACCGGTGTTCGAATCCCGCAGGCGGGTACCAATTTTTCTAATGAAATATGTACTTAACAAAGGTTCACAATTGACTTCCACGGTGAAGGAATAACATCTTGGACGGTGATTGTAGGACGTCTTATGAGTAGGTACCACCACCTTGCCTATTTCTGCCGTGAAGCAGTAATGCGTTTCGGTTCGAAATATGGGGCAGCCGTTGTACTTTAAATAATGAAACATTGGAACTTATACCTCAAGGTGGATGGCAGCATTTACATTTTAGATGTTTATGGGCTCCAGCAACGACCTAACACCAGGCGGGCCGTGAGCTCGTCCAACCATGTAAGCAATAAAAAATAAAAAAAATATGTTATAGATATATTTTTTTCAAACTTCGGGTAAAATCATAATTTTTCCGACCATTTTTATATTGCAACGTTTCAGCAATATAAAATAAATCAATATTGTTATAATACAAAACACGGTAAAAAGAAATGAATATACAATACTTACATATGTTTATCTCAAGTGGATTTTCTTTTCTTAATTACGTCAGATGAAATATTAATCTCAATATGAACTTAGTAGTGAGTAAAATTAGTTCCATCATTGTTAGGTTTCTCTCCCATTATATCTGAATTCATCCTTCCAAGAACGACTTTTGTATCTGGAATAAGCTTGAGCCAATTTTAATTACCATACAGATTAATTCCCTCGGTTGTTTCAACGGTGACATAATTTTGTACAGGAATCGGGCTGATCTCGACTTAATATTACTTCGTTATAGAGTTCATAATCATCTGGTATTAAAACGTGAAATATTTAGCAGTTTAATTAGTTCATAATTGATTCGTTCTTCTGAGTGTTGTCGCTATTAAAGAAAACATATGGATCATATGATCGGTTGTTTGTAAAAGAAATCTTTGAAAGCTTACAAATGTTATCGTTAGGTTATCGTATCGTCCGATATTTAAAATCCGTTTCCGTCACTATCTTCGAATATATCGTCTTACCGTTGTCGTTTGAATATAAATTCACGTCATGCTCTAACAAAATAGGATAAAGCTTTGATAACCATTTTATACTTAACAATGTATGACATATTATTAAATATAAGATTAGTATAAAAGTATTAAAAGCGGTAGAGAAGATGTTCACAAATAAAGATGCTCGAATGCATACAATTCAAATAAAATGTAGGAGCAGAAAATAAAGTTTGACATCGCGTCAAGTTTCTTATAAAGCTTTATAGCTCTCTAGGACGACTAACTTCAAGTAGGTAGCTTACGTTCTTGGAGAATAGTAGTGTGAAATCTCGTATTGCATTATACAAGTAGGTATGAAATGTGAGATGAATTAATTGCAAATACTTCTTAGTAAATGTCTAGTTTATCAACCGGATTTCACGGATATTGAATCATCATGATCTGATAATTTTTAAATTTTGATATTTAAAATATGAAGTTGGTAACCGAAATAATAAACTTTGCTGAGTGCATCACATTTTTCTTTTCTCTCAAATATTAATAGTCTAATTAAGATATACAGGTTGAAAATGATTGATGATTTCCCAATAAATGCAAAAAAAAACGACTTTAATTAGTCTTCATCAATGCTTAATAGCAATAGCTTATAGTGCCAAAAAAACCCAATATACCTAATATATACCTAAATATGTAAATATATTCTCCATCCTATCCTAAGTGAATATACCTTTCTGTGAAAATTGCATCAAAATTAGCTTTGAAGTTACGAAGTGAAGGAAGGATGCGTAAGGGGATTTATCTCTTATTCTCATATCCCGTCCTTAATGACGATGACATCATCAGCCACAATTTGCTTCTTTTGTGAACGCTTGCTAACTTGCTCGGTATTAAACATTGATACGTTCTCTATGTTTTAAAATGATTGTAGATTATTTTTATTATTATTTTATTGTTTTTAGGGATTCGAGCCTACGGCCCATATGATTGTGAGTGGTTTTAATCGCTCATGGACGTCAGCAATCAACTCACTGAGTTTCTCAGTGAGTTCCGACCCGTTGAGCCCATGAGTTTCAGCCTATCCATCCGAGCGTGGCTAGAATAGTCCTTTAGGTTACCAGTGATTGTAGGGGATGCCAGGAGCACAGCTAAATCACTACCAATGCGCTATCAATGAGTCAACAATTGAATACTCTCCACAAACTTCGTTTAGAGAAAGACTTTTCATAACCATAGCCATAGTAATATTTATATTTTCAAAAAAAGTTTTGCGTCACCGTTCTATGAATAAATATGTAGATGCTTTAGATGTTGTTTCTAGAAAGGTTCGTTATTCAAAAAGCTTTGTTGGTTCGGAAACGGGAAATTCGACTGTCATTTACGTCTTTTGTTTCGTTGCATACTGAAATTGGAAATGTGCATCTCGATCGTTAGGTATTGTTTCATATCGGGAGGTATAGGATATTGGTGTGCGGTATTCAACTGGCGGCAGCCATTGGAATGAAATTTAAAATGACATCCTTTTCATTGCGTATTTTGTTTAGGTTCAAATTCCATTACATCTGAGGCTTAGAGTCATTATATCTATACTAATATATATACTACTGAAACATGCATCCGATTGACTTGAAACTTAGTATCCATGTGGGTGACTCACATGTATTTATTTATTTTATAATATTTTATTATAATTAATTACACTACACAACAACACATACATACTTTATTTTATATCAACACATTCATTTATCTCACAATCATACAAAACATTAATTACACTAAACAAAATAAAATTCACAAGCAAAGTCGGGCGATAACGGCAGTATAGCGGCGGCGATATATTTCGCTAGTACATCGGTCGCATTTTTACCGATCCACCGCCACCAGTCGAAATCTGACTTGCGAGCGCGCATCCCGTATTATCTTTTATGTTCTACGCCTTTTATAATTTTTGCTTTTTGTTTCGTGTACCGCTTGTGTTGCTTGGACTATCTATTTCTTGTGTACTTTCTCCTTCTTTCTATATATTGTGTTCGTCTTAAATAAAAACTTTCGTTGTGCCCTTTTGTGTTTGAAAAGACATTATAATTCAACCCAAGACGACTAAACTGGTGACCCCGGAGAACACATTCAAGAGATGTCCAGTTCGAGTGGAAGTGATACAGTTAAATCGCAAGTTAACACGCGGCCACGACGACACGGTAAAATGGCGTCTCCAGTCGCAGCGACAGACTTAACAACTTTTTCGTCGCCACCCTCACATTTACGTATCCCATCGTTTTGGCCAGAAAAACCTGATATATGGTTCGCTCAAATTGAAGCACAGTTTGCAGTAATGCGTATTACGGATGATGCGTCCAAATTTTACCACATCCTGAGTACCTTAGACAGGCAGTATGCAGCCGAAGTTGAAGACATCCTCACCGGCCCACCTGACTACAATCGACTCAAAGATGAGCTCATCAAGAGATTGTCAGTGTCGCGGGAGAATAAGGTTAAGCAGTTGCTCATGCACGAACAGCTCGGAAGCCGCAAGCCTTCACAATTCCTACGGCATCTGCAACATCTCGCTGGTCCCGGAATACCTGAGGACTTCGTCAAAACAATTTGGACAAGCCGCCTACCCACTGGATTGCAGCCAATCATCGCTTCGCAGTCATCGTTGTCTCTCGACGCACTGGCGGAACTTGCCGACCGGGTCAATGAGATCGCGACCCCGGCACCGCAGGTAGCAAGCGCTACCACGTCTACACATATTGACGAGCTGACACGACAGGTAGCAGAGCTGACAAAACAAGTGAGTGCACTGACCGCGCAAGTTAACCATCACCCAAGCAGAGGACAACGGAGACCGACAAAGCAACAGCGCAGCAGATCTTCATCTCGCCGCCGGTCACAGTCTAACTACAGACAGCACCCCATATGTTGGTATCACTTCAAATATGGTACCAAAGCCGTAAGATGTGTCCAGCCGTGCGACTACAAGGCGTCGGAAAACAATCAACAGTCCGGACAGTCGCTGATGGCGACACAAGACTGCCGCAACACCACGGGTCGCCTCTTCATCACGGACAGTAAAACTAAAAATCAATTCCTTATTGATACCGGTAGTGATATATGTGTCTACCCAGTGTCCGCACTTCGAGAGCGTCGTTATAAAACTTCTTTTCAACTCAGTGCCGCGAATGGTTCAGTGATAAATACGTATGGATATATCGAACTTAATCTTAATTTAGGTTTACGTCGTGACTTCCCATGGCGCTTTGTTGTTGCTGATGTCACAATGGCTATTATTGGTGTTGATTTTCTTTCTCATTACAACCTTATTGTTGACATCAGCAACCAACAACTTATTGATACTTTAACCAATCTTAAGTTTGTAACATCTATATGTAAAAATAATTGTCTTGTCACAAGTGTAAAAATTCCAACTGGTGGTAGTGGTAGGTATCACAATATTTTAGCACAATATCCGGAAATAACTCGCCCCGCTGGTACTCCGGGTATCGTCAGACACCACACGACACACCACATCATCACCACACCAGGTCCACCTGTATCGCTGCCGCCCCGTCGTCTCGCTCCAGATAAATTGAGAATCGCCAAGCAGGAGTTCGATGCCATGCTACGTAACGGCACGGCACGCCCTTCCTGCAGCCCTTGGGCATCACCACTGCATCTGGTGTCGAAAAAAAAAGACGATGGCTGGCGTCCATGTGGCGACTACAGGTCATTAAACGCACGAACCATACCCGACAAATACCCTATTCGTCATATACATGACTTTTCACATTGTTTGTCCGGATGCACAATTTTCTCGGTAGTGGATTTACAAAAAGCTTATAATCAGATACCAGTAGCTAAGGACGACATTTTAAAGACAGCGATCACAACACCTTTTGGATTGTTCGAATTTCCGTATATGACGTTCGGGCTGCGCAATGCGGCGCAAACTTTTCAAAGATTCGCTGACGAGATGACGCGAGGATTGGACTTTACCTTTCCTTATATCGATGATTTTTTAATTTTTAGCAGATCAGCCCAGGAGCACGAAGACCACCTGCACCAACTCTTCACACGCATGAAAGAGTATGGCGTTTTGGTTAATACTACTAAATGTGTCTTCGGCGTCCCAGAAGTCACGTTTTTGGGTTACCAAATTTCCGAGAAGGGCACCAAGCCTCTGGTAAGCAAGGTCGAGGCAATCGCAAATTTTCCTGTCCCAAAAACCGTCAGAGAACTCCGGCGATTTTTGGGCATGATAAATTTTTATCGCCGATTCATACCCAATGCTGCCCAGATACAAGCGCCTCTCAACGCATTGCTAGTTGGTTCCGCTAAAGGTGCGCAACCCGTCGTTATCAAGGAAAAGGCATTGCAAGCCTTCCAAGACTGCAAAACCAGCCTATGCAATGCAGCTCTCCTAGCCCATCCCGATACTCAAGCAAAGCTGAGTCTCGTGACAGACGCTTCGGACTCTGCAATAGGTGGAGTACTTCAGCAACGTAAGGGTGGAGATTGGCAGCCGTTAGCATTTTTCTCTCGCAAATTGAGCCCCTCGCAGTCAAAATACTCGCCGTATGATCGAGAGCTCCTCGCCATTTATGAGAGCATAAAATACTTTCGGCATATGCTTGAAGCAACAAATTTTACTGTGTATACTGACCACAAACCTTTATGTTATGCATTTCAGCAGCCGAAGCATAACTGTTCGCCGCGTCAGTACAGACATCTGGACTTCATTTCCCAGTTCACCACGGACATAAGGTTTGTTTCGGGCAAAGACAACCTTGTCGCTGACACCTTGTCTCGCATCTGTGAACTGAAGATGCCTGTGGACTTGGAAGAAATGGCCAAGCTACAAACCACAGATCCGGAGCTGGCAGAACATTTATCGGGTGGAACCTCTTTACGCCTGACTAAGATGAGCGTCCCTGGAAGTCAAGCTGTTTTGTACTGCGACGTCAGTACGCAGATGCCCAGGCCGTTCGTCCCACGAGAGATGCGTCAGAAGGTATTTCAGTGCCTTCATTCACTCAGCCACCCCGGTCCCAACGCCTCAGCCAAACTCGTTGCACAACGATTCGTTTGGCCACTAATGCGGAAAAATTGCCGTGAATGGTCTAAGGCATGTTTGAATTGCCAGCGCTCGAAGGTCACAAGACACGTCACCGCCCCTGTGGGCAGGCATGACCTACCTTCGGCACGATTCAAACATGTCCACCTAGACTTGATCGGACCCCTACCGCCAGCAGGTGATTATCGGTACTGCCTTACAGCCGTCGATCGCTTTACGCGATGGGCAGAAGCTGTACCTCTAACCGACATCACCGCCAAAACAGTGGCCACAGCATTCATTTCTTGTTGGGTGTCCCGATACGGTTGTCCTGTCGAAGTTGTCACCGACCGTGGCAGACAATTCGAGTCGGATCTATTTCAACTGTTGTCCAAGTCCATCGGCTTTGATCACCGTAGAACAACAGCATATCATCCACAGTGCAACGGTTTGGTTGAACGTTTTCACCGGCAGCTGAAAGCTGCGATAACTTGCCACGCAGCCGCAAACTGGACTGAGACCTTGCCACTCGTCCTTCTCGGTATTAGGACTGCTTTCAAGGAAGACCTCCAAACGTCATCGGCAGAACTGGTGTATGGTGAGCCTCTTCGCCTACCTGGTGAATTCTTCGGTCACAATGTCACTCATCACACTACCGACGTTACCGACTTCTTAGCTCGTATGAGGTCCTTTGCAGAGAAGATACGCCCAGTCCCTCCTCAACACCATTCGACACAAAAAACATTCGTTTTTAAAGACCTCGCCACTTGTAATCATGTATTCCTCCGAGAAGACTTGTTACGTGGCTCACTTCAACCTACCTATACAGGACCGCATGAAGTGCTTAAAAGAGGCGATAAATATTTTTCTATTCTTGTCAAAAACAAAGCTGTGACGGTAAGTATAGATCGCCTTAAGCCGGCATATATACTGTCCAATGACACCGGCACGACCTCAAACCACACATCTCCACCAAATACACCACCCACTGTACCAGATACACCACCCACTCCACCACACCAACACCTCCCAGTAAGAACAACACGTTCAGGCAGGAGAGTACACTTTCCTGATTATTATCGCCCGTAGGCACGGTCTCCGGAGGGGAGTGATGTGGGTGACTCACATGTATTTATTTATTTTATAATATTTTATTATAATTAATTACACTACACAACAACACATACATACTTTATTTTATATCAACACATTCATTTATCTCACAATCATACAAAACATTAATTACACTAAACAAAATAAAATTCACAAGCAAAGTCGGGCGATAACGGCAGTATAGCGGCGGCGATATATTTCGCTAGTACATCGGTCGCATTTTTACCGATCCACCGCCACCAGTCGAAATCTGACTTGCGAGCGCGCATCCCGTATTATCTTTTATGTTCTACGCCTTTTATAATTTTTGCTTTTTGTTTCGTGTACCGCTTGTGTTGCTTGGACTATCTATTTCTTGTGTACTTTCTCCTTCTTTCTATATATTGTGTTCGTCTTAAATAAAAACTTTCGTTGTGCCCTTTTGTGTTTGAAAAGACATTATAATTCAACCCAAGACGACTAAAATCCATATAGAAAATACATGTACTAAATGGTAGGCTAATATTTATATGAGTCTTGGACTCTAATAATAATGACAATAAATAATAAATGCCCAGCGAACGGTGCGAGTATGGCTAGTATTACATATAAGTTTAAGTAGATAAACTTATAATCCACGGAGTCATGAATAAAAAAAAAACCGCGATATTAATAATGTGCGAAAAAAATTGAAGTAAAGAAACTTAATAGTTAAAAGGATATTATAATTTTTTTATCGATAGTTTGAAGTACAATGAAAAATAGTGCAACCTGTATGGAGTCCTTACTTAGACGAATCAAGTCTACGTATGATTAATTTCGTACAATTAAATTGCAAATATGTAAAAATTTTCTACTAGGCCTGATCCTCCTACATTTTCTAGGTCAATTTTCAGAACAATTTATTATTATGAATTATATATTATTTAAATAATACCACTAAGTGTGTAATTCAGTGGATTGCCAAAGCTTTTTTGACCTTATTATTAGCGACCGAAATACCATCTGTACTGTTACAGCCCAATATAAGTTTTTGATTTTCAGCAACCGGGCTTTGTGACGCGGTTAACCGCATAGTGCGTATGACCACAATTTGATAATATATCTATAATGTATAACAGTGGAAGTTACTATTTTTATTATCATAGATCGATAATTCGAACATTGATCGTCAATTGATTCACTAGTAGTCGAACTTGATAGTTCAATGATTTGAATGCGTCGTCCCAAAGTAACGACAGTGATAAATTATATTGGCGAACTAATAACTGGTCTTTTTTTATTGCTTCGATGTGTGAACGAGCTCACAGCCCACCTGGTGTTAAGTGGTTATTGGAGCCCATAGACATCTACAACGTAAATGCGCCACCCACCTCGAGATAAGATCTAAGGTCTCAAGTATAGTTACAAAGGCTGCCCCACCCATCAAACCGAAACGCATTATTGCTTCACGGCAGAAATAGGCAGGATAGTGGTACGTACCTGTGCGGTAAGAACAACAAGACAATACCGGGGGTACAATAACGGTATTAAAACACAAGACAGGGGAAAGAGATTACGCTCGTGAAACAAAAGAAAAAGAAGCCACTCCAGCACTTAAAACACAATAGTGAATTCCTTTTTTTTATGATTGAAGGATTACTGGTGGCCCGGTGGCCTTTCCAGTTTCACCAGGATAGGTGGGCGAGCCAAGGCTCAGCCAGGAGGGGTGGGATTTGCTAACAGCTACCCGAGCGCCTCCGAAGGAGACCTAACAGCTCAAGAGCAGCTGCTTCGCGAATGAATCTACTACCGGATCGGAATCGCGACCCGCTGAGAAGATCCGGCGAGAAACTCAGCGAGCTGATTCATGGGTTAGGTTGCACGGCGAACTCTTTGTCGAGTTCGACGAGTACGGTTACCGGGGTCCCTAAGCCTGCTCCTAGTGTTAGAGCTGAAGGCGTCTAATGCAAAGGTTATTGGATCTGATGGATCCGTAAGGACGTGTCTAGGGCGATAGTGAATTCCATTGCCCGCACGAACGTATTAGTTTACAAGGAGCTAATAGTTACCACTTACTGCGATATACATACTGAGATTCCGTCTCACGCTTGCAAAGACATTACGATTAAACAAACCAGTAGTCGGATTCGATTTAAAGTTACAGAGATGGAGCATCAGTTCTGACACTCCTGATAAATTTGAATTTCAACTTCAGCCGGAATCACAAACTATTAATTAATTCATAACGACGCTCGAAAGGCAAACGTGACTAAGCGACAATGCGTGAACTTTACAGTAGACTAATTTAAAGTTGAAATAAAAGAAAAAAATAAATATTTTAACGAATCTAGCTGTAGTAGAATCTAGAGAGAGAGAGAGAGTATTCTTTATTGTACATCAAAAAACAAATAAACAGTGCGATACATTAAGCACAAAAAAGTACAATTGGCGGTCTTATCGCTAAGAGCGATCTCTTCCAGACAACCATCAGGTGGACAAGAATCATTTGGAAACGAACTACGCGCGGTGTACCATTCCAGTGAAATACATATACATATCTCCGTAAATATACATATAATTAATACAAAGTAATATAATAATAATTATTAAAAATAAAAAAATAATTTTGCTTCTTTACACATAAATAAGAATAAGCAATTTACATATAAAAGATACTTAATAAAAAGATCTAGCTAGTGGCTGTAGGATTGAAATGATTTTAATAGATCTAGAAATATATATTTTTTGCGCATCGAATATGGTTATTGCCCATCATTTATATACAAAGCAGTTATTGTCGCTTAGTCACGTTTGCCTTTCAAGCGTCGATAAGATTTCAGACCTCTGTATCTTAAAATCTGATCCACTCCAAATATAATTGAAGTCGCGCTTCGACATCAGAACTTGCGTCTAAAATTGATTTAGAATTCCTGGTATTGGAGGAACAATAGCATTCCCGGTTCCGTTTAAATTCAATTTGTATTTCCTTTTAGAGAAATTGAAAAACCTAATTAACTACTGAAGATCATATTTACATCACAATAATTCCATAAAAAAGCAAAATTAAAGGAACTTGATACAATACGTGCAATTATGGCTCGGTCAACTTGAAATGTAAAAAAGAAAACGCGATTGTATTTTTTTTAAATTTTTTTTTTTATTACTTATATGGGTGGACGAGCTCATAGCCCACCTGGTGTTAAGTGGCTACTGGAGCCCATAGACATCTACAACATAAGTGCGCCACCTACCTTGAGACATAAGTTCTAAGGCCTCAAGTATAGTTTCAACGGCTGCCCCACCCTTCAAACCGAAACGCATCACTGCTTCACGGCCGAAATAGGCAGAGTGGTGGTACCCACACGCGCGGACCCACAAGAGGTCCTACCACCAGTAAAGATTCTAGAAGTTCTAGATGGGAACGTAAATAAATATCATAAAAGAGTAGATTCCAAAGCAATGGTACATACTTCATGGAACTGCGTCATAAGCGATAAAGGGCGTAGACTCGAGACATTGCATTGACTTAATTAAGATTATTTTCAACCTCTGGTTTTACTACAAATTAATAGATATCACTCTTGCCGCGTAATTAATTAATAGAATAATTAATATTATTAATATTACGTGTATTAAATTAGTTGTCCAATCTCACACACAACACAATACGAATGATGTGCAGTCGAAGTATCCACTCGATATAACCATGGGACTGTATCTACCGGTGCGGTAATAATTACGCAACATTTTCCGTGATTTCGATTTTATTCTACGATTTTATTATATGATGTATATTGAAATTTAATAAAAATATATATGTTATTAGGAATTAAGTGTCGTTCCAGGAGAATTCCAACTATTGCAGGAGCTGTTTTAAAAAAAAAACATCAATTAAAAAAAAAATCCGTTTAGATTGGTGAACGAGCTCATAGCTCACCTGGTGTTAAGCGATTTCCGGAGCCCCTAAGCATTACAACAATCCTTCGAAGCAATCAAATTTGCACACAAAATCAATTTAAGAATGCTATAAAAAAAAGCAGCTTAACTCCCTAACCATTGAAATAGAAAACATAATTAATTTTATTTCATTTATGATATAGCATCTTATAATAAAATGGTTCTTTGTTCAAATGCAACACGTAAAAGTTTCTGTTCCTATTTAGGTCGCACAGGGCTGTGAGAAATATGTAATTAGTTAACACGTTGCTGAACCTGTTTCTATATTATTAGATGTATTATTGGAAAACTCTGTATAGATATTTCGCTATGAAGCCTTGAAGAATACTATAGGTATTTCTTCAAAAGTAGGTCGGGTGCTTTAGAAATACTTTAATTAACTCGTGAAAAGCTGACAGCCCATATGTCTCAGTAAAAGAAAAGTAAATAAATAGTTAATAAAATACGATTACGAATGTTTTATGTGTATTTTAATAGAGTCAATTAGAACACAAATTTCCGGGCTTATCGAATGCTAAATTAAATTTAGGTTTAAATAATAAAAGAGATGTTCAAATATTTTACTGAAAACGCTTACAATTTATTCTGGACTATAACATATTTACGTATAAAGCTGTATAGAACATGAAAATAATCATGTACGGAGACCGGCTACGGTATTGTTACGTCTCCTCGTATTTCAAAAACAATCATATCGTCCAAGTATAAATAAAAACAAAATCCCTTCTCTTCTACTTTTCAATCTAAGTATTATTATTAGTTTATTTAGTAGGCATTGGCGAGTATTAGTGTTTTAAATAATTCAATAATAATTTTTTTAGAGCTCAATAGTATAACAAAATTAAAAAATTCGAACTAAAATTACAAAAAAAAAATTTTATTCCCGTTATCTTAGCTGTGATGTTAAGCAAAAGCAATAGGGATATTATAGCGCCATCGACTTTTGATACTTGATACGTGTACAAAATACCAAGCTAATCCTGATCGCACGTCCTAAAATTTGTAAAAATTGCGTACAGATATATATATACAAGGCAATCTAATAAAATTTGTTTAATTTTTTGATTAATATTTTTTGCAATTCGCAATTTATAGGTTAATTTTATATAATTTTATAAAACTCGGGTTTGTTTAATATTCATTAATTAAATTAATTAATTGCCAGGCGTATAATGGACAATTTCGTTAAAGGTGGCATATAGAATTATGTTTGAGATTGCTTAATGTATTTATTATCACATACATTATCACAACGGTAGGCAGCGACTTGGCTCTGCCCCTGGTATTGCTGAAGTCCATGGGCGACGGTAACCACTCACCATCAGGTGGGCCGTATGCTCGTCTGTCTACAAGGGCATAAAAAAAAACATACACATATTATCACAATCTTACTGTCTATGTGTAATTGCGCTCACAGAAATCATAACGTAATTGTAGTTACGAGCTTTGATCTATAAAATTGAGGTTATGATGTATTGTAATAACGATTAGCTTACCTTTCAAATCGATAATCGAATAAGGTACATAAATCTTTGGGTATTCATGTAATTGTGAATCAAACTTTCCCGCTCTGCTAGGTTCTCAGCGCACTCGACAATAAGAGTCAGAGTCTTTATAGACGTAATTTTGTACAGGAATCGGGCTGATCTCGACTTAATATTACTTTGTTATAGAGTTCATAATCATCTGGTATTAAAACGTGAAATATTTAGCAGTTTAATTAGTTCATAATTGATTCGTTCTTCTGAGTGTTGTCGCAATTAAAGAAAACATATGGATCATATGCTCGGTATGCTCTGCTAACATTGCTTACTACTAAGGCTCTTTTTTTTTTAAACAGGGGGATTGTCGGATGGCGAGGCGAGCCGAGGTCCTGTCAGAGGACGCCCATCTCGACGCGACGACCCGCGAAGACACACCCTCGCGGGGAACCACTTATATGTGCACCCACATCACCCTGCACAGATCAACTCGCTCGAGATGGAGGTAAGAGTTTTTAATTAATAATTTTCTTTATCTTAATTTTTTTATTTTTTTTTATTGCTTAATTGGGTGGACGAGCTCACAGCCCACCTGGTTTTAAGTGGTTACTGGAGCTCATAGACATTTACAACGTAAATGCGCCACCCACCTTGAGATATAAGTTCTAAGGTCTCAAGTTTAGTTACAACAGCTACCCCACCCTTCAAACCGAAACGCATTACTACTTCACGGCAGAAATAGGTGGGGTGGTGGTACCTACCCGTGCGGACTCACAAGAGATCCTACCTCCAATAATTACGCAAATTATAATTTTGCGGGTTTGATTTTTATCACACGATGTTATTCCTTCACCGTTGAAGTCAATCGTGAACATTGGTTAAGTACGTATTTCATTAGAAAAATTGGTACATCGCTACATCCTTTAGGCCACGACGCCTTCAAATATCCGCCGCCTTATCTATAAATCGTTTTTGTTTTTTATTGAAATAGGCGTGTGAACGACTGCTCATTTGGGGTTAAGAGGTTTCCTAGGCTCTAAAAATAGCGTGATTATACCTGGTTATAACCTCATTTGCTCTTAGTAAAATAATAAAGAAATATACTATACTATTGCCAAATTCGGTTGATGTGATTGAACATTTAATTGAATAGGCACGGACATAGGAGTTTGTGGCGTAAAACGATAAAGGGAACATCTTTATAATTGTTATCTTTTTATTTATTTTTTATTGCCGTATAGGCAGACGAGCATACGGCTCACCTGATGGTGAATGGTTACCGTCGCTCATGGATGTCAGCAATGCCAGGGGCAGAGCCAAGCCGCTGCCTACCGTTTAATACTCTCCACAAGCCTTGTTTGAAGACGGACATGTCATAGCGCTCGGGAAACACCGTGGAGGGGAGCTCATTCCATAGCCGGATGTTGTAAACAAACTCATTTGACTTCTAATGCGAGTCGCATTGACCGTAATTGTTGGAAATTCGATTTTCAGAGTGAGAGAGAGAGCTAACATGAATTGTAAATGATATTCCAATAGGGTATTCAACAGCATACGATTTCGTCTTCTGTATACTGCTTTAGTGACTTATGACAAACATTGTGAATAATATAACGTTACATCTGAAAACTGATTTGTTAAAGTATTAAATACAGTACTACCTTGCGATTTAAATTAAAATTTCATTTCTTTATGATTATTTTTTAATATCGGGCAGACGTCTTTTATATTGGGATCATCAAATGGTGGCCCACATTCGATGTCTGGACCGTCAAGTATTTTTCCGAATCAATTGAATTATGTTAGTAATAATGTAATACAAGAATCTAATGTGATTAACATATATTAATTAAAAAATATATATTAAACTTGTAAAAGAATTAATATCAATAATTCTATTGAATTCTCGGGCAAATTATTATTAGATACACACTTAATTACAATGTATGAGTTACATACACGGATTATGGTATGGTTAGTACGAATTTTTTTATTTTTTATTGCTTGGATGGGTGGACGAGCTCACAGCCCACCTGGTGTTAAGTGGTTACTGGAGCCCATAGACATCTACAACGTAAATGCGCCACCCACCTTGAGATTTAAGTTCTAAGGTCTCAAGTATAGTTACAACGGCTGCCCTACCCTTCAAACCGAAACGCATTACTGCTTCACGGCAGAAATAGGCAGGGTGGTGGTACCCATCCGCGCTGACTCACAAGAGGTCCTACCACCAGTAAATGTAGGTATTATATTATTATTCTACTAGTACTTGTAAATAATTAACGATTATAGCAATACTATCTAACTTAGTTGGACAATTGTGTAATAAATATAATTATAATAAATAATTCTAAAGAAGTCGATCGTTGAAAAATAAAACACACACACACACACATACAGAAGAGTTTTATTAACATCAAAGGAGTCGGACCAACTCCTTAAATAGTACCCTCATATTAACTGGCGAGTACTATTAAGTGGTTACACTCTTAGTTTATTGTAATAAATTTAATAAGTTTTCGGATGCTACGTAGAAACATAACTGTGTCGAGATTACAAAATTGCGGAACATTTAAGCCACCTGTCGGCTCCTGGAACATGTATGGATAATACTTAAGTAACTAAAACGTGTACTGTTGAGATTGCAGTAACGGAAATTACTTGCAAAATTCTACATTATAATCATCAGGGAATGAAGGCTTTTAGATTTTGAATGACATTTCCAATTTATATCCTTTATTGGCGCGGGTTTCACGAGGCCAATCAATAATCCCATACAACGGTAATGGAAACTTAATTACTTTATGAATATCGGCATTATAATTTATCGTTCGCGGTTATCTGAATCGACAGCGTTTCGGATTTCTGGTCGATTGTCATGAACACGGATTACATTTTTCGTTTGTAAATACGAAAGTAAACGCCTGTTTCATTTACATGATGTTTCAATGAATTACGTAAATTTAAACTGGATTATTTTAATTTTACAGTTCAGAACTGTATAATTTTAAGGGATTATACTGGAGTTTGGCGGTTGCCACATCCGTAAACCTATTCGGGTCGCTACGAACCGACTGAACATTTTAATCATGAAGTAAACACACTTTAGCAAGAGTTATAGCCGCTATCCGAATAAGAAGTGGTTGAACGGCGCTGACTATCGTCTTATCTATGATAATTCACTGACGTGAAGCAAGCCATGAACTCAACCAGCTAGACCAAAAACAAATGCGAAACGAAAAATTATCCCTTAGTTCAACTTAAATTAGTTTATGTGAAATGCATATTTGACTCTCAGGGGTGTCACACGTGACTTTTAATAATAATTTCAATAATAATTTAATAATTTAAAATGCGTAGTTCACGAAAACTTCACACCTAACAACCGGTTCGAATACTGTACAAATGAGTCGTCTATTATCAAAGGTGGCAATCTGTGCATTTCGACAAAAAAATGTTATTGATATGTCAATACAGATTGATTTGATTATAATCGTCTCCTTCAAAGAATACGGTTCAAAACCTGCATTAAATAAAGTATTAACTTAACCTGTTATTTATCTAAGATGTCGTTCAGAAGAGTTTTGTGACTGCCAATGGAATACAAAGTCAATAATTCGTTTTTCTGATTTACCAATAATTGTCCAAAAGTCACATTGCCGGCTTTGATAATAGTCGACTCAAATAATAAACGCAATTGTCTGGACGGTGTGTTTTATGTCCAGAATAGCATCTCTCCTTCCCTATACGCGTTGTAAAAGGCGACTAATAAACTCAGCGGAGAATGGATGGCAGCGTACTCTAAGCGTACTACGATCGTGGATTTTTCTGATGAAAGCCCGCATGGGTTGGTCTTTCCACCCTATTTACCTATCCACAGTAAAGCAGTGAGGCGTTAAAGTTTGGAAAAAAAATCGACCTCAAGCCATGAGGTGGACGGTAGCATTGACGTTGTAATTGATTGTGTGTGTAATTAAAACTAATCTGGCAACCACTTCACGCCAATTAAAGGCTGAGAGATCGTTCAATAAAACCTATGCATAAAATGTTATGTAGTTATTTTTATAACCACATAAACATACACTACGTCTTTAAAGTCACTCCTCAAGCACTGCAAAAGCAGAGCAGTAATTAAAAATGGATCTCTAAAGAAGCGACTTCGCAACTGTGAAAGCTCTAATTTAAAACCTTTTTTGATGTAAAGAAAAGGCTCATCTAAAAGTTTTGTAAAAGCTACTTGATGACTAGATGTGATAGGGATACCTCGAGATCATTCATTCGGCGGCCGTCAAAACATTTATACCGTTGATCGTTTTCCTTTCATTGTATTTTCAAAATCTAACAATTTAAAAAAAAATACTTAAGGTCTTAATTTTTAAAGTACAACTACTGTCTCATCCTTCGAACCGAAACGCATTACTGCTTCACGGCAGAAATAGGCAGGACGGTGGTACCTACCCGTGGGGACTCACAAGACCTTGAGCAAAATTAGGTCGCTGAGTAATTGTAGTGACATTTTGTGCCCGTTCGTTTTAAATGACAATGTTATGTAATTTACTAGCGAGCCTGACAGACGTTGTCCTGTACGCACGTCTTAAATCGTAAAATTTTACATTTTTATTTATAATATAATAATAAAAAAATGTAGAGCACCGAATTATGAATCTAAATCAAACTCAAAGCGACACGTACACAAAAAATCATCAAAATCGGTACAGCCGCTCAGGAGGAGTTCAGTAACATGCACATGGACAAAATATCTTTTTTTTAAATGTAGATTTATTGAAGTCTTCCCCTGGTGGTTTTACCGCTCCATCTAAAAAGAATTTATAATTAATGTTGGCTTTTGATCATGTATTGACTTTTTGTGATATGTTCTTTCGACATCGAGCTTTCTCTTTGTCATAATCGTGTCCAGCATCGGTCGCGGTCAACTCAATCTTTTTCTATTTCATTCAAACATGCACTACACCGAGTGATATGAACAAAGCAGCGTATATTTCCTGAACTATTATTTTTTCTCCAACTCTGTGAATATTTTTTCTGGAATATTTTTGGTTTTCTACTAGTACTGGCTGGTTCTATCATATGGAACAGTGGGCTTATGGAAGAAATTAAAAAATAGAACTAATATTTTGCTGAAATGAAAAGCGTAGGAGAATCATGTGGATTTTTTATTTTCTCTACTCTGGCAAATTCGTCATTATCATTGTACAGAAACAAAACTTTAGCGCGTGTTCTTTAAGGAACTTAATGATGATGCTGAAACAATACTTTCTTAAGCTTCAAAGCTTTATCCACACAGATAGAATTCATATAGGCAATTTCTTTTAATCTTCTTCCAAATGTTTTTATTTATTTTTAATTGCAAATAACTTTTACAATTCATGTCAGTATTTCTTAACTCAGAAAAGATTAGGTATGTCTCAAATTTATGAAATAACACTAAAGCACGTTAATTCTTCTTCAATAATGTAATATAAATATATAGTTATTAATTTTAAAGGGAGTATCTTTAGTCAGGAAATATGTTCAGTCACTGTATGTTTCAAATAGCTCTTATGAAATTACAGATGAATTTGCTGTGTAAAAGATTTTATATAAATTCTGTACTGGAAATGAAATGAAATTGTAAAGACCGAAGATGAGATGGAAACATTGTATGTTTAAAAATATTTAACGAATGCGAGACATAAAATACTATATGTATTTTCCCAAAGAAAATATGTATTAAGTTTTTGTTTATATATTTATTTATTACATATATCATTTATTTATTTAGTTTAGTATTTTCAATCCAGCGTCTGATTTTATCAAAAAATGTATGCCTACATATTCATTCTCCGTTCTATGGAATGTAACAAGAAGGTGCTTCTAAGTAGGTATTTTGTGTCGATAATGTGAAAATTACAATTTAGGAATTTATAATGTTAAGTCATTTGTTTTTGAATTCATGAAGAGCAACGGTGCTAAAAAGTAGCTGTGATGATTTGGTAGTAAGTTACGTAAGTGTAAAAAAAAAATATTTTTTTTTTCATAGTATGTTATGAGGTCACCAGTTTTGACAAATCCAAAACCTTAATTCAAATACAAACGAATAGCTATTTGATTCATAAAATAGTTGAAGAGATTAATCCACGTTTACAAATTTTGTATTTTTTGGTTTTGGAGTACCTAACAAATAAAAAAATGTATAATATGTACCTGATATAGGTAGGCCGATGGTATCTACACTGGAACAGATCGAATTTTATTTTTGCGTTTGTATTTTTCGACCGCTTCGATTAGATCATAGAGTTTCTAATCGAATAACCTGTTAGCAGCGGCCGAAACGTGAACGCATCACTCCAAATGACTTTATCTGCTTGAGGAAATACCAAAATAACTGATTTACTAGGTCGATGTTTATACGTACCGAGGTTTTGTAGTCCCTTCTCTTTTAAAACGTAGTTTTTATTAATTCTGAGGTTTAACCTATCGTTTGTTTAACATTATTCGATTTTGGGAATTTCTATCAGTTTAAATTTTCATATATGACTCATCTACCACCGATCGAGAATATAATAGAAAAGCAGATTGAAAGAAAAAATAATCTTGTTTAAAATAATACAAATTTTTAAAGATCATTTTCTATTTATTACAATTTCAGCATCATAGACATACACATTTTAACATCGGTGCTTACTAATAAGAAGATTAGAACTGTCTCCGAAGGAGTCCTCAAACGGTGACAGTGCTTTTGGATGTTGGTGAAAAATTTAAAATGGTATAGCCCACATTTCTTAACCGCAGTACACCTGCAAATATCTACCTCTCCAGATCAAGGACGAACAACACGCGGCCCGCATTTCTAAAATTGAATTTTATTATCGACTTTCTCACATCAATTCGCTTTTTGGCTCTTTTGTTCTTTTGTTCGTTTGTTTTTAATAAAGCAATAAAGTTTCATAAATTATTAATAAGAGTTAATCTATGAACGGCACGCCAAAAAAAAATAATTTAAATTAGCCCATTGATTAAAAAAGTTACTCACTCCTGCTCTAGACTAACATCGCATAAAAATATGTCTTCTTTATTTGAGTTTTTATTTTTAAAATCCCCTTACCGTCCGACATTCCGCTAAGTCAGGTAGTAGCAACGAGCCACCTTAAGATTATACAGTCATCAGCAATCGAAGAATGTTTTATCTAATGAAACGCAATACTGGTTGTAGCGTGTGTGGCCTCATCACGTAGGCAAAACTCCGCATAGTAACTGTGTCGATAGCAACTACATATTACCATACCAAAGTGTATACCTGATACAAACCTAACCTAAATAGCAGTATTGAATACCTACACATAGCAAACTGCTTTACACAACGTGACCATTATCGAATGCTTACCACAGATAATTGTACTGAGTAATGCGATTATTCAAATTGACAGAATAGTTGGGATGTGTTTCAAAACAAATATGGACCTAACGGTATTCGCGTTTTCATGATAAAGGAATAGCATCAGGTAATAAATAAGACGTGTGTGTTAGAGAGATTCCCGTGAGAAACAAATTTCTTTACTCTATTATGACGAATGCATTTATGTATAAACAAAATCGTTCATAAATTCTTGTGTGTTGAAATTTATAATACTTTCGACTATTTTATATCTGCTGATCTTCTCATGCCTATTTGTATCAAAAGCATTCATGGCAATTTAGGTTTTGGTTGCTTAAAGTACCAACATTGACGCCAATGTTATAAGATCGAACTGAATAATATTTATTTTTAATAATATTTAAGTTTACACAAAAGTTCGTCTTCAAATCTGCTTTTTTATGACCGTGATTTATCTATATATTAATACGTGAAGCAAAAACTTTGTATCCCTTTTTACGAAAATTGCGCGGACAGAGGAGTATGAAATTTTCCACACTTATAGAGAATATAGAGAAGAAGTGCACAACGCTAATATTTTTTTTTTAAATAATGCATAAAAGATACATTAAATCAATAAAGAAAACATTACACACACTACATACTATGTATTTGACGCACACACGGATGCATACTATTTATTGTCAAACTTCACTGAAGTATTTTGCTCTTGACGTCTGTTGTCAAATTGAGAATACTCTAAATATTGTTTGTCTTTGTTAATATTTTTTAGTGTAGTCTTGGCGTAATTTGTGATTATAGAAGTATAAAATACAATCATAATAGTGTACAAACTTACAATTCCAATTAATTATAGTCGAATTTCGACTACTGCGGGACCTCTAGTAAATATAACTTTATGATGAATAAACTCTAACGCACGGGTTTAGTCTTCACGCGTTTCTGTGAAAGTGTCACATTTGTTATTAGTTAAGTCAAGAGCTAGAGCATACTTTTTCTTTATTTCGTATAAACGTGATTTTTCTTTTTATATATTGCTTAGATAGATGGACGAGCTCACAGCCCACCGGATGTTAAGTGGTTACTGGAGCCCATAGACATCCACAACGCAAATGCGCCACCCATCTTGAGATATAAGTTCTAAGGTCTCAGTATAGTTACAACGGCTACCCCACCCTTCGAACCGAAACGCATTAACTGCTTCACGGCGGAAATAGGCGGGGTGGTGGTACCTACCCGTGCGGACTCACAAGAGGTCCTACCACCAGTGAATCTATCTATCAGTCCACCCGAACCGCAAGCCACCTTAAATTCGTAAAAAAATTAAAATACTTTTTATTTATTTAACGAAACTTACGTAATCAATAATATTGTAATAGTATATAGTATTATACATATTATACGGAATAGTATTATACATATTATATTTTCTTGCATATAAGGATGAACGAGCTCACTTTTCATCTGGTATGGTAAGAGGTTAAGGAGACATCATCAAGTCGTGATGTCTGTGGGCCACAATAAACACTTAAAACTAGATTATCTTAGCTCTTAATCATTAAATGAATTATCATAGATTTATTAAATGCTATAAAGTAAATTGTTTTGCAAACCTATACCTATATATAAAAATTAATTGCTTTTCGTTAGTCTCGCTAAAACTCGAGTACGGCTGGATCGATTTGGCTAACTTTGGTCTTGAATTATTTGTGGAAGTCCAGAGAAGGTTTAAAAGGTAAATAAATATGAAAATGCTCGGAATTAAATAAAAATAACAATTTTCTTTTTCCTTTGATGTGTCCCCCGTCGGAAGGATTCCTTTTGTATGTTTTAAGTTTATTTTATACAAAGTTTAGGTCCTTTATTTATCGATTGAGGATCTACGAAGTCTGCCGGGTCAGCTAGTTAAAAATAAAACAAAATGTAATATTTTGGCAAAATGGATAAAGTTTTACGTTACTCAATTAAAGTTTTCTTTTGTGGTTTTGTTCGAGAATGAATAACCAGTGGGTTCGTTTGTTGTATTCGACATAGCTGGGTTTATTATTCATAAAAGCACAATAAACTTCATTCACTGTAAAAGATGAACTTAGTCGCTACCAGTTTCTATTGATTAAAATTATATTGTATTGTTATCGCCTCTTGAGGCGGGTGCAAATATTAAGGCTAATCGGACGTTTTGAAGTCTGTCATGTCATCAAAAATGATTTGCAATAATCTTTTTTGCTTATGCTAATAAAGCACTTGATAATAAAAATAAAGGGAACGAGTAGTAATAAATAATAAAAATCAGTTTCAGCACCTAAGTTGATTTTGAATATATTTTTTTTAATAAAAACAAAAACCGATCAATTATAATTTGCTCCCAGCGACAGGGATGATGCAATTTTGTTGCGAGATATTTCCTGGGCGCTGTTCCATTGTTTTTTCAACGGGCTTCGTGAAAATAATGTGAAATAAATAAGTGCTAAGAATACCTAGGTCACAGTATATTTTAGGTCACCGAAAATTTACACACGTCAATGAATAACGCCATTTGATACTGCCTTTTATATTTTATGTAATGAGCATACACAAAATATAACATGTGTCTTTGATAGCAATGAAATTAAATATCACATCATAATGTTATTGTAAAGTGTTGTCAATGAAACGGGCTATTATTACGAACGTTCATACTTTATTCGTCCGTTTGGCCGTACCGAATTGAATATCTATAAGACGTTATTTAAATGCATGATCCCTACATCACAGGAAATGTTACTAGGAAACCGCCAAGTAATATCCAATATTACCGTCTACGTTAAAGATACACACAAAAGTATCAATTTTTCTATGAACATTATGTAGGATTCAGGATTGTTTGAATGCCTTGAATTTAATATCAGATATACACTACTTTTTAGACGTAGAACCTGCCTAATATACAAGTTATGTACAGGTATGCATGCGGGTGGATGAGTTAAGGCTCGACATATTCTAATCAATACCTGCATAAAATCGTACCTACTTTTGCTTTCTCGTTGGTATACTTCAAAACGATTTCAATTATCTATGTCGTTGTTGTTTTTTCAACAGGCCACCTTAAACAGGCCACCTATTGGAGTATTAATGAAACTATTCATATGTTTGTGAAGATTTAATATCTGTAATGAAACGTACGTCAAGGAAGTTGTTCTTCACTGTCGGAGTTGTCATCAGCACGACGCTAGATGACGCTAGCTGAGCCGAAAGCTTCAAATAATTTCTATTTATATATCACTACGCAATCAGAAGAACCCATATTTAAGACTTAAAATGCTTAATTCTGCTTCATGTCATTATAAGTGAATGTGTGACTGTTAACACTCAAATTTATGAGTATGTAATTTATAATATTAATTGAAAATGTATTGTGCCCATTTATTTCTATGAGTAACAGTTATAATCGTGCATATTTATTATTTTTATGTAGATATTTATATAACTGCCCGATTAAATGAGTTTTTTCTTCTTAATCGTTCGTTCACGGCTTATGATCGTGTCATTCTTTCTACTGTATTTCTCCATCCACCGCTTGGTTAAGGAAGACGCGAGTTATATCCAGCAGGGGGGAAATATGATCCGTCCAGCGTATTGGGCTTCGACTTCCTGGCATTTTCCCCTCCACTTGTCCTGTCACCATCAACCGTTCCAGGTCCTCAGGACTTCTTCTGGCAATATGCCCAAAATATACCAAATTATCTGTTATTATAAGCAACAAAACCGTTCGAATCGGACTTTGTGCTTGGTTCTACTGTTCTGAATTAATTCCCGTAAAAGCTACAATACTTTTTGAAAGGAAAACACTATTCCTGTAATATTTTTTATTGTGTTTTCAGTTGCATCGTCGTTATTGAAGCAGACAAAATATTTCCTTTTATACTTTTCCTGCGCAATTTTTGCCGTGTCCATTAGTCGAAGCAATCTCAGCTTGACTTTCCACAAGAAATACTTTTCTTTTATGTTACATTTCTCTATTCAGTAATAAAAATTGCGCTAAACGAAAGTAAATGTTTAATGGAATATGTAAATCAATCTATATCTATACTAATATTATAAAGAGGAAATATTTGTTTGTTTGTTTGTTTCGAATAGGCTCCGAAACTACTAGACCGATTTGAAAAATTCTTTTTCCATTAGAAGCCGACATTGTCCCTGATGAACATAGGCTACTTTTTTTTAATTTTTTTTTATTTTATTTTTTTGGTTTCATGTGTGTTTTAATGTTTCCGAAGCGAAGCGAGGGCGGGTCGCTAGTTAATGTATAAAACACGAGATGTATAAAATATTAGATCACAAAAGTTGCTCTATCTGGGCTGTTCCACCTAATGTTATAAGGCTACTACAGACCGTGAAGATAAATATAATTATATATGTATATTAGTTATGCTGCTGTATCCTGAGAGCTCACAGGGGAAGATTGTATTTTTTGGGTTTGCTTTTTATTATACGATGCCATTAAACGCTGTTATCATACAATTTCAGTTTTATCTATCCTACTGAATAAAAAAATACTGAACATCCCATAAATCACCTAAATGTTCAGGAATGTAGATAAATACATTGCTCGTCTAAGTAAAATCATAATATATAAAAACCAGGAAAAGGCTATTTAAAGTGATAATTAAAAGTCACAGAACCAAATCAAATCAAATGGCTCTTGAGAGTCCATATCAGTTGTACTGATTTGCTTGTGGTTTTACAAATCTAAATCAAGTAAATCGGCCAATGTATCAGAGGACGAGGCGGTTCTTAGTGAAAAATATTTCCTTCGATTTAGACGCCCTATGATGACGTGTGATACACAGATAAAGCGTACGTTTACTGGTAGTAGGACCTCTTGTGAGTTCGCACGGGTAGGTAACACCACCCTGCCTATTTCTGCCGTGAAGCAGTAATGCGTTTCGGTTTGAAGGGTGGAGCAACCGTTGTAACTATACTTGAGAAGAACTTATATCTCAAGGTGTGTGGCGCATTTACGTCGTAGATGTCTATAGGCTCCAGTAACCACTTAACACTAGGTCGGCTGTGATCTCGTCCACCCATCTAAGCAATAAAAAAAATAAAAATAAAATTGCAATTTTTACTTAAGAAGTGTCGTGTTAACTGTAAAAGATTAATGTATCTTCTACTGCACATAGCTGACAGCTACACTTAAGGATACTGCGGAGAAATTTGAAATGAAGAATTTAAATGAATTTATTTTTTTATTGTGTGAACAGTCTTTTCACAAAGCCAAGCGCTTTATTTTAGTGTTGTGAATTACATTTTAATCATCTATTCGATTAAGTTTGATATCTAGAAGTTTATAATTATTTGAAGTAAATTGGATTCACACGTAAATGTAATTAAATGGCTTTTCCGACTTTTTAATAAAATGTTGTTTAAATTACAAAACACTTTTTTAAGCATATAATTAAATATTCTAATAAATTTTGATAAATATCTTATACAGGGTGTGATTTTTGATAAATATCTTATACTCAATGATAACCTGATACCGAGTAAGAGGCCAAGTTATACCAGTTTAGAAAAAAGGAAAAAAGAAATCATGCTGTTGAAAGATGAAATCCAGTGAATCCAAAGATGAAAATGTTTATTATGTTGATCTGTGGTCGCGATTAATGGCGCCGCTATTTTAGATTACGCCATCAAAAAAGTTAACATAATTGTAAAATTTATGATCACAGTACTTAAAAATACGGGCAAGGATTTTAAGCTTTTCTGAAGAAATGTCTATTATCGCTTAAATGAGTGACACGGTATAACTTGAGCTCTCACCCGATGTCATTTGCTATCGTTGAGTTTTGGAACAGCCTGTATCAACTTACAACCTTAAAGTCTTAAAAAAACGTTTCAGTGCTTATACTGAATCTAAAATTCAAACTGCACGTATGTACATCATTTGATTTATCGAGTTCCAAGCATTTCTAAGAAATGAGGAGATGTATGGAAATGGTAGTGCAAGGTAGAGGGGGAAGAGGTCGATCGAAGAAGACATGGATGGAGTGTGTGAATGACGATATGAGAGAGAGAGGAGTGAGTGTTGAGATGACGGCTGATAGAAGAGAATGGAAGAGAAAAATTAGCTGTGCCGAACCCACCTAGTGGGATAAGGTGGAGAAAGAGAAGAAGAAGCATTTCTAAGAAAACATTACCCAAGTTAAAACACGGTGATTAATTTCGTTTTAATTGTGAAATTCGAATAATTCTCAAACGAATTGCGTTCCAAATATCTCAGAACTCGAGTATCGGGCGTAATTGTAGCTTTAACGGTTCGATTACGTGGAAGCTCGTGTATAATTACTATTGACTTACGTGTATTTCGAGTTCACGTATGTATGAAATAACCGTTCGTTGTATATTGAAACATGAGTCGGTCTGTTTCAAAAGCGCTAATTGGAGTAACGGCTAATGAATTCAGTGTTCACACGGCTATAAGCAGTTTTTGGAGTCTACAGATAGGACAGTATGAACATTGTTGCTCACTTTGTGATATAAGATCGGTTTTTTTACATTATCAATTGAAATATCTAAAGACAAAACAGTTCAGTATGCTTTTCAAAAAATTTTGATTTGTAATGTTTTATTAGGTATAGGCGAATTCCTGTGTTAGCAAAAAAATAGAAGCAGTTTTTTCTAGCTATACAAGATACTACGCTAATATTAAAACAAAAGATAAAATTCGATGCGTTATATTAGTTTAGGTCTTAATAAGTCAGTCATCAAGGTCGAGTTTTGATCACTGAGCAAAACACTAGCAATTATAGATACGAAGAACGCGCTCATGTTACACCGGATGTTAAATACTCAATTAACTAGTTATTAATTTAGCGGATAAGGTTTTAATAGCACTCGATACGATAGTACATCCAGCATCTTAGCCATAGTCATAGGCTCTATAAATAGCAGGTGCATTAAAATAGTGAATTTTTTCACTAAATAATGTCATATAAATTATAACGATTCAAAAAATCTGACCAATTTTAATTTACGTTTTCCTCCAAAGGAACTTAAAAGAAAGAAACTTATAAACCACTATTGTCGCCGAGCCGCTTGTTGTCCCTCATAGTAGTCTTCTTTTTCTTAATATATGACTTCATTTCATAGATTACTGCTGTTTCGAAACAAGAAGGAACACGATAAACCACCTCCCCCACCACCCATCCAGATTAAATGATGCAGTTAAAGGAATCCATCCGGATTATTGTGTGTCCGAATAGACCTAGCGTCGATCCCCCATTCTAGATCCCCCTCGAGATCTTGTGAACTTATGAACAAAGGAATGAACAAAAATGACAATAAATTAAATTAAGGAAAATTTTTAAGCCGCTGAATTTGTTTCACCGATTGAAACCGTTGGTAGACATAGCGTGTTTTGATATTCAACAAGTGTTTTCATGATATTAACTTGAAAAAAGAACAAGGTTCGGTATCGAAATCGATAGAGTCCGGATCAGAGACAAATTAATACAGATTCAACGAAATAAAATCACATGATTCAAATCTACTTCGTCTACCGTTGTTATTTAACGCCAGATATTTTTAAAAGTAATTTATTTATTTATTTCACAGTTTTAATTCCGACATACTATTAATGGAAAAACTCATTTTTATTTTTATTTTAATTTATTTTTATTTAATCAGCTACCCAGGAGCGGACAACGGTCAGCTAAGCCTTCGGAATACGCATCTGTAATGAAGCCTCGGGCTAGCGGACAAAGCCGTGTCTCTGACCCGAGAATGAGGAAGGTTTGGACGAAGCATGATAATACATACTAACAGATTTATACAGCGTTTCGAACCTTCGACTAACAAAAACTTTTTTAAGAAACCTTCAAATATAATTTCTCAATGCCACTAATTATGTAATACTGTTCTTGGCCTCTCTAATATTACTAATTATCGCATTCGAATTAAAAATGTACTCATTAATCACAGAAGCTTCATTTGTAATCCTGCGCTCCGTGCTAGTTTTAGTGAGACCAATTTCAAATATGTTCGCTTAAAATTTGCTTTCATGTTTTTCGTAGTATAACATGAAAAGTTTACATCGATTTTCCGATGAAATTCATTTCTGGTGTAATGAGAAAAGTTTTTTTTATACAATCATACATACCTAGTCAGGTCATAAATTCTGTCACATGTTTAATGTAAAATAATTGAAGCAAGTTTATTCATTATGTAACCATTCATATACCAAAATGAACTTAACAAAACATAGATTCTTATGACACTAAAGTTTATTCAAAATGACCTCCGTGATTTTGAATACAGGCCTTCAATCTGCGCGGCCAGTCGTCTATCGCAGCACGAACGAGGTCCATGTCAATATCGGCGGCTACCTTAATCAAGGATGTCTTGAGTGACTCCAAATTGGGATGAGGCTTTGAGCACGCCTTTTCCTCCAAGTGTTGCCATGTCTTGTAATCTAACGGATTCAAATCTGGACTGGAAGAGGGCCAGTCTTCGTGCCGGATGAAGTCGATTTCACGCGTCGCCAGCCAGTCTTGTGTGCTCTTCGCTCTATGGGCTGGCGCCGAATCTTGTTGGAATACCCAATGCCTGTTATTGAACATGGTATGAGAAACAGGTTCCACAAGGTTCATCAGGACTGTATTTTGATACACAACTGCATTCGTTTTTACACCTTTCTCATAAAAATGTACCTCTGTTAAGCCCCAATAAGGAACTCCCAACCATACCATGAGCGAGGATGGAAAATGACCTCGTTGGACACGCGGAATACGGTTGCTCGCTTCTTCACTACTGTGTGCGTACACCTTATTATTTTGTTTATTGTAGCTCTCTTCTACGGTAAAAATTTTTTCATCCGAAAAAAGAATTTCCCGATATTTATTTCCCGCGTACCACTTCAACAAAGCGCGGCATCTCTTCAGTCTCAGGTCCATTAGACGAGCATTCAAACGATGCCCTGTTTTTCTTCGATATGCCCGAAGCCCTAAGTCTTCAATTAACACCCTTTTCACCGTGGTTCTGCTTAACCCCATCTGAAGGGCCAACAGTTTCTGCTTACGTTTGGGATTTCTTTGAATTCGCGCCTTCACAGCTTTTATCACTGCTGGAGTCCTAACAGACCGAGGGCGACTACTTCTTGACCTGTCATCTATACTAGAGTCTTCATTGTATCGTTTGATGGTACGATAAACGAATCTTTTGGATGTATTCAAATTTTTCAGTATGTTAAAAATTTGAATTAGCGCGTAACCGCAACGATGCAACGCAATAACTGCAACACGGTCTTCTTTAAGCGTCCACTCCATATTTAAAAATGAGTAAAATTCTAAAAGTATACATTTTTATTTTCATGAACAATTCGAAATTCGAATTCAATAAACTTTTTTGTGGCCAGCATTCTAAAAGAAAAGTTTTTACTGTGTGACAATACTTATGACCTGACTAGTTATTATGTAAAAGATTAAGTAACAATGTATGTGATGTTTACCTTTTATAGTCTATAAAATTTTACTAAAAGATGATGAAATCAAGATATAGTTTCTGGTAGAGAAAAACAGATAGAAAAAGCAAATCGGACACCAGCTAAATAAGAACAATCGGAACATCTTCAGGCGGAGCTGTCTCTGCATTTGTAAGAGACAATAGTGTACAGTTTTGTTATGACAAAAGGGGAATTTAACGGTTACAATCACTTTTCCCTGATATCTCCTCTCTCTAGCTTTAGCTCGCAAAGATCCTTAGTAAGGGATCAAAAACTGCAATTGGAAAACTTTTCTTAAATAATATTCTTCATGAAACTCTCGAACTACCCGAGGAAAGTGCATCGTTTTGATACAATGAGAAATCGTTATTGTTTCTACTAATAGTTACCTTAACTTAACAATATACAACATATATTAGCGTGGTAATAAATTAACATATTCGCATACTCAATTACACCAAGCCGAGAATATATCAAGGCTAGGTAGGTAAGGTTTCCAAATGAATTGAAACTCAATACCGATTCAATTTCTATTATATCAAATATTGTTCTCATTTAGTTCGTGCAATTTCTTTATTTAGCTGTCAGTAAGAACAGTTGGTACGTTTATTTCATCCATTCGATATTGAATTCGTCTGAGCTACGTAACATATGAAGCTGATACTGACGCCTACGTGCCACATGATAACGGTACGCCTCGAACAGTGTTTCAAAGGCAAATATTATGATAACTTAACAAAACGCTAACGTTTCTCTATGTGAGGGTGTGATTAACAGATTTTTTAAATGTCTATCAAAAACATTACTGTATTTACCTTCTAAAATATTTAGTTAAGCCCCCTTTTGTGGTAAATTTGCTTGAATACGTTTGAATCATTGAATTTTGAAGTTTAAAATTTTTTTATAACATTTTTCGCTCCGATCGTCATTTTATACGTACTAGTGATCCCGCAGTAGTCGAAATTCGACTATAATTAACTGAAATTATAAGTGTGAACATTATTATGGTTCAATTTTCAAAAACTATTATACTTCTATAATCACAGATCTCGCCAAGACTACACTGTAGACAAATAATATTAAAGATTAACAATATTAACCTATTTTCAATTTGACCACAGACTTTAAGCATAACGAAAGTTTGGCAATAAACATAGATTATAAATATGTGTGTTGTCAAATACATGGTAGTGTGTGTAATGTTTTTTTATTGATTTAATGTATTAATAATGCATAATTTAAAAAATAAATTATCATTCTGCACTCCTTCGCTGTATTCTCTATAAGTGTGAGAAATTTCTTAATCCTCCGTCCACGCAATTTTCGTAAAAAGGGATACAAAGTTTTTGCTTCAAGTATAGTATATAGTATATATTCATATATAGATGCTTTTTTCTAACTTAATGCTGTAATTACCTGAATTGTTATGAACGATAGAATTTTCTGGATTATAAAAAAAAAAAAACTTTGCTTTTTTTGTGTTCATAATTGTGTCGATACGATATGTACAATAAAGTTTAAACACACAATAAAATGATTTCACATTATACGACTCTCAATAAGTCAGTCTCAAGTATACGAAAATCTAAGCGTTTCCCCGAGAGTTAGAATTCCAAACATTATTCCGTTTAGTACTACTCAGAGCGCTGTCCCATATCAGTCGACCGCAGGATGCTTTCAGTCCAATATTCAAATCTTGTGAATAATCCTCAAACTTGAATGAGCTCTTCTGAATAGTTGCCGCAAAGTCGGTGCCGTATTTTATAAAGCACCCGAAGCGACACCCGACCCGGATCTATGAACAATCTAAGTTTTGAATTTATAAATCTAACTTCTTTGGATGAACTTAATTTGATACAACTTGTAGACAGTTGGAATCGCTTTATTTACTATATGTAATTTATTTAATATATACTAAACGTTTTTCAATCTAATCACGTAGTCTTTTAAACGGATATCAATGCGTTTTCTCTCGCTGCATTCAAACCGATCGAAGAGCGCGCAAAGTGAATTCAAATGTACTTGAACATAAATTCTAATCTGACCTCGCTCGTCTTACGTGTACGGCTTTTCTTTTCGTATCATATAGGCATGGCGACTTTCCAATCTTATTGTAATAGTATTATTTAAATTTGTTAGTGATATTAAAACTTCTGTGGCGGGTAGCCACCATACAACGCAAGATATTTGACAAATGCCTAAATCTCGCTTACGCCATTTTCAAGATAAGCTCGCATATATACAAGTTCCGAATAGCAACATTTGGACCGTCGGTCTACCGAGCAAATATCACCCGCCTGGTGGAAAATTTTCCCTTTGCGTTTAAGCAGCCCCAAAACTGGTGACCTGCGACGGAATAACTGCAGCCTTCACATTCATCATCAGTGCATCAAAAACTTCGGCTACTACCATTCCTGCATTCTTGCAGATAAAAACAAAGTCATCAACAGTCGTCCCACAGCAAGCCAGCATTGCAGCCTCACCACGACCGTCGGTCTACCGAGCAAATATCACCAGCTCGGTAGAAGATCTTCCTTTCGTCGTAAGCCTCCCAAACTTCCAACGCAGTTTCAAATGTATCTGATCTACCTAAATTGATGTCTACAATTACAAGCTTGAAACTACATAGTTGGTATTGATTATGTTGTTCGTAATTTATTCGTGTTTGCGTTATAAAATATACTGGAATTATTAGTATATTATTTAGTTCAAAATAAACATTATAAAGTAAACAAAGTTCACGAATATCAGTTGCTAAACTTTTCTGAGGGTCCGTGTTTGTTAGCAAATTGTTATATTTATTGATCCGCTATCAAATATATCGCCGTTTACATTTTATCATAATTGCTTCAGTAACATTTTGATTTGTTTTGATATTTTCAATTTCGCAAAGTTTAATTAATTTTGCCTTTTTTTGTTATTATTAGTCCGTTTGGTGTGAAATTTCTAAAAAAAAGACTATTAATAATTTATATATAGCTACTGTAGAAAAATAGAGAAGCTTGTTGGCACAATGTTCAAATGACGACGATTAACACCTTAGTCGCCGGTGACCAAGAAAACCGTAAAGTTTTCAAAGCGTCTGAAGTAATCTAACAAAAATTAAAAAAAGAAGGGATTAAATCATAAAGAAATTTTAATTACGTACGTCTATGTCTTGGGAAAACCGAAGAAAATCCGGAAACTATTGTCTCAGTTTAGGACTGATTTATAACGCACATTTTTTTTTACTTTTATTGTTTGGATGTGTAAACGAGCTCACAGCCCATCTAGTCCAATTTAAATAATACTATTATAATAAGATTATTAAACTTATACTATTATAATAATATATTATTAAAAGTCGCTATACGAAAAGAAAAGCGGCAATTTTTTTAGGGCGGCACAATTTTGAGAGTAAAAATTGTTTTTTTAATCTTACCAACATTGCTAAATAAAATTAATTAATTCTAATAATTAATAATTTTCTTTTTAATTGATAACTCAAGAAATTCAATCCATCCATTATTTGTGAATTATAATTTGGCACTTTTGGTACAAATTAATAATCAAAATGATTTAATCCATTTATTTCCTTGGAGATTTAAAATTATAATCAATTTTTCTATTTTCTGTAATTAACGAAATTTTATTGTTTTATTTATTTATTTATTTAATATAACTATGAGTCCCCCTTAATCAAAATTTATAATGGTTAGGAAAAGAACAAATATTTATGTATTTATTTTTTTGGAATATATGACATATGATAAAGTTTTCGCAATAAATTAGTTATTTTAATTTTGAAAAATAAAATATATAAACTATAAGTTTAGGTAAAATTCCGGTATTGGGGCGGATTTTTTCCGGTGCCCAGGAGCGGCATTAAGTTTAAGTCCGGCCCTGGGCCTATGTCCAGCAGTGGACGATTGCGGGCTGTTGACGGTGAAATAAAACTGAAAGTTTTGGTGGAATTTGGGAAGAGTTATGGTAAATGAAATAATTTCCACCAATATGCAAAGGCTGACTAATGAATGGAATTTTTAAATTCAAGATTAAATTAATATTTAATTAACATTTTAAATGTACGTTTAAAATTAAAAACAGGAAAAATATACGTGTTATACTTTCATAATAGTTGCAGTAGAACTTGAATTATTTTCAACTTTTAGTTAAAAAGCTGTCGTATATACCTACATTGATTTCCGTTACTTTTTAAACGACGATACTTTTTCAACGAATGATTTGTTGCCGAATACCTAATATTTATTTTAATCGAAAGCGAAATTTTTCCAGGACAATTCAATTGATATCTATATTAAGTGAAACCAAAATATTCTCATTATGAACTTTTCGTTCGAAATTCATTTCCATGGCTTATCTATACTTCTATACTTATAATATTATAAAGAGGAAAGATTTGTTTGTTTGTTTGTATTAAATAGGCTCCGAACCTATTTGAATTCTTTCACTGTTTGGAAGCTACACTATTCCTGAGTAACATAGGCTATAATCTTTTTTGAAAAAAATTAGGGATCCTTACTAAAACTCCAATAATGTAACCCAAGGTGTAAATAAAATACCTAAAATATTCTTTACATCGCGTGCTCTGCGAAAACTATTCATGATAGAATAAAATAATGTGCTACGACTTTGTAGAATACATTATTATTTACAAAAAGTGTCGAGACAGCATATGTCTAACTATTAAACTAGTTATGCCTCAATAAGTGTTCTTTTATTTAAAAAATAAAAGAACGTCAAATATCGTTGAAATTTTTGTTAAAGACCCGAGCGGAGCCGAAGCGGGCCGCTAGTTTATTATATTTTTCCTTAACAACTCATTATTATGGTTTCCATTTGAATAGCAGCTGTGGGATCTGTATTCCATGCTCCAATTCCAACACTAACAAAAACGATTGCAGGTAATATGATAGGGAACTGCTACTATGATTGTCATTATTTTCAAAGCTTAACATGTCTGCCAATATTATAAGACTTAAGTTCAAATTTTCAAAACAAGTAAGTTTCATCCTTTTATTAGTATCATAATACCGGATCAGTCAAATACAATCTGGTTGTTGATTTTATCTTGGACCTTGGAGTTAGATATTATCTTGGACCTTCCTGATACTTTCAAGTCGTATATGTCATTATTTTCAAACCTTAACATGTCTGCCAATATTATAAGACAAGTTCAAATTTTCAAAACAAGTAAGTTTCATCCTTTTATTAGTATCATAATACCTGATCAGTCAAATACAATCTGATTCTCTATAGTTAGATATTATCCTTCCTGATGCTTTCAAGTCGTATATGAAGTAACTTGTGCTAAGCGGTAATAGTTTTTTACATTCGAGGATTGGCCTCAAATCTCATAATAAAATATGTATGCCATAGCGCTCGGAAAATACCTGGGGGAGTATTATACTCTCTCTGATGAACTCTGCCTTGAACTCTTTATAATATTTGAATCCTAAATTTTAGATTACTACGTGTGTATCGTTCCTCAGTTTATTTGTTTATTTATAAACTGTAAGTACACAGCTGTTAACTTTTTGTATTCTCATTATTCTTGACTATCTAGCAGTTGTCTAAAAGAGGTCGATTTAAACGATAATGTCATTATACTTTCATATATTATAGCATCTCCTTATTATGATTTGCTTGGATTTATAATGAAGGACACTTTACTATAATCTAGTATATTTAATTAGAGCTCTAATACTATTTAAACCGAGAAGAGTTCTTATTTTCTTTATTCTTTCGTTCTTATTTCCGAAATCTTATTTTCAGTGAAATATGATTTCGATAATATCTTTCGTATACATTTTCAGCCGCACTCCAACTTTTTTATTATTTTTATATTTTACTTCAGTCTAGCTCCAATCCTGTATTGGTAAGCCAACTAATCCATACATCTAGATAACTATAATAAATATCGAAAGAACTGGATTGCTGGATTTTACATGAAATGGTACGAATAAAATTGAGAAATTTTGTGAATATAAGCTAAAACTAAATGCTGAATACAAAATAAGTGCAAGCATTAGACTAGGCATTTTAATGCCAAATGTATAAAACTATACAATCTGCATGCTTGTGCATTTTTTGTTATCTTTTATCTAAGCCAGCTTGACTTCTAAGTAATTTTAATAAATTAAAAATACTTTTTTATTATAATAAAATACTAACATTTCTTTTTCTTCTTAAAACTAATACTAATCTAGCTACGTATTTTAAATTAATTACCGTATTTTTTATTTATTAAAAACTATTTAATGTTACAACAATTAACAACACCACTGGTCCAGAGCCAAGGTTTGAATTGAAACGGTGACCTAAGCTCAGAGGCACTTGTATTTTATTCATTTTTTTTTGTCACCAGCCTCCCCTGCCACGGAGCTATCCGCCACCCACCAACAGTCTTCTATACGACGAAGACCCTGGAATCATGTCGGAGGTCGAGACGGCGTCCACTGGCTTCAGGAGGGGAGGAAAGCAGAGGTCCTCTTTACCTGTAGTCAGGACGCCGAGCAAGACGCTGGAGAGACCGCTCGGTAAGAACTCACTTTTCATCACTGGACCTCTTGGGAGTTCGCACGGGTAGGTACCCCCACCCCGCCTATTTCCGCCGTGAAGCAATAATGCGTTTCGGTTCGAAGGGTGGGGTAGCCGCTGTAACTATACTGAGACCTTAGAACTTATATCTCGAAGTGGGTAGCGCATTTACGTTGTAGATGTCTATGGGCTCCAGTAACCACTTAACATTAGGTGGGCTGTGAGCTCGTCCATCCATCTAAGAAATAAATTAAAAAAAACCTTTTTAAATTCAAAGATACTATAAGCTATGCAATTGACCATGACAATACATGAGATGCAAAATATGGTAAAAAACGAAGCACATTGATATGAAAATTGACGTAAATCGGGTGATAATGTACGCCAGTAATAGACCGATGTAGAAGTCTAGAACAAGTTTTCCTGATTACGTTACTTATCTTCGACATTCTGCTTCCAATTTCGAGAACAGACACCAAACTGAAGTCATAGTGCGGGATCCTGAATCTAAATTAAGGTAGTAGTAATGAAAGTAGAAGAAATAAGATACTTATTGAATAACTGAAAATCGTTCCTTCCGCTAAACTTTTTCTAAATAAGTTGACTGCATAATACGAACTTATATATGTAGTTCCTGCACTAAAGAAAAGAACTCAAAATTAAATTGAAAATCGTTTTGTACTTTTAATTTTATGTTAATTCCTTTGAATACTGTGAAAAGCTCTTCAGAAGTAATTATGTATTCAATATGTACGTTTCAAGCTACGCTCGGCGAAAAAGCTTACTAAGTTTCTTCATCAAAAACCTTTTTTTTTTTCATTTAATCAGGACTGCACTTGCAACGAATTGGTGATATTCACTTAAAAATTTGCGTTCAACGAACGGGTTCTGAAAGTTTCAAGCTTATTACATGTTACATATTTCAAGCTTGTTACCTGTTTTGTAGTCGTCGTGGCCCAAAGGATAAGACGCCCGGTGCATTCGTATCAAGCGATGCAACGGTGTTCGAATCCCGCAGGCGGGTACCAATTTTTCTAATGAAATACGTACTTAACAAATCTTCACAACTGATTTCCACGGTGAAGGAATAATAACACTGTGTGATAAAAATCAAACCCGCAAAATTATAATTTGCGTAATTACTGGTCGTAGGACGTCTTGTGAGTCCATACGGGTGGGTACCACCGCCATGCCTATTTCTGCCGTGAAGCAGTAATGCGTTTCGGTTTGAAGGGTGGGGCAGCCGTTGTACAACTGAGACCTTAGAACATAAACCCTTCATCTTTACGAATCCCTAAATCCTATAGATAAACCTCATCCTCTAACAGGATAAATCATTTAGATGCGTATGTTTATCGCCTTTTCAATTACAGTTTCAAATCACAACGGTGCTAAAGAAGCTTTCATTATAGTAAGATAAAAATAGTACAAAATTTTCCGCGCTAATTTTTGTAAAGTAATGGCTCATGTCAATTTTATATAATACTCGTGTATGATTTAAAATAAGCAAACATTAACGTTAGCAATTAATGTTAGCATTGTACCTGTAATCGCAACTCCAAACAAAACCGAGCATAGATTAAGCTGCAAAATGAATTCCGTGCGTAAATCGAATAGAAATTGACCGCATATTATTATTAGGCAATTACATTATGGAAATTAAGGTATCATGAAAATCAACGATTGCGGTGTGAGTGAGATCTTTGTTCGCATTCGTAGTGATGTTCGCTGCCTCACCACATTTTTTGTCGATATTACGCACTGATTTATACATTTGTCGCTGTTGATAAGAAATAGTACAGTTAATATTAGTGACTTCTGTTTATTTAGTAGCACAACAATCTATATATTAATACGTGAAGCAAAAACTTTGTATCCCTTTTTACGAAAATTGCGCGGACGGAGGAGTATTAAATTTTCTACACTTATAGAGAATATAGAGAAGAAGTGCACAATGCTAATATTTTTTTTAAATAATGCATAAAATATACATTAAATCAATAAAGAAAACATTACACACACTACATACCATGTATTTGACGCCCACACGCATGCATACTATTTATTGTCAAACTTTTGTTCTTGACGTCTGTGGTCAATTCGAGAATAGATTAAGTATTGTTTGTCTTTATTAATATTTTTTTAAAGTGTAGTCTTGGCGAAATTTGTGATTATAGAAGTATAAAATACAATCATAATAGTGTACAAACTTACAATTCCAATTAATTATAGTCGAATTTCGACTACTGCGGGACCTCTAGTAAACATAATAATGCTACGTTCGAATCAAGAACTTGTTCAATAAAAGCTAGCTTATGATAGAATGAAGAAAGGAAATTATAAGAAGAGCTAATAGATTTTATTATAAAAGTTCCTAACAATAATATTCGGACTGTTTAATGAATATTGAAATGCCGATTAAAAGAAACACAGAAATCTGGACTGGCATCGAACACTTATTTCATTTGCGTGCGATAATTGAAAGCCGTGCTGGCGTTCAAGCAAAAAGCGCTCTCTAATTAAAACTGCAGAGGTAAATCTAATCACTGTTAGAGTAATTTATCAGAGATGTAGAAATCGTATTGAAAATAATTGCATTGCATAATTGCGAAACTGAAATGAAGCAACAATTTTCAAGCCATTCCTATTTTAAATGTATTATTTAATTTGAATGAATAACTTTTTCAAGGCTTCCTACTGCAAAAACGGCTTTGTAGAAAAAAATAATTAAATGGTAATTGGACATTATGATGATTAGATTACGATTTTTGTATTCTGTCTTTATTGACCCATAGACGATAGACATCTACAACGTAAATGCCGCCACTTAGTTTGAGATATGAGTTCTAAGGTCTCAGTATAGTTTCAACGGCTTCCCAACCCTTCAAAACGAAACCCATTACTGCTTCACGGCAGAAAAAGGCTAGGGTGGTGGTATCTATCCGTGCGCACTCAAAAGAGATTCTACCACCAGTAAGGGTTATACATAATATTGCTGACAGATTGTTTGTGTCCCTGGAAATTGGAAGATGAAATAATTACGTCCTATTTATTAATTTTCCTACAAACACATGTGTGCCTTGTATGTAGGTACTCGTATAGCCTGTACTTGTAAAACATGATTTCAGTGTTAGACAGTACAAAATTTTGCTTATATTATAACACGAATTAGACATTACGCGGATAAGATATTGTTATTATTTTATTAGACATCATTTATGTAGTTTAGTTGTTAATGTTGAAAGTGCTTTTAATTTTTTATTTATTAAATCATTATGTCGAGTTCCATTTTTTTTTAATTCAAACATCAAAGAATTTTCAGATTTCATAAAATTTATAAACCTCAATTTGGTTTTCCGATCTTAGAATCTGATAATATATACTGCCTACAATCTGGCTGGTGCTAGCAGTTGTTCTAGCACAGCGGTCGGAGAACTTTTTTAATTTATAATTTTTTAATTATTATTGTTCAAATATTTTTGTGTAAGTTAATATTACCCCATGGCGAAGAACAAAAAAAAAAAAACGAAATCGCTTCTTTTTAGCATCTTTCATATTATAACCCCCATGATAATGTTGAGAAGAAAACAATAAGTAAAAATTTAACGATTCTAAAGAAGTTTCACTTCAATATATACTTTTTATTCACAGAAGTTTCATTTTTATCCCCCAAAATTTCATTTTACCCCATTTGGGGTAATTTATCCCGATTACCCGACCGCTGTTCTAGCATGATCGCTTCAAGAAATGCCCACATCAGATTGGAACTGAGACGACAGCGAGCACACGCTTGCGATCTGCCTCGCATGGGAGCAGTGGCTTAGTGTCTTCGTCGCACAAATCGGTACATATTTGCATTTAGCACTGTAGCCACGATGCTTTGAAGTGGCCATAACAGGGAGTGAGGCTGAAATTCTGCGTACACAATCTTTCAGAGGTAGGCGGCGAGGTGTTTAAGAGACCGCTCTTCTCTCCACATAGGCCCTTCGACTGCGAGTCGAAAGCCCTAACGGAGAAATCACTCGAATCTTGGGTCCCTGAGTGTTTCGTTTCTGCTCGATAGGCCAGTTTGTGGCGGTTCCCCTCGATGGTACGAAGGAATAAGAAGTAAAGATGATAAAAAAGCAAGTGATAGATAACCGTAGTCACCAACCCACGCCGATTCTAACCCTGGAAATATCCCAGAGGTACAAGTCCCGAGTTCATCTAGGTGTGCTTCAAATAGCCTGCCGATGAAGTGGTTCAGTAGCCGTGACATCTCGCATCACGTCCTTACGGATCCATCAGATCCAATAACTTTTGCATTAGACGCATTCAGCTCTAATACTAGGAGCAGGCTTAGGGACCCCGATAACTATACTTGTCGAACTCGACAAAGAGTTCGCCGTGCAACCTAACCCATACATCAGCCCGCTGAGTTTCTCGCCGGATCTTCTCAGCGGGTCGCGATTCCGATCCGGTAGTAGATTCATTCGCGAAGCAATTGCTCTTGAGTTGTTAGGTCTCCTTCGGAGGCGCTCGGGCAGTTGTTAGCAAATCCCACCCCTCCTGGATGAGCCTTTGCTCGCCCACCTATCCTGGTGAAACTGGAAAGGCCTTCCCGTTATAATTGCGAATAATTGATTTAAAAGCTTCAAATTAGTGGTTAGAACAGCCACCATTTAAATACAATTGAAACTTCGATGTCATGTCCCGTAGTGACAGACATTCGTGTTGAGGTGACGTTGGGCTATTGGCTACCACTAAACAAATGGGTAAATTTTAAGTAATCATGCTATGCTCACTTTGTTTAATTCGGACATTTGTTTCAGGTTTGGTGTTCCTGCAGTACAGAAACGAAACCAAGCGTGCCCTCCTGCCAAATGAAATAACATCAATCGACACAGTTAAAGCTTTATTTGTTAGAAGTTTCCCAAAACAACTTACTATGCAATATATGGACAGCCCTATGGTTAAAATCTACATTCACGACTCATCCAAGGACATGTTTTACGAACTCGAAGACGAACGGTAAGTTATTAATTTGTTGTGTAACATTAACTTTTTAATTGATACAGATTTTTTTTTAAACTGGTGGTAGGACCTCTTGTGAGTCCGCTCGGATGGGTACCACCACTCCGCCTATTTCTACCGTGAAGCAGTAATGCGTTTCGGTTTGAAGGGTGGGGCAGCCGTTGTAACTACACTTCAGATCTTAGAACTTATAACTCAAGGTGGGTGGCGCATCTACGTTGTGGATGTCCATGGGTTCCAGTAACCACTTAACACCAGGTGGGCTGTGAGCTCGTCCATCCATCTAAGCAATAAAAAAAACCACTTTTCCTAGTTTGACTTCTGCCGACTGCTATTTTTTTATGTAACCGAATCTTTTAATGGAATTTTCACTAACTTCATGAGGTTCGTCTAACTCGAGAAATTGTCTAAGGCTCCTAAGACCTATAACAATAAAATATTTTTATTACTTTGGCCTAATACATTGACCGGATTCACCAAAAATAAAAAAATATTAGATTCTTGAATTAATTTCATCAGACGTACTACTTTGTAAGTTACGAAATTCTATCTTTGTCAACAACACATTTTCAATACAAGCTAATTCTCTACCCATTCTCAAAAACCACAATTCAGCGTATTCCCTGTGCGTTTTCCAAATCAAACCGCAGCCGAATGCATTGGAAACCAGAATTTCTCATCTCAATTGATGCGGAACATTGACTACTGCTTGGCATTCCATCAAAAGCGATACAAAGATTTCTAGGATTCACATTCTTAGGAAAATGTTTGTCAACCAATATTGTCTTCATATTCTATCAACACTGAAGGATTTTAGTATTTTTTACTCATCAATTCCAAAATTATACACCAAATTTTCATAATACGGGGCTTAAATTTTCATTTAAAAACAAAAGTTTTAAATACAATAAACTTTTTAAAAACAAAATCGCAAATAGTTTAAATCATTTTGCTCCCTCTAATCAAGTCAATTCGATATAACTTCGCAAGGAAGATGAAGGCAGCTTTGTCAGAGAAACTTGTTTGAGTATCTTTTCAAAGCATTATACTACTATCTCGTTACAAAACTGGAATACAACTCGGAAGGTGAAATGTACCGAATTGAATTATAGTCTTGAAGCTCAAGAGACTTTAATTTACAAGTTACTGGATCACGAAACGTCGAGCTTCTAAAAAGAAATTTTAAATGAAGTTCGCAATTGCTTAAATTAGAATTGCATTACTTTTGAAACTTAAAAGAGCTTTTAAATTTCCGTCATTACTGAATTTATACTTACTGGTTTTTTTTTATATATTGTTTAGGTGGGTGACAAGCTCATAGCCCACCTGGTGCTAAGTGGTTACTGGAGCCCATAGACATCTACAACGTAAATGCGCCACCCACCTTGAGATATGGATTCTAAGATATCAGTATATTTACAACGGCTGCCCCGCCCTTCAAACCGAAACGCATTACTGCCTCACCGCAGGAATAGACGGCGAGGTGGTCCCTACCCGCACAGATTCACAAGAGTCCTACCACCAGTATTAACTGCAATTATTTTTTTCTCCTGCCTTTTTGCCGGTAGCCTAAGAGGCTATTCCAGCTATGCCCGGACGAGTAGGTGAGCTCACGGGCGCAACCTGAGAGAATTTGCTAACACTAGCCCTAGCAAGAGCAGCGCTTCGCAAAAACTATCTCAACCATTTCACGTTTATTTTAATCGTATTGTTATGGCATATTACCTATGTGGTCTGACAATACGTTTTACCATCGGTGCTACTTAAGAATTCGGCTGTTGAAGTATTATTAGCATATGCACCATTAGAGACAGCAATCAAATTTGTTTTAAAACATCACTACAATTGTTCGCTCAATGATCGAAATTCGACCATTGTCGCATCGCAAGACATTCAATTTTTGTATTAGACATTCTCTTTTGTTCTTGAAGTGTTTTCAGTGATAAAGCTCGTCTACTGCTAAAAAATCTTAAAATCGGTTGACGTACAGAGGAACAAGCGCTGAATTGTTGTGGATTTTGCCTTTCTATAATATCTATTTAATTTGGCTCGGATAAATATCTTTTGATTTCTTTAAATAAATATAATATAATTTTTACTAAGATATTTCATGAGCTGAGATTTGGAAAAGCCATGTTTTCATTTAACGTGAACCGTTATCTCGGCTCTGTATATCCTACGCTACTTAATTTGTCTTTTTACGCTTGAGTAAATTAAAGTTGGAATACGGATTAATTATGTACGTATCCTAATGTAAGCGTTTTTTTTTTTTGAAAGCTACTCTCGTCTCTGGAAAATTTGTGTTTGACTCGTATTATTTGTTGGAATTGAAACTTTTGCATGTGTGTACATCCTTATGTATTAATTTAAACGTAATGGTTTTTCTAAGAATGGAACAAATTTAGTAGCGTTATATTACCGAAGAACACATGGATGGAGTGTGTGAATGACGATATGAGAGAGAGAGGAGTGAGTGTTGAGATGACGGCTGATAGAAGAGAATGGAAGAGAAAAATTAGCTGTGCCGACCCCACCTAGTGGGATAAGGTGGAGAAAAAGAAAAGAAGAATGGTGTTCCAATTTGACGAAAACTAAAAAAAAACAAATGTATCTTTTGCTTTTTTGGTTTTTTTCACGAAAGTTAGGAGGGTAAAGCAATTTTACTTGGATCAAAATACCACAAACTTGTTTTGAATTGATTAAGATATTCGTTTAGGTTTTTAGTTTTTCTTTATTTAACATGGCGCATTGTTGTTTTTTTTTTTAACTAAACTATTGAGAGATTCCTAAGAAACAAATGTGTTTAATCGTTTTAGCAATACGAGTAGGTACCTACTTACACAAAATTGGCGAAATAGGACAACGGATCAATTTAAAACATTAAAATGGTGATTCACGCTTATGCGTTCTACAGCGTGGTTTATGCGAGAAGAGAAGAGAAGTGGTGAAGCCATCTAGTGGCCGACGCCCGTAAACATTTTTGTTGAGTGCTTGAGTTCCTTATCTATAACTAATTTATGTGTACTGCTGGGCCCGCAGTAGTCGAAATTCTACTGTAATTGTTTAAAATTATAAGTTTGAACATTATTATGATTCTATTGTCAAAGACTGTTATACTTTTAGAATCACAGATTTCGCCAAGACTACACTTTGGACAAATATTAATAATGACAAACTATATTTAATCTAATCTCAATTTGACCACAGACTAAGAAAATTTTGACAATAAACAAATAGTGTGCGTGCGTGTGTGTCAAATACATGGTAGATGTGTAATATTTTATTTATTGATTTATTATATTTTTAATGCATAATAAAAAAATATATTAATAATCTGCACTCCTCCTCTATATTCTCTATAAGTTTAGTGTTGGAAATTTCATACTCCTCCGACAGCGCAATTATTCGTAAAAAGGGATACAAAATTTTTGCTTTACGTATTAATATATAGATTATCTATTATCTATGGGCGCATCGTTGATAATCGCGCAAAGAGCTTGCGAAACACGAAACGATAACAGTCCCGAGACGTCTTCACTCTTCCTAAGTCGGGCAGCGAATGTGTCTCGATTCCACTCAAGTGACATCTCGACTCTGCCGAAGCACGCCACCCGAACTGAGCCGACGTTTGACGAGTAGTTGCTGCTCACACCCACTAGATGGCGCGCTTTCGTGTCGTTTGTCGTGTCGGGATGCGACATGTAGATATGAGATCTAGAGGTACATTAGAATCATTTCCGGGGTAGCTAAGCTTTCTTTTCGCTGGCAAATGACACTGCAGCATTACGGAAAACTAGTTTGTGAACATAGAAATTGAAATCTCTAAAGTTTTGTTCGATCTATACTTCTATACTAATATTATAAAGAGGAAAGATTTGTTTGTTTGTTTGTATTAAATAAGCTTCGAAACTACTGAACCGATTTGAAAATTTTTTTCACTGCTTGAAAGCTACACTATTCAAGAGTGACATAGGCTAATCTTTTTTGAAAAAAATTTGGGTTCCTTACTAAAACTCCAATAATGTAACCCAAGGTGTAAAAAAATTACCTAAAATATTCTTTACATCGCATGCCCTGCGAAAACTATGGATAATAGAATAAAATAATGTACTACAACTTTTAGAATACATTATTGTTTACAAAAAGTGTCGCGACAGCACTTATTGCGGCATAACTATAATAGTTAGTATGTCTAATGCCTAATTTATTTAAAAAAATAAAACAACGTCAAATATCGTTGAAATTTTTGTTAAAGACCCGGGCGGAGCCGGGGCGGGCCGCTAGTCAATAAATAGATGTATCTCCTTTGAATTTTACGATACAATTTGTTTGAGCGTCACCTTCACTTTCCGTTTCCTTCTAAAAAACTTTATTTTAGCGCCTTCCATCACTGAACAAATTTAATAAATATCTGAGTTCGCCTTCTCAAATTCAATAAACCTTCTTCATCCGATCTTTCTTGTTGTACTAAAATCATTTTTGTGATTTAATTTAATTCGTAACACAATAACTTCTAGAATTACCTACCAGCATTAATAATGAATTTTATTATTTATTTATGTACACACAGAAAAAAAGACATTGTACAGAGTAATAGGAAAATTATGTACAAAGGCACTGCCTATTTCTTTAAGAAATCTCTTCCAGCAGACCTGCGAGAGGATAATGAGAATAATAATAAAAAGTGATGAGTGTGTGTAGAACAAATAACACATAACTAAAATAACAAATACAACATGAGAATTATAGTAATGCACATACACATAGCAAATATTGTTAAACTTGAATACAAAATATTATAAGTAACACAGTAACACTCGTATATACGAAGAGTATAGAACCATGATCATTCGGTTGATGAAAGATAAAATTGTTTGACCTTATATTTAAAAACAGAAACAGACTTGCAAACTCGGATGTCAGCCGGCAGCGATTTTACTATTTCGATTATAATTTTTTAATAAGCCGACTTTATATATTATAATCACATTAGGCTAGCTACATCTGTCGTCATGACCGTTTTCGTTATCATTAAACATACTTCAGAAAGATTCTCGTTTATTTGAAAACTATATTAAAACGTACAGTTCAATGACGCTTTTAGGGTGTAGGTAGGATTGTTTAGTTTCTGTAGCGCCCCAGGGATGTTTGCGGACGTTCGCATCGAATGAAAACATTCATGCAGTCATGTGGAAGCGATGCGCTTCCTCTGTGCCTAGAGTACGGGCTAAATGCAGCAGCATTCTGAATATGAGACAGAGTAGGCCACATCGCTCTTACATATATGTTGTAATATTGTTGTATGTTGTTAAGTTTTTATCCGCGTCATTCAACTTGAGACAAAGAGCCAAATCAAAATTAGTCCTGTGTTGTGATGTCAGCCAATATTTACAACAAGTAATTTTACTAGTTTTTCAGTAAATAATCATAATAATTTTTAATGAGTATCTTTTTATAAAATTTATTCAAATTCTATATTTGTTAAGCTTAACTAAATTAATTTGTTAAATAACAGCATTAGATGTGTGCAGGCGTGCGCGTGGGTGTGTGGGCCGCATGACCTAAGTGTGATTATTTCACGGTTCATGAAACCAGTTACACTGAAATTATAATATAACGCAGGCCGGTAATAAATACTGTTATTTTTTTCAAATATTTATTAAAAGTATGTCGTGTTTTTTAGTTGATTTTTATAATTAACTAGCGACCCGCCCTCGCTTAGCTTCGGAAACTATAATTTATTATTGATTTCTCCACTATTTAATGGATATTATTATACATATAAACATTCCTCTTCAATCTCTCTACCTATTAAAAAAAGCCGCATCAATATCCCTTGCGTAGTTTTAAAGATTTAAGCATACATAGGGACAGACAGATATAGGGAGTTTTTTTTCGAGCCCTTCGTCGCAAGCGACGGGTTCGGCGAGGACGGTGACCGGTGCTTGTATTGCCTAAAAGCACCGTTAATGGATCAGGAGGATCCGTGATGACGTGCTTTGGGCGACGTCGACGGTTTACCAAACGGTCTACAGGATCGGGTATGTAGTTTCCGGCGGCCACGACAAGAGGGTTCTCATGTCGTGCCGCCTTCTCAAAGTGGCGCAGCGATGCCGACTGTAGATACTTACTGACGGGGTCGAGCTCCAGGTCATCGTGGAGGTCCACGTTCCTCTGGAACCATGGTGCTCCGACGGCTATCCTGCAGAATCGGGATTGTATAACCTGAAGGGGTTTCAAGTTGGTGCGGGCCGCGTGAGCGAACACTACGCTTGCATACGTCATGACGGGGCGTATGCAAGTTTTGTAGAGGGTTACCTTGTTACGGAGGGACAGTTTGCTTCGTCTACAAAGCATTGGGTAGAGTCGTCCTAGTATAAACGCGGCGCGATCGCGTACCGTTTTTACGTGGGGACGGAATGTCATCCCTCTGTCGAGGGTGACGCCTAGGTATTTGACCTTCGAGGCCCACGGTATGGGCTGGTCAAAGAGAGTGATGGGGCTAACGGCGGAGGTGTTTACGCGCCTATTGGGGAGTGGGGTGCTCGAAGTGGTATTCGGAGGGCGACCCCTTTTGAATAGCACCGCTGTGCTTTTCGTGGGGTTGATGTCAATTCGCCACTTCCGGAACCACTGTCCCATGGTGGTTACTGCGGTCTGGAGTCGCCGATGAAGCAACGACATCTTCCTACACGAGTAGTAGATAGCCGTGTCATCGGCGAAGAGCGCTAGATGGGTCTCCGGAGACCGGGGTATATCGTTGATATACAAACTAAATAGTAACGGGGAGAGTGCGGAGCCTTGCGGGACTCCGGCAGTCAGATGACGGGGACGAGAACGAGTTCCCTCTACTCGATATCGAAACGAACGGTTCGACAAGAAGTCTCGTATGATGAGCACGAGTCTGTCTGGCACTCCCATGTTGTACAGTTTGTAGATCAAACCGTTGTGCCAGACTTTGTCGAACGCCTTCGCTACATCGAAGAAGAGGGCGCCGGTCGGGATTGGTAGGGAGAGAGAAAGCGACTTTGTTTTATACAATATAGTGAAGGTACGCAGTTTCAACTTTTTGGTACACTTTAATTGTTACTATACTATCTTTCAAATTTTATTAATATTCTTTCCCTTCATTACAGAAATATGCAGTGTAATAGACCAACTCACGAAACTATTCAATTAATTGATTTCATCTCTATATCAATTATTTTTATTTTCTAAACACTGCACTTTTGAGAGAAATATAAAACTTTTTATAATTTATTTCCTATCCATAAATAAATTTTCCATACATAAGCGAAAACTGCACTTTAAACTTGCAAGGGTTTCTCGAAGCTCAACATTTTCTCGGCTGGAGAATTCACCTCGAAGCACTTTGGTTTTCTCAAAGGCATGTTAACCACATACAGGCGCCTTATCCTTGAAGAAAATACTAAACATACCACGTCAACACGAACTACAGTTTGCATAAGCACAGTAAAGCTTTACTATAATAATATCTGCACACGTAGATATAATAACACCTAAATAGAATTATCTTACTCGTTGCAACTATGAAATTTAATTTTGTTATTAATTATCTTAAGTCTATATTATGGATTAGCGGAGATGGAGGATAAGCGGTGTTTTTAAAAGGTGTGACGTCAACATTGCTGCTATTCTCGTAGAGCTCTCGGAGGCTCTCGTAGATTCTCGGAGGGCCTTACGAACCCCGAGCACGATCACGCTGCTATTTTTATTTCTTCTTTCCTTCTGCATGCTATTTTTATTTCTTCTTTCCTTCTGCATTGTTATCTGTATCGTCTTCTGATTAATTTAAAATTAGGTTAAGCAATCTGTCAGCTTTCTGTTCTGTTTTAGCTTTTTACAATGTTTCTTATACCAGCCCGTATAAATAAGGTCAATGACTTGGGTCTTTGCGAGTGATTCACGTTTCTGAACTCAGGACTCCTCTCACCATTGTCTTTTGACACATTAGAAGGTAGTTTTCCTTTCTGTGATACTCTAAAGCTTTATAGTTACCGCAAGTTAAAAAAAACTGAAGTTTTTATTTTTCTTTATGTAAATATTTGAAAGCTCAGTACTTTGTTTGTTTCAAGGGTCTCACTAATATTTAATATTCGAAAACTACGTAGAAAATTTTGCATGTCGTGTTTTGAACGATCTGTGCACTATTTCAAAGGACACGCACATACCCACCCACACATTGTCACGGTTTGTCGAGTGTGTCACAGTCAGCGACACGGTCGTCACTTACATACGAAAATTGACAATTCAATTCCATTTTTGTCTTGATAGATGAAAGCCGCCATTCACAACGTGATATTTGGCCTCGGCAATAATCTAACATTAGGCACCTTAGAATACCTTCTCTGCCTGTACGTGTCTAAGGAAAGAAGGAAAAAAGCATTATACTTCGATAAATTCTTTAATTGTATTTCTTAGACACTCGGTCTCTATATAAGAAGGAATTGTTTGAGATGATACCATGATACCATCAGGTGAGCCGAGAGCTCGTTCAACCATCTAAGAAATAAAAAAATGAAAAGATCGTTAATAACTTACAAAAAATACATATAATAATATGATAAATAAACATATTGTTTCATTAGGTATTTATTATTGTGCTGATATTGTATTAGTTATGCAATTATTTATAACTAGCGACCCGCCCTCGCTTCGCTTCGGAAACATTAAAACACACATGAAACAAAAAATAAAAAATAAAAAAAAATAAAAAAAAAGTAGCCTATGTTCATCAGGGACAATGTTGGCTTCTAATGGAAAAAGAATTTTTCAAATCGGTCCAGTAGTTTCGGAGCCTATTCGAAACAAACAAACAAACAAATCTTTCCTCTTTATAATATTAGTATAGATAGATAATTTTTGTATGAATTTTATTATATCCGTCGTTCGATATACTTTACTCTTATGTTTCCTACTAAATGATACTTAGAGGAAAAACTAAAATAAAAATAAGAAACACACGAGAAAACCGTCACAATAGTATTATTGAAGTTCATACATAATATATGGCAGCGGCTTGGCTCTGCCCCTGGCATTGCTGACGTCCATGAGCGACGGTGACCACTTACCATCGGGTGGGCCGTGTGCTCGTCTGCCTACAAAGGCAATAAAAAAAAAAAAAAAAAAAAATAATAATATATATCTTCATTTAATACATATAAAGGTATTACAATTTTAAGCAACTACACGTAATTCACTTGTATTTATGAGCTATACTTCGAAAGGCGACGCTATTGGTTTAGTTAATCGCGCTAAGGTTGTGATCTATCGTTTAACATAAAAATGGAATTAAAAAAAACTTTTTGGAGTTTACTCCTTTAGAATCGATTTACATATATAGGCCCGGGGTATGAAAATTATGGGGACCAAAATCGTACTAGCATGTCACACGAAATGCGTTATGCGCCTGATTGGCTCCTGATTGCGTGATGCGTGCGCGCGCCAATCAAAATCGTACTAGCATGTCACACGAAATGCGTTATGCGCCTGATTGGCTCCTGATTGCGTGATGCGTGCGCGCGCCAATCAGGAGCCAACGCGCGGCCGCGTTATTGCAGGTGACGCCGGGCTGCTGCGCCGGCAGTCCGCCACAAAGCCTCGTACTGATCGCGCGTTTCTCTCATTATTGTATTTTCATATATTTGTTAGTCGTTTGTTTTGTGTCTCGTTAATTTGTTAATAATCTGTAGTGTATCGTGTTGTCGTAATATAGAACTATTTCTCGTATTGTTTCGTTTAATTTACCGACATCGTTTTGCTTGTGGCCGGACGCCGTTCGGGTTCGATTCCTGAACGTATCAACTGTTAGTGGGTTGATACCCGAATATAACCCGCTACAAATCATTTATTAATAAAGCTTATTAAATATAAACAATTCCTTCTATCAGTGAATGGACAACTTATATATTAATTGTAAAAGTGAATTATATAGACTTACTTAATTACCGCATCCACGTGTTCCGCAACTCCCGGATCATTCTCACTAGAATACGTAACTTCCATATTTTACTGTATTCAACTGACACAAATTTATATTTATATCCAGTAAACTCCAGTCGTGCGTCGGAGCGGACACACACACTTTTTTTTTGGAGTTTACTCCTTTAGAATCGATTTACATATATAGGCCCGGGGTATGAAAATTATGGGGACCAAAATCGTACTAGCATGTCACACGAAATGCGTTATGCGCCTGATTGGCTCCTGATTGCGTGATGCGTGCGCGCGCCAATCAAAATCGTACTAGCATGTCACACGAAATGCGTTATGCGCCTGATTGGCTCCTGATTGCGTGATGCGTGCGCGCGCCAATCAAAATCGTACTAGCATGTCACACGAAATGCGTTATGCGCCTGATTGGCTCCTGATTGCGTGATGCGTGCGCGCGCCAATCAGGAGCCAACGCGCGGCCGCGTTATTGCAGGTGACGCCGGGCTGCTGCGCCGGCAGTCCGCCACAAAGCCTCGTACTGATCGCGCGTTTCTCTCATTATTGTATTTTCATATATTTGTTAGTCGTTTGTTTTGTGTCTCGTTAATTTGTTAATAATCTGTAGTGTATCGTGTTGTCGTAATATAGAACTATTTCTCGTATTGTTTCGTTTAATTTTTTATATCCAGTAAACTCCAGTCGTGCGTCGGAGCGGACACACACACTTTTTTTTTAATGCTGGGGAATCCATTTTCTGATACTCGGTCGAGGGGGGTAAGAGAACGGGCTATATCAGACTCCGGCGCCTCCAGAGAAGAACAGGGAGAAGAAGAAGACAGGGGTCCTCCTCTTCTTCCAATTCCTGCCGGGAACTACGCCTTGAGAAAGGCGCGCGAGGCACTGCATAGCGTCTGCCACGCAAGAGCTACCCCGCAAAACCGACTACCGACTAAACCCCATCGAGCCCCACCACTTCGACTCCACGAAACCCACGGTACCGCAAAGTGCGCGCCGAAGGAATTAAAAAAAGCTTTCACGTTATCAGTTTCTACGCAAGGTGCGCAAGATACCCTGATATTGTAAACAACACCATTATTTTCGATTTGAAGTATGAACATTTTGAATGTATTTATTCAGTGTCAGTCTGCATCCATAATCTAATACAAATACTAAGGATAAACACAAATTCAGTGTGTATTATCCAGCAAAGCTTGTGACATAATGTACGAACGATGTATGACGTCAGAACTTTTCACTTGAAGTATCTGTCGCAACTGAACACGATGATATGCATAATTTATGTATTCTTAGGCATTATATTTTTATACTCAAGGTTCTGTGATTAATAATATAGCGCAGAAAGTTGTGTTGAGTTTTGATTTAATTCGATGAAATTCGATTGATTCTAAAAGTCACAAAAGAAATAATGAAAATATGACATGAAAATTAAAAGGTATTCTTAATTAATTCATATGTTATGCTTTCGTTTGTTTGTTTGTTTGGCGCTTGTTTTTTTTTGTAGTCGAAACTTTACACGTATTGGCTAGCTTTTCAAAGAATATGTCTGAATTTTTTTTCTTAATCCAACCCTTAATATATTGGAAGATATTCTATTTTTAGAATATACTGATTATTCAATTGTTATAAATTATTCACGAATCCATGCCAAGTGTGTATTTTTTTGTTGAGTATTGTACCTAAATATCGGCATGGCCGCATTAGCTAATACGAGTACATCGACTTCTCACTCACTTCTTCGTTTGTTTTGCAAATTGTAGCTTTAAAGTGAAACTGAAATAATACAGAGAAAACCGAAGTCCCTCCGCAGACCCATAGGTTCTAAGCGATCCGTGGCAATGGGACTACCTACAATGCGAACGGCCTTCTTCTGTATAGAGTCAAATGGAAGTATTGGGAGTATTGGAATATTTAGGAGTCCCGGCCCAGAGCTGGTGGGAGCAGTACTTGCGAGGCTGCACTTATGCTTTGTAAAGCGAAAGTCCTTGTCCAGGCTTGAGGTACTGCTTCGCTCTGTTGGGGACTTTCAGCATTTTGGACGCCAACTTGGCTTTGCTCACCAAATGACTCCAAAACTGGATATCGCTCGAAATATCGAGCCCAAGTATCCCAATACTCGTGGATGCTTACATGAATACCCCTTGGAATTGCGATCTCATGACAAAGAGGTCCTTCATTGCAACGCGCAAACTTGTATCTTCAAAGGAGATCCGGTGACTCGCACCAGAGAGTACTTTAGACACAAGTTTAGATCGTCTCTCTTGCACCATACTCTGAGAAAACTCCGATGGCCCATATATTGCGCATCCCCCGTTCTGTCATCCGCATAGCAATGCATGCTATCAATATATAACATGTCATTGATATTCAGCATGCATGCAAACGTGGGAGAGAGCACCGAATGTTAATTATCCGAGCAACAACGTCTACAACGACACTGATGCTCCGCCCATCAAAAAATCGAGCGATCCACTTACAGGTCCTCTCGGGAATTCCGTAAGATGTTAACTTCGACAGAAGTGCCCTATGCTTGTCGGAAGGCCTTCGCGATATCCTGGCTTACAGCCTGCCTCGTCCTTGCTCTCCGAAGCTTTGGGCCACCTGAATTTTTGAGTTTGATAATTTTTTTACTTTTTTGGTATTCATTCACAAATATTAAGCTAACTAATTTATTCAAAGAGCTACCTAATATTTTTTGTTTTAACGTTATAATATAATGATTGTTTCATGAAAAAATAAAATTATCAAACGAGTTTTGTTTTTCGTATCCATTTTCCTGTGCCTATATTTAATGGGCAAATTGAATTGGTTCCATATAAATTTTTGTGTTTCGAAGGACTATAATGTTGCTAAGATTCTCGAATACTTTATGAGGTCAAGGATTCTAATATAATATTATATGAGAATAAAATGATGAACCGTTCATTTGCGTGTCCGTGCGTTGCTTGCTACACATAGCAAATTTTTCAGTAATCGAAATGAGCGGTCTAGGTTAAAACAAAAAAAACACACACACACACACAAAACTATATAACTGAACCCTAAATAGAGCGTAGCTGTAATTATCTTAAAAATTCATCGATGTATCTTTTACACTTAACTAAAATTACTTTTACCGTTTTATCCCGTATTATTTATTTTCATTATACAGTCAAACCTGGATGAGCGAGAGTTCAAGGGAGCACAATCTCATTCTCGCTTATAGAGGTTTCTCACTAATCCGAGTTTCTCACTAATGCTCCCTCTGATTCGCGATTTTCCGGATTCAAACGCATTCACTAGTTTAGTTCAAATCAGTAAGTATTTTAAGTAAATCACTTAATGACAGTACTTTAATTTTCCGTTTTGACATGATGCAGAACAGAACATTCCTTCAAATTTGATTAACGATAAACTGAGTCAGTCCGACAAACAGGACAGTACACAGGTACACGTGTCCAATCGAAAAGAATGTGATAAAATAACTATTTTATTTAGTTCCACGAAATAGAATAGGTTCAATATTGAGGAAAAGACAATACAAAAACAAAGGTAGGAAGTTCCACGAAAGTTAATAATGAGTCATAAAATAGCAGATGTTACATTTGTAATTTGTTTTGTCATTTGTTTCTCCTAAATACTATAAATAAATACAGCTCGACTGTCGCTTATAGAGGTATAGATAATTAGCAGTTTCACTTACGGAGGTCCGTGAGGGAAAAACGGCTGTCTCTTACAAAAGTTTCTGTTTCTCGCTAATAGAGGTTTTAGGAGCTTAAAATGACGGGTTCCGGCTATTACTCTCACTTATAGAGTTTTCTCACTTACCCAGGTTTGACTGTATTGTTATTTTCGACGTGTCTATTCTTACAGTTTTCGTGACTACGGACCCTTGACGACTTTTTCGTACTCTTCTCTCGCTCCATATTTATTTCATCATGATGCTTAAGTCTTATTTTACACTCATACAATATGTACGAGTCTTTCTGCATCCTTCAATTAAGAACAGGTAGATAATAGATGTACATGAAGATACTTTCAATATTTTTTACTTTCAATAACTTTACGAGGTGGGTGGCGCGTTTACGTTGTAGATGTCTATGCGCTCCAGTAACCACTTAACACCAGGTGGGCTGTGAGCTCGTCCACCCACCTAAGCAATAAAAAAATAAAAAAAGTGTAACGGTGTATCTACAGTTATAATCCATTAACTATTCCAACACATAATAATTACGGTAGAGCCCCTTGAATCCATTCGAATCCAGAAAAGGTACAATAATACCAATATGAAATTTAAAAGCGAAAAAAATCGTTTCACGGTTCACGTAAAAATATGTTTTCTAAAAAAAAAAAAACATCCAACAAACAAACACGAGACTTAAGCATATATTTTAATTTTCACGTTTAAATAAAAACCAACGTATAATTCAAAAAAGGAATGCTCGAAAATAATTATTGGATACTGATAAATATGTAAAATAAAATCACATTTTCGAAACATTCTCGATGAACGTATATTAATATATTATATTACTTGAACGCATATTAATATCCCAAATCAAAATCGGTAATGGAACAAGTTCGAAAAAAGTTTTGGCGGGTTACGCCGTAGAGCGGACTGACCTTGCGCGAAAGCTGCCCCATTCGAGGTAGGACGGCACCCCATCAGTGTAAACCCTGACGCCCGCCTAAGCATACAACTCCCGAGCTATCTGTCGGAGATACAATGCGGTCAAGTCGCAGTTTCACGCACATACACGACTATCGTTGCCCGTAAGTTATTTATTAACTATTCTTTTTACTTTTAATATTTTGGGCAGATCAAATTTTAATACACATTTACGTGTAAAAAAAATTTTTTTTTTTAAATCGCCTTTCAAAATTTAAGTATCGCTTTTTTGTATACATTTTTTTTAATTGTTATTGGAGTTTTTTCTTGAATAAAAAAATATTTTGATATATACTGTATTATATTTGAATTTTTTGTTGCTTTTTTTATTGTCAAATCACATTTAGTGATTCTTAAAGGACCTATGAGGAGTGTCTCGTTATTTTTTTCAAATGCGTACCTGTGAGGGAATTTTTCTAAGAGCTTTTCAGTGTTTTCGTGTCTTAAGACTGACAGCTTAAGTTAGCAGAGTATTCATAGGTTTGCATATGTATGCGGAATCTATTTTATATGTAAATTTTGAGAGGAAAATTTTAAAATCATTTTAAATTGTTAATACATAAACATGTAGGGACATTCTATTTTCGTTTCGATCCCGTCGGCGCTTCGTATGGCGTCGAGGGCTCAGAAATCAATGGACTTATCATCACTGCTAAAGATAATCCATTTAAATATGAGCCTTATGGGACCTTTTTTTAATTTTTACGGAATAAAGTTCGCAATGATGTGCAACAATTGTATTATTAATGCTTCGTCAGTTTTATAAAATTATATTTTATTTATTAGAACACAAGTAAATATGTAATGTCAAACTTAAGCTTTCTGATTTAAGATTAATACGCTTCTTATAGGGATGCAACTAAAGCCCATATCTAAATGTCATATGTCGTATTCATATTCTGCGGTATAAAGGCTTCGGTAATAGCTTCACATCAAGTATACATATTCAATTGAATCTCTAGACGCACTAAGCCATGATTTCAGTGATAGAGTTACGTGTTTGATATACAATTCATATAACAACATTCTCATTCTCTGACATAATATCGAATATAGAATATTTATGCATTTGGACGGGACATAGAAGCATAAGGCTTCAGTAATCCTTTAAAAGCAAAATTTGAAGACTGAGTTCATTTTCCAATGTTTTGTAAATAGCCATCGCAATATGCCGACTTCAACCTCATTTATGTTCCGTACTGCACCTGAAGTGAAAAATAATGATATACGCTCTGAGCACTTGAAACTTTGACTGGGTTACGAGAAGTGCAATTTAAACTTATGCGTTAACCTGATAAGTCTAAATCACACAATTGGGTTATTTTCGTGGATGATACCTTTAAGAAAAAGACGTTTAGTTTGGTGACTTCGATAAAAAAATTGGTAAATCAGAAGAGTAGCTTTTCACATGAAAATATCAGAAACAGACATTAGATTTATTCTATTTTATTGCTAGATGGGTGGACGAACTCACAGCCCACCTGGTGTTAAGTTAAGACATCTACGACGTAAATGCGCCACCCACCTTGAGATATAAGTTCTAAGGTCTCAAGTATAGTATCAACGGTTGCCCCACCCTTCAAACTGAAACGCATTAACTGCTTCACGGCAGAAATAGGCAGGGCGGTGGTACCTACCCGCGCGGACTCACAAGAGGTCCTACCACCAGTTACGCAAATTATAATTTTGCGGGTTTCATTTTTATTACACGGTGTTATTCCTTCACCGTGGAAGTCAATCGTGAACATTTGTTGAGTACGTATTTCATTAGAAAAATTGGTACCCGCCTGCGGGATTCGAACACCGGTGCATCGCTCAACACAAATGCACCGGACGTCTTATCCCTTAGGCCACGACGACTTCAGAAAATAAATAACATATATTTTTATTGAGATTATTCTTATAAATAAACGAAGACACAGTGAACACTCGTACAATATTTCATTACCGAAATTCAATTATTGAAATGTTTGGTCACTGTCTAAAATTTTAATAAATTTTAAAATTTAACATATATGTTATAAAATTTGAATAAAATCAAAGTTTTTCATTCTCCGTATCTGTGGAGCTTGGTCAGCTGCAGTATCTCATCATCTTAGTTGTTCCTCTGTGCGCAGCAGCTTTTCTGAACTTCTAAGTACGTAAGCTGAAATGTTCACAAAAGCTCACGGTCGGTTGCTTTTATCAGTCAATTCATATTATGTAGTGTACAGGTGATGGTTGCAATCAAGTCGTCTGCCAGCGTAAGCTAATAAAAGAGAAAACATGGAACCTTGGCTCACACTTGCCAAGTTAAAAATGGAAGTTGGTGATGCACTTCATGTTGAGAAATGAGGTCACTGTTACTTTTGAATGTGGATCCATTCTATTTTCGTACGAAAACTTGGTAGCATCTCAATGAAAGAATGAATATACATATTCGGAAGATTAAGGCATAAAATTAAAGACTTTATGTTATATGTTTGCTCAGATACTTATGATAGAAATATTAAGGAGATAAGTAGGTGAGAAGTAGATATTTGTGAATTTATAAATAACACTTTTTATATTATATTTCGATTTTAGTTGTTTAATTTCTTATTTCCTAAAAATTTTTTTTATTGCCTAGATATGTGGACGAGCTCACAGCCCACCTGGTGTTAAGTGGTTACTGGAGCCCATAGACATCTACAACGTAAATGCGCCACACACCTTGAGATATAGTTCTAAGATCTCAGTATAGTCACAACGGCTGCCCCACCTTTCAAACCGAAACGCATTACTGCTTCACGGCAGAAATAGGCGGGGTGGTGGTACCTACCCGCGCGGACTCTCAAGAGGTCCTATCGCCAGTAATTACGCAAATTATAATTTTGCGGGTTTGATTTTTATTACACGATGTTATTCCTTCACCGTGGAAGTCAATCGTGAACATTTGTTAAGTACGTATTTCATTAGAAAAATTACCTGTTGTATTGCATTTATATCTAATTTTCAACTGCCTTGTGTCTTTAAACGGTCTATTTTGCTGTACACCTCTTCATCTTTCATTAGTTATTTGTACATACTCGTTTCGGTTCTCCCTTTTATGAAATATTCCAATTAAAAATAACAAAGAAAAAGGTCAAAGGTCGGTTTGGGGATAATAGAAATTACGTAATAAAGTGATTCAAAAAAGGATTATGGATGTTTCGATTTCACTGCGGTTATGGTAGTCTAAAATTAACTTAAAATATTTATGGGATATTTAATTATTTTTGTAATTAGCAATCTCAAATATTAAGTACCTTCTTAAATACATATTAATTACTTCATGAGCATTTATTGTATTATAATTCACGTTTCTCCGAGTATTTTCCTAAAGCTTTCGATCAGCTCTATCTGCGACTCCTCGAATCTTAGTACTTGTATGTTAATTTATCGATTAGATTTTAAAAAAGCATCTGTGTATAAATTCCTTAAAATATTGATGATGCATAACTCAGATCAAGGTTCAACTTAGGGATGAAACAAAGTAACACAAGTATTTTATTAAATTTTTTTATAATTTTTTATTTAAAGTATTTTATACTCGTACATGTTTTTACTTCATAGCTTTGTCGTTTTATACAAAAACTTTGATATGTCACAATTAATTTGAACCTTATATTTTTTCAGAGACGTATATTATATATACCTATAGTATTATTAACAAACAAACAACTTTTTTATTCAGTTAATAAGTATTGAGAATTCCCTCGTAATTTTATTTCTTATTATGTCCATTTTAATGCTCCTTTGAATTGAGATTGAGAAGTGATTTTTCTCGAACAAAACGTTTATTAGATAATAGTTATTGCGTTTTTTATCTTCACGGTAAACAGTAGGATAGACAAAGGTTACGGACTTTGGATTTTCTGCGAATCCAACGAACTCGTATTATGACTATCGCTACTCACCATGGGACATATTTACTCATGGCAACGTGTTCTGGATCCGTACGGCACGGTCAGACACAATAATTATCCCATTTCTGCCATGAGCCCGATCATACATTTCAGTTGAGCCTAAAACCTAGGTCTTATGATGGGTGACGTCATTCACATTTGTTAGATCTAATAAGCTCCGGTAGCCAGTCAATACCAGATAGTCCGTGAGCTTTTTGTTACAGCAAAAAAAATAATCACAAAAAAAAAAAAAAACGACTGCATTTTCTCAAAATCTGTGCTACCTTCCGCAACGCATAACTGCTTCATGACAGGATTTTGCGCGTCTTACCTATTCTAAATTATGCTTGTAATAAAAAACCAAATGTTTCGAATTAGAAACTTTGTGTTTTATTTGAATTCGCACAAATATTCGTGTTAGACTCAATGAATTTTCCGTGTACACTAACCCTGATAAAAAAACTTTAACTCGTAAAAATGATTCCCTTATGTATGATTTCATCAATTACATAGATGATATGACAAATTTTATTATGCATTTGCCATAGACGAAAGAGCGTAGCAGCACTTTTAAACCTAATAAATTTCACATCACTCTATATTCAACCTTATTCCTCAAGAAATTCCAATCCAGAAATTCTTCAATATACCACCTACACGTCCACCGCAAATGTGCATACATTATCTTCTAAGTAATTTATCTGTACCGAGAATGCGTTCACGTTTCAACGCAATTAAACAAAACGCACAATCAACGTTTGCGGGGTAGCCGCTGAGATTCTAACGCCCACTAATCCTATTACTGTTACATCAAAAGGAACCTTGAGACTTAATATGCTTGAGTGAAAGAAATTTGTAAATTAAAAAATTCTCTAAGTTTTTAATTCTAAATAATATTACAGTTCGTCTTATTTAAAATGAAAAGTAACGTTAAGATACATTTTAATTGTTATATTCGTAATACTCAAAGACTTCATTCTCTATTCCTTGAACCTTTGGAAGTCTTTTAAGACAAAGCTCTAATGTAAATAAAGCTTTGAATAAAATTGTTGGTTTCTTTGAAAACTTTACACAGTTTGTTATTTAATGATCCATCAGAAATTAGAATAGGTATTTGAATTAGAAAAAAAAAAAAACAGCAAGGGATCTGTTTAACAAAACTTTTTTTTTTTAATTAATTCTATTGGATTGTAAGAGTTGGATTTTTTAAACTCAACGTTTATTTCAACTACGTAGTATTGGGATTTCGTTAGAGAAAAAATCTTCAAATAATCTATTTGTAGCTGAATTCTGTTGTCTCATATGTAAAAGCAACAATCAACAAGTAAATTATAAACAGTCTGAATATAAAACTGAGAAGAACTATTACTACTACTTCTAGTAGTACTAATTACTACTACTCCTAATATAGCTACTACGATTACTTCGATTTGATATTTTATCTTAAACTAGTTAACCTGGCATACTTCGCAGTGCCTCAATCGATAAATAAAATATCTAAGCTTTTGTATAAAATAAAGTTAAAACAAACAAAAGGAATCCGTCCGACGGGGGACACATCAAAAGACAAACAAAATTGTTATTTTTATTTAAGACCGAGCATTTATTTATTTTTATTTATTTATTCATGTTAATTATTTAACTTTTAAACCTTCTCTAGACTTCCACAATTAATTCAAGACCAAAATTAGCCAAATCGGTCCGTTCTCGAGTTTTAGCGAGACTAACGAACAGCGATTCATTTCTATCTATATATATATGTATATTATATATATATATATATATATATAGATAGATTGACGCAGCTCTTCCTCATTATACATCTGATTTTACAATATGTTCAGGGCTCATCTTCATGACATCCGGGACCGTTCTGTGCTGCGACTTTTTGAAGCAACCGACATAGGAGGAGGAGCATTCCCCGGTGTCGTCGGCGTGGGATCATTAGCTATGCCACCGCCTGCAGCCAATTGCTCAGGCCCTAGCAGCTGGGATCAGGTGAGAACTTCAATTAGTATCATCATCGCTATCGTTATTAGCTCACTAGTGTCCAATACTGGACATAGTAGGGCTTTCCTAATTTACATAATTAAACCCAGGAATTTGGTTCTCCACATATCTAGTAAGTCATAGCTCCACCTGGCCGACGGGCCTCCCACATTACATTTGCTGGTGAGCAGCTACCACTCAAGAGCCTGTACACAACTATTTCTATTATTTAATTAATTCCCTTTGTATCCTTTTGTCGATTCATATTACCTCCCAAATATACTATAAAAACTTTGAAAAGGAATCTAGTAAAGAAAAAAAAACAAGTATTTATTTAGATTTTTCCTTTTTTTTTACTCATACTGTTTTAAAATAATCAAATCCATTTTGTCACGAAAATGACTTTACTTCTCACTTGGTAACTCTTCCTGAACTTTTAGCTCTCACAAGCAAGTAAAGCGCTATAAGAGCGATTGTTAATTTAAAAAATAATGAGTTTTTAATGAGATACTACAAAGTTAAAGTTACAAAGCAGAAGTCTTTATAGTTTTAGATTGAACCTGCTTTTCATTCTGTCCCACAAATACTCTTCTGTTTTCAACAGCGTGGCAGAACACCAAAGTCACTAAAATTAAAATTAAGAATGTACATTTGTTTTTTAAAATAAATTACATTACTTTACTTGACCGTTACTGATAAATAAAGGTCAACAAAGTTGCAACTTGCAAACTTGCCATTTTGTAGTTTTGCAATCACAGTCTCATCCTAGAAGTGTAAGTCACAATAGCATTTTATAACAGCTATTTGAAGAGACATGTTCATACTAAAAAAAGTATTATAATATTTTTTATTTATTTAGTTATATCAGAATCTAGTTACTAATTTCAAATTGTCCTGAATGCTCTCCATATTCGGCTTACCTTCTGTTCTTTTTAAAAATCATAAAAGTTTCATTAAAAGGAACATAACAATATTTTGTAAAGTGCACTTGCTTTAGATAACTGAATTATGTTGTAGTATCTTTTTTGAAAAGAGAACTGTGTTTTTCACTACATTAATTTGATAAATAGAACCTAGCCTCTTTCTTATCGATTTTAAATAAATATACTAAAGCATATCAAACTAGAGATGCACCAATAAAAATAGTTAAAAAATGAATTTTTTTTAAATAAAGCTTAAAGAAAGTTATGTAGCGCAATCAAAAATTCATATCCTCGTTTTTTTTTTAGTGCCCTTGTAGGCAGACGAGCATACGGCCCACCTGATGGTGAGTGGTTACCGTCGCCCACGGACTTCAGCAATGCCAGGGGCAGAGCCAAGCCGCTGCCTACCAATAATACCAATACCTCGTGTAATAATAGCACAAATAAACGCAATTAACATTGGTTTCGAATGAATAGTCTGTCTTGATATTCGAATGCTCAAGGCATCGATCGGTAAAATCCATTAGATTTCATTGGTAATTTAAGAGAAACAAATCGTTCTGATATGTACCTAGTGGATGGGTAAAACGGACTGACCAAAGCAGTACCCACACTCGCACTCGAACGTGAATTCATTTATTTTTCTCATAGAACGCGGATCCATTTGTAATTTAAATATTTTCTCGACATATTCCGCTGCACGTTTACAGGAGCACCGTGTTTGATCAAGACTTTTGTAAGATGGATTTTAAAAAGATAATGGAACGAATAATAAATTCACTGTTTTTTTTATCGGTAATAGAATCTATTAGAAAATTGATAGTAGATTTACGTATTTTGTATCAACGCTAGTCAATGAAATTACTTTGGATATTAGTAGGAATAGATTTTAATTTTAGCAGTATTTAGGAGGAAGTATTTTTTTTATATATTTTTTTATTGCCTAATTGTGTGGACGAGCTCACGCCCATCTGGTGTTAAGTGATTACTGTAGCACATCTACAACGTAACTGCGCCGCACACCTTGAGATATAAGTTCTAAAGTCTCGAGTATAGTTACAACGACTGCCCCACCCTTCAAACCGAAACGCATTACTGCTTCACGGCAGAAGTAGGTGGGGCGGTGGTTCCTACCTACCCGTGCGGAATCACAAGAGGTCCTACCACCAGTAACGAGGAAGGAAAAAATTCTTTAATGTGCTTCTTTTTTTTAGGACCAGAGCTACTTCAGCGAGCCTGAAATAGACTCCGAGTATCACCATCAGCATGTCCACAAAACTAAGGTGAGTTTTAAATAAATTTAATTACTTAAACATATTATTACATCATTTAATCAAATAAATTTATTGAGAATGAGAACGATATCTGATTACGTGGAACCGATTCGATGTATTATTTATTTATTGTGAGAGTTAAAATATGAATAGCATTGAACTATATTGACACAAAGTATAATTAGATCAGAGTACGCCAATTTAAAATAACCATGTAAATTTAACGAAACATTAAAAAGCACAAATGTAATGAAGGAAAAGCAAAGCAAAATTTCTAATAAAAAATTGTGACCGATGCCTGATTTCAAGTTGAAGCAATGTTTCTTGTGGTTAAATAACGAATCAATTAGATATTTCTAAGCAGTAATATTGACCTTGTATATTTTATTCGTGAAAATATACTGTTTTTAAATCACTTATAATACATACTATTTGGATTTGGATATGGAATAACGGAATTTTCATTAATAGTATATACTCGTACACGTAATTTTCAACTACTTAACCGAATAGAGCGTGTATTTAAGGTAATTTCTGGCCGCTTTCCATATCATGAGACTATCATATTTTATCATCATAAGAGATTTTTTTATTTTTTTTTTATTGCTTAGATGGGTGGACGAGCTCACAGCCCACCTGATGTTAAGTGGTTACTGGAGCCCATAGACATCTACAACGTAGACGCGCCGCCCACCTTGAGATACAAGTTCTAAAGTCTCAGTATAGTTACAACGGCTACCCCACCCTTCAAACCGAAACGCATTACTGCTTCACGGCAGAAATAAGCAGGGCGGTGGTACCTATCCGCGCGGACTCACAAGAGGTCCTACCACCAGTAATTACGCAAATTATAATTTTGCGGGTTTGATTTTTATTACACGATGTTATTCCTTCACCGTGGAAGTCAATCGTGAACATTGAGTACATATTTCATTAGAAAAATTGGCACCCGCCTGCGGGATTCGAACACCGGTGCATCGCTTCAACACGAATGCACCGGACGTCTTATCCTTTAGGCCACGACGACTATTAGAGATAAGCTGATGATGAAATAACTAAACAAGTCTTGATTGATCTTGGCTAGTATTACAATTTTTAAGCTATTGCATAGCTTTTATCGCGGGCCTTGAGCGCGGCGACCGAATCAGGAAATTCCGTAACGAAAAAAACCTTACACCCCTCACTCCGCCTACCATGTAGTTCGCGTTTAACACATACATTCACACGTTGCGCTTGTGTAGTGTTTGTGAATAAGCGCGTGGTGTGACGTCACACTGCATGCGCATCATGAAAAGTCTGCCCATCTCTCTCTCGCGCGATCTAGGTTATGAGTGTGATGGGGACAGTTAAGAATCTGCTTTCATTAATGTTTAATATAGCGTGGTCTTGTTTTATTATTGTTTTAATATTAAATTATCATTGTCTAATTATAATTGCATAAGTTGATAAAAAATGCTATGCAATAGCTTTACCGCGGCAGTTCCCGAGTGCCACACGTTGTTATTACCCTTAAAGGGCAAATATCCACACGGCATTATTAACCGGTTGTACCATACTTACACAGATGCAGTCTATTGTTTATTGTTATTAAACTTAGCCTTTCTAGGGCTGTATGAGTATTAGTTCATATCAGGTAAGTCAAAGTATTTGTAAGGAGAAACGATGGCGATGATAAGAGCTTCTCGTCGCAAGAAGGTACGTAAATCCGGTTTTTAAATTTTATGTTTCTATAGGTATTCTAATCTCCTAGTACAGGATTGCACGCTTAAAAGGAGACTTCAATCATTATATTGTTTTGACTCGCTTTTAAAAATAAATTATTTTTGTGCAATGTTGCCAAAAAAAAATATTATATAGGTATGAGTTCCGATTGGCTTTCAGTGATTTTGTTTTTTTCCTCTACGTATTCGCTGGAAGACTAAAAAGCTATTCCAGCTACGCGCGATTGGCTATTTGACATTTAAACATAATAAATAGTATTAGGACTGTTCTACACTAGATAAGAAAATAATTTTGAATTCAACAGATGCTTGCTAAATCACGGTGGTCATTTAAATTATTATTAGTATTTTCTATTTTGTCCTTATCAAATTTTTAGACCGTATTACCTTATAAATTTCCAGATTACGAGTCAATAGTTAACCAGTAGAGAATGCCTTATCGTGTTGCCACCTAATGCTAGTACTAGTTGCCATTTCTTTTTTTATTCTTACCTAATTGTTGGTAGCCTAAATAACTATCAACCGTTAAGTGAGCTCACAGGCTCAACCTGAGAGAATTGCTAACACTTGCCCTAGCAAGAGTGCTTCAGTAAATCTACAACCAAAATGGAATCGGACCCGCTGAGAAGTTCCGTGAGAAACTCAGTGCATTTTGCCTATGACTTGAGTTATACTTGGAACCGTTGTTGTATCCGAAGAGTTCGACTAGAACGGTGCGCGGTGCTTGAAGAGCCTGAAAGCACCGAGAGTGGATCCAAAGGGATCCGAAAAGACAAGTTTCGAGCAATCCAATATGTAATTAGCAGCGGTAACAATAAGAGGGATATCGCGTTACTCCACTTTGTCGAAGACGCGCTTTGACGATTCATTAAGATAGGTATAGGTTCTAAATTTATGTCATCGTGAAGGTCGACATTCCCCGCGTATCACAGTGCTCCGACGGCTATCCTGCTGAAACGGATTCGATGACCTGGAGAGAGTTTATGTGCATGCGGGCCGCATGAGCGAACACTACCCTCGCATAGGTCATGAAGTGATGATTGATGTTGCAACATATTTGCCCATCTTGAGACATGAAGTCGAAAGCTCAATTTTGAAAAGCCTATCCCATCTATCAAACTAGTGGGCATGGATGCTTCGTTACAATTTCAATGTTTGTTATAGAATACAACCAAAGAAAGAATAATGTTAAACAGTTATACTTTGTACATCAAAAATTTAACTAAAGTATATTGCGTAATTCAAAATCAATTTACGTCATCTCCTCTATTTGTTAATATGTACAGAGTAAATATAAATGCGTAACAGTAATATCACCAAAGCGGTGCTCCAGGGTTTATTTGCGTTATTCACTGCACATTCACTTGCACATTAAATACAACGGTCAAACGCTTTAGCAGTGAAATATTTTTCAATTTATTTTTGTATTACCTACTAGTATATTCCTATTTTTTCCATATATTTACATCCTGTTGTACTATTGCGGGGCAGGCGACGAGCGTATGCTCTGCCGTGTCCAAGTCGCAATCACAATGGTGGCACTCTGCCGTCGGCTCGGCTCTGATCCGGTGCAGGAACTCACCGAAGCAACCATGCCCAGTGAGCACCTGCGTGAGCCGGAAAGTGAGGCGTCCTCTGTCACGATTCACCCAATCCACAAGGACCGGGCGAATCGCCTCGACGGTCCTACGACCAGCCGAAGGATCAGCCAGTCCACAAGTTTTTGACTAAGATGAAATAATATACAATCGTATAGGAAACGAAGCAACAAGAAATATTGAAACAAAACGATATTTTGAAATCTTTATTTTATAAAATGGTAACAAATAGGTAAGCGGAATCTTAAATCTAAAATAAAAAAAAAATGAAGCATCTGGCTCTCGATACTAAGAGACGTGCAAAACAATATATTTAAATCGATTAATTTAGACCTAGGTATAATATAAAAACATTTCTAAAAAGGCACATACCTACTAAACTAAATATCGTTAGTATAAAAGTAAATTATAAGACTCGAACTTATGACTACAATAAATAAACCAACTCATCATGGCAAGCTATTTCCAATGAAAGACGAACTAAATTTTAAAATGATAATATAAATTACCTTAACGAACTCGATAGAACTGATCGTATTTACAACATGAGTATAATGAAAGATTCGTGTCTTCTGACTTTTTACAAGTTACATAATTCAATTGGATATTATGCATTTAAGGTCTGAATTTAATGTAATATAGGACAGTTTTAAATTAAGTTGCAAATTTTGATGTTGGAAATTAAATTGTCCCGCATTAAACAAGTATTGGAAAACTTTGAATAAAGAACAGCCTTGAATTTATATCTGATTTATCGAGACGCCTTATAACTTGATATCATTCAACCGTTCATTAAGAGACTAAGGTAAACAACTACACTCATTGTTGTCTATTCTTACTAACTTGCTATATCAAATTACTATTCATCTTTGAGCTCATCTAACAAATAGTTTTCATCTAACAATAATCCATTTTAATGTTCTTAGAAAGCTCGACAGATGGGAAGACCTTTATAGTAATGTGCGCCGCTGTATAGTTTTTTGGATGTCGTCCGCCATGATAAAACTAGAGCCTTTTTGAACGGTTCGGGTGTACAACCGCTGCACACTTGCATCACCGCTTTGACTTCGGCTTCAGCCGGTTCTCTTTCATCCACCTACAAATAAAATTTATTAATACGCTTTTATCAGCTTCAGACGTATGTATGTTTGTAACGGAATCTTTGAACATGATTTTGACCCCCTTCAAAATGTCGGATTAACTCGAAATTTGGTATACTTATTAAGGACCAGTGACAATTCAATACTTAAAAAAATATATTAAAAAGTTAAAATTTTACTAAAAAATAAATAATAGTTATAAAACTAACAAAATATGCTTTTATAGAAAATTCAACTAAAAAATAGAAAATAAATTAAAAAATTTTTTAATTCAAAAGTAGTGTAAGAAAAATTATTTTATTGTAAAAAAAGCGTGGGCTGCATGGTATCAGTAGTTATAAATATTTTATGAACAGATATGAGTAGAAGGGTTATTTTGATAATATCCTGAAAAACACCACACGCTTTTTTACAATAAAATCATTATTTCTTACACTACTTTTAATTCAAATTTATTAAAATTTATTTTAAATCCAAGAACAAAACAATGCATTTCAAATAAGCGATGTACATAATGCTTATGAATTTCTAATTTTGTGAACGAAAAAGCATTTTATGTCACATTCGCGAAACAGGTACAGCAAAACAGACATCCTCCGAGCTTGAATGTTATTTTCGGAATTGTACACTTAAAGTGAGCGAAATTGCAGATTCCTTTTACAAGGCGACGTCAGTGATCATTGCGGTGTGATACAACTTGTTGTACCTTTGAAAATGGTAACATGAAACTCGGCGGACGCGTCGTAGTGCACGAGAATAAAATTTTTAAAGTTGGAACTATATACGAGTTTCGCCTTTCATGATTTTCGTTTAGAAGAATTCATGCGGAAGCTTTCGCGTCGGAATATTTGAATTTCACCGGAAAGTTTAACAACTCTTATACGTTGTTAAAGTTTGGTTTATCCATGTTTACGTATTAAATGGGTTTCAACGGTGCGTTCAATGAAGTATGATGAGTGTTTGTTTTGATACACAAATAGCCACATTTCAGTATAGTTATTGGTGCAAACCGTTTTTTCCATAATTAGTTGGGCGTGAGGGGCAGACTATAATAGCATTTATAATAAAATAGAATCTACTGGTGGTCGGACCTTTTGTGAGTCCGCAAGGGTAGTTACCACCACCCTGCTTAATTTTTCCGTGAAGTAGTAATGCGTTTCGGTTTGAAGGATGGGGCAGCCATTGTAACTATACTGACACCTTAGAATTCATATCTAAAGATGGGTGACGGCATTTACGTTATAGATGTCTATGGGCTACGGTAACCACTTAGCAATAGGTGGGCTGTGAGCTCGTCCACCCATCAATGCAATAAATAAAGGAAACTCCATCCTTTTTAATAATCTTTTAGATGTCGTTAAAGGCGACTAAGAGATTCCTCTACCTATGAATGGACTGGTCTATTGCTGCGGTGAAGCTCTAACGCGTTCCTATTTGAAATTTGAATCAAGAAAGTGTGATAAGTACTTATTTAGTTTAAAAACGCCTGAGTAAATTATAGCATTTCGATTTAAGAATTATCGTATTTTGCAGTTTCGTTATCACAAAAAATACTCACAGTCTCTTTTTGTACATTCTGTACTGGTAGATTACCAACAACACCGGCAAGACCATGTAGCAGCGACTCTTGAAATAGAGCTTCCTCATCTTTATCAAGGATTGTGGGGCTTAATAAAGCCTCATCTACTATGGAGCCATCCGACAGGGCAACGAGGCCACGCTTATCTTTTCTCGCTGTTGAAGTAATTGAATTAATTATTTATCTGAAATATGTAGCTTTAGGCATTTTGAAACTAAATACCGTCTAAAATACTCGCCTGTGACAACTTCTTCAGCCAGTTCCTTTTCAGGGTTGTCTCGTTTGTCTCTTTTAGATTCCCTTCGGTAAACATTGTGTTGAGTATCATCGATGTATTGGACATTCGCTGGATTTAGTAGACTACCCGATAAGAGAACTGATGTTCCTTTTGAAGGGCCAAGTGGTCGGGGCTGCGTGTAAGATTGACTTGATGTAACCGGTACTAAAGTGAATTGGGATACTGGAGTTCCTCTCATGTCTGGTAATTGAACGCTATTCAACAACTGTTCCGATACGATTCTATTGCCAAGTTGTCCGTTTACATATTCCTGTTGCAATTGAAGACCGTTAGGTAGGTGTACTGGTACCATTTGCTGGGAGCCTGCGAGGTTTAGATTAGGCGCTCGCTGCAGTTGGTTGCCGATAAGGAAGTTTCCGTTTCCAAGAGGTGTGGCTTGCGGCTCTGGAAGTTCATTTGCTGCCTCTGTGGCCGTTTCGAACGGAGTTCCGTCGTGTCTGAAGTGGTGTACGTGATGGTGTTTGTGATCTTTATGCGCCTTGCCAGCAGTTAAAGCGACATGATAAAGTTGCAGCATTGTTATTTCACCAATGAAACCTGCTTGTCCTAGAAAACAAAAGTAACGTTAGTAAAAATATTTTCAGTAGTATTAGTAGTAGTATTTATATTTTCATAATAATCTTTTTGAGATAAAACTGAATTCTGAATATAGTTTTACAAAATCTTACTTTGTAGTTGTTCGACGTTGTCCTTGTTATAAATCAAAGCTTGTTCTTGTCCAGTAATAGCAACTCCTCCTCCTTTGATAATATGACCGACCAACTGAAACATTAATTTACTAATTGTTTACTATTGATTATTTTCGTAATACATTGCAAATATAGCATGTAGTGATACATACTTTGATAAAAAGAAATTAAATTATCTAAACGATCACACGATATTGAAATTGGAAGCCAATCGGAAATAGCTAACTACTTTTAGAATTCGAATGTTCTAAAATATCAATTCAATCTCAAAGCCCTAGAGATTTTTTTTCTCACCCGATTGTGGAACCCTCTTCCAACACGTTCAGCGTTTACCCAAATCTGCCATTCTCCAGTTTTGCCGTTCCACGACTGACATGAATGATACCACCTGAGGATATAAATTTACGTTTCAATAAAAATAATTATTGAAAAACTATATACAAGTACTGATCTGTTTGAACTCTCAGCAGCAAGAGCTTAGTAATTGATAAAAGATGACTCCGTTCATTTGCTTCTCTCACAACATTATTCGTACAAGGATAATTAAGCATAGCTGCAACTAGGATTTTTTTTTATTTGTTGTATATGTGAGTTAACGAATTCACGGCCTATTTGGTGTTAACGGGTTTCCGAGTCGAATCATCATCAGTACATCATAACGCGAATGCGTCATCCTCTTCCAGACATGACGTCAGTCTCATTTGTATAATGTAACCTCTCTCCCACCATACAAACTGGAATGCATAGCTGTGTTGGGACAAGAATAGGCAGAACAGCGGTACCTACCCGCACTTTTTATTTATTGCTTAGATGGGTGGACGAGCTCACAGCCCACCTGGTGTTAAGGGATTACTAGACCCATAGACATCTACGATGTAAATGCGCCACCCACCTTGAGATATCAGTTCTAAGGTCTCAGTATAGTTACAACGGCTGCCCCGCCCTTCAAACCGAAACGCATTATTGCTTCACGGCAGAAATAGGCAGAGTGGTGATACCTACCGGCGCAGACTCACAAGAGGCCCTACCACCAGTATGTGGTAACATTACGCACCAGCACTAATACTTTAGACAATTAGTTATCGAACTTTGAAATAGTATTTATAGTTTTATTAGATTCTAATTGGATTAAATTATCTAAAAAAGCCTACGTATCTCTAGATATTTATACTGCCAATATAGTGTACAGGATAAAACAACAGTATTATTTTTATTTAATTCCGAGAATTTTCATATTTGTCTACTACTTTATTGTTAGAATCTCTTTCACGTATTAACTATAAAAATCCGTATTTAAAAAAGATACGGACTCCAAAAGAGAAACGAACTGTTCCAAATACCGCTAATCCGTATCACTACTGGCTCAGCCACGGATCCCTAAACAATACAAAGCACAATCAAGAACACAAGTCATGTTTCAACTGGAATTTCGTATCTAATCACCCACTTTTCGCCAATGTTACGCAACTAAATAAAAAAAAAAAAAAACAATTCAGCATTCCTCAGGTTTTTCGTATACTTAAATGAGGTACCTATCTATTGTAATTAATTAATTATTATTATATTAATACAAATACCTAATTTTTTTTGTAAATTTTGTAATAGAAAGTTAATTGATTCACAACTAATATAAGATACATATCGACGCTTGAAAGGCAAACATGACTAAGGGACAATAACTACTTTGTACATTAATGATAGGCAATAACCATATTCGATGCGCAAAAAAATATATTTCTAGGTCTATCAAAATAATTTCAATCCTACAGCTACTAGCTAGATTCTACTACAGCTAGATTCGTTAAAATAAATTTTATTTTCAGGTATTTCAACTTTAAATTAGTCTACTGTAAAGTTCACGCATTGTCGCTTAGTCATGTTTGCCTTTCAAGCGTCGATATACATTTACCACATTATTCAAATTAATATTCAATATATAAATAACATTGTTTATCATCATTTAACACATACATAGCAATACAAGTTTATTTGTTTATTTTCATTAAAATTTAACATTGAACATTTCGCTTTCATAATTTCTATATCTTTTGTACCGCTCCGCGCTAGCTCACTTAATACTTTTTTCACTAATTCCCCTATTATAGTTTAACTAATTAGAATAAAAAATATATGTATTATAGGTTAATTTAACGTTCGTATAAAAGTCGAGACTCTTCTCATAGTAATCTGAAATTATATGTATGTTTCAATGTTAACTTAATAGCTCAACATATATGCTAATGTTGTTTTTAACTGAGAAATTCATGGTTGTTTGTAAGAAACCCAATTATTACTAGAGAGGCTCCAAAATTTTAGCGCAACATTTTGAGCTCAATCCTCTTAAATTCTTATCCTTTTAAAGCTTAATATTTAATTCTGTCAGCATTGGCATTTTAAGCGAGCAGCGTTTACTCACTCGAGCCTTTTTAGCTGTATTATTTAATTTTTTAAGTGGCAGAACGAAACTGATCTACTTATGTCTTGTTTCGTAACTGCGTAATGCCGTCCACGCGCCCGTGTCCAAATAAAAAGCCAAAAGTGGAGCATCGTTAATGGGTTCCGTGCAAGAATAATTTGTTTAAATTTATCAAAAATAGATACATATACATCATAATATAAAAATAGACAGGTGTTATTGGGTTATGTTAATTTTATTTTCGTTTTCTTTTAAGCGCCGGATATTTTTGTCGAGAAACTTTTGTTGGTTTGAATATATTGTTTTTATGGATGCAGACTGTTTCTGCTAACTCATATCATTAAGAAAAAAGTATATACTTTTCCTTTTCTTATTTACGAGTGGATTTGTATGATACAAGTATCGCATGCCATTCCATGTTATACTAAAGTAAGTACCTACTAATACTTAACGTACATAAGACACGAAAGCCTAGAACTATTTTCATAGAACACGTTTATGTCTAAAGACGTCGCTTCCTGAATTTGTAGTGATCGTCTATTTAAGTCTTGATATTTAATTGAATAGCATATTAAAGAAACTAGTTCTACTGCAAAATAATTTTGCGTTTCCTTTATGAATGATGGGATAACCTTATCCTGATTGATTGAGACCTCAACATCGTATGCCTAGATAACTGTCAGCATTACCTATAATTATAAATGGGGAATGTATAAAACTATAAATGCCTCAAAAGCTGTAGCACGATACGCCTTCGTATTTTTAATACTGAGTAATCAAATATTTTATAAAGTAGACTCTTACTTTTGTAACTATCAAAAAAAAGACGAAATCGAACCGAATATGCTTTGTGACATAACGTTTGAACGAAATACATAATTGGCAATTAAAAATATCAAATTATTAAAATAAAACAAAGTTACGCATGTACAGTAAAAAACGTATTGTTCGACAACGACGTTTTTATATGTATGCGTGTGGCTCCGAAGCAAGCGAACTCATTAAGTTTCTGTACTAAACAAAAACTGAATGATTCTGATTTGTATCAAATATTAATACTATTCGGCCCGGAAAAGGTTGTTTTACTTTGAAAATATATTAAAAAATCTGTAATCTGATCCCTGTCCCACTTTAGGTACAGTTGTAGATTCAAAGTATTGAGGGGCTCACTCAAACATGTACAAAAAACCTTTACAACGCCATGTAAAGTCTAAGCCATTAAAGTATTCTAACTAACAAATAACGAACAAAATATGACCAGCCGGTTAATTATGAATTGAGAGACAAACACACATAAATATATTGGTTACGTTTTTACAGCTTATTTCGTGGCCAAATTAAAACAACTTTCACAATGTTGGCGCCGTGTAGTTTTGGGTAAGATATGTGTTACTATTTCTTAACCAGCAATGGGATTGGCGTTGAAATTCAAAGGACCACCATAAATTTAAGTCAGCGTATATATGTACTGTCAGTGGAAGCTACTTGCAATGTTTTTTTAAATTAAAATATGAGAAAATGTTTTGCTCTTGTTTTAGTAGAAAGACTTATTTTCCTTGTTGATAAAACTAGGCTTGCATAGAGCCAATTAAGCAAAATGAAATAAAATACATATTATGCACATTTATAACATGTATACGTTATTAAATTTTATATTGGTTATGTTCGAAACCGCTGAGATCACATTATTGCATGTTGCATATTTAGATGTCATAACTAAAAAAAGATATTCAGGTCTTGGTGGACAGTCATCTTATCTTATCAACTTATCTCAAGGTGGATGGCGCATTTACGTTGTAGATGTCTATGGACTCCAGTAACCGCTTAACACCAGGTGGGCTGTAAGCTCGTCCACCCATCTAAGCAATAAATAAAAAAAGTCATATTCAGGCTAATATTAAAATTACCAACATTCATTCTAAAGGTAAAATACAATTGCATATTACAAAAAATAACAAATTCATAACTCAGCCAGTAACATTCTATTATGTATATAATCCAAAAAAATACTACGGCATAATTAGAGCTTACATAATATCGATTATGCTATTGCTATTATTGTTTACACAACGATGTTATTGAATAATCAAATTTTAGGACGTTGTTTTAATTTTAGTAATAAACAGCTACTTAGGTAATTTGTACGTAGGAAATACGTACATAATAATGAGTAATTGACAAGCAATCTGTAAGCAAAACAATTGATAACTGCTTAAAAAATACTTAATTAAGAAATTGGATTTCAAATAATACGTAATATTTTTTTTGTCACAAATTATGCAAATCTCATTAAATTCTTTAACTTAATTTAACTTATATATTTCATTCCACCAAAACTCAATCGTGGTTAAATTAAGCGCTTTAAGATATTATACGCTATTTCTTATTAATCAAATTTGACGATAAGTAAAATCAACACCGCGCTATGACAAAAACTCGCTCAGATCGATTTAGAAATTATGTAATGATCTTTTTTACACATCTCTAGATAACAAATAAAAATATAATTTGTTAGAAAATATATTTTTAGGACTTTTTAACAGTCGATCTGATACAATATATAAGGAAAAAAAATCGATATTTAATATACCCGTAATACATCAAGATACTAAAATATAATTTTCAGTTGATTATAAAATGAGTGAACAATTCCATAAACAAACTCATCAACTCATATGGAATGGTTCTCGATGTAATTAGGTCAACAAGTTTCATTGAATAGCCTGCGCAGAAATAGTTCAAATCATTCCACATTTATAAACAACCAATGGACGATAAATTATATAGTTGTTTGCCAGACAACGATAATATAAATTTCAAGAAACGTTAATACAATACCAATAAGTAATTGCATAACTCATGATATTGGAATTAAAATTATAATTCATAATTAGTCGTCCGTATCCCCGAAAAGTCTTAAAGGATAATTTAATAGATAACAAATTTAGCAGCGCTATTTAGCACTCAAAAGTCAAAGTCGGAGTGCACAATCGGTGGTCACATAACCATTCGAACCGGAACGAATAAGTAAAACTAAAAAAAGATGCATTTGTCATGCTAAATAAACATTTCTAAAGGCACGTAGATATAACAGCCTAGAATTCCGAACCAAAAGCAATAGAAATCGCTTCATACACGACAATTACTATTCAACTGACATACGAATAAATGATTCAGGAGTATATACGAGAACATGTATAAAAACCATTGTTCACTCGTGTTTGTAATTACATTATACACACGTTCGACGACTTTCTACGAGACACGGGCCTTGATTTAGATTATTCTCTTTTTAAATGACATTACTGCATATTGGCATACCAAGGCCGACCTCTCTCTGATGCAACACGATCCAGATCATAAATTATTGAGATTTTATAATGGGAATATACCTAATTAGTTGCAAACGTATAAAGTTTTTACGTAACTATAGTTATCGCGAATTAATAATAGGTTATTGATTGTACGGTTGTCGAGGTAACTGAAAAATAATATCTATATTTCCTATTTCAACTCGCTTTTATTAGTTTGGTATGTGTGTAATGGAATTCGAGATTTTTACCCTGGTCAAAACCTCGGATTAATTGGAAACTTGGCACACTTATCAAGGACCGATGATATTATAATAAATTAATGAAATCGTCCGATTATCCTGATCAGGATCTTTGGGATTAACCCTGAAAACATGGTAGTGTCTTGTGCCACGTACTAAGGCTTCAGCTGCCATTCTTGGGTATGATGGCCCTATCTTTTAACTATGATATTATCATCATAACACAAATAAAAAATTAAAGAATTTAGTCTTTGTTAAACAAATAATTAGAGTGATTAAGAGAATAATAAAACGTATTATCGTTTTTTTTTCCTACCTAAGCTGATGGTGGTCAAATATCAGCGTCACCGGGCGAGTACATGAGCCCACGGTGTTCAAACCTGACGCTGTTGCTAACACGAACCTTAACAAGAGCCGTGCTTCGTAAAATCTACCACCGGATCGGAAACGCGACCCACTGAGAAGATCCGGCGAGAGACTTAGTGGGCTGCGTCTGTGGGTTAATTTACTCGCCGAGCTCTTCATCGCAAGCGACGTGCTCGACGAGAACAATGACCGGACTTTATCGTACTAACTTTACTAACGTACTACGTAAACTTTACTCTTTGAGAAGTAAAAATAAATGAATTAATTAAAGTCCCTATGTCAACCTCTTCGTTTTAAGATGAGCTTTTTCTGATTATGAATCCCGGTAACCGACGTTAATTAATTAATCCATTTTTGTTTGGATTCACGTTCAATGAAATGTTGATGTTTGATTTTGTAGATCAAAGAGAAACATGGACCCGTTTTTAGCAATAACCAAAGACCAGTTACACCATACCCGGAAATACGCTAGAGTCCTAATTTCTACGTAAAATTGCTTCCATACAAAAGTTTTAGTTTCACAACAGAAATAACGAATCCAATGATATTATAACAAAATATATATGTGCTCTGAGGAATTATTCGAGATGATACCGGCATCTCGTTTTTACCACCGCACCGCCCGCCACCGGCGGAGTAGAGTTCATCCATACTACCTGGAGCCACTGCGGTCATCCACAGTGCGCTTCCAGAGATCTTTTTTGCCACGCGCCATCCGGCTATGGAATGAGCTCCCCTCCACGGTGTTTCCCAAGCGCTATGACATGTCCTTCTTCAAACGAGGCTTATGGAGAGTATTAAGCGGTAGGCAGCGGCTTGGCTCTGCCCCTGGCATTGCTAAAGTCCATGAGCGACGGTAACCACTCACCATCAGATGGGCCGTATGCTCGTCATACAAGGGCAACAAAAAAAAAAAACAATTATTATACTAGGTACATAGGTGAAAGAGCTCACGGACCACCTTGTTTTTATTTGTTATTGGGGTTCGTAGATATCACATAGTGAATGCCGCCACTCAGTTAAGACGTAAAGACGAAATCTCATTTTTTGCTGATCGCATGACTTCTTCGGGTTAGAAATAGGCAGCACCTTAGAGACTATCGTTGCGTATTCACGATTCACACGTTGAAGTTACCGATCGTGAAACGTCAATGCAAATTAATTTATGAGCTAATTAATTTAGTTCCTGATAAATACTTCAATTACCGGTGCTGACGTGTGTATGTTAATTATGAGTGGCGCTTACAATTATCTATATATTAATACATGAAGCAAAAATTTTGTATCCCTTTTTACGAAAATTGCGCGGACGGAGGAGTATGAAATTGTCCACACTTATAGAGAATATAGAGAAGAAGTGCACAATGCTAATATTTTTTTAAAATAATGCATAAAAGATACATTAAATCAATAAAGAAAACATTAGACACACGACATACCATGTATTTAACGCACACACGTATGCATATTGCATACTATTTATTGTCAAACTTTTGTTTTTGACGTCTGTTGTCAAATTGAGAATAGATTAAATATTGTTTGTCTTTGTTATTATTTTTTATAGTGTAGTCTTGGCGAAATTTGTGATTATAGAAGTATAAAATACAATCATAATAGTGTACAAACTTACAATTCCAATTAATTATAGTCGAATTTCGACTACTGCGGGACCTCTAGTTCTATTAATTATATTATTCTAAATATTTGTGTCTGAAAAACTATTTAACACTTAGATAAATCACTCTATAATACTCTATTGTGCTATTATAATTTTCCAACGAAACTTAACTTACAAGTATTAGATATTCTAGAAGCAATACTGAGAAATATGCATTTTTCTTTTCAATGTTAAATATCGTTTTTGTTATTAGATTTCCTTTTCGTTATTGCCATATAATCTATATATTAATACGTGAAGCAAAAACTTTGTATCCCTTTTTACGAAAATTGCGTGGACGGAGGAGTATGAAATTTTCCACACTTATAGAGAATATAGAGAAGAGATGCACAACGCTAATATTTAAAAAAAAAATGGATAAAAGATACATTAAATCAATAAAGAAAACATTAGACACACGACATACCATGTATTTGACGCACACACGCATCCATACTATTTACTGTCAAACTTTTGTTCTTGACGTCTGTTGTCAAATAGATTAAATATTGTTTATCTTTGTTAATATTTTTCATAGTGTAGTCTTGGCGAAATTTGTGATTATAGAAGTATAAAATACAATCATAATGATGTACAAACGTACTATTCCAATTAATTATAGTCGAATTTCGACTACTGCGGGACCTCTAGTCCACATAAATTTGACAGCAGATGAGAAGTTATTAGCGCCTTTAAAAAGTAGATTGAGGGTTGGCTGGCTGTCCATGAGTGAAAATAGTTTTAATAAGTATTTTATTTGATAGGCATTTTTAAGCAAGTGCGTGGCGGGAAATATTCAAAATGATAATCTGACTATAATTCAGTAGGTATACCATATTTTGTATTTGACATTAACGAATCTTTGTATATTTCCCATTTATGACGTACAATAGATTCCGTTTTTATCGAGTATAAACGTTTACATTTCCCTTTTGTACGACTTCTTTTTTTTTCGTATTGTATCGAACGTATTTTTCGGGGAAACTCAGCTAGTATTGACCTTGTATGTGTATATAAATGCTTAGTAACAAATATCTACATATATAAAAATGAATTGTTGTTCGTTAGTCTCGCTAAAACTCGAGAACGGCTGGACCAATTTGGCTAATTTTGGTCTTGAATTATCTATGGAAGTCCAGAGAAGGTTCAAAAGGTAGATAAATTTGAAAATGCTCGGAATTATTAATAATGTAATATATTAATAATATATTAATACGATATACTTCTTCTTCTTCTTCTTAATAATATATTAATATATTAATTATTAAATAAAAATAACAATTTTGTTTTTCCTTTGAGGTGTCTCCCGTCGGACGGATTCCTTTTTTTGTTTTAAGTTTATTTTATACAAAAGTTTAGGTCTTTTATTTATCGATTGAGGCACTATGAAGTCTGCCGGGTCAGCTAGTTCTCAATAAATCTAATGTCGTATATCGTAAGTGAGCTAAACATCCGAAAAAGGCTATCTGACGTCTGGCTCTAACGTGTTATGAACTTCTTCGGACACATCATGCGATCTCCCAGACATGAATTAGAGAAGCTCATAATTGCGGGTCGCATACAGGGCAAGCGCGCCGTGGATAGAACACCAGCTAGATGGTCAGATCTGGTAAAAGAAGGGTTTTGGTGGTATACCATGCGATCTATTACACCCATGATCGAACACTATGCAGAAAGTCGCGATCTTCGGCATAGAGGGAACGATGAAGAAGAAGTAGATCGTATTTTTTTTTGTACATGAGAATATCTCCGGATCCCTTGTCCTTAATCTTGATAGTGTCTATCTATATTTTTCTAAATTATTGAGTTATTATTAATGATATTAATCAATTATTGTATACTGGTTCTGAGACGTATTGTGAGTCCACTACTCTGCTTATTTCAGTTGCGAAGCAGTCTTAGGGCAAGTGGCTTCATTCGCGACGAGTGAGATTGTGAGGCCTATACGTTAACGTTACGGTAACAATGTAACAATCGGTCATGAGATCGTTCACTCTTCTGAATAATACGACAATATAAATTTATAGGTACATAAGCTAGGCAACGACAAAAGAGCTTAGTACAATTTTCTCCATAATTTTTTTAGTACCAAATTTATGGTTCTTAATGAAATAAAAAAGAAACCATTGAAAATAGTGTTTTTTTACTAAACAATAGAATATCCATAACGTAACATAAAAAAAGAATATCAATAATGTTATACAAAAAACGAATCTAAGGCATGAGATGTCAGTAGCTATGATTTAGCGAATTTCGATAATTTTACGAACACTAGCGTAAGGAAATAAATACATATTACACATTTAATTAATTCGTCTGTTTGAAATGTATGTGAAATTTAAGAAAAACATATTTTTGGGGACAGTTTTTTTATTTTTTTGTTCTGACCAGACACGAGGCTTGACCGTAACAGATAAACCCTTAAAATTGTCATGCATTGCTTGCATTTGTTGCATATGGTTCGTGACATACTTATTCCTAGTAATGCAAAAAGAAAAATTAAATTTGTTAAAAATATTAACTTACCTATTGAGCTTCAAAGGATAGTTGAGCCTGAAGAAAGTTTGTCCGTGAACCGCCATGCTGAAGTAGCTGGCTTCTTTGGTATTGGAGACCCAGAAAGATATTTCTTTTGGGTTATCATCAACTGTGAACAAAGTCAATTTTTAATATGACTAACTATGTTTTTACTGCTTACTGCGTCCCCACGATGCTCTAAGAAAGCTTAGCAAGGAAGAAACAAAAGATATGTGAGTCGACTACTAGGCTGCACTAAAAGTATCGGGAATGGAATATTTCCACTGTTCCTGTCATATTAAAATCTTTTTAATTGAAAAATCCTTGGTTTTAAAAATCGAATACCATTTATTTATTTAAAAAAAGATTCTCGGTCTTGTCACGAGGTTTTGTCAAACTTGTTTAGTCGTTGAGAAAATGGAATTGACTCGAGAAAATTCAAGAGCGATGATTTATTATGACTTTCGAAGTGGTTTAACACAAAAACAGTGTGTTGACCGGATGATTTCTGCATTTGGTGATGAAGCCCCATCCAAAACCACAATTTATCGCTGGTTTGCTGAGTTTCAACGTGGACGTGTCAAGCTCAGTGATGATCCCCGTCAAGGTCGTCCAAAAACTGCAGTCACCCAAGAAAACGTTGATGCTGTGCGTAAGCTGATTGAGGAAGATCGACATGTGACATACCGCGAAATTCAGGCAACTTTAGACATTGGCATGAGTCAAATACAAATAATCTTGCATGAACAATTAGGTGTAAAAAAGTTGTTTTCCCGATGGATACCGCATTAGCTCTGTGAAGAGCAAAAAGCGGTTCGCGTTACTTGGTGCGTCAGAACTCTCGAAAGATTCCACGCCGGATCCTCAAATGCTGTATACAACATTGTATCAGGTGACGAGTCCTGGATATACGCGTACGAACCCGAAACAAAAAACCAGTCACGAGTTTGGGTGTTCGAAAATGAGTTAAAGCCAACAAAAATTGTTCGTTCACGGAGTGTTGCAAAAAAAATGGTGGCCACGTTTGTCTCCAAAACCGGCCATGTTACGACTATTCCTCTTGAGGGACAAAGAACGGTTAATGCAGAATAGTATGCTAGCATTTGTTTGCCACAGGTCGTTTCTGAACTCCGTAAAGAGAACTGCAACCGCCGCATCATCCTCCATCACGACAATGCGAGTTCTCACACCACGCACAGAACAAAAGAGTTTTTAGAGCAAGAAAACATAGAATTATTAGACCATCCGCCGTACATCCCCGACCTAAGCCCTAATGATTTCTATACTTTCCCTAAAATAAAGAATAAATTGCGTGGACAGAGATTTTCATCACCTGAAGAAGCTGTGGACGCCTACAAAACGGCCATTTTGGAGACCCCAACTTCCGAATGAAATGGTTGCTTCAATGATTGGTTCCATCGTATGAAAAAATGTGTCAAATTTCGCGGAGAATACTTCGAAAAGCAATAAATACATTTTTAAATAGTAATGTTGTGTCACTTCGTTAATTCCCGAAATTTTCAGTGCCGCCCTCGTAGTATCAAAGCCGGCAATGTGACTTTTGGACAATTACTGGTAAATCAGAAAAACGAATTATTGACTTTGTATTCCATTGGCAGTCACAAAACTCTTCTGAACGACATCTTAGATAAATAACAGGTTAAGTATTAACCTTTATTTAATGCAGGTTTTGAACCGTATTCTTTGAAGGAGACAATTATATTCAAATCAATCTGTATTGACATATCAATAACATTTTTTTGTCCAAATGCACAGATTGCCACCTTTGATAATAGACGACTCATGTGCAATGTGAATGTATACAAATCCTTTAATCGTATCAAACGCCTATAAAACACATTATTGATTTACAATAAATACGCCACCCATATAATTTAAACGAACATTAGACGTGTGTTTGTAGATAAATATTCTGTGTACAATACATTTGTGATACTAAAACGTGTATAAGTCACAGCTGAAAGTCATTTAGGATTTACAATAACGCGACAAACGAATGGAAAACACTTAAGACCAGGTGCGCACAATTTATAAAGTGTCAGAACAGACTAGCAAAAAATCGAACTGCACTGCACTGATGGCGATCCGAGCTTTTTAATAGCAAACAAATCAAGACTTTCATATATTTTATCGTAATAACAAAACTGATTCGATAAATATATTTTTTAATTGCTTATGTGGTCAGACCAGCTGAAGGTTAAGTGGTTACCGGAGCCCATAGACATCTACAACGTAATTGCCGCCGTCCACCTCGAAACATGAATTCTAATATCTCTGTTGAGACAGTACAACGGCTGCCCCACCCTTCAAACTGAAACGCATTACTTAATTATACGATTTACGTTGTATTTCGTTTACATAACAAAATTTAGTCCTATAAATGTTGTTTTTAACTTTAATCCAGTCGTTTTTATTTGAATTTTGGACAACAAAACCGTTGTTTTCGTATTCCCTTACTAATGCAGTTTATATTGTCTGTGGTAGTATAATAGATTTTCTAGACCCGGCAATAAGTCTCAATTACAGTTATTTAAAAATTCAAACGAATTGTTAAGCGTTCAATGTGAACACACAACTTTTCTTATCTATATATATAAAAATGAATTGCTGTTCGTTAGTCTCGCTAAAACTCGAGAGCGGCTGAACCGATTTGGCTAATTTTGGTCTTAAATTATTTGTGGAAATCCAGAGAAGGTTTAAAAGGTAGATAAATATGAAAATTCTCGGAATTAAATAAAAATAACAATTTTGTTTTCCTTTAATGTGTCCCCCGTCGGACAGATTCCTTTTGTTTGTTTTAAGTTTATTTTATGCAAAAGCTCAGGTCTTTTATTTATCGATTGAGGCACTACGAAGTCTGCCGGGTCAGATAGTTGTTCGTATAATTATTATTTACTTTAAGCGTTTAGAAAAAAATCTATAGCAACATGGTCCAAGGAAACGTTAATATTTGTATTAAATTCGCAGTTGCTTGCTGGAGAGGTGGTTCGTTTACTGAACACCGAACTCAACAAGTCCTGATCGGTATTATGCAATGTAGATCACGCTTTATGTGGCAACCTCTCAAACATGATACGTTTATAGGTCAAAAATGTTGTAAGACTAGTAGACGTATGAACAAGGCGTGGATTTAATCCAAATCGTTAATCACTTTGGTTAGGTTTCATTTTTCGTTGTACGTAAAATTTGTAAAGTCGAGTAGATGATTATAATTATAATAAGATTATTTGTTATTAAATAAAGGAATAATAAGAAATTTAATTATTGGGATGCAATTCTATTTTTAGAATTATAATGGAATGCTTAGAAAAAAATTGCATAATAAATAATTGACGCATACACCACTATTACGTTTATTAAATGATAAAATATAAATTGATTCGGTAATTGAATTAATCCGTTTCTGTGTATTACTTTCACTCAAACATGATTGATAGATTAAGAAACAACTGTCATCTACCTGAATAGGATCTGAATCTTTTCGTGCAGTTTTGATTTTTAAGATGCGATTAAACTAGCCTTTCGTTAATTTAATTTAAAATAAAAATTTATATATTTAAAATAAAAATTTCATGTTTTCTATCGTGCGACCACGTTGCGAGGAAAAAAGGTGACAATCTCGAAAAACTTCTCATCGCCGGCAAAATGGAAGGAAAGAGGCCTAGCGGGCGTAGTCCCATGCGCTGGTCCGATCAGATTAAGACGACTTTGGAATCCAGCATCAACGTTGCTATCCACTGCGTGGAGGACAGGAGTGAATGGAGGAACATAGTCCTAACAAAAGTGCTCCGTAAAGGTCACGACCCTCAGCACTGAGGAATACGACGCACGGAGGAGGAGGATCGTGCGACCATAACGTGATCACTAAAATGTATCATTAAATTAATATTTACTAGAAGTAGGACTTATTAAGAGTCGTCATGAACCCAGTGGAGCTTAAGGTCATCTATCAATTTATTGAAAAAAAAACCTAAACCTAACGTCAATGCAAATTAGCCTTTAGCCTCTTTAAATAGTCGTATAAAATACAATACACTACAGAATTTAATACATAGAAATATATAGATTGAAATCGATAAATATTCTTTATTTCCAAACAAAAAAATCACATGCGACCGAAATAAAAAGAAAAAAAGAAAAAAAAAATCTTTAGAACATCTGTACGAATCTTCCAAGAAATTCTAATGGCGTGAAATCTATGTTGGGTCAAAGGAATACGAAGTACGCTTTTACGAACACGTGTAATCGAACTCATTACATGTTTCTGGAGTGAGTCGTTAATAAAATACGGAAAGTCATTTTATGAGTCATTACCACAAGGTCATTTGCTCCAAATGTTTTAGGACTCCAGCTGATCGCGACTTTCATTAATATTTGTGATTGTGACGTCAATTGACGAAAGATGTGATTATCTATATTATTTTTTAAATTGTCTTGGTAGCATTGTATCCCGATAATAATTTTATAGATTATTAATAAACCATTGAAAATATTGCTTGAAAGCTTACCTTTAAATTCAGCAATAAAAATTTATTAATATTAGGCCGAACTCTTTTAGAATACGACACTATAAAATGAGGAAGATTTATTTATACTTCTCCCCCGGCTCTGGAGACCCATCTAGCGCTCTTCGCCGATGACACGGCTATCTACTCTACTCGTGTAGGAAGAAGTCGCTATTGCATCGGCAACTGCTAATAGGTGCGTTAACACATCCGCCATAAGCTCCATCACTCTCTTTTGCCAGCCCATACCGTGGGCCTCGAAGATCAAATATCTAGGCGTCACCCTCGACAAAGGGATGACTTTCCGACCTCACATCACAACGATACGCAACCGTGCCGTATAGGATGCCTCCATATTAGGACGCCTCTATCCAATAATTTGCAAGCGAAGTAAATTGTCCCTTCGTAATAAGGTGATACTCTACAAATATTGCACACGCCCCGTCATGACCTATGCAAGCGTAGCGTTCGCTCACGCGGCTCGCACCAGCTTGAAACCCCTAAGTCATTCAATCCCGTTTTTGTAGGATAGCCGTCGGAGCCCCACGGTTCCTAAAGAACGTGGATCCATGATGGCCTGGAGCTTGACTCAATCAGTAAGTACGGTTCTCTACAGTCGGCTTCATTGCGCCACTTTGAGAAGGCGGCACGACATGAAAACTCTCTTGTCGTGACCGCCGGTAATTACATACCCGATCCTGTGGACCGAATGGTAAACAGTCGACGTCACCTAAGCACGTAATTACGGATCCTCTCGATGCATTAACGGTGCTTGTAGGTACCTCAACCACCGGTCACCGTCCGCGCCGAATCCGTTGCTTGCGACGAAGGGCTCGACGAGTAAATTACCCCATAGACAGCCCACTGAGTTTCTCGCCGGATCTTCTCAGTGGGTCGCGTTTCCGATCCGGCGGTAGATTCGGTGAAGCACTGCTCTTGCTAAGGTCAGTGCTAGCAACTCCCCCGGCTTGAGCTCAGTGAGCTCACACACTAGCTCGGTGAATCTAGAATAGCCCCTTGAGGTTACTAGAATAGGAAGGGGAAAAAAAGAATGTTTTCTATGATTTTACAGTTGTCGTCGTCAAAGGCCACTGTCGTTTACTTTTTTAATTTTTTTCTTTAAACCTATAAGACTATCTGAATCTTTACTTAACTATTTAATCTATTAAAATAAAAAAGTAAGTAGTCCTGAAGTTACAATCGCTAGGCATTGTTTAGTTCCACAATTTTTTACACGTTTTATTTCACAATTGATGTTCTAAAACATAATAGATCGTCAGTTATTTCAAATTATGAAAATTTATTATCGAAAACTACATCAAACTAATATTAGCGTATGATCAAAGCCGTATAAAGCTAAGATTCGCAAGCTTAATACAGTTCGTAATGTAGCATAAGTGAAGCGCAAAACTAATTTAAAAGTATTATGCTAAAATAAAGCTTTGCAACATGCGAGGATCACTTAAAGTACTGACTTAGTAAAAGCTTTCTGTAAACACACATCTGAAATGCCTGTACTAGCGAAACTAACTTATTTATTCCATAACGTATTTGATTTTAAGAGCTAATTTTTTTTAGTGCCTTTTAAAACGTAATGCAATTAACGAACTGTTTGAACGAGCAGATAATGTTTTTTAAAGCTTTAATAGCGCTTCGAGTAAATCGCGATTGTAACCGTTGCTCATAGTATAATTTACATGTTCTTTTTTGTCGAAAAAATTATGATTTTTTTTTTTAAATATGGTTACTCATGACTGCTTCGTGGTAGAAATAACCACGAAAGATATACGTACGTAATTGCGAGTTTGTTTTTAATTACGCGATGTTATTCTTTAATTATGGAAATTGTTTGGGAAAACATGCTAATTACGTATTACGTTAGAAAAACGTTTGCCTTCATGATCGCATCTCTGGTCGCGAATGGACCAAGCAAGATGATCTATAAAATAGGTCACACCCAAAAATATTCGGATATCAGATTGTGCGATATTCAAAATACAGCTGAAATTAACCACAATATTTGATTTAAAAATACTAATTATTAATTATGGATCACCGCTGTTTTAAACGTGACAGTGTTCGCGACCAAACGCAACCTGTGGTGAGGTGCATGAAAAATCTTCTCACAATACGCGTCATGATCCTCTCTTTGTACTACGCTCTCAAACATACTGAATATCGAAAGCTTCAGTAAAAATCGAAGCTTTATACTGTATATAGCGCGTGGTTTAGTCAAAATTCTACAAAAGGATATTCTTGAGGGCCTATTTTTTATTATATTATGATTTAGTTGTATCAAAATAAATAGTAACTGTATCACATTATCTATATATTAATAGGTCCGTGAAGCAAAAACTTTGTCTCCCTTTTTACGTAAATTGCGCGGACGGAGGAGTATGAAATTTTCCACACTTATAGAGACTATAGAGAAGAAGTGCACAATGCTAATTTTTTTTTTAAAATAATGCGTAAAAAATACATTAAATCAATAAAGAAAACATTACACACACTACATACCATGTATTTGACGCACACACGCATGCATACTATTTGTTGTCAAACTTTTGTTCTTGACGTTTGTGGTCCAATTGAGAATAGATTAAATATTGTTTGTCTTTATTAATATTTTTTTATAGTTGGCGAAATTTGTGATTATAGAACTATGAAATACAATCATAATAGTGTACAAACTTATAATTCCAATTAATTATAGTCGAATTTCGACTACTGCGGGACCTCTAGTTTAATAATAATTGGCGACTTATACAGAGATAATATTTACAAGTAATCCTTCACCAACTCGTTTCCCACGCTTATAAATCTAGGTTGCATTACAAAATCAATTATGAAATTATCAATTCCATGTTACCAGCTAATTCCGTACAAAAGGCCTGTGCTCCGTAATGTTTAGGATTGTGGATCACGTTCTCTGAAGCTTAAAGCTTGTTTCTCATTGGCGGCAAAATACTGTATTTAGAACACGCGGAATTGTTGTCAGCTGGCGCGAATACCACACGTCCTGCTTACTTCTGTCGTTAAACAATAAAGCCTACCGGTTTGAAAGGTGGGAAAGCTTTTATATTTCACAAATGCGATTTCGACCTCATACCTCAAGATGGGCGGTGGCATTCTCTTTGTAATATCTCTAACGTGGTGGTTGCTTCTTATTAGTTCATTTGCAATCACCTCAACCTTCGAATTAATATATAATCGTAATTTTATTTTACTCACCAGCATATGAGAAAAGTGGATGATCAGTAGAGTGGTTATGGAACTTCATCCACAAGCACATCGTAAACTCCTTGAGGTCTGGCAGGTTGCTCTCGTATTCTACGTACTGGAAGTACAACTCCTGATTCAGCGATGCCTTGTACACGCTGCATGCGTCAGACATTGGTGCGGCAGAACTGAGTAGATTCACTTTGTTGTTCGCTACGTAGTTGCTGGAGATCGGTCTTCGATTGAGAATCTTCAATGATGGGCTAGAAAATTGTGGTATTTAAGTGATTTTTCAAACAGTTAGACAGGGAATTTATACTGTGCTGTTATGGGTCGCTTAATCCCTCTCCATCGAGACTATTGGGAAAATAGTTTATTTTTGGTGTTATGGAAAATTTTTGATTGATTTTTGCTAGGTTTTCTGTCTAAATTTTAAATCAACATACTTGGGAAAAACTATATTGTCCGTCTGTTTCTACTCAGTTATATTTGTACATAAATAACTTCTCTATATATATACATATTAGTTATAAATGGATACTAAAGATAAATACCATCATCATCTTGAAACATCGCGTCTCAATCAAATTGGAATTAAGCTTTGCGGCACTCGTGGGAATCAAATTCTCACCTATACAGACATTCGTATTTCGCTTATAATTTATCAGTTAATCTGGCTCGTCTCTGAAGTAATATTACGATGTTACGTGAAGCGAGCTCACGAGTGCTCATGGCCTCCTGTCTAATTAACAGTGTGTTTTAACATCGTAAATATTCTAGATTAATGTTATAATCCAACACAGTTTTCCCGCAGGCGGGTACCAATTTTTCTAATGAAATACGTACTTGACAAATGTTCACGATTGACTTCCACGGTGAAGGAATAACATCGTGTAATAAAAATGAAACCCGCAAAATTATAATTTGCGTAATTACTGGTGGTAGGACCTCTTGTGAGTACGCGTGGGTGGGTACCACCACCCTGCCTATTTATGCCGTGAAGCAGTAATGCGTTTCGGTTTGAAGGGTGGGGCAGCCGTTGTAACTACACTTGAGACCTTAGAACTTGTATCTCAAGGTTGTGATGTCTCAGTAACCACTTAGCACCAGGTGGGCTGTGAGCTCGTCCACCCATCTAAGCAATAAAAAAAAAACAGTCTCTTGTAGTTTGTGACCTAAAAACTTTTGTTTGCAAAAACGTTCGACATTAATGTTGTTTTAAATTTTATTTATTTACGTCTCTCAGTGGTTGATCCCCGATCGGTCGAAATGAACATGTGTACCGACTGTTTGTACGGCACTGATGTACTACACAAAGCCTCTGTTATCTCGTAATCCTATAGAGCGTTCGGATGAAATTATTTTCATCCGTCATTATTGGGTTGACAAACAAATCCTAGTTTCGCATGTTATGGATCAAAGGTTTTTTGGCAAGTTAATATACCTTTTTTTTTTTTTATTCTGACCAAAGAACAGTTTTCGTATTTTGATTTGACTTATTGACTTTTTTGTTTATACGATCGTTTACCTGGAGTCCAAGGAACGTTCTGCTGATTTGTATGAAGAGTAGGTGATAGAAGATTCCGGCAGTATCGGCTGCCAGTCATCTTCTCTCGCTAAAGTGGCCCCGAAAAGAGCTAACAGCAGGAACACTCGCATTTTCTGTAGCAAAAAAAATAAAACGTTAATTGTACAAAAGTCGTAGTATGAAACTGTACACTCTTGTGAGTCCGCACGGGTAGGTATCACCACCCTGCCTATTACAGCCGTGAAGCAGTCATGCGTTTCGGTTTTAAGGGTGGGGCAACCGTTGTACTGTTTCAACTGAGATCTTAGAACTCATATCTGAAGGTGGATAGTGGCATTTACGTTGTACATATCTATGGGCTTCGGTAGCCACTTAACATCAGGTGGGTCGTGAGCTCGTCCACCCATCCTGGCAATAAAAATTTAAAAACTGTTAAATTTTATCTTTTAAACGATTTAAACGGTTCTGAGGATAGATCTCAAAGATCGCATACTACGAAGTATATAATACATAGTAAATGACACAAAATTAAAACTTTTGCTTCATGTCTCAATATGAGTTGTAGAATTCACGTTGTCATGTCTAAGAGATACAGCATCCACTCGGGAGCTGGAAAGCCGTGATCTTACTTGCCAATTTAGCAAAAAAATACGACCTGAACTAATTTGCTTTACCATGATAATATAATATATAGATGCAACTTTCATTTCCTTAGTATTCAGCAACGTCATCTGAGCATCAGTAAATGTTATTTGCACAAATAACAATATTTGTAAAAAGGCAACAATATTAACAACTATTATATTTAATGTTTATTAAAAACGAGCTCCATATTTGACGAAGAAAAAGTTTAACATTTATAAAAATACGTGTTAAGACTATTATTTTAGTTCCAAATTGCATTACAAGTACACACCGGTTCCTTTTGGAACTGACGCATCGAGATGAGTAAAATTATTTTATCATACTTTCTACAGATACATCCTGTGTCTTTACTAAATTAGAGGTATGTTTCCTTACATTACGGATTTCCATTCATTAAAAAAACAAGTGTATTAATCTACTCGTACAAGGGAAGGCCAGTAAAAGTTGTTACAGCAAACATGTCCGGCGATTTCTGACGAAGCTTGTTTCCTACGATCTTCATAATGTTTTATTTATTTAGCATTGCTTATATTGTAAAACTCTTTTTATTTATTTGATTCATTTAGTGTTGGCGATTCAATCTACTTTACATTTGAAATCAATAATTTAATTTAACGGCCGTCTGGTGTAGTGGTATGTGACATAGTCACTACACAAGGGGGTCGCGGGTTCGAATCCCGCCAAGGGAAGATATTTGTATGATAAATATAAATGTATTTTCCAGGGTTATGGACGTATGTTAAATATATGTATGTGTATAATCAAAATCTTACATTTATTTCCGTTATCTGGTACCTGTAACACAAGTTCTTTACGAACTTATCACGGGACCAGTTAACGTGGTGTGATTGTTAGTAAAATATTTATTATTATTTATTTATATTTATTTAAAATCTTATTAATTACATAATATTTTTTAAAAAATATATTAAAAATACAATTTTTAAAAAACACTATATAAAAATAGATTGCCGCTGATGGCGGTGTCTACGACACAAGCCACCAGTGGTTAGGACTCCAGAGTGAGAAACCTCCTCACAATGCGTGCAGTATCGAGGATAACTGCTTTCTGTATTAGGCCCTTAACCCAGCTGGATAACGAAAGTTTCTTAAGATGTTGATCGAAACTTTTCGCTATCAAGCCGTGTACCGATACAACTATTGGAACAATGATGGTTGAATCAACATGCCACATGGCGGTAGTCTCGTGGGCCAGGTCTAAATATTTTATTAATTTGTCCTTTTCTGCCTTCACGAGGTTCTCGTCATGAGGAATGGTGACATCAACCAACACTGCTCGACGCGCAGATCGATCTATTATCACAATATCAGGTTTATTGGCAACAATATACCTATCCGTGATAATAGATCGGTCCCAGTAGAGCGTAACATGACCATTATCAAGAACTGGTTGAGGTTGGTATTGGTAATAAGGTACAGCAGAATCAAGAAAACCATATTTCAGAGCAAGTTGTTGATGGATAATCCTAGCCACTTGGTTATGTCTATGCAAGTACTCGCCGTTAGCAAACCGAGAACAGCCAGAAACAATATGTCTAATAGACTCTCCCGGACGGTGGCATGCCCGACAAATGTCGACCGTCCCATCCTTTAGTATATATTTCCGGTAGTTGTTCGTCATGATAACTTCGTCCATAATTGCAAAGATAAAACCTTCAGTTTCCCCAAAGAGGTTACTGAATCTTAACCAGGCCACGGAAGCTAATTGGTCTACATCAGGCCCTGTGAGAGCCCGGTAGAACCTACCGTGTAACTCCTTGCTCCTCCATACGGTTATGCGATCTGAAATACCCTCTACCTTCAGCCTCTTCCAATTCCCGTTAGCTAAGGATAGCGGAGTTAGCCCCTTATCGACTGCAACGACATCCCGATACATATTCACGTTCATCTTAAGGAAATATTCCCTAAGGTTGTATATCTCTCGGTTATGTAGATCCTTGGCATTCAAAATACCACGACCCCCACATTTCCGAGGAATATACAACCTCATTACAGACGAACGTGGATGATGCATTCTGTATGCCGTTAACAATCGCCTGACTTTTCTGTCCAGTACGTCCAGCTCTGATTGCGTCCACCTTAGTATGCCAAAGGAATATGTTAACATAGGCATGACCCAACCATTAAACGCTCGGATTTTGTTTCCGCCTGATAAATGGCTTTTTAAGACCTTTATAAGACGACCAAAAAACCGATCTCTAAACGATTGTTTCATATCTGCGTCAACAATATTCAGCACTTCAAACATACCAAGGTACTTGTAAGTTTCCGATTCACAAAGAGACTTGAGGACCACACTATGGTTAAGTAGTAAGCAATCTGAGCTTACAACTTTACCTCTCTGTACATCTATGAACGCACATTTATCAACACCAAATTCCATCCCAATGGCTTTACTAAAACTGTCGGTTATTTTTAGTAAACTCATTAAGTCTGGTTTTTTGGAAGCAAATAATTTGAGATCATCCATGAACAAGAGATGTGATATAGCCTCAGCTCCTCTGCGAAGTCGGTAGCCTAGCGTTGAATCTTTAAGTAATGTACTTAAAGGATTAAGCGCCAAACAAAACCACAAAGGACTCAGACTGTCGCCCTGAAAGATACCCCGCTTAATCCTTATTAAATTCGGGGCAGCAGAAGAAGTCATCTGACCTGGTTGACTAAGAAACGTAGACCATTGACCCATGCATGAGCTAAGAAAGGAGCATAGTATGGGATTTATTTTATATAGCTCTAAAACTCTCATTAGCCATGTATGAGGCACAGAGTCATACGCTTTCTTATAATCAATCCAAGCCATATGAACGTTCCTCTTACCCCGCCGAACTTGTTGAGTAATGGTCATGTCAATGAGTAGCAAATCTTTTGTACCTCGAGACCCAGCCTTACATCCATTCTGATTAGGTGATAAAATGTTATTATTAAAAATGTGGTTTTGAATTTTGATTCTCAAAATGGATGTAAGTAGCTTATAGATGGTAGGTAAGCATGTAATTGGTCTGTAATTCTTGGGATCCGAGGTATTGCCAGATTTATAAATCAAATAAGTGATACCAGATGTCATGAAATCTGGGAGTGATCCCATCTCAAGGGCCTGTTGGAATTGAGCTGCCAGGCGTTCATGTGAACTTCGGATCCACTTGATCCAGTAACTGTGTAGTCCGTCCGGTCCCGGACTTTTCCAATTTGGCATCGAACGTACTGCACGAGAAACATCAATGGCGGATATTGTTATTGGATCCATCTCTTTATACGATTCACATTCCCGCCTGACAGTTTGTATCCATTCCCCTTCAGAGTGACCAATGGGTATCGACCAAATATTTTTCCAAAATGTTGACATGTCCTCTTCATTGACATTGTATGGGTCATTGGTCACTTGGGATTGAGACAACTCCCAGTTTCTGTATACACTTCTTTGATCTCTTTGGAAAACTCTATTCAAATGGTATCGCTCAGATCTTAGACGATACCGACGAATACGGCTTGCCCAAGCATAAACTTTTTGCTTCCAGAAGTCTATGCGCTCAATAATACAGGTCATGTATTCGTTTGAGCTTATTCCAGTTCCGGCAAAAGCCTGATCGACGAAACACATAACCCGTGGACGAGTATTTCCTTTCTGGAAGCACATAAGCTTTGCTATAAGAATCCTGGCCCTATCAATTCGCTTCTCAATTCTGCACTGCCATTGTGGTTTAGTAGGGGGTCGATAGGCTGTCTGGGTTAAATTTGGAGACTTAACCTCAGCTACACGACAAACCGCTACCGCACCGCAGTACAGAAGTGAGTGCGTATCAATTAGATCCGTACTTGATTCTAAATAGGGTTTTAGAATAGAGTCCAGGGCCCCTACAAGCGAAACATTACGTCTATGCATAGGCAAACGTGGTAATCGTGGTCTAGAGCAGGAGGAAACTAACCTATATTCTTGAATAGAATCCTCCAAAGCACTACTCAAACGCTCATAGTCCTGGTTACTTGCACAAACCTGTTCTTGAATTTCCTCATCGTGTTGTATTATTGGGGCGACGGTGTCAGTTACCACTTGGTTTTCTTGTGGTTCGATGGGAACAGGTAACGCTTCGTAGCGTAGTCGATCAAGAAGAGACTGGTCCAACAGCCTAAGCCGCTGGATAGCCCTCACCTGATCTGACAGTCGTTGTGTCGAAACATTCACGGTCGGGCACAATGTCTGAAACACAGAAAACATTTTTGAGCGATACGCAGAAAGGTTGGTTTCTCCCTCCGTAGCCTCATAGTACGCTCGCATGACATTCATATTTATATTTTCGTTCCAACGCATGCGAGAGCGCACTACACCACTGGTAGCGGGGACCGTAGACGGGGCATTTCGCCTCGTTGATCCCAAGCGTGCCAATGGTGGGCGGCCCCGGCGCACAGGTCTTGGCGGCGCAGGGGACGGCTGTGTTTCGTCGCTGGATAAATTTTCAATTCTCGTCGGACTTGGAGAGCCATCCGACGAACACGACGGAATACATGGTGATGTTCTTCGTGCGCCACAGGTCACCTGTCTACAGTGTCGACTTGGATTTTTCCTTAATGCAGTTGTCGTCGACATGGACGTGTCACATTGCAGTTTTCTTTAAATTCTTTATTTTCGTTTTTGCATCCAACTTTACACTTTCTCTTTTTGTTTTTATCATTTTTAAAATTTAATTATTTGTATTTTTTCTATAAATATTTGTAAAAATTTAGATAAAATTAAATAAATTTGAATTTTGCAATTTTTGACACGTCTGTTATTATTATTATTATTAATAATATAAATAAATGATCTATATGTTTAATATGACCGATTTGCTTGTATTTATTTTCAACTCTCATGCTCCCGTCACATTATAGAAATTCATTCATTGCTTTTGCAATAATACAAATCATTTTCAATGAAAACGTTTCATTAGGTTTTGTTCGAACGAACATAAAATCGAAATATTTTTATCGGTTTATATTACTTACAATACAATTTTTTTTTTTTGAATTTTCCATTTTTGAAAGCCAAAGAGGAAAATCCTCATCGCTTTCATTGTCAGTTAGTTTGGTCTAAGTTAAACGATTCATGCATTGGATATTGTGGTCTACTTCTTCAGATTTTACTCGACTCTGTTGTATTTTGCAACGGTTTTATTGCAAAGGCAATATAAAAGACACATGTATAAAGAGGTATTTCCCGGGAATGAAACAGCAATAGACAACTTTAGCGTAAACTGAAAATAAAATCCATTATTGCAAATTAATAAATGGTGTTCCATCGTTACTTAGTTTTTTTGTTTGTTGCTTAGATGGGTGGATGAGATCACAGCCCACCTGGTGTTAAGTGGTTACTGGAGCCTATAGACATCTACGGCGTAAATGCTCCACCCACCTTGAAATATAAGTTCTAAAGTCTCCAGTATAGTTACAACGGCTGCGCCATCCTTCAAACCGAAACGCATTACTGCTTCACGGCAGAAATAAGCGGGGTGGTGGTATCTACCCGTCCGGCCTTACAAGAGGTCCTGCTATCAGTAACTTAACACAAATGAGTAGTAAATTTTGTATTTTTTAATGATGCCTTCAGATTTATCCACCCAATAGTACTAAAGGGATTTTGTGTCTAAATTTTTTTTAACTTTTCTTACTTAATCAATATTATATATAAAGTTTAAAACTGTGTTTATGACGACAACATTGTTTCATTTGTATGTATACTTTTTATTTTTTTTAACCATAATTCTGAACATTAGTTTAGAACACTGAGCGTCACAAATCAACGAAATAATAATACATAAGACGATTATAATCTTGTTATATTTTAGTTAAGACAAATCTTTATTTCATAAAATTAAATACTAATTAATTGAACACGTTGAAAATAAATCTGAAATAAGATCGTTAGAAACTAATTAATTTAATGAATGAAAGAAAAATGTTTCAATTTATGTAGTTTATATAGTTACTTTATTTGTTAATTGTGTGATGAAACTAATTAAAAGGACGGCGCCGAGATACGGTTAGATGCGATGTGTCTAAAAGCGAAATTCTAAGGTTTCAGCAATCCCTATATCTATCTTGAACAAGTCTATTAATTTATAATTTAATCATAAACGTTACAACGCTGCTTAAGCAAATGCAGATTGAGTTAAATTCACAGATAAATTTATTCTAACATTAAATCGTGGCGTCTGTGTTTATATTTGATAGAGATTCTTCTTCTTCTTCGTCGCTTTCTTCATTGCTGAAGGTCGTGTCCCTGAAACTTGACCGTTGCCTGTCTCGTGAGCTGTTTCCATCTCGTCCGGTCCTCAGCTGCTCGAATGGCGGTTGCGACTGGCAACCCAGTTAAAGAGGTTACTTGATCACACCAACGGCTAGGTAATCGGCCGCGGGGTCTCTTTCCTTCTACTTTGCCCTTCACAATCACTTTGTCCAAGTTATCTGACTGTCGGCGGGCAATATGACCGAAGTAGCTGAGGATCCTCTGGTAACAGATTGTTGAGAGCCTGACTCGGATGCGAAGCTGATCCAGGATAGATTTATTTGTCCTCTTGGTCGTCCACGGAATTCGGAGCATTCGTCTCCAGCACCACATTTCAAATGCGTTTATTTTCTTAATAGAATTAGTATACTACCAAATAATAATATGATATATGTGTTCAATTAAACGTTCTTAACTTATTTCCGTGCTTACGAGTGACGTCATAAGTATGCTATGAATGAATAACCAAAAGCGTTAAATAACACCTGGTTTCAGTTATTGGTTCTGAAGAACGTTTCTGGATAATTAAATAGCAATGAAACGAAACTGTCGGATTACAAAACGGGTACAAAATTATTCAAAATATTGCCCGTTGGATGTAACTAAGTACACTCGAAAGTTCTGATGAGATCCTCTTTCTGTAGCGAAGATCCTCGAGAAGGTTGAAACGTGATCTGTAGGTACCTAAAGCACCTGCTATAAAATCGATCTGAAGTACTACTCTTGATTAATTCGAAGTACTTAAATATCATGAAAATTCTTTTCTTGGTAATTTAATGCTAAGCATAAAATTTAAATCGCTGGACTTTTTTAAATATGTTTATTATTAAAAATTAAAAATTCCATAAAAAAGATAAAAATTTTTTTTTGTGTTTTTTAAATATTTTTCCCTCGATAAAATGAAGCATAGATTCTCTCATTTCGATATGTGCACATTATAAGGAATCACACTGTATAATGAGCGAAGATGCAATCCAATAAAAAAATCTTAATCTTTTTTATGATACGCATATTAAGTGAAATTAATAGTCCCTGACAAAGTCATTGACGAAAAATGTAAGCAATTTGCAAGACCTTGTTCGTGCGAAATTCTAAACTGACGGGGCTTTATCGAGAATATTAAAGGCTTAAAGTATTACAAATAATCTAAAAGAATTTCGCATTAAAAATTATCCGGATCATTACCCATCATCTTGAACTATAGATTCACACGGATACAAAAATTAAACTAATCCAAGAGACGTTAAACACGAGGCGCAGTTTGAAATTCAGGCTTTATTCGGTGCTATTCTCATACTGTAAGCTTTAAGTTTAATTACGAAGCTGACCTATACAGGGTTTTTCGTATGCATATTGTCCCATTCGTTACGTGGTACTGAAGTCAAGGAGCGCAAAGCAAATGCTAATGCAGAGTGTTGGTGGTAAACAGATGGTCCCGAATAGCTTTGAGATCAGCTTTTCGTGAAACTACCGTCCAATATATTACAAGCGCTTTGTTTTATCTTCATTTACCAAGTTACGACATATCCATGCTTCCACTTTAAAACAAAAAATGCACGAGCATATTGTCGAGAGACAAGCTGTTTTTTAAAACCACACCGAACGCCGAACGGAATAATTGATATTGATTATAAGTTGCACTTAAATTTAATTTATTATTAAGTAATGTATTAAGCTAGTAAAACAGCAATAAAGGCTTATTATTATTATTATTATTATATTATTATAATCCACAAATATGTACTTATAAAGCTAACATTAATAATCAAATTTTACAATTAAGTACTATTAATGAATAAATGAAAAATATCAAAAAAAAAAAAAGTTTTTTTTTTATTGCTTAGATGAATGGACAAGCTCACAGCCCACCTGGTGTTAAGTGGTTACTGGAGCCCATAGACATCTACAACGTAAATGCGCCACCCACCTGGAGATATAAGTTCTAAGATCTCAGTATAGTTACAACGGCTGCCCTACCCTTCAGACCGAAACGCATTACTGCTTCACGGCAGAAATAGGCAGGGCGGTGGTACCTACCCGTGCGTACTCCCAAGAGGTCCTACCACCAGTGTAAAAACCAGTGATAAATCGTATAAAATCCTCCGTCGCATTAAATCGGAATAAGAAATTAATAAATCTGTTTTCATCAAAGAGATCACAGTAATACCACGGACGTGTTTAATGTTTTTCATATTAGCGACTTTTTTCTTTTGCTTTTGATATACAGATAAGCTGTCAGAAATCGGATATAGAACAAGATACTCGTGTCCGTCGGGCTCTAGAGACGTCCTACCGACATTATGGAGTTTTATTACCTTTAAAATAGTATTCGTTGCATCGCTAAGTAATCCTCAAAATTAGTTATCTAAAACCAAAATCAAATCGTTTCAAAGCATTTTATGAGCGAATCGTGTTAAAAGTTTAAACCTCTTCATTCACAGTAGATAGTATGGAAAATCGGGTCTTTATAAAGCTATTTTCATTTCTCAAAGTATTTTCTAGCTACAAAAAATAAGCTCTATAAAAACTAGCAAATAAATGTTAACCGAGACGTTAAGTGCAAAATAAGAAAAACGCTCAACTCAATTTTCACGACTCAGCGCAAGTAACTGCAATGTTTATATTAATTTCACAGAATTTAAATGTGAGAACATTTCAAAGCTACTAATCTCTTTCAAGGTTTTATTAGTATAATTCTATTCGACGAAAGAAAACGAGCTGAGATTTTGCTATTTTCTTAACTAAATAGTGAATTTAGTTCACGTTTTCTAAGCTGAACATATTTTTATAATATTATGAAATATTTCAAACACTGGTGCTTTTAGGTACCTCAAGCACCGGTTATCGTTCACGTCGAACCCGTCGCTTGCGACGAAGGGCTCGACGAGTAAATTAAGCCTCAGACACAGCCCACTGAGTTTCTCGCCGGATCTTCTCAGTTTCCGATCCGGTGGTAGATTCTGCAAAGCAGGGCTCTGGCTAGGGTTCATGTTAGCCATAGCCATAGTTAGTCATCAGGTTGAGCCCCGTGAGCTCACCTACTAGTTAATGCGACGCTGATGTAGACTCTCAAGCTTAGATAGGAAAAAAAAATCAAACACTATCTGGAACGGTTCGTTTGTTACCGGCGCGCTATAACATAATATGCCTGTTTTTGAAACCACCTTAAAACGAGTTCCAAGCGATTCGGCTTTGCCCTTGACATTGGCGACTTCTATGAGCAAAAATCACCACTTACTAGAAACCAGTTAAATCTGGATACCAATGCATAAATAAGATGTGGAAACCAAAACAATGGATTTTTTCATTAAGACATAGTACACAATATATGCCTCTTGTAATTTAACGGCATGTCGAGCCACTGTTCTGGCCTTATTAGGTAACACTACCCTCTTGCTGTTCCTGTGGACTAAGGATCTTCCTTTGAGTTTGAAAGCATGAATAGATACTTATTGCTTAAGCTTATTGTTACCACAACTAGACCGCCAACACTAGTAATTGAATTAAGGTTGTTCTTACAAGTCTGAAAACAATATTGCTTCGCGGCCGAAGAATGCGAAGCGGTCGTATCCAGAGATGCGTATTAAAGCGTCGTACCCCTAATAAAATATCTGAAAAGTTATGCGACGCGTAAAATGTTCGTATTACCCGGGTATCAATTCGAATTCAATAGACGTATTTCGTATGGCGAGACAAACGCCGCACACTGTCAGACGCTTGCGAAAACATGTAATAACACGAATGTTCGAAATTTCCAAATCGATCAGCGAACACAGTTCTGAATACCGGCTCTGTTACCGAAACGGTTCGGGAATACATCCGAATTCCTTAAGTCGGTTTATCGGCGGGGCGGCTACGATATCATTATGTCGTTGGCGGTTTTTTGTAATCAAAGCGGCTTCCGCGATCATGAGCTTCGCAACGCCTCTTTGCCTTCTGATATCGTTACCTCCCCGATCGAATAAGAATTTGTTGTGACTACAAATTTATTACCTACCGATTATAATTTTTTTTTTACAACGACCTTAATTTTTCTGCCATTTCAAATCGGTGAATTTTACTAGGTTTAATTTCCGGATCGATTATTCCAAAAAAATAATTTACCTAATTATTGATCCTCACATTCTATTATTTGCATATTAATGAAGCAAATATTATTTAGAAAAACATATTACTTTCCATTTAATTAACCTTCGTTTTTTTAAACTCGTCGTGGTCTAAAGGATAAGACGTCCGGTGCATTCGTATCTAGCGATGCACCGGTGTTCCAATCCCGCAGGCGGGTACCAATTTTTCTAATGAAATACGTACTTAACAAATATTCACGATTGACTTCCACGCTGAAGGAATAACATCGTGTAATAAAAATAAAACCCGGTAAATTACAATTCGCGTAATTACTGATGGTAGGACCTGCCGAGAAGCAGTAACGCGTTTCGGTTTGAAGGGTGGGGCAGCCGTTGTAACTATACTAGACCTTACAATTCTTGTCTCAAGGCGGGTGGCACATTTACGTCGTAGATGTCTAAGAGCTCCAGTAACCATTTATCACCAGATGGGCTGTGAGCTCGTCCATATTTATTGTTACGCACCTATTGTCCGCGAAAATGTTAATAAAACTTATCGTTCCACCTACTTTACTTTAACGAAGATTTATTACAATAATATACTATTTTGAATACGGTAAAACAGCATATCTATATAGTTCATGATTAAACGACTTTTACGGTTTAATCTCGTATAAATTATTCATTATTGCAAATTTCCAAGGTTTTTGTATTCGTTTAATTTTTTTTTTGTTTACACTAACTATGAATCCACAAAGATCACAGATAAATTATGTTTCCGATTTGAAAAAGACTAAGAAAATACTATAGAAATAAATGCCGATACGTGCACTAATCCGATTTGTGATTTGAAGCGGACACGGTGCTCAAATTATCGTATATATTGTAAATTGAAACCGTTCTCGGCTGTCTACAGACGCATCCTGCATATAGATACGTTAGCGCATCAGAAACATATTAACTGTCTCGCGTCCGTTTTCCGCATGATATGCTTTAACAATATACAGGGTGAGGCAAAACCGGTCCCGTAAGCGAAGTCAAACGGAAGTTATGGCAATTCGAGACATGAAAACATTTAAAAATCACATTGAAAACATTTACCGAATTGCGCGTTTTAAAAACAAATAACACCCGGAGAAAACAGTGTCGAGAGAACATGAGAGGCAGCTACCGGCTACATTCGCTTACTATTGCGGGCCCACAAGATACGACCTTACAAAAACTGCAAAGGATTAGAATTGAAATTAAGGAGTTACTTTATTTTGTATCTATGTTTTGTATTCAACATTGATATATTACTGTTCGACCATGATATTTTTTGTAATGGAAAACTTGCTTTTTTTTTGGAACGAAGTTCCTTATGGGACGATGCGGAGGGGTACCCTAACCGGGAAAAAACGTCCGTAACGTAAGATTTTTATTATTTATGTATATTCTTAGTATGATTATACAGTGTCTAATTTATAGTCTACGTGATGACGGTTATTATTATTATTATTCATATAAATATGTTTCTTTGTATATTATTATTATTGTATTTTTTTTTATATTATATTTTTAAATCATTATGAATAAAATAAAGTTGATAACTTTGAAAAGTATTTTTTTTTTTATTAATAAAAAAATCATAATAAAAAATGTATACCCGAATAATTATTTTCTTTATACCTCGAATTAAACTTAAAATTAATATTTTTATAATAAGGAACTTCGTTCCTACCCGGTGTCCCACGACACCACACCATATAATATAATGTAATATAATCAACATAATCATCAATAATTATTGATGTACATAAAGCTTATGATTGAATAACGCTCACAGACGCTAATCCTCTACAGGTGATTAGTGGTTAAATACTTCATGAAATAATCTTGGAACAATACCGTTATTGAATAACTTGCATAGATAGTTGGCAATTTGCATTGTTGAAAGCTTCGCTCAGATACCAGCAACGTGATTTAAGCCATCCGGATTATTTCATTAATTATAAAATGTGATAGCGTTGAGAGACTTACATTAATAACTCATCAACGCTGGACTTTGATCAATACCTTTATTTTAGAGATACTAACGAGCTTATTATATTATTATTGTTTTTTGTTTCGGAAAACGTTTTTGTAGCGACTTCATGTGATACCCGAAGACTTCGAATAGTTTCATTTAAGCTCTAAAATTCCCAAGCAATTGTTCTAAGCACGTCATTTTGGATCCTCCCGATCCACTAATAATGCTTTTAGGTACCTCAAGCATCGGTCATCGTTTTCGTCGAAACCGTCGCTTACGACGAAGGGCTCTACGAGTAAATTAACCCACAGACACAAAGCAGTGAGTTTCTCGCCGGACCTTCTCAGTGGGTCGGGTTTTTTTTGCTTAGATAGGTGGACGAGTTCACAGTCCACACACGTGTACGACGTAAATGCCGCCACCCACCTTGAGATATGAGTTCTAATGTATGTATTATAGTTACAACGGCTGCCCCACACTTCAAACCGAAACACATTACTGCTTCACGGCAAAAATATATTAGGCAGAGTAGTGGTACCTACCTAAGCGGACTCACAAGAGGTGCTACCACCAGTAATTACGCAAATTATAATTTTGCGGGTTTCATTTTTATTACACGATGTTATTCCTTCACCGTGGAAGTCAATCGTGAACACTTGTTAAGTACGTATTTCATTAGAAAAATTGGTGCCGGCCTGCAGGAATCGAACGCCGGTGCATCACTACATACGAATGCATCGGACGTCTTATCCTTTAGGCCACGACGACTTCAAACGACTTCAAATTATGGAAAACAATGATTTTGTTTCCTTTATATTATCATTTGAAATAATGTGAATGTGGAAGTTAGTTACTAAGTTACTTTGTTTGTTAACTGAATATCATAAAATTTTGCACACACATTCTCAGGAGTATAGAAAAGGCACAGCACTTTTCATCCATAACAAAAGTACTTTTCCCAAGAGAACTATATTTTCCTACACTAACGTGAGCGTATACATTTATAAAATCTAGTCTATAAAGCAGAAAAACTGTTCGTTGGCAATCCCGTCATTTGAAAGACTGAACCGATCTGGCCAAATGAGGTATATATAGAAAACAAAAAATTATGTTGACTTTCATTAAAAAAAAATATTCTGAAATTTTACACTTTACAGATTACTTTTCTTAATTTATCGCCTGTTAAATAAAACTAAAACGTCACTCGTGATAATTTTACTGTTATGTTTGCACAATAACAACCATGAAGTTCATGACGTTTTTAGATGCTTCAATCGGTTTTGTTCCAATTCATATATTTAATCGTACACTAGATTATTATTATTTTTTGGTCTCACGGAATCGCCGGACTTCCGCCCTCTATCCCCATCCATCATCCCATCATCCCCACTCTCGGAACGCCAGAACGGTGGTCGTCTGCGCCGCGACCACCAGCCTTCTCGGTTGGCAGGCTATCCAAAGCGCGCCTAGATAGCGCCGGTTTGAATTGATTATAACACGGAATACCCCGCTGGGTCACTCACAATCAGCGTGGGTCGACGATAGCCAGCCTTCCATCACCCAGATGCTCTTGCGTAGAACGCAAGCAGAGCAGCTTGCACGTCGTCTTCTAAGGGCCCCCTCGCCGGTCGGACTCGAAACGCCTAGAGGGCCAGGTCTTATGCGAGATCCACCTCCCTGGCCCCATCCATAATTCACTCTATCCAAAAGGACCGGGTGCATCGCCTCGAGGGTCCTGCGACCAACCGAAGGTTCGGCCATCCGCCTGGACCCACATGACACCATAGCCAATCTTTATTCTTGACTACCTCCACTTTTTCATCGCGTTGACAGCTCTAATGATCGACAAGAAGTGACAGGCAAAATGTTGCCGCTGTTAAAAAAAACTTACAAATCTATTCAAACATCAAAATATTAAAACAAAAGTACATTTTTTTATTATCATTCCACATAAATATTAAATCTCTTCAGAAACGTATCGATTGTAATCAATCCAAGCCAATACCGTGTTTTGTCTCTTTCTTTCGCATTCGAAGCTCACTGTCAATGCAAAAGTTAAATATGCCGGTACTATTCTTAGAGTCGTCGTGTCCTAAAGGATAAACAGTTCGGAAATTAAAAATATGCAAATTTACTGGTGGTCGGGCATATTGACAGCTCGAACTGGCTAAATAACACCGCCTTACTCTATTCAGTAGAATAGAGTCGGTTGTTCTTTTTTTATGAATGAGGGATTACTGGTGGACCAAAGGCCTTTCCAGTTTCACCAGGACAGGTGGGCGAGCAAAGGCTCAGCCAAGAGGAGTGGGATTTACTAACAGCTGCCCGAGCGCCTCCAAAGGAGACCTAACAATTCAAGAGTAACTGTTTCGCGAATAAATCTACTACCGGATCGGAATCGCCACCTGCTGCGAAGATCCAGCGAGAAACTCAGCGGGTTGACACATGCGTAAGGGTTAGTTAAACGGTTAAGACGTCAAAAAATAAAAACAAAAATAAAAAAAAGAAAGAGAAGAAAAAGCTCAAAAAGAAATTGGCGAGAGAGCTCAGTGTCGCCAATATGGAAGTCGACCAACAACCTCAGGAGGCCATAGAGGCCAACGTAACCGAAGACACCATCCCTCCACAATTGGAGGGTCAAACCATGCCTCAAGCCCAACCCGAGACGTTGGGCAATACTCTGCCCCCTCTTCCTCCCCGCCCTCAGCGCGAGCAGCGCAGCGGTCGGCAGGCCTCACAACCTGCCGGCTTTGCTGCATGGCTCCTCGCGCTCTGAGAGAAATTATCTGAGGTGATCTCCGGAATTATCCGCGAGATCGCCTCAGGAGCTAGCCCTTTCGGGGCTCTCCTGTCGGGGTTCTACCGAATGATTGCGCAGTTCAATGGCTAGCCAGGAACTGCGCATCATTTATTGGAACCCCGGCGGGGTAAAACCCCGCAAGAACGAGCTCTTGGTTCTCGCCCGGGAGTACAACCCTGAGGTTGTGCTCCTGGGCGAGACCAAGCTACGTCCTCGGGATGTGTTCAGGATTCCAAACTACTTCATGTACCGACGTGACGAGGTGAGTCCTGCCGGGACGCCGTTCAGGGGCACTGCGGCGCTCGTCAGGCGAGACGTGGTGCATGATCAGTTGGATTTGCTGGCCTTCACATCGACAAGGTCGATCGGTGTGAGGATCCACACCTCGGGGGGAGATATGCGGGTTTATGCCGCGTATAGACCCCCGGGGCCTGATTTCCACCCCGGGGACATAAGACGGGTCCTGAATTGCGACAGCCGCCCAGCTCTGCTGGTCGGGGACCTCAACGCGAAGCACGTCGCGTGGGGCTCCCGACTGAACTCAGCAGTGGGCAGGCGGCTGTTAGAAGATGCCGATAGGGGCGACTACTCTGTGGTCGGCCCCGACGAACCCACGCACATTCCGACCGCCGCGCAACTCCAGCCCGACGTGTTGGATGTGTGCGTTCATAAAGGGCTACGGTGCCCCTTAACTATTGAGGCACTGTACGACCTGGGTACCCCCCATCTCCCTATCCTGGTCACACTGGGAATGGGGCTTACCCGGGTTGCGACCTCGCCCCTACGACCGAAGGTCGACTGGGAGCTCTTTAAGAGACTCCTAGTCGACCTTCCCGTAATTCAGGACCCCAACACCCCTGAGGGGGTCGACGACGCGGCAGTCCGCCTTGTCGACTCCATCAGGGGAGCGATCGACCAGGCGACGACTCTTGTGCCCAGCGGCGGGCCCAGAGGTATACTCCCGGCCCATCTGAAAGCGATTATTCGCCGGAAGAGGGGCCTGAGGAGGCTCTGGGCGACAACTCGTTGTCCCAGGATCAAGCGCGAGCTTAATGAGCTGGAAGCGGAGTTGGCGGCGAAGATTAGCTCCTATCGGGGCTATGCGTGGGAGGAACGGATCGAGGAGGCCCGTGAGGACCCCTCGTCCGTGTCCCTCCACCGACTTTGCCGCCAGCTCTCAAATCGGCCTGCCCCGACTTGTCCACTCGTGGACGAGAGGGGCAACCGATGCTTCTCGGCTCAGGCCCGCGCCGATGTCCTGGCCGTAATGCTGGAGCGGCAGTTCGCTCCAAATAACTCTGCACCCTCAGAGGCCGCATTCCACCAATCGGTGGAAGAGAGCGTAGCAAGCCTACTCTCCTCCCCGGTGCCACCGTTGGGAGATGGTGATTTCATCACTCCCAGTGAATTGCGCCTCTCCATCAAGCGGATGAAGAGGCGCAAGGCGCCGGGCGAGGACGGTATTCCCTCCCTCGCATTTTTCCACTTCCCCGAAACGGTGGTGTCATTCACGACACGACTGTTCAATTCCATTCTGTCCACAGGACACTTCCCGGGAACTTGGAAATTGGGCAAGGTTATTGCCCTGCCCAAACCCGGCAAGGATAGGAGAAATCCCTCCAGTTATCGTCCGATCACTCTGCTGTCGCATATGGGCAAGTTGTTCGAGCGGCTGCTGCTGAGAAGGGTGTCGCCGCACATCCTTCTCAGACCCGAGCAATTCGGGTTTCGCAGCGGTCACTCGACAACGCTGCAATTGGTCCGCGTTATGCACCACTTGGCGGATCGGTCCAACGCGCGCCAGTACACGGCCGCAGTCTTTCTCGATATCGAGAAGGCCTTCGACCGTGTCTGGCATGCGGGACTGATCTACAAGCTGTTGCAGAACACGGACCTCCAGCACGCCTATGTGCGACTGCTGGGGTCGTACCTGGAGGGAAGATCCTTCCTTGTCGCGGTCGAGGGCGCAAAGTCGTCGGTGCGCCCAGTCACGGCCGGAGTTCCCCAGGGAAGCGTCCTGGCACCAGTCCTCTACGCTCTCTACACCAACGACATTCCCACGCTTGAGGGCAACCTCCAAGCGTGGGAAGCCGACGTAAAGTTGGCGCTGTTTGCCGACGACAGCGCCTACTTCTCGTCCTCTAATTTCCCCTCTGCGGCCATTTCGAGGATGCAGAGGCTGTTGGACCTACTGCCCCAGTGGCTGGACCGATGGAGGGTCGCGGTCAATGTGGGGAAGACCGCGGCTATCCTCTTCGGTCCGGTCCGCACAAGAGCCGTCCCAGGACAGCTCAGTCTCCGTGGAGTCAATGTCGAGTTTAGGCCCAGTGTCCGATACCTGGGAGTCAGTATCGACCGGAGTTTGAGGATGACCGCCCACGCCAAGTCGGCGTTGGCGGCCGCCCGCTATGCGAGGTTTCTCCTCCGGCCGGTGTTGGCCTCCAGGTTGCCGACCAGGACTAGACTCGGCATTTACAAGACGTATGTCCGTTCCCGTATCACGTACGCAGCTGCGGCCTGGTATCACCTCATCCCGCAGATCATGCGGGTGAAGTTACAGGCCCAGCAGAATCTGGCTCTTCGCACGATAGTCGGAGCAGGGCGTTACGTCAGAAATGACGTAATCGCCCGGGATCTAGATGTGGAGTCGCTCGAGGAGTTCATTCGGAGGCTAGCTCGTAATATGTACGAGCGGGCTGACGGTGGACCCCACGAGCATCTCCACAATATAGCTCCCTTGCACGCCAGACCACCTGATGGTCAGGCGCTACCAAGGGAGCTACTGGAACCCCCGGCTATGGTAAGATAGTCGGCTTAACCGGAGTGATATGGGAGTGCTCATAATGAGTGCCCCCATGGGACTGAGCTGTCCACACTCTTCATCTCCCCCCACACTGTTGGGGTGCCCCCCTATGGGGACCCATTTCTACCGCCCGTTTGGGTGGACCACTCCCCCTTAAGGGGAGTGATTTACGTTGGTCCCTCCCCGCGACGGTCTTCCCCTTCTGGGGAGCCCTTAGCGGGTGAGCGCCAAACTAGTGCCGCGGCTCCCCCTCTGACTTGTAGAGGTGGGGCCGCGGCATGGGGCCGGTGGCGGGCCCCACGGTGCTGACTGTTGTCCCGCCTTGTATATATTGTAAATAGTAGTAGTTAATAGTTAGTTTTAGGTTAGTTGTAGTTAGTTGTAGTTAGTGAGTAAGGAAAAAAAAAAAAAAAAAAAAAAAAAAAAATTCTATATATTCAAGCAGAGGACAGCAGCCGGCGCTGGGGTGCGTCGTCCGCGGGCATCGTTCCACCAGCAATCATCAAGCCCATCGTTATTATATATATGTATATATTTTTGTCGATGCGAGTGTGCCGAGCACGCTGCGAACAGCCTCCCTTAATCCCGTCTTGCAATAATTTCACCCCTGCCCTGTGTGGCAGGGAGCCCCGTCCCGGGTAGTGGGGTTTGCCCCGAGGCCCGTTCCGTGCCCCCGAAAGGGGGTACGACGACCCTTCTTGTCTTGTTGTTGTTAAACGGTGGGTTCCCCGCGATTAAATACATCCGCGAATTCGCAGATCTTATACGAGCGTTTAATTATTTTCTCGAATTTCATAAAACTGAGATTCGCAATATCAAATTCAAGAAATTATTAAATTTGACATTTCAAAACAATTACAAACACATTGTGGTTTGTAAATTGAAGTGAAATCTTTTAAGCCAAATGTCGAACTTTGTCATGTAACACGTTGAACGCACAGCGAATGTGCTTATTTGCTTTACCCTTTATGAGAATAAACAAAACATACTAAACTTAATGATTATGTATGCATGTATGTATATTATTACAAGATTATTTTATTGCACACAATAATTGACTATGATTCACATTTTTGTTCCGTATTAAGCAAGATAAAATTATATCAATTTCAAATAAATTGATGGACCAAATAATCATATGTAGTCATCAATTACAGTTCAATATCGTAAACCATTTTTTTTAATATTATTTAAAATCGTTCAGAGCTACGTTCAGAATTTGTATCTATGTAGGTACATAATGAGAAATTTTGAAGAAGTTTTAATATGAACGTTATGCTTTCTAACTTTATTAAACATCGCTAACATATAACATTATATAAGTCATTTTATGATCGATCATAATCTCAATTGTAACGTAGTAACGCCATTTAGTCATTATTGTATTAGTCACGACACGATTCCGATCTAAAATTTTCTTTTCAATTCAGTACATATTTTTTTTGTGATTTCTATTAATCTTAATAAACCGTTTAGCTTTAATCGTAATACGAGATTTTAGATTGTATCCGTTCATTAATTTTTATGTTCTTATTTAAAATACGCCTTAGATGTTATTGCGGGCTTGTGTTATGTTTCGGGTCGAAGGGTGAGTCTGTCCTTACACCATACACGCTGTAATAACTATCGTTGTCAGTAATTGAAGACCGGACTAGCTGCGAGCATATTCACCGTTAGTAAATAAATAACAAAATCTAAGATCGAGATAAAAAAAATTATTGCTTAGATGGATGGACGAGCTCACAGCCCACCTGATGTTAAGTGGTTACTGGAGCCCATAGACATCTACAACGTAAATGCGCCACCCACCTAAAATCTCAATAAAGGCCCAAAGAAATGAAGATGAAAGAAATGTGTGTTCACATAAAAAAATACTTTTTTTTATCGAAAAATAACGGTAATAACCCTCTGTTCTTATCCAGATTTTCAACTATCGAAAGTTTTATACTTAGTTGTAAGTAGGCTGGGATGTGCATCCGAACCTGGATTAATCTCCGATTTCAACGTGTCGCGTATCGTACCGTTTTTTGATTCCGTCTTTAACGTAAGCTTTTAGCGGATATGTTTTTTTTATTGCTTAGATGAGACTTGATTAACTTGGATTGGACGAGCTCACAGCCCATCTGGTGTTAAGTGGTTGCTGGAGCCCATAGACATCTACAACGTAAATGCGCCACCCAACTTGAAATATAAGTTCTAAGGTCTCAGTATAGTTACAACTGCTGCCCTACCCTTCAAACCGAAACGATTTACTGCTTCAAGGCAGAAATAGGCGGGGTGGTGGTACTTACCCGTGCGGACTCACCAGTAATTACGCAAATTATAATTTTGCGGGTTTGATTTTTATTACACGATCTTATTCCTTCATCGTGGAGGTCAATCGTGAACATTTGTCAAGTACGTATTTCATTAGATAGATTGGGACTCGCCTGCGGGATTCGAACACCGGTGCATCGCTAGATGCAAAAGCAACGAACGTGACGACTTCCAAATATTTCTCATTAATATACTAATGAATGAATTAATATACTAACTATTGCCTTAATGGCTATACCGAATAATTAATAAAATTTTTGAACGTTTGATAACCGTTTCAAAGCATACTGAATTGAGTTGAACAGAATTTTTGCAACTATGTTTTTTAAATATTGATTGTTTGTAGATTGATAATTAACGTTTATGGTTACTTTTCGTTATCGGAAAAAGTAGCTTTTCATTTTCAATGTGTCAGCTTAGAAATCAATTTATCTTTTGAATTGACTTTCACAAATAACAATTTAAAAAGAAATCTAAAATCTACTTATTTAAATTTTTTTGTGCTAGATCGTTCTAATAATTGTAAGTAAGTAACTCGACTCAATAATTAATTAAGTTATTCTGAGTGTTATCTTTGATCATATTTTAGTCTTTTATTTATTTATTCAAAACAACTTAGTCTTTTCTAAAACAAAAGTAGCTCGGCACGTATTCTACAAATTATGATCATTTCGCTTTGACACTAATTACAATTTAATGAATGCTAATTTTTCTCAAACGTCGCTATATAGAATATCTTATGCAAATAGTTTATTTAATATATTAACATACCTAATAATAATAACAGATAATATAGAATGGTATTCACATACTTACAGCAGACATTCCTTTCTTGTTTTTAATTTAAAACGTGTGTAATCTGGAACAAATTTCACATATACTATTCGCAGTAGTATTGGCTGTTCAAACTACGTAGAATTAAGAAATAAATTCATGCTTAGAAACACCTGAATAAATAACCAATAAATAAATAATAATAGTGTCGTGGTTGTCTTCAGGTCAACTACTGAAGCGATTAATTTGCGTATTATACTCTCATTTATCTATACATATAAATAAAATTGGAGCGTCTGTTTGTAATATTGAAATAACCGCTTTTTACTACATGCATATGAATGTAAATACGGCACATACACCAAAATAACATTTTTTTATAATTTTTACAATTCTTGTCTCTCTGTCTATCTGTTTGTCCCGGCTAAGCTCTGGAATGGCTGGGCCGGATTTGACGGTATTTTCACTGATAGGTAACTGATGATATAAGGAGTAACTTAAGCTACTTTTTTTAGACTAGCTTTGCTCTTGTACAACATTAATCGCGGGTAACATCGCGGGACTGAACTAGTTTTTAAATAAAATTAATATTGAAGACTAGCTGACCCGGCAGACTTCTTAGTGCCTGGACTTCCACGAATGATTCAAGACCAAAATTAGCCAAATCGGTCCAGCCGTTCTCGAATTTTAGCGAGACTAACAGCAATTCATTTTTATATATAGAGATAAGCTTGCTTAGCAGACTCTCAGCTTTTCTCTTCAAGGTTTCACCACATTGTAGGCCTCGCTTTGGAAATCACACTTTATTCGGCAATGGACGTCTTGAAATGTGCCTTGCTGTTCGCCTATTTCAATAGACAAATCCACAAACTTGTCTAGAGCACTTTAAAAACTAACAAAAAAAACAATACAAAACAAACAACTGAATTTGAACTGAAGGTTAAAAATAACTCAAATATCATATTCGAAATCTTGTGACATACATCTTCATTGTTTCTGTATAGATGTTAATTTTAGTTTTCAATAACGCGTGTTTTTTAAAGTTAACACAGATTGCGAACCTTCATAGTATTTGAACGATTTTCCCTATTTTAGGGAAAGTGTGATTACTGTGATTCACTTCACATTCGTACATAATACATTATGTATAATTCAATATGTTCTATAAAAAATATTTTTCATTGCATTTCAGCATTATAAAAACTTTTCTAGAAAAGTGCGCTATTTATTTGAACAACACTAATGAAATTCAAATATTAATTGAAAATTCAATTTAAAATAAATTCGTTTTTTCGACATTATTCGTTTTTAACTTGGACCACTTCTCGATGGCATAGGGCACTTAGCGACACAGTTAAAAATATTGCTTCACTGAACCGGATGGCGGATTTGCGGAAAGGTATGGCTCCGCTGTGATGCATTCGATGTTCAACAATAAAATAACGTACCTAGTAATAAAACTATAATAATGTATATGTCAAAGATCATAACTGGCATGACGAGAATGAGATACTTATTTTTTTGTTTTTTTAAAAGGCTGACGAGCGTCATTTTGTTAGTAACTATAATAATTAAATAGATCTCTTCAATATTATACTGTTTTAAAAAAAACAACACAAGTTAATTAACATACTAAAATGTCAGCATTCATGTTAACGTTACTAGCCGCCTACTAGATTGAAGTCACGCTACATAGCTATCGCAAAATTAAATGTGAAATGAAGATATTAGCCAAACCAAACTGCGTGCCAATTGTCGTACTGTGACGTCACTATGTTAGACATCGTCCCTAAGGTACTAGCGAGAAACGAGAAATGCACAAAGCTTCACCCTAACCGATAAATGAGCCGTGAACAAAAAACGTTATATCCCATAGTATATTGTGAGTAATGCTTCTGCAATCACGTCACACACAAAATGAAACCAATATACCTGGAATGATACTATGTGACATGGTATAATGAGCAATTAACAAAAATCATATTGTAATATATGTCACTGCAAGAAAATCACACATTATTTTCCTAAAAATTATTTTCTTTGTAGTTAAATTTGGCCACCACGTTTTCAAATTCTCTCTTCTATTTAAATATCTCTTCAAACCAGTCCTTTGAGCGTATGAATAAAGCTAATGCGCGATCGTGGTGTAGATAAGACAGACAAACGGATGTACAGTATTCGTTTCATCACATATCCATTTTCTGTTTTAAAAATATAATCCAAACTAATTAATAAATACAAATTTCGAGTGTTCACTGGAACTTCGGTTCTCATATAGACGCTGTACTCGTAAATCCTTGAAAACGAAGTTTCAAGTAGTTCGTTTACTGGGATATCCTCTTCAGCCTAGTTTATATGAAACTGGACCAAAGTTTGTCGCCTCTCCTAATAAACTCTTAAACGGGGGGATTTCTAATAACTTGCAGCGTGTTCCGTTAATTGAAACTTTCAATTTTCAATTAGTTCCTGCAATAATTCTGGAACGCGATAAATTTTGTAAATTATCTCAGGTTATTAAATTTGATTCGATTTTCATGTTTTAAGTTTTCTTGTAGTCAAACACTTTGGAGGTTCTAGTTTTGATGTCACTTTGAATACGTTTTGATTGTAATACGTGATCCAACATGCCCTTTTACAAATGAGCATTTAAAAATCCTAAGCTTACCCTCTGGCAATACTGAAGTCTACGATGAATAGTCAGTTGCCATTATCGACAATAGAAGGCAAACAATAAATGCTTTAATCCAAGATTATTTTAATGGAAAGTAATAATAGAAAAAAAAACCTATGGCACTCGGGAACTGCCGCGGTAAACCTATTGCATAGCATTTTTTATCAACTTATGCAATTATAATTAGACAATGATAATTTAATATTAAAACAATAATAAAACAAGACCACGCTATATTAAACATAAATAAAGCAAAACATTAACTGTCCCCTTCACACTCATAAGCTAGACCGCGCGAGAGAGAGATGGGCAGACTTTTCATGATGCGCATGCAGTGTGACGTCACGCCACGCGCTTATTCTCACAAACACTACACAAGCGCAACGTGTGAAAGTGTTCAACGCGAGCTACATAGTAGGCGTAGTGGCGGTGTCAGGTTATTTTCGTTACGGGATTTCTTGATTCAGTCGCCGCGCTCAAAGCCCGCGATAAAATCTATGCAATAGCTTAAAAATACCATCAATCTACTTAAGAAACAAAAACAGCTATTGAATACAGTGCAACATTCATTAAAGCTTATCGAAAAACTGGATTGCGTCAGAACGTCAAGTCTAGAACGTTCTACGTAAACGCTAAGACAAAACTATGATTATAATCAGAGTTAACTAACTACTTACTACCTTGACCTGGTAAAGAGCATCTTATTTCTATTGCATTACATGTAACACGCGCACAATTTTAATTGCGACATGTAAATTGTTTTAAATTGTGGCAATAATATAATATTTAATCCCTACATTACGTTTTAGGGTTATTGTGTTGATAAATAGCAGGAGAACTAGGGTGTTGACGAAATATATTTGGCCCTATAAGGAAAACTCGCCAGAGGAGTTTAATATATCCAAGAGCTGTGTAATTATGATTATAATTAAAAACTTCAATCAAATATCAAAATTAATATTGCTACTTAAGTTCGGCCATTACTAACAATACTTTATTTATTTTGATTTATGCAAAAATCCGAAACATTGGATTTGGAATATCGAAAGCCATATATATGTACATACTTTTATTTGAAATAGAAACACAATTAATTGTCATTATAATGTGAATCATTATAATGGTAGGCAGCGGCTTGGCTCTGCCCCCGGCATTGCTGACGTCCATGAGCGACGGTGACCACTTACCATCAGGTGGGCCGTATGCTCGTCTGCCTACAAAAGCAATAAAAAAATTAAAAAAAAAAACATTTCGTAACTGACTACAATTTTTATCGAGTGACTTTTTTACTTCCAAAATACGAAAAAAAAAACCATCGCGATATTGAAAAATATTATTTTGATAAATAAATTTTAAACTATTGACGTACCCTTAGCCGGTGAGGTTGACGATGTTTAATAAAATATACTAAATCCAAAACCGAACTCGGAACATAATAGATATAAAACAAGAAGTGAAAATCAAAGAAATTCTAAATGAACGGGTATGTATCACTTAATTCCGCGAACATTGCCCGGAAGACTAATGCTTTATGTAACGTCGGCTCGCCTCTTGAATGATTTCACTTAATCATTTTGCGCGTTTTCACATGCAACAAACGGTTATGATGATGATTACACGGCAAAACTTCGTCACCGATTAAGACGGTTATTGTTTTTTTTGAAATAGTTATACACATTGTGTATGTCTTTCTTTTGATTAGCCTGCGTCGGTATCTGATCATCCAAATCATCTAGTTTGTTAAGGAGTTTAGGAGGAGGAGGGAGTAGCAGTCTTAATACCTAGAAATAGGGAAAACCGAGGTACCGTCATGTGCAGGATAAAATCAAACTCACTTTAGCCTTACTAATATGCGGTGCATAATCTAGAAGCATGTAATCAACATCTCGAATCATATTCAAGGTAACGAGGAACATAGAGTCGTAGTATCTACTTAAGATACCTAAAATACTTGCATGCTTACATAACAGTGGTGTTGACAAGTGATGCTCGTGTAGTTCAGAGGAAGTACGGCCTGAATCCTGAGGTTCGATGTCTTTGTATGGAAACCAACAGTGCTCTAATCTCAAATTAATTACTGTCTTTTTGTAGCTCGTTCCGGTCATTTATTTGTGATTTTTAATGACGTAAGCATCCGGCTTTTAACGCTACTATTATTTTCTTTAACTTTTATTTAAAAAAAACTATATTACCATACATATACCTACTAACTAAAATACAATAATTTCGAATTTAATAATATCGAATTATTCTACTCTCAATAATTTTTTTATATAGAATGAACACTCCATTCATTGCATTAATCTTATAAATTAGTGATGAAAGAAAATCACGGTCCTCTGTGGCTTACGCTAAATTTGCCGATTCAATAATATAATGGATGCGATATTTATAACTGGTTAATTTAAAAAAATCGACAATTTGATTTGATTATCATACTGTTTCCGAGACCACGAAGACTCGCGTGCACAATGAGTCAACAAATCTAAACAAAATACCAGAGAAACCGTTTTAATTTAATGCGAAATTACAAAAACTAGAAATTCCAAAAAATAATACGATCGTTGAGTAAACGATAAAATATTTAGAAATTCCAAACTAAAATCGAACGCAGTTAGCGATTTCTAGATTATGATGTGAATAAACTTTTACCGATAAAATCATTGTCACATGACAAAAAGCGAAATCGTCTTTAATGCCGTCTAAAATAGCAGATGAAGTTGCAACGTGAAAGCGTTGTGCCCACACGGATCCGTGGTGTTAATTACATTCCGTATGAATTCATAAACAAATTGTCGCTCGAACAAGTCACTCACTCATAGATTTGATTTCTGTCGCTTCCTCGTTAGCCATTAGCATGCGAATCTAGATTTAGAAGTGATATTTAATTTATTAGAATAATAATAAATAAAGTGATGTAAACGAACTTAGCGGTTGATTTGAACATGATATCTTCCAGAAGAAATATATATATTTTTAACGTACTTGATACGTTTCTTTTTTTTTTACTGCTTAGATGGGCGGACGAGCTCACGGCCCACCTGGTGTTAAGTCGTTACTGGGGCCCATAGACATCTACAACGTAAATGCGCCACCCACCTTGAGATATAAGTTCTAAGGTCTCAGTATAATTACAACGGCTGCCCCACCCTTCAAACCGAAACGCATTACTACTTCACGGCAGAAATAGGCAGGGCGGTGGTACCTACCCGTGCGGACTCACAAGAGGTCCTACCACCAGTAAAACGTGGTTATATCCACTCTTATTTATGCTTCATAATAAAAAGAACAACAAATTGAACACATGATATTTATATCCTCGATCTATGTTATGATATTCTTGATTTTATTAATGGTTTTGGTGCAAAACCATTTTTTTTTCTTCAATATATCCTCGTGGTCCATTAATATTCAACATTTCTTAAGACACTTAAATCCAACAATATTCCTCGATAACTAGTGCAAACTTCGCCGACGAATACATATTGAAAAATTATAATCCAGTTTTAAGGCCAGCCGTAATTGCTCTCGGGTTTCCAAATTTCCCCACTAAAGTAAAATTACTTTCAACTAAGTACAGCTTGGATGCAGTTAAAATTTCAACGTAGTTTAATCAAGGTGCGGTTAAGAAGATTATTTTAATAAATACCTTGTAGCTCTAGTTAAAATAAAAAATTTATTTACACAAATAAAAACTTGAGACGGCGTGTCTTCTGTACTCTTGATATAGTTGAGCAAAACGCTAATTGACGCACCTGCCTTCATTGACGTCTATCATCGTTTATCATTTACACCAACCACCTAACTCCGTTTTCAGAAACCGTTCTTATAAAAATTATATTATAACGGCCTACCAAATGTTAAAGTCATTTTTCTGTATAAATATACTTACAAATTATGATGTCATGTTTTGGGTAATAGTCGTTTAATAGTGTACAGTGTTTTTGCCCCAAATGACGTCCCTCGTGTGAAATTTTCGAGTTTTATGAAGTTTACATTGCAATTTGAATAGTTGTTCTTTGAGAATTCGACCATTTGTCTCTAGGCGAATCGAAGTATTTAGACTCTAATGTCTACATACTCCAGTAAACATTGAGCAGATTGTGTGATAGTCAACCCAACTATAAGTGAATAAAAATATGTGGACACAAGTTTTAGCCTATTGAGAACGTTCTATATAGAATTTCTTAACTTAACATTAACCTCAAACCATGTTACGATATTTTAAAACCATAAACTGCATAATCAATACCTACTTAAAATGATCTTTGGGTTATTCATAATTAACACTTTAGAGAGTTCAAACTTGCCTACCAGCCTAATATGATGAAAGCCATATTTAACATGTAACGCGTGTTCTGCGGGCCGTGTGATTGCATCGTCAACCCAAAAAGACTTCATTTAAATATATGTAGTTGCTTTGTGATCTTCTTTATATATATCAGACTGCATTTGTTTTTTTAAATATTACTTTTAGACGGATTAGCGTAGTTTCTTCACTCGGGATCTCAATTTAGATCTTTACCTATGAATTTATCTATAGTCTCTATAGTGTCTATGTATATCTTTAGCTTAGATGGTTGGACGAGCTCACGGCCCACCTGGTATTAAGTGGTAATGGGAGCCCATAGACATCTACAACGAAAATCCCGCAACTCATCTCGAGACATGAGTTGTAAGGTCTCCGTTTTAACAGTACAACGGCTGCCCTACCCTTCAAACCGAAACAAATTACTGCTTCACGTGGACAATTGGACCCGTGCAGATTCACAAGATGTCCTGGACCGTGGAAGTCAATCGTGAAGCATTGTTAAATACGTATTTCATTACAAAAATTGGTATCTGCCTGCGAGATTCAAACACCGTTGCATCGCTCAACATGAATGCACCGGGCTTCTGATCCTTTAGGCCACGACGACTTCAATATAAAAAATAAAAGCGGTTTTTTTATAAACTTTTTTATTCCTATTAACCAAAATTTGCACCCGTGGTATCAAATCATGTCTGCCAGTGCAGTGCTAATTTTTCAACGCCCTACTTGAAGAAGTGAGGTGTACGGAAGGCAACTGTTCTTCAAACCATCAGTTGTATTTACCATAGTGATGTTGTCCAAACCTTAGCAATGAGACGTCTGTCGTCGCAAAGTCTGACGACTAAGGCGGATGACGAAAATCTTCCAATTCTAGCACTTGTAGCTTAGGGACCGTTTTTTGTGCCGTATGAGGTCAAGCGTTGTCCTGTAGGAGCAGTAGGGATGAGAAAATTACTTCGTAAGCTTCTCCATTATTGTGTCCTATTCCCATCTACACAAGTATCACCATCCCAAGTACACATCTGCAGTAATGCTGGTGCCATTTACAAGAAGTTAAGAAGCTGTGATGAATTATACTGGCATTAGCCCACTGAGTTTCTCACCGGATCTTCTCAGTGGGTCGCGTTTCCGATCCGGTGGTAGATTCTGCGAAGCACGGCTCTTGCTAGGGTTCGTGTTAGCAACGTCGTCAGGTTTGAGCCCCGTAAGCTCACTAGTTAAGGTTATGCTGGTATAGCCTCTCAAGGGTCTCGGCTTAGGTAAGAAAAAAAATTGCATTAGTCCACCAAACTGCAGTGATCATGACTTTTTTAAGGAATAACTTTTCGTTTGGTGCATTGCCCAGGTGCTGAACCGGGGTCTAATCAACATGACGACCGCTCTTAATTCGTCGTTGTTGTCCTTAGTTTTGGGTGACTAAGGTGTTGAAATTTTATGATCAAACTTTCCATTTCGAGAACGACTAAATCCATAACGTGTCGTGCGTTCGTTTGCACTGTTCACTTCGTATTTGTCATTAATGTTATTAGCTGTTTGTGCATTGCTGACGCGATGCATCTCGTACCCCACAAATACTGGTATTTTTATCGTGTCCACATTGATGAAAATATAGAAATTTAGAGAAAACAAAACACTAATCAATAAACATATGACTGAATTTTAAGATAGATTTCTTAAAATGAAATTCATTTGAATCTAGAATGTATTGCCGAGCATACATAAATTAAGTTTCAAATCGTCAGTATTGTAAAAAAGTAACTTCATTCGGGCGACCACTGGAGATTTTTTTTATATTTTTTTTCCCTTTCGGAAGCGAAGCATCAACCGGTCGTGCATTCGTTTGTAGTGTTCACTTCGTACACGTCATTAATGTGGTGAGCTGTTTGTGCGCCATTGCTACCGCGTCGGAACTCTCATTCCATAGTTATTTGTATTTTTATTGTTTCGAATTTGATAAATAAAGATACAAATGTAGAGAGAACAAAACACTAATCAATAAACAAATGATTAAATTTGAAAATAGAATTCCTTAGTTAATAAATAAAATTAATTTGAATCTACATTTTACTTCCAGCCATAGACAAATTAAGTTTCAAATGATCATTACTGTCAAACGACAAGTTCATAGGTTCTATGTAGATCAATAATTTATATATCAATAGGAAAATATAGCTACTAAATTACATTAGAATACTTTATATCTGTGATATTCAGAACTATAACAAAAGCACACTCTACTCATACATGCTGGATGAGGTAGAATCATTTGTTCTAAAGTCGCGATCACATGCGTGGGTGTGGTAAAATGACACAATAATCTTAAAGCGAAATGAACGAGACGCGTGAAGACCTTACTTGCCACGCGCTAATGTTGCTAGACTGATCACTTGAAACTTAAGAAGGCAATCACGTACATACACGTCCATGAATGCGTGAGTTTCTTTATATATTTTATATCTTACAGTCGCGACTTACTATTTTTTAATTCTTTTATTCAATGAAATATTTTTGGTTTCTAATCTATCTATATAATAATATATATTATATAAAACTAATAAATATATATTACATAAAAACGAATTGTTGTTCGTTAGTCTCGCTAAAACACGAGAACGGCTAGACCGATTTGGCTAATTTTGGTCTTGAATTATTTGTGGAAGTCCAGAGAAGGTTTAAAAGGTAGATAAAAATAAAAATGCTCGGAATTAAATAAAAAGAATAATTTTGTTTTTCCTTTGGACGGATTTCTTTTGTTTTCTTTCATTTATCCATTGAGGCACAACGAAGCCTGCTGGGTCAGCTAATTTTAAATAATAGTTTGGCGACTTCATACCTTTCTTGTCGCCATATAAAGAGGAAATACAAAAAGACATTATTACAGTACAAAATACTTTGATCTGTGTTGTCCTTTCTTGCTTCCTAAACAATTGACCACTAAATGTAGGAAATCTAGGTGTAATTTTGTAAACGGAGATCATAGAACTGTTGAGCTCAACAAATCTCAGTCTTAGTTTTAAATGGCTAATATATTTTAAATTTAATATAAATCTTGTTGTCCAAAGCTACTATCGGCCACATATGCCTAGAAATGAGAATTATTTTCGAAAATACCTATTAGAACCTTTTAGAAAAATTAATATGCAAAATAAAAAATATTCTGAAAGATATACATATATGCTCAACTGAACTACGTTCGTAAATACTCGGTATATTTTACGAGTTCACACGATACGCGCTCTTTTAGCAGCTGAAATTGTTAATTGCGCGTAATGGTTGCGTTTAATCCAATTTAGCGTTCAGTGGTGGGTACAAACAAAAATAATAGACACGTACGAGTATTACGTGCACTGAAAGGATTCAATTTGCTGGGCTTTTATTATCGTAATCTTTTATAATAACGGAGGTAATTCTAGTTGATTATTTCGTGCAACATAAATTAATATTTTAATAATAATACTTTAAGTTTTGAATTACTTTACTGGTGGTAGGACCTCTTGCGAGTCCGCGCGGGTGGGTACCACCACCCTTCCTATTTCTGCCGTGAAGCAGTAATGCGTTTCGGTTTGAAGAGTGGGGCAGCCGTTGTAACTATACTTGAGACCTTAAAACTTATATCTCAAGGTGGGTGACGCATTTACGTTGTGGATGTCTATGGGCTCCAGTAACCACTTAACACCAGATGGGCTGTGAGCTCGACCACCCATCTAACCATTAAAAAAAGTTAGAATGGTTATTTAATATTAATAGATAGCATAGCTATAGGCACCGGCTGCTACTATTCATTAAGTAGGCCATGTGCTTGCTTGGCTGGCTATAATAGCAATAAAAAATACACAGTCATTTTTTTTTTTACATCATTCATAAAACATGCTTCTTTTCTCTGCATAATGCTTGATCGTAATATTACCTGCTACGTTATGTAGTAATTTAAGCGCTTATAAATTCTCAGAATTTGCACTAGCTTCTTACAAATGGTGAAATAGCGTCTTCGTCGAAGCCGTTACTTACGGGCGGGTTACTATTTACTTAGAAATGATGGTTCCTGTCGGTCGCAGTCATATCACTCAATTCAAACAAAGCGTGCATCTTATTGGAACGGATACTTCAAAACCACTCTAGCCAAAACCCATTAGAAATCTAGGTTTTATCACACCGGTTGGCATCATTCTGTAAATTTTAGTTTTGAGCAATAACACCCGTGCTATTATTAATGTAGGATTGGTAAGAACGGAACGTATGAAAAGAGTGTGAAACGGAGCGTTAAGATGTGAGTGAAAGAAAAGGGAAAGAAAGAGAGAAGAGAATGACAGACAGAATGACAGAGAATTGGAAGATGGCGAGGACGGTCGAAAAATGAGCAAGACGTAAGTGTTAATTATTAATTATTATTAGAAGAGAAGATTTTGGAACAGGGGAAGTTTTATTTTATGCGCTGCGATGCCTATTCTACATTAATATAATTGACGATACTATTTTTAAGGCAAAGACGTATGCAACTTACTCTTCAAAAAGTCAAACCGTACAAATCATGTCATTTTCTTTTCTTTTTTTTGCTAAAGTTGACAAAGCGTGAAGGAAACAAGGTTGATTATGTAGCCCAAACATTGTTTCGATGTCGAAATAAAGGAAAAAACACAATAAGATATCAAGACGGCCTTTATTACGAAGAATACTCGTTACAAATGGTTTCGGCGCACCACCACAAGCGACCACATAGTAAATTATTTTTTTCGTCATAACCGAATAAGGTTCTCTCGCAATCGCGGTTAGTAGTAGCTGATTACGAAAAATGATACATTTGATTATATTCTCCATGTTTAAAAGCAAAATTTCGCACCTTCGTTTTTTTCAATTTTCATGTTACAACATAAAAGAAAGAGTACCAAATCTGAAACTGTTTTAACCAGTTTTTTTTTAATAAGGAAATCATTGTGAAATATTATTATTTCTAAATTTTATTTTGTATTTTTGTGTTTTTTGGAGGTAACATGTTTTTCAAAAGGTATGATTATATGGTTCAAAATGTAACAATAAAATATAGGAGCAGAGGGAGATCCGGGATTAATAAAAAAACTACTGCGATCGAACTTATGATCCGAATAACTGCGTTTTTTTATTTATTCTTAAGTTTTATTCTATTCATCCTTTGATTAATCAAAATTTTATCATACCTAGAATTTTCTCGATTTTCTATTATAATAAAAATTCTCAAACTACCAAGCATGTTACTTCTAAAACTATAATATGACATTTTATAAAATTGTTATTATCTTCCTCATAGCAATGAAGCACATGCGAAAGCAATGTGCATTTCCGTGATTCTTGTTTTGTTAAAATAAGGTCTATTATGGTATACCGAGCGAACTATGAATAAAAGGTGACCTAAAAAACCTAAAGCCTCTAACAAGAATATTTTTTATAATTATTCTAGATGTGCAGTTCGATTTCACGGCCCACCTTATTTCAAACCGGAGGTCGTAAATATCACAAACCCGAATGCCGTCAACCACGTCCGGGCGTGAAATCAAAATCTCAAATACATATTCAGCCTTTAACCCTTAAATTGTAAGAATTAACATACCCATCCGATACTTATACATTACAATACGTTCTGCCACTTTCTTGGATGCTATAATAAATGACACATTTTTGGGATTGTAACCATGTTCGATATTCCGACTACGTCATCTATTATTCACTTAATAAGAATTACCAGCTGTGTAGAAATATATTCAATTACTCATTAGCGCTGTCCTTCTCACTTGTCTGAATGCTAAATCGCTAGTCGGACACAAAGATTAATTGTTCGAATCGGTCAGTTGCATTCGTTAGTTTAATTACAAAGTAAAATCGTTTCAAAGCATCTGTGTAGCTACTGCATTTTCTGTCGCGAAGCAGGTCATGCATTTGGTTTGAAAGGTGACTCAGTCGATATATAATAAAAAATATAGTCACGAGTATTATCGCATGTCAATGAAAAGTTTATAAACCAATATCTGTAATAGGAATAACTTCGAGCTAATGAATATAAAAGTTGTCCCGTCGAACTTAAATTTCATAATAGCCAATCCACATTGATCCTCGATCGAGTGTAGTTGGTCGAATTTCATCATCGTCATGAAATAGAGGTTGTTTGTTTTTGTACATGGGCAATTGGAATGGGGACGTGGTTGGACAAGATTCGCCGCATCGACCGGTCCTGTGCTGACCGGATTTGAATATAATCTAACATTAAAACTCGTATTAGGATAGTAGAACAGTATTCCGAATAATCTGTTTATGACCAAGAAATACAGTTAGTAGTAAGTAGGTAGGTAGGAAATCGTAGACGTAGATTTTTGAATTAAATCCTATGAGAACGATCAAATGTATGTTTGTTATTGAAAGGTCAGAATTGTGTTCGTTATCTCATATTAGTTTTAGAAATTAGATCGAGGATTTTTGAACGTAAATATATTCCGAGACTCATACACGTTCATATGACGGTAAACTAGCGCCAATTACATATACTTACTTATATAGGTTTAAATAAAAATTATGCAATTATAGACATCGCCCAAACAAACGTATTCATCAAACGAAAGGTATTCCGGTATGGGAATAGAGTCCACTACCCTTGGAGCATCAATCGGGAACGCTAGATACCCAAGTCAGCCAATACAATTTTTTAAATCAAGTGACAACCCTTACAAGAACGATTTGTTATTACTTTCTCGTCACATTTATCCATCATTCAATTTTATACCCACCCATTTCTAATTATTGTATCACTATTTAACTTGTGAGTAATGGGTAGATCTAATAAAATCATTGCCGAACTGATCTGCTGACCTGGGTATATTGCCAGCCCCTGTGGATAAAATCATTCTGTCCATTTGTTTGTTTCTTCTAATCAGAAAAGTATTAAAGACTCTATATTGGATTTCTTCTTTTGACATGACAACGTCTTATAATTCGATGGAGCCGGCTGCACGCACAAAAAAACATGACTTATGCGGCGTTACCTCGCTCTGAGGCGTATTTTCTTATGACGTTGTGACGTTCAACTATCGTCAGTAAACCGACTTTACAGACAATCGATTTTTTATAATTATTTTTGATAACGACCTATCCTTTTTTTAACGTTGAGAAAATCGTTTACGGATACCCGGTCGAGGGGGGTAACAGACCAGGTTATGTCAGACCCCAGTGCCTCCACAGAATAGGAAGACCTAGGTCCTCCTCTCCTTCCAATTCCTGCCGGGAGACTTCGTCTTGAGAATGGCGCGCCAGACGCTTCGTGACATCAGCCACGCAAGACCTATCCCGCAAAACCGATTACCGTAGTCGGTAATCGGTTTTGCGGCAACGTTGGTTTGGCTCGATGAGGTTACTAAACCTCCGTTACCGTTTAGTACACATTGACAGCTTCAAAAATGTGTTTGTTGTCTACTCAACGCCATAACTATTCTCAATGATTCTTAATCTTCTTAATCTGTCCAACGTAGATACGCAGAATGACAAACACTCGATCACAGAAAGACATTCATTGTCAATGCCGTCCGCCGACTTATTCATTGAACCATGTCTAAAGATGTATTATCAACCGTCTTTCAGGATACGAGTTGGTAACTTTATTAAATAGATTTGATTTGGTTCGAAACTAACCTTCGCACTATGAATGTAAGAAATTGTTACAAAGAGGTTAGTTTTTGTTAGCATTTTGGTTATTTTAGTTTTCCTGGGTTTTTTTTTTGAAACAATCACTATTTAATTTTTAGCGTTCTGTACGCGTTACTTTGGTTCATTTTGTTGCTAGGAAATTATTGAAACGAATAAAAATGAGGTATTGCAAAAACTGAATCTCTTCACTGGGTACTTTTGCAACCCGGAATTGTTGTTCAAAAAGTGACGGTGTTGAAATTCAAATTAACAAAACCGATTTTAAATGAGACAGCGTTAAACAAAACGAAAAAAAAAACAATTCTTACGTAATAATACTCTAAGCTCTCATTCAAAAGTTTCATATTGATTCGTGTCAGCGAAGTGTTAAATTACACTGTCATGTGAAAAAGCTATTAGATGTTATTAAACAATTGTTTGTACACGATATTTTGTTTAAAGTTCGGAACTAAAATATTCAAATATTATATTCGATAAATAAATATAATTCTAGCTTCTATTATTTTAAACTTAATTTTAAACGAAAGCTCGTTTTTTATATTTGTTTACTTAAAATAAGTATTTAACCTACTTAATTTTTAAATATTTTATTGCAGTACGATTTCAATAATAACCGGTATCCCGAATATAAATGAAATGCGTAAAAAAAAAAAAAAAATTCGCCGTGCTAATAAAATCGCAACGCCATCACCCCGTCACGCAAAGAAAACGTTCGTCAAACGAAAGTGTAACACTTACTTTAAGTCGGATGGTCGCGGCTCACTCGCTCACTAGCACCTCACACACTGACCGACGACCGCACGCGTTCAACCATACAGGTCCCCACCTAGCTTTCTTCAGAAACCAGCAGACCGCGAGATCAGCGATAGTGTCGCAGACGTCTTGCGTAACGCTCAATCCGATTCGGTGCACGACGTTTTAATTGACGTATTGAGCTCGTTATGGGCTTAAAAAGTACTCACGTATTTTTTTGCTGCTGCGGACCTCTCACTTTGTTTACCTCCTTTGCTTAATTAACTAGCTTAAAACTAATCTTTGCATACGCTATCTACATACATGTGTCTGATAACCACAAAGTGACAATAATATCCTTTTTTTATTGCATAGATGGGTGGACGATCTCACAGCCAACCTGGTGTTAAGTGGTTACTGGAGCCCATAGATATCCACAACGTAAATGCGCCACCCATCTTGAGATACAAGTTCTAAGGTCTCAAGTATAGTTACAACGGCTGCTCCACCCTTCAAACCGAAACGCATTACTGCTTCACGGCAGAAATAGGCAGGGTGGTGGTACCCACCCGCGCGGACTCACAAGAGGTCCTACCACCAGTAATTACGCAAATTATAATTTTGCGGGTTTCATTTTTATTACACGATGTTATTCCTTCACCGTGGAAGTCAATCGTGAACATTTGTTGAGTATGTATTTCATTAGAAAAATTTATACCCGCCTGCGGGATTCGAACACCGGTGCATCGCTTCAACACGAATGCACCGATCGTCTTATCCGTTAGGCCATGACGACTACTAAAAACTATCTTTCAGTGTATCAGTGGTTCATTTTTTTTTTCATATTTAATGCGAGCACTGTACGCTCTTTCGAAAGCACAGCGCTGTGACATGATCATTCTTTAAGCCTTTAAGCCTCTAACATCTAGCGTTGTCCATGAGTGATACTAACCACTTCACACCAGGGTTCCGTGACCCCGTCCGCCTATCTATGTTATAAAAAATAAAAATAAAATATTTGGAACCTGTCATTTTTTATTTATGACTGACTGTACATCGCGTTTTCTCGTTTGAGTGCTTGAGTTTGTGATATATTAGAATGATATTAAAACGGAATGCGGTAATAAAGACGAACAAATCGCTACCAAGAAAGTATAAGGCTAAGTGTAATTTTTTAGAGCCTTCATTAGCTTGCTTGTCCAATTTTTTTGTACAGACATGTTGATTAATTCAAATAATAAAACTCCTTCTGTTTGTGACAGATAAACACTATAATATAGATAGATAGAGAAAATAATCCGAATAAATACTGTCCATTTAGGTTTTAATTTAGGGAGTACACCCTACCACCAGTTAATGTATGTTGTCCATCGCAATGCGCTAGTTAGAATATTCAGAAAAAACTACTACCCATTCTTCAGGGAAGCCCTTAGTCGTCTTTTACGACACCCATCGGAATTTATATAATACTAGCTGACCCGGCAGACTTCGTAGTGCCTCAATCGATAAATAAAAGACCTAAGCTTTTATATAAAATAAACTTAAAACAAACAAAAGGAATCCGTCCGACGGGGGACACATCAAAGGAAAAACAAAATTGTTATTTTTGTTTAATTCCGAGCATTTTCATATTGATCTACCTTTTAAACCTTCTCTGGAATTCTACAAATAATTCAAGACCAAAATTAGGCAAATCGGTCCAGCCGTTCTCGAGTTTTAGCGAGACTAACGAACAGCAATTCATTTTTATATATATAGATATTTTTCATTTATTGATTGTTACCGTATTTTTGACTGGAAATATATTGAGGCGTACTCAAAAATGAAACCAAGTTCTGTTTAGTGCTGTAGTTTATTAGCCTTACAGGCTCGTGAATGATCCCTTTCCGCTGAGTATACAATTATTATCGCACATAATACCGTACAAGCAAATCTCGATTCTCAAAACAATCATAATTGTTTGTTTCTATAACAAACATACCTTCAAAGAAATTAAACAGAACAATTATATTGACGGCTGTTCTATAATCGTGTTTATTAAATAATAATAAAAAATAATAATAATTAATATTTAAATATAAATAATATAAATATAAAAAATAAATAATAACTAAAAAATAATAACCTATTTAATGTGGTGTAGTCCGGCGTTTACCCCAATTTAGTTTAGAAGCTTTGATAAAATGTTTTTTTTTTTACATAAAATAAGCTCAACGTCCTCGCGTTTATAATTGATTATCATCCCTCATGAACATTGACAATGCCAGGCCGTACCCGAAGAAGGATGTCCTATATTATTATAGTTAAACTATGAGTTATGTTTCCAATAGCATTTTTAGGACAGTTATTTTACATCATCAACAAATTTCATAAACATTATCTTCGTTTCACTGTAGGCCTACAAAAAAATCAAACTAACCTAAGCTATTAACTTTATTGAAATTAATGAAATCAATAAGAGATTGACACGCTAATAATAAGACGCCTTTAATTATAGCAATAACGTAATTTATGTTAGCTGATAACAAAACCGGTAGTGGATTACATAACGTTATGTAATATGTACAATGTGGTCAGTCATTCGTCAGCTACGCAATTGACGAGCCCGAGTACATTTTGCAAAAAAAAAAAACGCTTTGAATATGTAAATAATATTAACAACATCTATAAATATATGATCTAAATAAAACATTACGCTTTCACTTCTGTTCAAGAATAATTTAGTATCGTAAACGTTCATACGGATGTGCGTATGTATATCACTGCTCTCTCTGGTATTCTGAAGAATTTTATACCTATTATCAACACGTGCTTTTAATAATTTCAAATGAGTTCTTTAATGCCCTCACTATTACGAATCTCGTAATGTTTGTTATTATCTTTTCGACCATCTTCGTTGACTGGGATTTATAGATGCTGCGACATCATTTCAACCCACGTTCAATTTTTTCACGGTCTATATATGACTTCCTTTCCGTACCATACTATTTCCTTCCCAGTGTTGCTATATTTAATTTTATTCATAATTTATTGCGTAGCTGGAAAGTCATTTTTCAAATTTGCTTTTCAGTTATTTTCGTATCTATTATTTTCTGCACAAAGATGTCTCAAAATTTTTGTTGAGCATATTTTAAATGAAATTTGACAGAGAATTTTGAAGAATAATAAAACGATAATCAGCTCTAAATATTTTATATCTCCTATATATAATAGATACTAAGTAAGCAATAATTAAACCGAGAACCCATTGTATCGTAGTCAGACTAAGTAAACATGATACCAACCAAGCAATAAAAACGGAACGTGTCTCGTTTAATTTTGTTTTCAAGGATGAAACTGAAGTAATAATAATGTATTATTAATACTACACCGCAACATATCTGCTGTATCTATATCTTTTCCAGAATTTCTATAAATTAAGCGATTGCCTGGAAGAGATCGCTTTTAGCGATAAGACCGCTTATTGTGCAAATGTATCTGCTTGTTGACTGTTTAAAAAAACAGTTAATTGTGTTTTGGTGTGCCATAAAGTATATTCTCTTTCTGTCTCTCTCTAATAACGATGTCAATATGAGTATTGAAATCAATGCTAATGCCATAAGCCTCGATTTGTAACTCCCGTCACCAAATATACTTATGTAGGCTAATGAAATATAAATTATTATGTACATACATAAATATAATGTTTGATTACGAGATATGCGTTTCATATTCGAACGAACCCCGGATATAACATGATGCATAATGTATGTGGATACAGAGATATTTCTGCGTGAATGAAGAATTGATTGTACGTTTCAGTCTTACGTAATTAAATAAGTATAGAATAGAATTAGAAAGATTCTAGCACCTTCGATGGAAAAATAGCAATTAAAATAAAATCTTTTTGTAAAACAACAAACAAACTAGTTAAAATATTATTTCCATGCTGCTAAATTTCATATGATATTCGAGTCTCACTGAAACGGACCCTAATTTAAATGTTTAATAATTCAAGTCAGAGTGCTTCGATTTGTTCGCAAGCAGTCTAGAATATACTAAAGCAATACTGTTTATAAAATGTGTTTGCCGTGTATATTCTGTTAATTTTTTTATTGATTTTCATTACGATACAGTATATCGTAAATTATTTCGTGTTCTTTTATTTGTTAAACTGCATATAATCAGTGAATTTATAATGTATTTTTTAAATAGAAAGTAAATATCCAAATAACCCCAAATAAAACATTATTTGGATAAACAGATTAATCTTACTGACTTAGCAGAAGATTTTTTTAATTGAGAATATAAGCTAAGCTAGGTTTTATTCTTTTTTTTATTAGTAATCTATATATTCATACGTGAAGCAAAAAATTTTTACCCCTTTTTACGAAAATTGCGCGGACGGAGGAGCATGAAATTTCCCTCACTTATAGAGAATATACAGGAGGAGTGCAGAATGTTAATATTTTCTTAAATAACGCATAAAAAATACATTAAATCATTAAAAAAAACGTTACACACACTACCATGTATTTGACATACACACACACGCATGTAATAATAATGGCATTAAAAAATCGAAACTATAATTTCTTATTCTTTTATGGGTATCTTTATGGTTATCAGAAACACTAACCAACTAGAACAACCCCACCCAGAGTCCCAATATCAAATATCTTTCACAAAGATAGCACCGGGCCGCAATCGAAGCCGCACCCTGTGGATAGTAGCCTGGCTCACTAACCACTTCATCAATCAGGCGGATAGGAAAACAAGCTTCCAACGTGAATGCCACCATTCATCTTACGATGTGAAGTCTGACTAATATGATATAACTATGACCTAATACATAAATCTAAGTCGTCCTTATTAAGGAGGCACTTATTATTTAGATTTTTCCGGCCCCAACATTTTAGCCAAAACGATAAGTGTTTGGCGGCAGAAATAAGGGTGCACGTACAAAATATTTATTTATTTATTTATTTATTCAGCAAAAATGTAAAGGGCATGCGACCTGCAGGCGAAGTAAATTTTCAATTTCGTAACAAGTTCACACTCTAAAAACTAAAAACTTGCAAACGTTCCTAATGCCCTGTGTCCATTCACGCAGTTCGCACACACATCAATTTTCTCCAGGTCGTCCAATCCCGTTTTGGCAGAATAGCCTTCCTAGGACCATGGTATGTAAGTAATGAAGATCTTCACGTCGTCCGACAACTAGAACCGAAAAGTGAGTATCTAGACAGGATCAGAACGCGTTTTTGATAAAGCGGCGTGTCACGATAACCCTCTTACCGTGGCTACCTCTAACCACATATCCGATCCAGACGCTAGAGAAGCGCAAACCCACCATCGCCTAAAACATGTCTTGTCGGATGCACTTTAGGTGCTTTGAGGCTCTTTAAGCACTGCTTGCCGTTCAAGAGTTTGACGACAGCCTAGCTCATAGACACAACCCACTGAGTTTCTCGCCTGAACTTCTCAGCGAGTCACAATTCTGACCCAGTGGTCAATTCAGCAAAGCACTGATTTTGCAAGGGCTAGTGTTAGCAATTCTTTCAGGTTGAGCCCGTGAGCTCACGTAACGTTCAATATTCCTTTAGATTGCCAGCGATTAGGTAAGAAAAAATAAAGAGCAAAAGTGGGAGTATTACACTATGAGGCTTTCTCTACTGGTCAACTATTCGGTCGTAAATTAGTAAGGTAAATCGGATAAGAGGCCTAAAAATGAGTGAAGAAGAAAATAGAAAAATCTAATCATAATTTAAATTATTACCGCTGTATAGCAAGCGTCTGTAGAAATTAAAATTATTTGCTCATCTAGCGTAGGACAGGCATAATATTATGTTTAAGTAACAATATGTTTAATTATTATGTTTAACTCAATAATTTTAAAATCAAAACTTCAAATAAGAATTAGATTTATTTTTCATTCCACATAATATTATTTCAATTAAAAACTTCGCAACACATTCAGATCGATCTAAAGGATATCTAAACTGCGTTAAAACTGGAACAAACTAATTTTCTATTAATTGACTGGCCACTATAATGACGGTCACATCCGAAGTGTTGTGGGAACATGCTGGTGACTTGGTTTTATTACAATTCAATTAACATTACAATGGTCTATTAGCATTTTTAATATCTTTGAATGGAGACGAGGAAACGGCCCCGTTAATGCTGGACAGTAGATATAAAAAGCAAATACTTGATCTGGACACGATAATTTCTAAAGTAAATATAATAAATTTTGTCCTAATCCTTTATTCTAGATTTTTCCTTTTCCTTTATGCTTTATTTTAGATAGAAAGATTACGGGTCGGGATGAATGGAGTTATACAGTTTTCTAAACACGGAAGTTTTCAGTCCGCTTTAAAACTCTTGAACTATTATTATTCGTCATCATTATTATTATTATTATTTCATGATTTTAGCAAACGAATATGTTCTCTCACTTAAAAGCTAATAATGTCATTGTAATTTTCCATAATTTCAAATATTTATTTATCTTTACCCCGTACCTACTTTTTTTTTTTTTTTTTTTTTTTTTATGATTGAAAGTTTACTGGTGGCCCGAAGGCCTTTCCAGTTTCACCAGGACAGGTGGGCGAGCAAAGGCTCAGCCAAGAGGGGTGGGATTTGCTAACAACTGCCCGAGCGCCTCCGAAGGAGACCTAACAACTCAAGAGCAATTGTTTCGCGAATGAATCTACTACCGGATCGGAATCGCGACCCGCTGAGAAGATCCGGCGAGAAACTCAGCGGGCTGATGCATGGGTTAGGTTGCACGTCGACCTCTTTGTCGAGTTCGACGAGTACGGTTACCGGGGTCCCTAAGCCTGCCCCTAGTATTAGAGCTGAAGGCATCTAATGCAAAGGTTATTGGATCTGATGGATCCGTAAGGACGTGTCTAGGGCGTCGACGGTGACTGGCTCCTGCATGATCAGGATTCGGGGAGTAGTCAGCGGCGGCAACGATAAGGCGATTATCATGACGCATAGCCTTATCGAAGTATCGTTCCGACGCTGACTTCATGTATTTCCGAATTGATTCGAGGCCCAGGTCGTCGTGTAGGTCAACGTTCCTCACGAACCACGGAGCCCCGACAGCTAACCTGCAAAAGCGGGATTGTAGGGATTGGAGGGTGTCTATGTGTGTGCGGGCCGCGTGAGCGAACACCACACTCGCGTAAGTCATGACGGGCCTTATGCAAGTTTTGTAAAGTGTCACCTTGTTCCGAAGGGACATTTTACTCCGCTTACAGATCATGGGGTAGAGTCTACCGAGAATAAACGCGGCACGGTCACGGACTGATTTTATATGCGGGCGGAATGTCATCGATGCATCCAGGGTAACGCCCAGGTACTTGACCTTCCTGGCCCAGGGTATGGGTTGTCTAAAGAGAGTAATCGGGGGTGTGAGATTCCTCCTCCTAATCCGGGAGGAAATCCGTGTGGAGCTTCCCCTCTGAAATAGCACCGCAGTACTTTTCGCTGGGTTGATGTCTATGCGCCATTTTCGGAACCACTGTCCTAGGGCTAGGGCTGCGCTCTGAAGCTTCTTCGCGATTAGGGACTTATTTCTACTAGAATAGTAAACAGTCGTGTCGTCGGCGAATAAAGCTAAATGGGTCGGCGGCGACCGGGGAATATCGTTGACGAATAAGCTAAATAGGAGGGGTGAGAGGACAGAGCCTTGCGGGACTCCAGCTGTGAGAGGTCGTGGGGAGGAGCGGGTTCCCTCGACTCGATATCGAAAAGAGCGGTTCGACAAGAAGTCCCGTATGATGAGCACGAGACTATCCGGCACGCCCATGTTGAATAGTTTGAAAATCAAACCATTGTGCCAGACTTTGTCGAACGCTTTTGCGACGTCGAAGAAGAGAGCTCCCGTGTATAACGGTTTTGGTCGATTAAGCCCCACAAGAATGTGCTCCGTGAGGCGGTGCACCTGTTGAACGCATGAGTGATTTGTACGGAATCCGAATTGTTCATCGATAAGAATGCCCTTGGATGAGACGAAGTCTCTGAGGCGTTTGTAGAGCAGACGCTCATACAGTTTGCCTAGAGACATGAGGAGGCTAATCGGGCGGTAGCTCGTCGGATGATTTTTTGGTTTACCGGGTTTATGTATGCCGATAACGTCCGCTTCTTTCCACACCGCGGGAAAGATACAGTTCGCCATAGCGGCATTGAAAATAGATGCCAACATCACGATGAGTTGGACGGGTAGAAGTTTAATAACGCGGTTGGATATACCGTCGGAACCGGGAGCCTTGCGAGGACGTAGGTCTTTGATCAAGTCTTTAACTTCCATCGGGGTGACGGGTGGTAACGCATCAGAGGGTGGCAAGGAGGCTCTGCGTTCTACCTCACTGTCTACTAATTCTACATGAACAGGGTCCACGGATTGAGTGCTGGGCGTGCACTGGGTTTGCAATGTATCGGCCAGCAGCTCTGCTTTTTCGTCATCATCGAGCGCCGCGAGTCGGCCTGAGGGGCCTACGAGGGGGGGCATAGTTACTACCGTATCCGATTTGAGAGTACGAGCTAAGCGGTAGTAAGACCTTTGGGAGGGCGCGAGTCCTTCTAAGAAGTCAGACCATCTGGCATCTCGGACTTCGGCGATGCGAGACTTTACGTCGCGTTGTAGGGCACGCATTCGAATACGATTTTCCGCGGTAGGATACCTGTCGTAGGCGCGTATCGAGGCGTTCTTAGCTCTAAGAAGTTCCCTAATATCGTCGGACAATTTGAAGCGGTGAAGGAAGTCCTCCGCTACAACTTGTTTCGATGACCTATCTAATGTCGAGGTGATGTGTGACGTTAAGATGTCTATGGCTTCAGCGGTATCCTGAGGAGACGGGATAGAGTCCGGGTTAAACGGGAGCGATGGTGGATCAGATTCAGCCAGGCTGATGCCCAGCGTGTGCCAATCCACCACAGTCCTCGTGACGGGAACGGAATCGGGAGCGCGACCGAGCTTCATAACGACGGGACGGTGGTCTGAATCTAACTCTGAAACTACTTCGATCGAGTGTAAGCGCAGAGTTACGTTTTTTAATAACGCTATGTCGAGTATATCCGGGCGATGCGCGATATTTAGCGGGTAGTGAGTCGGGGTTAGCGGAGCGACGATATCGAAGGCGAGATCATCGACTAACGCGTCAAGCCGCCTGCCATTCGGGGTTGTGGTGTGTGAGTTCCACCTGATGTGTTTACAATTTAGGTCGCCCGCCAGAATGACAGAGCTCCCCATACCGAGCAGCGCCTCGATATCACTGCTTAGAACGATCTTATCCGGTGGAAGATAAACGGACGCGATAACGATCGGCGCGTGTCCCGTCAGTGAGATTCGGCACACTGATGCTTCGATATTAGCGAGCGCGGGAGGATCGAGCGGGACGCAATGCAGGGCTCTTCTATAGTAAATGACGGTACCACCACCACGGGCAGAGAGCCTGTCGTTCCTGACCATGTTATAGTTCGCGATTTTAGGGTCACGGCGCGCGGGCTTAAGTAGGGTCTCCTGCACTAAAAAGATATCAATTTGGTGGTCACGCAAAAAGTCAGAAACCTGATCACGTTGATTTGCGAGACCGTAAGCGTTAAAAAATCCTATCGTTACGGATAGGGGCTTTATTCTACTTATATACGCCATTGATTACCGGCGGAGTGAGGGGAGGACGTACGTATTTAATGACGCGTATACGTCGGCGTATTCCTGCACAACGGCGATAAAGTGTTGTGCAGTGGAGGCAGCGCGAATGGCGTCGCCCAAAGCGTTAACGCGCTCAAAGTTGATCGACTGAAAGAAGTCGATCGCTAAAGCGAGATTGTCGGACGCGGTCGGAGGGCAAGTCGCGGGGGAGGGACGAGTCGCGGGGGCGGGACGAATCGCGGAGGAGGGAGTTGTAGCCGTGTTCGTGTACGGCAGCGGTTTTGCCCAGGCCGAGACACTGGGCACCGCCGCCGGAACGAACGCTGGCTTAGCCTGCGACGCAGAGGGTGCCGAGGCTTTGATGTCTGGGCCGGAAGCTCGGAGGCGGTTTTGGCGGGCGACGCGGCGATTTATTTTAGGGGCTCGGGGGCAACCACGGTAATTCGCGGGGTGACCCTGTGTTCGACACAGGACGCAGCTAGGCGGTTCCGTCGCGGTTTTTTGGTCGCGAGCGCAGAGGGCCGTGGCGTGATCGCCCAAACACTTAACACATCGGGGGCGCGCGTGACAGTTACGGGAAGAGTGCCCGTACAATTGACAGTTATGGCACTGGCTAGGAGTGCCTTTTTTATGGGGGGCTTCGACAGCGATACCAGAGAGCCTACAGACGGTCTGTGTGTTAAAGATTTTCTTACCCTCGGGGGTAGGCTGGAGAGCGACTAGAACCATATTATATGGCTCCCTACCGCGACCGGTGTGCATACGGTGCACAGAATTCACTGGTAGGCCTTGTTCTAACAGGTCGGCTTTTACGAGCTCTACATCTAACTCTTTAGGGATTCCGCGTATTACAACGCGGAGTTCGCGCTCCTCCTGGAGCGTATACGTATGGAAACTTATACGCTCCTTACGGAGGTAAGAAGAGAGGGCCCTATGGTCGTCGGGTGTTTGAACCTTAATTTGAATGCCGTTCGCGAGGTTACGGGCATTCGTGAAATTTATATTTTTGGCCTTAAGGGCCAGGCAAACTCGATCCCAAGCTGCCTTCTCCTGAAGGATAACCGGGGGAGGGGTCTGGGTTTTATTTTGTGCCACCGGACGCGGCGACGGAGTGGCACGGGCTGGGGGCGCAACGGGAGTCTGAGGGCGGGGGCGCGACGCGTTCACGGCTTTGCTAATTTTAGCGGCCGCGGGAGCTCGAGACTCCGCGGCACGCTTCTTACCCTTCTGTACCAGGGTGAATCCATCCGTCGATGAGGCGGGGGCGAGGTCGACCTCCATGTCCGAGTCAGAGTCGGAGCACGAGGAGGCGGGTGCAGGCGACCTACGAGCAAGTGTAGGTGTTTTAGAGGGCGCGACGGAGGCCGCGGATGATCGCTCAGCTGAAACGATGGTCACGGCGGACGACGCAGCAGCTTTTCTCGCCAGTATAGGCGACACGGGAGCGGCAGGCACGACAGAGGCTGCGGTGCTCAATGCAGAAGCTCTGCACGCAGGTACAGGCGACGCAGGAGCAGCGAGCGCGGCGGAGTCCTCGAGAGGGCTCGCAGTGTGATTGGCCTTGAAGGCCAAAAACTCCGAGGCGAGCTGTGGGTGGCGAAGTCGGAGGAATTCCGCGAATACAGCGTCCATGATCGCCCGTACCTACTTGTGGGTGACGTAACACGTATGTATGGTGTTGTCAGAGGATAATGTACTAGACACAAATAAAAATTTTACTGTCATAAAATACTCGTGAAAACCATATAATATTCTATCGAATTTGTGTTTTAATAGATATTATACGTCTAATCAATCAAAGCGGTTCCGCTAGGTTAATTGCATTGCGCATTGAAACATTTATTTCCATTAGCAATTTAACAGACCCAGTAAATTAGTATTATGCGTGCATTCTTAAATTATGTAAGCGCATTGCACTGATTAGCTCATACTGAAGACTCTAGTTAGGCTAGTTTAGTTATTAAATTTCGGCTGTTCTCCATGCACACCTTGATCTAATTTTTTTTTTTTCATACATCGAGAATTGCCACTGGCGATATTAACGCAATAGCTTGTTTGTCATGATAATTAATTAGCATTGATATTATTTTCAACATGTTAATAATACTTAAACGGAATGTTGCTAAAAAGTTTTAATATCTGTGTTTGACATTTGATGAAAGTACAAGAATGGTACTTATCCATTTATGTAACAGGTGGACTGCTGTGACTCATAGTATATAATGTATATTTTAATGTAAATTAATTTTAAGCTGAAATAGATTCTAGGTATAATTTTAACAAAATAATTCTTATTAGTTTCTGAATTTAGAATTTACTGAGAACAATATTAACAAAAATGGTACAAATAAATATTCATTTAGAAGAATCCACAAAGATCTGTAGTAGTTTTTGTATGAGCCCCACCAAACAATCTAACTGGAGTTTTATTCCAATCAATAAAAAGCATTTCGTTGTTGTTCATCGTTGAATCGACCATTGAACATTTTTTGTAGTTCTGTACTATAAATTCTATGCCAACATTCTTAGCCCTGACAGGGGACAAAATATGCGTCATGTCAATACTTTCATCTGGTTGAACGTATAGTACACGATCATATAATTCCACGTTTTTACATACTCTCGGTCCTAAAGATCCAGGAATCCTCACGCTTTCCTTGTCTAAATCTGATCTATACCTATTTATATCAGGAACTGTTTCGTCACCCCCAACGAAACTCTTTTTCTTCTGTTCTTCATCTACGCCAATAACATTACGTTCATTCAACGCGTTGCCTAATTTAACGTTTTTATTGAAGTTATTGTTGATCCGGGCTTTCGAGTTCCCGGATATCACTAAATTAAGTTTATCAGAGATTTTAACTTTCTTCTCGTGTTCGGGAAGAAAACCGTGATTATATTTAAGTATGGATATTGAATTTTTATTAGAATCAGACTGGTTTGATACTTCCACAGCCAATTCACGTCCTTTCAGAAGGGTTGCTTCCTCGTTTTTATCAAGTTTGTGATTTTGATTTCTATATTTAACCAGGGCCGATGGATACTTTTTATTGAAAGCAGAAATCTTTTTGTCGAACCCAGATTTTCCATCAGAATCCATATTGATTTGTCGCGGTGTAAAATCGTTGCTGTAAGTCTTTACATTGTGCCATTTGTTCCCGTTTGATAAACTTTTTGTATACATATCTTCAACTCTTTTTGACTCGGTATTTTGTGAATCTTCAAAGAAATATTCTAGTGATTTTAAAAAAGGTAATATGGTTAGGAGATTATTGTGTTGAAGCGTGACTTGTGGTGAATATTTAAGACTTTTTGTATTTTTCGGTAAAGAAAACGGTTGTGGTTTCAAGACTTCTTCAACACTATTACTACTTTCATCACTATTTTGATCATCAACATTTCTGTAGAATCTGTGCTCTTTGTTTTTCTTAGATGTACCTCGACTTGTAATTTTTACTTGTTTAGGTTGAGTCATCGCATGAGTCTTGATTATACTACTTCTCAAGTCATCTTCAAGTATTTGTACATTAATTTGAGCATTTTTTTTATTTGTATCGAATCTTCTTTCAACCAAATTACGCCGCTGAAATTGTGGAGGTGGCCGCAATTTAGTTATTTTTAATTCTGAAGGATAGGGAAACGAATCGGATAACTTTATTAGAGGTATCGTTGATGGCACTTTTTTATGTTCTCTATTATAAAAATTAATACTTTTCAAATAATTTAATACACTGCCAGCAAATTTTGAACTCGTCCATTGACCATAAACTTTTGTATTCTTTTGAACTGGTGGAGGCGTTTCAACTTCTGATATCGTATTCAGATATTTACTGTAGCTAGAGTTTTTATTTCGAATACTGGAATCATCGTTTATTTTATAAAAAGATAATGGTGGCTTTTCAACTTCAAATAATTGAGATTTCAATTTTTGCTTCGGAGGGATCAGCGGGGGTGGAGTTTCAAATTCTGATATAATTGGCAATTCATGAGTTCCAGTTACGGATTGTTCGGTTCTACTTAATGTTTTTGTGGTAGTTTTAAATTTTCCGGCATGACCAGCGTCATTGACGAAATTCCAAAAATTCATTGGATTTTTTGTTGTAGACCTAGAATGATTGGGTAATTTAAAATAAAAAATTTCTTTAGAAGTATCGCTGTCTGTTTTAGTGGGTGTTAAATTAACACCGACTTCATGTTCAACGAAACTATAAGGAGTCCTGAATTTTATAAAACTTTTTGTTTCATTGGTGACTACTGGCTGAAAAGGAGTATTTTCGAAATTGTTGTGAATTTCATCAGTTTGTAGATCTCCAAGAATGATGTAGTTATTACGATGTTGAGTTTTTAGCTTGTTTTTGGAAAAAGGTTTCTGCGTGTGTTGTGGGTCATTTTTATTCGTATAATTTTTTTCGATAGTTGAAGCAAGAATCATATTCACGCCAAAAATTTCACCTTCTAAACCATTTGATGACCCTAGAAAGCAATTATTAATAATTTTTATTTATATTCATAAAATGTGAAATAATTCAAATATGCCATTCGAAATGAATTTTGATAAAGATACCATTGTCAGCGGTGCCGTATCCCACAATAATACTTCCACCTCCTGGGAGTACATGACCATAAAGCTGCAAAACAAAAGCACTTCATATTTATTGAATTTAAAACTATCAATTACAATAGTTCAATAACGAAAGTCGTATATTAAATTTCGCGACCGATCTAATGCTAGGAATAAGAATAACATTTCGTAACATTCAAGGCATTGATAGGCCTGCGGTGATCATGATTTCAAGAGCTGTCTCTTTACTGTATGAACGGTGACCTTCACATTGGTCTAGTTTCGTAATAGCCGTCTATGTGGACTTATCACATGATAATCTCGACGACCTGACGTGGCGTGACCTTAAGCAGTTGTTCAAACCTAAATATCTTCACAAATTTTATATTGTTTTAATCAACGAAGCGTTACGGTGTAATGCTTTCCGACGTTTCGTTTTGCGCGATTTAATGTTAATCGATGTAACTGCTAGTAAACCCGATAATTGTATTATCATTAACTTTGTGTTCGCTTGAAATTTTTAATCGGGCTATTATTTTATCGACAAGAAAATGAAAACGAAGTGGCGTGTTGCATCACAACAAACTTAAAAATAACGTAATGTAATTGATGAAAAATTCACCAACACTATGTAACTACGAATTATTGTACATATTACATGGCTCACACATAACTGACAGATTACACGTATTCGTGCGATTTCTTTGTTAGATGTTTGTTGATTGATTGGCTGTTGTCGTCGTAACTCTCACAATTTCAAATCTTTTTCATTTCATTTACATTATCAATTAACGATATCTGGTCTTAAAAATCGATATCTGAGAGATATTTGCCAAACTTTTTAAATCGTAACAAAACATCTATCTATCTATATATATAAAAATGAATTGCTGTTCGTTAGTCTCGCTAAAACTCGAGAACGGCTGGCCCGATTTGGCTAATTTTGGTCTTGAATTATTTATGGAAGTTCAGAGAAGGTTTAAAAGGTAGATAAAAATAACAATTTTGTTTTTCCTTCGATGTGTCCCCCGTCGGACGGATTCCTTTTGTTTGTTTTAAGTTTATTTTATACAAAAGTTTAGGTATTTTATTTATAGATTGAGGCACTATGAAGTCTGCCGAGTCAGCTAGTTGTCAATAAAAAAAAAAACAATGCTCTACGCCTGCAAAACTTACGCTTTGTGCTGCCTCGCAAGAAACAAGCCTGGAATCAACGTACAAGGCCCAAGCTCCGTAGTCCGATTGATAAGACAGACATATGTGTTTCCAGGCATCTTTTACTATGTCAACAGCGGTGCTAGACGTGACTCTACCGTCAATAGATAGCTTCAAGTTACGGCCGCCAGAATCCAAACAGAGCCTAACGATACGATTGTTACCGTTTGCTGTGGAAACAAAAAAACAACTATAAGTGCGTGAATTTTTTTACTGGTGGTAGGACCTCTTGTGAGTCCGCGCGGGTGGGTACCACCACCACCCTGCCTATTTCTGCCGTGAAGCAGTAATTCTTTTCGGTTTGAAGGGTGGGGCAGCCGTTGTAACTATACTCGAGACCTTAGAACTTGTATCTCAAGGTGGATGGCGCATTTACGCTGTAAATGTCTATGGGCTCCAGTAACCACTTAACACCAAGTGGGCTATGAGCTCGTCCAAACATATAAGCAATAAAAAAAAAATTGTCGAACGTGTAAATTATATTGTTTTTTTTTGAAGTAACTAAAACAGGTTTCATTATTTATTTCGTAATCCGCGAATTCTTTATGCGATTACGATGTAAGTTTTGCTTTTTGCGTGTGGCGCGAGCATGACATGATATTGCCGATACTGTGCTCATTAATTAAATGCTATTTGATCGTATTTATTACGAGATATAGTGAGCTGTTATGATAGTAGTGAATGGTAAAAAGTTTGTAACGTCGTGGTTCGTATTTGAAGGGTGAGATACCCGTTGTTGCAATATCATTGAGAATTTGACCTCGTTGGAAAACAATAAATAAATAAATGATTGGGGACAAATCACATCCGGTCATCTGGCCTCGAACTAGGATTCTTTTTACTCGAGGAACTAGAGATTTAGAGAAATATCTATTTACATTTAAATATATACATAAATACATATTAAACGCCCAAATGCAAAGCAAATAAACTCTTCTTTGTGACGAATTTAGATTGTTGGTGTTTGAATGTTTGCAGTACTTTTTCTTAACTTATCATCGGTAGTCTAAGGGGCTATTCGATTTTCGCGCGGAGGTAGTTGAGCGCATGGGCTCAACCTGAGAGAATTGCTAACACTTGTCTTAGCAAAAACAGAGCTTCGCTGAATCTACTAGCGGATCGGAATCGCAACCCACTGAGAAGATCTGGCGAGAAACTCAATGGGTTGTATGGGTTCGCACGTCGAACTCTTCATCATAGTTGACAGTAGATCTGGGGGATCCGACAAAACATGTTTTTGACGACGACGGCTTTGCGTTGGCCCATCGCCTGAATCTGATACGTAGTTAGCGGTTACCACGATAAAAGAGGGTTATAGTGTCGCGCCGCTTTTCAAAGTAGCATTCTGACGCTTTCCTTAAGATACTTAAGTATCAGTTCTAGATTTAGGTCGTCGTAAAATCAACATTCCCTCAGATACCACGGTGCTCCGACGGTTATCCTGCAGAAACGGGACTGGATAACCTGGAGAGAGTTAATGTGTGTATGTGCCGCGTGAGCGAACACTACACTTGCATAGATCCTGGCGGAATATATGCAAGTTTTGTAGAGTGTCACCTTGTTATAACGAAGGGACAATTTATTTCGCTTGCAAATCATCGGGTAATGTTTACCATAAGTGGCGAATTTCACGTTTAAGTTTAATATGAAAACGTCTCACTGCCTACGTCGGTAAAAAAGGCATTTGTAAATGATTTAATTAATTTATTACTGTTCTTAAGAAATAAAAAAGACAAATTTCATATTTTTACTGAATCGTCTCTTTAAAACACTCCTCCTTTTAAACAAATTACGGGTTTGAAATATTAAAATTTTATTTTCAATGAAGGTTTTGATGTACACTAAAAATTTATAGCAGATATATTTTATATAAATTGTAGCAAGCATAAAATAGTTAAATGTAATTTTTCGGGAGTTCGGTATAGAAAGATATAAGACGTTTTGTTAGTCCATTCACGCACGTACACACGAACGACACTTTTTCTAATACAATAATGTTCATTCAGTTGTTGAGACTCAATCATAATCACTAAGTCCTACATTGATTTGATGTATGAGATACGATACATTATTATTTTTGTGTGTTCTCTTTGACATCAGTTATCTGAAGGTGCAAAATCGAATTAACCCCTTTTTTTAATTGATAACGCTAAAGTTTATTATTAACTATTAACATAAATGAAAAAGCGCTTGACAAAGAGACGATAAAATGGTAAGAAGCTGTTTCGTGTTTACCTATTTCTGGATGACATTACGCACAGTGCTTTGTCGTTTGAAATTTTGTTTTTATTTTGTCTCAATAATCTCTAACATCTTTCTTCATTATGCCTTTACTCCCGATGTATTTATAAATTGCGTGAAATCGGTCTGTTGAATCAGAGGCTTACGTTCTGAAGTGCTCTTGCAATTTATATGATCCACTTTATAAGTCATTTCCATAATTTTTCGTCAATTACAATTACAATAACTGGTACACTACTGAGCATTCACTTTTCGATTAAGCACACTCTGTCCACCTTTTGCACAGATGGCTGACTAAATAAGTTACGGGTAAAATATTTTATAGCAAATTACATTTAATAACACAGACATATAAAAACCAAACATAGGCATTACGGGCCGTATAAGTAATAATGAATTTCGCCCACATTTGTGCAGTGTACTAAATGTTATTCTGAATAGCCCGATACAAGTGACCTTGACATATTAATTCTTATTTGAAGTATAGGGCCTATGAAGCCAAGCTATGATACCACACAGTAAACCCCCTTTAAATAGACTTTCTGTTGGATATCACAAAGCGTCACTCCATGCTTTAAGTTTTCAGTGTGAGATGAATCCTCTCGCCGCACGTTACTCTGTAGTTGACTATCCTCTCTTTATCAGAATAGTACCACAGTTAACATTATGTATTGGAATCATTCATGAAAATAGATAATGATAGCAAAACTTAAATCCTAATACAAAATAAGACGATGGTAAAATCATATTCAATTGTTTTTTTTGCATTACGATTAGCTTAACCTAAAGTTAAATGCAGTGGCGCGCGTGATTCCATCTTGAGAGAGCTGTAAGGCACCCCCCACTTTTGATGAACAGCCTCACCACGTGTGAAGTTACTAAAGCGAAAAGCTTTTAAAGTTAGCATTAAAAATTTGTACATGTTTCCGTTTCATTAGTCTTCCTGCAAAAGGAACACTAAGCCACCCAGTGTTTAAACGTATTTCTATCTAACCATTTCCACTTCTATTTTTTTTATTTTTTTTTATTGCTTAGATGGGTGGACGAGCTCACAGCCCACCTGATGTTAAGTGGTTACTGGAGCCCATGGACATCTACAACGTAAATGCGCCACCCACCTTGAGATATAAGTTCTAAGATCTCAGTATAGTTACAACGGCTGCCACCCTTCAAACCGAAACGCATTACTACTTCACGGCAGAAATAGGCAGGGCGGTAGTTATATAGTTCTTTCACCAGAAACTATCCAGAAGCCTCTAGAACATTCAACTAATGTTACCACCATTGTGCTGACTTATAAGCCAATTTATAAATGTATACTACAAGCATAGTATTACCATGTATGTATATATTATGGAAGAAATGAAAGGAAACACCAACAGTCGAGCCGCGATAAAATGACACAAGCAAGCAAGTTTATATTTTCAGCTTAAATGATGAAATCGAAGCAAACGCACTTGGGCAACACCACACCAGTTTTGGACAAGCTCATTTTTATAAAGCGGGTCATATGAATTATGTGCCCACAACAGCATAGAGAATGCTTACTCAATATTTTGCTTTTGTTTCATTAAAACAATTATGAGCATGGCATAAGATATTATATAAAAAAAAAAATCGACTGTCTTTTAGCAAGGAATTGGACAGTTGAAATGTTTTGCGTTATCACAAAATTATTCATCATTAAAATTTAAAATTTCTCAAATTAGTTATAAAACATACGATTTTTTTATTTATTTTCGTCGTTTTCCTAGAGTCGTAGAAATAAATAGAACTGCTTTAAATACATAATTATGTAGTAAAACCGGTCATGCTTCGCTGTGATGATAGGTAATTTTGTGAAAAGCATCGCTTTCTTGAAACTATTCACGCACCATCTATGTTATGTTTATGGTACTATGACGGAAACCACGGTTGGATTTTTTTTTTATGATTCTAAGATTACTGGTGGCCCGAAGGCCTTTCCAGTTTCACCCGGACAGGTGGGCGAGCAAAGGCTCAGCCAAGAGAGATGGGATTTGCTAACAACTGCCCGAGCGCCTCCGAACGAGACCTAACAACTCAAGAGCAATTGATTCGCGAGTGAATCTACTACCGGATCGGAATCGCGACCCGCTGAGAAGATCCGGCGAGAAACTCAGCGGGCTGATGCATGGGTTAGGTTGCACGTCGACCTCTTTGTCGAGTTCGACGAGTACAGTAACTGAGGTCCCTAAGCCTGCTCCTGGTATTAGAGCTGAAGGCGTCACGGTTGGACTACGACAACTACAAGTGTACCAAGCTTCATAGCAATCGAATCGACTTTTCAGAAAATCATTGTTCATATTGATAAATTGATAGTTAAAAAAATAATAAGTCATTACCTATGAAGTTGCCGGTTTACAATACTGACGATTTGAAACTTATTTACCTTAATTTATGTATGCTTGGCAATAATACATTCTAGATTCAAATGAATTTTATTTTAAGAATTCTATTTTAAAATTCGGTCATTCGTTTATTGATTAGTGCGTTGTTTTCTCTAAATTTGTATCCTTTTCATCAATGTGGACACAATAAAAATACCAGTCATTTTGGAATACGAGTGACATCGCGGTAGTAATGCCGCGCAAACGACTCATAACATTAATGACGAATACGAAGTGAGCACTGCAAACGAACGCACGACACGTTACGGATTTGGGCGCTTCCGAAGTGGAAAGTTTGATTATAAAAATTGAACAACTTGGTCACCCAAAAACTAAGGACAACAACGACGAATTATGGGCGGTGGTCATGTTGGTTAGATCCTGGTTCAGCACCTGGGCTACGACCCAAACGAAAACTTAGCCCTTGAAAAAGTCATGGTCACTGTTTGGTGGTCCAGTGCCAGTATAATTCATCATAGCATCTCAACTTCTTGTTAATGGCTCCAGCATTACTGCGGATCCAGAATCATTGAAACAGATGTCATTGATCTCGTGAATTCATAAATAGTCACTCTCGCGATATAAAAATGCAAATTTCTCTTCATATAATATAGAATTAAGTTAATATCCTAGATAACAGTTTAATGAGATAAAGCCTCATAAAAATACTTCTGCATTCCTTGAAGAATTAGTGGTTTTTTATTTATTGCATAAATAAATTTGATTTAATAAAAATAAATTAATAGCACGTATTACTTACCAACGTAGGTAAAAATTGTTTGATCACCGTTTGTCTTGTAAACACGAATCCAAGAGCAAAAGGTAAACTCTTTCAATGGGGGTGTTTCGACGTCATACTGCAGAAACTACAAGATAAGGGATACGTAATATAGTAGGTATGAAAGGAACAAGATTTTTTTTATTATTACAATATGAAATTACGGAAATACATTTGTACACATAAAAATATTTAAGGATAATTTATACTGAGATTGTATAATTATATTAATACCGACTTTGAAAAGATAAAATTTTATTTTAATACACTAAATCAATTAAGATGATTAGCGTTATTAATTGATATTGTGTGGGCTTTTCGGTGACTAGAAATAAAGATTTTATAAACCTCATATACCTTATATACTCACCTGCAGCTAAAGTGCAAGCAACTGTACAATATTTCAACTTCAATCAGAGCGATTGAAAATGGATTGAGTGCAAAGAGAAAATTATTTTTCTGAGAAAGATTTACTTTTGTACTGCTTGTACTGACAAATAAAATTATAAAAATATAGAATGAAAGAACTACCTAGTAGTGCATTGTATTCTATAATAAGTTCTTACCTGAGCGTAACCCTTCTGAATGAGAATTATCTTGTAAACGGATCTGTTAATTGCTTCCCCGACAATTAACAAACTGAAGAGCACAAAAACGTGAAACAGCATTCTATAAAATACAATAAAGGATAAAATTTCAACAGAACAAAAGCGCGTTAGGTATGATTTCCGATTAAAAGAATGGGACAGCCGCTATGCAATACATTTGAGACTACGACCTCATGTCCCAAGGAAATCGCATTACACGGATACTGGTAATACCAGCTGGGCAGTGAGCTCATTTACCAAATAAGGCTGGCAAAAAAGGTGGCTTCCCGTACCCTTAACTTAAATATTACTAAAATGCAAACTAGATTCACTTACTTGATCATTCACAGAAAGCTCGTTAAAAGATGCTTCGCGTAAAAGATGCCTAATCGCAAAAAAAACTAAAATAATATCAGGCTCGTTTTGACTTAAATACAAATCCGAAATGCTTGAGTGTAAATTTGTTATCTTTTTTTAAAGAATTCCGTCTGAACTATCTCTTAAAATGTCTATACTGTGCAAGAAACAACAGTCGAACTGACATAATCCGACTTCAACGAATACAATTGCTTCGATTGTATGTTTGTAAACCGCGATGTTTATTAAATTGCTCTCATCTGACTATCTCTTAGAAAATTCTTTAATGTTGAAATGAATGTTCTTGAATCTTGAATGTTCTATTATTCACAGGTTTGAAATTTAATGTTTTTGAGACCATTTCATTTAAGAAGACTATAATATAGCTTATCTTGGAAACAAGCTAGCATAATACTAAATTTTAATTATGTTTTTGAATTAATTAAGCGCTCCGGATGTAAATCAGTCATGGCTCAATTTTGGCCTTTTAATACAAAAACAACTATCGCAAACGAATCTATTACGAAACAGTAAATAACATGTCCTGGTGAAACTGGAAAGGCCTCCGGGCAACCAGTAATTTTTCAAACATAAAAAAAAGAAGTAAATAACATGTCGTAAATCTTATTTGTACCCAGGTGAAGGCACCAGCTTACTATATGGGGAACCAAGCTCCAAGTACGCTGCCTCGTGGTGGCTCCATGCTGCGGGCCTTCTCTCCAGCCGGCCCCCCCGTCCCCGCAGACCGAGTGAAGACCATCCCCGTAACAGGTAAAACCCGTTTGACGTTTACGTCATCAATTCCAGGAAGCTGGTAAATTGTAGTCATTTCCTTGAACGTCCGGATTTCGACATCGATTTCCTGTTTGTATTGACGTTGAGGCATGCTAGGGTTCAAGGTACAGAGAGGTCTGTGTTTAGGTCCCTCGCCGGCCAAGCCGTTGCGTGCATACGTTCCGGGGGGCGGGTCGGAAAGATGTTTCCCCTTCACGGCGCCTGATTGCGCCCGGGCCGCGGAACAACTATACACGATCCCCGGTAACAGGACTCAACAAACCAAATTAATTTCGCTTCACATCCTTGATTTGCTCAACGCTTAATCTGTTGCGCTAATTGAAATACGTTTTTTAATATTGATGTTAAAGCTTATTAACAGTTTTTTGATATTCTGCATTTATCTGTGGTGTGAATGTTGATGATATATGTATTGTTGAACAAAGTTTTAATATGGTATTATGAAATTCCTCTTTACTTATTTTCATTCTCCTCGTTTTATTTAAATAATACATTACGTCAAATGAATATGGGTGTTTTTTCTTTTCTTTCTAAATGGAGCTTAACAACCGAATATCTTTTTTCAAGATTGGGTTTTTTTAAATAATTATTTTATTTGAAGAATCTGCATGCTGATGTAGTTTTGACAACATTTAAATAATCAAAAACAGTTTACTTTTATACTTAAACAGTCTTATCGCTCTAACGCTTTATTCGTGAATTATACAGATAATTTCTCCGACATATGAACCCTAAGTTTAAATAGATTCATTCACTGGTATGTATGTCGGTTGTCAATTCACTGTAGGTCATTCGGATGGCTACATGTCATCCCCTGAGCGCAGTAGCAACAGGCAACCCTATGAAGATCCGTACTACACCCAGTTCCTGGGACCGGCTGCGGGCAGACCAGCTATCGCACCTATCATTGACGAGGAAGCAGGGTAAGCTGTAAAATGAATAAAACAAATGTGTTTCTATTATTGCAAATAAAGTACATCAATCTATAACGAGGACGTTAGTGCTTACGTTGCTGACGCTTTTATTTTATTCTAAAAAAAAATCTCTTAGTTGATTCTATATCGGAATCACTACGGATTATGTTAGGCTGAGGGGGACGTTATTAAAATTGCCTATTACAATTTAACGAAAACGATTCCATTTTTGTATGCATAATGTTACGTACAAGATACAATTGCTGAAGAATATAAAAAATTCGCATCGAAAACAATGTACAAATGTATGAATATACTTCAATTATAGATATGGATTTAATCCGTACACTTTCTGCATGAAAGTCTTAAATTATCATCTAGATAATTATTTTTGGTAATTTTATTTTTTAGTTCGTGCTTAACTCGATGCTTGGTAACAAAATGAATAAAAATAAACCAATCATTAACTAAATTAATACTCATGATTCTTTAACAGTTTCTATAGAGTTATAAAATTTCACGAGTATTTATTTCGATACATAATGTTTAGCTTGTACTGTCTATTTAGAATTCGCGACCAAGCACTTTTTAGAACTAAGTTAACATAAAAACAATTACGCTCTTTCAGATATCTTTTAGAAATCATCAGCTTTACAGAAAGAAAAGTTTGATCTAGAGCGTTTTCTTTTTGTTTCAATGCGAATGCGTGTTCTCTACAAAATATTCTTACCAACAATGACATCTTTCTCACGGTAGAAATGTAACATTTTTACGCGCGTAGAAGAAGGCAATTAATTATTTGTCAAAATTCGTACAATCATTACTACGGCCTAGTCAAAAATAGCTTTATTTAAAATATAATATATTCAATATTCATAAAGCAGTAGCTCATTCAGAACTAACGGCCTTAAAAAAATTATCAAGAGCTACGTTTGTTTAAAAATACTGGCACCTGTGCTGTAAATGAGGAAATCGAACCAGTTTGTAATAATGCATGTTTACTTAAAATAATTACGCGATAAATTAGTATTTTTTAATGACTATTTACAGTATGACACCTTTTAAATTATACAATTAGGACTACAAAAAATATGTTAAATTTTAAGTCTGAAAATTGAACTGGACGCTCTTCCAACAACAAAGTTCGATAGTTAATTTCTTACTATTGTTTTTGAGGCTTTTAAAAAAAAAAACCTTTTTTAGTCCCTTCGTTTCCGTCAATATTCACTAAAATATTTGGAACGAACACTTTTAACCTAACTATTGTATAATAATTTATGATTACCGTATTAAATGTGGGTTCACTGCTTGGATGCGAGTTATTGTTGCGAGAAAAAATATTTGAGTTAATGTGATCTTTCAAAATCTGTTCTCAACAGAAGAATCAGAATAACTAAACAAACAGACCAAAGTAAAATGAAACAGAAGATTTCTTTTTAAATAGTGATTGTATCCAAATCACTATTTCGATACAATCTTATGATGGTTATTTATTATATAAAAATAAAGAAATAAATTGAATATTTTTGCAAAGGTAAACAATAACCTAAAGGTATATTTCGTTTAGAAAATTTGTTAAACATAATTCGTGTAACTAATTAAAGATAAACAACATTTCTTTGTACTTCAACCCTCGTTGATAATTCATTTTAACGGCCGTCTGGTGTAGTGGTAAGTAACATGGTCACTACACAAGGGGGTCGCGGGTTCGAATCCCGCCAAGGGAAGGTATTTGTATGATAAATATAAATGTCTTTTCCAGGGTTATGGATGTATCTTAAATATATGTATGTGTATAATAAAAATCTTACATTTATTTCCGTTATCTGGTACCTGTAACACAAGTTCTTTACGAACTTATCACGGGACCAGTTAACGTGGTGTGATTGTTAGTAAATATTTATTATTTATTATTATTATTTATTTACCTAAGAAGGTATTTATTATTTATTATTATTATTATTTATTTACCTAAGAAGGTATTTATTATTTATTATTATTATTATTTTACAGAATCCGATAGCTATCAAAGTTATTGTACCGGTTTTTTTTTTTGGAGAATATTTATAAATATATAAATTTCCAGCGATACGTTGATAATCGACGACTCGTATCAGATGTACGGGGTGAATCCGATCACCACGGCGCCCCGTCCAATGCCTCGACCTCCTTACGATGCAAGGTACTTTAAAAAAAACTTCACTTTTCACGTAACTTTATGATTTTCGCAAAACATGATACCGTTCTGTCGTAGTCGCTACTGAATAAGAATTGTTTCAATTTCATAAATGTACAGCTTTGAAGGAACAATAGGTGATTCCGTAAAAATGGAGACCTTAGAATTCAGATCTCAAGGTAGGTTGTGGCATTTGCGTTGTTGATGTCTATGGGTTCCAGTAACCACTTAGCATCAATTGGGAAATGAGCTCGTCCAACCATTAAGGCAATAAAAAATAAAACAATTGCTATTTCTTTATCCAACAAATTATCACTGACTATAATAGTCATGTTGTCTAGCCGTACTGTATGTTCACCATCATTTATTAAAAGCTCACAATCATGAAAACTTTTAAAAAAACAACGATAAATTCTGTAACAATAAACTTCTCGAAGCCAAGGCCCCGATACCGATACAAAAAAGTTTTAATTTTTTTTTAAATGACGCGTATTTCTTCTTTTCCATGCTGTGCGTTCTTGCGATAGTGGTTTTTTCTATTGCTGTGCGATATATGTGCCTCAAGCGTTCTTACATGACCAAAACATGCGTGACAATACAATGTGCACTTTTGTTGCGTCCACTGCTGTGGCTCTCCATGAAATGGATATTATTTGACATGAATTCACAATCTAAAATTAATTAATTAATAACTTTTAATGTGAACCACATCTTCAAAACGTTAGGTCTCACGATGGCGCATTAACTTTTAAAATATATGATGAAAAAGGAAAAGCGCCTGATAATAACATTTATTATACCTCGCAAAGCCATGTCTTTAGTCAGAGAGGATATATTCGATGTCCTTGTTTCAGGATTCCGCCCCCAGTCGATGAGCTGCAGCGGATCCGTGTTGAAAAGATGGAACGTCAACTGGCTAACTTGACTGGTCTGGTCCAAAAGGCACTGCAGGTCCCAGGACCATCTACTGCTACGCCTCCGACAGCAGCGCCAAGACAGGAGCTCCAGAATTATGGGGCAGCTCGACAAGGAGCAGGACAAGGTTTGTAAATTCTTTTTTTTCTTCCTAATACTTCTTGGATAGTCAATCAATATTCTGTCGCCGAAATTAATATAAAAAGAATAAGAATTAAAAACAGAGCCGCTCGATTCTTTCTTGGAACCGTGTTATTTGAATACGGTAATTTTAACATAATAAAATGTTTTTGCATGTTATCTTTGGTAAGTTTGAAATTTCTGAACATTCCTTAATTGGTTACTTGGGTTTCAAATATTTTGTTATCTTCCCCAATGTTGTACTGTTTTCTTGTAACAGCATTTACTAATTATTGGTCACAAACCTGCAAATAAACAATATAGAAAAAATATTAATTAACGGGGTTTTAGTGCTTAGAGCAAATAAATTTAAAACTACTGACTTTTTGGTATTGGCGGGTTTTATTCTGAAATTTTTATTGCTAATTTGCATGAACTACCTCATAGCTTATTTGTGGAGGGTGGTTACGGGGTCCAAGAGCCTTGGGTCACCTTGAGACATGAGGTCGAACTATATCACACCCTGCAAGCCAGACCGAATGACCGTTTCGCTTCGCAGAATGTGATAGGACATGCCCACGCAACTTTATAATACGGTCTACAGCCAGCAAATACCAGAAGGCGATAGCAGGATGATGTTATGCTCAGAGAATACTACTACCTATTCCCTGATGAATCTCTTATTTACCTTTTATGCCACGAGAAGACGTAGGGCTGTTCTGGACAATATCGCAACCAAAAATTATAATAGCCAAATTATCTCATCAGTCAGAGCATCTACAAATTTAACAATCGTCTTACAATCAGTCGCGAATGTTGTGTTTGTAAGTTGTGCACTGTGAACAGATAACCAAAATCTCAAATTTGTAGGAGTACTCACGCACATAAGCTTTGTACTGCTTGCGTCTAATCCACATCAGTGCGTATGGTAATACTCTATTCAACATGGCCAATATCAGGGGCATGCTATAGCAACAATTTTTCACACAAAAAAGTGCAAAATTGCACCTTCAATACACAAATAAAACACCTGAATTTGGATTCAACACTTTTTTAATAAGATCCTGGTGATAGAATAAGGATTTTTTATTCATACATATAAATCAATAATAAAATAAAAGTATAGATTTTTACCACTCATTTATAACTAGATGATTTTTCTAAACCTCACATTACAAATATGCTCCAACAAGCTCACGTTATCGTTCAGAAGAGAATGAATTAAGTTGGTATTTTAAGTATACCATTTGCCAACGAAACAAATAAGTTGCTGTTGATACCAGAATTAGTGTAGATGATTAAACATGCACTGAAAATCTTCTAAGAAACACGACACGAGAAGAAAGTTTTCGATGAGATCCCGACGAGAAAAAATCTACTGAAACTGTTCAATCCAGTAAAAGACTTTCCAGTAAATATGAACTCAGGGAAATCAATTGAGGCATACCCCAAGAACGAAGCGGGATTCGCATCATATTTTCTGTGACTTGCGGTAATCAACGAACCCCAAGTGAGTCGTGATTTCGTTAAAACCTTCCCGACATTATAAGTTCCATAAGGACTCTAACTTTTTAATATACTAAAAACCTTGATTAGAGTCACGATAGATTAAGAGGTCGTGATATTATTCGGTATTTTTTATGTCAAATCTGTGCTGTGGTACGCGTATGTATATTTCACATCGCTCTACATTTTTCAACTGAACAACGGACAAATTAATATTTAAGAAAATATCATTGTTTAAATGTTTAAAAGTTAGTGAGTTGGCTGAGAAGTGACTAACCGATATTTTCCGATATTTTATTTAAAATTAAATTGAGTATTTTTAATGTTTAAAATTCAGTTTAATCGCGGTTTTTGTAATGTGAAATAGCTTCATAGTAACATTTGTGTAAATATAAAATTCTTAATATTATTAAAGTTTCGAACGCTTGGAATTGTGTGCTGGTATTTTGGTACGTACGTAGCATCTGTAATCCAAGGGAAGGTTTTAATAGTTAATGTAGCTTTTCCTGCACTCAGATGCCGCGAGTTTTACCAGCAACGGGAGACTTCCCAAATTAGGGAGGGATAAATTTCGTAAGTGTGATTGGACGCGGGTACGGACTGTCGTTGCATTGCTAGTGTTCAAAAAATTTCAAAAACTAACCGTGTTCAAGCAAATAATTGAAATGCAAATAAACTTCTTATTACAAAACCAAATAGGCGACGTTGTCGGGTGTTTTTCAACGGGAAAAACGAAACCGCAAATTGTGAGCTCCACCACATTCCGTTTCCAAGACACTTATTACATCTTATACGCTTCCGTACGCAGCGTGTTCGACAGGGAAAGTTTTCGACTTTCACTGTAAACAAATAAAAAAAACAATTATTTCTTTACCATCCTAGGATGAAGAACAGGAGACATTCGCAATGCATCGACTCTCATTGAATAATCACGAAAACGCTTGCTTGCCGATCGAAGTATTTTCCAGCTTCAAACAGCATTAGAAGGCTCGATCTGATCTTTGATCACCTCACTGACATTCAAGAATACATTTGCAAAAGTCAAATGCACCATATAGATCTACATCACCTCAGATATCACTCGATTTATACCATGCAAGAGTATCAAAACAATTCCGCTCTTAGTATAACTGATATGAAACAAGTGTAAATAAACATTTTTAAAGTGCTCTGTATACAATAATAAACTCCATGTATGTTTACATTAACAAAAATATACCATATTTTTACATTGATTTAAAAATAGTATTCATATTTTGTTTAAAATAAGTTTATTGGGTGTTCGTAAAATGGTTCGAAGGTTACCCTTGCTGGAAGGAAGCATACATAAAAATATGATGCGTCTAAAAAAGTTTTTGTCACGAACTTGTAGTAACTGTTTATCAGTTCATTGTGAAATCCACGAATCTATTCTAAATTCAGTACCAATGCACGTAAATATTTACTTTTCATAAAGCATTATATTGATCACATTCAGATTTTGGCATTGTATTTTATTTTTTAAAAATCACGGTGTCATGTGGAAGTAGATAGAAACGACGATAACTCGCATGCCATAGGTTGATTTTTTTTATAAAATTTACACTTCCAGAGAAATCCGTGTCCTTCGAAAAGTCAGTGTCGTTCAGTGATGATCCGCCAGACATGAATTCGCCCAAACAACATTCGCCTCAGCACTCAGGTAACTATACCAGCATTTAAAACTATATTATAAAATGAATGTGTAGCTTAACAATCGAAATATTTATAAAAAAATCAAGTAAATAGTTTCAGAGGTGAAGGTCACTTATAGACATCTGTATATTATCTTAAAATCCTTTAGATTTGTACTTTAATATAAATTCCAAGAAAAGTTGTGTATGGGAAAGACGACTGTCCAATTTCTTGTTTTTTTATTATACGTAATACATAATATCTATCCAGCAAATAATGATTTAATTGGCTTAATCTTTAAATAGTTTGGGCAGATATCAATTAGAGAATTACATGCATTTAAAAAAATTTCAAATAAGGTTATATTGTTTAAGTTAATATCCATTTTCTGTTGCATTGTCGTATCTTCAAAAATTTGTTGTATTATGTATGTATTTATTTCATCGGCCGCGTTGTGGAGACTATTTATTTGTTAAGTTATTATTAAGTGTCCTATTAGAAAACTCTTCCGCTCTCGTAGTTTATATCATAACCATGTTCATAATTCTTTGTATTTGATTTCTTTCCGCTTACTTCTTTGCCATAACAAGCTGATACAAAACCTGCAAAACCGGCAATCAAATCATCGACATTGCCGAGGACATCCTCTCAAGGTAATAATAAAATCAGTTGATTTAGCTTATGAAAGCTTTGAAAGAAAATAAAATTGGCTTTGTACTATTTACCCGCAGTTAAACTCACCGATCGTCGTTATATGACGCTCTCACAAATACCGCTTACTGGCCTCAACGTCACTTCCCGTTATGCTGTTAATAATAATACCTATTATAAAACAGAACTTTAGTAAACGGATTGCTTTAAAGTTGGCTTTGTATCAGATGTTTATTTATGAAACATTTAGATTATTCAAATGGTAAATCATAATCGTGCTTTTTACAGAGCGTGATCGCTTGAAGCCGGCTCCGCCACCGAAGCCAGCTGGACTGGTCGGCAAGCAGAATCCAATGGGACCGCAGAAGATTTACACCATCAATGTGACTTCGGATTTCTTCGGGCAATTGCGGGTGTTGCAGAAACAGAGCCGCGACCTGAGGATCGAGGTAAATGAGAACTGTGTGGTTTTTACTAATGCGAATGACGAACTAAATGTGCGTGCAATTAGCGAATTTATCGCAACCCGCGAGTAGCCATGCTTTGATTAAAGCATTAGCTGGTCATACATAAGCCATGGTGTTTGGTCCGCAGACCCGCAATTTGCGTCGTTCGACCTTGACTCACGCGATACAGATGAGGCAGATGATGGCCGAGACCATTGTCAAGATCGGGGAGCTGGCCGCTACATTCTGCGATCAAAATCCGGACGCGGTTTGTGCATTATTAAATTTTATATTTTTATAGTTCTGTTTCGACTCTTCCTTTTTTAATTTCTTTTGTCCTTACAGCAACTGACTCGCGAGGAGGAGATGTACCGTCAGGACATGCTGCTACTGGAGAATGATCTGTACGAGCTGGAGGCTACCGTCGAACGTCTTCGCGGTCAAGCTGCTAATAGGTATTAACAAAGAAATATTATCATCATAAATCAATGATGGAATGATGGAACAAGCGGATCTTTTTATTTTTAATATTCAAATACGTTGTAGGGAGACTCGGGTCAATATGGCGGACATTGAACGCATCGCGATGGTGCTATCAAAGAGCAGCAAGACAGTTGCTGATTGGAAGCTTAAATTCCCCGTGCTCCAAGACACAATGAAGACCAAGCTGTCTGCTGAAATGGAGAAGGTACGCTATTATAACCAACTACTCAGATTGGTTTGTGATTACAACGAATTTTTTTTCTTATTCCTTTGACAGGTGGACGAGTTCACAGCCCACCTGATGTTAAGTGGTTACCGGAGCCCATAGACATATACAACGTAAATGCGCCACCCACCTTGAGATATAAGTTCTAAGGTCTTAGTATAGTTATAACAGCTGCCCACCCTTCAAACCGAAACGCATTACTGCTTCACGGCGGAAATAGGCAGGGCAGTGGCACCTACCCGTGCGGACTCACAACAGGTCCTACCACTAGCACTTATGCAAATTATAATTTTGGGAGCTTATAATATGATGGTTTGGATTTTTTTGAAAATGACTTTGCAAGGTACCTTTGGAAACTAAACTTCTTAAAATGAATTAGTTCGTAACTTATTGGCCAGGTGGTGCGTAAGGAGAAGATCCTGGAAGACGAACCGGAACGCCTCGAGCTCGCTCTACGTCGTTGTAAGAAGCTCACCGGAACACTCGTCACTCTCAAGAGGTGCGATTATGTTTGTTCCTATGACTAGTTTCTTACTTACTTTCTTGCTTAACACATTCGGGCTATGAGGGCCCCCGTGAGCCGTGTGAGGGTTCCAACGTAAACGCTTCCTACAAGCCACAGATTGCAGCTATCAAACAAAAAGCGTATAGAAGTGACCCGCGCAGATCTTTAGCCGAACCGAACGTCTCGGTTTTCAATTCTAAAAGAAAGTTGTCGTTTTTAATCAAGCCTTTTAAGATACCTTAAAAACTAGACGGTAAAAGTCGCAATTTTTTTAAGTTCCGTGTAAATTATTGCATTTTATAAATTTTAGAATGAAAATCTCAAGTTGATAAAAGTTACCGATTCCCTGATTTTGGCTTAGCCCGAATGGTATAGTACGCTAGGCCCCCCGGTGGGTCGCATGGCATTCAACCTATTTTAATAGGCTTATAAATTATTTTTACTGGTTTTTCAACCACGTGGACTGTACTTCATACAGATTGGACTTCCGTGAGATAAACCTTAGCCTATATAGGATGCAAATAATTTACATTTCGCTAAAATCGGTTCAGTGCTCATGTTATGCCATGATTAGCAATATCATTGCCCACTGAGTTTTTCGCTGGATCTTCTCGTGGGTCGCGTTTCCGATCCAGTGGTAGATTCTGCGAAACACTGCTCTTGCTAGGCCCAGTGTTGGCAACACTTCCGGTTTGAGCCCCAAAAGCTCACCTACACGCTAGGGTGAAGCTGAAATAGCCTCTCAAGACTAGCATAGGTAGGAGGGAAAAAACAGTATCAGCTATATATAACAGTTTAAAAGGATATACTAAAATTATTTCATTGACTTCTTATATTTTTTTATTTTATATTATTTGTTTTTTTAAATATTATCATAATATCAATATTATATTATTTTAATTTTATTTTAATATTATATTAATACTAAATTAACTTGTTTCGGAACATCTGGTTTTAATAAAACCAATTCTGCTCCAAATTATTATAATTTCTGACTACCTGTAAATACAACGAAACCACAAACAGAGAAACAAAAAAAAATCTAAAAATAACTGATTTATGTTTTATTCCTAATTAATCTAAACTAAATTTTCATTTTTCTTCAATTTACTAAAATGATGGACAATTTGTTGTATTTCTTGATATATCCATATTCAACATTGTTATAGTATATTCGTAATTGAAACTTAGTAATATTAGTAATAATGCCTCAAGCTCCGGCGCCTCATTCACGCTGTGTGATATCTATTCACTCCAGTAATCACTTTAATTAAATAGATTACAATTCTAATAACTAATACAGAATCGTAATTACAATTCCAGGTTGGCCTGTGTTCAAGAGCAACGTCTCCCGATGAACGATGGTCGCATCTCACCCGAATCATCCCAAAGCTCCACTTTCACGGCTTGCCCTTCCTCCGAGGACTTCAACTCGGACAGCACCTGTCCTATGGTGACCGCTCACAACAACAAGGTATATTATTAAATGCAACTAATAAATAAACGATTAAGGTCATAGGAATATGATGATTTGGGTTAAAGAAATGAAGTTACAAGGAGGAAGAAAATGTTAGGAAGTTTTGATATTTATTTGGCTGCCCAATTTCAAAATTCGGTAAGATAAATATTACGGACTTAAGCATAAATAAAAATAAGAAGATATATATATTAATATTGTAAAAATGATGAAAGCATTACATAGACCATTAAATATATATACGTCTTAACCATATCAGTATCTAAAGTCTTAGTGGTAATAATTGTAATTTTTTTATTTTATTGCTTAGATGGGTGGACGAGCTCACAGCCCACTTGGTGTTAAGTGGTTACTGGAGCCCATAGACATCTACTACTAAGTTCTAAGGTCTCAAGTATAGTTACAACGGCTGCCCTACCCTTCAAGCCGAAACCCATTACTGCTTCACGACAGAAATAGGCAGGGTGGTGGTACCTACCCGCGCGGACTCACAAGAGGTCCTACCACCAGTAATTCAAGTAATTCAATAAAATTTACTGAAACTCTCTTATTTATTACAATTAGTTACACTGAAATCCAATAGGAACAAATTGATAAATGAACACTACTATTTAAATCTAGAAATGTCAAGAACTTGATAAATTACGTATTAATACAGTTTATTTTCTACACCGTTTTTTTTTTCATAGGGAAGTAATATTTCTGTAATAAACGATAATTATAAAAATTAAATTTGAATTATTTTTGATTGCTCAGCTTCGAACGAGCTCACACTCGGAGCTCATATATGTCACAGCGTCATCACCGTCATCCACTTCGAAACATATCAAAGTCTCAATTGTATTCTAAAGCATATTCCGACCTTTCAATCCGAAACGCATGGTTGCTTCACGACTTCTGTTTTTAATGAAATCTAACCTACAAATCACTTGATTGTACAGAACCAATTAAATTAGAAAACTAGAGGACCGTAGGCGTCCAACCATAGCGCATTAATTATGTTTTACTCTAGTTTAGTAAACAGTATCGCTAACTTGATGTATGTAGTTGACGCGTAATACTCACAGCGATTTTTAGCTGTGTTTTTCTGGTATTTTATATATTAGCTGTAACTGAAAGATTTCGTTAAATACATCAACAACAACACAACAACAACAACATCTATTGAGTTTTGACAAAGGGCAGGCAAATTGTATTATGTGAGAAAAACTGAAACTTGTATAAAAAGAAAACAATATAAAGGAGCGAATTAAAAATATCGTAGTATATACTGCTAAATGTATTTCGTAGCATTTTCTTCCTGTATAATGGTGTTATTTATTTATTAATTATGCTGTAAATTTTATGATACTAACATTATTTTAATGGGTGATACCTCATTACAGTAAATTATTTATTACAGATATTTATTGCAAACAGGTTCAAGATAGGAATCAAACGTTTAATAAAATATTATTTATGACATAAATTAATGAACATGCGCTTAACAATTGCAGGTTTGCCAAGAGTTATAAAATTAGCATTTTTTTCCAACACTTCGATAATTTGCGAGGTGTTATGTATTATTTATTTGCTCCCTACTTCATCCTTCATCGGATTGACCGTGACGCATTCACACAGTGACACAGCATGCTCCTAAAATGATTGTAATGGGTTTTAATTGCACGTACTTACTTCTGCCACTAGTGCATTAAACAAACACCAACACTACTAGTTTCAGCAATAATATCTATAATATTAGCTTCTCATTTTGTTTTTATGAAACACTTAACATTTTTGCACAGCAGAATTGGATCCACCAAGGAATGAACCGGTTTGTATCTTCTTAGCCCTCTTTGTATTCTGTGTTTACTAATTGGCCTCAAAATTTTTATTACGGACGCATGTTTTTGTTTTCTAAATTGGTAAAATAGCAAAATGAAATTGGCATACAACAAAATTTATTTAAAAAAATATCTAAATTCTATTACATCACGCTCTGTCTGGTATTGCTAAACAAATTGACATGAATTTATATACTTAATATACAAACATAATTATTTTTGTACAATACTATTGTATTTTTCTTGGTTTTTGTGAGTCACAGACATACTTAAAACCAATTGTACGTTTGAATCTTATTAATAGTTGCGACTACGAAACTACTACTATAAATTATTCGAAATGTCGGATATAGTGCATTACCAATACCAATACAAAACGCGAAATCCAGTCATGAAGGCAGTTTTAATTAAATCCTATAAATTATTATTTGATAAAAATACAATATAGGTAACCAATACGATATAGTACAACCTATGTACATCATTACATACAGTTTCCATATAACTACCAAGTATTTATACTACAAAGCAATATCCGTTATAAATTATGTCAGGATCTTGATATGAAACAATGAAGATTTGTTATTATACTTCAAATTTAAGAAGCGACATTCATATTATCTATCTACATAGCCGCTGGTACTATGAAATACAGAGCAAATTACTGATTGATTTTGCGTTTAAATAGAGCTTTGAACTTATCTCGCCTTCTTACGAAAGTCATATAAATAGCCTTCATAATTAATTACAATTAATCGGTAGACTAAACGAGTCAGTCGTATTATAATAAAATAACAACAGAGTGTGATGATATTATAAAACATTCAGAATACAATTGAATTTTTTTGCACATACCCCTGCAACCAACGCACCATCCAATTAACGTTGCATTTTACTATCCTTGCTTCAGGAAAATAATGCCAATTTTAACAGTATAGTCAACCAACAGCTAGATGACGAAATCATCGAACAGTGAACGCTATGTCATCTTCGACTGATTGGTGCTACAACTACAAAAGAATGAGTTATTTACAAAATAGTTGCTGATATTTCGTATGCAAATGAATTTCATACCTCAAGTCGCTTAATTACTTTAAGTAGTTCAATCACACGGTCATGTTTCATTATTTAATAATGAAATGGCTTAAAATAAAATTGCAAGCGCATCGATAGGTACATTACAATCTTTGGACTTGCGTAGAGAAAACATGCTATATTTTCACACTTTTTTCAAAATATTAACGTATTTTTTTTTATTTTTAATCTAATGTTAACAATGGATTTCATGGTGTTTTTCCCGTGATGGTACAACCTCAGTTCGCCTGGAGACAGAGCCAATACTTCAAAGAAGCTATAGTTATTAACGAGTAATAAATCTCTCCGTAATATTATATAAATTATTTATTATAATTATTCTTTTGTACTATGTTTCGGTTATTTATTTAAATTTTAATTCCACATCAATATTTTACTTTACAAAATATTACATTTTTTAATTGTTTTAATTATAATATTAAAATTACAAATTTATCTTTTTTAACAATAAATTTGCTATATATTTTATTTAAGTAGGCATGTTGGTGCACTGAATTTATAATTAAAGCTTTCTAGCGGTTACATAAAGAATAATATGCTTTTTAAACACTAACATCGAATCGACTTATTGAAATTTTGCGTTTCTTTTTTCAGTTCAGAGAGTTTTGAAAGAATCGTTACGCATGCTAACATTTTAGGTACATACATTTCATTATTTCGGTGTAACAAAACGATTTTGAATTGACAGTGTTCAGTGTCTTTGGAAACGGCTGAAGTCTTATCTAACCGATCGAATTGAAACAGATAAAAGAATCTGCAAATTTTTATGGAACTATGCCGTTTTCACGGAACTTATATTCTTCGATTCTCTTCTAATAAATGCGGGGCCTGTTCTCTAACTTACGATGCAACTTTCAAAATGAAATTAATAACATTTAATTTGTTTTCGAACTGTTTATTGTCTTTATTTTCCAAGTTACTTTCCAAGTTGTTGGTTTATATTATTTTACAATTGAAAGTTGCATCACTAATTTTATTTTATATTCCAAATTATATCATATTTAATTTAACAACGTATTGCGTGAACAAGTTTGCCACTAAATGTTGCAGATCAGAAATTTAATAATAAAATGAAATGATTAATTTTAAACGCCCACAGGTACCTTGCACGAAGCATGATGGCATTATGTTTAACTAGTTACAAATAATATTTAGGTTGTTGCAAGTAAAATGATACCGTGAAATTGATTAGGTGCAATTTCAAGCCGCCTTAAAACATTTTAAATTTACATCTTCCTCATGAAAACAAAGTAAAATATTCTTTTAAATTATTCCGAAAAATTAAGTATATTTACAAACAAAATGTAATGATAATGTAAATTTAGTCATTCAGGTATCATTTTGTTTCAATATTAAAACTCACTATTGCACTTTTAGTTTTAAAGCGCTATCATATTTGGCACACTATCAATTGACGCAGATTGAATATCAATTTGGCATATTTTATTTTTATCATCATTAGAATTAGGAAGTGAATTTTTTAAATGTTTTTTTTACAAAAAGAAAATGTATTTCACTTATCCGTGCTGCATTTAGTGTGTAGTGTGCGAATATGAAAACGTTTTGTGACATAGTTATAATCGTTGTTGTCTGTGATACCTACGCATGTAATGTGCTTTATATGAAATTAGTTGTAGTGCATCTTGCCCGTTTTTCTGTTTCTGTTGCAGTGCATTGTGAATATCAGGAGCAGTTCACAGCCCGCTGCGTATGAAAATCAATGATTGGCTTAAAACATCCCCTTGGTATTTGATATTCGAGTGCTTTCCGAGTGATACCATCACTTCCTATCATTAGTTTTTCTCTTTTGTTTTTCTTTTTCATTTCTTATCATCCTTTTTAATTTAAGAGATGAATTTTGTTTTCCGTGAAACGGGCGTCGTATCTGATGCATCATCTGTACATAATTCAACCTTTGATGGTGCTTCTTGTTTCATTCACTCAATTATATATTTCGCTAGAGGACAATATTAACAGTAAGCCACGCATCAGGTTGCACAGGTAATTTATTCAAAATTTTATTCGCTTCCAAATTTCAGATTAAACTTTAAGACAAAATCAAATCGAGTAAACGAGCACACGTTTTCTAAATAATGTAGACACAGCATTAACTCACTTGAGCTTTGATTAGTATAGTATTTTTATTATTATTGAAAACTCACTATTAATTATTAGCTTCCTATTCAGTAGATTTGTTGGATTAAATTGAAACCAAAAATTTTAAAACACACGCATTTTATAAATTTTTTGACTAATGGCAAAATCGTCACAATTGTTAAGGGTCCGTTTTTTTTTTCAATATTCGATTTATTTTTGATTTGATTATATTTATATGTATATCACAGAAGCCGTTTTATACTATTTTTATAATATCACCGCCCCTTGACCGCGTCCTCCTGTTTGGTTGATAAACAATTTTTTTTTTGCATAAGTACATCGTCCGATACACCCCCACCACGCTACTCGCGGTTTTCACATACCAGTTAAAGGTTCCACTTTTCTTAAGCTCAGATTAATTTTTATTTTTGGTAGTGTGTCGTTTTCATTGTACCTGTCATTACATATAATTCATTTTGAACAGACCAATACTGTTTTCATCTGCTATCGAGGACACAAAGAGAGACGGCCGCATTTTTTGACATAAATTTCTTTTGTTTCGATGTTGTGTTATCATTGATAGTCTTGTTCATCTTAATGTGAATATATTTCATGTAATGTATTAATTGTATGTTTGTTTTTGTTGGAGTCGTTCAGTGTTCGTATTTCATTAAAGGAAAACGTCATTGCGATTTTCCAAAAAGAAGCAAGCTAAACCACACGCAATACCAACGTGCTTATTGGAAAATCGCAAGGTCGGTTTATAGTTTTGACAGAAATTTAAAGAAAACTACTAGAAATAACGGAATGGTGTGCAGGGGCCCGGGTGTGCTGGACGAGGCGGCCAGGGACGCGGAGCAGCAGATGTACGTCCAGAGAACGCACTCGACGCTCTTTTAGACGAACTGCAAACATTCGCAAAACCGTGCGAGCGCGGAGGTAGGGGCGAAGGGCCACTGCGGCGTCTGCATTCATATCCGAGCGGCAGCGACACCGACGCCTCACCGCCGGTACGAGCCCGGGGACAGCACCCACCCAAGCCCCCGGTCCCGGAGCGTCACCCAGAGCTGCTCGCCATGGCCGCCCGCCGTGCCCCTCCGCCTCCGCCGCCACGTACCACCTCACGCTCGCCATTAGCCTCGCCCACTTCACCCTCTTCACCACCCCGAGACGACTCTGAATCTTGCCCCACGGATCCGAATGCCACTGACGATAAGGCAGCCGCACGACAAAACCTTCTCGAACAGCGCCATCAGGAATTACTCAAGAAACAAAAAGCTCTCCAGGAACAATATGCCCGATTGCAAATGATCCAACGCAGCGGACCCACGTTGCCCCCGAATGCGCAACCAGACTTGAAGAAGACCGGCAGCGAATCGAACCTCCTCACCAAGATGAATTTAAATCTGGCACCAGCTAATCTCTCCGGGAGCATGACTCACCTGGCCAGCGATTGCAAGAACAACATCTTGGAACGCGCACCGTTCGAGAAGAATTCACAAAACGTGTCCAACAGTGAAACGATCGCGACTACGAACAAAGTTTATGAGACAGATATCCTGTGACCCAGCGGTCGTTATGACGTCGTGTCTGTATGATTTATTTAAAACATTATCTTATGTTAAAATTACATATTTTTTCATCTCGTTTAAGGCACTAAGATCTGCGTGAAAACGCTGGTAGATGTAAGATTTTCTTAAGTTGACACCGAACAAGTATTATTGTTGGTTCAGTTTTGTTACTATAATAATAATTTTCATCTAAATGTCTATCGACCATTTGCGGATACTAACGAACAAAGCTTAAACTGATTGACTACGGCGTGATTCTGGAAACTGATCTCTCTCCTGTCTCTTTATTGCTTCCCTGTATTTACATGTGCATTAGGTTCCCGAAGCAAATCCGGTGCGATAACGTTACTTTTGCAAATTATATAATTTTTCAGGAGAAACATTGGAAAATTCAACAACTTATAGTTCTTATATAGACTAGACTAAAGAAATGAAAACAATAATAACTTTAAACTTCATCAGTAAAAGCAAACATCTCACTGATATCTATTAAAAAATGTATTTTCTCATACTCAGTTCAATTGTAACAAAAATTGGATAATTGACTTTATAGAGCACCGTAGTATGTGCGATATGTTTACGTGTTCAATGCACGCTACAGACTGCTTCACACGAGACCGAGAACACAAATGCACATACGAAATACAAGTAATGGAGAGATAGAAGTAACATTAATAATTATAAATTAATCAAATTAATATTAAATATATGTGTGGATTCATAGATTAGCTCACCTCTGCAGGTTCAAGTCGGTGTTCACGTTACTCTTGTAGATGTACCCTTAATACATTATTTGAGCGAATGAGTGAATGGAAGCGGTTCTCTACCGACATTTTGCTCTTTTGCTTGTACTGTATATACTATCTATATTGTAATATGTTATATATCACTATTTTAGAATAAACTGTACCCCTTGAATAGTTCACTATATCTATATGTTATATTATATAAAATAATATTATTGTATAAGTGCCAAATTTACTTTTTCTTCGCTATGAATTGCAACGATTCGAAATCGATTTGATAAGATCCCTGGAGTAATTTACAACGAATTCATTGTAATGACGTATATGGATTTGTTACGTGCTAATTACTTTTACTTGGGAACTATTTAATATTTTTGACGGCTCAATAAAGCTGATATATTGATACGACTGTGATAAAGATTACCGTTCTAATGAAATGCATATGAATTGACTTTGCTAATGTTTCTTTTCCACCTACACATTCAAGGCACTTTCGTCACTGTGAAATATAATCGCGCAAAATTAAACTGAAAATCAGATATGTTATTAATTTGATCGTTCAGACCAAAACATTCTGTGAAATTAGATTTATTTTTACATAATTACATTCGGCAGTAAAATAATGTCGCTTAATAGAAATAAATTGGTAGGAAAGTAATAAAATTACTAGTCGTAAAAATTTTCGAGATTCCCAATCATTATACAGGATGAATTAAGTAGCTTCGGTATGAAATATTTGTCTGCTTCTTAAACAACGCATACTCGCACTAAAACCGTCATTAATATTACTATAGTCATACATTTACAATTTCGTAACATCCTTACTACAAAAATTATTACTTTTTGACGTAAATATGAATTTTCACGTACATAACTTCAACGCATTACATTCCGCCATATGCGGTCCTGATATTTCAATTAGATTTGTTTATTTTATGTACAATTTTAGTGATTTCGTGGATAACCAGTTCGATTGAAATCTAAAAACACGTTCCGTTTTTTTCACGCTTTTGCAAATAATTCTTCATAGTAAGGATATTACTTTGTCATTTTGAATGAATAATGATATAACGAGTGATATTGTTGTGTAGATTCATTAAAATATTCTTATTTTTAGACTTGAAATTATATTATATCTGCATTAGGCAACGTATATAGAATTAGGAAACTTATTACGTCAGAGATAGTTCTTATTTCCTACCGGATTCCATGTGCCAAAATTGTTCTGAAACTATTTTTACAAAATTTTACTTTTGCGGATGTCTTGTACTTTTCTTGAAAAAAAAACATAATAATAATAATAATAATAATGTTTTTATTCCAAGTATCCATATGTGTAACTAAAAAAATCGAAAAAGATATCAAGACTTCTATGTCTAAATTGACTATTTTTCAAAAAATGGAAAATGCTTTAATTTGGTATTTTGACAAACCCCACCACTCATTTCGCTTCTCTGACGTAATAATATTATGTTATACGAAATAAATATTCACGCTTCTCGGTGTCCGTTGCAATCAGAAACTTCAAAGTAATAGTAACAATTAAATGAGTATGCACAAACAAACAAACAAGCACTTAGACAATTTGGAATAAGTTACATTACCGAAAGCAAATTAATGATATAATTATATTTTTTGCTTTTCGAGCTTAAATCGCTGGACTTTACAAAATATGTGTGTAGTTCAATTAAATTGTTACTCAGTATAGTCGGTAGCTTCTTATCTAAATGTGTGTTACACTTTTATCGAAATAGATAACAGTCGTGTAATGATCAACTTAATGTATTTCAATAAGATCGATTTTCTATCCGCTGCTGTCAAACGCAATGATATTAGACGATACACAGTAAGTGTCACTGCTCGAAGGATAATTCTCGATGCTGTCTTTAGGCAGGAATAACGCAATATGGAAATTGGCAGTACAACTGTACACTGTACAAATTTAGGTGTGTAATTTGTTCAATGTACAGTCGGAGTGCTGTTACGGAGATTTAAATCTTGCGCTTGACAGGGGATATAAAATCGAGAAAAGTAAATAACACAATATCTAAGTAAATAATTATTAAGGAATTGTATTTTTTACGTTGAAGTTAATTGTTAATAATTCTTGTTGATTTAGCATATTATGATATTTGTATGGTAAAGTCGAGGAAAGGTATCCCAGCTATGATGTGCTAGATTCACAGAGAATGACAAAATACGTTATTTTGCGGCCTCTTGTTCAACGGTGTGTGCAAAAATGATGGATCATTACTATTATTAAATACGTTATAACAAGAATTTTATATAGAAACATTACGGAACAACGTTTGGAATTCAATTTATTCAAAAAAAATAACGAAAAAATTTTAAAATCCCCAAATAAAGCAATAACTAAAAAAAAATTCAATCAGAATGAAAGTCTATTATTGGCTAGTAAATATTATTTGGTTTTAAAACATACACTGAAATCAAAATAGAGGTTTCTATATATTTTGAAGTTCTGAAGAAGAATTTGTTCTGAAGAAGAACTTTTGAACAAGAATAAATGTTTCTAAATAAAATCTCATGATTAATAGAAAACCTTTTTTTATTTGTAAAGATTTTTTACATTATCGCTGTAATTTGTATAGTATATTTCTAAATTAAATTGTTTTTACTTTAAACAATCGAATTAAGTTCAAGCTGAAAGCTTTTTAATCTGTTAATTATATGATTAAATAATATTATTGTTTCTTCAATTTTTATTCACGTTTATAAAATAGGTAAATTTGAAATAGCTTCATAATGTTTTAATGTGAAATTAAATAAATATACACGTCAAATTGCGTATTGATTTCTCAGTTCTAAGATTAATTAGTGACAGCATATACAACAAAATTCATAGTAATAATAGAAAACCAAATACATACTATGAGTGCCAAGAACCAAAATCGTTGGGCCTGATCAGTAGTAAAGCTTTAGATTATTTCTAAACTACTTCTAATAATTGAAAACATGAGTGCATGAAGAAGATATGATACAATTATTTAATTTTGACAAAACAGCCAACAAACTTTGTTACTTGTATTTTTCCTTCGTACATAATTGCTCAAGCACATGCAATTTCTAAAAATAGCCTTCAAACCCGGAGTTTTAAGGGTTATAGGCACATAACACCTTCATTAAAAAAAAACTCAAAAATCTTAAAAACTACTTAGCCCCTTCATAGACATGTCTTTAATTACACCTGTCTATTTCTGGCTACAAGCATGTGTTCTGATTTGGATGCTTCCGCTTAAAGATTCCCTGCTCCGCCAGACTACGTTTTGGATCGTTTAGTATCCGCTTTCGATACTACGTTTTGGGTGTGTTGCACATTTAACCTAAACAATATCTTAGAGATCCATTAAATGATTGAACAGTCCAATGCAACAGGTCAACAGGTGCAAAGCGTCGTCAGATGACGTCAGAAGACGTCTCAAGATGAGCCACAATATTTACGTTGAGATAACTATGGACAAGAGATGGGTCGTACTAAATCAGATACTAGATCTACCTGTTCCTAATCTTAAGAAATACCTAATCCAAATACATAATCCACATAATCTTCCTAATCTCATTCACAACCAATACTTTATTTAGTAAGCAATCTCAATCTGCCTATTCCTAATCTCAAGTTCCGAGTTCGTTATTAGGATTTGATTAATGTGATCATTGGATCACTATTTGAATGATTAGGATTAGGCATTTAGGGATTGTGAGATACGTTTCAATGTTTAAGTGAGTGAGATAGCGCAGGAACAGGCGGGAGCGTATGCTGAATATTCGATTTAATGTTTTATGAATACGAAGATTAGGTGGAACAGGTGAATTATACACATTAACAAAATGGGATTAGGTACAGCCTAATCTCGTAAAATACCTAATACTCGAGTCTGTTCTAATAAATTCGACTCATCTCTACTATGGACCCAGTTAACCAACACGCAGCTAGCCCAAGTGCTCTAATTGGCAATGTAAATCAATCGCCTCCATTCAATAATAGTGTATAGTATATTCCGTAAAACGCACATGAACTTTGCAATGTGAATGAACAAGTGTATAAGTTAAAATAAATCAAATCGACTATTTATTACCCTTTTTATTTTCAAATATACAACTTTAGTAGCGGGGTTTTTTCTTTTTGGTACGAACCAATTTCTTAAACATTAAAAAATTACACAAAAAAAAATTAAATGGAGAAGAAATTCATAATTAACTCATATAAGCTATAAAGCATGTCCAAATATGAATTTCTCAATCGCAAGGAGCTCATTAATGTTTGTATAAAAATTACCCCTTCTGTGGCAATCGAGTAAAATATATTGACAATGAAACGAATAAAAATGAAGTATATTTTATTAAAAAAAACTTAAAACTACACGTTGCATTAAATCTAGAACGAATAATCGTTGGATTTAAATTATATTTAAGAGCTTATATTTAGTTCGCTTTGGTTTAGTGATGGAAGTCGCGACAGATGTCCGGCCGGTAGCCCTGGAATAATGGTTTCATAGGTCAATTAACAATATCAAAGGACGAACATTTTGTCAAACGTTCTAAAAAAATCTCAGTTTACACAGTGTACAGTGAACGCAAGCTTTTCGCTTACAGCGCCATCTAGTATCAGAATAGGTACAGCTGCTTCTCAAAGGCTCACAATTTGGCGTAATACTGAAGTATAAAATTCAATCATGACAGATTAATAGATGGTGCGTGAGTTCTCTTAGTGTTTTAAGTTATATTTTAATTGCAATTGAATAACGAATTCATTGCGTTCTGTTCCAAAATATTACATAACACTGCTCACTCATAAAACACAAAAACAACTTGCGTTTCATGCTACAGTGTGCTTAGTGCGAGTTTTTTAACGTTCTCGATAGCGTAAAAGTTAACTCAAATTTGTATGGAATGGGATCGTTTGCGTACGTTTGCCGCTTGGGATGCTGTTCCAACTGCACATACAAAACTGGGTTAACTTTTACGCTATCGAGAACGTTAAGAAATTCGTACTAAGCACACAGGACTAACTTTTTTTTTATTGCCCTTGTAGGCAGACGAGCATACGGCCCACCTGATGGTGAGTGGTTACCGTCGCCCATGGACTTCAGCAATGCCAGGGGCAGAGCCAAGCCGCTGCCTACCGCTTGCCGCTGCCAACTTTCGGGACTGTGATGTTCCGGATAATGATTACGTTTTAACAACTGACTTTATAAACTATCAGCTAAAGCCACAAAAATAATACACAAACCTTCCGTCTCAATTTAATATTTTTGTTTTCAATGTAATCCTGAAGGGCGAGATATATGAATCTATATTGGGTTTTATTCTGTACCATGCCGCTTCTCTGAGCCCTCACTAGCTTCACTGTATTGTGTACGTCGATGTCACAGTTAAAACCTGCACGACAAAAAAGATGAATTGCGAATTAATTATTCGTCTCACTTTTTCACGTTAGATTAGAGTTAAGTGTGAGGAGAACAGAGCATGTAATTGTCATCCTCCAATATCGCTATGCCAAATTATTATATTTGTTTATGAATTAAGCATAAATCGCTCGCTAAGCAACAAATGCATTGGATGTATAAATTTCGCAACTGCAGAACAAAATAAATAAAGCCAAATAACAAAAAATTATGTTTTATAATAAATAATAATATGGGACGTGAGCTTATGATTATTTATTCTCACCAGATGATTTGATTTTGTCAAGAAGGATGTCCAAGACTATGAACGTGCCGGTTCTCCCGACTCCCGCGGAACAATGCACGCAAATCACATTCTGTAATGAAAAAATAAAGAAATATTCTCAAACTACTATTTCAAACTCGGATTAGGTAATGAATAAGAACTGCAACAGGGAACAAGACGACGAAATTGCTTTTTAATTTACTTAGAAAAAACAAAATCATTTAGTTCAACAATAGTACATTGTGCACCAAAGGAGAAAATTTGAAAATTTCCTCCACCGTGTAAAATACTCGGGCCCTCGGCTCGGAGCCCACCCCCCCCCCCCCCCCCCGTACTCATAAAAAAAACAATTTAACTGTTGTTTTAATTTTTAAATAAACTACTACTAATTGAATAAGAGCTGTCTTATGAACTCATCTTTGTTTAATACTTAACTATTAAATTTTATTGCCTTTTGTTTATTTTACTTTTACACTAAACACAATATTACAAATTACCCGAACACAACAATGGCGGAAAATTTTAGGTGCGTGAGAGCAGACGCAGACACCAACGCGCATGCGCACTTGTCAGTACCCAGGGAGGAAAAGTTACACTTTCTTCCCTGTACAGCGGGACGAAAACCGAACTTTCGGCGTAGGTAGGAGAAAAATATATTTTATATTTGAATTTTTGTGTTGAAATATCATTTAGGCTTTACTTCGCTCCTTTGATTGAATTTACGCAATATATTTTCGTATTTATGTCGATACTAAATACTATACATAATATATTCTCGCCAACTCCAAAATGTACGCTGCGGAAAGTCAATTTGTGGCTAAAATTGAATAAATTTGTGCTTTGAACTTTACTCTTTAACCATTTTATACATAGCAGAACTCATAACATATTTAATCACACACTCGCAACATGCGTCTTCGGTATTGTTTGTTAATAAAAAAATTATGATTAAAACTAGTTGCGATAATGGAGTTCTCACCTGATCTGGTGCATTTTTCTCTTGTGTGATTAGAAACATTCTCCTGTTTATATCCTCCATAAATGAGATTATCCTGTCCGGCTCCGGTGGAGTACTGTGGTCCGGCCAGGCCTGCGAAACAGATAAATGAAAAACATTCATACCTAAAAAATATTTGTCGAAAAGTTTTATGAAAATCAAAATTATTGATGAAGTATTAAAAATACTAGTGGTACCGCAGTAGTCGAAATTTTAAGTCTGAACATTACTATGGTTCTATTATCAAAGACCTAACTTCTATAATCACAGATTTCGCCAAAACTACACTATAGACAAATAACAATTTGACCACAGACTTTAAGCAATAACAAAAGATTGACAATAAACAAATAGTATGCGTGCGTGTGTGTGTCAAATACATGGTAGTGTATGTAATGTTTTTCTTATTGATTTAATGTATTATTAATGCATAATTTAAAAAAAAATTAGTATTCTGCACTCCTTCTCTATATTCTTTATAAGTGTGGGAAGTTTCATACTCCTCCGTCCGCGCAATTTTCGTTTGCAGCTGGCGCCCTCCGGGTATGCAATTACGGGAGCTCATTTACCCCACAATGTGAATGCTTATACATATACTGAACTTAAGATTTGAGGTTTAAGTTTAAATTATATTGTGTGACAGTTTTGCAACAGAAATAGTCACAGTGTCTCGGTACTGTATTAAATTAAGTAATAATTGACAAAGATTTATACTATTTGAATTTATCATCCTGTTTAAGTAACATTTGAAAATAGTGATTGATGTTGAAAGACCACGCGTTTTAGTATCCAAATTGCATATTATAAATATAACGTGGTCAAAACAATGTGTGTTTAAATGAGCCCATCTTTTACGCGCGTGTGTGTGTGAGCTTACGAGATATAAATGAATACTAAGTATTTATGTATTTTTTTCTGGAACTCACCGTAAACTGATATTGATAAACTGCTCTGCAACATTTATTTTCGTCGCATACGTCAAGCTCCCTAATTAGGTAATCTTCGTAGTGCGACTCAGAAATGGATCTCACAAGGAGGTTGTCATATCGCTCTTCCTGTCCCGATAATGGCCAATAACGTTCACATTTTCTCTGTAGTCAAAATACATTTAAATAAATAAGTTAATGAGTGCTCTTTTTAAGGATTCCACTGGAAGATGGGGTAACGACTGTCACTTATTATATAATTTTATTTACCTTCCCCTTTTCATGTTCGTTCGTGATCATCGCTATAACTCTGACGTCCTCCTGCCAGATCATTCGCCAGAAGTCATCCTTAGTGCTCGGCAAACATCCCTGAGCGGCGATATATATTTTGTCTTTTACTGCAATAAATATTGTTGAGTCAGATAATACATATAGATAAAGATAAAGATAGCCTTTATTAACAATCTGATTTAAGCTACATTTTTTTTCATCATATTTTAATGACTAGGTCACTAGCGAGACATAAGTATTAAAAATGGAAATATTGAAGTATACACTTATTATCTAGTTTTATTATTCGATACCGATTTCTTGATCGTCTTGCTGTACAGCATGTTTCACATGCATTTTGCGTTGAACAAAAGAAGAATACAGAGATAAAAAATCTATTAAGGAATCACTTTTTCAATTTTTTGTAAATGCCAATTTATTGCCGGGATTTATTTTGAAATAGGTACATAAGTAAATATAACTACATTGTGTTATTTGAACTCTCTATGTAAAATAAAATATTACAAAGAAAGAAGCATTAAAGATCTAATTTTCATTACCTGCATCTTTATTTAGATTCCCATTAATTTTATCTAATTTAAGACTTTTCTTCATTTCTCTCAGAGCGTCGTCTGAAAGCGATTTCGTGACGAGTGGTACTGCCTTCTTCTTTTCAGTATTCAGGATCAACGCTGAAACAAATGAGGGATCTCTGATTTGAGATTGCTAAAATTGCTAAAAGCATTACAAGCCACTTTTTTAATGTCAGAAATCAAGACAATACTACGAGTATACGCATTTGTTTCGATTTTCATTTTTTCAGTTTTTGCTCGTGAGGCACATAATATCTGTCCTCAGCAATGACTGAATGAAGATCACGACCGCTCTGACAAGAGTGATACTACAAAGGAAAGGAAAAATGTGATCTATTTCAGTGCAGAATTTTCTAAATTACAACTTCAATTTTTAAAACATTTTTTCTAATTATTACTCTTCAAACAATAAACGTTTTTGAAAATCATACGATTTATTGATTAGTTGAAATATAATGTGAAAATAAATTAATTCTATAGCATATATTGTGACGCATGTGATCGGATAAATGTAAGTACTTTTCTCAGAATGCCTTTGAAATGTAAAACGTACACAAACACGGGCTCACAAATTGAATTAACCATTCGCCTACTTAAAAGTCCACGTATTTATTGCACGTACCCATGCATTAAGATTCAAATTATCTAACATAATCATGCATTGTGTTGCGACATTACGGAGGCATCTCCGATTGTATTTGTAGCACCTGTATTATCGGACATCGCCGACATTTTAATGACGCATTATAAATTTTTCCTTAAACAGTATTTATTTATTGGCAAACGGATCTGTGCATGTAGATATAGGGTATTGAATGCGTTTTTTGAAGTTTAAATAGGTATTTCGTGGTTTCAGCAACTGCGATTGCTAGACAGGAGAGGTCGGTGCAAGATCTTCCACAGGGGTCGGTCCTTAGTCTATTTTAAAGCATTGCGTATGACTGGGTGCTAAAGAGGGCCCTCCGATAGTATCTATTACGTAAACTATAGCTGGTCTTCGTCCAGACGAACAATTTCTCGAGTCAGTCTATGTTGCTACTACTGACGTGGTATTCGTTGGGGGAAAGATTAGAAAATAAGCCCTCGACGTGGCTTGTCAGGACTCGAGTAGCACCATCTATCGATGCCCAATTCTTGGTCAAAGGCTTTTGACTACATTCCACCCTTCGCGTTCATTTCGTTATCCTGCTCCTCCCAGCTGTTGGGAACAGCTGGTGCATTGAAGTAAGTATTACTAGCTGAGTTGGAGGCAACGTCTAAGCGAGATTCGAATGGTCTACCAACCGACGCTTTCGGTATTTTTTTCTAAAGTGGAAGAGCTAACAGCCCACTTGGTGTTAAGTGATTACTAGAGCCCATAGATATCTACAACATAAATGCGCCACCCACCTTGAGATATAAGTTCTCAGATCTCAGTATAGTAACAACGGCTGCCCCGCCCTTCAAGCCAAAACGCATTACTGCTTCACGGCAGAAATAGGCAGGGTGGTGGTACCTATCCATTATTCCAGTGGATACTCAGTTATACAGTTCTGGATTAATGAAAATCGAAAATAATCTACATTTTGATGGTAAGAAGTATTTATAAAACAACGTACATTGAACACTGTCAAGACTTTCGTTCGATGACTGGACAGAGCTTGTAGAATCACTGAGACGCGACGATCGTACGAAGCATGCGTTGATGTAGTCCGATTCCAGTTTGTTATCTCGACGACGAAGAACTACCCGCGTTTGGTCATCTGTGGAGCCAATACTTAAGTATAAATATTCTAGGTAAGAACGGTGAAGAAATTAGGTGGAAGAACGTCATATGTGGTCGCGATTCTCAGTAGTGAGGGAAAGAGAGAGAGAGAATACACTTTATTGCACACCAACACAATTTACATTAAAAAAAAAAAAACAGTCAAAAAGGAACGGAGGGAACGATATAGAAGAAGATTCTAGGTAAGTGTCATACTTAATTAATTGAGAACATTAAAAATTACTAGTCCTCTACACTACCAGAACTCAATCGTTCATTCAATTTTCTAAGGCAACGGGTTCTGTCTAAGTTTGTTCTTCGAAACTTCATACTGTGATTCAGAAACGGATTTATAGAAACTTCTTTCTGAAATATTATGTATTACCCACCATATGAACTGACTGATAATGTACTCGTAATATAATCAAAATTAGAGCATTTGAGTGACATAATACATACGTTTAGTAAATCTACAAACTACGTGTTACTAAAACTCTCGCCTTCATTGCTAATCATTGGGGATAACCAAAAACTGTACGTATTACCCTAACAACCTACTGCAAGCACTATATTAAATGAATTGCAATATGATGAACAGTACTTACAAGGCAATACATTTCTATATCTGTTCTTCGAAACGTTCTCAGGCTTCATTCCCTCGATAGTTGTGAACACGTGTCTGTCTTCAAGCAGTTTCAATGACTGAAACTCACCATCGAAACCGGTATTACATTCCATTTTTTGTCGATCTTCTATTCCCTAAAATAAATGTGAACAACATTAAATAAACAAATGAATATGAAATTACACAGTTTCAAGTAATAATTTCTGAATGCGTTAATAGGTGTGAAACTGAATAAAGTCGCTGCAATTAAGCGAGAATGTTTTTAAGATGTCTGCTAACTTCTAGATGAGAGAGTATTATTTTCAAAAACGAAGAAAAGCGGTATGTGCTCTTAACACCAGAATATCAATAAAATACTTTTACCAATAGTTTTCTATGTAATATATGTATTAGTTACACATTATATATTTTAATTATTAAGAAGATGTAGCATACAATTTTTGCAAAGTCATTCATATATATATGAACATGAATGCTGAAAGTGCTCTAACAATGACCACGATATCATTATAATAATATACCTAACTCTCCAACACATCGGACTGTCTCGCTAGTTAATGACTTACTAGCCTATGCTCTGGAAACGCATATATCCATGATGGTTTCCAGCGACTTGTAACTGTTGCAAAAAGCGACTTAAACTAGCATTAATAAAATACCTTATAAATGATTTCGTTCAACTGTTAGTTTGTAAGAAGACTGAAATAAATATATATGACATTTCCCAGTAAATGTTTTAAACATACATCTTATTAAAAGCACATTTCATCATCATCATCATCTCAGCCTGTCCATTGTCCACTGCTGAACATAGGCCTCTCCAAGTGATTTCCAGTGCGGCCGGTCCGTTGCCACCTGCATCCAACGTGACCCAGCGGTTCTTACCGATTATCTTAAGCACATTTCGCTTTTAAGTTAACGAAAATACATATCACATGATCCCATGTACGAAATAAATTTTATCTTAAGAATCGAGAGCCGTGTATCGTTAACGAACATCGGGCAGATTTAAAATAAAAAACTTTTAGTTTTGCGTCCTCCGTTTTCATGATTTACAAGCCCTTTGAAATTCAAACAATAACGCTCGTCGACTTCTCAATGCCTTTCGTAACGTGACTTTATCCTCGCAAACGTTATTGTTTCAAGATCACAATTGTTTTTAAAGTTAATATGATACCACGTACACGTACGTACGTATGTACGTGGGCAGAATCACCTTCAAGTTTATGGTGATCGTTTAATTCATTTTTGTTGTTTACATCGTTTGTCACATCATAAAATCACTAGATAATGACTGTTTTTTTTTTCTAAATCGTGTTTTTTAGAAATTATATTTAAATACGTATTGCATATTGATAAAATGATGAAATATGAATAACATTTTTCGATCTGACCGACAGAATAATAAAAAAATATGAACTGGTTACTTAAAGAAAAAAGCCAAAATTGTTGATTATTGAAAACACGAATAAAACAACATTTTCTGAAAATAAATCGTAGGTAGATCGATTTATCGCCCCGAAATCCCCTGTATACGAAATTTTATGAAAATCGTTAGAGCCGTTTCCGAGATTCAGATTATATATATTTATATACAAGAGTTGCTCGTTTAAAGATATAAGATTATTATTCATTCAGATGGAATCATTTTTATCTTAGTTTAACTTTTAATAATAAAACCCTTATTAAAATGCTAAGTATACTCGTAGTAGAAAATGCAAAGTTTATTTGTCTGTTTTCTCAAACATTTTTATGTGCAATCAAGTTAAGCTATACCTTCACGTTCATTTTACATCGCGTTTACAACTAAAGATTATATTAACTCACAGTACCTATTCGATCGTTCTATGATTTCCACTATAAAACCTGCTACATAATATATTTTTTTTTAGAAATCCTTTGAGTTAAGTTAAGTAGCTTATGGGTTAATAACCTAAAATAATCCTAGTCTCTTATTTTTATTATTTATTTATGAAGTAAATAAATGTAAGCTCTTTTTTGTTTTAATTATATTATTTCTGATGTTCCAAATACTTTACCGTTATCGTAGTCAGTCGTCAGAGAGCAGATTAAATCGTAAATTAACTATGTTTACGGCTCGCAAAAACCGAAGAAAAAACTATATTCAACGAATTTGTAAATCCGTTAGCCAAAAAAAATTTGAATTAATAAATTTTTGAAATAAAGTCTTGATTAAGATAACTTAGTTTAAATTCTATATGAGAAGACCTTGAATTACCTGCATCTCCTGTACTTTCTGGTCGATGTCGTGAGCTCTTAGTCTGGTGCCACTAACAGGCTGCAAGAGACGCAGTACGTCTCCTGATGTCTCGATCATCGGATACGAACGAAAGTGTTCAATAAGACCCACCAGGTCATCGAACTGCTCACCGCTACCTACGTCGTATTTGTTGTGCTGAAAAGAAATAAAACTAAATCTGTAAAACTATATAAGATAAATCTTAGTATAACCGCACTCAGTAACCCTCGTTGCTTGAGGAAACGGTGTCGATTGAGATAATTGCGGTAGCAAGCGAACGACCTATCAAATCCTTGGCGACCTTTTAAAAATTAGGAGGTAATAAAAACATTCGTAAATTAATGAATTTTCCAATAGTTATATCGTTAATGAAGTGAATATATACGACGCTAGATTTCTTGATTTACTCACGCGTTTTCCACTGAATATATTATTACCTTATTGTGAAGTCGAAATTAGTAATTTATCATAAAATTAACCGTATTATTTTAATGTCACTGTTGTCCCTTCCCAGCACCGTACAAGAATGATAATCCATTTTGTAAGTGCATCTGGACGACGCAGAAGCCAATAATAAGTCTTATCAATAATGTTCTCACGGGACTGGGTCGCAGCGATTTATCATTTAATAAGTAGATTCAGTATTGCTACTTAATATTAATTTATCTAATGAATAACTAAATTACATAAGACTTGTACAATACACATTACTTATGCACGGAACTTATATACAAATACCGATGAAGTGCCTATTTACATTTTTACTTCAATGTTTACCGGTTACATTATGATCAGATTACATAAGTAGAATTTCTAGAATGATCGATACAATAATATGGCATTAATAATTTAAATAACACTTTTATTTGTTTATTTTGTATTTAAATACACAATTCTGAAAACAACCCTTGATAATAGAAAGTAGACAATAGAAATTATTCAAAAAAGACCTCAACGATCATCGTAACGAAGAAGAAGATAAATATTGGTTGGAAACAACTAGACATCAGTGCTAAAAAAAATTTTTGTTTTATGCGTATGTGCTAAGTTATACAAATAAAAAAACTATAGTCACACGATCTCCATAAGGCACCAAGCCTTTTAATGGAGCAAAAAACTTCATAGCACTCAGCCACTAATGCCGCAATTTTTTTTTGCTTGTTTCTAGAATTCAAACGTTAATGCATTCTTCTCTCCCTCTATCCTTCTTTTAACGAAGCCTTTATTTCAAAACGTGAAAATCATGATTACGTATTAAGCTCTACACTTTTTTTTAAGCGTCAAAATCGTTATTTAATTATCTTTTTGCCTGTTGCGATTAATTATCAATCAGAACGCGGATTAAGATACAAAAAAATCTATAAGAAATTCAATAGGTTGTACAAACATTAACAGTACTCGTGCAATTAAAATGACTACATAGTGTTTTTTTGGTAATTGGAAAAGCATTGAAGTCTTAGTGATCGATTTTTTTCTTGACCACTAGTAAATGATAATTGAATGATTAATTACTAATTAAAACTTAAAAATATCGTTAATAAAAAGGTGACACATACATAATATATTTTTCGCGATAGACAAATCGACTTGGTTCTGACATTGTTGATTTTCACTAATAATGTCGACGATAGGGAAATGGCATAGTATTCCTTATTATTTAAATAATGTATATTTTAATAATAATAAGAGTAATTGTTCCTTCATCTGTTGAGTAAAACGAAAAAGACTCTTTTTCGTAAATAATTTGTAAAAAGCAAACAACAAGGACATTTGGTGCTAATTGGAGCTCAGATATTTTAGGGATTGGCTTAGTTACCTCGACCTCTGGGATATTTTGTATCAACATTCGTCAACAATCAGGTATATATGCGATGACTTTAATCAGAATGCATTAGAATAATGATGATGACATTTGCGGGTCTCGGATACGCTTAATTGCCAATAGCGACGGAAATATTTCTGCCGGCTAGAATTTTTACTACACAATTGTAACCCTTAATAAAAAAAAATTAAAAAAATTGTACTACTACAGAATTTCAAATTGATCGAGACAAGTTGTCATTCATTAAGCCCTAATTTAACTTTTAAGTTGACTTCCTGTGTCACTTCGCTAAATTTTCACTCGAACTTCCTGAATTTTAATCAATTGTGTTAAAACAAGTATCAACCTTCGAGCTGTGATAACCTACACGAAATTCGTTTATATCCTTATGTTTAGTATGCAACTGATTGGACGAACGCCATCAAAATTCAAGTATCGTTCGTTCTGTTACATTGTGCGCAATAATATTTCAATACGCTTAATACGTACTCGCTTTGAACGCGACGGTAACAAAGTAAGATGACTATTGACATTCTCCGCATTGTCATTTTTTTTTTTTCATTTTACTTGCACAAATATTTGAGAAAAAATCCTTTGGAAAATTTGAATTATTTTTTAGAACGTTTAAAAGACATTTTTGACTTGTTCACGAATAGGTACATGTGTATGTTTTTTTAACTGTAAATTCCTTCCCTTTTCCTCCAACCTCTCCACCTCTTAAGCCAAAAACAACCAAATAAAATCAACTTATAAAGAAATTAAACTAATAAAATTAAAATTGCTTTAGCAAACGGCAAGAGCATAGATAATACACATAAGGCGAGAGCTTAATAGAAACGAGATGACCATGCAAAGAAAATAATGTGACATAGCGTCACATGCCTGACGTGATGTGTCGTACATTAAGAATGTATTTAAGCACGTGTATAATGAGATTGCATTCCGTACAATACTGTATTTTGACGAGCATGTACTAATTGTCGCCAACTATTCTAAATCAAGCGCATCTGCATTATTGTATTATTAACTTTAGTCACAATTTGCAATGTGACTAAATTGTACCAACTGACCAATATACAAATTAACTCTTGGGGTGAACGTAGTAGTTATTTAATTGCACTGAATGTATTTATTTGTACAATTTAGTCTATAAGATCGGACTAAGGCAACATATGGACGGTTGATTTAGAAAGTGGTGTAAGTCCATTTTCTTTTGTTTCGAGAAAATTAAAGGTTACTATACTTTTGATTTAAAAATACAGGCAAATCATATGAGGTCTGGCTATGCCACCTACCTCTGTCAATTGGACTTACACCACTTTCATAATCGATGATTATGCAATTTCATTTACCGACCGATTTTAAGTTGTACATAACATGGGATTTTTTGAGAAATTAAACACGGACTAGTTATATATAAAAAATTTACATTAAATTAAGCATGAATTACGTGATAGCTCATTTTTTTCAAAAATGGACTTACTCCACTTTCAAAATAAACGGTCCATATGTTGATTTCAATAAATTTTAACCTAGTCTATAAATAGCTTCCATACCACAAAAAAGTCACAATTAACTCTAGGATTACCTGTGTCATTGTTCTCTATCACTTAGGAAACGAACTAGTTTTCTGCATTTAGCATTTAAATGAGTTTCAGAAACTCAGGGACGTATTGACACATTCTTTTTCTCACAATTTTTTTTTTCAAAATTTTTATAGAAGAATTGTTTTAAAGTGGATACCGTAATTTGGCTAGCTTGGTGTGAAGCGCCGGCCAGGGAGAATCTCACCTTGTGAAAGGCAGCAAGCCTAAATAAGACAAAAATTTCGAATTCGGCCTGGGCTAAACTACATATAAGACGCCCGGTGTATTCCCATAAAACGATGTAAATAGTGTTGAAATCCCTCTGGCAGGTACTGGATACTATTTTTTAATAAAATAGTATTAAACTATAATTAAATAGGTATTAAACACATGTTCGCGAACAACTTCCTTGATGTTTTAATAATATCGTGTAATAAAAGTGTAACCCACAAAATTATAGCGTAATTAATTATTAGCGAGCTTGTGAGGTCGCATTGGTAGGTACCACCACCCTGCCTGTCTCACCCTGCCTGTTTGGAACACCGTTACGTACTATACAGTTGAGACTGGTGGTATTCACGTTCCAATGTCTATAAGCCCCGACAGTCCCTTAACTATACTTGAGACCTTAGAACTTATATCTCAAGGTGGGTGGCGCATTTACGTCGTAGATGTCTATGGGCTCCAGTAACCACTTAACACCAGGCGGGCTGTGAGCTCGTCCACCCATCTAAGCAATAAAAACGTGCAACTACAGTGCAACCGAAGTTACTAAAAAATGTAATTAGCTCTCAACATTTCTGCACTTATACTGAACCCATACCATTTATTAACTCGTATAAAAATTATAGCCGTTTGCTGAAATATTGTCTATAAGTACTCTTATAGGTAAGAATGTTGTCTCACCACAAATTTGCTACCGGAAAGGACACAACGTGCTTATATAAACAACAACACACATTGCGTGTTTAATTTCGTGATATTTTCAATAATATCGATCGGCGCTGTCCTCTTAAGCGTTTCGATGGCAGAACAATCTGTATCGGCGAATATAAAAAACTAGCGACCCGCCCTCGCTTCGCTTCGGAAACATTAAAACACACATGAAAACAAAAAAAAAAACAAAAAAAATTAGAAAAAGTAGCCTATGTTCATCAGGGACAATGTCGGCTTCTAATGGAAAAAGAATTTTTCAAATCGGTCCAGTAGTTTCGGAGCCTATTCGAAACAAACAAACAAACAAATCTTTCCTCTTTATAATAGTATAGTATAGATAACATTCCGCCGACGTATCTGTGTAGATGCAAAAGTTCACAGAAGTAAATACATCTATAGACGCGCGAACAATAGGACGCTTTGATATAATAAATTTCCCATGGCACGTCACTGATGATAGGCCGTAATTACGATATGTTTCGAAGAGGATGTGTGTTATGTGATGTTTGAACATTAAAAACATCAACAATACTAATAAAATGTCTTTAACTTGGCGCGATAACCTCGGTAGCGAGATGACTTGTTTTAGTTGGCGGGCATGTGATTTCGCGTCTCATACGACGATAAGTTGTTCCATTCGCATTTTCTGTAGTGGGCAAGATATAAAACTAGTTCTCTTTATAGTTTCGTTTCCATGTTTTTTTATGTGCTATTTTCCCTAAATCAGATATTTAACATAAAATATAATAATATTTTTAAAACTCTTGTTATACATATTCATAAACTTACGAAAATAAATTCAAAATAGGAAGTTTTGCTCAAACACTATTTTCATCGTCCCACAATAAACTTAAAGTTCTACCAATTACGGTTGCCTTTCCGATTGAATCATTATTTATCTGGTGTTCTTAGAAAACCAGTCATCCCCGTAGATGACTTAATTTTATGATTCACGTAAATAGCTTTATACATTCAGAACTGCTTAAAACTTCTTAAATGTTTTATTCACGATTTACGATAATAAAAAAAATAGTTCCTCATTAAAAAGTTACTGTAATATTTATTGGAAGCCTTTTAAAATCGAGTTTCATTTCATTGGTAGTTTGTTTGTATCAGGTCGGTCATGTACAAAATAATTTCTATAATAAAAATTTAACTTAATGTGAAATTAATAGAGAAACTTTTAGTGTTCTTCTAATTTTATATCCAGAATCTTATACTGTCAAATGTATTTAACATTGTAATTTGTTTTTAAAGTTTCATTATAGTAATTATCACACAGCCAGTTTCAGGACGAGATTTCTTAAATTACGTGGAAGCTGGAATCAACAGATCACTACAGAGACCTCAAAAGATATGTCACAATCGTGTAAATCGATCGACACGGAAAAACAATTATAAGTGATTTAAAAATCATTGTTCTCAAAGAACTTATTTTTTCGATATCGAAACATGAGTGGCTATTTTTTTACTGGTGGTAGGACCTCTTGTGAGTCCGCGCGGGTGGGTACCACCACCCTGCCTATTTCTGCCGTGAAGCAGTAATGCGTTTCGGTTTGAAGGGTGGGGCAGCCGTTGTAACTATACTTGAGACCTTAGAACTTGTATCTCAAGGTGGGTGGCGCATTTACGTTGTGAATGTCTATGGGAGAGTAACCACTTAACACCAGGTGGGCTGTGAGCTCGTCCACTCATCTAAGCAATAAAAAAAAATATTCCAATAATCTCGGCCTAAGCATTGATGCATAAATGCAATTGAAATACATTTATCAGCTCGATTCTTAATATTTCCCTTTTGACACGTCCGTATCAAGCGTGTCTTCCAATCATGAGTCAAATTAGAACGTAAAGCTTTGTTTACGTTTTCGGTAACTTCGTTTGTAAATTGTATTTTCACGAATGCTCAGGACTGGTTAATTATTAAGACTTTTTCACTTACAGGTACAACAATTGTTAAAGAAGAATTTTTCCTTGGTGCGTTCAATCAATGTGCATGCAACGCGTACGTCTTACGTATTATATTACAGTTAAACAAAAACAGATTAATGAATTTACTATTTCATGTTTCTATGCATATAGAAAAACACATTCGCAGATGCTAATTCCAATCGACAGTCTTGTGTATTGTTTGATCTTAAGAAAACGAAAAATTATTAATTATACTTAAAAGCAACAATACAAGATTATCTTAAACATTACAACAATATATCGAATAAAACAAACACATTCACTAAATCAATAGCATACGAATTCATAGTAAAATATATTATATTCTTGTGTATTGATTGATGTTAAGAAAACGATAAATTATTAATTATACTTAAACGCAACAGCACAAGATTTTCTTAAGCATTACAACAATATGTCGAATAGAACAAACAGATTCACTAAATCAATAACATACGAATTTATAGTAATATCTGTTATATTCTTGTTTATTGATTGATGTTAAGAAATCGAAAAAATATTAATTATACTTAAACGCAACAGTACAAGATTATCTTAAACATTACGACAATATGTCGAATAAAACAAACAGATTCACTAAATCAATAACATACGAATTTATAGCAAAATATGTTATTCATTAAATAGAGCAAAAAAAAACTTACGTGACTACTTTATTTTGGTCTACACCTCACGCTGTTAGACTACCAGAGGTAGCTGTTTGCTGAGTAATGCGCAGTTCGCGTATAACAACTCTAGCATCGCATTAGCATATGCAAACATGTTAAACGCTACGTTCTGCTTGACCATATCGCGAGACATACGAACGAAAAGTTTGTAAAATCATTATCCCAACTTATTATCTTTCATATAACCTATTTTTTTGATGACGTTGAAATATAAAGTCCATTCTTATTAGCAATACTGTCTCAGAACTGGGCGTACTTCGTGACATAAATGGGCAGAAAGTTTATTCGAGAACACAAAATGACCTGCGTTTTTTAACCTCTCGATCGCGTAAATGTTGACTCAAATTTGTATAAAGTTGAAACAGCTTCCAACTTCTTTTTTTTTTCGGTTAGAGTGCCGAACCTTCTACGAGGTCCCCGCGCAAAAGGGGCGCGCGGGGTATGTGAGACTCAACGATCTGCATGGTGATGTGAGCAGACCGCGGGCCCAAGGATTTTAGGGCCCACCCACTAAACGACTCCCCTGCACTCTTACACCCGACGTCCGATCTCCGTCCGGGGTCAGAACCCGGTCAGAGTAGGAGGGTTCCCGCGGTCAACACTACAACCAGACACGCGGTGCCACCCCGAGGACGCCCGACCGACGGGTCGTCGAGGCGATAGTCGACGACCAACGACGTCGGTCTCCGCAGCTTCCAACTTCTGTTCCAACTCCATAGAAATTTGAGTTAAAAAGAGAGGGATGATAAAAAACTCGCACTAAGCACGCTGTCCTCAGTATTAACGCTAGGTGAGAAAATAAGGTCCAAAAACTAATAAAATGTTTGCACGAACGCAGTATCTGTCTGTCGTTTTTTAAAGCGAGTCATCCACGCAGACTTGACAACGAATAGCTATTGTACATACATACTTACGTTATAGTACGTGTATAAATTACATTTCAATAACACGTAATGTACATACATACTGTATTGATTTTAAAAATTGATAAAATCGGAAGAATTCTGTAGTTTCCGGTGTGACTTAAAATCTTATTTTTAAATAAACATTTTTTATTTATTGGATCTTTGGGTGAACTAGCTCACTGGTCGTCTGTTGTTAAGTGGATAGCGGGACCGGAACAGACACCACAACATGACTCTTCCCACCCAATTTTGGACCTTGAAGGCGAAATCTCAGTTGTATTGTGAAACAGTTGTTCTAATTCTTTCATGACTGCTTCGTAGCAGAAATAGGCATGATGACCCTTCAATATGCAAATGCTTTCATTTTACTAAACGATGTTCTTCCTTCATAATTGCAATCGTTCGGGAGCGCGTGCTAAGTATATATTTTCTTACGAAAATAGTACCGTACAGTACAGTTTATTATAATTATTCTCTTATGAAAATAGTACCAGCCTACGACTTCCTTCAACGTTGCAATCGTTCGGGAACGCATGTCTAGTATATATTCTCTTACGAAAATAGTACCAGACTACGAGATAAAAATACCAGCCTAATGACATCGTTTAATACAAAGAAGGCTTTTATTTTAAAACTTCGCAAGAATATTACTAAAAGTGTGCGTCGCTTAGTAATGTTTTCTCTGAAATCACCCGTTTAATTCGAGAGACTCAGTGTGTAAACAGTTTAAGACGATAACCGCATACGAAAAACTCAAATTCTAGAAGTGATTATATAGGAATATATTAGAACCAAAATAAAGGCAGGCCAGTATCGATCACTACTAGATCTCAAAAATAAAAAAAAAGTTTAGATATTACTAATGATTATGTAACACAATAATAAATCAATTCTTTCTTGGACTGTATTACACTGCAAGATGCGAGCACACGTCTCGATGCGAATTTAATTATTTTTTTAAACAATTTACAAGGTGTGTATAGGTATTTAAGTTTAAAAATGCTTGAACGTAAATTCACCGTTGAGACTTTTTAAATAAAGCGGTATCAAATAGCCCGAACAATTTTTATACATAGCTAATGCCATTTATATAATAATATATTGCTTACATCATGGTCAAAGTTATATACCATTTCGTAGTAGTAGATAATTTGTTCGCTATTTTTGTTATACGTTAATAATTAACTATCGACGTTAAGCTATATACCCAAAACGTTAAGACTTTTGGGAAGCAATGGACATTTGTATTTCCAAACAATTTGTTTTTGTGACAGCTTGGCTCAAGTTTATTAATTTAAATATTTTTGAAATTAGTTCTTAAGATATCAACGATGTCTAATTTGGTTTTCCAAAGAGTATTATTTATCTATAGACCTTGTGCATTCTTATAAAACATATCTGCATAACTGCTTTTTGTTTTCGAATTCATATTTTTGAAAAATCCTTCATATTTGTCTTGCTAAAAATGCTAAAATGCATTGCTAAAACTCTCAATATTTACTCTAAGCTTACGACCAAAGCGCAATATTTGCATTCGTATTTCCTGACATATCAATCATTACATTAGGTTCGGTGACCTTGCCGCCTACGAGCTGTACCCAAACAGAGTCGTCGACAATCAATTCTGGTGGAGATAAATCGAAGATCGTACAGGTATTTTTCTCGTAAATAAAAAGGGCAGAGACAAGAAAAATTGTAGGGCGTAAAGTGTGCATTTTTATGCGGAATTTTATTACTATACATTTTAATTTGCTTTGTTTTGGAACCGTTATCTTTATCAGTAGCCGTGGATTGGAATATCTAATAGCTTCGTGATATACTTAAGTAGAGGTAGTACCGACCAAAGCGACAATACATTTGTTGAAAATTATAAATTGTTTTGTTTAATTTCAATTAATATTAAAGATCATTTCACATAATCAAGTAGGTATTCAAGAATAATAATAAATTGTAACCTATTATTTATGCTACCATAAACAAACGTGTTTTTCAATATGTCCAACTAAAATATCATATATTTAAAATTGTTTCAACAATTGTTAAGCTACAATTATATCACAAACGATAATTAAGTTGTTAAGTATTTTTACCCGTAAAATTCCAAAATTACACAAAGTCACGCAAAGAATATTATTCATTTCGAAGAATTCCAAACTATTACTTTAGGTATCATTTTGGCAATTACATAGAATATCTTTAGACGTTTAGAAATAGTGGACATGAACAAATGAAGATGAAGATATTCGATTAAAAACTTGGAAACAAATCTAACAAATATATTGACTATATTAGTCAATTACATAATAATAATATGTCTTTGAATGTTTCGAAAAACTTAGACGAATTAAGAACTTAGACGCAAATTTTACAAATATATTGATTTTAATAGTGATAAGACGGGTGGGAAACCTATCAAATATCATAGGTAACTACATGATATTTTAACACATAAAATCATTAAAATAGCATTCGGAACTTTAATACTGTGATTATTAGAAAATCCACGCCAAACTATATGCCCACATAGTTTAACAAAATGTCATATTACATAATTGAAATGAAGGCTATAGACGTATCGATAAGTACACACAATTTCTCCTCGATGTCATTCTTGCCAATAACACGAGTTATATTATATTCAAATCTTTTCACTATAATTAAATACATATTAACTCGCCAAACTTCTCAGCTTAGGCCCACTTTTAATAGCAACGCCTTGTATAAGCAATACCATATAATAAACACATTTAGTGATTGACTGCTTTAAATATTTACATCGGTTAATTAATCAAAATGAATATTTCTCTTATCTGTGTATGTTTGTGGGTTGAACACGTGGTCTGGCATCGTTTATTCGACTAAGTTTCAACTGTGTACTGTTGTTGTTCGAAGCATTGGGAAGACTTTTGTAATTGTACCACCAACAGATGGCGCGCGAGTAATTTCAAAAAATGTTTTTACTGGTGGTAGGACCTCTTGTTAGTCCGCACGGGTAGGTACCACCACCTAGCCTATTTCTGCCGTGAAGCAGTAATGCGTTTCGGTTTGAAGGGTAGGGCAGCCGTTGTAACTATACTGAGATCTCAGAACTTATATCTCAAGGTGGGTGGCGCATTTACGTTGTAGATGTCCATGGGCTCCAGTAACCACTTAACATCAGGTGGGCTGTGAGCTCGTCCACCCATCTAAGCAATAAAAAAAAGAAAAATGTGTGTAATTTCACAATACATATTTACAAAAGAGACTTTTTAATAAAATCACATACTATGGTTTTTGTGTGTCCATTTCTATATGGTATTTAATGCTCAATAATTAAATCAGTTTGGCCGATGTACTTAGTGAGTTTTAAATGTTAGGAATGCTAGTAATAATAGTCTTGATATTTAAACTAAATTTCGAAACAGACACCTTAGGTCCATAAACAAAATATCTTTATTAGCTATGTTACGTGAATCGTATTTCGAAAGTCATTGTTTGAAACTTTAGAAATATGTATATAATGTAATAAAACATGCCAATTTAGAACAACAAAAACGTTATATAACAACATGTCATTATTTTTTTGGCCCACGTGTGGGATGCTCCCCTGGTTTAATATTAACGATCGCATGTCAGAAACGATCGGAGAAAAAATAATTGTATTCGTTCTCCGCTTCGAAAAGTCTACAATGGTTCTGTATGTTTAATATTAAACTAATGAATTTAATTCATTAAGCGGTACGAAATATTCAAAATTCATAGTACGTATCCATTTCAAAGCTAGACTTCTCAAGCAGAAAATCATCCGATTGCTTCATATCAATCCTTCGGGATCAAAAGAACTCCTGGAGCAAGAGTTGACTGAAGTAATACTAATTAATATAAGGTATAGTCATCGACTGCCATATTACATACCCGATCCTGTGGACTGAATGCTAAACAGTCGACGTCGCCATAAACACGTCATTACGGATCCGCCCGAGCCATTAACGGTGCTTTTAGGTACCACAAGCATTGGTCACCGTCACCATCCTCATCGAAAGGCTCGACGAGTGAATTAACCCATAGACACAGCCCACTGAATCTCTCGCCGGATCTTCTCAGTGGGTTGCGTTTCCGATCCGGTGATGTATGTGATTCTGTAAAGCACTGATTTTGCTAGGGCCAGTGCTAGCAACACTCCTGACTTGAGCCCCGTGAGCTCACCTACACGTCAAGGAGAAGCTAAAATAGCCCCTCAAGACTATCAGCATAGGTAGGAAAAAAAACTGCCGTATTAGTAAGAACTTTGAAAAAAGTGCATAGAGACTACAAAATTTAATACATTTCTCAATGTGATGTGCGTACACTAAGGCTGCCATTACGATGCAGATATTTTAGTAAAAAAATATCCAATACTTATTCACGAATTACTTCAAAGACGAAGGAATAATTCTTCTTCTTAGTCGCTTGCACTATTGATAGAGTGGCCGTTGTCATTAGTTCAGGTGGTGATATGTTCAGAAGACGTTGCCATTCCTCGCGGACCGTGTCCATTTTTGTGCACTCTTTAAGGGGCCGCGCAGAGCTGACTTTATTTGGTCGGTCGATCGCAACGGTAATCTGCCGCGCGATCTTGAAACCTCAAGAATGCTTTATCTTGCCTACATTGCATTATATAAAAACCCTTTAAAGCAGAGCGTATCGTAAGCCTACACAAGAACGTCTGTCAAGAAATGTCTATTTCCTGACGCAAAGCATCCATGCATATTACCTTTTGAAGACCACGAATACCATTAACACAAAATCTCCGAATTCCACAGAAAAGCATTTATATAGTAAATATATTAAACAAACTAATATATCATTAATACACAGCGGCCGGTAATCAGACGGAACCCCATACCATCCACATCTCAGAACCGCGTATGTTTTTTTGTAACCGAACACAGTTTCGTCTCGACGATAAGTGACGATTTAATGACAATACTCCTCCTGCCTTATACGGTACCAGGAGCAGACTCTGAATCATGCACCATTGTACGAACACTTGAAAATTAATAAATAATAACTACTTTTCAAAGGACAAAACATCGTTCGCAGTCATTTATTTTTCACTGTCCGACATTTCAAAACATATGATTATGTTAATTGGTCATCGTAATGAGTGCGGTGACACTAATTACTGTACATGTAAAGGCTTTTTTAAGTATATACCTAGTGCTAATGATGTTGTATTTTAGTACAAGAAAGTATGAAAAATGCATTAGTTTATGTTTAATCAAAGATGATTGTATAATTTGTTCCTAATTACATATTTTCTACAACTTTTTTGTATTTTGTTATCGTTCAAGCATCACGCGAATACTTATTTTCAAGTTTAAAAAATTCCGATTGGTTTAAATTGGTAAATACTACTAGGTAAATGATGTTAATTTGCACTATATATTACTATATTGAATTTAAATATCTACTAATACGAAGAGAGTAGGACACATCATAATCAAAATAAGACTTATCTTTCACTAAATCTCTGAATAATACTCTCATTCATACGTCGAAAGGAATTGCCTACTATGTTGTTGGTAGCGAAGATTGAAAATGATAAAAAAAATATTAATGTATCATCTTAATTTTTTTACGTACACACGTAGAAGTATCTCGTGTCGCGTCTAGTATATTAAGTCTTAATCAACTACAAATGTTATGTAAACCAAATATCACTTTAAAACGTTGTAGAGCAGTTCTTTACAAAATAAATTCGAACGGATTGAAAAGTGTTACGATTATATAAAATCGATTTAAAATAAATAAAAAACTGAATCATCACATTGGGAGCAGGACAAAACATTTGCATCGACCCTGTTTTTTTTAAACAACCATTTGCCGATAGTGCGCACTCGTGAATACGAGGGCGGCACTGAAAATTACGGGAATTAACGAAGTGACACAACATTACTATTTAAAAATGTATTTTTTGCTTTTCGAAGTATTCTCCGCGAAATTTGACACATTTTTCCATACGATGGAATCAATCAATGAAGCAACCATTCCATTCGGAAGTTGGGGTCTCCAAAATAGCCGTTTTGTAGGCGTCCACAGCTTCTTCAGGTGATGAAAATCTCTGTCCACGCAATTTATTCTTTATTTTAGGGAAAGTATACAAAACATTAGGGCTTAGGTCGGGGCTGTACGGCGGATGGTCTAATAATTTTATGTTTTCTTGCTCTAAAAACTCTTTTGTTCTGTGCGCGGTGTGAGAACTCGCATTGTCGTGATGGAGGATGATGCGGCGGTTGCAGTTCTCTTTACGGAGTTCAGAAACGACCTGTGGCAAACAAATACTAGCATACCATTCTGCATTAACCGTTCTTTGTCCCTCAAGAGGAATAGTCGTAACATGGACCTTTTTTTTTGCAACACTCCGTGTACGAACAATTTTTGTTGGCTTTAACTGATTTTCGAACACCCAAACTCGTGACTGGTTTTTTGTTTCGGGTTCGTACGCGTATATCCAGGATTCGTCACCTGATACAATGTTGTATACAGCATTTGAGGATCCTGCGTGGAATCTTTCGAGAGTTCTGACGCACCAAGTAACGCGAGCCGCTTTTTACTCTTCACAGAGCGAATGCGGTATCCATCGGGAAAACAACTTTTTTTACACCTAATTGTTCATGCAAGATTATTTGTATTTGACTCATGCCAATGTCTAAAGTTGCCTGAATTTCGCGGTATGTCACATGTCGATCTTCCTCAATCAGCTTACGCACAGCATCAACGTTTTCTTGGGTGACTGCAGTTTTTGGACGACCTTGACGGGGATCATCACTGAGCTTGACACGTCCACGTTAAAACTCAGCAAACCAGCGATAAATTGTGGTTTTGGATGGGGCTTCATCACCAAATGCAGAAATCATCCGGTCAACACACTGTTTTTGTGTTATACCACTTCGAAAGTCATAATAAATCATCGCTCTTGAATTTTCTCGAGTCAACTTAGATGTGTGGACGAGCTCACAGCCCACCTGATGTTAAGTGGTTACTGGAGCCCATAGACATCTACAACGTAAATGCGCCACCCACCTCGAGATATAAGTTCTAAGGTCTCAGTATAGTTACAACGGCTACCCCACCCTTCGAACCGAAACGCATTACTGCTTCACGGCGGAAATAGGCGGGGTGGTGGTACCTACCCGTGCGGACTCCCAAGAGGTCCTACCACCAGTGAAAATTTTCTCAACGACTAAACAAGTTTGACAAAACCTCGTGACAAGACCGAGAATCTTTTTTTAAATAAATAAACGGTATTCGATTTTTAAAACCAAGGAGTTTTCAATTAAAAAGATTTTAATATGACAGGAACAGTGGAAATATTCCATTCCCGATACTTTTAGTGCAGCCTAGTACGCTTATGATTATTTTTTCAATGACAAACACCATTCTAATTATTAATAGTTTATTAAATATATAATAAAAGCTCGATACGCAAAACAGGCGTCAGAATGGAAACTAACGTTCTTTTCTATTCGAGAAAAGAGATTTTTAATTAATGTTCAGTATCGATTTTTATCCCACATATTAACCTAGAATTCACAAGCTACATATTTGGCTGTATACTTTTAACATTAATATACGATTTTTAATTAAGACTAACCAAGAGCAACAAATTAGTGATACTTCTGATGGTAGAAAGAAAAGTTGTTCATGAAGATGGATGTCACCGGACGAACCGTCAACGTTTTTTGCCGGAAACCCGTTTTATACATGAGAATCTCGCGTCGAAATGTCGTAGGAGTTTTTTGAAATCATTGTTTCGTGTGTACTGAATTCACGATATACAGGAGACCAATTATTGCAATGCTCTCGTTCATAATATAAACAACGTTACAGTTGGATGTTTAAGATAGCGGTAATACCAAATGCTTATCTACAGTATCGATGCCACTATCGTCTTTGGCACATTCGAAGAGAAGTTACTGATATTTCAAGGCTTAAGAGTAAAATACGTGTCGATAATTCGAGGGGTCATAATCTCCAAGAGCCCACCGCTCCATAGACAACTCCTAATTGAGACATTTTAAAGCAATTTACTAAATATGTGGCAAAACGCGGTCAAGCCAATTTTAGGTTACTGTTATTATCATTTCACATGTTCTTTTAGAATAGTTTTTTTTTAAATTAAATGATATTGGATTCAATATCACATAATTTTGTAAAAAAGTCTCTTAAGCGTATATATGTATTTCTCCAATAATTTAATTTTTTTTCGGAATAAATTGTTTTTCATTGTAATGTAATGTTATGCAAATATATGTATATGCGTGTATAATATTATAATAACATGTAAATTGAGTTTTTTTTTTTCTTAAATGACCTAACCCCTACGTGACGTACATTAAATTAAAAGTAACGTGGAAAATTTTAAAAAAAATTATTTATTCAAGATTAATAAGACACGGTGATATCCAAGATTGTCAAAATGTTCAACTATTTTCCTTTTTTTATATTACTTTTAATAGTTAAATTTAATTTCTGTGGTATAATGCAAGCATACTATTTGCCTGTTCTTAAGTTGAATATTTTATCTGTTAGCCAATTTTACGGGATCATTCCGAATTCTATCTGAAGCCATTAAAATATCTTATACCTTTAAACGAGCAATTCTTGTATATATATATAATCTGAATCTCGGAAACGGCTCCAACGATTTTTATAAAGTTTAGTATACAGGAGGTTTCGGGGGCGATAAATCGATCTAGCTACGATTTATTTTCAGAAAATGTTGTTTTATTCGTGTTTTCAATAATCAACTCTTCCCGACATTTAAAGACACAACAAGGTGGCGTCATCAAAAAAAACCGAACTAAGCTCGGTCATCATCTAGTTCTTATTAAATCTTTTATAACATAATCAACACTTCCAATTAATAAGAACATCATATCAGAATAATAATCAAAATGAATCCTAAGAATGAATTACCTACATACTTTTAAACAATTGATAGTAGTTGCAGCCTTCCATTTAACAAAACAATATTTGTACGCGTATAATCCACTAACAATTATTATCAATGTTTATTTGTTTAAGCTTACGTTTGGCCAGTAAATGCGGTCGACAGTACAATGGAAAACACATCGACATACTTTCCTATAATTCATCACAATAATAGTACTTGACGGTCTATTATGACGTAAAATAGATTCTAGTAATAAACACGATAGTACAAATAAGACTTTTTTCTAAAAGATAGATTGGCCGTTTATTTGACGTGTGCAGGTAGATATATTTCCTTTTGTTCGTCATCATTAGAGAAGATAAGCAATGCTACCACTCATGCCGGTCGCGCAATTAAAAAAGATGGCTATTATATTAGTAAATACCCTTTTACGCTCCGATATGATTCACTTATTTTATGAACTTTTTCCCGTGGAATTTCCAAAACTCTGTCATGCTGATATTCTTTCGGACCCCGCACTCTATTGTATGTAATTACGAATACAACTAAAATGATCACAACTTAGTCAGAAATACATGTGGCAATTAACATTTATTCATTACGATTTTTTATGGAAGTCGAAAATTAATCTAGTATCAATTGTTGCGATCTTTCATAAATGAAGGAGATAGACTATATATAATCTTTTCTGAAAAAAATTAGGGATCCTTACTAAAACTTCAGTAATGTAACCCAAGGTGTAACAAAATTACCTAAAATATTCTTTACATCGCGTGCCCTGCGAAAACTATTGATGATAGAATAAAATAATGTACTAAGACTTTGTAGAACACATTATTATTTACAAAAAGTGTCGCGACAGCATATGCCTAATTATTATAGTTATGCCGCAATAAGTGTTCTTTTATTTAAAAAAATAAAACAACGTCAAATATCGTTGAAATTTTTGTTAAAGACCCGAGCGGAGCCGGAGCGGGCCGCTTGTACATTATAATTTGCTAAAAATAGTGTGCAAATAACAAAAAACATGATAAAATTAATAAAATCATGGAAATAAACTGTAACGCTCTTGAAATACAAAGTCTATAAATGGATTTTATGTCAATGTAAAAGCAATCGTTCTGTTTGTTACATCATAATAATTGTTATGTATTATGTGTGGACTCTGAGTGATTCTGACGCTAAGCTACTGTTTCTGTAATTTCATTTAGCCTTCACCCACACGTCATAAACGACAATAATAACTGAAAAGTGTGTTTTTCATACATAAACGCGATGTTAATGTTTTTTTCCAAAATTTTAAAGGAATCTTTGAAGTGATTATTTCTGAATCTTAACGTCATTATATTGTTTGCTTAATAATAATAATTAATTATATCATTTTTTTAACAAATTATCGCTAAAAACTATAAAAAAAATTATAAAACCAATATACTGTTTATCTATAGTAATTTGTTACTCGTACCGAAATCAAAAACTTTGTAATAATACAATGACGTAACATTTAAATATATATATTGTATATTTAATTATTCAAATATATATTATGTATTATTATTTATACAAATAATGTATTCTTTTTATTAGCTTGTATCTTAAACGTTTAAGTGAAGTTTTTTATTACATTTGAGATACAAGGTAGGCCCTACTCCTTTAAGTTTGAGAAGCATCTATATAATCGGCACTTTAAAGCAGCACACCACGACCTGCCTTAGTTGGAGACGACTGACCCCTAAGTGAAATGGCAACATCTGTCCAATAAATATAAACCTTACATCATTCTGTTAGGTGTCAATTTTTAGTGGGTAAGAAAAAATAAACTAACCTGTCGTCTGATAAGGACGTGGCTAACTCGACCTCTGACTCTGACAGACAGCACGTATTCACCGGGATGCGCCTGAGATTCTCGGACCAAGAACGAACCGTTCTTCCCTTTCTCCATGATGAGGCTCTCGGCTTCTTTGGCTGACATAACACCGTGGAACCATCTGCGAAACACAATCTGCTTTAGAAATCCACAAAGAATTATTTGTAAAACAAGGTAAAGCAAGGTATATTAAAATTAAGTAATCTAATGACCCGTGGTTGTCTCCATCGTAACACCACTGCATGGATCCTAACCAATGAAACATTTAATGGACTCTGTTATTAGGTTTTATCGTGATCTTTATTTAACCCATATTGAATTCTCATTATACGATTTGGAGTAAAGCAGCTTGTTAATAACACACCGGACTTATCAATTTATGATAAATACTTAAGAACCCAAAAATGATTTAATGAAAATGAGTTACCTACTGATAATATTAAAACTTATTTTCATATACTATACTACGAGTAATCTTATAGCATTTTAGTTTTGAGATAAATTAGGTGACTGATATTCAGTAAAAATTGCAGGAAAGTTATCAGTCTGACCAGTGTTGTTAATTAAGGTGTAGACGTTCTATTCTATGTGTCAGTCAAAATTTAATAATAATTCCAGAATATCCTCATTTAAATTGTAATCCAAAACTATTTAATACGCAAACTAATCTACATTAAAGTACTCAGCTAAATATTCCCACATTTCCAGCCATGTTTTCCAGCCTAAAATTTTTTAATGGAAATTTCCGAGACCTCTCTACATAGAGAATTTCTAAAAATATCTTCTAATAGCTGCTAAAGTATTTGTAGTAAATTTTCCGTTTTTTAACACCTTTTAGCGAGAGAGCATGCTAATAAACCTAATGATGTGAGAATTTTGACTTATAAACGTGACTTAATAATTCTATCAAAAAAGTACAAATCAAATCAATTCAAAATGGCATATCGAATTGGTTATGTAAACGAATATAAATTTTAATCACTCACATCGAAAGGCTATATTACTCTAACTTTAATAAAACGGATGTGATTCATTTTAGTGTGATTCAAGTTTTGCAGATACAAGACGCACATATATCTGCTGCAAAAACGTGCGAGAATGATAAACGTATATAACACAATAATATAATCCAAAAATGACTATTGCTTGTCTACAATTATACAAAGGTTAGACTGGCATGGACAGGAATGTCTTTCAGATTATCTATATGTTTTAATTTATGATCAGAAGACAGTTTTAGAAATCTATATAGACTTACTTTTTTGTTTTATTGCTTAGATGGGTGGACGAGCTCACAGCCCACCTGGTGTTAAGTGGTCACTGGAGCCCATAGACATCCACAACGTAAATGCGCCACCTACCTTGAGATATAACTTCTAAGGTCTCAAGTATAGTTACAACGGCTGCCCCAACCTTCAAACCGAAACGTATTACTGCTTCACGGTAGAAATAGGCAGGGTGGTGGTACCCACCCGCGCGGACTCACAAGAGGTCCTGCCACCAGTAATTACGCAAGTTATAATTTTGCGGGTTTTATTTTTATTACACGATGTTATTCCTTCACCGTGGAAGTCAATCAGTCAAGAAGTTACTTAACTTGATTTATGAAAAGCATTATCCAGATTATTATGAGACAGTAGTGGAAGTTGCTAGTATGGATAGCGAAGTATATCAATAAACAACAACCGTCGCAACTGTAAAACTTACTGTAATCAAATCAGAACCACAAAACCCAATCTTTATAATCATTTCAATTAAAAAATAAAAACTAAATTATACAACACCACTGTACAAAAAAAAAACAACAGAGCTACTGAGGATTATGTAAAGATGGAAATATGTATTACATTAATTTTTTGGGCGGTCGTATAAAAAATAGAAGTTCTAATTCATTTTGTAATATCATATTCGTAACGTAATAATCTTTTCCATTTCTAATTTTAAATTAAGAACAATATCTTTTTTCTACAGTAGCGACTACCTGGCATCTTGCCAATTAGCCATCTATGTCCCTAATGATTGCGTACAGGCTCAATGCATTTTCTAAATGCATTAAACCAAACCAGATTAACTGGTAGTTACGTGCAACTGCGCAACTGTCTGTCTGTAGCTGGAAGCGAAATCGTTGGTAAAACACATCGGAAGTACGTGCGTTGATTGATTATGTAATTAGAATGCAGCTGGACCATTTCTTTTTTTGAGTTCAGAAAACTTTTTAGTTACAATATTTATTGTTAAATCACACGAGTCTATGTGTACGTACATTGGTTTGTTACGCTTCTAAATATATAACTATATATATAGACAAAAAGTATTGATAAAATAATGACTTTGGTAATTTGCAATTAAAAATTTTTTTCTCAAGAAATATGTTGGGAAATAATACGAATTTTTAACAAAAAAAAACTTCGACATGAAAATAGATTCATTAAAATCGTACAGAAAAAATATAATTTATTATTTCCAAGGCCGGGTGGAAGGCAGGAGATCACGCGGCCGATCTCCAACCCGCTGGACTGAACTAATAAAGAAAGCAACTGAGTCCACTATGGTCGAATGTACTCGAAACGCTTCGAACCGCCAGACCTAGAAGCGCATTGCCTGAAGGGAGATCCTCGGGAGCATGGGCGACCTAACGGGTGCTTCTGCATATATATCGTTAGCGCAACCACGACCACTCTGACAAGAGCGTCCGACTAAGAAGAGATTAGCTAACAAATTTAAAAAAACTTAGCCTCGATTGGCCACGAGGTCTGTTGTTCCTGAAATTCAGTGATAAAATCTACAATTTATTTCAATAAAGCACGGTATTAATAAATTAAATGAATTTAATAAACTTGCGTCTAACATAAATATATTCTAAATAAGTGATACGACTAGTCGACAAGTCGAATGGAATAATACAATTAAGCAAAAAAACATTGTTCGGTACATAGCTCAACGTTTACTACACACACATCCGCAAAGACATGTGCTCGTGTCTTTAATTGCCAACATAAAGTTTATTAAAAATTAACTTATTCTTAAGGACACTTCAAAGACTATAATATACAGCTGAACTGATACACATATGTTATCTTAGACTAATTATTTTTTGTGCAATTAACAGAATTACTAGTGGTCCCCTGGTAGTCGAAATTCGACTATAATTTGTTGAAATTACAGGTTTGCACACTATTATGATTTTACTGTGAAAGACTATTAAAGTTCTATAATCAAAGATTTCGCCAAGACTGCACTTTAGACAAATATTAATAAAGACAAACAATATTTAATCTATTCTCAATTTGACCACAGACTATATAAGCAATAAGAAAAGTTTAACAATAAACAAATAGTATGCATGCGTGTGTATGTCAAATACATGGTAGTGTGTGCAATGTTTTTTTTTATTTATTGAAATATTTTTTTAAGCTGCTTCTCTATATTCTCTAGAAGTGTGGAAAATTTCATACTCCACCGTCCGCGCAATTTTCATCAAAAGGGGTATAAAGTTTTTGCTTCATGTAATCTTATACCTTTAAACGAACAATTCTTGTATATATATATAATCTGACTCTCGGAAACGGCTCCAACGATTTTCATAAAATTTAGTATACAGGGGATTTCGGGGGCGATAAATCGATCTAGCTACGATTTATTTTCAGAAAATGTTGTTTTATTCGTATTTTCACTTTATGACTCTTCCCGACATCTATTGGCGAATAATAATACTATTTTTCTTAATTGAGGGAACCGCTTTAAAGACACAACAAGATGGCGTTATAAAAAAAAAACGAGCAAAGCTCGGTCATCATCTATATATAGATTAAAACAGAACAAAATTGCTTTACTTTAAAAAAATTTGTTTTTTTTTTTCAAAACGCAAGGTTCTTCAAAGCGATTTAATTTTCTAGCAAATTTTAAGCTATTTTTTTTCTTTTCTTTAGTGATGTAATTATTGAATCAGCCCGTATCCAATGTAATAGTATGTTTATGTGTGTATTCTTTTTCACATATTTCCTGACTCGATTACCCGCTTCATGCATTATTTATTCGGTCTTATATACAGACGATAAGTATTCGCGAGTCATACAAAAATATGCAGTAAAAATACTTGCATATTGTGGGAACGTACACATTCACGTGGACCAACGCGCATTTGCGATGAGGATGTTGGTAAAGCAAAGGATTTGTATCTTTTAAATTCCTTTCTTAATTGATCGTGTAATTGCAATTGCGATATTTACAATTCAATGTTTTCGTATATGATAATTTGACCCGACAAGCGTAACCAAATTTCAATACATTTAATTGTTCTCTATTTGTTTTTTTTTTTCATTACTATAGTTACCTTAAACGTTTTTTTTTTTTTAAATAGGTCGTAATATATTTATTGTGTACACTGTGAGTGCCTTCTCGTAATTGCAGTGTTACTGATCATTCCCGCCGCGAAGTAGTTATGAGTTCCAGTTCGAAGGGTGGGGACATCCGCTACACAAAACAATTAAGATTTTGACATAATGTTTCAAGATGCATTCAAGATGTCATCCCTGGAATCCGGGACGCACTCATTAGAGTTTCATAGCATTCGATAAAATCCGAACATACTTATTGGATTAGGTTTTCCTTCTTTTGCTGCAATACACAGAGAAGCTAGCTGGCCATCCGAACAAGCTACTACCATCGCCCGTCAATTGAAATTGGTAAACTCAAACGTAAACTACTTAGCAACATTTTCTTGAGCATACTCCCCCAAAATATAAAGAAATGGTACGTCCAAGTTGATATTGCATACTGATTTACGTTATTTATAGTTAAACAATAATTAACAATCACCTAAATCGAGTTAACAATTCAATAAGAGTCAAACAAAAAGAAACGCAGAATATACATAGTATAAAAGATTGAATAGTTTCAAACAAAGAAATTTACGTAGCAAATAGAAAAAAAAAACTGCCTTACAGAACGTAGTGAGGATAACGTTACATGAAAGACGTATCGCGAGAATTAATGAACCGCGACAGTCGAATACAACGAACACTTCCTATTTTAAACAATGAGTATATTATTGTCTGCAAATTAAACTGAAAGTGTAATCCATTACATACTGATATGGCTCGGTAATAAGGTGCGAAATAGCGTGACTGCTGACTTCAGATAATCGGTTTATTACCTGAAGCGCTGAATCTGCAATTACGATGTAACGCGAGGCATCCTCTTGCACCTTTTCGTTTCATTGTAGGTTCATGACCCATAATCATACTAAATCGGCTAATGTTTAAATTAGTATTTTTTTATTGGAAAGGCCGGTAAAAGAGCTCACAGTCCGTCGAGTGTTCAGTGGTGTTAAAGCGAAAATGTTGATAATTTGGGCTCGGGGAGTTGGCCCTTTACGCTTCCTAAGGCAATTAAAGAAAAACCAGTGTTACTTTATAATAATTGCCTATATAATAAGAAAAAATGTCCTAGTGTCTGTATTATAACTTAGTGTGTGTAGTGTGTACGATGAGCCAAACTTCATGAAGATCATAAAGATCGGAGGCCTGTGATGGGCATATCGTATGCCGCGAATAGACGAGGTCTGGAAGTCTGCGGATGTAGAAGGATGCCATCAAATGGATGACCGGCGTCAAACAGAACACCAAGAACCTAGTTAAAATAAATTGGAGAAAGAAAACTGCCAACAAATCAGACTGACAAGATTTATTGGAGTAGAAAAAGGCCCACTCGCGTAACTAATGCCTCACAAGCTATTACGAAAAACTAACTTTTTGGATTCCAATGTCATTTAGTTTAATCGACTAGGCAATGTAAGCATCGGCTTGATCCTCGTAAAATCAACGCATTAAAAAGATTTAAACATACTCAAGTCGCTAATAAGGTAAATTTACAATTGTGTAACATTAGTAGATTGCTAAACCGTCTATTCGATTTCAGTAACGAAGTAATCATGTGTATATTATATTATTATTATTATTATTATTATATATATGTAAGCTTTGTGTTGACGTTGACGTTGACAGAACCATTAATATTTGGGTATGTAGGTAGGTATCAGAAAAACATTCAACCATTTTTAATAAAACTCCTTGTGAATTAGTTTAATTATAAAAGTAAAAAGGACGATTCAAATTTGAATATAAGAACAGTAAAGCATGAACATTTAATTGTCGATTCTCTGTTTTAGGTTAGTACATAGTTATTTCATTAGTTGATATTTGTTAAGTAAAAGTTTAACTGTATTTAATAAATAAAACTCTGTTTTAGATGAAATACATAGTGTTTTGTTTTAAGAAGAAAGATAATAGATAATCTTATATATATATATATATATATATATATATATATATATGAATTTGCTGAAACGAAGATGCTGAGGTGGATGTGCGGCGTGACTAGGCTCGATAAAATCCGCAACGAGTACGTGCGTGGAAGTCTAGGTGTACGTCACATCGCCGACAAGATGCAGGAGAGTAGGCTGAGATGGTATGGTCACGTGAAAAGGAAGCCACCTGACTACGTCGGAAATTTGGCGCTACTGCTCGACCTACCCTTTCGGAGGCCTAGAGGTAGACCCAAGACAAGGTGGAGGGACGCAGTGCTGAAGGACAAGAGAGAATGCAGTGTTGCTGACGAGGATGTCGAAGACAGAGCGAAGTGGAGGAGTAAAGTCAGGAAAGCTGACCCCACCACCATGTGGGATAAATAGCTGGGAAGAGAGAGATATATATGAATTTGTGGGTTAGACTAATTGCTATTTCAATAGGATTAAGACTTCGAGCTCTCGTCTCAATATATTGCAGTGACCATGCAATAACTTTTCCATACTAAGTAAGCCGTGAAGCCTTGGGTTCGTCTTCTATTGGAAAAAAACAAGATTGTTTAAAATTTAAGACCGGAAATAATGCTTACAAAAAACTTTGATTTCGGCCTCAATATGGCCAATCATCCATTATGGCCTCGGATTGGGCATGCACTGACTGATTGCATCTTATTCACTCTTCGTATCCAATGGCATGTCAATCTTAAAATGTAAGTCTTAAAATCTAATTGGATCGTTTAAATACAATTGTCTGTGCTTAAATAGCAAAGTCGTAATAATACCAATGAGCTTATATGAATTTATGCACTAATACCTAAAGTTTAGTCATTTAGCGATAATCACACGGAACATAAAATCGCATCAATAAAATTTTATAAATTATATTAGTGTACTGTGAGTGCGTATACTGGAAAGATACATGTGTACCACAAAATAAACTGCACAAAATTCGCTCTCGATAGTTCCTAACATTATTTTCTCAATAAATATTTTATGTACAAATTGTAACTTAAAATATCTCTTCACACTTTTAGGAATGGAATATTGAGAAATCCTGTGATTTACTTACTAATCGTCAGTATCGTCTAGAGGCTATACAGCTTCTCCGAGCTGGTAGGCAAGCTGATGGGGCTCTCAGCCTGAGAGAATTTGCTCACACTTGCCCTAGCAAGAACAGTGCTTCGCTAAATCTACTACCGGATCGGAATCACGACCCACTGAGAAGATCCGGCGAGAAACTAAATGGATTTTGTCTATGAGTTAAGTTTCACGTGAAACTGTCGGTCAGATTCATCCAATCCTCTGAAAACCTATCTCAATTTATAAAATACTGGCAGTTGGGTCTTGAATCAATGAATCGGTGAACAGAATATTTATTTCCTTAAATACTCACATTAAAATTTCGCAATAGCGATAAGATATCTTGAACAATACATGTAATAATACAATAGGAATACAGCGGAAAATAAAAAGAAAGTTGATAAATGACATGGAGAAAAACACTTATAGGAAATGAAAACGTTGCGTGAGTTCAGAATTGAATTCTTGTCCAACGTGTTGGAATATTCGAATTAATTAGTATATAAGTTCACTATTAAAAGCACTTATAAACTATAACCAGCTTTAGTAAAGTAAAATATTTAGCTTTCTACAAATTTCACAATTAGAATCGAAAAATAATCTTATTGTTCAAGTACATTGTATGAGTATATGTACATCAGATTCCTACCTGCGTATTCATAATTATTCTATGAAAGGTTTTTTACTATTTTTACAATATTCCACGTCCGCTAAGTTATCGTAAGCCGCAATGAGTCAACACAACAAGAGCCGCAGTGTTTACATATCCCAAAAAACATGTGTTTCTTCGAGATTAATAACAGGATACAAAGAGATTATTTGCAAGAATGTTGTAGGTTTAAGAGCGGAAGTGTGAATAATAGTAGGTTTTTCGTGTCGGCCTCTGGACGCCGCCGATTCGACCGCCAGTTGTGGCCTCGGTCTCAATGTTTGTGTTGGTTTCGTCACACTGCCCACTGCCGCCTCAGAACCAGATTCGATTCATTGAGCTATGTGTTGAGCGGACCAAGTGTTTTTTTTTGCTAGAATTATAATTTATTTGTCTCAGGAATGAAAACGATTAAAGCATCAATTAAAGACCCCGATATGAAATTTAAATGTATTCAAAAAATATCTTGTTATCTTGTAATTGATATTTGTTGATAGAAAATTATTAAGAATATTTTTTATTGAAATTATCTTTTGTATTGGTTGTAAATCGCTGACAATCCCTTTTTTTTTTGTTTTTGATTGAAGTATCATTGGTGGCCCGGAGGCCTTTTCAGTTTCACCAGGATAGGTGGGCGAGCAAAGGCTCAGCCAGGAGGGGTGGGATTTGCTAATAGCTGCCCGAGCCCCTCCAAAGAAGACCTAACAACTCAAGAGCAGCTGCTTCTAATCCCAATTCTGATTTATAAAAATTATTCGATCAATTAAGAAAAATTACATAATAAACCTTCCATCAACAATGTTACTATTGTTGATCGAAGTAATAAACAGATTGCACTCGACATGTTTCATTTTTAATTCAGACATCATGAATAAAAATTCCTTTGAAAAAGCAAAAACTCGATTGCCGTTTTGTTTTTCGCAATAACGAATCCGAGGTGAAAAACTAAAATTTAATCAATATTTTAAGAAAATCGAATAGTTTTCTAAATTTTGTTATTAATGAAAAACATTCTGTCCTCGCACTAAAACATGTGAGAATGAGCCAGACAGAAACGTAATAACAAACATTACAAGCAAACAAATTTGTTTATTTTAAAGTTTTATCACAGGTTTACCTTCAATAGAAAAATTCCTAAGACAACAAATGTAACTAATAAAATAATTATATTAAATGTTTGTTTTCAACATATCGATGAACAAACATTAAAGCAAAACTAGTGATGTTTTTGTTTATCTATATCTTAATACGTGAAGCACTTGTACCCCTTTTTACAAAAATTGTGCAGACGAAGGATTATGAAATTTCCCACACTTATAGAGAATATAGAGAAGGGGTGCAAAAAGCTAATATTTTTCGTTAAACTATGTATTATAAATACATTAAATCAATAAAGAAAACATTACACACACTACCATGTATTTGACACAGACACGCATGTATACTCTTTTATTCATTGTCTAACTTTTGTTAGTGTTTTAAAGCCTGTGGTCAAATTATGAATAGATTAATACTGTTTGTCTTAGACGAAATTATAGAAGTATTTGACAATAGAACCATAATAATGTTCAAACTTATAATTTAAATTAATAAATATGGTCGAATTTGGACCGGTCAGCGACCACTAGTATAAAAAAAAAAGTCTTTGTAATGATTTGACAAATGTATATTAATAGTGAATAAAAAATAATAAAAATTTTGAAAAAAATATTGAATTATCCATAATATACTCGTAGCATCTCCAAAGGGAATGAGCATGGCGAACCTCAATTAAAGTAATTTGCGAATTTAAACAATAACAACAAAAAACACGACGAGCCGGTCGACGAATGCATTAAAACGAATAAGGACTATTTAACTACAACAAAAAATTAACATTCGCAATTGTGAAATGTATTGAATACTGCAAAAAATATACTGGAATTTGGTAGTGCATCCTACATTGTAACAGTTAAAAGTAAATTTCAGCCTTATGTCTTCGAAAACAGAATTCAATTCCCAATAAATTGCCGCTTATAATCTGACTCACACCATATGAGGAAAGGGGGAAAACGCATCAGACTACTTTCTTTCAAGGAAGTTTGGGTTAAGCTGTTCATGCACTAAGATTCAATGTTCTTTGCGATCACTAAAAAAAGATTTCGTATCATTATAGAATGAGTAACCCTTAATTTATGGGATTTACATCTTTTTGTGAGAAACCAGTTTGGGAGCTCAAATGCTTTCGTCATCTTTTAAAAAACATCACGGTACAACACGTACTTGCAACCGAAATCATCGCATATAAATGGTAATAAAATATACTAAGCAGTTTCAAATGAAATTTAGTAATTTTTTAAGCTATTGCATAGCTTCTATCGCGGGCCTTAAGCGCGGCGACCGAATCATGAATTCATTCCGTAACGAAAAAAACCTAACACCCCTCACTCCGCCTACCATGTAGCTCGCGTTCAACACATTCACACGTTGCGCTTGTGTAGTGTTTGTGAATAAGCGCGCTGCGTGACGTCACACTGCATGCGCACCACGAAAAGTCTACCCATCTCTCTCTCGCGGGGTCTAGCTTATGAGTGTGAAGGGGACAGTTAATGTTTTGCATTTATTAATGTTTATTATAGCGTGGTCTGTTTTATTATTGTTTTAATATTAAATTATCATTGTCTAATTAGAATTGCATAAGTTGATAAAAAATGCTATGCAATAACTTTACTGCGGCAGTTCCCGAGTGCCACACGTTTTTTTTTTGTTATGTCTAGTAATGCAAGCTAAAAATGTGTTTCTTATCGAATAAGATAGCTGGGGCTTTAATAAAGCAGCGCAAAGCTCATAAAACGAATTGTATTTGATCTCGAAATATAAATTACAATAACAAGCAGAAGGTAATTTCGAATTCAACACCGTTACAATAGCTACAAACACGATTAGTCTGTTAGTTTAAGCTTAATGAGAAATTCAATAGATATCATCATGATGTCATTAAAATACATAAAAAAAACAATAAATGAAAACGATAATTGTTGTAACATATACAGAGTGCAATCTGCTTAAATACATTAATTTAAATTTATTAATAATAAAAATGTCAATTTATGCATCCATTTGCATAAAACGCTATACAATTTGTAATTACCGTAATGTTATAAAATATTTATGACAAAGTCAAATACTGTTACGAAATTGTAGGTAGTTGTATATTGTGAACGAGATTTTCCATTCCATTGTCAATAAAGACGTAAATGAAAACAAAAATAATAAATTATTATTTAAAAAATTTCGCTACAAGTAATCAATACATAAATCAACAAATGTTTACCTATTTACAATTAAGCCGGTATCATGTTTTTAAGGCAGCCGACGAAATTAAAGCCGCGATGTAACGACAACAAAAAAATTTATGTTTTCTTTTTTTTAAAAGTCAAAATTTAAAGAAGTGGCGAAATTTAATGTTCGGAATTAATTGTCTAATTTGAAGTTACGGATTCAGAGGCGGGTCGAAGACCCTGTTTCAATTCTATACTTTTGCATAAATTAACTACTTTAATACTACTTTTCCTTTGTTTTTACCGAAAGTAGTAAGTTCTTCGTTCGATTTCATGAATTTTCACGAATGAGATTGCGTACATAAAAAATAAACGTAATTTAGTGGTAGATCAATGAACCTAAAACCTCGTTATACTTAATGAATGCTCATTAGCATTAATATTGTTCGAATATTTCAATAGGACAGAGCTGACTAAAGTGACTGAGCTGACGGGGACCTTGGTTTGTGGACAGTGTGGATACACGGTCAATCAGATTGGTTCAAATTGCGAAAGTAAACAAATATAGTACAACAACAGACTAAATATTTATTTTTTTGTATAGGAAGGATGTACGTATGTTTTGTCAGAATTACAAATATTTTGTTATCCTATTTTATTTATATGAACATTTTTTATTAATGATAATTATTATTATTATTATTACTTTAATAAATAGTTTATAGTTTTAATAGGTAATAGGATATAATAGGTTAGTAATGTATGTGTTCATGGGAATTAGTTAAGTTTGGCACATTCATATCTTTCGACATCTTACAACGTATACAATACAGCGTGCTTAAGCCATGGGAAAAAATACTTACATTGTGTATTACATAATTGATTGTTATAGGGTCCGTCTTACTTTAATTAACAAGTGTTTTGATTGCAAACAACAGAAAATTTTCGACTTAAAAAAAGCACAAAAAAAGGATACATTAAAGAAAATTGGATATTTTTGGTAATAATAAAATTATTATAATGTACATTATAAAATTTTACTTACTTTTTGAGCATGAAGGCCTTGCTCAACTCCTTGAGAACCGTGGAGACGATTGCACCTGCAGCCGGGACTGCGAGCACGGAGGCATCCATGCAGGCCGACAGGGCAGCCGGCGCCAACACTCCGAGCCGGCTCAACCTTGGATTATCTTTCGACATCACTCAAGTCTTCTCCACTAAAATATTTTTTATAAAACTTGGATAAGTCTCTCTACGTGAGTTGTAAACAAACGCGCGACCGGCCACCGCTTAGCGATCCGCTTCGCACGCGATTCGAACTACGAATGCGATTCGATCGCACGATACATAATCACTCGACCCCCTAGCTGGCTGGTTTTTATGCGGTTTTGTTTATAGCCGCAGACACGGTATCGATACGATTTTTCATTTCAAAAAATGACGTTCGAACATCAAGCTCCTCCTATTTCATAAAAATATTACTTCATCATTATCGTTAGAACAATCTCTATTTAAAATAATAGATGCAAAACTACTTTTAAAACTACGCAATTATGCATAATTTCTGACTGATAAAGAATGAAAAAAAAATCGCTTTTTGAAAACCTTAAAGTAAATTTTAATTTCTTTCAGTATTTGTAAATGAGTTTATTTACATCACTACGCGCTCAAATATCGTGTCGATAAGTCTAAATTGCTCAAAATTACTCCGCATCACCCTCGTCACCGGAAGATTGGAATTCCGCTTGGGGATGAAGGTAACATTCTTTTGGTTTGTGGTTTCGGAAATTTTAGAGTTTATTGTTTTTTTTTTTATTTCTGTTTAATATATATTTAAAAAATTGAGCTAATTTATGTAACGTTAACGGAAATTTTCGCTGCGGAAATTTTGTTTCATCTTACCAATCATAGTTACACTGAATATTTTAAATGCTGTTGCCTATGCCTTGCTCTTCATATGTGTGGAATACGGCTGACACCCGATGAAACCGGGTCAATTTTTGTGGTACTCGTTAAGAATATTGTATGCAACAATACAAACTTTAGTACGTAAATACTAAAAGGTCCACGACAGAAAAACACGGTTAAATGACAAATATTAAAAAAACTCACCACCGTAGAATATACTGAAAATTAACATAAATAAATAAATAATCTTTTTTCGGTTTCAATTATGTGATGGCCCACTCGTTCTACCATTAAATTGAAACTTTGAGGTCGTGTCTCAAGGTGAGCGTCAATTTCGTAGTGATGTCTTATAGCTTAGGTAATAATTTAGCACCAGATTAGTTGTGAGGATGTGTGCATTGGTACACATCACTAACTCAAGCGGGGTCTATTTATGGAAATAGACAAATAATCTTGAAGGGAATCGACTACAATCACAATTATAAGCAATGCAAAGAAGACACCTGAACTCTCCATACGATGTATGGACGAATAATTCCTTTTATTCTAAAACACTACAGTGGTTGGATAACCCTATATAATTTCGTCAGCTTCCAACAAACTCAGTTAAAAAATCTTGTTTTTGTCTCTCTCTTCTCTTTTTGTTGCTTAGACACGTGAACAAGGTCACGGCCCACCTGGTATTAAGTGGTTACCGGAACCCACAGATTTAAATACAACGTTAATGCTGCCACCCATCTTAAGACATGAGTTCTATAGTGCATGTTTTGCTCAAACCGGAGCACATTATTACTTCACGGCAGAAATAGGCAGGCTGGTGGTACCTATCTGTGCGAGTTCACAAGAGCTAATAAAAACCTCTCGAAAATTACCTTGCCGCATTTATGACAGACTTATTAAGCATATCTGTCTATAGCTTAAGAAGATGTATCGGAACCATTCCTGGTTTGTTCCCGCCCGGAGCAGACAGGCTTACTATACATGTAAACTCAACTATTCGGACGTGAATAAGCTGTCTAACCAAATATATCATAATCATAACACGCAATGTGTATAATAGAAACAACAATTACGGACATGGACCCGGGAACCGTTAGAGGCGTCACACTAGACAGCGACAAACTGACCTTAACACTTGCGGAAGAACTTCACGCAGAGACGTAACCAGGATTCATTAATTGCAGTTACATAATAATTACTATGTTCTATTAGGCCAGCAACGTTTGAGACCGTTATAAATGAAAAGCTCATATTTAGCTCATATTAAATAAAGCCAATATAAAACATACAGGTGGTCCCACTACCCATTAGCCCTCACCGTCAAATAAAAGTCAAAAATGGTTCTTCTATAATTATAACAAATGTAACACTTTTTCGCACATTTTCTATACGTAATAATAGACACAGTCATATATTTGAAAACCTTATTTAGATAGTAAAGATTATAATAACGATAACTCGTAAAGATTATCACGTTTTTTTTCCACATTAATAAAAATAAAACATAACAAAAAGCTACTTATTATTTACTTCAGTTTTCATTGTCAGAATACATATTTTCTCGTCGACCATATTTGTTTCTCTCGGTACGTCCCTGAGTAGATCAATCATCTTCAAAGACATTGAATTAACTGTATTCAACTCTTGAACGGTATTTGGTCTAATTCGATCCGAAAGAAACAACGGTGTCTCGTTTTGACCAACTTTCAGAACATACATTTTTTGCGTGTTATCTCTAATTTGTCTTGAAGTACTTAGAACTAACCCAACTTAATGAAGTAAAAACGTTTCTGATTGAGCGATCCACAGCATATTAAAGAAAATAGTCGTAATTTAGATAAATTAGAATTCGGTTTCTGAATTACTTAAACTTATTTAGGAATATAAATGGATAGGCATTCAGCTACTGACGCTACAAGACTTTAACATGAAAATGTTGTTTGCGAGAAACATTTTGCTTTTAATAACAAACGTTGGCACACTTCGGGCCAACGATACAATGGTCGCACTGGCCAAAAACATGGCAACCTCGCTTCCATTAAGTAATGTTAATCCCACTTAAAATACAAACGGTCATTAAGCAAATTAAGGGAACAAACCATCGACAGCACCTTTCAGCGTGACGGCATTCGGGCCTGTTCAGAATAATATATAGCCCTATTTCGACCAACAAAGGTCCTAGCCAATTAAGGCGTTCGAGTCATCTTCCCATAGGAAGGTCGACAAACAAGAACAAGAGTCACGTTCGCCGAACACATACTTCCGCGTATTTACGCATTTTTAAGTAATTTAGGCTGCTTCGTCGCTCTCTTAATAGTCATGCTAAAGATAATGTAACCTTTTTGCCCGAGGCTAACTCGTAGGGGAAATAGTGACGAAATTTATCACAATATTAGGAGATGATTCTAATAATGTACACTGTTGAGGAAACGCTACATAACAAGCTGCATGTTCTTGTTAAAATATGTCCGTATAATCTATACTAATATATAAATCTACAGTGGTTTTTACGGATGTTCCGTTATAACTACTGAACCATGCATCCGATTGACTTGAAACTTGGTATCCATGTAGAAAATACATGTACTTAATGGATAGGCTAATATTTATGTGAGTGTTGGAGACGCTCTAATAATAATGACAATAAATAATATGTTAATTTTAAATGCGCAGCGAACTGGGCGAGCACGGCTAGTACATGTATATAAATAATACGGATTTCTAATCAATAAGATTAACATTAAATAATATGAACATGACAAGACTCCACGCATAGAAAAATACCCATTTATTTCTACAAACTTTATTTGAGTACTTTTTCCGAAGCGCCCTTAAATACTACATCATTATTGTTGACACTAAGAATGGAATCTAAACTAACGTTTAAATATTTTTTTGCTGCTCCAGCAACATCCCAATCCAAGGACTTGGACCGTTTCCGGGTGCCCACGTAACGTTCGACAATGCGAGATAAATATTTTCGCCTGTTAGTGGTGTACAACCAATCATCAGAATTCGATCTTTGCTTTGTTTCCATCTTCAGTGGTGTATTGGGCACAACTAAGAAGCTGGGTCTGGTTGAGAGTTGACCTAGTGGTCGTCTTTGGTATCGGCATCGAGGAACATTGCCACGGTCTGTCTCCTCGCGGCACGCCAACCAGTAGTAGTGAGTGATCGGATCTCTGGGACCCCACTGTCTGGATGGCACGAACGAGGAATGCAGTTTCTGTGGAATTATATTGTTTTACAACTTTTGAATGCCACTGAGAAACGCCATGAAAGCTACATTCTTTGATAGCATTGTTGAAAAATGTTTAACCGGATTTCAATCGAATTCGTCTAGATCCTGCTCTGAACACAGGCCGCTCACATTGTGTTTTTAATTTGATCAGTTGAATGCGGTTTCCATCTATAGCATTACCGCAACCTTTGTCAACTCATATGTTTACCTTGCGGTGTGCATCCCGCATTATATAATAACCTGCCTTGTTTCCAATCAAGAACGTTTTTGTCTTAGCGGCAGTCGATATTGCGACTTGTATACCCTTAGCTTCTATTATCGTCCAATTCACATTTATTTTTTAAATTCTAAACGATCCATTTGTGTGCGCTACACCCAAACACCTAAAATAGCTTTATACGGTCAACACAATATTTTACTGCCGAAAAATATGCTCCCGGAAAAACATTTTCAACAAAGAGATATGGTCATAGTTTATGATATAATTAAGGAAATTACTATGAATTCTGAGCACGCCTTAATATGCTTTAGTTAATAAAGACAAGGACTCGACCTCATTCAAAGAGTAAGAAGAGGAAATAAGCAATGGATGTGGTTTATGATTTGAATACGAAAAAGAATTCGCAGAGCGCGTTCAATTGCCGAAAGCGTACTATTGCTTGAGTACGATGACTTTCTATAGTAATACTTAATAAAATACTTTCGGATTTTGATCAGTGCTTTTCCAAATTTTCTTACAAAAATGTACCTCTATTTTAATTGGTGCATTTCGTATAACATACCTTTTTTTCTTTTAAATCGTTAAAGTACTTTAATTTCTGTGAAACAAAGTATTATGTCTATTTTTATAAAATGCAAAGCAGATTGAAGATCATTAAAAATCGCCATGGCCGAATTTATCTAAAAAACCGTAGGCACTCTATATCTTACCCCGAAAAAGTCAAACTGCACTTGTTTTTTCACAGATACTGCGGCGGCTATAGCGAAGATGAGTAATGCTAGAACCGCGATTACTGAAGCAGTACTGGCTGACCAAGGTGGCTGGTTCCATTCCCAAACGTCCATAGAATTGACAGTAAGCCACCACACGAACATCGGAGCAATGACTCCCGGCGCCGCACACCAGCCCCAAACCCAGTATCTCACCAGCTCGGCACCGATGAGGAATTCTACATCTTCCACTAAAAGTTTCCATCCTGTAAATAAAATTTATATACCAGATATAATAGGTATGTATACTACATATTTCCATATCTTTATTTTCTCGATGACAGCAAAGACATTTTATTTTTTATTTTTCCTTCCTACCTAGGCCGATAGCCTTGAGAGGCTACATCAGCTTTAGCCTAGCGTGTAGATGAACTCTCTAGGCTCAAACCGGAGGTGTTGCTATAGCATGACCGTCTTGTTGCGAGTGACAGATTAAAACAAACACAAAATGGCGGTGGGCCATTGAGTGTTCCCAGCTTGAAAAAGTGTATTTAAATGTTTTTGTTGTATTTGTCTTCGGTCAAAAGATAATAAATATATGCGATCGATATCATTACTTATTTCGTCACAACACTACAACTACCAAATTAGAACTGTCATCAAGAAAATAAAGAAATGGAAATAGTATGTACATATAGCGTTATATTAATTAAAAGGATTACATTAAAGCTTATTATAATTTGTTTTAAAACAATAAACAAACTGTAGTAATATCTTGAGATAATAATTAATGATCTACAAATCAAATTAATTTAAAAACAAATCAAATTTATCTTTGGACAGAATTTTTTTTCTTCTGAAACAAGTTGTTCGTTATCTCTGAAATTCAAAAAATGGCTAAATTAAGTTTCACTTTAATTTAAAAGTTATCAGGATTTTTAACAAATAACAATAATACTTGCTTGTAATAATCTGGGTTGAAATTCATTTATAATAAAAAAGCGAAATTTACCGTAAATAAAAATAAAAGGTAGTATCTCTAGAATAGTAGTCAAGCTTATCAACATGGGTGTAGCCGTGTCTTCAATAAGAGTCAACGCCGGTAGCCGGCCCGCCAATGTCGCCACAGACAGACACGCCCCGAGCAATGAACACGCTATCGAAGTGACTCTCCACTTTAGGCCTCCCAGCCGCCGTAGTCTATCGTAAACCGGATAAAGAAATGCTAGCTGAAAAGACATAATCCGATGTATTTGATTGATAAAGAAAATGAAACAATATCACGGACGAACCTTAAAAAAAAACAGAAAATACAATTATTTTTTTTTGCTTAGGTGGGTGGACGGTCTCATGATCCACCCGGTGTTAAGTGGTTACCGGAGCCCGTGGGCATCTACAACGTAAATGCCGCCACCTACCTTGAAATATAAGTTCTAAGGTCTCAGCATAGTTACAACGGCTACCCCACTCTTCAAACCGAAACGCATTACTGCTTCACAGCAGAAATAGGCAAGGCGGTGGTGGTACCTACCCGCGCGGACTCACAAGAGGTCCTACCACTAGTAAGTAAATTATGTAAAACACTTCCTGGCTTGACAATTTAAAAGCATAAAACTCCTAGGAGGGTTATCTATTTAAAAAGGAGTAGGTATTGAATGACGAAACTTTTGTGGCATCATATAATAAAAATGCAAATACCATGCAAAATTTATAAATTTGCGTAATTCACAATGCACGAGATGATATCAAGCACCCTGCCTATTTCTGTTGCGAAACAGTAATGCATTCCGGTTCCGAGGGTGGGACAGCGTACACTCATGTTGTGATTCATCTATACAAATAAAATGGCAAATTTTAAATCATTGAATACGTACCGTAGAAACAACTCCTGATAAAAACAACAATGCAAATACGAGTAGCGTCCACGTTTTATTCAGTTGGTCATCTTCTGCTGTTTGATATACTTGCTCGAGAACTGCGAGCACTCCTGTGTGTTTGACAGGACCAGTAACACTGTACCAGAATATCATGCCTATCCAACATGCTAATAGGTTGGCGCCAACGATAGCTACAGCCGTCCTAATGATGAAGGAATATTCGATATTTTAAATCGATTTACATAATAATATAATATTGAGTTAATACGTTAGCTAAATATTTCATCGTTAATAGTGTGTAGAGCGTGGATTGCCCGGTCATCGTTCTCGTCGAACCCGTCGCTTGCGACGAAGGGCTCGACGAGTAAATTAACCCATAGACACAGCCCACTGAGTTTCTCACCGGATCTTCTCAGTGGGTCGCGTTTCCGATCCGGTGGTAGATTCTGCGAAGCACGGCTCTTGCTAAGGTTCGTGTTAGCAACGTCGTCAAGTTGAGCCCCGTGAGCTCACCTACTAGTTAAGGTTACGCTGAAATAGGCTGTCAAGGCTATCAGCTTTGGTAAGAAAAAAAAAAGTAAACTATAATTTGGTGCTAGCTTCAGTACAGCTATATTCAGAGCGAAGGATTTTTATTTTCTTTTAAGGTACAACACGGGGACGTACGGCCAGAATGTTATTGTAACTTACACTACCTAACTGTGTTGCCACACTTATTAGTGTGCTCCCACATTCAAAAACAATCATACAAAACTTCATGTTAGGATTGCCCTGAGCAATTAGTAAAATTAAAGAACCAATGTAGTTATTTAGTCTTCTAAGAACTACTACAGGTCATATTTTTATTTGAGGCGACACCTTTATTCTGCATTGTAATATGAGGCTTGCTTAGTAATAAAAGTATACAGTAAAAAAAATGTATTAACAAAATCACATTAAGCTTTAGCATGTTTTACTTATTATTGTTTGTTTATGTTCTTATATCGTAATTAAGTAATGATGGTAGCTAAACAGAACTTCCGGTATACTCGTTTCGAGTAATGCGTTTATGAATGTTGAGGCTTCAAATTTGCCAATTAATTTTATCTTATTTTTCATTTTTTTTATCAGTTAATACGTATAAAAGTTATCGATATCCGGTATCGATTTTACGGTTTATGTATGAAGGAAAAACCATCGTCTATTTTAACCGCACAGCGGTCATGTATTTAGATTTGAAAAGCTGTTGCACTATATAATGAACAGCTCGACCTCAAGGTGTATCTTCATCATCATTCTCCTGTCCTTCTCCCAGTCACCTGGGGTCGGCGTAACAAGTTTTGTCTTTCCATACTTTTTTCTTTTTGTCTTTTTTCAATTTTTTTTTGTTTGTTTGTTTAATGTGGGTGCCGTCAAAAAACACGTAACACGAGGTATCTCTACTCATATAAGATACTAGCTTTTGCCTGCGACTCCATCCGCGTGGAATAGTTACTTTGGCATAACGCGAAATTTTACCCCCCCCCCCCACTTCATTTACGTAGAACGTGAACATATTTTTGAAGTATAGAATGTTAAGGAGCTATTTAAACCCCTATTTTGAAACCTTATTTATTGGTGCTCCAGCTGTATTGGTCTTAGCGGGTTGTTATATAGCCTATAGCCTTCCTCAATAAATGGGCTATCTATCACTGACAAGAATTTTTCAAATCGTAGTTCCTGATATTAGCGCGTTCAAACAAACAAACTCTTCAGCTTTGTAATATTATAAGTATCGATTAATGAAACGTGACTCACCACTGAACGTTCGTGCTGGAGTAAACGGAATCTCCAGCAGATATGAGGAACCCTCCCGCGACCTGACTTGATATCAACGCTTGAACGATAGCCCCATGCCAAATATCAGGACGCAGAAAGTTCATCCAGTCACTGGACCGAGCGAACGATGACAAATTGCCTTTATCCCCGTGCGCGATCAAAATTATGAACGTCACCAATACTATCAGGGGCCCGAGTGCGTAGAATATGCGTTTCATAAATTTTACCGGGTTGTAAAATCTGCAATTCAAGCCATATAACACCGGTATAATCAAAATAACTTTTCTAGTAAAATATATCAATAAAGATCCTTAGACACCAGTTATCAACGCTTGAAACTAAACGCAGCCGTCGTGGCCTAAAGGATAAGACGTCCGGTTCATTCGTATCGAGCGATGCACCGGTGTTCGAATCCCGCAGGCAGGTACCTATTTCTCTAATGAAATACGTACTCAACAAATGTTCACGATTGACTTCCACGGTGAAGGAATAACATCGTGTAATAAAAATCAAGCCCGCAAAATTATAATTTGCGTAATTACTGGTGGTAGGACATCTTGTGAGTCCGCACGGGTAGGTACCACCACCCTGCCTATTTCTGCCGTGAAGCAGTAGTAGTGCGTTTCGGTTTGAAGGGGGGGGCATAGCCGTTGTAACTATACTTGAGACCTTAGAACTTATATCTCAAGGTGGGTGACGCATTTACGTTGTAGATGTCTATGGGCTCCAATAACCATTTAACACCGGGTGGGCTGTGAGCTCGTTCACCCATCTAAGCAATAAAAACGCAGCATTGTAAACCTATATCTGATTTAATATAGGTGCTAAAATTAATTAGTGCAATTAACTTTAACATCATTCAACCACTTACATAAACGGAAACAGTATCCATAGTACAATAAGAATCAGCGCCACTGCCAAAAAATACTCTGGTTTTTCGCTTGCAGGTGCTAGAAATGTTTCACTGAAAATAAAATCATTAAACGATACGAAAACACGTTAAAATTTAAATAATTCGATAATATTGTTCATTTACCTATCTATATAATAATATGATCAAATTTGGTTATTACTCACTCTAAGCATTCTGAAGAGTTCATGGCATTCACATATATTTCCTGAAAAAAAGTAATTTTTAATTACTTTCATATGCAACTTTTAATAAAATATCATACAAATAGTATAACTTAGTATAGGAATTGTAGATATAACTAGTTACCGGTGTAATATAGAATCCCATACACTCCGGGAAGGGAATATTATTACTTAGGGTGTACAAAGAATATGTTATGACTAGTGATAAATAAACACTCGTGTATATTGCGCTCAAAGTCGTAACCAACAACCGGAGATAACCAACACCTGAAACAGAGATGTACTTGATCCACAATATGATAAATAATTTATCTAATTACTAATTTAATTTTCGTCATCAAAAGTATGGGAAATCATTTAATTATTTTTTCTTATGGTCTGTAATCGTTTTCGTATTAATTATTTTATCTTAACCTAAAAACGGAAACAGAATAAACTGTTCATCCAAGATGGAACTGTTAATTTAGTAAAAAATATAATTATACTAGCTGATCCGGCAAACTTCTTGGTGCCTTAATCGATAAATAAAAGACCTAAACTTTTGTATAAAATAAACTTAAAACAAACAAAAGGAATCCGTCCGACGGGGGACACATCAAAGGGAAAACAAAATTGTTATTTTTTATATTTAATTCCGAGCATTTTCATATTTATCTATCTTTTAAACCTTCTCTGGACTTCCACAAATAAATCAAAACCAAAATTAGCCAAATCGGTCCAGCCGTTTTCGAGTTTCAGCGAGACTAACGAACACAATTCATTTTTATTATATAATTATATTTTATATATAATATGATTTAAAAAAGATTATATCTCACCCTTAAAGAACGGCACTGCTCTCCAGACTCCAACGGCATCTTGCTGGCTGAGCTGTCCAATAGCCAACTGTAGCAAAACAACCGGCAAAGCTACCACCACGAATGCCAGTGTCAATACCAGAGCGAATGTTAGACCGCCGTAACGGAATGCTTCTCGAGGCGCACGCCATGTGCTCGTAAAACCCACTGCAACTGCTACGGTGCATAAGTGCGCACGAATCAACGGCCAACTGATCCATTTCTGTAAGGAATTTAAATTGTTTTGTACTTTAATTTTCTTTATTGCTTGAATGGGTGTACGAGCTCATAGCCCACCTGGTGTTAAGTGGTTACTGGAGCCCATAGACATCTACGACGTAAATAAGTTCTAAGGTCTCAAGTATAGTTACAACGGCTGCCCCACCCTTCAAGCCGAAACGTATTACTGCTTTACGGCAGAAATAGGCGGGGTGGTGGTACCCACCCGCGTGGACTCACAAGAGATCCTACCACCAGTAATGACTGTTATTGGCCTGAAACACCTTATCCTTAAAGAATAGAGTGCGTATGAAGAGATCTATTCTCAGCATTGGATGGATATGGGATACAGAAGAGTAGGTACTATAATAGCACTACTATTAATGTTTAATTTAACGTTTGTTATCCTTAATATTATACAGTATTTTCGAAGTTTCGAATACTAATTTTATGAATAAATTCGAGTGCGGCATGGAAATAGTAAACAATATCAGGAAGATAAAGTTTTTTCAGAAACAGTCGTCCGTGACCACAAAAACTATAAATTATTAGAAAAGTGGGAAATAATTAAGGAGAAAAAAATGCGCAATGAAATTATAAAATTAGTTTTAATTATGTTTATCGCGAAAACCGAAGAAAATACTTAATTTCATATTGATTTAATTACGTAAGTTTCATATTAATTGTTGCTTTACAAATTTTTCGATCAACTGTTAGTTCGTAAGAAGACTGAAATAAATAAATTAACGAAATATTAATTTTACTTGTATATAAATAATATACTTAGTATATAATTCTGTTTGTTTATTTTGATGATGAGCAATCAAAAAATTAATGATTGACCACTAAACTCGAAGATGTGGGCGTATCTCTTATATTACTTCACATTTATTTTTCGCAATTTTGCAATTCGTAATATTAGACTATACTTACCTTTAATTTATAGGTATCAAACATTTCGAGCACGCTCGCACTGACTCAACACACTAAATATTTCACATATTTGAAGTCGTGTTAACGAATGTTGACACAACACAGAACTTACGATCGCAAGATTTACCGATATTCTAGATAAACGAGATAAAAACGATGTGACTAAATCGGTTTGAGAACTTATCAATCTTTCGAGTGGTATTCCTGTCCTTATCTCGTGGAAATAGCACCGGTCGTTCGAACTGCACATACCTACTACAATCTTAGGTTTGTAGCATTAGTTACTCATTATAAAACACTGCGTTGTTAATTGTTTACTAATAAAACAACGCATCTTGATGTTGTTTTTAATACTATTGAAATGCTTTATTGTATCCACTATATATTTATTTAAAAGATAACAAGTTGACTGTTAATATGATTGGAAAATACACGCCGGATATATTTAGTAGCTGGTGCTTCCGATCCAGTGGTAAATTCAACAAAGCACTATTCTTTTTTGGTCAAATGTAAACTCTTTCAAGCTGAGCCTGCTCTTTCCCTTTAAGCTCGCCCACCAGTCATGAAGCCAGAATAACCACTTAAGACCACTGGCAAAGTGAGCAATAAAATATATTGGAAAATATGTCCTTAGAGATCATAATCGCGTGACAGCTCACACCGTCCTTGACACAAAGTCAAAGTTATCACAGCTGTATTGGGATAGCGGCAAATATCTTTGGGCCTAAACCCAAACACTTCACGACAGATATAAGAAGTGCTATGTACAGAATCGTGCTCAAAGCATGCTGGACTGACCGATTGATTATTACACTTTTACGGCTTATTCTTTATTTTATTTCAATTATTTATACATAAATCACTTAACAGCCGTGGCAAATATTTTACTTATTTATTTATTGCTTAGGTGGATGGACGAGCTCACACCCCACCTGGGTTTAAGTGATTACCGGAGCCAATAGCTACATCTACATCTAGTAATTGCTAATTTTTATTGTCTTAAAATGAGTTTTCGATCTAGAGCACTGATTCAGTGAGTTAAAATAAACCTTGTGTTGGGAAATCATCACTCATTAAAGTGAGGTAAAATTCCGCGATTATTGAGTTTTTGTAATGCGTTTTGTTGGAAACATTCTATACGAAATAATAACAAGTATATTTAGCCCCCCGCATATCCAATATAGCCAACAAAAGGCTCTCCGGCCGAGAATCGACAATTAGGCGAACGCTATGCTATACAAATAGGTCAAGCCTAAACAATTATTCACGAAAGCTAATTTCCGTAACAAAGAAAAAAGGAAAATCTACAAATAAAACTCCCGATTATTTTTCATCCTTTATTGTAAATGTATTGATTGATCTTAAATAAATACTAAATATTTGTTACACATGTATTAGGGATGCGATGCTACATATCCGATTTTAGTTACGGCTACGATCCCCATTAAAATAAATGCTGATTGCATCTTAGCAAACGTAAAACATACTGTTTGGAGAGATTATGACGTTGAGACGGTGATATTTAATAATGTATGTAGGTTAATTTTAATGAAAACATCGATATTTTAATGGGTTTTACATAGACATTCAACACATACCTAAATCTAGTAGTAAAAATATGATTACGTACTAATAAAAAAAAATTAAACGAATACACCAAATTTATTTCAATTCTAACACAATTCTAAAATAAACTAATATAAATTAACTTGATACGTATTCCTTAATAATAACCTACTAATAGAAATTCCATTGTCATATAAGAATATCGTGTAGACACATACTTAAATCTACTTGTATAAGCGTGAATATTCATAATTATAAATAGTAAATACGGGTCTTATACGTACATTGATGTACTTGTTAAGTTACCAATCATAAAGGAAGGGAATTAAACTTCGAAATTATATTGGTCATGAAAAATATTGGCATTGATGAGGATAAAATAAAAACTCGCATATTATTTTCTGGTATAACGGCACTAAATATATATATATATATATAACCGCATTATAACTCATAAACGCACACGGTAAAAACATCTCAAAATTCTATCCTAGGATTTTTATGTTTAGTACTTAAGTTTAAATAAATAATACCTACATACTTCGAATAATGGATAATGTAGTAATAATCACACATACCTATTGTAAAAGAGACGAATTTGATTTTTAATTGAAGCAGGACACGGCGACGTTTATAAACGTTCATAATGAAACTACGCAATGTTATATATTGATTACGTTAACGCACATTCATTCCAAGCGATATAATTGTATAAAATGACATGATTAAAATCTACCGCTTATATTTGCGTTTTAATAAATTTCAAATACGCTTATAAGCATGAGACCTCTACCTCCTCTCTACCGCCCTCTAAGTCGGGAATATATTATATTATTTGATTTAATGTATTTGGCAATGCAACGCATAGTATGCCAATTTCAATATTCCAGAAACTTCTGTTGTCCATACTAGATTCCGTCATCGGTTTCTCTTTGGGGGCTTTTAATTAACGATTATTTAGATGCGTGGCATTACCAATAAAACCACCCATTACACTCCCTGCATAATCTCAATATTCTGTTGCATACATTTTAATTATGATGAACAATAAACATCTATGTTTATATATTCATAGTGAGTTATTGTGGCTTTATAAGCCCGTTACAAGAAGACCGTCAAAAAGTTTTATTCATATAATAATAAAAAGAAATAAAACCGTATGATAATGCTCAAATAACGGGCTTATAGAGATCCGAGTGGTTATTTAATGATATCGTATTTACTGAAGCGACCGCGGCCTTGTTAGTTGTACGTAAGAGTTCCCGTGTACTCGTTATCGTCAGACTATGTTGTCGTTCAATCAAAGCCAGAAAAATTCTAAATAATCACATTAAATAGTTGTAAATCGTATGTATTTTATAAGCGGTTTCCGAGATAAATGATTTAACTGAACCAAATTCCAAAAATGTCGGTAATTACTGTTGGACACATCGCTCGAGATGGTAACATCATTCGGCCTTATTCTGTCGCCGAGTATTCGTGCGTCTCAATTCGAACGATAGAATGACCATGCTATTGACACTTCGACCTCATGTCTCAAGGCGCTGGCAATCGCTTTGTACAAGGGTTATCGCTGTACAACAAAATAAATGATTACAATAGTTTTTAATTTGAATATCCGAGATGAACGTATGGGGTTGTGGTGAACGGCATTGCACGCACTCGACTTGGATTTGTTAAGCTCGACTAGCTAAGCTAAGCTAAGCTAAGCGACTCGATCGTTGACTTGTATGTTTAATCGTCAATTGCTTTGATTACGTAGGTACGTGTTTTAGAATCAGAAAAGAAGGTAACCTTCAAAATTGATGATATCACACAAAACCGGTATTTTCGATGTCATTAATGATATTAATATTTAAAAAAAAAACAACAGATACTTCAACTAAAACTTCAATGTGCGAAATTTAGATATTTTACTATGATGGCTGTTATCAATAAATTGTAAAGAATATTTTGGGAATATTTTCTTCGACCAACCAAACCGACTTTTGCATGCTTTACCTACATCGTTCTCTATCTCTTTCGCACCCGAAAAATTGGCAAATATGCGACAAGATAATCTACATTCGCACATCCCTTAAGCTAGGCATATTAACACTTACATACATTAAACATTATTTTCTTCGCAATACCCGCGTATAACATTTATCACTTTCTAATTCTTAAAGACAAACAAGGACGGATGGCTTAGTCCGCCCGCCTAATATTTCTTATATCAATTCCAGTCGATAAATAAACTAAAGTCATTAAGTCTAAACAAAACTATTGCGTAGAAAGGTAAACGAAAATATTTCTTAAAAAATAACTTTCTTTCAAATACCCGTCTTAATCAAAGACATTTCCGTAAGTTCGATAGATACAGTTTAGGTTGTACAATATTTGACTTATGGCGCGAATTGACGAAGAATGAAAGATAGGTCTTGTGATTTATGCTAGGCATCCTATCTCAGTCTTAATTCAGAAGTACTTCAGTTACTTTCGTTTTATATATAACATAATTGTTTGTAAATTACATTGCCAGTATCGTACAACAACGATGCCCCTGAAATGAGATATGTTTCTTAAAAAAAAAACACAAATATTTCCAATTTACTATAATATAACGACTTAAATATATGATATATTATATATCGCCATTATCTCTTTTAAAATTGGGCTCTTTGAATTCATCGTTGTTCAACGAAGCTTTCGATTTATGGTAATTGAATAAAAACGTTATAGTTGAGTGATTGAGGCCTTTAACACATCTCCGCCGGGAAATCAATTTTGCGACATCCTTGAAACAAGCTTAGGATAGCTTACTGGATCATTATCTTCATACGATTTACATTCGGATAACATAACGAGATCAGTACTAAGAAGAAAACCAATAATCATAGAAAACCTAAATAGTGTTATTAACATTAAAAATCGTAATATCTGGGTCCAGGATATTTTTTGAAATACACGTTAAAAAAAAAAAAAATTTGTTTATTGTAAAGTCTAATTATACAAATGGTTTCATAAATTATTCTGTTTCTTATGTAGGTTTTTTGTTGTTGTTGTTGAAATTATTAAATTTAATTTTATCAGAATTAACTAATTATTAGCCCGTAGATGTCCACTGCTGAACATTGGCCTTCCCCAAGCCTCACCATCACGACCACCGGTCTTACATCCAGTCGATTCAAGTGACCATCGACAAATCTTCGGTTCACCTACCCACGTTACACCTTCTATATGGTTAGTACGACAAATTTGTATATAATTGGAACACTTTCCGTTCATTTGCCGCTAGGGGCGCTATTGCAACTTCATACAAAATCGCGCAATCGCTACTTGAGACATTTCCGAATTACTTTTAATTAGAATTCCTTTCGATCTAATAAACATGACATCAGACCGACTTTAGTTTGGTTTAAGGCAAATATCAAATCAATGAGCATATTGAATTCGTTAATGTTTTTTTTTATTGCCCTTATAGACAGACGAGCATACGGCCCGTCTGGTGGTGAGAGGTTACCGTCGCCCATGGACATCAGCAATACCAGGAAAACCAAATTGTCTACTGTGAATCAAAAACTTTTCAAAAATTTTTCAAAAATGAACTTATTTGCGAAGACGTTCAAACCAGAGGTCGTATTGTAATCATATCGACGCTTGAAAGGCAAACGTGACTAAGCGACAATGCGTGAACTTTACAGTAGACTAATTTAAAGTTGAAATACCTGAATAAATTATATTTTTACGAATCCAGCTGTGGGATTGAAATGATTTTAATAGACCTAGAAATATTTTTTTTGCGCATCGAATATGGTTATTGCCTATCATTTATGTATAAAGCAGTCATTGCCGCTTAGTCACGTTTGCCTTTCAAGCGTCGATATGCTAGATAGCCGATAGAGCAAAATCACAGATGTGGTACAAAAAGCAGTTTCGCGGCGGAGGCGTGTTATAGGGGCGCGAGTGTGACCACGTTGCGTTTAGAAGCCTTGCGCGTGCCGACACACGCCGCAGCCGAGCGCGAACTCCTCGCCGGTCGCCGGATGTTGCACGTGCAGAGGACACTCGTCCGATGTACCCGGCAGCTGTTCACCTTTAGGACCTGATGAAATACAATAACATATTCCTCATATTAATATACAAGATTCGATATTTTTCTTCAACGCACAAAATATTTATGCATAATTTCAAAGGTACATATATATTATTAATATAATACATTAAAGTCAACAAAATCAAATCAATCTTTTTTTATTCAACATAAATGAAAGTGCATACTTGTTGAACGTCAAAAGAACTACCGCCAATTCACAAGAACTAGCCTCCGTCCTGAGAAGAACTGGCAAGAAACTCAGCGAGCATGTCTTTTTTTTTTTAAACATTATTTTTTTTTTAATACTATTTTTTTATATTCGTTTTTATAAGAGGTTTTGTAACGTAACAATTATTGCAATATTGAAATGCCGGAAGCGAGCAACTCAACAAAACATTCAATGATATGCTACAATACGTAACTTATATAGATAGGAATGTAGTTTAATTTAAAATCACCTGCTGGACATTGAGGCAACAGATGTCGCGGTATGTGTGTGACGCGCTGGAAGTCGTCGTGGCAGGCGTTGCAGAAGTGCGACGTGCCGAAGCAGAAGAACACTGCAACCTGTCCACAAACATTACTAGTAAGCACATATTCGGTGGAGCAGTAGTTAGTGACGCCGACACACGACGAGGGTCGTGGGTTCGATTCCCACATCGTGTGATGAACAGGTTTGTTTTGTTTTTTTTTTGTCTGAAGTGGTTTTTACGGATGTTCCGTTATAACTACTGAACCGATTGACTTGAAACTTGGTATCAATGTAGAAAATACAAGTACTTAATGGATGGGCTAATATTTATATGAGTGTTGGACTCCTACACCAGTTGCGGGGGCGTTAATGATGACAATATTTGTGTCTGTCTGAATTATTTATCTATAAGTGTGGGAATTTTTATAATCCTCCGTCCGCGCAATCTCCGTAAAAAGGGGTACAAAGTTTTTGCTTCACGTATTATTATATAGATATTAAACACAGAAGTTTGTGAACAAACGGGCCGCCAACTGTATTAGCACATTACCACGTGCAAGTTTAGTGCCATATTATATAAAAATAAATTAAAAATCGAATTTCTTAACGTAAACTTACCGAACAGCAATACCGGCATTTGTACTCGAGAAAGTCGGCTCCGTGTTTCGGGCAAGTCCTAGCGCCGGTGACGTCACTGCAAGCGCCGCACACGAGCTCAGCCGGCTCCCACCAGCCATTCGACTCGGCCTCACAACGAGCCAGCCCGCCGAAATAGGCCTACATTATAAACATAATGGCGATTAAATAAATATTCTCTTTCCTAATATAAAGTTCACTACGTCGTACACTACGTTTGCCGGTTCGCGGTCTCCACTCCAGAACACGTCTACCCCAACGGTTATCGGTTCTGCGACATATGTGACCAGCCCACTGCCACTTCAGCTTACATAAAGTAGCTAACATAAAGTTATCCAATCGAAATACGTTTGCTTAATAGCCCCAATAGGAAACCAGATACGTCTAATTATTCATATCTATATAAATAAAAATGAATTGTTGTTCGTTAGTCTCACTAAAACTCGAGAACGGCTGGACCGATTTGGCTAATTTTGGTCTTGAATTATTTGTGGAAGTCCAAAGAAGGTTTAAAAGGTGAATAAATATGAAAATGCTCGTAACTAAATAAAAATAACAATTTTGTTTTTCCTTTGATGTGTCCCCCGTCAGACGGATTCCTCTTGTTTGTTTTAAGTTTATTTTATACAAAAGTTTAGGTATTTTATTTATCGATTGAGGCACTACGAGGTCTGCCGGGTCAGCTAGTTTATTATAATTAAAAATTACGGAGTGTAGAACCAAGGAGCACCATCTCAATGTATTAAAAAGTATCCGTTAAAAGGAAACCCCACTTAACGAGTGGGTGCGCCAAGCCTCAGTTCGCAAAATATGGAGAACATCTGTCAAGGCTTTAATAAACAAGAATTGCACATGACCAGGACTGCTCTGTCAAGAGCAACCGACAATGATGATGATGAAACGTAGCCAATTAAGGTGGCGCCAGAGTAGTAAATGGAAAGATTTAAAAAACATCACCATAAACTACCACACTTTGTTCTGTTTAAAACTGCTACATCTACATCATTTCCGCTTCCTACACTAGCGCTAATTCGATGAATTTTCTAATAATAACTTGCTGTTTACAGACGAACAGACACTTTATCGACCTGTCCCCTATACAAGGTGGTGCTTCTTACTCTACCTTGCATATTCAAAATGCAGCTTCATTGCCCGTGACATCACTCGCGAACCAAACGGCCATGTTAATACCTTAAGTCATGAGTTTTTAGTCTCAGTTTTTACAGTACAAAGGCTGCCGCACCCTTGAAACCGAAACGCATTACTACTTCACGGCGGAAATAGGCAGGTTGGAGGTACTTATCCATGCGGGCCCGCATGAGCTAATAAAAACCTGTCGAAAATTACCTTGCCACATTTATGACAGACGTAATAAGCATATCTGTCCATGGCGTAGGAAGCCGGATCGGAAACATTGCGTCCTTTGGTCCCGCCCGGAGCAGACAGGCCCTCGTACTCGAGTCTCATTAGTGCCTTGCGTTTCACTTCATCACGCAGTTGCCTGATAGGTGTTAACAACTCTTCAAGGGTCCAGTGGTTTATGTCCTCCTGGAGTAAAAATTACTCAGTAATCATAAAATATAAATTAAAACTTAAATATTAATTTCTATAGTATTTACGAGTCGTGCATATGATCAATATTAATACCCCGTTCATTAATCATTAACGCCCCCGCAACTGGTGTAGGGAGTCCAACACTCATATAAATATTAGCCTATCCATTAAGTACATGTATTTTCTACGCGGATACCAAGTTCCAAGTCCATCGGATGGATGGTTCAGTAGTTATAACGGAACATCCGTAAAAAACACTGTAGATTTATTTATTAGTATAGAAGTATAGATATAAAATTTTACCTTGCAAATTGGGCACTGCGAGAACGAGAAACTAATCCTGGGACCGTTCCACTTATTGACGAGCACCTTCCTGCAGCAGTGCAGATGGAACACATGCCCGCAAGTTAGCTAAAAGGGGCAAAAAAACACCACACAGTTAAATACGATGCTTATTCTATCAGTTTTCATTGAGAACAATTTAATTTACCTGTATCGCAGGGGCGGCCTGCAAGGGGTCAGTGAAGCAAATCATGCACATATCGTCCGCGTCCTGTCTCAGTGGCGCTGCCTCACCAGCTGAGACGCCCGCGCACCCATGTAGGCACGGCAGACAGGTTTGCTCTCCCCGAACTCCACCGCACAGGTGACCGCAAGCGAGGATGACATTACATGCTTCCCGACCATGGTCCTGGATAAATTTATATATTAATACGTGAAGCAAAAAGACTTTGTGGCGGGAACGCGAGGAGTGTAGTTGTGTGATTTGTTTTATTTTGTCTATTTAGTGTTTCCTCAGATTTAAATGTGTAATAATGGTGATTTATTAAATGTGGGAAAACAAAGCCGTTGGACGTAACTTCTCGGGATCCTCCAAAAAGTCCACTGAAAAAATCCAGTACCAGATGCCCCGTGGTGTACCCTGTCGTACAAGTAGATCCCTTCTCCTTAATTTTCCCCCTCACTCCTCCAGCCGCTACGGTGGTTCGTTCACTGTGCACTCTGTGCGTCTGTGGAACTCAGTTCCACACTCAATCCGTGCAAGTCCCTCACTTGAAGTTTTCAGGAAGGCATTAAAGGAGCACTATCTATCAATTTAGTATTATTTATATGTATTTATTTTATGTATTTCATTATATATGTACGTGTATGTATATATTTATGTGTGTAATTGTGTATGTATATAGTTTGATATATTATGTATTAGTGTTTATTTTTATTATTTTTATTGTTAATGTCTATAGTATAAATAATTAAATTAATTAGATTGTACTCATCTACCCACTCATGTAAAGCTTTCCTTCTTTGAGAACGGTTAGCTGGTAGATAACTCAATTGTTGAGTTAAGCTCGCCATTTTTTTTATATCTTATCGCAATTACTGTATTATATTAACAGTGTGTACAAATAAAGAATAAAGAGAAAAAATCTCAGTAAATGACCACCATTTTACTGAGATTATATTTCGTCTCATATCATTTCATTTAATTTCATCCCAGGAAATTAATGTCTCAAATTAATCATCTTCATTTCATTTCATTTCACTCCATATTATAATTTTCATAAAAATAAGAATATAAATTAAAATAAGACATGACTTAAAGGTCTTAGTTACCAGGTCATAAAATCCCTAAAAAAAATTAAGCAAAGACAAAGTCCCTTTTTAAGAAAATTGCGCGGACAGAGGAGTATAGTCTGTGTTCAAATTGAGAATACATTAAAAGTATTGTTTATCTTTAATAAAGTCTAAAGTGTAGTCTTGGCGAAATCTGTGATTATAGATGTATTGACAATAGAACCATAATAATGTTCAAACTTATAATTTCAATTAATTATAGGTGAATTTCGACTACCAGGGGACTACTACTAATGACTAAGGCGTCTTTAGTCTAATAGGTATCATCTATAAGTGAACGACTCACTTGAATGTAGATGAGATGGAGGATCAGATGGCGTGCCTTGGAAGAAGCCTATGTCCAACAGTGGACTAAAATAGGCTTTTAATGATGAATGACGATAATCAAGAACGTCTCACAGCAAAATAAATTCGCTCGGTTACGCTGGAATAGCCTCTAAAGGCTACCAGATTAAGTAGAAAATATAATGCAAAAGGATCACAGTGTTAATCTTTTAGGTTAGGTTATCTACACACACGCGAACAGACCTGACATTGTTGATCGGCGCAGATATTTCCGATGGTGAGTATGCCGGTAGATTCTCTGGCCCCGCAAAAGCGACACGTTCCAGAGGGAGCCACCGGTCCCGAAGCCACGGCCGGTCCCTCAGATGATGGTCCGGCTTCACAGACTCCACCTTCCATTCCTCTGAACTCGGCTAAGGCTTTCAGCGTACGCCTGTCGACCAGGAGCAATAGCCAAAACAGTTTCGCGCGTCCACAGCCTTCGTGTATGTCGATGCGTATAGCGCTCTCCTCCTCCTTGCAGATCTAATAAAACAAGTATACACATCTTATTTAAAATCATTTTAGTAATCAATAGATTAAAAAAATCTGGATTTTAATTGTATTTAAAATATATGCCATCGTATTAATATCTATTACTGGTGGTAGGACGTCTTGTCAGTTCGCACGGGTAGGTACGACCACCCTGCCTACTTCTGCCGTGAAGCAGTAATGCGTTTCGGTTTGAAGAGCGGGGCAGCCGTTGTTCTGTAAAAACTGAGACCTTAGAACTCATGTCTCGAGATAGGTGGCGACATTTACGTTGTAGAAGTATATAGGCTCCAGCTGCCACTTAGCACTAGGTGGGTCGTAAGCCCATCCAAACTATAAAAAAAATGATGTGGATAGTCAAAAACTTGTGTTTTATTGGATTAACGCAGTACAAGGATACCTGTCTGTGGTGAGTCCTGGCGGTCCTGTTTAGGTGCAAGAATCGATCGCATTCAGCACAGAGCGGTCCACAATTGCGGCAGTCTATGACCGCCGCTGTGGCGCCGTCGTCGTGGTTGGCGCACAGAGGACGAGTCTCGGAGGAAGAGTCTCGACCACGAGCTCCGCGCCCGTCTCCAGAACTGTTGACGCTAACAGAAGCACTTTGGTTAAAAACGCTATGTAGGTGTGTGTAAAAAATGCTATTTTTTTATAAATACACTAACTGTACCCGTCCGCTTCGCTGGCCATTTAAAATTAACAGTTTAATTTCTCATCCCCACAAAGATTCTCATCATTAACGCCCCCGTAACTGGTGTAGGAGTCCAACACTCATATAAATATTAGCTTATCCATTCAGTACATGTATTTTCTACATGGATACCAAGTTTCAAGTCAATCGGATGTATGGTTCAGTAGTTATAACGGAACATCCGTAAAAACCACTATAGATTTATATATTAGTATAGAGTATAGATATGGATTTCACGTAAACTTGTCATAGTTTTGAGTGGTAAGGAAATTATTAACTAAGTTACGTAGTTCTATTTTTCCTTTTCTTGAGGTAAGTTTTGACAGACCACAATTTTTAGGTAAATTCTTTAAAGAAATATATAATTATAAAAATACATTATAAATAGAATAATATTATAAAAATATATTATAGGGAAATATTAAAATGTAACATATAAATGTTTATTTTACTACGCATTATACTTTTTATTTATTTCGAAATATTAAATTTGGATTGATGCAATTAGTGAAATAAGGCAAATATCTTTTTTTATTCTGATGTGTAATATGTTATGTACAAATATTTATATGATTTCTATGTATGTATGTATGTATCTGTGTAAATTGTAATATATAGATGTATATGTATGCTGCGTGTGTGTTCGGTTTATATGTTCTTTTTTTACAACAAAGCAATGCATACACAGCACTCTCTACACCACTGTTGGTAGACCCGTGGAGAATGCCTTAGGCATTCAGTCCGCCACTGACTCATGCGCTAAGCACATGCATGCGCTCCTGAACTAAAGTTAAATAAAAAAGTCATAGGTCTTAGGGTCATTCTTTTTCTTCCAGCTGTGCCAGCTAAGCGCGGTTTGGAAGGCGAACTCAGCAGGGCTCAGCTTAAGAGGGCTAGTAATCATATTACACAAGTATACTTACAGATCTAGATGTGATTGTTCACACACGCACAGGGAAGCTAGCGCCATCCAGATAGTGGGGGACGCGATGCAAAGCGCCGGCTGTCTCTCTTTTTCGGATACTTGCGATATGGCGCATACGTAGTTGGCTAATTGGGTACGTGTCTCTAGGCCCCATGAACCAGCCAATTTATCCTTAAATATTTAATCATTCAATGATAGTACATATATTTTATAAATTTTTTTCATGGCTTAGGTGTGGGGATGAGCTCACGGCCCACCTGGTTTTAAGCGGTTACCGGAGCCCATAGACATCCACAGCGTAAATGCGCCACCCACCTTGAGATATAAGTTCTAAGGTCTCAAGTATAGTTACAACGGCTGCCCCACCCTTCAAACCGAAACGCATTACTGCTTCACGGCAGAAATAGGCAGGGTGGTGGTACGTACCTGTGCGGACTCACAGGAGATCCTACCACCAGTAATTACGCAAATTATAATTTTGCGGGTTTCATTTTTATTGCCCTTGTAGGCAGAGGCTTGGTTACCGTCGCCCATGGACTTCAGCAATGCCAGAGACAGAGCCAAGCTGCTGCCTACCGAAAATTACATATATTTTGATTTCATCACTGATTCATAATTTTATTAATATTTTCTACATTTACACTGGTTTTATTGTCATGACTCCGGCCGTCGTTACGATAGTATACACTATAGCCTTTATAATTATAAACTTTAGAAATACGGATACAAAAATCTAGATCCTATGTTTTTTTTAAACTATTTACACAATTCAGTCTTACCTCTGCCATGTCAGATAGAAGTTTAGCTACCAAATGTGCGTGTTTTTTGGTAGTCTCGCCTCTCATGAACCAATTACTCGCGGACAAGGACACCATACTGCCCCCCATCATAACGGTAGCTGGGGCCGATCCACTTGAACCTTTCACCTTCATTTGAACTGTGATCGCTTTGCCCAAATAGCAAACCAGATGGTCGAGTAAAGTTACCCTGCCAATCAAAATTAGTACTTGGTGATTTTATAAAAAGTTATTTCGATCATGTAAAATATCGTTGACATTAAACAAACCTGCTAATCGGATCGGAACCATAATTGACGGCCGCTAACATCTTCTGGGGCGGTAGCTCTATGACCAATCGACGTAAGAGCGATATTACCTGCAAATGTATTAAATAGAAAGAGTTTATTAATAGTCTGTCTTCCTGTTTCTAAAGTATAGCACTTTTACTATAGCATTTAAATGTATATTTTTTTAAGTGAAACTTCTAATGCGACTTCTAACAAAGTAACGTTAAACGTTTAACGCTACCGTGGAATAGAAAGAGACAGAGCGAGAGCGAATGCGCGGCACTCGAACGCATGCGCGTAGTATACCTGTTACAGGCCAGCGCGAGCGTTAGCAACGAGTAGCGACCAATATTTTAATGAAGTATTTAAAACAAAATATGCTTATATTTATTTTTCTATCCATAATTTAAAATATACGAGTATACTCGTATAACATACATGTTGAAGATGTCACATATCGCTATTACAATAGCATCAGATTTAAGGATGAAAAATGAAGAAAACTACAATACTACACATCGAAAAAGAAGTTTCACTTCATTCACGTGTACCAAGTTGACGCGGACCGTTTTTTATTTCTTTTTTTTTAATTGTCACCTGTCTTTGTACGCGTTCGCTACCAGTGTGAAGCAGAGATAACAAGTCAGATAGTAGTTCCGTGCGCTGAGCAAGATGTACTCGACCCACTGCACTGCCGCTGAGTGCCAATAACTGAAATTCACACAAATAAAATTTCAATTAATTGAATGAAATATCACCATTGCGGTTTTAAATAAGGCTTACTGAAATACAGTCAAGGAGATTTTCTCATTTCATAAAGTACAAAGAACCACACGTTTTGAACAGAGAACCGTTTTTTTCTTATCTTAGAAGTCATTTCATTAACTAGTTAAAACTATATTTTCATTCCTGAGATCGATTTAAATAATTATAGCGACAACTTCTGATAGTCTTATGATAAAATGTTTTTTTTTGGTTGTATAACTTCTTTACATTTATTTTATTGTCAAATTTAAAAATGTACCGAAAGGAAACAAAGTATTTTTCTTATCCCAACGCATTACTCAAAAATTACATACGAATTATTTGAGCCGTTGTACAAATTAGGATGCACAGACAGGCTGTTTCCTTTTTTATTATTATAAATGTTTATTATACAGAAGAAGCTAACCAGCGAGAGCATTTCAAAGCAGTAGTTGTCCTGCTGCGACCCCACGTGTTTGGCGGCTGGCGACTCCTCCCATTCACTATCCGTGGGTTCGACACAAAGCAGAGTTGTCTCCCAATCATCGCGCACGCGGGCAGTCTCACATCCGATCGCACTTACTATATGAGACATCACCTACAAATAAAACAATCAGAAGACAATTGTAAGTATTAGATTAGAGATATTAATTATTTAGCACGATTAAAGTGTCAATAAAATTTTGAAACAAAGCGAGGACAGTTTCAAATGATTTAGATCATATTATGTGTATACAATATTAATACATGTTTAATGTATCTTAAATTTTTAAACTCCAATGCAATGCAATATATAGATATTATGATGATGACATAATAGCATCTATGTCTATCTTTTTTATTGCTTAGTAGGGTGGACGAGCTCACAGCCCACCTGATGTTAAGTGGTTACTGGAGCACATAGACATCTACAACGTAAATGCGCCACCCACTTTGAGATATAAGTTCTAAGGTCTCAGTATAGTTACAACGGCTGTCCCCACCCTTCAAACCGAAACGCATTACTGCTTCACGGCAGAAATAGTCAAGGCGGTGGTACCTACCCGTCCGGACTCACAAGAGGTCCTACCATCAGTAATTACGCAAATTATAATTTTGCGGGTTTCATTTTTATTGCCCTTGTAGGCAGACGAGCATACGGCCCACCTGCTGGTGTGAGTGGTTACCGTCGCTCATGGACTTCAGCAATGCCAGGGACAGAGCCAAGCTGCTGCCTACCGAAAATTACATATATTTTGATTTCATCACTGATTCATAATTTTGCGGGTTTGATTTTTGAAGTGAAACTTCTTTATTACACGATGTTATTCCTTCACCGTGGAAATCAATCGTAAACATTTGTTAAGTACGTATTTCATTAGAAAAATTGGTACCCGCCTGCGGGATTCGAACACCGGTGCATCGCTCAACACGAATGCACCGGACGTCTTATCCTTTAGGCCACGACGACTTAATAAAATAAAATCATCGGAGTAATTTGAGTTCCAATAGTAAAACCCAAAACCCGAAACAACAATAGGGGAAAGAGATTTGTTGGTTCTTAATCAGTAAGTCCATAATTGTAAATACTATGGTAAAGGTTCTACTTATTCTAAGTACAGATAGTGTAAGAGTTTATCGAGAAAAGTATTGAATATTTTCGATACCATGAAATATGTTAAGGTTTTTTAGATACGTACTTGTCGTTGCAGAGATGTAAGTTTGTGTCCAGCGAATAGGATGCCAACAACGTGCTCTCTGAGATCGCTGTCGTCGTTGGCAACTCCATCGTCGATTGCTACCGCGGCTTCGGCGCTCGCGTCGCTAGACTGCTCCCATTCCAAGAGCTTCCCGAACACCTACCGAGCGAGTAATCGTTACGAGATATTTCGAATAGACATTTAAAAGTAACATACAGATGACGTGAAAACAAAAAAAAAACAGTGCGCGTGCAACTTAGTACACGCGAATGAAGTGAAACTTCTTTTTCGATATGTAGTATTGTATTTTTGTTCATTTTTCATCGTTAAATCAAATTACTTTTGTAATAGGGAACACTGCGTATAAGAGATGGGACATTTTCCAACATTGATGTTATATATATTTAATTATAGATAGAAAAGTAAATACATTTTTTTTTTAATACTTCATTAAAATATTAGTCGCTACTCGTTGCTAACGCTCGTGATGGCCTGTAATAGGTATATTAGGCGCATGCGTTCGAGTGCCGCTCATTCGCTCTCGCTCTGTCTCTTTCTATTCCATGGTAGCGTTCAACGTTTAACGCAACTTTGTTGGAAGTCACATTAGAAGTTTCACTTCAAAAAAACTCTACTTAATCGCTGGTATCCTCGAGGGGCTATTTCAGCTACGCATGCTTTTCGTAGGTAAGCTAACGAAATCAGCCTAAGAGAACTTGCTAACAATTACCTCAGAAAGAATAGTACTTCGCAGAATTTACCACCGGATCGGAATCGCGACCCACTAAAAAATCCAGCGAGCAACTCAGTGTATTGTGTCTATGGACTAGGTTGTTGCACGTCGAACGAAAACGATGACAATTTAAATACAGATTTGAATGCCCAAGTCTTACCTGAGAAGTCAACAAGCGGAAAACTCGCAGGGTGTCCGTTTCGCAGAGTCCGTGCAACACTTGCGGCGCTGTCACGGCGGCTGAATGGAGGAGCGTCGGCGCGCTCAGGACCCGGACCTGGCGGATTCGAACCGCCGCTTCGGGACCGCGGAGCTCGCATCGAACGCGCAGCGACGTGGTAGACACACCTGTAGTTTCATTCAAATCAATCAAACTTGAAGAAGAGGACACCAGTCGGTACCTCCGGGCACCACACCTCCACCACAATCAAGTCCCACAATATTATGAATAACTAACTGTACCCGTCCGCTTGGCTGGGCATTTAAAATTAACATTATTATTTCTCACCCCCATAAAGATTCTCATCATTAACGCCCCCGCAACTGGTGTAGGGAGTCCAACACTCATATAAATATTAGCCTATCCATTAAGTACATATGTTTTCTACATGAATACCAAGTTTCAAGTCAATTGGCTGCATGGTTCAGCAGTTATAACGGAGCATCCGTAAAAACCACTGTAGATGTATATATTAGTAAAGATTGTGTATATTTCAGTCGATGTGTATGAGTGAATGTGTGACCGGTGCACGCACCTCATAACACAACACCTTCCCCCAACCCACCTCCGCTTCATGTTACCATCACACAGAGGGATTCGCTCGTTCCGTGGCCCCGTAAGGAGTAACGACGACCCGGACAGTTCATTCACACAGTCATTATGTTAAGTTCATAAATTCAATGTAAAACAACATAATTTAATCAAGATTTGTCGGTTTCGTAACTTACGTGGTAAAGTATAGCAGAGCCAAGTAGCGACCTTCGGATCGACTTCTATGTCTTGCATGTGGATCAACTCAGTGGATCCTGAGCTGTACAGGAACGTCATCAGCAGCGTCTTGTTCTGTAAATAGTTAATCATTAATTTAAAATAAGTAAATATGTAATTTGTTAAGAAAACAATTGAAGTTAGTTTTTTTTTAAATTATGTATCACAAAATCTAATTGAAGTGAAAACTTCTTTAGAATCGTTGTGATTTCAAACTGGATGCAACGGAAAAAACGACAGGTAAGAGACACAAATACAAAAATGTGTAGGATGAAGCCAGCAAAGAATGAGACAGAAATATACATACTATTTAATACAGCGCCATCTGTGAGATTTTTTAATACTAAAGTGTGTATGAAAGCTCTTGTAGTGAATTTTAATTTACGATTATACGTGAAATTAAAATATCAATTCACAGAGGGCGCTACCTTACAATTATTTACGAATGACAAAATTTTACACATACTTAAGACGTTTAGGATAATTGTATTTTAATTTTGGAAGGTTTCACTTCTACCACGTGTGAACTGCACACATGTATTTTTTTTTTTCTTATTACTAAAGACTAGGCGAATTGTTTGCATCTTGTTTTAATATTGCGAACATCAACTATCCTACTTTTAACTCTCACAGTGTGAAATTCAAATAATAATGTTCAAATTTTAAAACCATTTCGACACTAACCACAGTGTCCCTTGTGTTATCGATGTGGACGCACACAATGTGCGGGCGATCATCGTGCGAGCCTCCCGGGTAAGAGATTTGTATCCACTTTGCTTTGTTCCTGTCTTCGTCGCCTGATTCCCAGAACGTCTCCGTGCTGCCGTCGGTTAAGGCGCCGGCCATGCCTTGACGTGAAGATACCGTAATATCGCACCAGCCAGTCACGTCGGAAGAGCTCCATACATGATTCTCCTATAATACAGTATAATTTAAGTACCTATTATTAAAGTTTCGATTACCGAACCACACTTACACATGAAATGGACATATCAATCGCCTTGGACTAGCGTAGTGACCCAATCCAAATCTTTGCTCATAAAGCATAAGAAACATATAATCTGTATTATATTCAATACATATATTATTTTGGACGTTTTGACAGTTATATTTCTGCCGTGAAGCAGTAATGCGTTTTGGTTAGAAGAGTGGAGCAGACCTTAGAACTCATGTCTCAAGGTGGGTGGCCGCATTTACGTTGTAAATGACTATGGGCTCCAGTAACTTCTTAAGCACCAGGTGGCCGTGAGCTCGTCCACCCATCAAAGCAATAAAAAATAGCATGATCAATACTCGCAACACACACTAGAAGTGTTTTTCGTCGACATTTGAATATAAAGCTACATTTAGGTTTTGTTCCGCACTGAATGAACTAACTGTGTACCTTGAGGTCTGGCTGGTTTGATTGAGTTTTCATCTTCGCTATAAGAGGATCCCAGGTGTTCAATAAGAGCTAACTATCATTCAAAACCGAAGAAAGTACAAAGGTAATACGGTTACGAGCTTCTATGATGACGAGAAAGTAATAGTAGCTATTAATTAACACCCTGACGGACTGTTACCGTGCAAGATCCTTTGGCTTTAGGATTTTTTGAACGCCGTAACTTACCAGATTCAAGATCACGGTAGAAGCTGTTTCTAATCGCGAAAGAAAACGCTCGAAGTGTTTCTCGTACACTGTCACTAAAGTTACCTTTGTTGAGATGCATTGTACCTTCAAATAGCTATGGAAGCTGTCGTGTATGGCACAATGTGGGCCGTCGTCGTGGACGCCTTCCTCAGAACGAGATAATATCTTGCTGATTACACTGAACACTTGCGATCTTATCCATGCAGCATGAAAAATTCCATCTTATGTTGTTTAATATGAATACGAAATTATTAATGAATATATTAATATATTCTTTTTAATACTATATAAACTATTATATGTATGTATGTATATGTATTATGTCATTGTGTGTATATATTTTGTTTATGTATCGATAATTTAATATAATTTTCATTGCACCTACCACTATTTACTCTGCACTACCTTTGGTTGACTGGTAGAGAATGCCTTAGGCATTAAGTCCTCCAATATAAATTCTACATGAAGTGTAATAAATAAATAAATCGTAGGTGAAGCCGACAAATCTTTCGGCTAGTTTACAAGTAAGCAATGTTGTAAAATTACGTTCAGAGTTTTTTTTTCTGTTGCTTATTTCATTTTACTATGTCTGATGTTGTAGAATCTTTGTCGATATTAATTTGCATTAACATAAGCTAATATATGGGTAAACGGCGCTACCTACTGTCAGTAAGGTGTAACTGCTCCATAGAAATTGTCAATTGACTTTAGAAAAAAATGACATTACGGTCTCAGATCATGTCACGCTGAATCTTAAGAAATACTAAAGTAAGCGTAGCCAATTTTAAGATAATTTTGTTTTTTACTTGAATTTGTTTTTACAGATTTAGTTTTAATACGCAAATACTATTACAATTGTTATTATTTATTAAAACCGCATCGTATTTAGATATTAAATGCTATAGTAATTAGTTTTTTAAGATTGAGTTTAAGGCACATAGGCTCTCACATACTAAAATTATGACGGTGGTGACGTCATCTGCTTCCTTTTTTCTATTGAACAATTATCCAGCCCACATATAATAGATTTCTAATTTCATCATTTCTGATTGGTTAAATACGATTTTAGTTGTTTTATATTTTACGATTGTGAGTAGTTTTAGGCAGGCGAACGTAGGTAATCGCGTACAGCCAAGTCCCCAGTTGAACCCAACAACTCTTCCCAAAAAAATTCGTATAAAATACATGCATGCAGAGCGTTGTCAATATACCTGTGCAAGAAAGCCCGATCGTGGCTGGAGTAGTGGAGCGCCCAGCATCGTATGGCCTGCAGACTCGCGGCACTGGCGTGTGGTAGCGATGGTGCTAAAGTACTGACGGAGCCCAGGAACGAGTGGAAAGCAGCTCGGGCGCCGCGGGCTGCTCGGCCGCCGGGGCAGATGGCGGACGTCGAAGCGGTTGGCGGGACCGTGCGTATCGGCTCTGCTACTGCATTCTGTAAATAAGAAATTCACATGTCGTCTTTTCGCATTAAAAGTGTGCCATTTCCAAAAAAAATCGAAGTTGACTTAATATGCGGAATCATTTGGTATCACCAGTATTTTTCTAATAAATACTGTCAGAAGAGCGTAGTTTAGTTTTAATTTTTTTTTTAGTTTACCTATATTTTGACTACTATTAACAAAATTAATACATAATTTTATCTTACTTTAAAAGACAGATAATGTAACTGGTAAAAAATAAAAAATAAACGTTGCAAAGATGACTACTATTAAAAAGATCACATGTTAAACCGTTAAAACACTCTCCTGTAAAATTAAACAGTTTTAAAGCGAGAAGACGATGTGTCAACAAAAATCGTATATTGAACTATTTATAAAAATACTAGCCGTACTCGCCCGCTTCGCTGAGCATTTAAAATTAACATTATTATTTATTGTCATTATTATTAATTAGGGAGTCCAACGCTCATATAAATATTAGCCTATCCATTAAGTACATGTATTTTCGATATGGATACAATGTTTCAATTACATTACACAATACAATTATACAATCAATCGGATTGATGCCTTCGAAATGTGGTGCTGGAGGAGGATATTGGGTATTCCCTGGACCGCACGCCGCACCAATTTATCCATCCTAGCTCAGTTGAAGATCCGGACTAGACTCTCCACCATTTGCATGCGAAGGATTCTTGAATTCTTTGGCCACATCGCAAGGAAAGACAGTGACAACTTAGAGAAATTGATGGTCACTGGAAAGGTCGAGGGCAAGCGACTAAGAGGCAGGAACCCGACCCGTTGGACGGACCAGATTCGTGCAGCCCTGGATACCACAGTGCACGATGCTCTGCACTCAGCTGCAGATAGGAACAGCTGGCGGTGCACTATAAAAAACAATCTGTCTCAAGGCCATGACCACGACCCTCAGTAATGAGGAAACCGACGCAAGGAGGAGGAGGAGACAATGTTTCAAGTCAATCGGATGCACGGTTCTATAGTTATAACGGAACATCCGTAAAAACCACTGGAGATTTATATACATATTAGTATAGATTACATTTTCAATTTCTATTACTGTGCATTGAGTGCCACTAGAGCTGAAAAGCGTAGGCTTTTTTTTTTCCTACCTATAACCTTGAGAGGCTATTTCAGCGTTACCCTGGCGTCACGCGGCTCAAACCAGGAGGTGTTGCTAACAAGTTGTTGACCTTAACAAGAACAGTACTTAATAGAATCTATCACCGGATCGAAAACGAGACCTACTGAGAAGGGACCCGACGAGAAACTAACTCAGCGGGTTATCTGTGGTTTAATTTACTCGCTGAGCTCTTCGTCGCAAGCGACGGGTTCGACTAGAACAGTGACCGAGATGGCAGCGAAAGTGATATAGCACTTTGGGTGAGAGCGGTCGACAGATCGACTCTTTATTAATGCATATAAAGTGAAAAGCGTCGGAATACCGACTATAGCACAGTTTGGTTATAGGTATTAGGCGATGCCTAATACCGATACGGACGTGTCTAAGCGCACGTATGTATAACATTTTTAATAAATCAGTAACTTTTTTCGTATGAATTTAGCATTAATTGTTGTTTTTTTTTTAAGTTATAGTTCTTTGTAAGGTACTTTTTTACACAAAACTTTTAGCAGTTTCTGCAAGATATGTGAAAATAAACTCAGCACTAAAAGGGTTAAACATTGTGTATTTATATACCTAACAGCAATCACTGCGAACGGTGTTAGTATTTTATCATAAAAACAAAGTTTCACCTCCTTATTATCTTCAACAATGTGCGGTGGTGGTACGATCCTGGCAAACTTTTCCAAAGCTGTACAGAACCACCACATAACATCGTGGGCGCAGATTGGCTGTGTCGCTGAACGAAGCAGCCAATTGAGGGCCTACATTAAACAAAAAAACGTAATTTTTTTCTTTCTTTAAATTGTCACCGAAAGCAATACTTATAATACATCATCATTCTCCTGCATTTCTCCCAGTCACCTGGGGTCGGCGCAACATGTTTTCTCCTTCCATAATCTTCTATCATATACCATTTCTTCGCTCACTCCCCTCTTACCCATATCGTCTTTCCCGCAATCCATCCATTTCTTCTTAGGTCTACCTCTTCCTCTATATCCTTCCACATTCATAGTTAACATTTTCTTACCAACCTCATTTTCATTTCGTCTCATCACATGTCCATACCATCCCAAACGCGCACTTCTCAGCTTCTCTGTCACAGGTGCCACTTTCAGACTTCCTGTAACATATTCATTCCGTATTCTAACCATTCTCGTTACTCCACACATCTATCGCAACATTCGCATCTCTGCTGCATGCAATCGCCTATAATACCAATTTAAAATGCTATTTGCTATAAAAAGCCCACCTCAAACGCGTATTGTCTGACAATGTTAATCCTGACGGCCGCGTCCATTTTCTCTCTGTGAGCGGCCAAATCGCGTTTTGCGAGCACGAAGCTCAGCACCGGCCTTTTCATTATAATGTTGGAGTCTAGTCGAGGGGCTTCAAATGCGGACAAAGGACAGTCCGTGGCACTCCAATCGCCGCAGCTGAGTAGACCCTTCAGCGCCTTGCTCGGTTGCGAGAGCAGTGACAATCCACTACCTGTTTGGTCGTTAGGAATCTATGATATTCAACTTTACTTAGTCTATGTTAAGCTTATCGATATAGAACTAGGAAAATATAGACAGTTGCAGAGTGTATTGTAAGTCAGCATACGGAGGTAACGCTGCCATATCTATTTTTTACAACTAAACAGATTCCACCACAATTGAAAGGTTGCGATTCCAATATATGTATGTACAAAGCATTTGATTTTTATTAATACATTAAAAAATAATTTTAGGCAAAAACGAAAAACACGAAAGTATGAAATATGCTTAAATTTTATTAGTAAAAAACAGTTTTCAGTAAGAACAAATAATTAAAAATAAGTGTTCGTGTAATCGATTTAACGTGAACTTAATAAAAAAAAAAACTTTATATATATATTTAGATCATTAAAATTAAAATTTAATTTCTCATTAGCAATTCTGACGGCGGCAAATATATTGTGCTATCTATATGGGCTCTGGAACTGCTTGACACTGTAATAGATAGGTCGTGGAAGCCTTCAACTTTAACACTAGGAGCCTGCTTAGGGACCCCAGTAACCGTACAACCTAACTCATGCATCAGCCCGCTGAGTTTCTCATCGGATTTTCTCAGCGGGTCGCGATTCTGATCCGGTAGTAGATTCATTCGCGAAGCAGATGCCCTTGAGTTGTTAAGTCTCCTTTGGAGGCGCTCGGGCAGCTGTTAGCAAATTCCACCCCTCCTAGCTGAGCCTTTTCTCGCCCACCTGCCCTGGTGAAACTGTAAAAGCCTCGGGCAACCAGTAATCACTCAAAATTAAAAAGAAAGAAGATAGTTCGTGAGTTCCTCAAGAAAAGTTGATATTTAACAGCGTACCGGTGGCGGTGTCATGCGAATCGCTACGCAACTTGCGAGTGAGCAGAGGTCGGGCGGCTGCCGCGAGGTCTCCTCCGGCTTGTCCCATAGACACAGAACGGTGGACTCGGGGCTGGAAACCAAGGCTGGCCTCCGGAGCGGCGAAATTCGACACCTACAAACGGAAGACATTTTAAAAAATTATGTCGGAAAGGAAAACGTTATTCATGAGAAAGTAACAGCCAATTTAACTTAATAATAGCTAAATGTTTTTAAATTGTCGTATGAAGTGATAATTTTCAATGCCAAATAGGGCATACTCTCATATCATCAATGCTAAATACATTGCGATTAATAATACGGCATCTATGTGCTTAGTGCGAGTTTTTCAAAGTTCTCGATAACGTAAAAGTTAATTCAAATTTGTATGGAGTTGGAACGATTGCCTACGTTTGCCAATAGGGACGCTGTTCCAACTGCATTTAAATTTGAATTAGCTTTTACGCTATCGAGAACGTTAAAATACTCTCACTAATCACCTAGGTCTTAAATTTCCACCGAAATTTCAAGCGCTTATGTACATATATCAAAACTTTGCTAGTCGATTAAAACTACTTTTGCATAATGCAATGCATAAACAATAAAATACTTCATTGTGTTTTCTGTGATATAATAAGAAAACAACATTTAAAGCACTTTATCTCTTTTAAAATTAATATTTTAAACAGTATTATTATACTAAACAAAACTGAATTCTATCTTCACTGAATTACAGACAGGTCAGTGATTCCGTCTAAGAAAAATCTGTTTTAAAAGTAAAGAGTTTTGGAATTTTTATGTCATGTTATCATGTTAATTGAAAATTTATTTGTATGTGTGTTATGGAATAAATAAATGCAATTATTATTATTAAGTGTATTAAACACTGCCTCGCCTGGGAAGACGGCAGGACACACTCTGGCGAGGTGGGCAACAATCGGCCGGAGCGTTAGGGACTATTGGGAGAGAACCCGGCGAACTATACGGGCATTGTCGAGCAAGACTGCTTTTTGCATTTGGGTCACCAGCGACTTTTTGTTGAGACCAGGCCTCTCGAGATGTTTTGAGAGGCTTTATATTATTATTATTATTATTAGTTTTAAAGGTTTGAAACGATAAAGGTTTTTCTTTATATGTGTATTGATACTTACTGTAGGAGCGATGGCAGGGGGTTGCGGACGTCCTAGCGAGTGATACTTGGCGGCGTCGTTGTTGTCGTTCTCTTTAGGCTCAGCGCCGAGTGCTTGTAGGCATTGGAAGGGAGGCGCCGGTTGCCATACGCTCCCCGGCGAAGTCGGGGGGCTTCGACTCAAGTTCTCGCTCCATGGAGACACGCTTAGAGGTTCTGTGTCGTAAAACTCCAATATATTAATTAACCAGAAACTACCTTCTTATGACACTACTAAACAACACGGGTATAGAAACCGAGCATGTGTGAGCTAATCCTTCTTTCGCTACTCTACTTTATATGTATCAGAATACCAATTGAGGACTTTTTGGCGGGAACGCGAGTAGTGAAGTTGTGTGATTTTTTTTACTTTATCTATTTAGTTTCTTCAGGCTGCCATTTGTGAAAGTGCACAAAAGTGGGGAAATGAAACAAAGCCGCTGGACGTAACTTCTCGGGATCCTCCAAAAAGTACACTGAAAAAATCTCAGTAAATGACCACCATTTTACTGATATTATATTTCATCCCATATCATCTCATCTCATTTCATTTAATTTCATCCCAGTCGATCTCAAATGAATCATCTTCATTTCATTTCGTTTCACTGCATAATATCATTTTTCATAAAGATAAGAATATAAATTAAAATAAGATATGACTTAAAGGTCTTAGTTACCAGGTCATAATATCCCTTTTAAAAAAAACCAATTGAGTTGGCTACCATAGAGTATAGTCATACTAGATTCACCGAACGACTAGGTGAGCTCACGGGGCTCTAACCTGGCGTACAGTGATACAAATCCATCTACTCCTACCCTGAGCAGCCTTGTGTTCTATTTTCAAATCTAAGAGTCGTATTTTAATGCGATTTCAGTAAGGCTAATGACGTCATTCACATTCGACAAGACTTGAAGGGTGATTGTACTTAAGAGTATTTTAGCATGAACCAACCTGAATCAGTGAGTGGAGCCAAATCGAGGAGGAACAAAGCGTTCTCTTTCATCACATTGTGATCAATTCCGGGAATCATGTCTAGTCGTTCGGTCGACATGTTCATGGCCGACTTCGACTTGGCTTTTAGAGTTTTCTCTCTGCACCTCTCGCAATAGATGTACCATAGTTCGTATGCTGATGGAAAAAATTCAATTTTACATTAATTGAATGCGAAGTAGGTATTATGAGGATAATAAAAATCTCAACCGCTAATCTCTCACTTACCATCAAACGTACAAGGTAAATATATCGAATGCATGCAACCAAAATAAAGCAGAAAATGATATTCATTGCTACCAAATAATTAACCTCGTTCGTTTCAGAGTGGGTTTTTAGAGATCATTTTTGCCATGCACCATTTGGCTTTGGAGTTTTGATAACTTACGTCAGACTTCTCGTACTACTTCTCGACATTAAACATGAAAATAAGTAATAATAAAACTTTTGCTGGTGGTAGGACCACTTGTGAGTCCGCGCGGGTGGGTACCACCACCCTGCCTATTTCTGCCTTGAAGCAGTAATGCGTTTCGGTTTGAAGGGTGGGGCAGCCGTTGTAACTATACTGAGACCTTAGAACTTATATCTCAAGGTGGGTGGCGCATTTACGCTGTGGATGTCTATGGGCTCCAGTAACCACTTAACACCAAGTGGGCTGTGAGCTCGTCCACCCATCTAAGCAATAAAAAAAGATAAAAAGGGTGACGTCTGACCTTGGGCGAGTTGTCCACACGCCGTGACCGGGGTGTCGGCGGTGGCGGCCTGCGGCTCGGCCTCCCTGTAGGTGCCAGCGCGGTCGTATCCATGCAGCGTGACGGCTCGGCAGCCCGGGTGGGCGTGGCGCATGTGCGCGGCCAGCGGCGGCGGCACGTTCGAGCCCCCGCACAGCTCGCACTGTACTACGTACGGGGTCTTGGTCGTCTGGCGTCGCGCCAGATCCCGTTTGATCCTTAACAAAAGCGGTCGCAATTCCTCTGATTCGGGCTTATCTTGTGGTACTCCCCTCTTGTTCCTTGAATTTTTAATTTTATGACTATACTATCTGTACCCGTCCGCTTCGCAGGGCATTTAAAATTAACATTATTATTTCTCACCCCCACAAAGATTCGCATCATTAACGCTCCCCCAACTGGTGTAGGGAGTCCAACACTCATATAAATATTAGCCTATCCATTAAGTACAAGTATTTTCTACCAAGTTTCAAGTCAATCGGATGCATGGTTGAATAGTTATAACGGAGCATCCGTAAAAACCACTGTAGATTTATATATTAAGTATAGATATGTTATTTACTGATATAGTTTTTTTTAAGCTGAGCAGTGATTTTAAATATACCCCTATTACTAACGTTTAGAAAGTTACACTGATGGTAGAGCGTCTTGTGAGCCAACACGGATAGGTCCTACCACCGTACCTACTTCCACCGTGAAGCAGTAACGCGTTTCGGTTTGAAGGTTTGGGCACAAGTTGTACTGTAAAAATTGAGACTTAGAACCAATGCCATTGACTCGATCCAAATAAAAATAGCTGTAACTTACTTCTCGGTGGTGGCAGATAGTTGATCTGCATCGTAGAGAGCGTCCCACAGAGCCACCAGAGCGCGCAATGCGGGAGGCAACACATTCACTACAGCCGGAGGGGGAACTGGATCTAAGATAAAATTATATCAATAAACAATTAATGCTTAACATTAAATTCACATATTAATACGCAAGTTCAGGACGTCTCTAAGAAAAACGGTCTTAATTTTAGATCTCACCTGACCAAATAAAGTCACTTTTATTAAGTAAAGTTTTAATAAAGTTTTTTACTGGTGGTAGCACCTCTTGTGAGTCCGCACGGGTAGGTACCACCGCCCCGCCTATTTCTGCCCTGAAGCAGTAATGCGTTTCGGTTTGAAGAATGGGGCAGCCGTTGTAACTATACTGAGACTGAGAAGGATTAGAACTTATATCTCAATGTGTGTGATTCACTTACGTTGTAAATGTCTATGGGCTCCAGTAACCACCTAACACCAGGTGGGCTGTGAGCTCGGCCCCAAATCAAAGATATAAAAAACCCAAGAACTAATACTTACTTGTAAGAACAGCGGTGTAACTCAAAAGTTTCTTATGGTCGAGGTTTTGAGCAATTGTTTTCTGTCTCTCAATATTAATAAAACGAATCTGAAGTTTTACTTGACAAAGAACGCAATTAAATAAAATAGGTATATTGAAGACATAGCTTAAATCGACTGATTTAATTCTTTGGGAATTGAAACGAGGTATTCTATCCCTTCCGTCTCACCCCTCAAAGCGCGTTTTGGTTCAGAACTTGCATAATCCACAATGACGTTGACGTCACTAATCAATAACAAGATATCCCGCATAAAAATTCAACAATTTCTTAAATTCTTTTGAGTTATTAATATATTTTTAATTGTACATATTTATCTATTTTTAAATACATAATTTAACTTACCCGTTGAAGTGCTGCATTGCGGTTGCATATAATCTTCATTCATTTGGACGTCCACATCAGCTTTTCGGGCTCGACTCTCGCTAGCTTCGATTCCGGAGCGAGTTAATGTCTCCAAAGTCGAGGGATTTATGTTGAGGTACTGCCCTATTATGAAAACAAATTCAATATTGAATGTATCATAATATATTTGAAGAAAACAAAACCGATATTTTTTTAAATTAATTTGTAATAACCATATACAAAAGTAAAATTGAAAAAGCGCTCTGTGACCTGGTAATTCGGACAACAAGAACCACTATATTGCATATCTATATTGTGATCTTTGACACTATAAAATGATATTCATTGTTAGGTAACACATAGTAGAAAAAGGGTAGATTCTTGGCTGTTTCTTTTTTATTTTTTATTATTGAAGGGTTACTGGTGGCCCTGAGGCCTTTCCAGTTTTACCAGGACAGATGGGCGAGCAAAGGCTCAACCAGGAGGGGTGGGATTTGCTAACAGCTGCCCGAGCGCCTGCGAAGGAGACCTAACAGCTCAAGAGCAGCTGCTTCGCGAATGAATCTACTACCGGATCGGAATCGCGACCCGCTGACAAGATCTGGCGAGAAACTCAGCAAGCCGATACATGGGTTAGGTTGCACGATAAACCCTTTGCCGAGTTCGACGATTATGGTTTCCGGGGTCCCTAAGCCGGCTCCTAGTGTTAGAGCTGAAGATGTCTAATACAACGGTTACTTAGCCGTATCCCTGGCAGTGTGATGTATGGCACATGTGCGATAGTGCCCAGCAATGCCGTGGATAAGATAACCAAACGCTTTCATATGCGATTTCAAAAAACTAAACAAGTCATAGCATGATTGATCTGTCACGAAATAGTATTGAGTGAAAATATGAAGTATTTTGATGAGAAAATTTCCCTACCGCGGCATACATATGCACAAATATTGAGAAAAGTAATCCATAATTTCAATAGAATCGAATGCTTACCCGCGTTGGAGACTTCAACGGAGTGCCTCTGGTTACGAGCCAGGCTGAAATCGTGAGACGATCGCGTCACCACACGTGTCCCTTGCTTCGGCAGCTGCGGGTGGAACTTTAAAAATGCCGCGCATGCTATTGCGTCATGTACGATACCTGAAAATACCCAAATGAATTAAAATGAGAAGAATAATTTAGCGATAGAGGGATGCCGGGTTCTTGGTGTTGCCGAGAGAGGAATTCAATAATGTCAGTAGTCTTACAACTCTGGTGTTAATTTAAGAGCCCACTATCAATTGGCAACTGACGCCCCTCATTACTGGACCAAGGGTCGTCGGCACGAAAACATTCGTGTGACGAACAGAATGGTTATACGTATATACTCGTATATACACATATGAGTCTCACGTTCCCCTTGCACAGAATAGGCTACATTAGAGGATGATTGTGTATCATTTGTCCCAGAAAATATCCGACTAAAAAGTTGGTGTTGCAAACGGTACTTGTAATAGCCGCATGCGAACAGAATACCAGTTCTGAATCGTTAGTAATTCATTCCCTATCGATCACCGTTTTATCGAGATTGAACCGATGATTCCCAGTTACAAGACCGAAACGAGCTTTAGAGGTCCCTTGCAGCCACACAAAGAAAGTGTATGCGTTAGTTAACAAATTTATTAGGTATCCAAATAATAGGTAACCAAAACAAACCCACCTTCGTGCCATAAAAGTGCTGCGAAAATACATCGAAGAGTTTCGGCCTGCGCCGGGCTGAGTGCGTGCTTCTTCGGCGGTGGGGGGGCGGGCACGGAGCGAGACGGCGGCGGGGGCGGGGGGCTGGCGCGTCGATACGGACGAGACCGCGCCGGTGTTCGCTCGCGAGGCACCGGCATTGGACTGACACGACCATCCTAAATACATTATTAAAGACTTCGGTAAACAAAACGCGTACTTAGCGCTGCGTTTTAACGTCGCGCTCTTTTCATGTCACATAAATTATAGATGAGCCTAAAGGCTTCGTCAAACAGACCGCGTAATTAGCGCGCGTCAGAGCGCTAAACTGACACCGCGCTATGACGCCGAGATGTGTTGTACTACTATGGTAACATACCGTCAAACAGAGCCCCAGCGCTATAAGTACGCAACGCTCTGTCGCGGCGTTAGGACGCTTTGACGTCAGGCGTTGTAATTTTATACAAATTTCATTTAGCGTCCGAGTTAATGTGTTTAAAATTCTGGATAATGCCCAAAAAATTTATAGAATTAGTTAGAAAATACTCATGCTTATACAATGCCACATCTGAATCACTCAAAATCTTAATACTTTTAAAGTTTCACACTGCTATCGAAAGGCACTATGATTTGGCGAATGCGTTGCGTCAAGGAGCGTTGGACCCATCTAGTCAAATTTGTGTGACATGAAAAGAGCGCGACGTTAAAACGCAGTGCTAAGTACGCGTTATAGCGTCGAGTTTTAACGTAAAAGTATTAAGATGTCGAGTGATTCAGATGTGGCATTGTATAAGCATGGGTATTTTCTTCCTAATTCTATAAATTTTTCGGGCTTTATCCAGTATTTTAATACACATTCACTCGGATTCACATGTGTGATAGTTTATACAAAATGTACGTCAAGCACGAAAATCTATCTAGTTCCTAATGTAAATGTATCGAGTCCTAGATACGAAAACGGAGTATTATATTAGATGGTAGAACTAGATAGCCAGCCTTCGAGATTTACGTTACTTCGTGATGCTGAAACTAATTATTTTTACGGACGGTAGGGGCGCTGTTGAAAATTTTTTTATTTTTTTTTTATTGCCCTTGTAGGCAGACGATCATACAGCCCACCTGATGGTGAGTGGTTACCGTCGCCCATGGACTTCAGAAATGCCAGGGACAGAGCCAAGCCGCTGCCTACCGCTTAATACTCTCCACAAGCCTCGTTTGAAGAAGGACATGTCATAGCGCTCGGGAAACACCGTGGAGGGGAGCTCATTCCATAGCCGGATGGTACGTGGCAAAAAAGACCTCTGGAAACGCACTGTGGATGACCGCAGTGGCTCCAGGTAGTATGGATGAACTCTACTCCGGTGGCGGGCGGTGCGATGGTAAAAACGAGATGCCGGTATCATCTCGAACAATTCCTCAGAGCACTCCCCATGGAACATACGGTACAAAATACAGAGGGAACCGAAGTCCCTCCGCAGACCCAGAGGTTCCAAACGATCCGTGAGACCGGGATTATCGACAATCCGAACGGCCCTTCTCTGTATGGAGTCAAATGGAAGAAGCTGGTATTTGGGAGCCCCGGCCCAGAGATGGGAGCAGTACTCCACGCGAGGCCGGACTTGTGCTTTATAAAGCAAAAGCCTTTGTCCAGGCGTGAAGTACCGCTTCGCTCTGTTGAGGACTCCCAGCATTTTGGACGCCAACTTGGCTTTGCCTTCCAAATGACTTTTTTTTTTATGATTGAAAGTTTACTGGTGGCCCGAAGGCCTTTCCAGTTTCACCAGGACAGGTGGGCGAGCAAAGGCTCAGCCAAGAGGGGTGGGATTTGCTAACAACTGCCCGAGCGCCGACCTAACAACTCAAGAGTAATTGTTTCGCGAATGAATCTACTACCGGATCGGAATCGCGACCCGCTGAGAAGATCCGGCGAGAAACTCAGCGGGCTGATGCATGGGTTAGGTTGCACGTCGACCTCTTTGTCGAGTTCGACGAGTACGGTTACCGGGGTCCCTAAGCCTGCCCCTAGTATTAGAGCTGAAGGCATCTAATGCAAAGGTCTGATGGATCCGTAAGGACGTGTCTAGGGCGTCGACGGTGACTGGCTCCTGCATGATCAGGATTCGGGGAGTAGTCAGCGGCGGCAACGATAAGGCGATTATCATGACGCATAGCCTTATCGAAGTATCGTTCCGACGCTGACTTCATGTATTTCCGAATTAATTCGAGGCCCAGGTCGTCGTGTAGGTCAACGTTCCTCACGAACCACGGAGCCCCGACGGCTAACCTGCAAAAGCGGGATTGTAGGGATTGGAGGGTGTCTATGTGTGTGCGGGCCGCGTGAGCGAACACCACACTCGCGTAAGTCATGACGGGCCTTATGCAAGTTTTGTAAAGTGTCACCTTGTTCCGAAGGGACATTTTACTCCGCTTACATATCATGGGGTAGAGTCTACCGAGAATAAACGCGGCACGGTCACGGACTGATTTTATATGCGGGCGGAATGTCATCGATGCATCCAGGTTAACGCCCAGGTACTTGACCTTCCTGGCCCAGGGTATGGGTTGTCTAAAGAGAGTAATCGGGGGTGTGAGATTCCTCCTCCTAATCCGGGAGGAAATCCGTATGGAGCTTCCCCTCTGAAATAGCACCGCAGTACTTTTCGCTGGGTTGATGTCTATGCGCCATTTTCGGAACCACTGTCCTAGGGCTAGGGCTGCGCTCCAAATGACTCCGAAACTGGACATCGCTCGAAATGTCGACCCCAAGTATCCCAATACTCTCGGAAGGTTGCAGGGATACTCCTTGGAATTGCGGCGCCATGACAAAGGGGTCCTTCTTCGCAGTGAACGCGCAAACTTGTGTCTTTAACGGGTTATTGGTAACATTTGGAGACTCGCCCCAGAGAGTTCTCCACTTCAGACACAAGTTTTGATCGTCTCTCTTGCACCACGCTCCGAGAAAGACTCTGAATCCTATACATTTTTTCTCGACAGCGATCCGAATACGCTTTCGATGGTCATTCGTGCTCACCCCTTAGGAGTCTCCCCAGAATACATGAAAATGAGACTACGAATTTTGTAATCGACCTCCTTCTCACCTTCGGTCCGGTCGCGAACAAATGCACTGGAACCAGCATATCGTCAACGCTCTCCGGTGAAGTCTGTGTGCCGGCTTGTGCCATGCGACTGCCGCAGCGCTTGTCTTGCTCAGAGTCATCGCCATCCGGTTCGATGTCCGTCTAAAATTATATAATACTAGCTGTACCCGTCCCCTTCGCTGGGCATTTAAAATTAACATTATTATTTCTCACCCCCACAAAGATTCTCATCATTAACGCTCCCCCAACTGGTGTAGGGAGTCCAACACTCATATAAGTATTAGCCTATCCATTAAGTACATGTATTTTCTACATGGATACCAAGTTCAAAGTTAATCGGATGCATGGTTCAGTAGTTATAACGGAACATCCGTAAAAACCACTGTAGATTTATATATTACTATAGATATCACCCGGTCTTATTTCACTATAGACCCTATTGACTCACTCAATAAACATTCATATGAGAACGCTTTCCATTGGTCGTTATTAAGTTCGATTTAAATTTCAAATCTCCAACTTCCGACGTCGTAGCAAAGGACACTGGTTTTTATTTATTTACCTAATTAACGTCAATTGTATTATTCGGCTTTCGTGAATCGTAAACTACTATGTTATGTTATGACTACCTTTACGGCTAAATATCCCATTTATGGAACTACCGTCTAATTGTGGATAGATAATAAAGGTAAAAACGTCGAAGAATTACGCGTCGCTCCCGAAAATTGCAAATAATTATCCAAATGCCAGTACAATAAGATTATAAATTAAATTTATTAACAGAACAATTAACAATGTCTAAGCGCAAGTTTCATCTAAATGGGTCTAGTTTTTCTTTGATTTTGAACGGTCAAACATTTTTTAGAGTTCATCCATACTACCTGGAGCCACTGCGTTCATCCACAGTGCGTTTCCAGAGATATTTTTTGCCACGTACCATCCGGCTTTAGAATGAGCTCCACGGTGTTTCCCGAGCCCTATGACATTTCCTTCTTCAAACGAGGCTTATGGAGAGTTCTTAAAAGTAGGCAGCGAATTGGCTCTGCCCCTGACATTGATGAAGTCCATGGGCGACGGTAACTACTCAACATCAGGTGAGCCGCATGCTCGTCTGCCTACAAGGGCAATAAAAATAAATAAATAATAATAATAGTTTAGTCAAACGCGAAATTAAAACATAAAAATTGTATTAATTATTATATGTAATGTCACGTTTTCATCCATACATAGATTCAGGGGGATGTTTACAGTATTATGTTCAAATGTGCCGTTGAATTTGTCCATGTGTTACAATGAAAATTTCTTTAGTAGGGCAAATTTTGGTAGGGCATTCGTAATTTACCTCGAGTATGGTATCAACATCTCTGAAGTTGTCGCTCGATCTCTTACTGGGGGGGCACCAGTCGTCATTATTTCCATTGCTGCGACGCTGAATACTGTTATTCAAACAACAAACATTTAGCCTCCATGGAAACTGTGCAATTGAATTCAAGCACTTTGAGCTCATCTCTCGAGATGATCGACAGCATTCACGTTGTTGATATCCATGGCAACCACTAAACGCTAAGTCGACTTTGAACACTTTCATCTGTCTATGTAGAATAAAAAAATAATTAAATTCAATCGTAAAGGACTTAGAATACCGATACTGGTTAGTGCATTCATTACTATAATATATACCAGCTGTTTATTATAAGAGTTAATTACTTATATTCAGTTGAATAAAAAAATAATTGAAAAAGTATGTATGTTAAAAATAAAAGATTCCGATTTCAAGGCTGTATGTTCTGTTTCATGAAATCATACATAATATATTAAAAAAATAAAAATATCTCAAATTTCTGAAATTTAGATATGACCGAATTACCAACTCTCTAGTACTCTAGTTTAGATGTGAGTGGGATAATGATACCTTACTTTATTTAGTTTTCATTTCGCCGTACCTCCAGTGGTCACATAAATTAATTAATTTGGGGAATTCAATTTTTATTCCACGATGAACGTCATTGGTGAACGAGTGTTTTTTTTTTTTTTGGAAAAAAAATTGTATTTGTCTGCGGGATTTGAACACTGGCACTGTCACTCGGTGTGATAACATCGGCTATCTTATGCTATAGGCCACGGGGATAACTTTGTTGTTATTGATTGGCTGTGCCGCGAAACATCATGCTTCCGTACTACTATACTATTCTATGCTATATATAATATTATGATATAGTATCCCTATATTATCTGCGTTTAACACATTTTTTTGTGCATAGGTATACAGGTATACGGCAATACCCTTCCTAATAATGATATTTAAGTCTACATCGATTTTCGTTCCTCGTGCACAAATACAATAATATTATTATCTTACGCCGATGACGGTGAGGAACAGAGATCTTCGCGACTTTGATTTCTTTTACAAAGCTCCATGGCCTGTGCGATGGCACTTGACCCGCTGTCACTCTGCAATATAAGATATGTTAATTCATCTCACCACCTCAAGCCCACCAATAATATAACGGCAATCACTGACCACAAAAAGATTAATTTTAATACAATTAAAATCAATGCATCGAGCGCAATAAAGAAGCCATTACTAAATATTTCATACTTACATCGTCGTTTAGTTCAGTTAGAGGGAGTCTGTGATCGATCCCGCTGGGGCCATCTAGGGAGACACATATATTTGTATTTTAATCATAATTCATGCGAAAAACTTGACAAACATGTTCGACTCTCAATGACTTTTCTTATGAGCTTACCATCGCTGCCGGTAACGGCACGGTATAAGTTTTTCCTGCGGCCATACTCATTTTAGTGCTGAAGTGTCAACTACAAAACAAATAGGCGTGGCGGACAACTGTTTAAATATAAATGACAATATTGATAGGTAAACAGTGGGAAAGACGAAATCTCAGTCTTATTAGCATAATCACTATCTTATTATTCTAATTATTACTCTCACCAATACATCACTAAGATACAAAATGTTTCAACTAGAATACAGAAACTAAAATGATAATGGACAGGACATACAATAAGAGGCATCGAAAAATGGAACAAATACATACTTTTTTGAGATAGAAAAAGGAAACGAGGCAGATCGATTCGAAGGTGGGCAGACGAGATAAAGACGATAGCAGGAAAACTATAGACAAGGAAAGCTCTAAACCAAGTAGAGTGGAAACAAACGGAGGAGGCCTACAGACGAAGTTGTCGATGTCCTCGACTCAGCAGAGTCGTTAAGTTTATTAATTGTAAATATATTTTTTGCGTCTGAAGAAAGGCTTTCATTATTTTTGTTATTATTTATTATTCAAATCGGAACTGATGAGTACTTTGCAGAAAAACATGAAAAGCCCCCCACTGGGACACATAATACGCTATTTAGTCCTGCCACTAAAAATTGACGCAATAAACGTTATTCCTTCCTACGACTAACACGCATTAATGTTCTAAGTCTCAATCCGATCCCAATATTAACCAATTATTAATTTACTCTCAGAAAAGCTTACCGACTACTTGAGCGTTAGTGGTAACGTATAGTATCAGAGGCAGTCAGGACATGTGACCTCTAATTCTTTTTTTTATTTTTATTACTAACTCCTCAAGATACTTTAACAACTTTATCAACTTCCGTAATCTTTCCTGGGATCATACTGGTATGATTGGCAGTGGGAAGGCGAAGGGCCATAACGCTGCGAGTCAAATTAAACTACAACACGGTTGAGGTTCAATCATGTCACATCCTCACTTAGCGAGTTAAGAACGAAGCAGACGATAGTTATTGGTTGCGCGCGGGAGTAGTAATAGTATGCGTAGTGAATTATTGGGAATGCACCACCTTTGGAGTTTGTTAGTTACTAATTACCGCGAGTTTCCAAAGCGTGGTTCTAAGTTCCGGTCGATTACGCTTCACCGCTAGCTGCGTAGATGGTGGCACATTATGTAGTGGATGTGCTTACAAAAAACTATATGAGCTTTGTCACCCCCCCGCCAGCCGCGTGCTACCACAGTCACTGGCAGGGTCTACAGGTCAGTGCTAGTTCCTTTAATTTATGGCCATTTTATTGCTACTTCCGTGTGATCATTCGCCCGCCCGCTCGTTTATATGTATTTAGTTTAGTTACTAGCTTTTTGTTTACCGCGAGTTTTACCGCTCCGCCAATCATAAGTGACGAAAATTTGTCACATACCGCTTAGAACGGCTATTTACGTGCCTTTCTACCCCCGCTTTATATGCTCCCACCGCAGGAGGGCTATTTACACGCCCTCTTGCCACCCCAGCTATTGAAATTTTAATTGGCTTCGAGTACCTGCTGCAGCCCCCTCGCAGTCTTCATCCTGACTCCACGAGAGCGTTTCGTCTCTCATCTCACCTGCGCCCCTCCAGCCACCTTCCTCTTCTTCCTGTTCCCACACAAAAACGCAAAACCTTTACATAAACGTCTCATTGGGAATCCAACAAAAGTAAGTTTATTTAAAGAGAGAGAACATGTACATTGTTACATGTTTTTTAATACGTTCTATTGTTTCGCACGAACAATTTTACCATTAAAATTCCTTTTATTTTTGTTTTGTTTGAAAATAGCTCTTATCTACAGATGAAAAATTTATAACCGGTATGGGACTACTAGGCTCAACTGGCTCCAGCAAAATTCGGTCGAGATGTCTGTTGTGCTGGAGACACCAGGCCACGCCCGAACTTTCCTCGGCATATAGATTCGCGCAATCCAAACTCAAACGTACCCACGTTCCATCTTTGTTCACAACCTAAAAACAAATAAGTAATTTATTATAATGAATTTCGTATCCGATCAGAGCGAACCATTCCCAAAAACCAAGACACGTGGCGGTGGTGGTCAAATATTGAACGGAAATCAAGGAGTCGTGTGGCGTGCAGAGAGCCGTCGTCCGCCAGCTTTCGAATTCGCGGGTAAGTAATTCACTAATTTAAAATTTAATTGACTGTATTAATATTTAAAATATAATATTTATTTTAGAGTGCCATGGATCACCAGAAATGTCTACGTTTTCTGGCACAGTTACACTCTGACAAGGGTCATGGCGCTAAGCTATGGCAGTTTGCATTGGAGCAATACTACCAGGTAGGTTTTCATTTTCGCAAGAGGGCAATTCGAGCTATCTACAACTTTTTTTTCTTATCCTAAAATCCGTGATAATCTGATCAAGTTCAATTGAATTAAAATCATAATAAGTGGATCGTAAAATCGTAATAATATATTATTGTTTTTAACACAAATATGTGATTTCCACGATTTTATTATACGATGCTACTCCTTCATCGTGAGAGATGCTTGCGAGCATATTATTATATGTACATAATATGTATATACCATCATCTCACATCTATCATCTGTTCTGAATTAGAGTTCATCTCTAGTATCTGGAACATCTACATTTCTATAGTACAGCTCACAAGATTACGATACGATTTTTTCCTGTACTATGCGGCTTAAGTTTGAGCCGCGGAGAACTACCCTCGATAGCGTTTCGAATACTATGACATTCCCTTCTTTAAACAAAATCTTACATCTTTAAACAATATCCTGAGCAAAACAGCCAATGGATTGTTTGTGCTCCTGGTATTGCTGTATTTTTTTTTTGTGATTGATGGATTGTGGCCCTGAAGCCTTTCCAGTTTTACCAGAACAGGTAAGCGAGCAAAGGCTCAGCCAGGAGGGGTGGGATTTGCTAACAGCTGCCCGAGCGCCTCCGAAGGGGACCTAACAACTCAAGAGGAGCTGCTTCGCGAATGAATCTACCACCGGATCGGAATCGCGACCCGCTCAAAAGATCCGGCGAGAAACTCAACGGGCTGATGCATGGGTTAGGTTGCCGTTTGTTGCATTGGGTTAGGTTACCGAGGTCCCTAAGCCTGTGTTAGAGCTGAAGGCATCTAATGCAAGAGTTACTGGATCTGGTGGATCCAGTTACTCTTGCGTTTCTGTTTGCGGATCGATTCGAGTCCCAGGTCGTCGTGTAGGTCGACGTTCCTCATGAACCACGGAGCTCTGACGGCTAGCCTACAAAAGCGGGATTGTAGAGATTGGAGGGTGTCTATCTGTATGCGGGCCGCATGAGCGAACACCACTCTCGCGTAAGTCATGACGGGCCTTATGCAAGTTTTGTAAAGTGTCACCTTGTTCCGAAGGGACTTTTCACTCCGGTTACATATCATGGGCAATCGCTGATGTTCTCGAGTGAAGATGACCACTAAGGATAATGAGGGAGTTAGCTTATTAATCCGATTTCATCGCTAACATAAAAAGTGATATTATTTAGAAAAGTTTATTGCTACCCTAATATCGAACCACAGCGTTGTCGCATGACCACGAATACCTACACCAAAGTGTTTTAAATATTAAGACAATAAAGCTTCAAATTTTTTCACATCAGCCATCCGAATTATAAAAAACAGCTCTATCAAACACAACCCTTAACGCGATTCACTATTTCAACGTAATTCCGCGAACACTCACGTACTACCTCTGCTCTCACGTACTCTCTCTCCTTCTACTACTCACGTACCTACCTGGTTCATATATTTTAAAACTGTAACGAAACGATCGCGCAACAAAGCTTATAATATCATTTATGATTAGACGTAATAATTTCATGACACAACGTGGGAATGAAACGTTCGCTCTAAGCTATCACTTTTATTTGTAGCATTTAAAAAATGATAATAAGTTTATAAAAATAATAATAAAGATATTTAAGAATTTTTAAAAACAAGCCCACACTCTTATAGAATTTTTAAAAAAACAAGCCCACACTCTCAAATAATTTAAAAAGAACAAGCCCAAACTCTTAATGAATTTTAAAAAACAAGCCCACACTCTAATTATAATCAGTACGTACCCTTAGTATGGAGATAACATCTAAAACTTAAAATTAACTTAACTAAATGTGTACTACTTACTTAACTATTCGAACGCTAGATGGCATTACACTATACCAAACTCTAGAATATTACAATTTTAAAAGTTATTAATTAACTGCAAAGCAATGCAAATGTATAAATAAAACAAAAAACTTACGATATCATTCATAATGAAAGGCGAATGTATCGATATTATTAAGCTATATTAGTTAAAAAGTCATTTACGCCTATCAAGCGTTCGATAAAATAATTAACAATAATCTTATTCATAACGAGTTATCGAAGTTATATAAGCATATATAAGGAGACCCTAAGGTTTTTCAGTATTACATTATTTATATTTACTATCGAACATTCGATGGACTTAAATGGTATTTATTAAAAAAAAAAGTATTTGGTCTTCCTATAACTTGCTCATAAAAACCCAATAACTCATTATGAATAAGGCCGTTACTTATTACGTTTTTATTTAAATTACACATTAAAATCAAATAAGAATTTGTTACATGCTGTTGACGATCACAACGCGTGCACATCACACACGATCAGCAATTATAATATTGAAAAATTCTATTTGAGAAAATTATCATGTACCATTTCAGCGTAAACAATAAAACAAAGACAAGAACAGTGTGCTTAGTGGGAGTTTTTTAAAGTTCTCGATAGCGTAAAAGTTAGCTCGAATTTGTATGGAGTTGAAACGATTGCCTACGTTTGCCGCTAGGGGCGCTGTTCCGATAGCATACTTTGAGATAACTTTTACGTTATCGAGAACGTTAAAAAACTCGCAGTAAACACACAGAACTGTTTTCTGTGCATAGTGAATAATATGGTGATCGTTAGTAAGTAGCACTGAGATCAGCTGGACCGATTGGCATTTATTTTAACTTTCATAATATACGAATAACGTTATTAAAGAATGAAAAAATAGAAAAATTCGCAAGTATGATACAAAATTATCACAAACTTTATTAAAATGTGTATAGAATGTCAGTCAGATCAGCTAATAATTAAATACACTCAAGGACAAATATAAAGGACCGCAACAATTAAATTAAACAATTAATTTGGATTTTGTTTATTATTCGGAAATTTGAAATTGAAAACGTCAAAAAAACTAACGATCAAACGAGATGATTTAACCAAATTAAACTTAACAAATATCCATGACGCTTTGTTTTAAAATCTTAATTTATGCGTTCCTCAAAATTTGTGCGTGAGTATAATTAAAAGGTACTGAAATGAATACGACAAAGCAAAATTGATGATGCTTTACCTCCTCCACGAACATTATGTTTTCTCCGGGAGGGATGCGACCTAACTCTTCTGACTGCAAGCTAGGGCTGGCCCGGACTCGAAGACCGGCGCTGTTTTCTGCAGTGAAACTTCGCACCCTCGAGGAAGGTGATGATTGTCCCGCAACTAGCGGTTGAGCTCCGCGTTCGGCGGGACCTACGTACGTTGATTCGACAACGTCGATTGTTAATTCCTGAAAAACAAAACCTCGTTAACTTGAGCGCACTGTTTACATCATCATCATCATCAGCCTTTATCTGCCCACTGCTGGACATAGGCATTCCCCAATGCCTTCCACATTAGCGTTTTAATTAATAATCTGTTTACATACAACCAGATTATTAATTAAAACGCTACATTAACGCTATCGTGTGAGCTAAGCTATCAAAACATTATTTACTAACAGAAAATAGGTCATATTCCTTTATTATTTATTAGGTCAGAGGTTGACGAGCATCTTCATATTCAATTATTGCTGAGGAAACATCGTAGCGAGGCCCCGACACCCACGCTTTAATGCACATTGGATGCAATATTCTAACTCGAATTGAGAATACGAATCGACAGACGCGTGATGAGATTCTGTCAAATAGCCAGCCTTAAGATATTACTCTACAAGTACTTAGAGAATAGCAATATGGATGGATAAATTCTTTACACAAATCTGTTACTGGTAGGTCGGGTAGTTACCTTCACCCTGTCTATTTATATAGCGAAGCAATTATGCTTTCCGGCATGAGACGGTTTCTGTAGAAAACAACTGAAACTTTCACCACAAGTCTCTAGACAAGCAGCGTTCATTTTGCAGCAAAAAATAAAAAACCAGGTTAAGTAGTAGTAAAAAGAATTCAATGTTGCCTCGAGCAACCAATTAACTTAATTTTCATTATTTCCTGGAGAAAGCTCTGCCGCTTGTTAACAAGGAAGCAAAAAACAGCGACTAGGTGCAGCTTTATTTATCAGTTTCACTAGAAGTTTTATATAAAAATACAATTCACATAATCTATATACATAAAAATGAATAGCTGTTCGTTAGTCTCGCTAAAACTAGAGAACGGCTGGACCGATTTGGCTAATTTGGGTCTTGAAGTATTGGTGGAAGTCCAGAGAAGGTTTAAAAGGTAGATAAATATGAAAATGCTCGGAATTAAATAAAAATAACAATTTTGTTTTTCCTTTGATGTCCCCCCCGTCGGACGGATTCCTTTTGTTTGTTTTAAGTTTATTTTATACAAAAGTCTGCCGGGTCAGCTAGTCCATAATAAAAAAAATACCTTTTTATAGTTTCATTACAAATATCGCATTACATAATTGTCTGGTAAAAAATATTTCATTTCACTTCCAATCGTCATCTCACATTCTTAGTATTTTCGTCACAATGTCAGTTTAACTTAAACATATGAAACATAATTAAAATGGAATATATATTGAATTTAGGAACATACATGAACTAGAGACACAAACTAGTAAATTGAGAAACCAGGTCATTTCAAACTCTAAGAGGCGACTTCCGATGCAAGGGTAAAACAATTGCAAGTTTCGAACTTAGTGTAGAACAGCTATCATACGCTTTGTTATATTACGAACTAAAGGTAGCCTTGTTATAAGTCCATCACTACCTATACTTGAACCAATATACTATGTTTAGTACGAGTATAATATAGAGCGTATATAGCATATGTTATGTGACGCATGAACTTGCCAGTCACATGATGTATCGAAGAGCGGCACCTTAACTAAATTAGGCATTTTATATTACACAATATTTCAGCTGAAATAGTTTATTATTTTGACTAACCTACGTTAGTTCATACTTCTAGACATTAAACATGAAAATAAGTACTAACAAAACATTTACTGGTGGTAGGACCTCTTGTGAGTCCGCACGGGTAGGTCCTGTACCACCACTCCGCCTAGTTCTGTCATGAAGCAGTAATGCGTGTCGGTTTGAAGGGTGGGGCAGCCGTTGTAACTATACATGAGACCTTTAAACTTATATCTCAAGGTGGGTGGCGCATTTACGTTGTAGATGTCTATGGGCTCCAGTAACCACTTAACACCCGGTGGGCTGTGAGCTCGTCCAACCATCTACGCAATAAAAAATAAAAAACATCGCAAAAACAAGGTGTTATTTTCACTTTCGACTATTCATCTATGGTACATAGGAAAATGAATTTCACGGCTCATAAGGTGAGGTTGATGAGACCTTATGTTTAAGCGGTGTCACAATACGCCTTAAGTATTCTGCAGTAAAATCAAAGTGTTTTATACAAACATATGTATACATTGTTTCACAATATGCATCGAAATTAATCTGCACATGTCTCTAATATCAACATGGCAGCTTCGCCGCAGGAATGTCATTACCGCCCTGTGGAAATTGCATTCTACCGGAAAACGTGCGATAAACCTTTTAGTGAACATGTAGGATGTACATAAATTTATTCATGTTGAACTAGTTTTATTCTGTTGATACTATATCGGCACTTCCCGTTTATTAATAACTCATTTGTTTTCGTAAGTAAAGGTGTGCAAATTTGAAGATCTAATTAATTACTAGGGTTGATATGTTATTTAGCCAAGGACCCGCGCATCATAAATCTATTAAAGTAATGCTAACTATTTACATCAAAGCCTCGCCTATCTATGTGGTCTTGATGTAATGATCATATTTATCGCTAACAGGTAATCTAAAGCAGATTGTTTCAAAACACGCGAATTTGCTGACATATTTTTTCCCATGTTGTTATTTTAATTATAATATCAGAAAAGTCACCTATGAATTATCACAAGATTTTTTGGAGACTAGAATTTTCTGTTTATCCGAGCACACAATTTACAATGTTACGGAAAGCACACTCTATTTATTAGAAGAACAAGCGCTCGAAGTGCTTTCACTGCGTAAGCAAGTTTGCAACCACTATTAAGTTACTCGACTATAGTGAGTATTTTCAGTGAAACAATATTACGAGATCGAGAAATTTCAAAAATCTCATCTATACATTTGTTACATTCAAATCAAAATTTTATTTTTCTTGTGTAGATCGATCGACAGTAGCAATTACGATTACTAGAGGTCCCGCAGTGGTCGAAATTCGACTATAATAGATTGGAATCGTTAGTTATTATGATTGTATTTTATACTTCTATAATCACAAATTTCGCCAAGACTACACTATAAAAAATATTAACAAAGATAAACAATCTTTAATCTCAATTTGATAACAGACGTCAAGAACAAAAGTTTGACAATAAATAGTATGCATGCGTGTGTGCGTCAAATACATGGTATGTAGTGTGTGTAATGTTTTATTTATTGACTTAATGTATCTTTCATGCATTATTTAAAATAAAAAATAGCATTGTGCACTTCTTCTCTATATTCTCTATAAGTGTGGAAAATTTCATACTCCTCCGTCCGCGCAATTTTCGTAAAAAGGGATACAAGGTTTTTGCTTCACGTATTAATATATAGATAAAAACCTACATGCTGTAGTACGGTTGACATAGGCCTAAAACGATAAAATGATAAGGTGTCTGAGATATTTCGAACTACGATCGATTTGCCACTTTTGGAGGTGCATCAGTTGAAATGTTATTCTTTTTAATTATAACCATCGACGATCGCTTCACCACTTTTCGAACTAAATGTAATAAAGATATTTTGTTTTATTTCAATATTTTTGTAACAAGCACATATTGTTTTACCGTTCGATATCATTGCTTATAATATTATACAATATTAACAATATTATATAATATTACTGGTTGGACCTCTTGTGAGTCCGCGCGGATAGGTAACATCACCCTGCCCTGTTTCTGCCGTGAAGCAGTAATGCGTTTCGGTTTGAAGGGTGGGGCAGCCGTTGTAACTATACTTGAGACCTTAGAACTTAGAAAACAATTTTAAATGTACATATAAACTCGTACAGTGAGGTGTCCTACTACGAGTATGAAATACCCGACACGAAAACCCAATCACGAATCCTGATGTGTGCGGTCAGGCTTAGTCTCTCCTACAATTGAATTGCTCACATCTGACTAGCCAATAATCTGACAGCCTATGCTTGACTGTCGTGTTTCAATTACGTAAACCTGTATCGTCTATATCACCTACTTAGTTAACTAAATATTCTGTGGTGGATTTTATTGTGTTTTCATTGTCAAATCTATTGGCGCGAATTGGATTAAGCGATGAAATAATCGCCAAAATAAAACTAATGAAACAATAATTTTATGTCGAAAGCACTGAACCAAGTCGATACAGGAATGTTTCAAGACACAAAATATTTAACGTTCGCTTTTTCGTTATAAAATCACTATTTTGTATTTATTGCTTAGATTGGTGGACGAGCTCACAACCAACCTGGTGTTAAGTGATTACTGGAGCCCATAGATATCTACAATGTAAATGCCGCCACCCACCTTGTTATATGAGTTCTAAGGTCTCAGTATAGTTACAACGGCTGCCCCGCCCTTCAAACCGAAACACATTACTGCTTCACGGCGGAAACAAGTAGGTACCTACCTGTGCGGATTCACCAGAGGTCCTACCATCAGTGATGACTTACCACTAATGATCTAATCAGAAAGCAAGGTATTTTTAAATTCTGAACATCTTTTCCTTAAACGGTTGTAAATTTTTAAAATGATCCTTAGCTTAGGCAAAGTTATTTTCAATATACAAAATAAAGTAAAGATTACTTTTAAAACGTAACAAGTCGTCGTGGCCTAAAGGATAAGACGTCCGGTGCATTCGTATGTAGCGATGCACCGGTGTTCGAATCCCGCAAGCGGGTACCAATTTTTCTAATGAAATATGTACTTAACAAATTTTCACGATCGGCTTCCACGGTGAAGGAATAACATCGTGTAATGAAAATCAAAACCGCAAAATTATAATTTGCGTAATTACTGGTGGTAGGACCTCATGTGCGTCCGCACGGGTAGGTACCACCACCCCGCCTATTTCTGCCGTGAATCAGTAATGCGTTTCGGCTTGAAGGGTGGCAGCCGTTGTAACTATACTGAGACCTTAGAACTTATATCTCAAGGTGGGTGGCGTATTTGCGTTGTAAATGTATATGGGCTCCAGTAACCACTTAACACCAGATGGGCTTTGAGCTCGTTTACCCATCGAAGCATTAAAAAAAACGTCAACATTTTAAAAATAAGATGCTACTTTTTATTTTGTACTTACGTTTGGTACGGGTAGATCGTCCAGGGTGCATTTGAATACGTAAGTGCCCGGGGACCTCGGGGTCCAGGAAGCGTAGAATGTACCGTCGAGCTGCTGGCGCACGGTGAGACGCTCCGCCGGCGAGCGTCCTGTGCCTCCAAACGCTACAGCGTTCGACATCGACCGACCCCAGGCCCCGGCAGTGAAACGAATTTCTTCGAACGAAAAGTTCTGGTACGCCTGTTTTATATAACATTATGTATATCTATATATATATATATATAAATGAATTGCTGTTCGTTAGTCTCGTTAAAACTCGAGAACGGCTGGATCGATTTTGCTAATTTTTGTCTTGAATTATTTGTGGAAGTCCAGAGAAGGTTTAAAAGGTAAAAATAACAATTTTTTTTTCCTCGGATGTGTCCCCCGTCGGACGGATTCCTTTTGTTTGCTTTAAGTTTATTTTATACAAAAGTTTAGGTCTTTTATTTATCGATGGAGGCACTACGAAGTCTGCCGGGTCAGCTAGTATTATATTATATCTTCATTATACTTTCATTCAAAACTGGTTTATTCGCTATTAATACGGATCTTTAAATTGATCCAAAGATGAGTGAGTGAATTTTACATAGCTAATTTATAAAATCTTGCATTTTATAAATTAGCTATGTAAAATTCACCTCATCTTCCAGATCGATACATATTATATTCTACATACATACAGATTTTTATAAATAAAAATTATGATACTTGGACTGTTTTGGGTATTTTGGGTCTTAAAATGCTCGCTATTATTAAAATGGTGCTCTATAGGGAAAATAAATAAATTTGAGAGCTCAAATTCACTAAGATCAAATTGTTGATTATACATACAATACAACATACCTAACGATATACAAATACATATAATTGGTTATTTTACTTGGTTAAAGGCACTAAACGACATAAATTATTTTACTAAGTGATTTAAATATTCACTTACAATTAGTTTTAAATAGTTTTTTCACAATTATCAAGTCAACATTTGCCTAACACAAAAAAATATTTTTTTAATTTGATTTTCCTGCCCAAAACCCATTTTAATTTGTTGATTATTAGTCAAAGTCAGTTTTAATAGAATTATAAGAAAAACGGATAATTTCCAAGACTAATTGTGATACGCATGTACATTTATATGTGTAAGGAAACAAAATGACCTTAATATGAAAATAGTTCATAACTTTATTTAGAAGTAACCTACAGATGATGTAACGTAATATGTAATCCGATCAAAACGAACGGTACGAATTAAGTGCACTGCATTCGTAACCATAATTAAAAATAAATTAAATCGCATCGAATTCAAATTAAAAACTAAATTACGGAAACGCGATCAGAAGCTTTTCATTACAAATTGTTAATGTGAAATAAATCACAAGTAGGTCACAACCGCCAATAGCTCTGAAACAAATTGTGAGAATGGCATGCCGACCTTGCTTCTTTCTAGTCGACAAACACTCTCGGTTTCTCGGTAATAAAATAAAATGTAACATATTTTCCAAGATGCACTTAAAGTAAAACGAGTTGTCGAGGCATTCAATATAGCTCAGAATACAAGCAAGACTCGACATTTCTCAGTTTACAGTATATATTTGATATCACTTCAATTTCAAATTTATCCTCCTTTGTTCTCAGTCAAGTTTGTAAGACTGTTGACATTCTTAACTAAGAAAAATAAAATTGCATTGACAGATTTCATAATACAAGATTGCAGATTCAAGGGTGCTACAATTTACCTTCATCATACTGATGGCTTGGAAGCACATATTGTCTCTTACGGTAGGCTGATATGGTATATCAGGCAAGCCCTCGTCATTACCGGGACCTGAAGCCCTACTGGCCCGGGCCCCGCTTCCTTCGAGTCGCTGCACAACCACCTGTAACAAACATTGACCCGAAATATGATCTACCCGCGAAAAAGACTTTGACAAAAAAAATTCTTTTAATTTTCTTTGTAAGGTTTATTACTTGTTCAACTTCTCTATATAAAAGAGTAGGTACTTTCGTAGCATCTGATCGGATGTAAATGTCCAACTCGACATCTAAGAAATTTAAGAAATTTTCTTCACTGTTTTTATTGCGTCTATTTTACATATTGGGTAAAGGCCGCGAATATTACTATCCGACTTACCCGATCAATAGAATACCACCTATTTTTAGAAAGATATTTAACTGTCCGCAAATCTTGGGTTCTACTAAATGAATTTTCATGAACTTGTCACAGCAAGACATAGATTAAATTGGAGCAGAGTATTTTTTTTATTGCTTAGATGGATGGACGAGCTCACAGCCCACCTGGTGTTAAGTGGTTACTGGAGCCCATAGACATCTACAACGTAAATGCGCCGCCCACCTCGAGATATAAGTTCTAAGATCTCAGTATAGTTACAACGGCTACCCCACCTTCGAACCGAAACGCATTACTGCTTCACGGCGGAAATAAGCGGGGTGGTGGTACCTACTCGTGCGGACTCCCAAGAGGTCCTACCACCAGTATAAACTTTATTTCACTAAGCCGGATGTAACAAAAAAGTTATCGTGATTTAAAAAATAATATTGAAATACTATACTATTGGATGTTAGATGTTATATGGAATATGATATGAATGACGCTGTCTGCTAGTTCTGTTTTCACGCCCAAAACACTATAATAATTTTAACGAATTTTGATATAAATTTAGTATAAGCTCTGGTAGTGGCTGTTGACCAAGATATCCGCCCACCCTATGCAAAGTGCAGTCCGGGCAAAGCTGTGGGCAGAAAACTAGTGTAAACACTTAAAGAAAAAACTCGACTGCTTAGGAATTTTTTGAAACGATAAAGTTACTACGTGAAACGTTCTAGCTTCTACTTTAGTTTTGTCCCAGATAGGCAGGCTGTATTTCACACCAATATATACTGTAAGCGTGCCTCACTCATAGATCTAGGCTACACCAGGGTCAAGACCAAACCGCGGCTGGATGTGAAGTACTATACTCGTAACTCATAAATAAACATTCCAAAACTTAAACAAAAATAAGAAGCCTATAGGTATATCGAATTCAATTGATTGTATATGTAAAAAAAATCCGACGTTTCTTTGCGACTTTAGGTAATCGAGATAATTACAAATATTGTGATAATATCGATATTCAAATGATTTTATTGGATAAATTTTGCAACTTAAAACTTTTATGGATTCCAATTTGAACTGTCCTATTACATTTCCTTATCCGTTGAATATTTATAAAATAGAGAATGAAGTTTTTCATTTGATCAACCTAAAAACGTGATATGTTTATTATGTATTCATTACTGTATTGTTAAACAATAGCTATCAAGGACACTAATGTAGGAAATTAACGATCTCGGTGAGCGTTCGGCACAAATTAGGAATCGTATATATTAACAGCGTGTAAATCAATGATAAATTCTAATTGTTCGTGTAGTGCAAACTTATTTCTATTAGATGTAAAAACATTCTGCGAGGCTGAAACGCGACCTTCGTAGACTCCGTAGCTTATTAGACAGCTACATCGATTTTACAGCCACGATTTTTATTATTTATTGTGTATCACGAAGAACTTTTTCTTTAGGTTAAATAATAAGAACAAGTATTGCCTTGACGATTCTTTTAATACAAATACATTTATTGAATAATTCAATTACGGGTGATAATTCCTTACGTTATTTATTATTGAGAAAAATAATTAATAACGCATTATTTTGTTGGAAAATTCGACTGTGCCTTTCAATAATATATTTGAAAAAAAAAAATACAGTTGCTTTAAATTCCATTGCTCTTGAATTCCAGCTTCGAAAATCTTCTAAAAGACTTTTTCGAATGCATTAGTTTCTTTTTATTTTTTAACTTTTCCCTGGTAGCCTAAGGGAATATTCGGGCTTCTCAAGAACGAGTACGTGAGCTCACGAGCACAACCTGAGGGAATTTGCTAACACTAGTCCTAGCACGAGCAGTGCTTTGCCTGTCGCCGTGGCCTGGATAAGACGTCTTGTGCATTCGTTTCGAACGATGCAACTGTGTACGAATCAAAGTTTTTTATTCGAGCTTACACTAAAGTTACATTGTATTCACATTTCAGTCGCCATTTTGGAATATTCAAAATCTGAAGACCGAAACGATCGCACGCTTTTAATAACAAGTTCAATTTAATACACCTTTATCAAAAAAAACAGAAATACTTCCGGGTGAATTTATGTTTCGCTTGTAGGCAGACGAGCATATGGCCCATCTTATGGTGAGTGGTTACCGTTGCCCATGGACTTCAGCAATGCCAGGAGCAGAGCCAAGCCGCTGCCTACTGATTAAATGAACGCTTTTTGAAAACGTTAAAAATATAACTTAATAAAAATTCAAATTGCATGGTAAAATCATTTCATTCGTCGCTATTAGATTTTGCATCACAAATTTTATACATAGGTATGTTGTATGCATTACTATTTTTACGGAAATTGGAAAGTGTCATCCTCTACCTGGAAAGATAAGCTTCGCTGAAAAGATTGCCTTCTAAAACAGATATTGATCGGTCATGTTTCAGATATTACCTCAAAATGCAATCTGGGAGCAGACATAAATAAATATTACGCATGCAATGCATTCTTTGCATCGATGACCATTCACACCAGCTATTTACCCACAGCTGACTCTTTTATGACTATTAATTTTTAGATCGCGTTTTAATTGTATTTCAGGATACAGTGAGGTAGAAAGGCCGCACTTTTTGTTACCGCGGTTCATAGATGCACTACAAAGCAAATCCCGCGTTATACATCAGTGTGTTTAGGGCGAATGTTTTAACTTCTCGATCGCGTAAAAGTTAACTCAAATTTGTATGGAGTTGGAATGAAAAATTTAAAAATATTTTATTAAGTACACTGAAGACAAAATTTTGCTGTCTTTTTTTATTTTATTGCCTTGATGTGTTGACGAGCTCCACCTGGTGTTAAGTGGTTACTGGAACCCATAGACATCTACAACGTAAATGCGCCACCCACCTTGAGATATAAGTTCTAAGGTCTCAAGTATAGTTATAACGGCAGAAATAGGCGGGGTGGTGGTACCCACCCGCGCGGACCCACAAGAGTCCTACCACCAGTAATTACGCAAATTATCGTTTTGCGGGTTTGATTTTTATTACACGATGTTATTCCTTCACCGTGGAAGTCAATCGTGAACAATTGTTAAGTACGTATTTTATTAGAAAAATTGGTACCCGCCTGCGGGATTCGAACACCGTTGCATCGCTATATACGAATACACCTAGAATCTAGATAATGGCTAGGCCAATCAATAAATGCGGGTTTTTATTTAACGTATTAACAATTCAAAACCATTTTACAAGAACGCATGTTTAGTAATAATAAAAAATTACAAGTAATGAAATAAAATAAAAAATTATCTATATTTCGTTTTTTTTTTTCTTTTGAAACCACAGAAGTGATAAACCACCAAAAGTCGCCTTATAAAAGGAGATTTGCACATTAATTTTATTCTTAATCGAACGATAAGCTCATTTATGTTGAGCTCGTGCAACACGTGTAAGAAGTTTTTATAACAATAAACCAAGGACAATCTATTACAAAATAACCTTCAAACGATGTTATCGCCGCAATGTCGGTGACCATAATTCACTTCTAGTCCTCTTTACTCTTAAGAAGATTATATTTATATACTGCATACTGTGTTGCATTTTATTCACGCTACTCTGTTACGTGTTTGTACGCGTTTATATTTTACAACATTTTTAATACCGCATGTATTTCTAGTAGGTTAAATATTGACGTAACATAAAATTTATTACACGTTTCACGTAATTTCAATTTGTTCATAAATAAGCAGTACACCTATGTGATTAAAATAAATTCATTTAAATAGTCTAGTATCTATCAATTTGGTTTTTATTCCAGCATCGGGCAAATATTTTAGTGGCTGATTTCCATTGCACCGGTTATCCTACTTTGGACCGAGACCAGTAATTATTTGTTCTCCTGATTATTCAATTAATTATAAAACACGATTTTTAGCAAGATCTCAATGTTTTTTCATTCGAATGGTACCAATGATGTAGGCTTTTTTTTTTTCCACAGGAGAAAATCGCCGGATCCCCACCCGCGCGGCAGGTGGGGTATGTGGGAGTTGAACCTCACTAAAAACTCCTGCCGCTCACAACCGGCGCCCTACCTCGGACCGGGCCGGAGCCCAGTCGGGGCTATTGAAACGGCGGGACAGGGTTGACGCAGAGCACATTACATCCATCCCACCGTAATGATGTAGGCTTACCTCAACTTTAAGTGCCGGCGAAGCAACGTAGTCTCCGTACTGATCTCTCACGAGAACCGGTAGTATTACCCTTGTAGCAGGCCTAGCTGGTACAGCCGGTGCCTTCAACTCGCAATTGTTGGGCTCGACGCGAGATGTTGGCGCCAACCAGCGAGCGAGGCGGCCACCGGCTGTGTTTTCATCGCCCCCAACGAAGTCAGACAAAAATTGACGTTCCGTAGATATGCACCTGAGAACAAATTGCATATTCAATTAAATTTTCCTGAAACTACCGCTACATACTCGTGTTTAATTATAGTATCCCGCATAATAATTTTAAACCTAAAGTTAAAACTACATAGCTATTAGTTTCAAAACCTTATGAATTTTTACAATTATCATATTAATTGATGTTCATTTAAAGTTCCATTATGCCTAAGTAGTTTTTAAGTTCAGCTACAGAAACATAATTCCACTGAACAGAGTTGAGTAGAGAAATACTACGAGTACGAGAAATAACAATCCAAGTTTCTCGGGTTTCTGACAACTTGCGGAGAATGCACCGCCTCTACCTTGTTAATTATTGTCGTCGAAAGTTACAGATAACTAACTAACTCCTCTACATATTGTGTTTGGTGCATGTAATGTTAAATAACGAGATAATAATACGAAGAACAATTAAAATAAAAACTCGGAACAAATGACGCGTGGTCATCCGACCCCAAATTAGGATTCTCTGTGTTTTGGATACCAGAGACTAACATACTAGGCTGCACTAAAAGTATCGGGAATGGAATATTTCCACTGTTCCTGTCATATTAAAATCTTATTAATTGAAAAATCCTTGGTTTTAAAAATCGAATACCATTTATTTATCTATAAAAAGATTGTCGGTCTCGTCACGAGGTTTTGTCAAACTTCTTTAGTCGTTGAGAAAATGGAATTGACTCGAGAAAATTCAAGCGCGATAATGATTATGACTTTCGAAGTGGTTTAACACAAAAACAGTGTGTTGACCGGATGATTTCTGCATTTGGTGATGAAGCCCCATCCAAAACCACAATTTATCGCTGGTTTGCTGAGGTTCAACGTGGACGTGTCAAGCTCAGTGATGATCCCCGTCAAGGTCATCCAAAAACTGCAGTCACCCAAGAAAACGTTGATGCTGTGCGTAAGCTGATTGAGGAAGATCGACATGTGACATACCGCGAAATTCAGGCAACTTTAGACATTGGCATGAGTCAAATACAAATAATCTTGCATGAACAATTAGGTGTAAAAAAGTTGTTTTCCCGATGGATACCGCATTCGCTCTGTGAAGAGCAAAAAGCGGCTCGCGTTACTTGGTGCGTCAGAACTCTCAAAAGATTCCACGCAGGATCCTCAAATGCTGTATACAACATTGTATCAGGTGACTAATCCTGGATATACGCGTACGAACCCGAAACAAAAAACCAGTCACGAGTTTGGGTGTTCGAAAATGAGTTAAAGCCAACAAAAATTGTTCGTTCACGGAGTGTTGCAAAAAAAAAGGTGGCCACGTTTGTCTCCAAAACTGGCCATGTTACGACTATTCCTCTTGAGGGACAAAGAACGGTTAATGCAGAATGGTATGCTAGCATTTGTTTGCCACAGATCGTTTCTGAACTCCGTAAAGAGAACTGCAACCGCCGCATCATCCTCCATCACGACAATGCGAGTTCTCACACCGCGCACAGGACAAAAGAGTTTTTAGAGCAAGAAAACATAGAATTATTAGACCATCCGCCGTACAGCCCCGACCTAAGCTCTAATGATTTCTATACTTTCCCTAAAATAAAGAATAAATTGCGTGGACAGAGATTTTCATCACCTGAAGAAGCTGTGGACGCCTACAAAACGGCCATTTTGGAGACCCCAACTTCCGAATGGAATGGTTGCTTCAATGATTGGTTCCATCGTATGGAAAAATGTGTCAAATTTCGCGGAGAATACTTCGAAAAGCAATAAATACATTTTTAAATAGTAATGTTGTGTCACTTCGTAAATTCCCGAAATTTTCAGTGCCGCCCTCGTACATACTCATACACGTTTAAATATATTTATGTAGATAATAAACACTCAGCCAAAGAGCAAACAAACCAGGTCAACACTCAAAATTTTCCCAGCGCAACAGTCAGGAGCGCTAACTAGTGCACCACCATTTTTTTTCTTATCCCTACCTATGCTGATAGCCTTGAGAGGCCATTTAGCTTTACCCTAGCGTGTAGGTGAGCTTTCGTGAGCTAACACAAGCCCTAGCAAGAGCAAGAATGCTTCGCAGAATCTACCACCGGATCGGAAACGCGACCCACTGAGAAGATCCGGCGAAACGGGTTCGGCAAGGACGGTGACCAGTGCTTGAGGTACCTAATGGATCGGGAGGATCCGTAATGACGTGTTTAAGGCGACGTCGACGGTTTACCATTCGGTGCACAGGGTCGGGTATACTGCACCACCGAGTCAGGACTTGAGAATATATACACCTAAATTACGATTAATAATTGCTCAAATTAGCAGACGGCATGTTCATTATACACATCACGGTTTAATGTCCCCCTCAGAATAAAGTCATTTAATTAATACTGTACAAAATCTCTTTCGTGAACGCTATTCAATTTGCGGATATATTTTGTACATGCAAATAAAACATTCAATATATGACAAAGCTTTACACAACATTGGAAATTCGATATTGGATGTTTCACATCTACTGCGTTCGGATAATAGGTTTTAAAGCGTACTATAGAAATTTGAACTGAAAACCCGGATTGAAGTTTATCGAGAGCGACATACATTTTACAGAGAAAACCAATATTTTATACTAAGTGCTTAATGGGGAAACTATTTGACGATATATTAAATCAGATAAGTCGATATAGAGTATATACACATAAGATTTAAATTGTTTACTAAAAATATACCTTCATACAACATCTCCATGCTTGATTGTATATTTTGCTTAGACAAGTTAACGAATTCGCGGCCCCTGTGGTGCTAAGTGGTTTCCGAAGCCCATAGAAATCAACAACGTAAATAAGGCCAACCGTCTGATTGACGACGTGATTTTTAAGTCTCAGTTTATACAGTACAATGGAAGCTCCAGCCTTCATCAATCGATACGAATTACTACTTCGCGGCAGAAGTAGGCGAACGATAATACATAGGTACCGTGCGGACTCACTAGACGTCTTATCTTCAGTAATTATACAAATTATATTCTTTACGGGTTTGATTTTTGTTACGCGATGTTATTCTTTCACCGTGACATCATTCGTGAAGATGTGTTCGGGTACGTATTTCATTAGAAAAATTGGTACCCGCTTGCAGGATTCGATTACCGGCATTGACGTATCGCCGAATATATTCTATAGGCCACGACAAATTTTTAGTACGAGAGTAGTGTGAGAGTTGAAATAAGAGGGAAGAGTACGTTTCTTAAGCGCACATAGGAAATTACCAGTGCCCTCTCTATAATATTACAAAGCTATCACGCGTTAGTGTCTGAAATACAAAGTACCCGTTAATAGAATCGAATTTAATCTCTCAGTAAATTGTCCCTTCATAACAAGGTAACACTCTACAAAACATGCATACTTTCTGTCATGGGCTATGCAAACGTAGTATTCGCTGACGCGGACCGTACGTGGTATGTGAGGAATGTTGATTTTCACGACGATCTAAATTTAAAATCGATACTTAAGTATCTAAGGGAAGCGGCAGAACGTTACTTCGAAAAAGCGGCGCGACACAATAACCCCCTTTTCGTGGCTGCCACTAATTACATATCACATTGACACATTGTCAGATCCCTCAGATTCACTTTCGATGCTTTTAGGCTCTTCAAGCACCGATCACCGTACTCCTGAAACTCGTCGGTTACGACGAAGAGTTCGACGAGCGAACTAACCTAACCAACTGAGTTTTCGCTGGATCTTTTCAGTGGGTCGTAATTCCGTTCTGATAGTAGATTCTACAAAACTCTGCTCTTGCTGGTGGTAGAAAATTCTGAGGTTGAGTCCGTGAGCCCAACCGCGCGCGTAGTTGTAATAGCCGCTTATCATAACACCTTAACATCTTCATGAAAGAGTTCCAAGATATTCGAATAGAATCCTGTATTAAAAATCAACCCCGCAAAACGTTCGGTACCTAATTACTGGTGGAAGCGCTTATTGTAGTCCCGCATCAACCAATCTTGCTTATTACTACCGCCAATGAGTCATAATTATCAATTTGAAGGGCGGAACAACATTTATGCAATTCAATTGAGACTACGGTCTTTTATCTCAAGGTGGGTATTTGCATTCAGGTTGCGATGTCTATGGTCTCCGATAATCACTTGAAGTTAAGTGGGCTGTGAGTCTATGCACTTCTTCACCTATATAATAAAAATAAGGACATAAGACGCCTGCCTAGTCTTAAGAGAAAACATCGAATTTACGTTCGACAGTCTCAGTACATTGTTAAGAGATTTTAAATCTCGTGTAAAAACGTCAGTGTATCTCATGCTCAGCTTACGTATCGTAACATTTTTAAACGGCATTATAAATGTTCCTATTTAATAAAATGCTTTATTTGAAACTCTTCACCCGTTTCTGCACGTCTGAATAATTGATCAAGCAGACGAATTATTATTATCCGGCTCCGAGAACTAATTATAATTATTAACCAGTTCCCAGTAGAAATTCAATATATATTTTAGACGAGCTTTATCCTAAACGACGAACCACAATTAATTCAGTGAATCAAACAATTTAATATATTCGCGTTTTTTAAGGCTTGTTTCAACAGAAAAATTATCAGAACTACCTAATCAGAAGTAATTTTATTTTACTATTTTGTACTAGAAATTCTTGGGTCACAATCTTGAACAGCTGATGGTGACAGGAAAGGTAGATGGCAAGCGTCCCAGAGGACACAGTCCCACGAGATGGTCGGACCAAATACGATCTTCTCTAAGCATCAATTTCCACAATGCCCTTCATGAAGCAAAGGATCGCAACAGATGGAGGGAAATCGTACGGGAGAAACTGATGCAGCGGGGGAGTCTCAAATCTCAGTAATGAAGAAAACGACGCGAGGAGGAGGACTAGAAATTCAATAAATCAATTTTAACTAAACATTGATAATTTCTTTGTACTCTACTGTGAATGGCGTATACGTACATATTTGAAGAAAATTATCTTAAAACAAGTTCAAGCATATGAGGGAATGCATATAGAGTCCCTTCTTTATTTCGCCTGGTCGTGTTTTATGTAATTAACACCACAGTTGGAACAATATAAATTTTACTTTTGTAGCGGCATAAAGTAATTACATTAAATTAGTTATTTTACTCATTATAAATTATTTTTATGTTTTTCATATTTGGCGGTAAAAAGGTAATGTGTCACAGACTATATCCTTTTTCCCACATCTCGTGCGTTCCGGCTTACGCATAATAAAACGCCACACCACCCCCCTACGGAGAAGGAGAATCCGCAGAAAAAGAGAAAAATTATCATAGGTCGAAAGGTTTGGAGAAGTGGACTCTGCGACCTGACCGGGTGGTATATTGAGGTGTATGTGTAGGAGTAGCAGTTAGAGGTGCCGAAGGCACGAGTGGACATGAAGGGACATTAGTAGCATCCGGTTGCGCTGGTTGAGGCACAGAAACCCGCGGTGCTGGTGCTGGAACGAGATCTACTAAAGAATGCTCGACGAAAGCTGGCTTAATTCTGTCGACACTGACCGTCACCTGTTTCCCTTTTACATCAATCGACCACGTTTTTCCGTCCTCGGCTCTAGATATAACTCTATGAGGACCAGAGTAAGGTGGTTGCATTGAACGTCTAACCGAATCCTCCCTGAGCATGACATGAGAGGCAGTGGAAAGATTTTTAAATATGAAAGGTGATGGTTTAGTGTGGGAGGAACATGGAGTGGGACGCAATTTAGACATACGCTGTCTTAACTTTACGACAAAATCCGTCGGGTCCTCGAAACCAGAAGGACTGGGAGGTACTAACAGTTCCCCTGGAAGCGTTAATGTTTCTCCGTAAAGCAATTCCGCTACTGTTGCTTGTAGATCTTCTTTAAAAGCCGAACGCATTCCTAATAAGACTAAAGGTAATGCATTCAACCACGAATCATCATAACACATCAGAGAAGCCTTTAATTGTCTATGCATGCGCTCCACGAGCCCATTGGCACAAGGGTGGTAACTAGTAGTGCGTATACGTTTAGTACCACATAAATTAGTAAGGCGTCTGAAAAGGTCCGACTCGAACTGTCGTCCCTGGTCGGTAGTGATGACAGCAGGTACTCCGAATCGAGCAATCCAACCGGCTACAAAGGTGCTTGCCACTTCTTCTGCTGTTATTCCGTGCATAGGCCAAACTTCGGGCCATCGAGTGTAGCGATCCACAGCAGTCAGGCAGTATTGGAAGTCAGAACAAGATGGAAGAGGGCCTATGATGTCAATATGGACATGCTTCAGTCGAGACGTAGGACTGGAGAAGTGTCCAAGTGGAGATTTTATATGCCGCGTCACCTTACTTCGCTGGCAAGCAACGCAGGTTTGGCACCAATAACGGCAATCTTTGGCAATGCCAGGCCACACGAAACGGTCGGAGATCAATCGAATGGTTGATCTAGTACCAGGATGGCTAAGATTATGTAGCTGAGCAAAAATCTTCTTTCGCATAGGTTCCGATACAAATGGGCGTGGTCGCCCTGTTGACATGTCGCAGACCAAAACAGTGTTTGTGCCAGGAACTACGACGTTCTCTAGTTTTAGAGAAGAATTCGCATCGTTACGATACTTTTTCAATTCGTCGTCAAGTTTTTGGCAAGCGGAGAGAGCAGAATGGTCAGTTTCAAAACTAACAGCTTCGATGCGGGACATGGCGTCCGCCACCGTATTGTCCTCCCCTTTTATATGGACAATGTCCGTGGTAAACTGCGAAATAAAAGACAGTTGATTTAACTGTACCGGAGGAAGCCTTTCGCGACGTTGCGAGAACGCATAAACTAATGGCTTATGGTCCGTATAAATCGTTACGTGCTGTGCGGCTAGGAAGTGTCGATAATGTTGCACACTCTCATATACCGCAAGAAGTTCTCGGTAGTATGCTGGCCACTGGCACTGTCGGGGATTCAGCTTTTTACTAAAGAAACCCAGGGGTTGCCAAGCATCACCGACTTTCTGTTGAAGGCAGGCACCAACGTGAGAACTGGAAGCGTCGGTGAAAAGCCCTAGTTCAGCGTTAGGCAAAGGGTGTGCCAACAGAGCTGCAGATGACAAGCTATCTTTACAGGCATTAAAGCATTCTTCGAGCTCAGGTGTCCAAGTGATCGGTGTGAGACCTTTACCTCCAGTGGCCACGATCGCGTTGACTAGCGGTGCTTGTAACTTGGCCGCATTGCGCAGAAATCGGCGATAATAATTAACCATCCCAATGAAACGACGGAGTCCTTGTACAGTCTGTGGTAGAGGAAAATCTTTTAGAGCTTGAATGCGCTCTGATGGTGGTTGTGTTCCGTCGGCGGATATTCTGTTTCCGAGAAAAGTAACCTCAGGAGCACCAAACACGCATTTTGCTGGATTAATAACGATTCCGTAATCTTCAAATCGCTTGAAAAGAGTACGAAGGTGTGCAGCATGTTGAAGAGCATCACGGGAATACACTAATATGTCGTCAACGTACGCAAAGCAAAAATCGAGACCTTGGACAACTTCGTCTATAAATCTTTGAAACGTTTGGCCTGCGTTGCGTAGACCAAAAGTCATGTAATTAAATTCGTAGAGTCCGAAGGGTGTTATGATGGCGGTTTTACAGATATCCTCAGGCGCAACAGGAATTTGCTGATATGCCTTAACGAGGTCGATGGTACTAAATATACTACACCCAGATATGTTATGGCCAACGTCACCGATATGGCGAACTGGGTACCTGTCAGGTATGGTACGTGAATTCAACGCACGATAATCGCCGCAGGGTCGCCAGGTGCCGTCGCGCTTAGGGACCATATGAAGTGGAGAAGACCACGAACTTTTCGAAGGTCTGGCTGTCCCGCACTGTACCATATCATCAAAAACCTTTTTGGCCTCTTGAAGTTTTTGAGGTGCCAGACGTCTAGGACGACAAGAGACTGGGGCGCCCTCAGTGGTTAGAATATAATGAACTGTGTTATGCTTCGGCTCACGAATAAGTCCTGGTGGCTTCGTAATGGAAGGAAATTCCGCAAGAAGTGCACTAAATTGGGATGACGGAGCGCAGACAACTTTGACGCTGGTCTGGTCTAAGACAGCGACGGCAGCAACGCATGACAACCCGGTAATGCTATCGACGAGTCTCTTACTGGCACAATCTGGCAACAACCGATAGTGCGCCAGAAAATCGGAGCCGATGATGGCGGTGTTGACGTCAGCGATAATAAATCGCCATTGAAATGTGCGGCGTAGCCCCAAATTAAGCGCCATTTCTATGTGACCAAAAGTGCGTATCTCACTACCATTGGCAGCCGCTAACGTATAGTTTGAACGTACCGGCTTATTTGCTAACCACTGGTATGGGTAACAGGAGAGGTCGGAGCCTGTGTCTATTAAAAAACGGCGCTTGGTTGCGCTTTCGGTGACAAATAATCGGCGACTCTCCTTTAAGCAGTCAGACGTCGCCATCATTGACTGCTTTTGTCGTTTTCCGAAGGTGGCGGCGGCGTCCAGGTACATGGTTGAATACACTTAACAGCTTTAGTATTAAATTTCCTATGGTAAAAGCACATTTGAAGCTTACCAGGCGTTTGTGAACGTCGTCGCTGGTTTGAGAAATCCCGGGTCCTATTTCTACCGCGCTCTGCAGTAAGCACAGCAAGCTGACGCGTGACCTCGTCCAGACGCCGTGTGATATCTTCTAACGAAGGGGGTGAGACGGCAGACGTGCTTGCTGAGAAAACAGCAGATGAATGAGGTGCGACCATACCAGGCGAAACTTCCAAAATTTTGTCCGCTAGCTCAGCGACTTTGTCCAGCGAGAGTTCTGATTGGGCGGCCAAAATTGCTTGGAGATGTTGTGGGAGGCGACGCATCCATAGCTGGCGAAGCAAATTTTCATCAGTGAGGGTGTTTCCTGCCAATGATCTAAGATGACGTAAAAACTGCGAAGGACGGCGGTCACCCAACTCAACATCACTGACAAGTTGCCTGACACGTTGCTCCTCAGACGTGGACAACCTACGGATCAACTCGGATTTGAGGCGACCATATTTGTCCTCTGGTGGTGGTTGGAGAATAATGTCTTCTACCTCCCCAATAACTCGGGTATCTAACTGAGCAATCACGTAGTTAAATTTAGTCAGGTCAGCGGAGATGCCTGAAATCGAGAACTGTGCCTCTACCTGAGCAAACCAAATTGCAGGCCGATCAGGCCAGAAGGGAGGAAGTTTTATGGCTACTCTGCATACTGACGTAGGTTGAGGAAATAATGGGTCTGTGGGGGGTGGGTCCGTTTTATCGATGCCTTGCATTTTAAGTTTTTGTAATTCAGCCTTTAGGATGGCATTTTGTTGTAGTAACAGTGTATTTTCTTCTCTTACTAATTGTTCGTTTGCCTCCATTACAGAACTTTACGTTTACAATTGCAATAAATAAATAAAAAAACTAAGCACTTACACAATGTAACAACTTAAAAATAATAATAATAAGTAAACAGGAAATTGAAAATTAATGATTATGGTAAAAGATGGCAAAATACTGACAATAAGAGACACAGTAAAACAATGAAATAAAATTATAGTATACAAGAAAATAGAAATTAGTCAAATACAGATGTGATGTATAAGACCTAAAACTGTAATTATTTTGCCTCGTAAAAACAAATATTTCCTTACTACTAATCGTACAATAATACCTTAATATTATTATTAATTACAATGTTATACCATGAATTGGTGGAGCAATGAAGGCCCGTTAACAAAATATGATTAACTATGGTTACAAAAGGAACCTTTAAATTAAATAAAAATTTTGTTTTTCTTGTTTTTTTATGTCGACAAAGACCAAGCTGTTATATATGCAATTATGTAACAAAATTAAAGTTACAGTATAGGCGGAGAATATGAAGATGTTTTAAGATTGAAATAAAATAAAAAATATAAAACACTTCACTGAGTTAATCAAAAAACACAAAAAAAAAAAGAAAATAAGTTCCATGTTGTGGAATGCCGCACCAGGTGTTTAACCGCTTGTACTTGATCACTCTGCTGTGCGCGGCGATGCTGCGCCAAGTGTATATGGTTTGTAGACGATCTTGCCTGAATGCTGTGCCAGGTGTATATAGTTTGTACTCGACCTTGTCTGGATGCTGCGCCAGGTGTATATGGTTTCTACTCGATCTCTATTTGTAACGATCGATCACGTCGGGGTCACCAATGAGGGAATGCATATAGAGTCCCTTCTTTATTTCGCCTGGTCGTGTTTTATGTAATTAACACCACAGTTGGAACAATATAAATTTTACTTTTGTAGCGGCATAAAGTAATTACATTAAATTAGTTATTTTACTCATTATAAATTATTTTTATGTTTTTCATATTTGGCGGTAAAAAGGTAATGTGTCACAGACTATATCCTTTTTCCCACATCTCGTGCGTTCCGGCTTACGCATAATAAAACGCCACACATACATATACCTCGTGTTTGGTCGTGTGTATTAATTTTGAGGCTTTCCTAATAGATCAAATTTATATACTATGATGTAATTTTAAAAGCCTAGATGGAGAAGGAGATGCAACTTTAGTTTAAAGTGCAGTAGTATCGGTAGGGCCGCCCGATCCTCAGGCCCCTGCGACCTCTGATCTATAAACAGTGATGAGACACTAACAACTTTCAAAATATCGACAAAAATATTAATAAAAAGAACCGACCAATTTTTTTTTAGTACATGAATGTCTTTGTAACTGCAAACTGAATAATAAAAAAATAATCATTATAGGCAATAGTGAGTTTTTGTTAGTAATAATATTATTTCCTCGTATGAACTGATTTTTCATATAGCACTACATAATTTATTAGTAAATATCAGTTCAGCTGTCATAGAATTCTATATCGACACCATCATGGTTGTTAAATCGTATGTACCAATATCAAAAATATTTTTTCTCCAATCATTTCATTCAATTCAAATAAAAACTAGGAACGGACATACTATTGAAGTTAAAATATTTTAAGACAATTAGAAACGTTTTAAATGTTGCAGTATTTGTTTAAACTTTAACCCACAATACTCCAATATTAGTTCAGTATCGGAATACGGAACAATCGCGTGCTGCCATAAACTGTGAAACTAAAAAGTAAGTCCTAGATCAACTGCTTTCAGTTAGTAACTACTCGTCGTCTTTAGTGGTTGGCACATTTCATTTTTGAAAACACTACTGTGACAACTTCCATTCCTTCGGGTTATTTATCAAATTTAAATTAAAAAAATCAAATTGCTCAGTAAATAATTTAATGCTTTGTGATTACCTGATTAGACTATCATATAACGCCTCTTTGTTAGGGCTATTGTTAGCAAATTCTACCCTTCCTGTACCCACGTAGATGGAATAGTCCCCTAGGTTACCAGGGAATAGGTGGTGAGAAAAAAAAACAAGTCATGGCCAAGAGTCGTGATCAGTATCCAACATCGAGTATACTTGTCACACAACATATTATCGTGACCAACGGTCGTGAATGTTTCTGTGTGCATCCATCGACAAAAGCATACTTCCTTGCCATTTTATTGATGCCTACTAGATTTCAAGTTCATTTTTATCAACGTAATTTTTATTACTGAAACAAATATCATATGAAAATATCACAAGTCTAATAAATTCTGACAGTTAAGTATTGCACTCAATAATTGTATTTTTTTTAATTTACATTTGTCTTAAATGAATGCGTTATACGAGTAGTATCCTAAATTGACCAAAAGTAACGAATTCGCCTCAAAGTTTCGGTCAACAAAAAAAGATTTACCTTGACGATCGCTCTTCATAAAACATAATTCTCTTTTCTAGAAAAAATATTACTTTATACCCACTTCAGACTAGTTTGAAAAATATATACAATTCAAAGTTTCCAAAGCGGTCGAGAAAATCCATGTTGATCTGTGAATTACTTATTAATACGTAATGCCCTTGCCTACGAACATATTGTCCAAACTAGGCCCAAATAAAGTTTTAATCTGGATAAAATTATCGATTTTACACAAATATGTATTTTAAAGGTAGTAGTATCAAATGTTCATCAAAAATTTTTTACAATACTCGTAGTTGTCGTTTGTTTGAACTTTGTCGTCTAAATTGATATCGATAAACCAAATAAAATATGTACCGATTTACTCCTATGTGTGAAAACATATCGTGGACGTAATACAAGTAGAAAAAACATATTTAATTGGTAAGAAGACATATATTTACAATTATAACCGAAGTGCATTTTGTACAGTACATAGCGAAGTGTTTAAAATTCGAAGTAAGTAACAATTAAATAGTTTCTTTTTGTTCTTTATCTCAAAATATCGTGTGACAAAACTATCATACATTTCAACAAGGGAATCGATATATATTTACAAAACAATATACGCTGTAAGATTTTTTTAATTATATAACCTTAATTCGAAGAGCTGTTAGAAACTTAATACTTTATCTGTTAAAAGTGTAAACTAAAAAAAATTGGAAACAACTTCTTTTGACAACTTTATCTCATAAGATAAAAACAAATTTTACAAGCAACTAAAAACAGGTGGCTAAATGATATGAGGGAAACGACATTAACCCTTAAAAACATGTCTATACGACCAGGATGATACGACCACCGTTGTGATACGACTAGAATAAGAAATAAATTTGAAGTAATTTGAATAGCAGTGTGTTATTGTACCGATGAAATTATTAGTTCCTTATTCAGGACATATTGAACAGAATCTCAATCATTGAGAGAATATGAACACCGTTAACGAATGCACGTCACATTTTTGATGGTAATACCACCGTTTTCTTTAATTTTGATTTATAAATGATTACAATAAAAACTATAATCGATGATGAAATAAATAAAAAATAATAATGATGAAAATAAAATTATATTTAATGGACCCGAGTGAAGCCCATCAGCTAACATGCATTTCCTGCAATGATATACTACGTCACGTTACTCAACCGCCAAAGAATGAGGATATTCCGAATCGTATTTTTACTCTTTATGCACAATGGATTATTTACGATAGTCAAAGAAAAGGGTGTCACGATGAGCGAATCCTGCAAAATGACTAAAAAGTTGTGCCAATCAATTATGAATTTAAAAGGATACGCTTATCAATGATTGGCATATGTGTGCCGGAATTGACCGCTTCAACTTATTACAATCAAGCCATAAAATCACTGCGAGAGGGTGAATTGTACGCATTCCAAACCAGCGATAGAAAATCAACAACCAAGACTGGTCAAATTCTCTAGCCCTCTATTCTTTCAGGACCAAACTCAACCAGATATTGCACGAAAGGTGGTCTTCAAATCGGAGGAGCTGCAACCGTTAACTACATCATCGTATTTGTAAGTATGTTTTATATCTTCGATATAGAACGGGCATTTTATAGGTAAGAACTAGCTGAACAAAATACTGTGACAGTCAAGCAACGTAATCAATTCAACCTTGTACATGTTCGTATCTTATGCGAAAACAAATTCTCTTTATTAGGCGAATAAATGGATAGCTCATCAAATCACCCGTTTTCGCGAAATCAATTACAATTTACTTGTAGTATATAAATTATAATTTACTTCAACAAATGTTTTATTAATCAATTGATAGATATTTATATAGAAAACTCCATTTATGCCATTATTTTTTTGTAAAGACGGCCAAATGACCTCACTGCGTATTAATCTTGATAACTCAAACGATGGTAGCTCAAAAGATAACCCAAAGTCTGATTATTTATAATAAATTATCGGTTACTTCACCTATCATATCGGAACGTAGAAATAATAAACGAGCAGTATACAGAACGACTGGAAGCAATCCATGTAACCAACAACACGCCCTGCACCAGTATTTATTTATGAAAGATGAAGTTAGCAAGGTTAAATGTAGGTACAATAAGGTATGGGTATTACTATTGTAGATACATAAAGGGCAAATTGGTAGAAGTCATATTTCTATTTCTTAAAGGTATGAGTTTGTTTGGTCAGGAGGAAATCGCCGGACTTTCGCCCTACACTGGGGATGCCTCCTGTCGCTCAACCATCAACGTCCAAACCTCGCATGAAACAGAACTCATGAAAAGGTAAAGGGGGGAAAGTGAAGCGTTTAGTGCGAAGCACATCTCTCCCATCACCCTCCCTCTCGGGACGCCGGACTGGCGGTCGTCGGCGCCACCACCACCACCACCAGCCCTCTCGGTCGGCAGGCTATCCAGAGCCCGCCCAGATGGCGCCGGTTTCTTAAAGGTCTAACCGGAGACCCTGATCATATAAGATTCTCTGGCCTTTCTAGGCCAGGGAACAACATACGACATGGAACCCAGCTCCAGCCAGCAATTGGTCCTAGTTGCAGTAAAGAAACGTAAATTGTATGGTCTTATTTTAAAAATTGTATTCCTCAAATTTAACTTTTTTGTTCCTTGATTAAAAGCTAGTACAACTCCGATCCTTTTACACGGCTTAGAAAGTCAATGTTAAATTTAATTTTAGAAAAATTTTAACTAGGTACAACCCTGGAAACCGAAACACGCTTTATGATAATCAGTCTGCGCGTTTTTTTTCCTACCTAAGCTGATAGCTTCTCAAAGCTATTTCAGCGTAACCTTAACTAGTAGGTGAGCTCACGGGGCTCAAACTGGAGTGATGCTAACACTGACCCTAGAAATAGCAGTGCTTCACAGAATCTACCACAGGATCGGAAACGCGATGAATGATGGTAAACAATAAATTTGTGAATTGAATCGTGTTATCAATTTTTCAATTAAACTTGTCTCGTTTTCAGTTTATTAAGGTGTATATAAAATTCCAATGAGAAATACTCCAAAAAAAAACCCATAATTTTGATTTTCATCAATTTTCACAATTATCATGTCATTACAAAATCACCACGTTTACACCGTTTAACAATGGAATGTGATAAAACTGATAAAAATTAGGGTATGTCTAGTGTTAAATGTATAAATGAACAGGCATCATCGATATCTATAATTGGTGGGTGGATGTGAACGCGGCAGCACTAGCATGGACCGGGAGACAACAAGCCGCGATCTCGAGCGCTGCCAGTCCGTGGTCGACGCTGAGCGCGTGCGGACCATCGCGCGTGCCAGCACCATCATGTCGCGATTTCTCGTGTGCACTGTGCTTTTTGTGCTTCTAGCACCCAGCCGTTCAGAACACACTAACGGAGTTTGCAAACTATCCTTTTGCAAATGCGTTCCAGATGCTCACCCCTCCTGGACTATTGTTAATTGCACAGTTCCAACAACCCAGGTACGTATCCTTTCCATTCATGTGCACTTCTAAGACAAGTCTTTATAAAATAAAAGTTTCAGTGAAGTTTATTAAATAATATTACATCGACGCTTGAGTTGCTCCACACAAACGTTTTGTGAATAGTAAATTAAGTCATGTAAATCAAACAAAACGATAAGTAGCTTGACAGTAGGAAACGATAAACTACGGAAGAGACTGTCTATTCTGATTCTGAGCACGTCCCAACAAGTCAAGAGTTGATTTTACAAAGAAAACCCTTGTGTGAAATGTAAAAAATAAACAAAAAGACGCAAAGTACAGATTTAATGTAGAGTAGCATATCGAAAATAGCTCGGAGCCGAATACCAACACATCTCGAATGGTAACACAGTTCGAAACTAAGCGATGATAGTTCCATTTGAAGAATCTACAAAAAAACAGATACCAACAACTTATTTATTACACTTGTTATAAAGTAGCCGATACCAATGAATTACGATTATGACGCCCGTTACCTTATTATGTTATGAATAAATAATAAAGAAATTAAAACTTAAATACAACAAAATTAGTAATACCTACTTCTTATAATTATTATTTTTTTACTATTAGAATTTCTTTAGAAAAGGTGTAAAGGATATCAGGTAGTTTTAGTTTGATGAACACGTTTGTTACTTTAGAGATAAATTATTTTGTTTTTCTTCCAAGCCCCGTTCCAGTGGCAACTCCTTTTAATCAACAGGTTTCGGAAAGTCAAGCCACATTGGTTCCTTTGTACAAGACATAAAACTTTGCATGTGTTTAACTTTCATGGTTATTTGAATCTTAAACATGGATATAGATCATTTAAAGACTAAGAAATTTTCTAGGGATTTAGAAATATCCATGTGTCCGATCAACAAAGTTATGATTGATTCTTATTATTTCCTGAACGCACGTTTTTCGCTAAAAACATATTAACCAACATCTTACAGAAACAGTTAAAAATGAAAGAAAAAAATTAATTTCTACCTGAGAGGCTTTTCTTTGCAGAAACTTTGTATACGGGTAACAATCACTGATAATGTTTTGTTGCATTCGCGTACAGAAACTATAGTGTAACCAGACATAACAAACAGTGTCACGAAATTATATTCAATTAAAGGCCCGGCAGCGAACCAGTGTTGTAGGTTATTATACGTTTGCCTAATGAGATCATTACTCATACGAACCGCTGGTGAATTAGATGGACAATCGTGCCTTTGTCAATAACTTCAACGTCATTTATTTCAAGATGCCATACGGTCTCTAATTTTGAGTCATAACTCGTCAAATATTAACAAGTACACTATTGAATTAATATTAAACTATATGTCAGGGTTTGTTGTTTCAATTAGTGGAAGCGTCAAATGATTTTAAATTAACTATAAAAAAGTTAATGATATGATTTTTGATTGAAATTCGGTATCTTCAACGATTGAAAAATATTTCAAAATTTAAATAATACAGTTTTGTTACTTTTTCGTTAAAATCATCGACATTATACATCAGTCGCAAAAACTACAATGAAAAGATCGTTTATGAGTTTTTTATTGAAAAATTATCAGCGGGCTAAGTGAATTTTCAGTCTGAATGGCTTTCAATAAGCAAGAAGCTACGTAAAATCTCCAAGGATGACCTAGTGCAGCCGGGGCAACGGTCAGACGCAGAGATTTGCCGGTCGCGACGTCGACGCTCTACTCTGGGCCCATCTATTTGCGGTAGCGCGACAACATACGCAAAAATGACGTACACCACACACATCCAAACGTAAATACCGACGCCGGTATTTCAGATGTCTGAATGAATACAGTTTGTTTGCGTTTGAAAATTATGCATTTTTAGTTTACTAGTGGTCCCCGCAGTAGTCGAAATTCGACTACATATAATTAATTGAATTTATAAGTTTGCACATTCTTATTGGTTCTATTGTCAAACACTATTTATTATACTTCTCTAATCACAGATTTCGCCAAGACAGCATCATAGATTATACACTTAATATTTGAGAGACTGCACTATAGACAAATAATGTCAAAGACAAACAATACCAATCTATTCTCAATTTGACCACAGACTTTAAAGAATAACAAAAGTTTCACAATTGACAATTTACAAAGAGTTATACGTATGTGTTGTGTCAAATACATGGTAGTGTGTGTAATGTTTTCTTTATTGATTTAAAGTATTTTAAATGCATAATTTAAAAAAAATATTAGCGTTCTGCACTTCTTCTCTATATTCTCTATAAGTGTGGGAAATTTCATACTCCTCCGTCCGGGCAATTTTCGTAAAAAGGGACACAAAGTTTTTGCTTCACGTATTAATATATAGATGAAAGAATTCGAATGACAAAAAATATTTTTATTTAAAGTGACAAACGAAACAAAAGTTCAATATGTCAATGTCCTATTCTATTCCGCTAGCTCAAATGTAATAATGGTAGTACAGTTGGTTTCATTGTATAATCAGAGTACGATGATACGTATGAATGTGTCTACTAAATTATTAAAGAAAAAAAGGTTTTACTTTTTGTATATCTTACGCCTAGAGTAAATGAAAACAATAGCGGCTTTACCTATATATAAGAAAATGCTGCAAATATAAAAAAAAAAGCAGGACGACCTGACGATTGACGTCGTTAATCGAATCAGCGAGCAAGGCTTTGCATTTAATCGTTAACTGTTATTTACAGTTCAAGAATTTGTAAAACAACAACTAGGTCCGAGAAGTTCTCTGGTCACATAATAATTATATTTCTTCTAACTATTAATGACTATGATATTATGAATCAGTTGACTTGCATGATAACGGTTTGTGATAAGGAAACCTCGACCCTGCTTTCTGTTCATAAGTTGGAACGGTAAGAAATAATTTCACACAACATATTACTACAGGCTCGAATAAAATAATGATCCACAATTTCTCCTATTAAGACTATAGTAATCAATGGCAAAAAAAGAAAGATAAACTATACTGATGCAGGCACTAACTATGATTCTGGGGGCGCGCCATGAACATAGTATGGATTCTTGGAAAAATAATCTTATTATATTATCAATTAATAATGCAGGTGGAGTTTGGCATTCAATTATTCGGTTAGTATCGGGAATCGAGAGCTTTACAATATTTACACTGTCACTACATAGGAGCTGATACCCACATCAAAGCGCGCACAGATGGGTTCTATTGTACACATTATGCAGGAAGCTAGGAGTTAATTACCGTTGTATTAATCCTTATTGAAACCATTGTTTAGAGTTTAGACGATACAGTTACCTACTCAAGCCCGCCATGATTTACATGGCTGACATACTGTTGTCCGAATTCTTGTGAAATGTAGACGCTACAAATACAAGATGATTTTATTAAAAAAATTGACATTGATTAATTATATAAACATAATTGTTACCTGGTAGAAGAGAAACGCGTCGATAACGCGTGAAGGTGACGGGTATTCAAGTAAACACGTGTTGTTTTGTGTGTATATTTCGTTGTGTTTGCCTGTGTGCGTCGGTTAGGGAAATCTATGAGAATCTCACAAAGGGACTCAACAACTCGGGATGCCATAAAAAGTAAAAGGGCACCTGTTACGCTCATGCGTCACTAAGGGGGAGATTCCAATGTAACTTTGAGAAATTATACTCTGTCGCAGCCAGTGCGTGTTTGATACCCCGCAACTCATTTTTATTATATAACATGATTTTTAAACATATTTTTTAAAAGCGGCCATAGCTGCAAGTGAAAATACTACATATTACTGCACAAAACTGAAAATTGAAGCCGTGAAACGAAAAAAAAAACACGTAACTCAACTAATTTTAAATTAATTTACTGTAGTCAAAACTTTTTAAAAATATCCAGTTAAAGTAACTTGAGCGTGTGTTATTTTGTATCTCTGAAACATTTGCCATTGTATCGAGAAAGGAACGGTCGGATTCGGTCAAAGAATAATAATCATCATAGAGTTACTATTCTAACTGGAGTGCTTACTTCGTTTGACATAAAAACTAAAAATATACTTTATCTCTATGGCTTAAAGTTTATTTTTAAATAGCAAAAGATGTAAGGAAAAACGGTCTGAAAAGAGAATGACTATTAAGTGGTGGTGTCCCTCTCGCACATTTTACAAACAAAAAGCAGTGTTGCTAGCTTAGAGGATTTTCCACAAAATCTCGTAATTTGGACCCCTGTCTTAGTTATCAGTAGTATCAGTAGTAGCTTGGGCTTTTTTTTTATTGCTTAGATAGGTGGACGAGCTCACAGCCCACCTGATGTCAAGTGGCTACCGGAACCCATAGACATCTACAACGTAAATGCGCCACCCACCTCGAGATACAAGTTCTAAGGTCTCAGTACAGCTACAACGGCTACCCCACCCTTCGAACCGAAACGCATTACTGCTTCACGGCGGAAATAGGTGGGGTGGTGGTACCTACCCGTGTGGACTCCCAAGAGGTCCTACCACCAGTAATTACGCAAATTATAATTTTGCGGGTTTCATTTTTATTACACGATGTTATTCCTTCACCGTGGAAGTCAATCGTTAACATTTGTTGAGTGCGTATTTCATTAGAAAAATTGGTACCCGCCTGCGGGATTCGAACACCGGTGCATCGCTTCATACGAATGCACCGGACGTCTTATCCTTTAGGGCGTTGTTGAAAATTATCGAAAAGGTTAAAATCAATCCACTTTACAGGATTTTAAACATTTTATGACAATAATATATCTAAATACATATTATTTAAACGATGTGACTTAAACTTAACTAGAAAATGCTGCGAGAATTTAGAATTTCCATCAACGTCAAAAATTAAATTGGTTCAAAAGAAACGTACAAAGTCATGGTGAAATTAGTTGCTGATGATGACAATTTATTAAAATAAATTATATAAGAAGTATTGATTATATGATATATATTGATTTTTATTAGAACATCATATATTAATAAAGCTCATTAACAAAAAAAATATTGTTCTATATTAATAAGAACTCTGTTTAATGGAAAATTTAATGGTAGGTAAGTAGATTTCTGATGGTTTTCATGGGAAGCCAGATTAATTGTTGGCATCACCGAAAAAGAGCTATGAATGGATTAAAAGAAAAATGGCGTCTATTTACGTTTGTAGTTCGAAGTTAAAAGGGCACTGATACAGCTTGTGGCTTGTTTTTTTCCGAAAATCGTGAAAGTTTCCGTGTAATCATGGCGAACACTTGTATTGTAAGTGGTTTTAAGCGAGAATCCTCTCCAGTTTGTGGAATATCCTTCCATATATCAGATTCATTGATAAATTTTTACTAGTGTGAGTATATATTTTTAAAATGTTAGATATTTTTTCTCATAATAATATTTAATACCATTTGTCTTGTAAATTGTACTTAATCTATGTCATATATTAAATTTGAAAAAACAATCGTGAAAAACTATAATTTTGCAATGTATTTTTCATATTATAAGAGGAATCACGTGGTATTTTTTTGACTTTGTTTATTGTATTGAATAGCGTCGCACGCAAGCATGTATATCATTTGCCTGACGTCAAGCGAACGAGGAGGATCTTCTAGTAAATATGACGTTGGAATTTCTGGAAAATGTCCTATATAAAGGTCAAACAAGAGGAATCAAGTACTCAAACGCAAGAAATAAAAAATGCCCCGAGAAAAGCAAAATTACGACAAGATGTTAAGGTTTTGAAACAAAAACTTAAAAGTCGCGAAATAGTGATTGTAAATATAAAGTCGATTTTAGATTTATTAAAGAAAAATGGCGATTTTTAATTGAATTGAAATTTAAATTGCGAAATTTTAATGATACTCATGGTCCACTTAGATATTGACTAAAATAAATTATTTATTTCGTTGAAAAAAAAAGAATTTACATAAAATAGGGGAAATGTTATATTATTTATTTATTTTATTAGGCTCACAATACACATCACAAGCTAAAGATACATAAAAAACACAAATAAAAAGAAACAATATCTGGCTAATAAGACTACAGAAAATTAACTGAACTTAATAATAATAATATAACCAATATTTTGTAAATAGAGATCAAGTACTATGTGTATTGTGTTATGTGTATTGACTTGTCATTTAAGAGTTATTTAATTGTCTACATATAACAAATAAATGAATTTCAGTTCATTTCATTTTATTACCCATTGTGTTTTATTTATTAAAATGTAACTAGTAGACTTAATATAAACGTAATATAATATAATATAATATAATATAATATAATATATAACTTAATATAAGGTAAATTCAAAACTGATGCATGTGTATAATTTTGTCCTATAAATAAATTTTATATGGTCACCACATTAGACAAGGACACCGCGACCAAAAAGTATTCTCTTTCGAGACCGATTTCTCGGCATTAGACAGCACTCCAGTTGTAGGTACTTATTAACTCCATGATAATCATATAATCTGTTGATGAACGCGAGGAGAGTAGGTACATGCAGAGACGCATGAACACAACATACATAGCAGACGGTATAACAATTACATAAATACTGATAGTACTGTCGTCATTAAAAAAGGCTTATATTTTTTAATACTGTTTTGACCAAAGTTTCAAATGTAAATTGTTGAAAATAACTCAGCCATTGTTAGCACAAAATTCTATAGTTTAATTTCGTAACAATCAACTTGGCGTATGTTCTTTTCAATTTTATAACTACAGATAATTGGTGATTAATTATAACTAGTGGTCCCGCAGAAGTCGAAATTCGACTTTAATCAATTGAAATTTCATGTTTAAGCATTATTATGGTTCTATTGTCAAATAGTATTGTACTTATATAATATAATCACAGATTTCGCCAAAACTACACTATACATAACTAATAATAAAGACAATATTCATTTATTCTCAATTTGACCACAGACAGACCTTAAACACTAACAAAAGTTAAAGAGTATATTTATATACATATATGTGTTGTGTCAAATACATGGTAGTGTATGTAATGTTTTCTTTATTGATTTAACGTATCTTTTGTGGATTATTTAAAAAAAATATTAGCATTGTGTACTTCTTCTCTATACTCTCTATAAGTGTGGAAAATTTCATACTCCTCCGTCCGCGCAATTTTCGTACAAAGGGATACAAAGTTTTTGCTTCACGTATATTATTATATAGATAACGTCACTACGACTGTTCTACTGAATATGCTCTATTTAGTGCAGGAGAGAACGAGAGCAACGTACGAAATAGGAAAAAAAAACGTAATGAGAGATCGCTTCCTGTCTCGACCAAGGCCTGTACTCTGATGTTCCGAAACGTGACCGCCATCGAAGAATTAGAATTTGATTATTGTATCAGAAATAATCTACATAATTGATTTAACGAATGATTACGTTAGAAATGCAGGTGAGCTTAGGGGTCAATTTTTTATTTTTTATTGCTTAGATGAGTGGACGAGCTCACAGCCCACCTGGTGTTAAATGGTTACTGGAGCCCATAGACATCTACAACGAAAATGCGCCACGCACCTTAAGATATAAGTTCTAAGGTCTCAGTATAGTTACAACGGCTGCCCCACCCTTCAAACCGAAACGCATTACTGCTTCACGGCATGGTGGTGGTACCTACCCGTGCGGACTCACAAGAGGTCCTACCACCAGTAACGAAAGTTTAGGAAAGATGAACGTCCCTCTTGGGACCTTGAAAATATAATCAACATCAAAGACTTTTACTATATCACGCATAGATCACGCTTCGCCATAAAATGGACATAGTCAGGTCACTTTTGTCGTTCGTCCTGTTAACATCGTTTGAAGAAGTGCATAGTATGCGTAATAAATTGGAGCAAGCACCGGCCCCCTGATCACGTAAAAATTTGCGACAGCCACAATTTTGCAGATGCTGTGCAGACGCGTCGCGACCGATCGCAAAACGTCAAATTATTTCGTATCACGTACCGCGATTGTTCGCTTACCGCTTACTGCAGTTTTCTGTCATACAACTAGCGCCAGTCGCAATCGGGTAGCAATAATTGGCACTAAAAAGCCACATTACTTTTTTTTTTTTGCTGAAGAAACCGGCAAATGAATTTATAAAAGCGCGTTACATATAAACATTTCAAAACGTTTAAGTGGAATTCACGTTTGAAACGCCATGTGAGAGCTGCTAATTCTGTTCTTTTCGATGAAGCGTTACTAAAAATAAGTGATCTAATAATAATTTTTGCTTTATTTTGAATAATAGCTATAAAAACGTAATTGTGTCATATCAAACACTGATAACATTTTTTTTTGTAATCGTTTGATAATTTGTAATCAGATAGTTGTTTACGTTACGAACCTATTTAAAAAAAGAATGGATCAAAATTATAGCGTAATTTATTAATTTCATTATCAATTAAGTAAGTAACTAAGCTCACAACCCAACTAGTGTTAAGTGGTATAGACTCACAACGTGAATGCCGCCCCCACCTTTAGAAACGAGGTCTGAATTTCAACTGTATACCAAAACGGCTGCCCCATTCTTCAAATTGCAACGCATTACTGCTTCGCGGTAGAAATGGGCGGAATGGTGGTCTTGCGGGTTAATCAAACGCCCTACCACCAACGATTTCTTAAAGAATATTTGCTAATTTGATTTTAAATAAAAGATGAATGAATCCTTAATCATGGAAGTCTTCCATGTATATATGTCAAATACGTGTTTCATTGGATTTATTGATATCTGCCTGCGGGATTCTAACACTGGTTCAGTCGCATCTTTATTAGAAAGTCGGCAGTCTCTAATACACCGCTTAGGCCACGACGATTTCAAATTAAATAGTAAATTCTAGAATAAATGAGTTAGTTGTATGGTTTTATCAATAATAACGTGTACAACAGATCCATCTTACGCCGACATGAGGCCGACAACGCTAGAACAACCAGTCGATGATATTCTAGGCGAGATGCTGCTATTTTTTATCAAGTAATAGATAGTGGATTTGTTTGACTTGGCAAGAGTAGGCTTTGATTTGAATACCAGAAATATAGTGCAGTCTTTCACAGCTTGAAGGGAAATAAAAGCTATGCAGACTATTCAAAATAATGTTCACCCAAGGTCATGGGCAATATGACGTGAATAGGAAACTGCATGTCAGACATTAACTTAATGTTCTATATTATTTTTAAACAAATGAATCTAATATTTTAAGACAATAAATAAATATTTATTTTTATAATTAGCCCAGTTTTTCGTCGACGAAGCCATCTTAAGAGAAGCTTCATTGCAAATATCAGGCCGATATTTAGTAAGTTATTTGTATTCAATAACCAGGTACTCTTTGCACTCACTCACTGCAGTAAGAATGTTAATCAATCATTATATTATCTAGACTATAGCGGACAACAAACAAGAGTAGACACATCGTGAGCTGTAGTTGTAGAAAGAGGAGAAAATGGAAACTAAGGCGAACCACTGGCTCAAGCAGCTTTCATTTTAGCAGAGGCTGCTCGTACGCAGGCAGAGGCCGCGCATCTTCCAGCTGAGATATATAGAAAAATTCAAGGAATTGACCAATATCGGCAAAAACCATGTTTAAAATAATAAGTTCAATTTTGTTTTAATTTTAGCTGAGCCCGTAATAGTTCATATTACCATAAAAACGGAATAGCGCTTGTTACAATAGTCAAGCAAATCCAAATATATACGTTTTACTTTAGGCTGGTACTACAGTAAATTTTATGACACTAATGAGTATATTTTACGCTAATAAAACTACTCTCAACTTAGCATTTCAAAATGACATTTATTTTTTTATTGCTAAGATGGGTGGACGAGCTTACAGCCCACCTGGTGTTAAGTGGTTACTGGAGCCCATAGCCATCTACAACGTAAATGCGCCACCCACCTTGAGATATAAGTTCTAAGGTCTCAGTATAGTTACAACGGCTGCTCTACCCTTCAAAACGAAACGCATTACAGCTTCACGGTAGAAATAGGCGGAGTGGTTGTACCTACTCGTGCGGAATGGTGGTCTTGCGGGTTAATCAAACGCCCTACCACCAACGATTTCTTAAAGAATATTTGCTAATTTGATTTTAAATAAAAGATGAATGAATCCTTAATCATGGAAGTCTTCCATGTATATATGTCAAATACGTGTTTCATTGGATTTATTGATATCTGCCTGCGGGATTCTAACACTGGTTCAGTCGCATCTTTATTAGAAAGTCGGCAGTCTCTAATACACCGCTTAGGCCACGACGATTTCAAATTAAATAGTAAATTCTAGAATAAATGAGTTAGTTGTATGGTTTTATCAATAATAACGTGTACAACAGATCCATCTTACGCCGACATGAGGCCGACAACGCTAGAACAACCAGTCGATGATATTCTAGGCGAGATGCTGCTATTTTTTATCAAGTAATAGATAGTGGATTTGTTTGACTTGGCAAGAGTAGGCTTTGATTTGAATACCAGAAATATAGTGCAGTCTTTCACAGCTTGAAGGGAAATAAAAGCTATGCAGACTATTCAAAATAATGTTCACCCAAGGTCATGGGCAATATGACGTGAATAGGAAACTGCATGTCAGACATTAACTTAATGTTCTATATTATTTTTAAACAAATGAATCTAATATTTTAAGACAATAAATAAATATTTATTTTTATAATTAGCCCAGTTTTTCGTCGACGAAGCCATCTTAAGAGAAGCTTCATTGCAAATATCAGGCCGATATTTAGTAAGTTATTTGTATTCAATAACCAGGTACTCTTTGCACTCACTCACTGCAGTAAGAATGTTAATCAATCATTATATTATCTAGACTATAGCGGACAACAAACAAGAGTAGACACATCGTGAGCTGTAGTTGTAGAAAGAGGAGAAAATGGAAACTAAGGCGAACCACTGGCTCAAGCAGCTTTCATTTTAGCAGAGGCTGCTCGTACGCAGGCAGAGGCCGCGCATCTTCCAGCTGAGATATATAGAAAAATTCAAGGAATTGACCAATATCGGCAAAAACCATGTTTAAAATAATAAGTTCAATTTTGTTTTAATTTTAGCTGAGCCCGTAATAGTTCATATTACCATAAAAACGGAATAGCGCTTGTTACAATAGTCAAGCAAATCCAAATATATACGTTTTACTTTAGGCTGGTACTACAGTAAATTTTATGACACTAATGAGTATATTTTACGCTAATAAAACTACTCTCAACTTAGCATTTCAAAATGACATTTATTTTTTTATTGCTAAGATGGGTGGACGAGCTTACAGCCCACCTGGTGTTAAGTGGTTACTGGAGCCCATAGCCATCTACAACGTAAATGCGCCACCCACCTTGAGATATAAGTTCTAAGGTCTCAGTATAGTTACAACGGCTGCTCTACCCTTCAAAACGAAACGCATTACAGCTTCACGGTAGAAATAGGCGGAGTGGTTGTACCTACTCGTGCGGACTCACAAGTGGTCCTACCACCAGTAGAATACCAGTATTTAGCTTCATTGTATATTTTGTACTCACAGTATTTGGCATGTTCTGCTTCTAGTCTAGGGTTATAGAGCTATCACCTTGCTATCATCCTACTTACCTCGGCCTCAAGTTCAGTTATGTTTCTTTGAAGTTATCGGCAGTCGATATTATATTTCAATTGTGGCTTCAATTTCATGCGGCAAGAAGTTGGACATGTATTACAAACAAACTACGATTTCCTAATTTAAGAATTATTATTCAAATAAAACAAAATTACACAAAAATAATAATTATCAAACTTATCTAACGGCCGTCTGGTGTAGTGGTAAGTGACATGGTCGCTACACAAGGGGGTCGCGGGTTCGAATCCCGCCAAGGGAAGATATTTGTATGATAAATATAAATGTCTTTTCCAGGGTTATGGATGTATATTAAATATATGTATGTGTATAATAAAAATCCTACATTTATTTCCGTTATCTTGTACCTGTAACACAAGTTCTTTACGAACTTATCACGGGACCAGTTAAATATTTATATTTATATTATTATTATTATTATTATCACAATGAACAAAAATGAGTGGTGGTTGATCCACATTTTGTCTAAATTATGAATTATGTTTTTCATTTTGTAAGTAATATTCATGTAAGTATCCAACAAAATCTAGAAGAATTATGAATTACTAGTCGATTTGTTATTCATTCTATTCTATTATTTAAAACAGCAGTATATACAATAATATATATAACAACACAACATACAAACGGGGTTAACATAAAGATAAAATGATACAGAACAAATTGAGCATGACAGATTTAAAACATCGTCTTAATAAAACAACCTCACAATTTTGCTTTCAAATTGTTATGAATCCATCCTTTACTATAAACACAAAAATGTTAAGGAAATATGTATATTTCCACTAAACACAAATAAAAAATTATAGGCAGAAATAATTAGGCTATTCTTGCCCTCTCAGTTCACATAATTAAGAACAGCAGTTTTAAAAATATCTACATAAAATTACTAGAATACAGAGGTTGGACTAAATTTAATGTCTGTTCTCCACAATCCAATTGAACCACCCTTGAATGTTGACATGGTGCTAAGTGCTGTGTTTACTCTTCTCTCCCAAAAAATACAATGTTATGAATTTGATAAGAAACATCAATTTCAGCATCTTCGTCAGAGAGTTGGGGCACTGGAAACCCATGTGTGTTTGCCATGTTATGCAATACAAGCTAACAATTATGGTCTTGGCCATCATATGATGATCATAATGCAGTACTGTATGTACCAACAAGCATCTCCAACTGGCCTTCAATACTCACAATGGTCAACAGTGTTCCTGGTATGACAATAAACATTACTATAGTACTATATATTAACGGCCTTCCCAGTTTTAAATATACTTTTAGATTGAGTATTACTTTGTAGTCAGGTTACTGAGACAGAGCTCATGATGTTTTACTTGCCTAAAAAACAAAACTTTTTCACTATTATGGTGCAGGTCCTGCATAGGCATATTCAGTTGTGATAAGCCAGACAAATGTATCATGAAATGTTGCATCAATACTTAAAATGTTAAGATCACTATCACAGATCTGAAAAATTTAATTCTTTAGATAAGTACTATCAAATGTTTGTTATTGTGAATGATAGGCTTCAGCAAAATACTTAGTATTTGCACATTCTTGAAATGATAATGCTTGCGTTCTAAAACCTTTCTTCATATACAGAAGATCTGATAAGTGCAAATGAGTGCCATATATACACCCCAAAACCCCAGGATAGCCAAATTTATTGTAAAACCTATAATGAAAAGAAATTTATTTACTATTATATTATGATTTCAATCACAAAATTATTATTGTTCAAATATCTATGTACTATAAAAATAAGACAAATTTTGAATTAAAAAAAAATTATGTAGGAAAGATTCATGGTGGCCTGAAGGCCTTTCCAGTTTCACCAGGACTTGACATTTCTCAGAACTCTGTTTAAAATATAGCTATATATAGCTAAATATAGCTATAGTTATAAAGCTTCAAGAATATAACTGGAACTGGACTCGTGGAAATTGTAAAATCAGTGGAACTCTTGTGCTCTATACTATAAGATAATTATTTAACTTACCCATTTATAATAACTTGTGACCCATTGTACTGTTTGCAGAAACTTTAAATGTTTCAATAAAACTGGAAGATTGTTTAATGCCATAGCCACTTCCCTAATGGCATTGGATTTGCTACAGTTTAACTCAAAATGCAAAAAGCTCATTCCCACAGGTTTCTGGTATGAAATTTTGCAATGCTGTTAACACCTGTATAAACAAGTTATTTAAAACATTTAGTTAAGAATAAATCTGAAATCAAAAAAACAATGCTACTTTTGAAGACAAGATTTTGTGAATCTTTTATTTTCTTCATTATTTACACATATTAAAATGTTAAATTGAATATATATAAGTACCTTGCATTTTACTTTCTATTCTTGTTCGTCTTGATGATCTAGGTTATTAACGGCTTTAATTCAGAGCACAATTGTAAATATTGATGTTTCGAAATTCTGTAATGTGTTCTGAACAAACTTTCCGATAGATTAAGGGGTCAGGCTTGATCACGAAGACAGACACGCATACGCACTAATTCGTATGTATCCGACCTAATTTCCTTAGACTCCAAAGCCCCATTTATTATTTGAGCTCTGTCCATAGTACATACCTAGAAGAAATATTAATTTGTAAAAAATAAACTTTATAACCTCAACATTATTAATGTACTTAAATTGCCCAGCGTGGTATTTAATGTTAATACTATGGAAAACACAAAAGCAAATAAAGATCTAAACCAATTACACTTACCTAAATCACGTTAAAATAATTTAATTTCACAAATTTTACACTTGCAGATAGTTAGCAACAATTCAGCACCAGATACAAAAGGTGTCGCAAATTTGACAAACGAAATTGCTAAATATCTGCTGTTGTGTGGCACACAAAAGCATCCGTAATACCGACTTTAGGCCAGTTGTTGTTAGTTGTATGGAAAAGAATGCACTAAAGTTTCACAAATCGCTCTGCAGAGGCAGCACTAGTGATGGTCCGCGATCTGCTTTTTTGTTGTAAGTCCGTAATACGAAATGGACAGTTGACAGCAATATTTGCACAATATTTGTCTTCTGCTAATTGTTTGCGAAATACGTGATACAGCTGCGGGTTTTGGTGGGCTAGATTTTTGTCGCGATAAAAGGTGTTACTTCAAGAATTCAAAACATATGAAACCATTTTCACAGTATCATTATATTTTTAATACGAGTTTACTTAGCCTAAGTAAACAATATTGGTTGGAAATGCATTTACTGTTAAAGTTTAATATCTATTATAACATTATAAAATACTTCAGTGTCTAAGGACCCATACAAACTATATATGTAGTTTGCAATTTAATGCTTCGTTCAATGCCGGCAAGGATGACGTTGGTTTAATAAGCCGATAATGATTTTCCAGCAAATCAAATTTCACTTTAGCCTTCAGAGAATATAAATGGATCGCAAAGCTGGCCGCAAAAGCTTAATAATGTTACGAAACTAATGTTTTATGCGGCGCATTTAGCTTAATAGCATTTCAACAAATACAGAACAAATCCACTTAACTGTTAAAGCGCAATAGTTTTGCGTTTTCGTAACAAAACAAATAATTTCAGTGTAACTCAAATCCTCAAATTTGGATTTCATTCATTTGGAAGCAATTTATTTTTTATTTTAACTATATTTAAAAAAAATGCCGAATGTGATAGTTATTGCGTGACGTTAACGATTTTACTACACTTATAGTGTATTAGCTGCTATTCGTTTACAAAACGTTTAAATACCACGCTTCTGAGATAATATATTACACTTTCGCTTAATACTAATATATACGATTCCGATCCGGTGATATTTAAATTTAGGGAAGCACTGCTTTTGCTACAGCAGATTTTAGCAGTCTTTCTGTTTGAGCCCCGAGCTACTAAGCAAATTATGCGTAGCTGGAATAGCCCCTCAGCCTACCAGCGATTAGGTAGGAAAAAAAACTAATCTATTATCGTGACATCTTGGAAAGTTTTATTTTAATTTTTTTTATTACTTAGTTGTATGAACGAGCTCACAGCTCACTTGGAGTTAAGAGGTTACTGGAAACCATAGACATCTACAACATAAATACCGCCACCCACCTCGAGATATGAGTTCTAAGGTCTCAGTATTATAGTCTCAGTATGTTACTTAATGAATGTTTAGGCTCCTAAACGGAGCTACCTATATCAGCGTTTAGGATAACATTAATATTGGCACGAATCCGATTTTTTTCATTTATCGGTGTAACAAAAATGTGGGTGCATAGATAAGATTACCACGCTACTTATCGATGTAGTACTTTAGACAGACATCAGTTTAAATAATGAACTAGAAACAAACTCGCATAATTTCTTTGTTTCATGAGTCCAACAACGCCAGTAACTATAAAGGTTAAAATTAATAAACTTACAGATTATTGGCTCGAAACATTAGGTAAGGTTCTTTTGAAGATATCTAAAGTACGAGTAGATGTCAAAAATCATTAACTTTGATAATAAATACCAGGGACAATAATAATAATAATAAGTATTTGTTTTAATCTATAGTTATATCGTGGTCAAATCAGTAAGCATTCCAAGGAGGCGATATATTTTAAAAATAAGTTCCACATTATTCATACACGGGGCTTCTAACTGCAGCGCTCATGTTCCGGGAACATAGGCTAATATTAAAATATATGACACGAGATACTCCGCTCTGACTCGTTTGTGGCATTCGGCCGTTCGGACTTTTATTGGCACTTGACATAATATACTTTAGCTTTGTCAATCGGCGTCTGGAACGGATTAGTAGTATACACGGTACTAAAATTCTTCGTCAAATTAAAATATGACCATATCGAATATAAATCTAATACAGTTTTTAATGTGTGATCGCTTAGAACGCTCCGGGGCTTTGGTGACATCAACTGTGCATCTGTGCATGCGCTGTTAGATGTAAATAATTTGACTGTTAAATCTAGTTTGTCGAGTTTTATTTAAAAAGTAGTTATCCTACTTGCACATAGTAAACATTGATAGGCAATAATATTATTCTCTTACGTACAAGACAGTAGTGTTTAATAAAGAAGTCCAAGAATGCATCTCACGATATAGGCAACATATTAAGCTATATAATGTTTTATAATCATGAGTATACTATTTAATTCATTTTTCATATACAGTCCGACCATAAGTAAGTATAAAACATTACATTTAAATTTGGAATCTGTCATTCTCGTGAGTACTTATTGTGTTTTCTCTTTTTCGCGCTAATCTTTGTTCAATATCATTGTAATGTTAAAATTGAGGGTAGCGATAAAAATAACGTAATTCCGGTGATAAAATTACACAAAGAAGGTATGGAGTCAAATGTTATTTTTATAACACGAATTATTACTCGGTTATTAGTCGAATGTTTGTGTACTGGGCTATCGATAGGTATAATGAAACGTTCTGTATTTGTGGTTGAAAATATATGGCCTTCCACGTAGTGTTCATGATAAAAAAGGCTATCAAATCAGTGCAAAGTGCAAAAGAAATCCTAATCCAAAGCAAAAAAAATATCTACAAAAATTAAAAGGGAACTTAGAACCGTGTCGCATATTTTAGAAGATAACTTAGAACCAAATTGCAGTTTACAAGAGACACGTTTACTTAACCGATATTTAAAAACGAAAATAATGATAAAATCAAAACAATTTATATGGCGATACGCGAAGTGAGGTCGTCGTAAAAATTCATAAAATATACTGCCGGTTTTTTTTTTAAACTATTGTACAACATTTCAATAAACAAACTAAGTTTAGGCTCACATCTCTATGTAAGCTTTTCAATTAGTCCGATGTATCCATGCGGGCATTATTTTAGGTGGGGTCAGTTAGCTAGCTACCAAGTGCGAGTGAGTGACTGAGCCATATTTTTGTGAAAAAGGTATCAAAACATTGATCCAGATGTATCAAAACACAAGTTAAAATCGAAAGACTTGGTTTTTCTCATTTTATAAATGGTAAAAGTTTGATTTAAAGAACAAAATAGTTAGTTCTTTCAAATGTTAGAATAACATGAAATTAATTACAAAATTTTAATCGATTTTAAGTGAAAGTTGTTTATTTAACCAAAACGGATTTGTTGTTTTACTACATGTTGTTTATCTGCTAAATATTTTTTACCGGTTGTTGGACGTATGTGAACCTGCACGGGCAGATACCATAATCTCGTATATTTCTGTCACGAAATAGTCATCCGTTCAAAGGCGAAGGATAAAACATCCGTTATGCAACAAAATTGAAAATTCAACGTCATGTCTTCGATAACCACTTAACCCCAAGTGGATCACATCAACTGATTCACCCATCTATTGCAAAAAGGGACGTCGTGTTCTAGCAGGACCCCCCCCCACTTTTACTGGTGGTAGGACCTCTTGTGAGTCCGCACGGGTAGGGACCACCACCCTGCCTATTTCTGCCGTGAAGCAGTAATGCGTTTCGGTTTGAAGGGTGGGACAGCCGTTGTAACTATACTGAGACCTTAGAACTTATATATCAAGGTGGGTGGTGCATTTACGTCGTAGATGTCTATGGGCTCCAGTAACCACTTAACACCAGGTGGGCTGTGAGCTCGTCCACCCATCTAAGCAATTTCGCCCACTGAATTTCTTGCCGGGTCTTCTCAGTGGGTCGCGTTTCCGATCCGGTGGTGTATTCTGCGAAGCACTGCTCTTGCTAGGCGTTACTGCTTCACGACGGTAATAGGCCGGCTGGTGGTAAATATCCGTGCAAACTCACAAGACGATCTACTGTCAGTAAGAGATTGGGAATGCATTTTAAAATATTGAAAATTAAACAGCCTTCTCCACAGTAGAATTATAAACCCAATCGTATATTAGACCTGAGCACCATTGTCTTGCCGCAAGGTCAGAGTGCTATTACTGTACAAGTCAACTACGATTTATTATAATATTGTAATTTATAAATTTACAAGAGTAACATTAACTTAACCCGACTGTGTTCCATTTTCAATAATTAACTCGGTTACGTCAGACCGGTGTTGTATTATCAACAATGAAATATCAGTGATGCCAACAATAACGAATGATATTGTATAAAGGTTTTTTTTAAATGGATAATTAAATTGAATGAACAATTTAACAGATCCAATGTTTAGCGTATGTATGTAAACATACGAATGCATGCTGCGTGAGTTTTGACATGCCTATAGAAATTGATCCTAATTTGGATTAAGCCATTAAAACTAGATCACAAACAAAAATATACTGGCAATAACATTCAATTTAAAAATTAAAGTCGCCTGCGTTATGACTCAAACAATACGTGTATGTCTCAGTTCAACGTTTTTGTATTGAAGGAAAAACGACCATGCGCTGGTCGGGGTAAGATTGAAATCACCATAATTATAACTGCACATTGTAAAGCTTTACGACGCAAATCACAACTAATTGACGCTCAATGAACGAGGTGAACATCCAGAGAGTCGAGGTCGACTTACTAAGTTACAAAGATTTGTGTTTTATCACTTGTCAATCTTGCTCATAAATGTAAATGCAGTGTACACAATGAAATTATTCCCGTAGCTAAAAGACCTAACCTAAGATTAACGGAAAATGACATACATTTGCTACGTTATAAATACGTATTTCCAACAATCACTTATTTCCCTGAATCTAAGTCGAAGGAACTAGGGGACCCGCTGACCGCGCATATTAGCTCGTTTCGAACTGTACAATACAATAGATACATAGCGTGCAATGCAAACACCTACAATAAAACATTCACGTCGCGATGACAAAGGGCTCCGTTGGCGACTTAGCACTAATAAAAAACACTACCACCAGTCATCGTCAATGATACCGTAGCAGTCTGTAGATAATAATAATGTCTTATTTTCACTAACAACAGCGTATGAACGACGCTTAATAGCGGATTGCAACACTGCTTAACAATTTATGGCGTGCCGAGTAAGTTAACTGAATTTTTAGGAACACGAAAAAGACTCAGATTTTCCCAAAAATAAATCAGAGTGCTGAATGTAGATCTTAAAATTTATCATATATGTAGTAATAAAAAAGTATAGCGTGTAGTTAATGAGAATTTAAATGATTTATTGCATGTTGAGGATTTTAGTTACGAAGCTTGGAAACTATATTAGCATAACGGAGAATCGCGCCCATCTATTGTTTAGAATGACTTATGCCCCGTTGCAGAGAAACTAAGATCTCCGGGCATTGTGTTTGACATCCGCCGATAACACCTACATTTTAAAGAATTAGACTAATCTGGCCGTTATGTATTTTTGTACATTGTCATACGAGTTCGCACTGCATCTTATACTGTCCTATTCTATTCGCGTGAAAGCCGTCGTGATTTAAAACGTTGAATCCCTGACCTATCGACCCGTCAGGGGCTCACAATATGTAATCGAAGCTGCATTTTATGTAACTTCTTCAGGGACATTGGCACACATTTGGACGTTAGCTTTTTTCTCAATTATTTATTTGATTCTACAATAAATGGCCACATATGTATGTGGACATTTTTTAATGAATATTCACTACACTTTTTTTACTTATTAAATTGTTTCTAATATAAAATGAACAAATCGCATTAAAGAATAAACTAAATTTATGTTTTTTTGTACTTTTAAAAATTGGTCCCTGACGAAGTTGTTTGATTTATTTCATTCCGTTAGACTAACACAAACATTAATAGAAAAAGAAATTTCACGAAATGCAACCTTCTCAAACACATTCTCTTAAATCGTAATTTAAATACACCATTGATTGTTGGTTCTTGTCCATAATTTTATGTAGTGCCGTATTCGTTAAAACAAGCTTGCCCGGTGTGACGTGTCGCGCTCGTGAACCTTTGAGAACAGGTTTTACACCAATTTAACAACAAAAATGATCTTTCTCGAATCGGGTTACCAATTTTTAATTAATTAATATAATTCAAATATTTTTAAGCCAGCATCTATCCTACTGTATTAGTTACTTGCTACTTTAGTGAAAGAGATGTAATTGCGGCAAGTAAGGAAAAAGTTGTATAGATTTCAAAGAATAAATTGTAATATAAATAAATAGAATTCACGAAATGAAACTACCATTACTTCGACACCAAGCAAGGAAAACTACTTGAATAATAATAATACATAACGCATTAAATGACAAGTTGTAGAATTATTTTCAACTGCAAGTAGCTCTCAAAGGGGAACACGTATATTACTCTGAACCAATCGAAAATTGGGAGTGACTGCAACGTATCTGGCGGCCATCGATTTCAACTCCGAAAATGGTAAACGCAAGTCGCCGTTGCGAAACAAGGCCCGGCAAAGATTCGAATGTGAGTCAAGATTCGATACGCAACAAGAGAAGCACACATAGTAAAAGTTAACATCACACTACGTTAATGAAAAAAAATTGCATCATAAAAGGTACGCCAGGCTCGAAACGTAAACAAACTGGAAAATTCATTGAGATATACTATGAATTACAACTTCCGTAATAAACATCAGTTATAAACTAAATTTGAAATCTATTAAAATATGTTACACCTTTTGTTTTATTTTACTTAAAAACTTTCATCATCTAGTTTCATAAGACAACTAGTATTGTGTTCTGTATCTGTACAGAAACGTTCCTAGTTCAAACAGCGATTACTTACTAATTTTGTGGTGGTATTTTAAAAGATCGAATATCATCAAAAACAGCTTTAGTAAAAAGTTTCTCGTTCAACAGCCTCGAGCTAGAATTTTATCTCGTAGACCGGGACACTGAATTTGAAATATGTTTAATATACGTAAGTAAAAGCTCTTGTTGCATATATAAGAGCTTTTCTTGAGTTTCTTTTGTCTTGCCGTGTTATTAACAAAGCCTAATTAACAGATGTCAAAAGTAACGGTGGTAAGATTAAAAAAAACTGAATAGTTATTCTGATCAAGAAACTGCCCGTTTTGTATTTATTTTTTTGGCTTCAAGTATGGCTATTACTTGTGTTTTTGTGAAATGCAATGAAACAAAACAATATTCAGTTATAATGTCATCATATTTAGACAGTTATTCTGAAGAGTATTGAATTCAGGACCACGTATTAGAGTTTAGGGTTACTAACCACAAGACTAACAAAGTAATTTGTCAAATATTGGCATTCTAATTTGGATGCATTAAAGATCCGCGAATGTTCGCTTTAATCTTCAACTCGACAAAATTATAAATACTATTACAACAACAACAACAACAAAAACACTTTTACCCACACACAAAACTTTTATATCAATGGAATCATTACGGACAGCCCAGTGGTGTCCTGTTGATATGATATGCGGTGCAGCGACACCATAACTCAATACATCAATTAAAACCGCAAATACATCAATATTTTGTTCGTTGATGAGATTAACGTGCACTAGAGCAGCGATAAATACCTAGTCTGTTTAGGATTTTCTGTTTCAAAAAAGCGCTTTATAGATAATTCACGCATCACAATTGAAGTGAATAAATAAAAGCGATTACAAAAAATGACACATTATACATACATATATAACCTTAGTCATACACTTGAATCAATGTTTTAAGAATATTTTGAGGCAACAAGCCTTTGTTCGTTCAACAATCAAAGAAAACGGTGAGTCATATTCGTTATCTACAATTATATCTGTGTATATACTGAGCGTTATCTGTAACAGTCGCCACAACATAACTCTTCGATAACAATACACAAGAATTCGTTTGGTTAATAATAGATACATACGCATTTAAGAAATGAAATTCTCAAAAATGTACGGCACATACAAAAAGGGCAATTGTTGAAAACAAATGTATTACAAATTTTCTATCAAACATTTGCTTTTACCTAAGCACTGTCTTCTATTCTTTATCTAATTATTTAATTGGTATGATTAAACCACCTATTAATTAATCACTTTTCTCCGAATTCAAACCGCTTCTTTTTCAGAAGAGGTGTTTAAATTTTTCCTGCGTAAATGGTAATTTAATTAAATCGTAAGTCGTATTCATATAAGACCCCTTAGCGTGATACCACCAGCAGAGTGATCGAAACATAAATCAAAAAACTTGTGTTTGGTCTAAAATGTTGCTATGGATAAAATAAAATACATAAGTAACGCATCGTTGCTGGACTTTCAATTACTGACAGTCTTATCAGTAGAGTAAGCAATGCTCCTAATTAAAATTTAAATTTGACAATAATGTGTTCGATAACACACTGAACGTAGCCCCTGCTAAAATAAATTATTAAGTATTAGGTTAAGACGATCGAAGACCAGCTCGGGTCATCTGGTGGCCCTAAAGATCTCGTCGTAATAAAATCATGATAAGAACATGGCAACTACCTCGATGATGTCATTGTATTATTTATACACATTTTATATAATAAAAGAAGCTGTCCACTGGTTGTTGCATGGTAATCGGAGCCCATAGAACCACGACCTCAACGTTTCCATCAAGCCTGAGATACAGATAATGACTGACTGAAGAAATTAATGAGTAAATTGACAGCTTCGTGGCAGATATGGGTAAAATGATGGTACCCATCGGCGTAGGCTCACGATACGCCGTACTATCATTTCACTTCCTTTACTACATAAGTAGTGAAATCAATAAGTAATAAAAACAGTGTTATTGTAAGTACTATATTTTTTTCCCTCTCATACAAAATTTAATTTTGAATCATATGTTTCCCCAGAAACTGGACGTTTTGGAAGGTGATCTGCCAGATTCAACAACCGAGCTAATTATAACCGGAGCCGAAGCTGTCATGTTCGGCATGAACTCCCTGTCAAGACTCAAGGACGCCCGCCAAATACATGTAACTGGGCCGAAACTTCTAGTCATGAGGAAGTTCGCAGCAGTCAATATCAACGTAGTCAACATGTATCTTGATATAGACAATGTTGATCTAGTTCGCATCGAAGAGAGGACTTTCAGCAACATTGAAGGTAAGCTATTCTAAAATGACCTCCTGCAACAGTGCGAATGTAAACCCGTATCAGCTGCAAATTGCGACCTAGTTTTCTATGTCCATAGTAACTGGTTTAATGTGAACTTTGTTAAATCTGGATTTAAATACAATTTCTGTACAATTCCGTGCAGGCACGAACATATTAGATATTTCTTAAATACTTTGTAGTTATTGGAACGTCTACCTTATTTACCGGACCACTTATTAGTTGGATCGGAGATTCTAGATAACTTATATTATTACACTTTCATCGGATTCTACCAGGTTCAGCCAGCGGTGTTTACCACACTTGGAATGATTATGCAAGCATCAGTTGTGAGCTTTGATAAATCGAAAACTTTCGAAAGGTGCTGATATTGACTGAAGACCATTTCTGTCGCAGTTACCTTCGAAAATCTGAGGGACTTTGCAAGTGGATCGTTAGCATTATAGAGGGACAGTGAATCAATTTAGAATACGAGGGTTCCTACTCACATAGCATGACCATTAACAATGGTGTTCCAGTAGATTCGGTTCCCTCCTCGCCTCCATTGATATGCTATCTTCCTATGACATGCATTCTCACGCGAATGTTAATTTGGGAGAGTAGTGATAGACCAGGCACCAGTTTTTCTGGAAGCGTGGTCTAAGATAAACTGGTCTAAGATAAGCGTTGTCTAAGATAATCTAATCTTTTAACATAACAGAAATCGCCATCTAACAGCCGCGTTCTATGACTTTTCCATGATCATTCTTGCAATTTGCCTTCCGTACCGTACGTTCGTCCCTCGAATGAAGCCCCCTACTATGTTTTCTGACCACTATGAGGCACCCTCCTTGAAACGAGAATTGAAAGAGCCCGCAACAGTTGACGGATCGGCTATGCTCCTAATATTCATGACGTTGATGAGAGACGATATACATCCATCATCAACTACGCTATATTCTCGTATTTCTTCGCAAGTGATATAAAAAATATCCTTTTATACATAAATTTATACACAAGCATTTTTTACTGGTACGAGGTAGGACCTCTTGTGAGTCCGCGCCGCTAGGTACCACCAACCTGCCTATTTCTACCGTGAAGCAGCAATGCGTTTCGGTTTGAAGGGTGAGGCAGCCGTTGTATATACATACTTACTAAGTATAGTAAGCAGTTAAGTATATAATATAGTTTTATATACTATACTTGAGACCTTAGAACTTATCTCAAAGTGGGTGGCGCATTTACGTCGTAGATGTCTATGAGCTTCAGTAACCACTTAACACCAGGTGGGCTGTGAGCTCATCCACCCATCTAAGCAATTAAAAAAAATATTTATCCAAAAAAACTATTTATCTTATTTATAGATATTTGTGTGAGTTTTATCTTCCATACGGCAAAAATATTTCTGTATATATTTGAACTACTTTCTGCATATTAATAAACCTACGTAGTTCTGTGAATACAAGCTACATTCACTACCAAAATAACTTAACAAGACAATAAAATAGGTTATTTAGTTTAGCTACGCGGTTTTTATTTCAAAATGCACTGCAGAATCTCAAGTTTTAAAGTGGTTTATATTACTGTTCCTCTTAATAAAGATTATTTGTGGCGGTGACTAAGGAGCTCATGGCTCTTCTGGTGTTAGGTGGTCGCCGGAGTTAATAAACGTCGTAATATGGATGAAGCCCTCGTATTATTATTTATACATATAACGATTGTTTCACCCTTTAAGCCGAAACGCAGTGGAATTTCGCAGTGGACAGGACATAGACAGGACAGTCGCAACTGCCCGTGTGGGTATTTTTGCGCACAACAAACTATAAGAAAAGAAATGAAATATTTCTTCGTGTTCCTCCAAATATGTCCGTGTACGTATTTGAGTCGTCTATTATCAAAGGTGGCAATCTGTGCATTTGGACAAAAAAATGTTATTGATATGGCAATAAAGATTGATTTGAATATAATCGTCTCCTTCAAAGAATACGGTTCAAAACCTGCATTAAATAAAGTATTAATTTAACCTTTTATTTATCTAAGATGTCGTTCAGAAGAGTTTTGTGACTGCCAATGGAATACAAAGTCAATAATTCGTTTTTCTGATTTACCAATAATTGTCCAAAAGTCACATTGCCGGCTTTGTTAATAGTCGACTCATTTCTTACATCGTGTGGCCAAATATTTTAAACGATTATCCGTTATTGAATCAGTACAAACCAAATTTTAATTGTTTTTTTTTTAGTTTTTGATTATTTGATTGATACAATGTTTACTCGTAAATCAATTGCATTTAACGCAATTTCCATAAACATTTATGAAAGATTACAGAGGTTTACATCACCAGTGAACGTGATCTGCCTGCAAAACTACATACTTTAAACCACGTGTTTTCTATCACTACCCGCTCCGCAGAATATATTTACGTACGAAACATCGGTAGTATGTACAACACACTTTTTATAGATTTATGTCTCTATATAAAACGAAACTTAAATAGAACCGATAACGGATTGTTATTGGAAATAAATTCTCATTCACAAAGGATACACTTTTACATTTTTAAATTAAGTGTTAAATACCAATTCTAAATATATTTATTGTACTTTCTTAACATCTGTTTATTGATTTCTTCAATGTTAAATTAAACAGAAGCCGAAATATTTGAGCTTAATAAACATAATGAGCCGATCGAGGTCTCGCTTCCCGATTGACAAAAATGCATTGTATAGAAACTGTATTACACATAGGTAACGGACTGACGCGTGAATCTCTCAACACTTACACTAGGTACGTGTGTTAGAAGGCAATGCAAGCGTCACAACACAATCGTTTAGGTGAAGATAACTGGTTTGTCGAGAGTCTGGACGGCCGCAAATACCGGATGGACACGATTATCGGGTCGTTCGTCCAATTTCGAACTAGATGGCCGTATTCACTATTTTATTATTACCGACAAACAGATCTGTGTTTAATACGTAGTCCACCCACAACACAGCTTTAGTGTTCTAATATCGCGCATATAAAAATCGCTACGAGTAATAAACTCCGCTGATTGATTGCGTTTTAGTCAATTCTTGAATTATTTAAGATATAAAAAAAAAAAACGCAGAGGTACCGACGAAATTATATTATAATGTAAAAATAAACGAATTAAGAACATTTGTTGGCGTTTTAAGACGAAAACCATTTATTGGTAGACATTGTGAAATATTTGTGAATGTAATTTACGCAACATGTTGACTGTTTAGCGTTCTGAACAGCGCGGTAGGATGTAAACGTAAGTAGAACTGGTTCCAGTACCAGCAGCTACTTGTGTTTTACAAGTGGTTTTAACGTGCACTAACACTGAACACGATCCCGTGAGAAAAATACTTTGTATATTATACATTGGCACTTATTTCGTAAACTAAAATACATTTATTTACACTGTAAATGTAATTAAACACACAAAGTAGTAAACATACTTTATTCGCTTTTAGTTTTATGACGAGACCGTAAAATGGTATAATTGTGTTTAGTTTGTCATATTTTTAGTTTCCATTATTCCAATGTACTATATACTGTTCCTATTTGAGTCGTCTATTATCAAAGGTGGCAATCTGTGCATTTGGCCAAAAAAATGTTATTGATATGTCAATACAGATTGATTTGAATATAATCGTCTCCTTCAAAGAATACGGTTCAAAACCGGCATTAAATAAAGGTTAATACTTAACCTGTTATTTATCTAAGATGTCGTTCAGAAGAGTTTTGTGACTGCCAATGGAATACAAAGTCAATAATTCGTTTTTCTGATTTACCAATAATTGTCCAAAAGTCACATTGCCGGCTTTGATAATAGTCGACTCATTTATACGATTTATAATTCTATTACGAATATCCTATTACGTTTTAAAAGAATTTACGTTGTTTGACAGCTTGCAGCATGATTTTAGATTCAATGTAATACAAAATTGTTTCAAACATTTTTTTTGTGTCAGACCCGCATGCCTGTTATAAACGCGCAGAAACCCAGTAGGATCTTTTAACTGATAACGCAAGTTGTGAATTCTATCTCTCTATTTGAATTATCATTTAGGGTCATATGAAATACATAATAAACAAACATAATTATCTCGCCTTCGTGGAAGAAAGTCTGTGAGTCGCAGACAACAAAACCGTTCATTATGAGAGAAGATTATCTACCACATATTCCAATACTTCAATACAAACGTATTATTCATTTAAAGCGTTTGTCTGTAGTTCTGTAGTAGGGGCAATGCGCCGCATCGATGCGCCATGGCGACATGTGGACAGAAGCTGTGACAATTATGACGCACGAATCGCTCAGACGGAAAAAAAAACATTAAAACTTTTTCTGATCACCAATTTACATACCGGCAGGCCGTAAACGATTATTATTCAACTATTTCCTTCAATGTATTTTTATACATATACTAGGTCGATTCGGAAGGCAAGAACCCAATTTATATTAGCCAGATATAAATGCGAAACAAGAAAGCAAGTTGACTATTTCATTCTAAATATTGTCATGTTTGATATATAATAGCTTCAAGGACATAATAAAATTATTAAATTATCATAAATATTTTATTATTCAATTATAAATTCATAGCTTTCATCTAGACATTGATATGGCTCCTCGAAATACCAAAATGTAAGTGACTAGAATTAACAATTTTGTTTTTTTCGCTAATTAGCATGATTGCTATTAGAACCTGCTGGTGTAGTTTATGAATATAACCGAAAGGTTAGCTCTGCGGGAGTATTACTTCTATGCTGGCATTCAGGAAATGTTTACTATCTCCCGAAATACACTACATATTTCCAAACTTACACGAAGCTAAAAATTCAAGTGTTTCTAACGGAGGTAGGTATCTCTCGTGGTTCCACACAGAAAGATAAATGTTAATTGTTCAATAATTTGTTCATAAAAATTGAGTATGAAGTACACATATACCATTAACATGAAAAGGTATACTCGTATAGTACAAAGAATAATTCAATTAAACTTTTTCCGATCCAATGTTTTTTTTTATATTTATATCTTATAATAAAAAAGCTGGATACATGGATGCATAGCGGTGTAGGCATTACCGTTCATGTTTGAAACTTCAAAGTATGACCAAGTGTAAGCGATAAAGATCGCGGTAGCACTGCGCATTAGTGATGACTAATTCTGGACTATTTCTGTATGCCTTTTCCGCCTAAACACATCGACAATCACTATGTGTACCCTTTTATGCTGATTAATAGTTCAAATAGGGTAATTGTTTTTGTTAAAATAATTTTTGTTTTGTTTTCTTGTCTTCGAATCGAGTAACGTCCTTATCAGTGAGTAGTATGATTCCTTGTCCTCATCATGCCTACTATTAATTGTTAACCAAACTATGCGCCACAGCCGAATAGTTGCCAACCTCTGCAAATCAATATCCAAATCCTCATTCAAAAAGCACCATGAGCTTATCTTATTTCAAAAATGTTTTAAGAGAAACGTGTTTGCTACGAGTAACTTTCTTACTATGTAAATTACACGTGGTTAATGCATTTAAACTTTTTATGGCTCAACAACATTTTTCACACTTAATAGTACGATGTTTTCATATTAAATTAACAATTTGATGTTTTGCAAACGCGAATATCATTGTAAAAGCGAATTTTCGTATTTAGATATTATTTGTTTTTAGTAAAATTATTATTATGTCTAAAACAGTTTATTTCATCCTGAGGTCGAAATGGTATAAGTATAATAAATGTCACCAACCTTATTATTCGGGCATCCCAAAGCAACCAAGCTATCTGTTTTGAAAGCTATTGTTCGTATTTAATAAAGACTTCGACGTCATATCAATAAATAAATGTTTGAGAATCGGTGGTGACATTTAGATTATAGTGTCGACATTCCCCTGTTACCTTTCATCGCTTCAAACTAACGCTACCCCATTTTAAATACTCGCACAATAACATTACAGTGTATTACAGTAATAATAATTGAAATTTTTATTAATTTTTATTTTATTTACCTCCACCCTCCTAGTAATTTGAATAAAATCATATCTTTTTCTATTCTTTGATCCAACAGAATATTAATCTAATAGAAGTTGGTGTGGTAGTAACAAACAATTTACAGCCCCTAACAATGTGTATGATTGTTGTTTTTTTTCAATTATCAACTCGATATATAAATACTACATTTGTAGACGTCCTAAGTGCAGGTTGTTGGGAACCAGTTGTATCGGATGCGATGCAATCTTATCTGGATTTGTATAGAGACCAATCTTAGAAGACCTATAAACATCTTAAAGGTTTAAAATTTATAAATTTACACGAGAGATCTTCGCGACTGGACAAAGCATAGTTGTTTACGGTAAATACCCAAGTTTTGAAATCGAAGTTCTAATGGTCAGTGGGATTCTTGTAGCAGCTTAGAAACTTAGAATTAATTATGTATGCCTAAAAGAGCATTAATTAAAAACATGAGCAATGAAAAAAGATATTAAACATATTTCAAATCGAGGACAGCAAGGCGATAGGTGGACGGCAGGGAGCGTCCGTCCGCGGTTTCTCTTCTAAAAATACATCCGTTTCCCCGACTTGGTATTCGTGCAACAGGATAATGACTCACAAAACAAGAAGATCCGCTGTTAAATATTGTAATATATTTTAGACAATAGTTTTGAAAAGTAAATCATTGGTTGTTTTTGTAAGACACTAGCTGTACCCGTCCGCTTTGCTGGGCATTTAAAATTAACATTATTATTTCTCACCCCCACAAAGATTCTCATCATTAACACCCCCGCCACTGATGTAGGGAGTCCAACACTCATATAAATATTAGCCTATCTATTAAGTACATGTATTTTCTACATGGATACCAAGTTTAAAATCAATCGGATGCACGGTTCAGTAGTTATAACGGAACATCCGTAAAAAACCACTGTAGATTTATATATTAGTATAGATAAAATAATTATAAGCATCTCTCTATTGAAATTCGAAATATATAAAAATATTTCGCTAATTAGATCATACATATTATTGTTTCCATTTTCGTGTTGGAAACTGAGGATCATTTGTAAGTAAGTCTGAAGGTGTTTGGAGCATCGTTTTAAATAATGCATTCTCATTACAGGTCCACTTTCGGTGACGATCAAAAATTGCGATTTCGTTTCACTCGAAGGAGAGGCATTCTCCTGGCTTCTCACGATGAACATCATAGATGTTCGAAAGCTTGACTTGGGACCAGGAGCGTTTATGTTAGATAACACAGCAGCCAATGTCGGCGAGCATGGTCCTGGCATGTCGGTCAGTATTATAACTATTGTGTTTCAACGCGCTTTAGCGAATTTTAATACGCGAATTGATTCTTGAGGCGAATTTATCCATTTTAATAACACTTATAGGTTTATTTCTGATTGCTTTCTCCAATGTATTATTTTCTCTTTTCAGATTGAGTTAAAAAATCTCACGGTCCCAGAATTTCCTACTCAAACATTTGGGTCGTCCGCTGCTAGAATTACTATGGAATCGATAGAGGTGCACGGCATACGCACCGGTGCATTTTCAGCGAACACATACAATATTGTGATGGCAGTCAACTGCTCTTTCCATCTGATTGAAGAAGAAGCATTTACTCAAAAGTCCCTTATCAATCATTTGCACTTCATCGGTTGTCGAATTCAACAGTTGGCGTCCAAGGCTTTGCTTTCCGCAGTAGGAAACCTCAACATATCGGACTCACGGTAAAAATTATTTATCTTAATTTTGTAAATAGTAGGCACCAAAACTTTTGTTGTTCTGATGATTCAATTACCCTTTTCTGAATTCAGCAATTAAAGTGTTATAGTTAACATTTTATATTTGTGAATTTCAGGCTCGATAATATCAACACCGGTGCTATCAACACCACAGTAGCATCTGTGATCATCCTCAACACCGAATTCCATAAATTTATGGAGAGAGGATTCGAGTTGTCTTCCTGGAACAAATTACGAATGGAGAAAAACTCATTCGACGAACTGGTACCTAATGCGATTGCCGCTCCGGATGCAGCTATACACGAACTAACTTTTGTGGACAACGAAATTGAAACGATACATCCGAATAGTTTAGGATTTATAGGTCAAGCAGAAGCTCATTCTGCTAACAGCATTAAATACAAAAATAATTACTATGGTGAACGATGCCACTGCAACATTAGTCAAGTACTAAAACGATCCCTTAACGTGGTATCAATAGAACCATACGAATTTGAGAGTTACTGTACTGTCGATGAATTCTTCGCGCGTTGCTTTAACGAACCTGAACAGAACATGTTATTCAAAAAATTTCTCGATGGCGTATGCACTGAAAAACCAACGGTTCAATGTGAAACCTTTAAAACCAAATCAGAAGGAGAGCTAGTAGAGATAAAGAACCCACGCTTTCCTCATAAAAATACCCAAGAAGAAAGCGGTATAAGCGAGAGAGACAAAAAAATTATTGGCATAGTTATTGTCACATGTCTCATATGCGTCATAATTGCAATGTTCGTGAGTTTCATTAAATGTCTACGACGACGTGGTAATTGTGTCAACATCAAATCATTTCTATCGACAAACTCAAGTTGCGGTGCGTTTTGCTCAAGGATTTGCCTCTGTAATGGAAGTGCGGGGCTTGATAATGCGCGTTCTATTTCTCAATTATCAGTAAACGAATACTCGGAAAGACATCGATTGAATGAACCTCGTACTCCACAGGAAATCATTCAAGAATCAAACCTACAGGACGAAGCAACTGTTCCAGTTATTGATAAAACAACCCAAACATTACCCGAGGAATTAACTAGGGAATTATTAGAAAATTTGAAAGAAAAATTAGATAATCCAGATAACTACACTGAGGCTCGAGAAATGATAGAACACTTGTACGAGATGACCAAGCTACAAGAAAACGGTGGAAGGAATAACACTCCGACGTTGATTGATGTAGAGGAAAATATCTATGAACTTCCATTCCAGAACACGGCCCCACGTTTAGGGAAAAACAATAAGACAATGGTCAGCGTGGGCACACGAACTCCATCTTTAGATAAACTTTCGCCACTTTCACCATACAACAGAGAAACCGCTTTGGCCCACGAGTATTTTGAACCTCAAGATATGGCAGTACACTTGTACGCGGAAATAACAAACCCCGAACGAGAAAAACGAGGATTGCTTGGTGCCATGCCGGATGTAATTGGAGAACAAGCGATGCCGCGTGGACCATATTTACGGGCTGTCATGAATACTAGCGGTGTTTCAAGCCCTTCGGCAAAATCTCTCAGCAGCTCCACTGGCAGCCCACCTTCTTCCTCGACTGCACGCTCTCATGAATCAACAACATCTTCGGGATCATCTCGTAAAATGATCAACCGACCATTGCCTGCCAAACCTCATAATGTTGACTCTGTAGAGACGTCTACTATAAAGCAAGGTTGAGTGCTAGCCCCGTGGCCGCAGGTAACGGTCCACGTTGGCAGAAATGAAGCTCGATTTGCGAACCGTTCCCAGAGTCCCCTGCGGCCACCGGCTATGAATACTGGTAACTTTTACCTGGACTTGGATCCTTGTGTAACCGGATGACATCACCGTTCTCACATCAAGCTGATGAGACAACGGCTACGCATGTTTATGCTTAAAATTTTATTTGCTGTGATATTATTTTTGATGACTATACTTTATTTTTATTATATGTAGAGCGATTGTGTTGAAATGGGGTTATTACACTGAGTTGTAAATAATTATTTTGTAATTAATTTTAAAGTTTAGCTGAGACTACTGATTGTGTCATCTCAAGCGATAACAAGAGGCATTTGTGTTATTTGAATAAGATCACGGTTCATAGAATATTGACCGTAGAGCATATTTATATTTTATTTATATTTTTATTGTATTACGTATACAATCACTTAGTAAGCTGTATTTGAAAACCGTGTCACCATGTTGTGGAGTATTTTTTAAAGTACCATTTCGATTATAATTATAATCAGTCCATTTCAGAATAACTAAATCATATTTGTTTTGAAAATCATAAATTTTCCACTAGATAAAGAGTTAGTAGGCAATGTGTGTTATAAACATCATTTCTCAAATGCCATTCATAAATATTAATTTGAAAATCATGATAAATTGAGAATCATGACAACCAGGCGATCTAACGGACGAAATGTGTAGGCCATAATACATTGAAGCAAATTAAAAAACACGAAAAAAAAGGTGTTAGAATAAGATTTTAGAGTTAAAATTTTACCCAATTATTGTTCAGGCTCTAATTACATATTTTCGTCCCAAAGGTTAGTGATTTAATTTTGAGTCTCATTTATTTTATTGTAGATAAATATTTGCCCAAAATCGTATATTTCTAGATGTCTTTTCTAGTTTTTAATGAAGGTGTTCCCTAAAGCATATAGAGTTCTGCTTTAAAATATCCAAATTACCTAATCCTATTGATAGTAATTGTTACCTATTTAAAATTAGCATTTAAGATTACCATTGTCGTTTTAAATTTAGTATTTTCGTCTATGTAGTTTATAATAACCTTGCATTCAATATAATGTGTAATGTAAAAAGGATTAGATTCAATATTTGTCTTTTCACATTGTAGTTATTCACATATGTTATAAGATAGTTGGTGTAATAAAAATCCAGTATCATAAACTGATAATTATGTTTCAGAAGTGTATATAAGATATTAGAGCATTTGATTTCTAAACATCAAAATTAAACAATGCGACAATTGGTCGATAGTCGATAGTCTATATAATTGTTAATTACGTGTTAGTATTATATGCATTAGATATTAGCAAAATCTTAACTTTTCAAAATCAATTTGATCTTAAGCGAAGGCTTCGTCGGTATAAAATAAAATTCATATATGTATATTGGATATTGGTGTATTTTAACGTTCTTTGCATTAAGTGTAATTTGCAAAAACTTCATGTAACATCACATTAAAACCTACTGATTAATGTTCGTACTATATACTAAATACTAATGTATATTTAACGTGCTAAGCGCTGTCATATGGAAATTCAACATAATAAATTTAAAGAAAGTAACAATGTCACTGTTACTTTATTCACAAAGAATCGTACATTCGATGTAGCATAATTTACTCTTAAATTTACGTAAACATATGAGAACTTTAAACTCTATGGCAAATTCGTAATGTTATATAAACTTAAAGCTATATATTATACTCGTATGTATTAAATAAAAGTAATTTAACTTCAAAACGTCATATACTTCTATTGTATGACAAGTTTATTCCATTGATGTTGAATTTTAAATTAATAAATGTTGGATGTGATCAACTGTTGTTTCTTTCTATCCGGTAAAACTCACATAATAAAACCGTCATACAGCCAAACCAGAGATCAAGGAAATTTACATATTTGTATCTAATCTAAACACTTTGGCTAGGATCTAATAAACTGATTTTTTTTCGTGCATAGCTCTTACACTTGGTATCTATAATCGAATCTTGAGTTACTTATGTAGGCATATTATACCAATTATTATGACTTTAGTCTTTGCGTCCAATCAGAATCAGAGGTGATCTCATATTACACTTAACATTGACAATTTCCAAGCCATAGAACAGATCTAAAATTCTATCAGGATATTTCAATTTTTTTTCATTGCACCTGGAACTCTGACCATAGATTTCAAATTAGGGTTCAAATTAGGATAGCATTCACATTGTAATTTTTATATGGTTCGGAACATATTTATTTCTAATACTGGTGGTAGGGCCTGTTGTGAGTCCGCGCGGGTAGGTACCACCACCCTATCTATTTCTGCCGTGAAGCAGTAATGCGTTATGGTTTAAAGGGTGGGGCAGCCGTTGTAACTATACTGAGACCTTAGAACTTATATCTCAAGGTGGGTGGCGCATTTGCGTGATGTCGATGGGCTCCAGTAACCACTTAACGCCAGGTGGGCTGTGAGCTCGTCCACCCATATAAGCAATAAAAAAAATCACAACAGAAATATATCATGATGTTCTGCGATAGCAAGCTTTATAAAATAACGAAATAATAAATGATAATAACTATTATACTTAGTCTGGCCATAAATGCTGTTACAATTAAAAATAATCAAAATATTACATTTGAATTCAGAATCTGTCATTTTTATATGATTGCTCATTGAGTTTTCTCATTTTGACGCCAATACATTTTACAATATTTTGCAATATTAAAATGGAGTGGGGTGATAAAGAGAACCGAATCGCTGTGATTGCATTACACAAAGTAGGTATGGAGCCAAATGCAATTTTTAAAACTCTCCATACGCTTGGTATTAGTAAAATGTTTGTGTACCGGGCTATTAATAGGTGCAATGAGACCTCCTCTGTTTGTCACAGAAAAAGATCTGGCCGTCCACGTAGTGTTCGTACGAAAAAGGTGGTCAAAGCAGTAAGGGAAAGAATTGGAAGAAATCCTGTCCGAAAGCAAAAGATTTTATCTCGGGAGATGAAGATAGCACCTAGAACCATGTCGCGTATTTTAAAAGATGACTTAGGACTTGCAGCCTATAAGAGACGTACTGGTAATTTCTTAACTGATAATTTAAAAGAGAATAGGGTGGTAAAATCGAAACAACTACTGAAGCGGTACGCAAAGGGTGGTCATAGAAAAATTTTGTTTACGGATGAGAATTTTTTTATAACTGAGCAACATTTTCACAAACAAAATGACCGTATTTATGCTCAAAGCTCTAAGGAAGCTTCCCAATTAGTGGACAGAGTGCAACGTGGGCACTTTCCGACTTCAGTGATGGTTTGGTGGGGTATTAGTTATGAAGGAGTGACTAAGCCATACTTTTGTGAAGTTATCAAAACATCGGCACAAGTGTATCAAGATACCATTCTTGAGAAGGTAGTGAACCCCCTTAACAACACCATGTTCAAAGCTCAGTCTACGCAGTCTTGGTTGGAAACGAACGTTTCAGGCTTCATCAGAGCTGAAGACTGGCCGTCGTCTAGCCCAGATCTTAATCCGCTGGATTATGATTTATGATCAGTTTTAGAGAGTACAGCTTGCTCTAAAGGCCATGATAATTTGGAGTCCCTAAAACAATCCGTACGATTGGCAGTGAAAATTTTTCCCATGGAAAGAGTGCGTGCTTCTATTGATAACTGGCTTCAACGTTTAAAGGACTGTATTGCAACCAATGAAGACCACTTCGAATAAGCTTTTTATACTTTAAATTGTTTTATATTTATGTATTAAACTAACACACTGTAAAAGTAATAAATGTTATTTGCAATAGAAATTTTATTTTTTCCTTTGTAACAGTATTTAAGGCCAGACTTAGTATTGTATTTCATTAGAATAAATCCTTTCGTGTCCATTTGAACAGTGAGTGGCAAGGAAGTCTAAACAAATTAATTATTTACAAACGAACATAAATGAATATATTATTACGTAAACTGACGCTTTCAAATAAAGCTCGTGTCCGAGTATTGAAAGCCTGGATATCGTCTTCACTCGAAGAAACTAACGTTAAGTCCGACAGTTTACACGATTTCCGACCTTTCTTTTTTGTGGATAAAGTCGCAACCGTAGTTTTGAAAGTTTTCGAAGCGAGTTGTTTATGTCTGAGGTTAATTAATTTCAAAACAAACTAACTCACATACCCCGGATTTAAATCTTAAGTTTATATACCCCAAAGAAGAGTAGAAGAACGCAGCTTTCGGACATGTAACTATAAATAAACGTTCCGTTATTTGAATGAGTTACAGAACAGATGAACGATACATATCCCAAATTCTATATATTTATCAAAAAACCGATGGATAATTCATACCGAATACAATTACTATTATCTAATAACAAAACCACAAGCTCAAACTATTGCGATTACTTTGGCTTCGGATAGGATATCACGTTAATACGAAAAGGCAAAATTAACAGTTCTTATACTAAAATGAAGTTTTAAGAGATCAATCACTGAAAATTTTCAAAAAGTAATCTTCAAGTTCGTTAATATAAATATTTTTCTTTAACATCCAAGGACCGTAGAAATATAACATTCTCTTTGTGAATTACCAATACAACTTCGATACCAACAAACAAGAACAACCAGTGTCAAAGAATAATGCGACTATATTTGCTGTTAAACTTCCGGCGGTAAATATCTAGACACCAGAAGACATCTTACGAAACATACAGAACAATATAGACATAAACGTATTCACATCGGTGACAACTTATTGAGTATAAAAGATATTAAATCAACAGGCAATTTAACTACATCGATTGTAACAGCTATTTACATACGAGTATATTCCCTTTTAAAATTTGTCATTACAATATTAAATGAAGAGTTTCTAATATAGTCAAAACGAATGGACAAAAATCGGAGCCCGTTGTCAGAAAATTAAACTTCAATTCCCTAATTAACACATCAACACTGTCTGCGAAGCTATTTTGGGTTAATAACCATAACTTAAAAAGTATTGGCCACGTAAAATGTATATGTGAGTCTGATCCTGGCACCTTTTTCTTCCGTTTGAATACCAATTGAAAAAACTTGATGGAAGCCGTAACAGTAAATAATGTTTATCAAGGTTGGAAACATGATATTCAACTATTAAAAGTAAACATTTCAAATAGTAATTGGTCCTAAGGTATTGAAGAGATATTTGCAGCAATTTTAATAATTTACCTCAAAATTAGTCTAGACCAGACCCCAAGAAAAAGGCAAAAAAAAAACAAATAAGACCGAACAAATACGATTTTCGGAAAAATGTTCTGATTCTATATTTGTTAATTGAATATAGTTAGTATTTTGGAAAATAAACATGAATTTATTCGATAGTTTTTTTTTTTTTGCTGTGGTATGGCGGACTATAATCCCGCGCCGGTAGCTACCACCATCCACCTTCTTTTTGTGGCAAAGCAATCATCGGTTCCAGTTTAAAGGGTCAGAAATTTACAGGTAATAGTGAATCACGACATTCACGTTGTGGGCTGCAGCAAACACTTTACAGCATGATCCGCAAGCCCGTTCCCGCATTTATGCATTTTTTTTTTTATATTTTGTATTTTCCATATTTGATTTTCTAATCACATTTCAAAGTTTATTCCTTCTGTACAAAACTTAATACTTTTCATTTAATAACAAAACGGTACATATCTATTTTATATAATATTTTTTTTAACATTTTAGTAATATTTCAAGTTACCCAATGACGTTCCGGTTTAATGTCTGACACGAAACGATAACAATATAATCAATTAATTTTAGCAAACTTGGTTGACCTGAGACCTAACTCTTCGAAAAGAGATACCATATTGATTTACATATATTCAAACACATTTATTTACAGATCATTCTTTGCTTTGCCACTGTATTTGAGGAAAAAAGAGAAGAAAGTGAAAAATAAACATAAATAAATATTATTGCTGTTTTACAACAAATAAATACTAGAAAACACTCGCTGCTGATAACAACAACATTGACCCTGGTAATCAGTCAGTAAAATGCGCATAGAGCGGCAAAGCACTTTGATGTGACCGCGTGAGGGTCCCAGGAGTAAAATCAAAACGACTACAGATAGCATGCAGCTTTATCTTTATCGGATCAAATATTTTCCCATCCAAAATAAGAATATTAACAACATTTTCAAGGTTAGAGAAATTCAAAAAGTATGCAGATCTGAGTCACTAAAAATTTATTGCGCCGCTTACTACATTCCTTAATCATTGCATGCGTCTCTCGTTATATGAATGACGTGAAATTTTAGGGTATTTCTTTTAGTGAATTACGATCGTGTTTTTTTTTTCGCATTTATTCTATACTAACTACAGCTAATACAAAAACATGTTGTCGTTTGAGTTGTCTGTTCCTTTATTTTACTATACACAAGCTCATCGCGTTATCCACAAATCGTAACCCTGGGTTATCCGAGAAGAATGAATTACGTAGATAGAATGAGGTAACCGCCGATAACCATTCTTCGATATACATACATATTCAAGTAAAAGTGATCCCGTTACAGACCTTTTGTAAGTGGGCCATAACCATTTTATTTTTTTATAAGGCTGATGATGGCAATCAGTTTTCGCACTTAATTATACTGCCAGTTTTTGACTTTCGAAAAATATAATGCGTGATTGAAAAGTGAAATTTTGTTTGGTAAGATAGCTGTTTTTTTTTTATTACGAGTATTATATATTTGTCAAATCTCGTTTACGGATTTGGAATAGCATGTTTTATCGAAGTTTAATTTTTTATGTACCTACCTACTACTTACTCTACGCGTTCCCATTGAAAAAATGATTTTATTCACATTGTCATTTGGGCATTAAATTCAATGGTATTATCTTTGGCAGTACCTACCAATTTCATTTTTAATTCATCTTAAAAATGATTTTTTCACTTAAAATTTGACTAGATTTCGAAAATATGTAGTCGGTACTGAATGTATATTCGCTTTATTCAAAAGTACAAAGGGCAATCGTTCTCTGGTCTCGCCGCATATGACTGCATTTCAAACGTTTCGCAAATCGACGTGAGCCGTCTCAGAACAGTTACAATTGCTAGGTTACGACCGTGTACAATCTGCAGCACTATGACAAATATGCATATGACATAAAGCTATTCCAGGCAACCAACAAACAAGTTTCGTCAAAAACAGACCCATGACGTTTCGTCACTTTTTTATTTTATTTTTTATTGCTTATATGGGTGGACGAGCTCACAGCCCACTTGGTGTTAAGTGGTTACTGGAGCCCATAGACATCTACAACGTAAATGCGCTACCTACCTTGAGATATAAGTTCTAAGGTCTCAAGTATAGTTACAGCGGCTGCCCCATCCTTCAAACCGAAACGTATTACTGTTTCACGGCAGAAATAGACAGGGTGGTGGTACCTACCCGCGCGGACTCACAAGAGATCCTACCACCAGTACCTTCCTTACAATTCTACATAAAACGGTTGAGTTTGAGGTATTTCGATATCAGATAGAGTTGAATTAAGGCTCCAGCTAAAGATTCAAAAACACTCAAGTTCAGCAGTTATGGAAAACTTTGGTATCATACAAACGTAAATAACGACCATGTTCAGTGTACTGGTAGTCTAAATTTTAAAGAAATTATGTTTTAATCTTAGAGCGAAACTTTAAAATACATACACTACGTTCAAATAATTTGACAATCGTTTTCGCAAACAACTAAGACTTCGACTTCAGATGTCAAGGTGGGCGGCGACATTCATGTTGTTGCTTACGAGCTGAGGTATAGGCTAAGCACTTAAACAACGCAAGACAAGTGCTTGGGTACATATTAATTTTCTCAACAATTCTTCTATTTGCTATTAACATAATTGGTCGCGGTTCATGATTCAAATAACGAAGGCAGGTTAAAAAACAAACAAATTATAATATTAGTGGTTAATGCGTTTCAACTAAATTACGGAGAAGTTTCAATACATTGTGATGAATCACTGAAAGATAACGAAAATTACGTTTAATAGTAAGGAATTCGATTTTTATGAAATACGATATTGAAGTCGCAAATTAAAATTAATCTACTGATGTGAACGTGAAGAGCATTAGATTTGAAGGTCGCGCGGCACAAGCGCACCTCTGGGAGCCAGATGACGTCTATGGAGTAGAAAATGTTGCCAGCTTTCAGAATATTTTTTCAATCTTTTCTAATAAATTACATGTACATGTATTGATTTTGCATTTTAATTAAAAGTCTATGTTGCGTTGTGGTAATTGAGCGTGGACTGTATTTATTGTTTTGAGATATTTATTATACCTTTATATGACAAACTAGATCCTTCGATATTCGTTCGACTATTCGGCGATATATGGCATTATTCTTACCGGCGTAACAATAGTATTTTCAGTTGTTGACCAGAAAATACAGAGTATTTCGTTCAATGTGTCTTTTAAAATTAAATGGGTAGTCTACGCGCGAGCGAACGATGAAATAAAACGAATTTCATACATTCCCGCAGACCTTTTTCGATCTTTAAGGTCATATTTACAAGGACGACGATCCTGCGAAGGTCGTACCAATACATCCTTGATATCGCTAAATTCCTTGTTGAAGCAATGAAGCGAATTTGAAAGTCAAATTAGGATCGAATTTTATTTAAAATAGCCATACTCACCCGCTTCGGTGGGCTTTAAAATTAACATTATTATTTATTGTCATCATTATTAGGGAGTCCAACACTCATATAAATATTAGCCAATCCATTGGATGGATCCGTGGATACCAAGTTTCAAGTCAATCGGATGCATGGTTCAGTAATCATAACGGAACATCCGTGAAAACCACTGTAGATTTATATATTAGTATAGATTAAGAACTTCATATAAGAGAAATACAAAATTGATGCGTTGCTCTTGGCAGCTGGGTTTAAAAAGGGATTGTTGTCATGGTGGACGCGACGCTCGCTGACATTTTTGCGTTCAGAAATTAAAGTCTATAATATAACTATTGTTATTTCAAAAATTTTATTCCTTTTTTCCTAATTATAGGTATTATATTTATTATTTAATGAAACTACTAGAAAATAAAAACATTTATTCTGTAAACAGTAAGACCTTACAATTAAATAAGATCTAATTACGTGTGCTACCATAAATACCGGCTAGGTTCCGATGTTACCCTAACATCCGCACTTTATGTATATTTATTTCGTCTCTTACCGAATTCTAAAATAAGTGCTGGCAGCCCGCTGTCTGTTTTAAGTCAGTCGGTTGCGCGGGAACGGCACGAATAACACGTATTATTGTTTATTTTACACGCAAGACAGTTTATATCCTAACTCTCGTACAAACTTAATTCAGGTGAAAATATGTTTACTCATTGATCTTCCTAAATTGAAATATTCAAACTAGACAGTTACAGATGTTTGACGTGCTGTATTAGCTACGGAAACTAGTGGGAGGTTAGTAATATATGTCTATGTTTTGATGTGTTTTTGCGACTGTTTACTATTCGAATGCTGTGCCTGGTAATATTGGCAGCAGATCAAAATTTAAGAGCACGTGGCTCATAAAATAATTTAGATTTAAAAGCTTGAATGGGTTTCGTTTATTTGTGTGTTCATTCGTTTATAGATGCAATCGAAATTCATATGCCATATTCAAATCAATTATTTATTGACGTTTTCAATTCCGAACAGCCGTAGGCCATAAAATCTTCCAAAAAATACCGAACACAGGTGTTTTTTTTTAATATATAGGTTTGTAGCGCATTATTACTTGAACTTTAGTTGAAATTAAGAAAACACTTCTATACGAGTACCCACAACTTTAATATGTTCAATACACCATAATAAAATTATCGCATGACATTTTATTATTTTGATCTTACCTTCTAACTAAAAAGTTCAAAATTCGAAAATGTGAATCTTGTGAATTTACTACGAAACTTTGTTGCCTTAGATAGGTAGTGATTCTGAAATAATAGCAAATAACAATTGAAAGTAAAGCAATATCAACTGCATTGCGATGTTTTTTAATAATTACATTTTCCTTGTATTCACGTGTTAGTTAGGTACCTACCATTACAAAATGTTCGTGTAAGTAATGACGCTATATTTGATTAATTTTGTATATCTATTATGTATGAAATGAACAAGCAACGAAAAATATACTGAAACTCATTCTCGAAGAAAACGGCTTTAGGAACGAATTAAAATCTATGGACAGATATATTTATTGCATTATACCTAAATTTATATCTGTCGCGGGACTGTATGTAAGTATAGTGTGGATTTTTAATAAAAATTCCTAGACGATACTCAAGTGTACAAGGCCCCAAATACCGTTATTTTAGCCGGTTTGCTTGTTATTTCGATTATATAATGCACAGATAAACCCTCCTATAACACATTTTACGTTCCTACAAAGCTCCGCGTTGTGCGAAACCGTGCTATTTGAGAAGTCAGTACAAAAAGGAGAGTAACTTTTCTGAATGAAACATCACAATGCCCTTACAATGCCTGTATGTATGTTTTAGCTATTATACATAAAAAATAAGCAGTATAAATTCGGCTATTCCCATATATTTTTTATTTATAGTGCATAATGTAATTTTCTAAATAATTTTAACCAAAAATCTCATCATGTTTTAGAAGTACCGAGAGGGTTTTGGAGATTTTTTGTTTTCGTGTTTAAGTGTAACTGTGTTGTAAAATACCGTGCTATAGGAGGGTACCTATATATTGTATCTTTAAGTCGAATATCACGCAAATGCTAATGAATATTTATATTAATCAAACTATATGTTAGGGTGATTAGATTTTTTTTCATTTTTATTCTTAAGGAGGAATGACGAGCTACAATAGTTTTAATCAAAGTAAGGTAATAAAACATATTGAGCACAAAAAATATATATTTCCCTCAGTCAACTCAGTAAAGTCATGTAAAAAAGGCAACGCTTGAATAACATAATATTATTATAACTTCATTCAATATCGTTTCTGTAATATATCATTTGTGTCCCCTGATTTAATGGTTTTTTTTTTGTATTACTTACTAATGAAAGAAGGCCGCGCTTCACAGTAATTCGAACATTTGTTAAAAGTACTCCTCGCGCTCTTCCTGCCGTTCGCAAGTCATACTATACCAGGAAACTTCCCCGAAGTGCCAAGAACAACTGCACAAAGTTCCAGTTCAATTTATGAAGTATTTTAGTTTTATTCATACCTACACATGTTCATTTCGAAGTGAGAACAACGCAATAAACACTTTATTTTGTAACAAATTTCAAAGTAAAGTACATAATATTTTCTTCGATTCGTAATCGCTTGAGCGGATGTCTATACTAATATTATAAAGAGGAAAGATTTGTTTGTTTCGAATAAGCTCCGAAACAACTGGACCGATTTGAAAAATTCTTTTTCCATTAGAAGCCGACATTGTCCCTGATGAACATAGGCTACTTTTTTTTTTTTTGTTTCTATTGTGTTTTAATGTTTCCGAAGCGAAGCGAGGGCGGGTCGCTAGTATTTTATAAGTTTACGTTTCTCTCGATTGATTTTCAGAACTGACATTTCGTTTCGAGTTCCGAGAACTTTGTAAACAATGGACTTTTATTAGGTATCAGTTTATGATTACATATCCATTAATATATTTCGCTTATGTCACTAGAAAAGCTGCAGATCACGTTTTAAAATATGCGTCTATTGCATTGAAGGTTAGCTTCAAAACAGAATGAAAGGGTCAATACGGTCCGAGCTTTGGTATGTCTAAGTTGTGTTTAGATGTTCTTTTTAGATAAATTCATATATGATAGTTCTACTTACATCTTTTTTTTAAATAAAAATATCCAAAATCACATTCAAAAGTAAAACTAGTCACAACGAGATTTACCACATAATAGACACATAAATATTACGCAACGATCGTTTTATGTAAATTAAGTAACTTGAGCCTGCTTTTATGTACAATGTAAAATATTGAGTCACTGCTTAGCATTTTCCAAATATTTAAAATTTCATAGTGCATCATCAGCATCTTGTATGACGTCACGCTTTGTGAACTCGACGAACCAGTTAGACAACTGGCACAGAATTCAAACCGTCACTGTACGTAGCATTAAGAATCGTGACATAATTACTGTTAATCTAATTTAGTGCCTAAATCATGATTTTAAAACTTCTTTATACCGTTTACACCATTACCAACCTATCTAATTAACACAGACGGATAGGCAACTCTAATTATGTTAAGCCGTTACCGCAACGCACACTGGTTTCGGTGGCTCTAGAATAATGCCTATTCCAATATTTAGTCCGAAAATGGCGTGGTAGATACCATGGCAGACATAGCAGGCAGACGGACTATGATACAAATCCGCCCCGTTCACTTGTTAAGTCACGAGTACAATTGCGTGATTTTTTCATCAATTTATTCTCTTTCAATTTAATTTTCTTAAAAAAAGATATAATTAATTGTTAATCGAGCGCTTACCATGATCGACTAGACGCAACGAAGGGCTTTTAATTATGGTTTAAGTTTTAATTACAGATTGTGCACTGTAAAATTTTAATACACCTAACACTTGCTTCGTCAGCCTTCAGTCCTTTATGACTATATTTTTGTGCGAAAAACCGCTGTGACGAAGATATTTGCCGCAATACTCTTACAACCTGATGAGGCATGGTATTGCTTGAATGACTTCAATCGATATTTTTGCATTTTTAAAGACTAAATGGGCATAATTATCATTGAAATACGACAACAGAATGTATGATCGAAAGTAGTGCAATATATGATATGCGATTGGAATGTGGTTACGTTGTGAGGCTGGACGCAGTGAAACCATACACAAGGCAAGAACGATAGCAGTGAGTCCACCGGTAACACGAAACCGTAGCCGCCATAAAGCTCAACATACGAACCTGCAAGCCCCGGGGCAATTTACAAACACTCCGGCAACCATGATTGTTTTGAAATTATACAACTTACAGAGCAAGCTTTTATCAATTACTTATAATCAACGTCTAGGAAATATGGATGCCCATAAAATTTGAACATTTTTAGTCTATTGTATTGCTCTCTCCCTCTGAAACGAAAACCGAATAGATACAAAAACCACAATTGCTGCATGCACTATAAGTTCCATGTGTATGTTAAAATGATTAGAAAGTGATATTTTCGTATTACCCTGTTTCCTCCTCCAAAACTGTATAATTTTATTATTATTTCGAACATATTTTTGATCACACATTTTTTCGTTAATACATAATTTGTTTCCTTTTCTAATGAAATATTGGATAGGGCAGCGGTAGCTATAGAGGGCATATAGTATGGAAACATTTACTGTCGTTATGGCCATGGTTTCCCCCCGGAAGGAAATGTATGGATACTTTTGTACGGATTAAATAGCCGAGATTATCTTAAATGTAGATGATGACGATAGCGAGAGTGTATAATAATTACACCTTAGCGTCGGTCCCACGAGTGCTGTTATATGCAAACACACCGAACTGACGACGCCTAGACCGGAGACGTAATTTTAAGAACTCTCAATCAGTGTAAACAGACACCGGACGAAATATAAAAAGGACTTCCATTGAATCTCATCTTTGTTTAGGTAACTTAGACAGTAAATTCAAGGTTATATTGACGTTAAGTATTTTAATGGTTGTGATTTTAGTAATCTAATTCTTGATTAACGATCCTATTTCAAAAACTTTATCGAACGAAAAACCTGAATAAGCAGAAAAAGTATTATAAATCACGATATTTTTGTCAAATGAATTAATTATGAATAAACATTTTCCAGTACTTACACATAGTTAAACTACCATATCCTTTCGATTACTGTGATTATTTGTAAAATCCGTATTAAAAGCTAATATGACGGCCAATGAAAGACTATCGGGAAACCCGGTCGATTTAAATTTCAGAACAATGAATGTCGGGAAGTCACCAGTTAAGAGTTAATTCAATAAAGTTTAAGAGAACAAGCGTTAGCGCACGTAGTTACTTCATTTTATGTACTTCATTTTACACATATTGAGCTATTTTATTTATTTATTAATTATTTCAGTTTTTTTTTTAAAACCTTAACATTTTGTTAGTAGTAATTACTTATAATCTATGTTAGTAACTTAAAAAATCTAACACATAACTATCATTATATACATTTTATACCATTACATTTTTATTTTTTTATTTTTTCTCCTTCCAAGTGCCTACTGCAAAGGCTATTGATCAGCAGTCCCTCGATCTTGCTCGATATGATTCTCAAAAGACTGTTGCCACTGTCACGAACTCGACGCAATAACGTTGCACTTCTTTTCCGCATTATTGCAAAGAAGTCAAGTTGAAACACTACATTTATTCTACTTAGTTCACGATTAAATATTATGATTCATTACATACTTATTGTTGTATTGTGTAAATGTTTTTATTGTAATTCTAGTCGATTTTACTAGCACAAGTTAAAAATAATAATTAAGATAAGTTAATTAATATGATCAAAAGACAAGAAACGATACGGAAACTGTACATTCCGAATAGACTCAAAGCGGTCACGACAGAGATAAAGTAACTGTTATCCAAATATTTATGCGCGATAAAACTCTTCGCTACAGATGTTTACCGCTAATGTAACGCGAATATTTAAATTATTGATTGATTTATTGTTCCCAACCTTCGTCAGTTTCAAATTCACTTCACTTACTCCGTTATCAGGCAGAAAATGTAATGAAATGTTTTTAAAGAACCAAGTTTCACTCGTCCAATTTACTTTATGAGCAGTGCGTACAAATTACGCATTAAATAGGCTACGTTTATCATTTAATTGACCTCAAGGTTTATAAGTTTAATTTTTGTGATGAGGTTACCTGAGTTAGTAACGCCACTTTAATATATTTCATTTTCATAATTAATTAGGCGTAAAAAAATCATTTTATTTAAAATCTATTTAGAAGAGAAAAATATTGAAAACTTAATAAAAGAAGACTATTTAAACGTCTTATTTGACCTTGTCAGAAGTATTATGTTGAATTTTTTTTTTATTTCGATTTTCAAAATGTAAAACTGGGGACATCAGCAATATAGTCATCATCAAAATATCAATCATAAAACAAATCTAAACGTTTTTTTTCCTACCTATGCTCTATGCTCTAATAGACTTGAGAGGCTATTTTAGCTTCTCCTTGACGTCTAGGTGAGCTCACGGGGCTCAAACCAGGAGTGTTGCTAACACTGGCCCTAGCAGGAGCAGTGCTTCGCAGAATCTACCACCGGATCGAAAACGCGACCCACTGAGAAGATCCGGCGAGAAACTCAGTGGGCTAACTAAACTTCTTAATGAAAGAGCACTATCGTATTTCCTCTGTACTGAGAAATCTCGAGAGCACATAGACCGCAAATGTCACCGATTGCAAATTTTGTAATTTACCTTCGATGCCAGCTCGCGCGAGGTAAACAAATGTGCAATCCTGAATAATTAAGCCTAGTACAAATTACTATTATTAGGTATCAAATAATGCGTTATAAACTTAAGTTTCTCGATCGAAAATGTTTAGACATGATTTCATGTGTCTATCAAATATTGACGGCGTTTTAGCGGGTGTTATCAAAGAATAAATTTTAATGTAAAATAACAAGTTATTACTCGAAATGTACATTAAAAGGGCCAACTCCGCAGCAAAGCAAAAGAAAGGCGTACATTGTTCTAGTATATAACAATAAAAACGCAAACTTGTTCGTGCACGTGAGTGTTCGTTCCGCATTATACCCTTTTCTTTCAAATTTAAAAGGAATGGGTGCGCGCCTTACTGCCCATGAAAGACTTAATTATACAATCCACTTTTTAAAAGGTTTTTTTCATAATTAGCACGCAAATCTTAGGAATTATTTTAACAAGTCACCTAATGTATTGAAAAATATTAATTTTAATAAAATAAACAAAAATACTAGAACACCTTCGAGCTTATCTTCAACAACTATTATTATGTAGTGATCTAATCAAGCTAATTTAATTTTATGTTAGAGCATGACGTAATCTCAATCGTAAATTCGTAACCAATGTTACTTACAAAGCGACCTTTTGAAAACAACGTTTTTAAAAGGAATTTTTTGGTCGGATTGAACGCTTTAACACTTCCACGGTCTCGAAATTTACATATATAAAGCAATACATGCCAATAATGTGAACCTATTCTTTGTTATGAAGAAGATAAATAATCGTAAAGATAGAAGTATAGATGTACAAGTTTAACTTTATTCGACCGGGAAAGACCACACGGACGAAATCGTGAGCGATAGAAAGACAAACAAATAACCTGTTTTATTATCTAGACACAGTCGTGAATACATTGCACACAATATTTAAAAGTAGCAAGATTGTAAATAAAGCAGTCAGGTTTTTTTTTGGTAAGTATAATTCATGATAAATATCGCTAATGGTTTAGTTCACCTTAAGCAGTTTTAAGAGTTTCTTTGGTATAAGCATTTTAATATTAATCGTACCGGTGGCCTCGGAGTTGGCTCTTTTAATTTACACTTAATTAAAAGGATTTTACTGACGTATAAAGTGGCAAGTTTGAAACCCAACTGGTGTTAAATGGTTACTGTGTACCACATACACGAGTCACAGCGTGAACGCCCAAAGTTAGGTCGGACGAATCAATTGAATTTTGTAACTGATATTTTACTTAAAAACAGCGCATTATTGCTTCACGACAGGAACAGAAAGGATGACGGTTCTTGCTCGTGCGGTGTTACAATACTTTCTACGATATAACTACCGTACATTAAACGAGTTCATCAATTTTATAACTCGATCTTCTTCCTTCGTAGTTTGTAATTAACATTTTTTTTATAAAATTAATTTATTAAATATAAAAATTTTTTTAAGATACTCCTGTAAAAAAAACTCTCCACGAGACAGGCAGTGCCTAGTGTGGAGAGTTTTTAGCAAACTGTTATGTGTAAATGTTTCAAGGTTAATAAATAAATTATTATTTAAATTATTAAAATTGATTCCAGCCGCCAGATCAATCCACTTTAATAATTTAATATCATTTAAATTATTTGAATGACTACCTGCTTCTCGCGGACAGGTAGGTGAGCTCACGAGCTCAACCTGAGAGAATTTGCTAACGCAGAAATTATCACTAGATCGGAATCGCGATCCACTGAAAAGATCCGGCAAGTAACTCTGTGGCTGCTTCAAACCACGGCATAATCCTTTAACTTATGAATAAACACGTCTTACTTAAACCACGAACGCAACAAAATTACCAATTTCCTGCTAACTCAAATATCACGCTAAGCGTCGACATGGAAAATACTAGGTACGCTCGAAACGGCCACAATACCGTGATTATTCTACGTGAACGGAAACACAGCGCGTAATTGCGTAAACAAACTCATTATTCATATTGCTAATCATTAACTACCGAGAAATGTGCTTTTAGGATGAATCATCGAAACAGCTCCCGGCCGTGCCAAAATATCATAGGATACGTTTAGAGATGCACTTGACGATCAAAAATAAAACTTTGTTAATTCAAAACCTATTGAATAGCATTCATACGTACCAATAGATTAATTTGCTGTGCGTAATTTAAATGCTGTAATTTAAATATCTATGTGTCTTAATACTATAAAAGTCAGCCAAATGTCAACATTTACAAACTTGAGTATAAAATCAATAAATTCAACAAAAGATGTCTTAAATTTTTGATACAACGAAGAGGACATGTTGTATTTGTTATTTTAGTTATGTGCTATTTGTTCTACACACACTTATCACTTTTTATTATTATTCTCATAATCCTCTCGCAGGTCTGCTGGAAGAGATTTTTTAAAGAAATAAGCAGTGCCTTTGTACATAATTTTCCTATTACTCTGTACTATGTCTTTTTTTTCTGTGTGTACATAAATAAATAAATAAAAATAAAGGACTACAGCAATAAAATAGAACGTACACCAGTTGTGTAGCTGTAGTAACAAACTAATTTAGAAAACAAACGAATATAGAAATGCAATAGAAACGTTTTCTTTTTAAAAAATATTAAGGTTTTAAAAGAAAATAAAGTTATTCTTTATTTAGAAATAAGAAATAATCCTTATATAATAATATTTGCGCTATAGTTATCCATTATGCCTTTTGGCCGATTTTTTCTGTTTTTAATGTATACCATGTTCTTTATTTTTTTACTAATAAAGTATACCTACTACTTAGTTAGTCTGAAAATCAATATAATTAAAATATAAAACCATTAATTGTAAACGTTTATAATTGCTTAAAGCGATTCCATGTAAGAAAATAAGTTAATTTCTTGTATCGACGCTATCCATTAAGACTGCAAGACTAAATTTAATGTGAATTATAAACTTGAAAATAACTAAAGATAAGTCACGTAACCTGTAAATTATAGTAGCATATAGGTCACTTAGTGTAGTTTCGCAATTCAAAACATGTGCCCTTATGTAAATAAACTAGGTAATTTTTAGAAAAATACTTCGCAACAATTTACATACTTAATTTAGCAAAAAAATAAACAGTCAGATGCTTGTTTTTTTTTTTGATCGCCGAAAAAGTAATAAAATTATTTGCTGCATAAAAGTTGATATCGATCGATTATTATTTAAAATAATTTGTAATCGTTTGAACAGAAGAAAAGAGGTCGTGCTGTCACGACTATCAAACGCGACGCTATCTCCCCCGATAGCCTTGCTAAAATCACACACTAGAACGTTTGCCCGCGAGCCGACCCGCCGACGTATCTGATAACGTGGCCCGATAACGATATACCTAGCTGACTCAGATCCACTTTATTACCTTTCGAACACGTAGTTTTATAACACTTTGAGAAACGACTACGGGATTTCCTAACATTTTTATAATTACTTAAAATAATAGTAAAAATTTTCGCGTAAAACCTGTATTGATAACAGACTCCGAATCAATTTCGTTGTGATTAATTTTATAAATCATAGTAAGTTAGAGATTAATGACATAATCAATGAAACATCTACGAAACTAAAATTACCGTGATGGTGCTATGATCGTGCAAATTGTGCTAATGAAACATATAACTCTTAACAAAGCCGTGTTCGCTAGTTTACATTGATCATTTATTAATGTAATTTACTATTTCAGGTAGTGCGTGATTGAAATGGTGACGTGATGAGTTTAGCATGCGTTGGACGACGTGGTGGCAGATTATTTTCGTGTTAAACACCTCCCTGGCACAGAGCAACACGGTAACCGTCTGCCAGGAGGATGATTGTAGCTGCGACTCATTCACGAGACTCATATGCAACTGCACCAGTGCAGACTCGGTATGCGATATTACTTGTTATTTACTAAATGTACTTTATTGTTTCTGCCAAATAGGCAATAGCTCAGGTCTTCGTGTTAGCGTTAGGTAATTCGATAAATATAATTACAGCTTAATGAAATAAATCTTTCAAAGCCATACATTGTGTTGGGGCTGAGAATGTCAAATCAATTGTTAAGTTGTTATCCTATCGTTTAAACACAAAAAATAGAGTCAGTATGCCATATACGAAACGTTAAATGAACTGAACTGAAATGAATTTTTCAAACAAAATTGTTTTTCAATACGAAACATGCCTAAAATTTACACCGATTCAAGTTTTATATTCAAACGCTCGCCGTGGTATTAATTCTTTGAACTGTGTTCCATGTTGCTCATTACAAGACAAAACTATTATACTTAGAAGTACTATGAGATTTTTATCTGTTGTATTGAATACCTAAAGTCATTTATAAGACATACTCACAACAAAGGAACGTAATATTTTTATTTCATATTTTTCCATAGGAGGTAACCCTAAGACCAGATGGCCCATACCGGGTACCATCCACCATCACAGCAATTTTTATCAACGGATGCGGACGAATATCATTCCTGTCGGATACCGTCCGAGATCTTATCAATCTACGGAACATCGAGATCAGAAATGTTCAACACGTTATCATCAATGAGAGAGCTTTGGCGTGGTTGCCGTTTCCGAGGGAAAATGAAATGAATCCAGGTCTCAGGATAACAATAGACAATTCAACGATTGATGAAATAGCGTCACACGCAATACAAGGGCGGTTTAACGACATCATAATCAGGAACAGCAAATTTGTTAATGCAAGACCTTTCGCGTTTTCTAGTCTTTTCGGTGTTAATAATGTAGAACTTACGAACAATGTGTACGAAAATATGGACATACAAGTCTTCAAAAAATTCTCAATGTTAAATTTCGTAATAAGCGGAGGTACCGTTAACGTTTTACCCAGTAGGTTTCTCTCTGACGTAGAAGTTACGAATCTTTTCCGCGTGGAAGGAGTTACCGCCAGATCCTTGTATAGTTTAACGTTCCTTGTTAGCTCACCAAAGAGGGTCCTTATCGAAAATAACAATATAGAAACAGTGGAAGGAGACGCCTTTCATATAGTCACAAGGGGACCCATAACTTTTAGAAATAATACTGTGACAAACTTGAAAAAGGGTGCCTTACTTGGATTCACAGTAGAATTGGAAGTAGCATCTGTGTCAGGAGCACAAGAATTATTGATTGACAATAATACGATAACGAATTTAAACCCATCATCGTTAATGTACAATCGCACTCGACTGAATCGGCGAGTGGACGGTTTAAACATAGACGTACCATGCAGTTGTGAACTAGCCGACGAATGGCGTAAAGCCCTTAAAGACGAAGGCGGAAATATTGCGTGTTGGTACGAACTAGAAAGATATTTTGTCTCTTTGCCGACTTACACCGACAGTAGGTGCGGTCCATTCAAGCAGAATTTCTGGATTTTTGTTGTTATTGGTATAGTATTAGCGTTAACTCTCGTAGCTATTGCGATATTTTTCATTGTAAGACATGAAAATGAAAAGAAAAAAAAGGTGCAGATAGTTATGCCAGATGGAAAGACTTACAGAGAGACTGAATTGCATATAGTAGTAGAAAGGGCCGAATTACTGACCACCGAATTATGATCTTATGATTTGTTAAACTGACGCTCCACGATTTTCAATAAATTAAATTCGTGACTGATGGCAACTACTTGGTCTAATAGGCAACTAATATATTTTGAAGTCGTTACGAAAATATTGATCGTTTTTTTTTTTATTTTATTTTTTTTGGATATGTGATTGTGTTAAACGATATGTAATCGATCGTAAGTTAAGTAGATCTGTGAATAGCATTAATCGTCTACCTCATCGTCAGTTTGAATAGTGCCAAGTTATTTAAACATCGACCAGTATTACCCGATGTAATAACGAATGTTTCAGTAATTTTAAATTACTTTGTAATAAATAAAATAAAACAATTTCAATCTTTTATTTATTTTTATCAACAGCTAAGTAACCACGCCTTGCGAATGTTTTTTGTTTAACTTCAAGTTGTTTATGCCAAAACTCATAGCATAAAGTTTATATCAAAACATGCACAGCGAACTGTTCATATTTACTTTGATGATTTACGTTCATACATACTTTAAGATTATCAGAAATCACAAAGATTTTCGTCATTTATCTTCGTCCACTTCTTACCGTCCGCTTTTGGTAAAAGTCACAATCATTCTAAATACAATACATATTTTGTAAAACACGTGACAATTCCCTAAATACATTCCCAGAACACAGCAAACTATTAATATGTGATACTGCTTTTGCGTTACTCCGCATAACTGTGTACAGATTAACGTAATTGAATACTGTTGACCTTTGTAAACAATCATTAAATTGCAGTGCGATTACACTAACACGCAGATAATGTGTACTTGTAAATCATTGTGGCTCATGAAGAACGACTGATCTCGCCGATGTTTAAGTAGATAAACAGATATAGTAATTATGATTATGAGTTATTTATTTACGTTAAAGCAAACAACGATCAGAATACGTCCATATAATAACTGGAACATATTCGACGCTTGAAAGGCAAACGTGACTAAACGACAATGCGTGAACTTTACAGTAGACTAATTTAAAGTTGAAATTAATTTAAAATATACCTGAGAAATACCTGAAAAAATTCTATTTTAACGAATCTAGCTGTAGGATTGAAATAATTTTAATAGACCTGGGAAAATATTTTTTTTGCGCATCGAATATCGTTATTGCCTATCATTTATGTACAAAGCAGTTGTTGTCGCTTAGTCACGTTTGCCTTTCAAGCGTCGAATTATATTAATAAACATGTATAAAAATTAAATTGCACTCTCGATAACTTACTGATTTGTAGCTAATATAAGCTACATATTTTTTAGCAGTTATAATACGCAAATATGCTACACAAAGAGAATACGAATGCGCATTAAATCTTGACTTTACCTGAACATGCATTATCTTATATTTACTATCAAATATATTTAGAAAACTCTGTCAGTTTAGTTAAGCAAATTTTCTGAAAATGGAATATGTCTTATCTACAGTAATACTTACACTTTACTTACCTTTGTAGTTTAACATACAAATAACATCAAATAAGATGACGTCCGCACAAGTATCTCGATGTTCGTCGATGTCAGAATCTTGCTTGCTAATAATAATAATACTACAATCAGCTATACCATAAGCTTTTCTCTTACTATGTACCTACATATGCAATTAAAAAAAACTGAGGTGTTGCTGTAATGCCAGTGAATTGCAGAAACTATATATATTGTGCTGTGACATTCAATAAAATATTATTTGTCGTGTACGACAGCTATGTTGGTATACCAAGAAAAAAAATCTCAAGTTTATCCATATTCATCCTAGCCATAATATGTAAGTAAATTAAAATTAAATATAAAGGTTTCAAATAATATATAACAAACATATTTTGAATAATTTATTTTTCAATTATTTTTCAACTGTGACGGATCCCTGAAAATCTGTTAGTATAAGTTAAGTAGCGGTTTGTTAATTTTATAAGTTATATTCGCGGCTGGAGCAGTGCCTAAATCAAAACACATCATAAATAAATGAAAAAAAAAAACATTACAAGATGCCGGCGAAATACGTTAAAAAATATTATCTTCAACATTTCGTTTCTATGTTATTCAGATTTTAATTCGTGATTCGTGATTCATTATTTTAGCAAGCTGTCTCACGATTTATTTATTAATTATTCTGATTTGCATAAAAAAAATTGCTTATCATTTACGATTTTAGTGTCGAGGTAATTTATATACAAAATAATCGCTTTAAAAAGTATCATCTACATCAGAATGATATCATTATATTAACACATCGTTGGCACTGCTCTTAGAAACTTAAAACAATTTTACGATGACGTTATACAGTTCATACAACACAAAGACACGCTACTTAAGGCGCAGATAAAATTTTATTGAAAATAATGTTAGTCTGTAGTATAAGTTAGTATAAGATAGCAAAGGAAAACGTAAATCAGTCGACCATAGGTGAGTGTAAAAGATTAACAAAGAATTATAAAATTTATGGAGACAAATTAATAGGGAAAAACATCCGATATAAGTTCTCAATACACACACTAAACTACTGCTATAATGCAATTTTAAAACACGCATGCAATACTGAAAATCTTAACATATAAAATACTATATATTATACAGAATGTGAAATAAAATTTGTAGCTGGCTTCAGCGTGAGAGAAAAACAATTTTCTATATTGATTTTTCGCTTGCCATTTATTTGTCTGGTGTCTTCTATTAAACAGCAGTACCTCTTATAAGAGATACTCGGTTACCCTTACACTCGGTTATATGTGTTTATGTTTGTTAGTCAAGACAAAGTTGTATGGAAAAAATACAGTGTGTTAAAGTCGTGATAAAAAAAGAATAAACATTAAAACTTAGTGCAGTTAATGAGTTTATAGAAACTTTTGTCAAGATGATCAGTTAAAGATATGAAATGTACAATACTTAAAATACTCAAAGCAAACTAATTCGTGTTTTATACTCACTGCTGAAGAGATTGGTCATCAAAAATTTGATGAACTGTTGGAAGTGAAGTCAGATCGAGTCCCCGGGATAGGAAAAGCGTTTCGCAAGCATCTTGGGGAGTTTCGTCCTCGCCTCCGGTAGGGTTGCCTCCTATCATTGCTTGAAGCTGTACTTCTAGTAGTGTTGCTGTTATAAAATTTACTTATTTCAATAAATTTGAAGTAGTCAATTTATAATTGGGATAAGTATTATTCCTTCAGATTTCAAGGTGAAGGGATCAATGTTATAGCCACCGGAACAGAAAAATATGCTGCAGTAAATGGACATTTGTTCACTATTATTCCGTATGCCTTTTAGTTTATTTTCTGACCATTCTTATGTTTGGTTTTGACAGTTTTACTAAAAAAAATTTTACTTTGGAAAACATACTGGTATACCTACAATGTGGCTTAGCTTACAAGATACACTTATGATTTAAAAAAAGATTTTCAACACGCTATTACTGGCTCGACCTGTTTCAATTCAACGGAATCTTTCATCATAACTTTCTCCGACTTTACACATCAATTTGTAAATTTGCAATCTTATCAAGGACCGATAGCTATACAATATTTTTTACTATAGCCTGACAACGAGGAGAAAAAAGTTTTATTTTATTTTAAGTTTTGCTTGCCATTAAAGCGTGATTTTTAAACTACACTTATTAATAACAACCGGGAACTGCTCATATTTTGCAACTTTACAAAACTCCACTGGACGTATCACGTGTTGCGTCTTTTGCCGTCATAATAATCGCCAAGCTATGGATAGATTATTCCGCATTAAACATCGTAGGTATGTTGTAATTGGTGTTCGGTTTCACTTGAATAATGGTTAAATAAATAATGTTAAATTTATTACATTTTAATGTGTTAAAAATTAATCATTAGAATTTCACGTACAGAGTGTATATTTCTTTTAATTGAATTATCGTATTGGAAGAATTTTAATAATTTACTATCGGTATTCAATTTCCTATTATGATAGTACATAAATAATTCATTAAATAAATAAAAAATTGATTTTACTAAGCAAACTTCATTCTTTACTCAATTTATATGGTAAAGCAACTTGGAAGTTATTTGCTATCTATCGGTCATGATATATATATGATTGGTATGCAAGTCAAGTGTGATTGCACAACGTGCAGGTGTGTACCACCACGCAACTTACCACATACGATACGGTCACTTAGCAAATGATTAGAAACAATGATTCATTACAAAAAAACACTGCGACTTAATAAATTTAATACATGACGATGCTACTAATTGCTGCGTGAATTGATTTACTAATACTGTTAGAAGTTTTATTTTATATTCTGGAGATACATATTTGGTTCGTCTTGTTGTTCGGTGACTCTAACTACGGTACCACGGAAGCCGGATTCGATTCCTGTAATTCGATGAATTTGGAACGCTTATTGTATAGCAACAAGGTCGAAGTATAACTGACACCGGAATAATGCATATACGACCTTTCAGTCTTATAACATCTAATAACGCATATACGACCTTTCAGACTTATAACATCTAATAACGCATATACATTTCAGACTTATTACATTTAATATCGCACATACGACCTTCCAGACTTATAACATCTAATAACGCATATACCACCTTTCAGTCTTATAACATCTAATAACCCATATACGACCTTTCAAAGTTATTACATCTAATAACGCATATACGACCTTTCAATCTTATAACATCTAATAACCCACATACGACCTTTCAGTCTTATAACATCTAATAACGAGTACATACCGAAACTCATCGGAGGTATCTCAAGATCGGGTGCGAGCAGTTTCGAAGCGCACGCCGCACCGGTGAACATGAGGTCCATCTCTAGGGCGACCAGACCTTGCTTCTGCGATGTCAAGTTGGAATCCTCGTAGCCAACGGCCAGACAACGAAAACCGAAACGGTTCTCTTCGCTAAAATAATCACAAAACTTATTTTATCACGTACAGTTACACGTGTTACTGACCTTATTGGCACTGGATGGACCGAACTGGGGTAGGTTCATCAAGTTGCATGTTCTACATGCTACTTGATAGGGCTGCCAGGGACGCAGTTGATAGAATTACTTAAATACTAACATAGCTCTTAAGTTATTTGTAATACTAACACACTATGAGAATATGATGACTTGAAATATTTTTTTATTTTTATTTGTTTTATTTTATAGAACTGGGATATACGATACGAAAATACCCTTTAATTTTGTTTTTTCATTTTGTTACGACTAACAAGATTCGGCGAGAATCTTAGTGGGTTATAATAGTTTTTCCATTGAGTCAACTTCAATACTATACAGTTAATTTAGAGTACTATATATAACGAAATGGAAATGTGGTGTTGGAGACGTCTCCTCAGAATTCCGTGGACCGCGCACCGTAACAACGTTTCGATCCTGAAAGAGCTCATCATCAAGGAGAGACTATCGTCAACAGTCCAAATACGAATCCTCAAGTTCTTCGTGCACATCACTAATAATGAGGACTCCATTGAGCGGTTGGTGGTGCAAGGGAAAGTCAAGGGCAAAAGATCTCCAACACGTTGGACCGACCTCATAAAATCTGTGACTCACTCCAACATAAATGATTGCTCTCACTCTGCGAAACATCGTGTCACATGGTGTCGCATCGCGAGAGCATCGGTATCGCAGGATTCGACTGATGCATGACCACAACCACTCTGACAAGAGCGTACGACTAGAAAAGTACAACGAAAACCTTCCTTGAAGTGGCAATTGCATCATCTTTCGAGGCAGTCTGATAAAATACGAGCTAACGCATCGATTATAAATTAGTAAGAGAGAAAAATACACATAGTATATCGATCGATTTCATTATCCTCAACATTCAGTCATTTCTTTTTTTGTAAGGACATTATATTAATTGCTTCTTAAATACTGTCGTTATATTATATGAAATCGCTTATTAAGCGATTTAGGAGTTTTTCCGTTGTTCAAAAATCATCTTCGGTTTTTTATTTTTTTTATTGCTTAGATTGGTGGGAAGCTCACAGCTCAAAGCTCAATCCTGGTGTTAAGTAATTACTGGAGCCCATAGATATCTACAACGTAAATACCGCCACCCACCTCGAAACATTAGTTCTAAGGTCTTAGTTTTTACAGCACAACGGCTTCCTCACCCTTGAGACTGAAACGCATTACTGCTTCACGGCAGAAATAGGCAGGTTGGTGGTACCTACCACCAGTATGATATTGATAACGTAATATAAACTTAGCGATACAATAATTAAAATATTACTATTAATAATAATTAAATGACATACAATAATTAATTTAATTACTGTATCGTTAATTAAATTTATAAATAGTTTATAGAAATCATCATTTATATGTTGTAAACTTACTTGTTAGCTTTATTGTATTCGGTGAGATAATCTGAGGCTGTTTCCAGTGAAAATATCACTTCGTTTCCCGGCACCAGCAACGACCTTTGCGGCCATTCAGTTGCTCTAAAAATTATCATACGTCGTTCATAACAATGAAAATATTTTGCAATATGTTTCAAAAAAACTCTTTTACTGCTAACGTAGACGTTATCGCTGCCTTTTCTGAGGCGTTTAACGAAAAGAATTGCAAATGCATCTTTGGTACCGATAAAAATACAACAATTTTATTATAAAGTAATTATGATGAAGTTTTTTTTTGTTTAGTCCTATATTCTAGATATATCTATATTTTAGATATATCGCATAAATATTTATTTGCTTTTGGACGACAAATCAAGTCCAATAATAATAATAATTTGGAACAAATCACGCGCGTTCATTCGGTTCCAAATTATGATTCCCTGTGTTATGGGTACCAAAGACTGACATACATACTGATTTACGTTTAAATATACCCAGATAAAGAGCAAACAAACCTGTATATCACATGAATGTTTGTCCGATGTGGGAATCGAACCCACGGCCCTGGGCGCGACAGTCAGAGGCGCTAACAACTGCTCCACCGAATCAGTCAATATATTTACTTACACGTTGGAGAGCTTAGGTGTGACGCTGACGTAAGTGCAGTTATATTGCATGCACGGGGCGTCCGTGTCAACTGCTTCTACGTAATCGTCAAAATCGCCTTCCGGCCCCAAATGTACTAGACGCTGCAAAATAGTATTACATTACAAAAATTGTAATTCTTCAAGCACAAGAGAGTCAATAGCGGTAGGTATTTTAGAAGCTATGTCAGCGTAACCCTAACGTGTAGGTGAGCTCTCGAGGCTCAAACCTGACGACGTGCTAACATTGGCTCTATTAAGAGCAGTGCTTCGCAGAATCTACCACCGGATCGGAAACGCGACCCACTAAGAAGATCCGGCGCGAAACTCAGTGGGCTGTGTCTATGGGCTGTGTCAGTAGGTCCTAACCGCTTCGCTGCGACCCTTAGCGTTGCCATTATCTATAAGTAATGATGATTTATCACCAGGTGAACTATACCTAAGCCGATCTCTCTTCAATGACTTATATTTCACTTATTTGTTTACACAAAACGATTATGATTCTTGATATGGGTTATTTCCGAAAAAAAAAACATAAATTAAATAAAACAACGAATTCTTCTGCATTTAAAATACAAGAGTACAATACTATTAATAGACCCCCTTCAAGAGCACATAACAATCACTACCACTCTGTCGAGAGTGAAGCGATGCTTTAATGCAAATGAAACTTCAATGTGCAGGTATCGCTGATGTGTATTTTTAAATTGCACGTAAATATTATATTTTAATTCTTTGCTAATCACTCGCACAACTGTAACGAATTTAACGACATCTCATATATCAGCAACAGATTTAGGGTTGTGAAGCGTGCCAATTAATTAGGCATGCGTATGCTAAAAAAAAAAACCCTACTCCTTCGGCAGTCAGGTAGAAAAATTGTCCATAGCCTTATAAAACTACAAAAGATAACTTCCCCTAGAGGATACATGGATAGATGCCGGAGTTGCTAGTTCGTGTCGTTTGTTCTCACCGACCGACTTTGGATCGTTCTAGTTTGAAGGTTTTTTTTTACATCCGACTTACATTTCAAGATCAACTGCGGCACTTTTTTTACATCGTCAATTACTAATGCGTACCCCAGTTTGTGCAAATTCAAAGATATCTAATACAAAACTAGCTTTTACCCGCGGCCGCGCCCGCTTGTCAAGGAAAAGTATCAGTATAGTTCTTGTGGAAATGAGATGTCTTTTCGGGATAAAAGTAGTCTACGTTACTCTCTTGATCTAATACTATTACTTAAAAAATGTCATGTCAATCCGTTCCTTATCCTATCCTATCCTATCTTATTATCATATCCTATTTCGACATAAAAAAGGACAAACTAACAAACTTGAACATTTCAAATATTAGTATAGTATAGATATGATACCTTCTTAAACGGTATATCGGTACGAGGCTCTTCAGTACAATGACACTTGTGTTTCGGTGCTCCAGCCACAGCGAATACAGTGAGCGTGTCTTCGGGCTGAGCTGTTATACTCCTCGGATCCATCTCCAATACAATCCACGACACCGTAGTCGGAAACAGCACTCTAAAGGATAAATTCAAATTCGATCTTGGTACGGGATCGTTTTTTTCTTTATTGTCTTAATAGGCAGAAGTAAATGCGATTTTTTTGTGTTTCCACATGGTCATTGTTAGAGGCAGATCTGTGACGTTGCACACCGTAAAATGTACGCGTTCTGTCCGATTTGAAGAAGACACGGTAGCACTTAGGAACAGTACATAAGCCGCATTTAGACATGATTTTGTAGATTTATCCAGTAATAAAAAAGTACTTCTTATGTAATATAGAATTTCTCAATTAAGTAGCCACCGTTCCACCGTAGACCGTAGATATAGATATAAAGAGGTGATAATCATTGCATTTAATAATATTGAAAAAATAATTATTAAGTTGGTCGTTTAAAGTACCTTATCAAATCAAACATTTAAAATGTTAACATAATTATATTATATAATTATATTATATATATAATAGATTCAAAGTAAAAATATTAACAAAATTTAAGCACGTCGAAAAACCCGCAACGAAATATAGAGCTCATTAACCGAAAGAAGCGGGTAGAAAAAAAAAGGTTGGCAAACCTTCGTTTTTTATAAGTGTGCAATTGTTCGTGTAAGCCTTACCTACCTTACCTACCTTAATGATAGCTTTAAAGGTAAGTTTTATGAAAGTTATTGGTAGCGTCGTCTCAAACGCAACCAACCTTTTTCAAGCATCATACTTTAAAGTGACGATTAGTTTAGATTTTAAATTTCGTATCCTAAAGATTCTCGATACAGAATTCATCCTAAAGAGTCAGCCCGCCAGACTTATTTAATACGCATATAACGAAATTTGTGGTCCTATGATATTCTATACGAGGGCGGCACTGAAAATTACTTGAATTAACGAAGTGACACAACATTACTATTTAAAAATGTATTTATTGCTTTTTGAAGTATTCTCCGCGAAATTTGACACTTTTTTCCATACGATGGAACCAATCATTGAAGCAGCCATTCCATTCGGAAGTTGGGGTCTCCAAAATGGCCGTTTTGTAGGCGTCCACAGTTTCTTCAGGTGATGAAAATCTCTGTCCACGCAATTTATTCTTTATTTTAGGGAAAGTATAGAAATCATTAGGGCTTAGGTCGGGGCTGTACGGCGGATGGTCTAATAATTCTATGTTTTCTTGCACTAAAAACTCTTTTGTTCTGTGCGCGGTGTGAGAACTCGCATTGTCGTGATGGAGGATGATGCGGCGGTTGCAGTTCTTTTTACGGAGTTCAGAAACGACCTGTGGCAAACAAATGCTAGCATACCATTCTGCATTAACCGTTCTTTGTCCCTCAAGAGGAATAGTCGTAACATGGCTGGTTTTGGAGACAAACGTGGCCATCATTTTTTTTGCAACACTCCGTGAACGAACAATTTTTGTTGGCTTTAACTCATTTTCGAACACCCAAACTCGTGACTGGTTTTTTGTTTCGGGTTCGTACGCGTATATCCAGGATTCGTCACCTGATACAATGTTGTATACAGCATTTGAGGATCCTGCGTGGAATCTTTCGAGAGTTCTGACGCACCAAGTAACGCGAGCCGCTTTTTGCTCTTCACAGAGCGAATGCGGTATCCATCGGGAAAACAACTTTTTTACACCTAATTGTTCATGCAAGATTATTTGTATTTGACTCATGCCAATGTCTAAAGTTGCCTGAATTTCGCGGTATGTCACATGTCGATCTTCCTCAATCAGCTTACGCACAGCATCAACGTTTTCTTGGGTGACTGCAGTTTTTGGACGACCTTGACGGGGATCATCACTGAGCTTGACACGACCACGTTGAAACTCAGCAAACCAGCGATAAATTGTGGTTTTGGATGGGGCTTCATCACCAAATGCAGAAATCATCCGGTCAACACACTGTTTTTGTGTTAAACCACTTCGAAAGTCATAATAAATCATCGCTCTTGAATTTTCTCGAGTCAATTCCATTTTCTCAACGACTAAACAAGTTGGACAAAACCTCGTGACAAGACCGAGAATCTTTTTTTAAATAAATAAATGGTATTCGATTTTTAAAACCAAGGAGTTTTCAATTAAAAAGATTTTAATATGACAGGAACAGTGGAAATATTCCATTCCCGATACTTTTAGTGCAGCCTAGGTATAGGGGTGAATTGTGGGACTATAAATTAGTCCCGATGCTATCAAATATCGGCCGACCTAATCCCGGCTTAACGTCGTTATAAAACCAATATCTGCTATGCGCTACCCAATTAATCATAATTGTTTTTATTGCGTAGGTTGGTGAACATGCTGATAACTCATGGTGTTCAGTTACCAGAACCCATAAACATGACAGCCTCAATGCCGCCAAGCACTCTGTGAAATGTGGTCGAAACCTCAATCGTATTGTACGATTGTGCCACCATACAAACTCAAGTCTGTTTCGCGATCGAACTGTGTGGTGGTAGTACATAGTTGTTTTTTTTTTTAAATTAATGCTTATAAGGGTGGACGAGCTCACAGCCCACCTGGTGTTAAGTGGTTACTGGAGCCCATAGATATCTACAATGTAAATGCGCCACCCACCTTGAGATATAAGTTCTAAGGTCTCAAGTATAGTTACAACGGCTGCCCCGCCCTTCAAACCGAAACGCATTACTGCTTCACAGCAGAAATAGGAGGCAGGGTGGTGGTACCTACCCGTGCGGACTCACAAGAGGTCCTACCACCGTTTGTGCAAACTTCATTTGTTTTATCACCAGTAAACCCCAGTTATCGATCGCAATACCCCAGTATAATACTCAGAGAATGCTGCTGCCCATTCTCCGGTAAATTTCTAAGTGACCTTACACGACTCTCATAAAAACAGATGGTACACAACCGAAACGTCAAAATCTCCAAAAAGTCCTCTTATCAGGTATTGCTTTTACGACGACAACAAATTAAATTTAGTCCAATATTGTGACGCTTTTAAAAACTCAATAATATCTGTTTATAGTAGAATCTGAAGTCGTCGTGGCCTAAAGGATAAGACGTCCGGTGCATTCGTGTGTAGCGATGAAATGGTGTTCGAATCCCGCAGGCGGGTACCAATTTTTCTAATGAAATACGTACTCAACAAATGTTCACGTTTGGCTTCCACGGTGAAGGAATAACATCGTGTAGTAAAAATCAGATTCGCAAGTTATAATTTGCGTAATTACTGGTGGTAGGAACTCTTCTGAGTCCGCACGGGTAGGTACCACCACCCCGTCTATTTCTGCCGTGAAGCAGTAATGCGTTTCGGTTTGAAGGGTGGGACAGCCGTTGTAACTATACTGAGACCTTAGAACTTATATCTCAAAGTGGGTGACGCATTTACGTTGTAGATGTCTATGGGCTCCAGTAACCACTTAACACCAGGTGGGCTGTGAGCTCGTCCATCCATCTAAGCAATAAAAAAAAACAAAAAAGGCCAAGCCATCAAGAAAATCGTATCTCACAAGTTCTAATACAAATATTTAGATATGTACCGCTTTTATTGCGAACATTCGGTATTCTACTGCGCCATTGCATTGTTATTCCTCACCTCATGTTGGTGACAGTCGCCTGCTTGTATGGGTGCTCACTTTCGACCCAACTGTAGTATTGGGCCGCGGTCGTGTTTATATTGGTCTCCTCCACGGAAGGCACGAGTAGATTCATAGCACCCACGTGTGGTAAAAGTTTCCGGATCATTTCCAATATTTTGATTACGCTCTGCGAGAAATTTAATCTAGGTCAAAACCTACAGGACTAAAACTTTCAGCCTGCAGCGCTATGATCACACGTTTCGGTTCGAATATTAGAACAATTCAAATCAAACAAATAAAAAAAATCCGAATAGGAGGTGATTAGCGACATCCACTCTGTGACCAGTCCAGTCTCCGGCAGGTAACCGCTTTAAATTTGATATTAATTGTAATTAATATATTTCAAAACGGGAGCTCAATTTATATCAGACAATCTGTTACGAAAAAATGTGGGCTTCTCGTGCTTCTAACTATAGCCATTCTAATAAAACGGTATAAATTTTACATAATAATATTATGTACATATCGAGGGGTGAAAGGATATTTGTTGTAAGCGACATTTTTGAAACTTTACAGGAGAGCCATTTAAAGAAAAAAAAAAAAAAAAACTTCTTCAGCTATTTGAAGAGAGTAAACATAATTGAAGTTCGATTAAAAACATCGAATTGTTGATGCTAATACAAAATTAAACGGACCTTTATTTACAAAGATAAATTTCGCGTACTAAGCGAAATTTCGCTTAAACCAAGCAGCCTGTCACCACTCGATTTAGTCTTATACATTTAATTAATTCAAATCGAAATAGTCGCTTTCACTTATTAATACGATTAATAAAATGCAAAAATGAAAAACAATACTTTATTATTTGTATATTAAAATTTTGCAAATCAAATCAATCGCGTACTTACAATTGAGATATTACATATACCTTTGGATCGTCAAGTCCATCCAGGCTGGCCAGAGTATAGGGTATGAGTGTATTGATAGCTGGCGATTGTTGCAGCACAGAGGCATTCCTCTTGAGATCCTCGGCCGTAAGCTCATTGCGCAAAGTACAAAACAGCTCCGAGCCCCTCTCCATTACTAAGGACGCCACTCGTAATGTTATAGTACGAAGGGCGGTGACCAGAGAGTCAGTACTCTCCGAGCTGCAGAGCGAAGTTGTAGACGAACGCCTGAATAATAAAATTGGTTTAAGCATTCACCACTTTTTTTTATTTATTTTTTTAAATCCTACCTCTGCTGATAGCCTTGAGAGGCTATTTCAGCTTTACCTTACATGTAAGTGAGCTCACGAGGCTCAAACCAGAGTGTTGCTAACACTAACCCTAGCAAGAGCAGTGCTTCGCAGAATCTACCACCGGATCGGAAACGCGACCCACTGAGAAGATCCGGCGAGAAACTCAGTGGGCTGTGTCTATGGGTTAGTTCGCTCGTCGAGCCCTTCGTCGCAAGCGACGGGTTCGACGAGGACGGTGACCGGTGCTTGTGGTGCCTAAAAGCACCGTTAATGGATCGGGAGGATCCGTAATGACATGCTTTGGGCGACGTCAACTGTTTACCATTCGATCTACAGGATCGGGTATGCATTCACCACGAGCCCCGAGATTGTAATTACGATTTGTACGTAAAGAATCAACTTACGAATAGTAAACGAGGCAAGGTATCTGTCCTCGAGCCAGAGTAGTTCCATTGAAGCTTAGAGAGCAAGAAGCAAAACGGAAGGTTGTTCCGTCAGGGCCCTTCACCGAAGGAAGACCGCAGTCACCATTGGCCGTTCGACCACCATGATTACATAGTCGTATAGCGTAACGAATCTCTTCCTAAAACAATAAAAAAATACATATTTTTATATCACGTACCATCGCATGCTGCATTGTGTTAGGGAATTCAATAATACCCTAAAATACATTCCGAGGTAAAAAAAAATTTTTTTTGTTGTTGCTTAGTTAGGCGATCTCTCGGCCCACCCTGGTGTTAAGTGGTCACCGGAGCCCATAGACATCTACATATATCACTCACTATAGTTACAACGGCTGCCCCACCCTTCAAACCAAAACGCGTTATTGCTTCACGACAGAAATAAGCCGGGTGGTAACACCTACCCGTGTGGACCCACAATACGTCCTATCAACACTGAAATAATATAATAAGTTATAATATAATGTAGGAGATAATATAATCAATTACTTTCAAAAGTATTGGGCGGTCAAATTTCAACTGCACCATATCGTGCTGACACTCGGCTCCACTGAAAGCGCCGTGAGCAACTTCGACGCTAACCCAACAATGAGCAGGATTCATTTCTTCCGGGGACGACCGTGACTGCTGTAAAATATACTTAGTTTCAAAAAGTTACTCTCAAATTTACGTGACCAGTGTGCTTAGTTCGAGTTTTTAACGCTCTCGATACCGATAACGTTTGCCTACGTTTGCCGCTAGGGGCGCTGTTCCAACTGCATACAAAATCGAGTTAACTTTTACGGTATCGAAAACGTTAAAGAAGTCGCACTAAGCACACAGACTAAATACGGTGTGCTACAAACCCTGACGTCGTTCAGCAGCTCGATCGAGTATTCGTAGTTACCGGGGCCGCCGTAAACGCAAACCCCGACCAACATAACGCCGGACCGATCGACGGTAAAGCATATAGCATCCGGACTTCCGTTGCCGGTGTTCCAGGCGCGCGACTGATTGACGCGCATAAAACGCGAAGGCGTCACTAAGTGTTTCACCGAACTAGAGTCCACGTCGTCCTGAACAAATTCATAAATTTGTATGAATATACCTTTTCCATATATATGGACTTTAACAGGTTTTTTTTATTGCTTAGGTGGGTGGTTATGTTAGGTGGTCACTGGAGCCCATAGACATCTATCTACAACGTAAATGCCGCCACCTGCCTTGAGACATGACTTCTAAAGTATCCGTGTTTATAGTAAAACGGCTGCCCCGCTCTTCAAACCGAAACGCAATACTGCTGCTTCACGGCAGATATAGGCGTGGTGGTGGTACCTACCCGTGCAGACTCACAAGACGTCCTCACCAGTAAAAACTAGGGATTGTGTAATTTCAAAACTATTCTAACATTATGTATTTCTATATTTTACGTTTTACATTTGATAAAAAAATATCTTATAATAATACTGACCCTAATATTGGCAGTGCTGTGGGTAAGTTCGGCGACTATTCTGACGGTAAGTTTGCAGCAAAACTCGGCGAGTCGTTCGTGTTGCTTGATCTCGCCGTGATCGTGAGGCTGGTTGCAAGGACGCGTCATCATCTGACGCTTGATCGGAAGAAGTACAATATCGAGTAGTTTGGTAATCACATCCAACAGATGCCAGTCGCTGAAGTTCTGCTTCGTTTCAGTCGTCTCTTGAAACTATAATTAAAAAAATATATATGTTTTAAAAAAATTAATAAGCTCCAACACCTTGTCAATGTGATATTTATTCATTAAGTCGGTTACCTTCGGTGATTCCATATTTCCCGTTCTGGGCGGAATAGGAGGTGGCTTCTGGGCGTACGATGATCTAGGTACGGTCGCCGATTTCAATGGCATCTCTTTGATAACCTAAAAGTATGCATCGTAATACAGAATAATTGCTTTTAATGCGTATATGTTCTAAAATAACAAAAGATATTAATTTGTAAGAATAAAAAATTATTGCGCAAAAATGTTGATAGGCATCGCTTAGTTTCTTACCACTTTACTATCGGGGCGCTTATTCTCATGCGTTATGAGATAATTTTGAGTGACGGGAACTATGTATTGCAGAACATCTCGCAGACTCCTTGATACACACATCGCGGCACAAGTAGCCGTCAGCTCACGAATTTGGGCAGGAGGCACTGTGCCCTCCTGAACAATTAAAATATTAAAAATAAAAAAAACAATCACTCATAATCAAGTCATCAGATTATCAGTTATAGATTTTGTTATATACCTTTACATAAAATAGCAGGCTGCACATGTGGTTCCATTTTAAAGTGGGCGTCGGAAAGAATGCGTGAAAACAGGCAGTGACCGTGTCGTGTGCCTCATTGAAAACTGAATGCATCAGCTCCAACGCAAACTGAACATAGCAAACTCGACTAGACCTAATCCTGCCCACTCGTCTTGGGATCCGAGAGCAAGTTGGGGTACAATCGGCCATTATCATTTGTATTAAATTCCTCACTTCTCCTATGGATTCAAAGTATGACATATACTCGTGCGAATTGCGTTTTCTGTTGTTTTGAGGGTATATTTCGTTGATGTAGAACTTCACGAGTCTCAGACAAGACCTCACCACGTACACTAATCGCTTTTGCTGCTTCATCAACAGCAGTTTTTGGTAGGTAATAGGAATCTGTCCGTTCGTGTCCAAAATGAATTCTTTTAAAGATGCCCATCCCCAAGTTAATAGTGATATTAAAGATCTGAAGCACGGCACTGTAACTTTCCTTGATATATTTTTACTGAGAGGAATTATTGGTTCTCCCGGGTCGGTAATCCTCATTGGAAGATTATGATCGGGCGTTGCAATATTGTACAGGAGGCACGGTATCTGCCCAGCATTAACGTCGGTACCGTTGTTCGATTTCTTTGAGGATTTGAAATGGAAACCGACTTCATCATTTATTACCATCGCTTGTCCCGAAGAACCACAGTCCGATGATGGACCGTTCATGCAAGCCCACGCCAAATACCATCGGTTTGCCTGCAAATTTTTAAATGATCACTTAACACAAGTACTGGTTATTTTAAATCAAATACTTGTAACTCACTGGCGATTGTATTTTTTTTTTTTTTATTGCTTAGATGGGAAGACGAGCTCACAGTCCACCTGGTGTTATGTGGTTACTGGAGCCCATAGACATCTACAACGTAAATGCGCCACCCACCCTGAGATATAAGTTCTAAGGTCTCAAGTATAGTTACAACGGCTCCCCCACCCTTCAAACCGAAACGCATTACTGCTTCACGGCAGAAATAGGCAGGGTGGTCGTACCTACCCACGCGGACTCACAAGAGGTCCTACCACCAGTAATTACGCAAATTATAATTTTGCGTATTTTATTTTATTACACGATATTATTCCTTCACCGTGGAAGTCAATTGTGAAATATTTAGTAAGACCTTAATACTCACAACTATTGGTACTGGTGTTTCGAACAGTACCGGGAAACGATCCCTCGGCGCGCACTCGAATACAATTTCGTCGCTCTCGGCTAACAATTCACCATCAGCCTCTTGATCTCCGCCGTCAAGTCCAATGTCATATAACTTTATCTTCGCAGTGTAATCCCCACGACCCCCAAACAGCCCATAACCGCCTAAGAAAATAAGTCATGTAGCATCTCAATGATAACTCGAGCCCTGAAGCTCGGTATCTTACCCTTGCAAGGCCCTCGTGACCATCAAACGCTTATACTTATATTGAATAGCATCGTCATTTAAAATGTCTGCCTAATCAACTGCTTAACCGGATACCTTGCCATAAGTATCGGTGACCAACCTAAACAGTTACGGTTGAATGAATTCATTTTATAACCATAGATAGTATACAGATGAGCATTCCATCTGGTCAAGTCTCCGTTGCATTTGAAAACCTACTGTCCTACCTTCGAACCAGGAATCACAATCACTTTTGTGGTGGAACACACGGTACTGTGATTTCATACCAAACTTGGAATGGCCTGCCACGAAATATGTTTTTTTTTTTTGATTTCGTACACAAAGATCGATGTCGAAAATATAATTTATTAAATAGGAGTAGACGAGATAGTATATAACCTTCTAATAATACCTTCTAATTTTTTTTTTCGTAAAGTATAATCGTAAAGACTTGATCAAAAGGATAAAAGTGACAGCTGGGGGTTGGGGATCAGGGGATTTTTTTACAGCCTATGAATTTAATAATCAATCCAGATTTTACATCAGTCATGATGCAAAGTTTAATCGATCGAAGTGATAGAACCGTAGTTATTGTCCATGATTGCTGGCTCGACGATCGTGGCTTAGTCCTGGTATTTAATATATTTAAGTATTTATTTAACGGTATGTACCTAAGTAAATAATTGTTTCTTGGAGCCTGATAAGCGTGTGAGATTTTTCTCAGATTATTTATTCATTATACCTAGCTATTAAAAATATTGAAACAATACCAAGAGTTTTCTGTAACACATTTTTTTTCTGCTCATTAAAACTTTACAGATTTATGTTTCCGAAAATTATTACGAGTATACTTGATATTAGTTCTCAAATCTAACAAATATTCATTTCATTTTGTAGCAATGCTCACATAACGGGGGTACGTGATCGCACCAAACACTCACAAGCTCAACCTGGGTATTACAATGGTAAAGCAAAATTATTTTCATGTGCACAAAATACTTTGCTTACCTCTTTGACCTTTGACGAACTATAAAACCGACACTTACCACATTTCTTTGTCTTTGGAACGTTTAAATTTTGAAATAATTTTATCATAACATAATACGAATTTTTACTAATGAAACAAAATTCCATGCTTTCATTGTTGACCAGAATTCATGAGTCATTGCATTCTTTATCACTTACCTTTTGTTAATCAACCAAATAATAATTGAATCGCAATGTAGTAGTAGTGTGTGCTAAGTTAATGCAGCTTAAAGCTTTTCCTTATTAGATATTAGTAGGATAAATCATCAAATAGCGTTGTACAAAGCTTGGCAGATTGATCGGTAATGCTTCATAGCTTATGATGAAGGGATATTTTATAGTTCCCCCCCAACAAATGTAAAGCTTAAATGTTGCTTGTCAAAATGATAAAATGGTAGCACCTTCGTATTATGATTTAGGTAAGCTAAAAGTGCTTTAAAATAACCAAAAATTTGTGTAATTCAACCCGTTTAGTACCTAGCAATATATCGGTGTCGCACATAAACCGTATAGCTTCAACGGAATGTCCAGAGTATCCCCACCCTCCGCCGTGGCTCTCGAAACGGTTCACGGTGAGGAAGTCCTCTTTCATGGACGCCTCTGGAGCAGACGCGTTGTCTCGTTTACACTCCACTTGACTCAGCCTGACGTCAAATTGCAATCTATATATTAATAAAATTAAGTCAACTAAAGCATCTACTTGCCAAACACTATACTACTGAAAACGGTATGCAAAAACTGTGATTTATGATTGTGACTTGTTGCATGACGTAGGTATTAACGATGACTTCGTAGAGCCTTTATGTGTCTAGCTTAAAGTAGGGTAAAAACTTGCAATAAAACCGTTCGAGAGTGCGGGAATCGGTCATCTATTAAAAAAAAATCATTAGAAAATCTAAGCAAACCAATACAATACTTACAAAATGCATATAAACATGAGAATGGTTTCATATCAGTGGCCATGAAGAGCTAATTAAAATTCAACGAAATCAATCAAAACAATGTCATCCAAAAACTATTTTCAAAATGAATGACCATCGAAAATTATTCTATGAAATCTTGCTAATAGTGCGTTACTGTTATTTCTACATAGTCATTTCTGTTATTATTTCAGCTAAGCCTAGTAGCGTAAAACCGTTGCAGGATAAAACTTAGGATAAAACACACACTTACTTGTTATCGTGTGCATAGTTCAGGGAGTCGAGACACGCGAGCAGATGCAGGACCGCGTGCATTCGTGTGATTGAACACTTTGGCGCACACGGTATAGCCAGCTCTTGGCTCAGAACCGACATGTTCACTAGAGCCACGATATCGGTCGGCTTCTCTTCATTACTGCATGTCACTTCGAAACTCTCCAAGTTCTTGAAATCTTCCAAGCGCCTCATGTTTCCGCAGCTCGGATAATCGAAATCATTGTCGTCATCGTAACCGTCAGGGTCATTGTTGCAGCACCTCTGTATCTTGTGCGCATCGAATGCTAGTATGTTGTAACATCTTATCACTTGCACCTGAGGATGGTAGCACCACAGGACATCGTAAAGCGGATCGAGGCACGCGAGTGTGTTTACAAAGTCGACTTGTTCTGAACCTGTCCAAGCATTACAAGTTCCGTCGTTCTTATTGATGGTCAGACATTTAAATGTGTGCTCCGGGCGATTCGGAAGAATCACTGTAATAAACGTTAATGTTTACCATTCGCCGAACTATGAGAGATCAAATCTAATTTAAATACAATACTTACGAATACAGTTATTGTTGGAAGTAATGGTCGAGCTGAAAAGCGTATCGGTTTTGATGAGAGCTTGAGAGATTTGCACGAATGTTTGGTCCCCTGAAGCCGAAATCCAAACGGCCTTGCATGAATACCGCGGACCCAGTCGGGGTACTCTCCCTGGGGTAGCGTACCATATCAGACCTCTCTCCGAGCGAGGCGCGTCGTCATCGCAAGGACGACCGAGTGACCCTTTCTGAATACGAACAACAATAATCATAACAACACAGAAAATAAATATATTACGACAAATTTCTCAAAGCGAAACTAACCTGATAACTGCCAAAAGTGAAAAGTTCTCCATCTCTAGTCAGGACAGCAGTGTGATTACTGCCAGCCGCGATGGCTGAAGCTTTAGGTACCTTTACTCGGATTATTCGATGATGTGTTGATATATCGCCTGCGCCCAACTGACCAAACTGGTTTGAGCCGAATGTCAAGACTTCACCTAATAACGAAATGCCTATTTATTATACAAACATCAATCTATGGGATAGATGTTGTAAATGTATAATAGATAACCCTTTGAAAACACGGTAGATATGTTCCTACAGTCCCGTGTTGTGCGAAACCGTGCTATGAGACTAAAAGCCAGTATAAAAAGAGAGAGAGTAATTTTTCTGAATGAAACATTTCAATTATGCCTGTATGTATTTTTTTACCTATTATATATAGAAAATAAACATTAAAATTTCCGTTATTCCCATATATTGTGTGTTCATAGTGCATAATGTAATTTACTAAATAATTTGAAACAAAAATCTCGTTATCGTATTGTAGAAGTACCGTATTAAAAGAAAGTTTTAGGGACTTTTTCTTTTCGTGTTAGAGTGAAACCCTGTTATAAAATGGGTATTTTACAAGATTGTTATAGGGTTATCTGTAGATATTACGAAAATAGTCGAATTGGTATTACAGATTTTGTCAACATAGAATGTGCAGGCAAAATCTACCTTTGCTGCACGGTCTCAGAGGTATTCCTCAGCAAAACTCACCATGTTCGGTGAGTAGCACAGTATGATGAAGCCCACACGCAACGGCCGCGACGCGGTGTCCTCCGGGCACAGCCACGCGAGCAGGCGGAAGACAACTCACTTTGAAGCTGGTGTCTCTATCGTCTAGACCGCTTGAATGTCCCTCGTATTGCGTATACCTCGATGGCTCCGGGTCTAAGGTAAATATTACTAGTTAAGCCGCACAGCCAAGACTTTCGCTAAATAAATGGATTGCAGGAATTCAGTATTTTAAATAAAACTTTATTTTCATAACAATAATGAATTTATGACATAGTTAACAAGGTTATCTCTTGTAACCGTTGAAGAGCAACCTTTCGTTCCTCAGCCAAAATCTACTATAAAAATTTCGATGAGCTTGCAATTACACTGGTATTAACAACCTCGCCATCGAACCAAAGAATTACAAATTTAAATAGCGCATAGAAAAGACAAGAGGTTTTTAAATAATAAATAAGAAACAACACTCGAAAAGCAACACAAAAATAATTTATCGCACATTTATGTACTGATATCAATACCATTCTTAGCTTCTGCTGCGGTCGATGTCTCGGCGTCCGCGTCGTCGTCGGCGTCCGAGACACGCTCGGTACATTCGGCGCGTCCGGCCGCGGCAAACGCGTCCGCACATCGACGGCAAATTCCACAAACGCTGCAGCCGCTATCGCCTTCACCGCACCCACACTTTCTACACAAATTTTAAGCAAATTTACTATTTTGTCAAATTCCAGGATTCGGTAACGAAAACGATCGCGTTGATAACTTACTCGCCGTCACTTTACTTTTTGGCGGGGACGCGAGGAGTAAAGTTGTGTGATTTTGTTTTATTTTGTCTATTTAGAGTTTCTTCGGGTTTAAATGTGTAATAACGGTGGTTTATTAACTGTTTAATATCTGTGAAAGTGCACAATTGCGGGAAAATGAAACAAAGCCGCTGGACGTAACTTCTGACCGCCATTTTACTGAGATTATATATTTCACCCCATATCATCTCATCTCATTTTATTTTATTTCATCCCAGTTGATTAATGTCCTAAATTAATGATTTTCATTCCATTTCATTTCGCTCCATATTATATTTTTTCATAAAATTAAGAAATATATTAAAATAAGACATGACTTAAAGGTCTTAGTTACCAGGTCATAAAATCCCTTAAAAAAAACTTACTCTCCGGGCACTCTGTTTGGTAAATGAGAGCAATGGCACGCATTAGAGAATCCCGTGCACTCGCAGCAGAGCACGCACACGCGACAATAGTCCGTCGTCCAGCTATGCGGCGTCTGGCATATGCGGGCTTCGTCTTTGTTCTCGTCATGATGACGAGAATGAGACGGTTCTAAACAAAACAATACGCTATATAAAACTTTAATAGCAAAGACATAACAATTCGATATTTAAATTTTGAGTAGTGACATCACAGAAATCTTTACAGTGGCTTGGTGTTCCTAACACCAGGCGTCTTATCCTTTGGACCAAGATTACCAAGATAAGATTTTAGAGTAAGAGACAATTACGATAAAACGACACAAACTGTTTTTTTTTTTGCATAGATCGATGGACGAGCTCACAGCCCACCTGGTGTTAAGTGGTTACCGGAGCCCTACAACGTGAGTGCCGCCACCCACTTCGAGATATAAGTTCAAATGTCTCAGTAAAGTTACAACGGCTTCAAACCGAAATGCATTACTGCTTCAGGGCAGAAATAGGCGGGGCGGTGATACCTACCCGTGCGGACTCACAAGAGGTCCTACCACCAGTAAAAAGTGTGCTTACTTTCTTTTGTATATCCAAATTCGCGACCGCACTGTCCCTTATTGTTTATACCAAGGGTATAGACCAGTCCGAAGCTCGTTAAAACAACTGCATGAGCTTTCCCTAGCGCCACCTGAAAAAGTTTCAATTCGACATCAATTCCATGTAAAACATTATCATTTATTTCATGATATCACTAATGTTTTTGGAAAACTTCATACCTGTATGACTCGTTCGTGTCTGAGACCGAGAACTAGTCCCGACGAATCGCAATGCAGGGTGTCTTTTCCGAACATTAGTAAGAGACCTTGACGCGTTACCAAAGCGGTGGAGCCATAGTTACAAGCCGCATAAACTATGTGATGTCCTTCAGCCTGGAATATTAATAAAAATGTACATATATTTCGGTGATTTTTTTTTCTTCACTTATTTTTTTATTTATTACTTAAGTAGGGGGACGAGCTCACGGCCCTCCTGTGGTTGTTATGTTAAGTGGTTACCGGAACCCATTGACATCTACAACGTAAACGCCGCCATCTATCTTGAGATATAAGTTCTAAGGTCTAAGGTTCTAAGGTACAACAGCTGCCTCACCCTTTAGACCTAAACACATTACTGCTTCATGGCTGAAATAGGCAGTATGGTGGTAACTACCAGTGCGGACCCATAATACGTTCTACCAACAGTAATTACACAAACTATATCTTTTGCGGGTTTGATTTTTATTGCATGATGTTATTCCTCCACCGTGGAAGTCAATCGTGAACACCGGTGCATCGCTAGATACGAATGCACCGGTCATCTTATCCTTTAGGCCACAACGACTTCAAAATTATTCATTTAATAGAGTAGTGAGGGCGATTTTATCCAGTACAATAATATGTTTGGATATTAATTCAAATGTAAGTATCGAAGTTATTATACGACTCTGTCGTCTTTGGTACGGTTGGAGGTTGGAACTAATGTTGCTATCGCAAAATTTTAGTGGTTTTTTCAAAGTAAATAGTTATTTCAAGTTATTATAAAGACAAACCTTGAATATCTTTTTAGGCCTTGTAGGTTTTGGTGTCCGTCGATGTCTGATCGCATCACCATCTTCTCCTCGTCTTGCCACACCGGTAAACAAAGCCGTGCCGTTGTCTAGTACTAATATAGCGTGTACGCCCTCATGACCGACGGCCACCTTAAATCATTTATAAATATCTATATCTATACTAATATATAAATCTACAGTTGTTTTTACGGATGTTCCGTTATAACTACTGAACCATGCATCCGATTGACTTGAACCTTGGTATCCTTGTAGAAAATACATGTACTTAATGGATAGGTTAATATTTACATGAGTGTTGAACTCCCTACACCAGTTGCAGGAGCGTTAATGATGAGAATCTTTGTGGGGGTGAGAAATAATAATGTTAATTTTAAATGGCCAGCGAAGCGGACGGGTACAGTTAGTTAGTGTATATTTCCTACAATATAATTTCGTTATTTAAATAAAACGTATTATTGTGCAGATTTTAATAAAATTCACCTGAGCAATTTTTGCTTTTTTTGCATTCGGCGCTTCGTTCTTCGTGACTGTTGTTTCTTTCATTAAAGTCCATTTTTTTGTGTTAGCAGATGCCGCTTTGTAACCGAGACTACTGCCTTTGCCGCAGTAATATACCTGTAAAAGTTTCTAATTTAATTTGATTTTGTCAACGTACTATATTTTTTAAAGATTTCTAAGATAAATATTCTATATAATTTTATAGTCATTTTTATAATTATAGATTTTTTATAACTTTTTGGAAAATACTGTTGCAGAACAATGCTATCCGATCGAAAAGGGACATACTGCTATCGGAATAGCAATAAAATTACTAACTCTTGTTAAAAATATTCATAAATCAGTCAGTAAAATGACAAAATTTCCACAACAAAAACCCAATTATGGGCCAATTGCTAGTTAAAGATAAGTAAGCCGCCGATAGTCAAGCCGCTAACGAACCCGCAATCCTATGTTATGATGAATGGATGTATAAAATACCGTGTCTTATTTATTCAGAATGTGCCCTGCACGTATACGACAAAGGGAAGATCTTTCACCGAGCGGGTGATATTGCTCGGTAGACCGGACCGGTTGTTGTTCGGAACTTGTATATATACTAACTTATCTTGAAAATGTCGTAAGCAAGGTTCAGGCAATTGTCAAATATCTTGTGTTCTATGATGGCTACCCGCCACATGCCCTGTGTGATAAATCACCCTGCTATTATTCATACAAATAAAATAAATACTCTAATAAACAAACCTTTCCTGATACAGTTGCTAGCAGTCCAAATTCTTGTCCCCCACAAATACTCAAGAGGGGGTCGTCGTCATTATCATCAAGTTGTGTTGCAACCGGTACGTCCATATCAAGGGGCCGACGTGGCAGGATGTCTTCGAATGGCGCCCGACCCATTACTAACGTTCTACGCCTTAATAAGTGCACATTGAATTCTTTCTGTGAAGTCAAGATGTTTGTTCCTTCCTGACGACTTGCAGTGTCCACACTATACATTCGTATCGTCAACGTGTCCTGATTTAACACAAACAATAGATTAATAACAAAACGGTAGGTTACAATGTGCATTTATTTTACTTATTTCAATGAACAGCTCACGGTGTTGCATGCTTGCTTTTGTTTAAAGACATCATAAAGTGAATGTCATAAGACATGAAAACGATAGATATTAGTTACTTACAAATTTTGTGAGTAAGATTAGCCCAATTTGATTGCCATCACTAAACACGGCGGATTTAGATTCAATCGGTGCTGGTAGCCCTGGATCTAATTTGATTGTTTGTCGTACTTCTAGTGTATCTCTATCTATTTCGTAGATATCAGTCTTTTTTCTACCAATTCTTACAAACAACTTAGTCTGAAATATAAAAATATATGATACGGCATTGGAAATATCTTTAAAACATTTTCACTTTGTCACTGTTCCAACCTTGTAACATTTTAGCATAAACAACGAGAATTTACTTAAAAAACGGGATTGACTTATATTCGTTTTGATGTTGCAAGTCTGTTTTTTTTGTATGAAAGCAAGATAAATTTGAGTTTGAAATTGACACGACTCAGAAAATTTGGCTAAGCTAGAAAGACAACGCCATACATAATATGTTACGATTTTATTTTCTCAGATATAAATTAACACTTACTCTACAATACCCAAGCCATCCATGTCGCTCACCCGCGAAAAAATCTGGTTTATAAGAATAAACATGTTGCTTTATAGAACTGCCATAACCAGAGCCAATCTTCAACAATCCTTTGGAAGTGAAAACATAGAGATAACAACCGTCCGATACAAGAGACCGTACAACTAGGTCACCCGAACCAGACGTTAACGAAACTGGAAGATCTACAGGAAAACTGTTGATGAGCGACAGTGATGGTACACCGTACTGCAACCACTGGTTACGGGATGGAGAACCCAGAATAACGGACTGAACGCTTCGTTGTAGCGTGGTCAGATTTGCAGGAGTCTAGAAATAAATGAATGTTCAAAATTAATGTCAATAACAAAAAAAAGATACATATTTTACATAACTTTTAAATATTGAAATTCTCACCTTCAAGTATTGGTCTAAGTACAATGGAGCACACATTGCCAAGGAGGCCGCTGCATTTAATATTAATTCAGCTTCGCCACGTGCGACTGACAATGCAATTAAACAAGAGCTGCTTAAAGCTGTGAGTTTTGAAGGATGTTCAGAACGACCACTAGGGCTCACACCACTAGACACTTCAACTAGCATAGAATGTATATTAAAGATCATCTGTAAATAAATAACGCAATGACAATTTAGAAAAATTAATATTATTGTTTTAAACCTTATTTTCTTCTTCAGGAGCTACTTACATCGGTTGGTTCTTGCGAAAGCTCTTCAGGAGAATGCCCTTGCAGTACATCTAAGAGTGCTTTTAACGCTTGCTCGCAAAAATGCGGATTGGTTATCTTAGCTTGTGAAATAAGAGAGAAAACTGTACGAAGACCTACTCCTGTGATCTGTAAACATTATAATGAATTTATTGGGTGTTTGTTTAAAAAAAGTAATCTAAAATATGTTCTTTGTACTAAATCTGTCAAGAAAGTACCCCGGGAAAAGTACAAGAATCTACAAAGTTTTAGTTATTCATCCAACTTTATTTTATCATCTTCAAAGTATGCTCCTTCAGATTAGACATTTACGCCAAGGAATAATCCATTCATCAAAATAATTTAAGCACTATTTCCGGAATTGAGTTTAGTTCTCGCCGCGAATTATTTTTTGTCGTCTACCGAATGAAAACGGATGCTACAAAGTGGTAATTTGAGTTTAGGCAAAATGAAGAAGACAGCTGAGGCCATATCTGGTGAAAAAGGAGGTTGCTCGATGGCATTCGTTGAGTTTTTTGTAAAAAAAAATTCGATCACAATGATGGCGTATGTATTACCTTAGGCAATTTGTTGATAGGAACTGGGGAAACACCTTCTTCATTGTCGCTGTCATCAGATGCCTCTGAAGAATTACTTTGGAGATTTCTCCAACGGGCCAATATGGATCGCCTAACCGTAGCATAAACAGCAAATTGAGATGGATTGCCCAGAAGAGCAGGTGCGTAGCATATTGTAAGAGTACCTCCAGCTTTTAGTCTGTGGAACTTATCTTTTTTCCCAATTTTCTTATGAGTCTTTTTGTCATTTTTTCTGTAATAATAATTTAAATACTATTTAATAACATTTTTTTTATTGCTTAGATTGGTGGACGAGCCCACAGCCCACCTGGTGTTAAGTGGTTACCGGAACCCATTGACATCTACAACGTAAACGCCGCCACCCATCTTGAGATATAAGTTCTAAGGTCTAAGGTTCTAAGGTACAATAGCTGCCTCACCCTTCAGACCTAAACACATTACTGCTTCATGGCAGAAATAGGCAGTATGGTGGTACCTACGCGTGCGGATTCACAAGACGTCCTACCACCAGTAATTACGCAAATTATAATTTTGCGGGTTTGATTTTTATTACACGATGTCATTCCTTCACCGTGGAAGTCAATCGTGAACATTTGTTAAGTACGTATTTCATTAGGAAATTTGGTACCCGCCTGCGGGATTCGAACACCGCAGCATCGCTAGATACGAATGCACCGGACGTCTTATCCTTTAGGCCACGACGACTGTCAAAAACGTTTTTATAAAGATTTATTTCTTAAATTCAATTCAAATTCCTTATTCAATTTTGACAGATTGTAGCGCTATATAATATTACCTTGTGCCACTCCAGCATAAGGCTCTAAAATACTGTCTGTAGTTCTCGGGATCTATGCAGCTTAGCTCTGGTGTTGGTACCCTGAGTGCCATGTTTCCAGTGAGATGATTTATGTCTGGAACAAACATCAAACTTTAACAATAGGCTTCACAACTTCAGATTCAAGAATATAACACTAACACCGTAATATAATACTAACATACAAAGCCATTAAACAAAACAAAAATCAACTTATTTGAATTTATCGATACGAATTTACAAGTCGTGTTTATTACGCTTACCACAGTGGCTTCAAAAACAATAATAATTGAATATGAATTTTATTAAATATTTGGCACTGGCATTTGGCATTTGGCACAGTTATCGCTCATATCCTGGAATATGGGATGGATAGGAATGCTTTTCCAATAACACCTAAATATGAGATGTTGTATTCGTCCGACTCCAAAATTAGACATACGTATATATATTTTTATAGTTACGATAAATTGAGGAGCTCAACGCCCACTTGGTGTTAAGTGGTCACCTATACACATTAACCACGTAATTGCCACCACCCATCTTGAGAAATGAGTTCGAAGACTCAACAACGTCCTTCAAACCGAAACGAATTACAGGTTGACGGCAGAAATAGACAGGGTAGTGGTACCTATCCGTGCGGACTCCATGACTTCCTACCATCAGTAAATACGCAAATTATTATTTTTTGAGTTTTGATTTTTATTATACGCGTTATTTCTTCAGCGTGGAAATCATTCATGAACATTTGTTAAATACGTATTTCATTATAAAATTCCTAACTACCCAAGGGATTCGAACAATGGTACAGTCATATTCCTGGATACGAATGCACCGAGCGCTCTATCCTTTAGGCCAAAACAATGTCATCTTCCGTTCAATAATGAAATCCCCCAAAAGTTTATATTTTTTTCTTTTTCTGCATGCTACATGTTATGCTTGTGTAGGCAGTATTCTATAAGCATCAAACCGGTGGGAAGGGCTGAATCCCACGCTCGGATTTATTTCTAAATGTGGCAATGGGTATTGTGTAATTTCTATTAATTATGTACATATTTAGATTGTTAACAAGAGTGGCTTTTTTTAAGGCATTTGTTCTGAATAATAATAAGAACACGTCATTATTAACAAATTTTTACACATTTTTACACTACACATTTTTATTTAAATAAGAAAACGCAGATATAAAAACTTGCTGCAAAATTTTGTGATTTGAGTTTAAGAGCAGCAGTTGATGTTAAGTGGTTACTGGAGCCCATGGACATCTACGACGTAAATGCGCCACCCACCTTGAGATATAAATTCTAAGATCTCAGTATAATTACAACGGCTGCCCCACCCTTCAAACCGAAACGTATTACTGCTTCACGGCAAAAATAGGCAGGGTGGTGGTACCTACCCGCGCGGACTCACAAGAGGTCCTACCACCAGTAATTACGCAAATTATAATTTTGCGGGTTTCACTTATATTACACGATGTTATTCCTTCACCGTGGAAGTCAATCGTGAACATTTGCTGAGTACGTAATTCATTAGAAAAATTGGTACCCACCTGAGATTCGAACACAGGTGAATTACTCAACGCGAATGCAATGGACGTCTTATCTCTTAGGCCACGACGACTTCAAAAGAGTGAGCAAGATAAAAATAATGGGCAAATATTTGTCTCAAGTATAAGTATTGCCCATTACTAGCCATAACTATTGCCTATTATTCTCGCCGATTTTGAATACCTTGACATAGAAGTGTTCGTTTTTAATGCCTATCCACGAATTAAATTATTCTTTAGAAGAGAATCACTTTATCATGCTCTGCTAGTATTGTGGCCGTTTTCGCGCAGTGCTTCGCCTATCGCATTAATTGTGTTAGCTAACGTTCCCCAGTGGTAATTTCGTTCGTTTGGAATGTAACTTTGTAATTATGATGTATATTCGGCATTCCGACCTGGACATAACCATTGCAGCGTGATATTTATTTGGTCGAGTCGACAAAGTAGAAACATGACCGGGTAATCCCCAAAATTCTATTTAGGTTTTTCGATTTAAGTTGCTGAGGAAGAAAATCTTTCCTTTTGTACTACTGGATAAGTAGTTCACAGGAAACAAAACACCACACAACATATCTTATTAACTTATAAGGTACCCCAGTTCCTTGCTTTTGAATCAGTCTCAACAAAAAATCCATAGCGAGTGATTCTCATCAAGCAATACCTGGAAGCATTGCATTCAGCATCTACAAAGGCTTAGACTTTCTGTCAAGCAGATGAACGATAACATCGAAATCTATCTTCTATCTTTCAGCCCACAGATCGTCAAGCTTCACCACAACGACCAGTCCGGCGCTGCCTGTGTCCAGCAGTTTCCTGCTACCTTCAACAGGTCATCGTTCCACTTTAGGTGAGGCCTGCATGGACTAAGTCTTCCAATAGGCAGTTGCCACTCAAGAACTGTTGCCACTCAAGACCTAGTGGCCATCTGTTCTATAAGCAATGTAACCAGCCCTCTGCCACTTCTACCTCACAGTCCTTTGGGATGTTGGTTATCATGGTTCTCCTGCTAATCTTCTCATTCTCATCTCACAGGGAAACATCAAAATCACTGCATTTGAAGCAACAGCACTAATATTTACTCATTTTTTAGCACTGCGCTGCATCACCATAAACTATTTGGAGGTCTTAATTTGCTACACCAACAGTTTTTTTTTCCGTATAAAGAAAAACAACACTTTCCACAAATAACACTCACTTGGTGCAAAAGCAAATATTTTCACACAACCAAAACTATTTCACACAACAACAAAATCACAAATGTGTCAAAGTAGGTTATTTACCATATGTCTAAGCTTAGTTTACAATGTTTTATATTTGTAAAAATCGACCAGCACTTATTGCTGCAGCCATTTATTAAGCAGCAAGAATTTAGTGGCATCCCAAATAATTAAAATATTAACATTATCTGGCTTGAGCTATGGTTTGGTAGGAATTAACTAACTAGCTATGCTATACCTGCAGGAAGATTTTGTCCCTATTATACCCATAATCCTCTTGCAACCCATGTATCCTAACTTTCAAAGCTAATCCACCACTTCATGAAGCTCTACCTTATGAGTGGTAAACTTATGAGCTCAAAGTGAGTGGTTTTATGCCTCAGGCCAAAACAACATTCACAGTAGTACTTATGTACGATTGTTACTGTTTAATACTACTTTTAGTCTACCAATCTAATATAGTTCAAAATAAGTAAAAATAACACATAATGTGATTAGTGACTTTAATTCTAAACTTAAATGTCACTAATATCCGCTAAATGCAGTTGGTAATGGTATTCTAATCTTCGCTTAGCTATAAGAAGTGGTTCGCAAGACTAGCTCAGCAGCTTTGGCACTTAAATCCTTAATATATATTGAAACTATTAAAATTGATAAGTATATAAATAAAGGAGATAAATATTTATAATATAATATTTGAGATATATATTTATAATATGCAAATATAAAAAGAAAACGAATATAAAGAAAGAAAGAAAGAAATATTTTTTAAATAGTAGAATCTATCTATACATACTTTCGATTTGTACAAATATTTTAAACGTGATATAGAAATATAAATCATAATCGCGTGAGCTAGGTAGATAGTCGCAATTTTATTCATTTTTTTTATTTATGTTCGCAACTACATATGTAACGATTTTTCCATTTAAATATTTATAAATAATAAATAATTAAACAACATGAAACAAAATCTACTACCTGTCTATAAGATGGTGACATTTTCGTTATTTAACACACATATTCACTTAAAGTTCAAAAATGTCTTTCGACCAAGTATGTACCTGGATAGTGGATGGATACCTAGGTAGGTTCCTACCAGCTACCTACTCAACGTCAAAAATCAATAACAAAATTGAGTGCTACCAGGAATTACGAGTTAAAAATGTTAGCTGCTTCAGAAGCCTGCATAGATTATACACTTGAAGCCTGCCTACGTCTAGTGTATAATCTATGGTACATACTAACTAAAATATTTAAAATGGACTTTTTGGCGGGAACGCGAGGAGTGAAGTTGCGTGATTTGTTTTATTTTGTCTATTTAGTGTTTCTTCGGGTTTAAATGTGTAATAATGGTGTTTTATTAACTGTTGAATATCTGTGAAAGTGCACAAATGTGGGAAAATGAAACAAAGCCGCTGGACGTAACTTCTCCGGATCCTTTTTTTTTATTTTTTTTTTATTTCTTATATGGGTGGACGAGCTTACAGCCCACCTGGTGTTAAGTGGTTACTGAAGCCCATAGACATCCACAACGTAAATGCGCCACCCACCTTGAGATACAAGTTCTAAGGTCTCAAGTATAGTTACAACGGCTGCCCCACCCTTCGAACCGAAACGCATTACTGCTTCACGGCAGAAATAGGCAGTGTGGTGGTACCCACCCGCGCGGACTCACAAGAGGTCCTACCACCAGTAATTACGCAAATTATAATTTTGCGGGTTTCATTTTTATTACACGATGTTATTCCTTCACCGTGGAAGTCAATCGTGAACATTTGTTGAGTACGTAATTCATTAGAAAAATTGGTACCCGCCTGCGGGATTTGGACACCGGTGCATCGCTTCAACACGAATGCACCGGACGTCTTATCCGTTAGGCCACGACGACGATCCTCCAGAAAACACTGAAAAAATCTTAGTAAATGATGTTCAAAAGATTCAAAGGCAGAAAGATTAAATGCCAGTCCTATACTCAATTTCAGGTAAATCAACTTCATTCGTATTTCGTTTAAACTCATTTTTAAATCGCTAAACTATTAAAATAAAATGAACAATAAGCTAAAAGACAAGAATCTAAGACGTTAAATAGTTAAAAAGAAAAAAGCTAGAAAAATAAGCTATTTAGATTAATATTTTAAACAGTTAGTTATGGCAGTGATGCCAGGTGCATGGTAATTACAGTAGATTCACTGTAATTTCACTGCTTTTACGGTCTACTGTATTGCAAAAATATTATGTATGAAAAACAAGATAATGTATTTCATATGCAAAGCAAAGTTTTGCTCACCATAAGCAATAACAGGGAAATCCCCACAAATAGTTTTTTTCAATTGAATGAAGAAGATCTCCGGGAGTTCACTGATTATTAGACTCAAGACTTATAGATATTAATAAACAAAATATAAATGTATGTTTTTCGATACTTTTTTGTAATATTGCTGTGTAATAGTACTGTGGTACTCTATTGTCTAACAAAGGTCGAATAAAAGAAATATAAATTTTAAGCAACAGTTATACATTGATTGGCTACAGCATGAACATTTCAAAAAATGGTTGTAACTTGACTTTGATTTGTACGGGGGCATTGAAACGCCAAAGCAAAAAGTAAAGAAAATATTTTTAATACTCAAACTTCTCGAACTCTGTTGCTGTCGTATTTAAAAAGTTGCAACATCGGTAACTACGCGACATACATACATTAACATATGCGTAAATCTGCGGAAACAAAAATGAAAGCTTTTACAACTGAGAGGAAAATCAAAATGTAGCGAACAAAACGTTGTAAGTCTAAAAAGCAGAATTTATGAGATTTAGAACCTTACAGATTAAGAGTGATCATTGACGAAAATACTGATATAGCTACAACTAAGAAAATTTGTGTTGTTGTCGAATATTTTTGACCTACTGACGGTCAAATTGTTAGTAACTTTTGGAACACTGTGATAGGGTGTAACAGCTCAGTATTCACTCGATTTCGGTTGGCGTGGCCTGGAATAATATTTTTTAAATATGTTGGTCAGTCGTTACATCTTTGCACCAGCGACACATGCAAACAATTTCTTTAGCCCTTTTTGCTGATGATACGGACATCTACGGCTCAAGTAGGAAGATGCCTAATAAACTACAGGTCACGGCCACCAATTTAGGACAGTGGTTCCAGAAATGGCGCATCGACATTAACCCTACGAAAAACGCAACTGTGCTCTTTACCTCGCCCTCCTGACACCGTTACCAACATCTTGTCCAGAATAAGGCGCGATAAATCTATTCCCGCCAACACAACCTTTGGCCAGTCCATACAGTGAGCTTCGAAAACCAAGTAGGCACCTAGGCGTCTACCTTGACAAAGGGATGAGATTCGGTCCCCACATCAGGTTATTACGTGACCGAGCCGTGTTCTGACTCGGTCGACTCTACCTCATGATGACACTACAAAATTTGCATACATTCGATCACGACATAAGCAAGTGTAGTGCTCGCCCACGGAGCCCGCATAAATATAATCTCTAACCGATTATCCAATCTCGTTTCTACGGTATAGCTGACGGAGCACCGTGGTAAGTGAGGAGTAACACAACCCAGTAAGTGTCCAGCCGGATAATCTCGACGGGTCGCGATTCCGATCTAGTGGTAGATTCTGCGTAGCACTGCTCTTGCTGGGGCTACTGTTAGCAAATTCTCTGAGGTTTAACCTTCATGGGCTCACCTATCCGTCTGCGAGAAATTGGAAAAGCCCCTTAAGCTACCAACCACTGTAGCAAATACCCAGATTAAAAATGCTATTGGTAATAGGCACCAGAAAATCTTTGACATCAGGCGTATATGTATATAATTTCAAAATCAATCTATCTATAATTTTCATATTTGTTTCAGAAAATAAACGTTGAAATCTCACTATGAGTTACTTAGCTCATGCACAAAGAGGATTTCTCGAACTAGAAAAACTTTATGTTCTACATTTTATCAATACCAAATTCAAACGCAGAGTGCGAAAGGAAGCTTAGCGAGATTAATGGCATTAAAACCACTGATTAAAACAGAGAAGCGAAGAGATTTAACTGACCATAGATACAATCAAGAGAAATATTATCATGTTGTAGTTCATAGTTGCGTAAATTTTGGAATATGCTTTATAATATAAATTAATAGTAGTATGTAGATAAATAAATTCGTTTTTATTTAATGTAATTTTTAGAACATGGTAGGGTTTTTTATTTACTGTAAAAATCTGTATTTTGTCAGAAGATATGTATGTTCTGTAATGTCGTTTTATTATAAAAACATTGTAAATATACAAATCTGATCTGGCAGCACTGCAGAGCGTGTTTTGAAATGGTTTTGAACTGTTTTGTTTTTATTAATGCTTTTCATAGATTATACACTTAATATATTTGAGACTGCCTTGCGCTCAGAGTCAAAATGGATTTTGGTGATTACGTTTCATCTGTCCCTATTAAAGATTGTGTCGTAGGACAGGAATACTGGATAGATGTCACTCACGTAAATAATCCGCATAGTTTTTTTGTTCGCTTGATCGACTTTAGAATGGACATAGATATTCTTGAAGAATGTGGAAAGGCTGTTGAAGACTCTGAAGTAACTATAGGCAGAGTGGTCATCTATCTATCAGGGACTTTAAGGAAACATGTGAGAGGGCTGGTTTACTTTATTCATTGGCATAATGTTATGAAATGCGACTTAAAGGCCATTGATTATGGATGTACCGACATTGGTGTACCAACATCAAAAATCTATAAACCAAAAACACCAAGTAAAATGGTACCTTTGGCTATACATTGCAAGCTAGCAAACTGTGTACCTTTAAATACCGATATTTGGGAGGCTAAAACAACTGAAGCTATGCTGACTTATATTGGCAAAGAACGAACAAAAATGATTGTCAAGAATAAAATGTATAACCAGCTTTCTGTAGACTTGATTAACTCTTGCCCTGATGACATAGCAACAATGTTGGCTTACACCAATTATTCATCACTGAGCTTTGGAAATGAGATAAGTATCAGCAGGCTCAGGGCTCCAATGCCACAACTTATCGAACCAGAATTCAAGTGCCTGAATTTGCATATTGATGAAGTTCTACATGTCCGTGTCCAATCAGGAAAAACACTTGATAGCTTCTTTGTTGCCAGAACTTATGATTTTAAACAATATTCCTTGGATCACAGTGACTTTACAGCTTACTGTAAAAGTAAAAGAGTGATAGTAGACAAGGAAATAGAGGTTGGAAATTTAGTTGCCTATAAATCTTTGAGTGGAACTGCATATGAGCGAGCAGTTATTTTGGAATTAATTAAGCCTGGAAATAAATTACGTTTACAGAAAATAGATTGGGGCGATATTGTTACTGCTACACAAATGGAACTAAAGCCAATTACATGTGATATGTATATCAACAAACCAGCAATGGCCATATATTGTTCAACTGGCAAGAGCGTAATCTGGGATAATGGCTTGCATAAATTCTTGTATCCAGGCTTTGAATTTATGATCAAAATTAAGGAGCTTGGGGACGGCTTTAATAAACCAAATGTAGTTGATGTCTTTCCAGTAAACACTTAAAGATGAATAATTTAAATTACAGATGGAAAGTGCAGACACTTTTTTAAGGCAAATTTTATAGATTAAATGCAATAAATTTAAGTTACAGAAATATTAATTTTGTCATCAAATAGAGAATGTGTTTTCAAGATTTGTCAAAAATACATAATCTTCTAAGGCCTGTAACATCATAAGTAATTTATCTTAATTATAGTATTAGTCGTGATATTAGTGGTAATAGGTAATAGGTCTTTTATTTATCGATTGAGGCACTATAAAGTCTGCAGGATCAGCTTGTTTAAAAGAAATGTAAGTGAACAGAGGAGGTTTTTCTACTTTTGTAAATTAATAACATTAAATGTTCAGCCAAACTATTTTTATTTTTTTATCGACAATGATACTAAGGCAATAAAAAAATCAGTTTCGTCTTTCCCTATTTATTTTTTGTTTAATAAACTACTACTATAATACTATTTAATAAGTTTATATATTTATTAATGCCAAATAGAACATATCTATAAAGAAACTTATTTTTTTAGTCACCTATCTGCTAGCAGCCTCGAGGCTATTCAATTCTGCAAGACAAGTCTGAAAGGATTTGGTAACATTTGTGATAGCAATAGCAGTGCTTCGCTCAATCTATCATTAAGTCACAATCACGACTTACTGAAAATTTTCAACGAGAAATAGTGCGTTTTCTTTATGGGTCTAATCGCACGGTGAACTGTTCGTCATATTCGATAACTTCAACGAGAACGGTAGTCGATGCTTGAAATGCCTAAAAGCACAGAAATAGGATCTGAAAGGACACGTTAGGGCAACGGTGGCTGTTCCTGACGCCGTCGTCTGGATCGGGGATGTAATTTGTGGCGACCACGATAAAAGGTTATTGTGCCGAGCCGCCTTCTCAAAGAAACGTTCTGACGCTCTCTTCAGAAACTTACGGATCCGTTCTAATTCTAAGTCGTCGTGAAACTACACATTTTCCACAAAAAAAAATTTTTATTGCCCTTGTAGACAGACGAGCATACGGCCCACCTGATGGTGAGTTACCGTCGCCCATGGACTTCAACAATGACAGGGGCAGAGCGAAGCCGCTGCCTACCGCTTAACTCGAATCCGTCGCTTGCGACGAAGGGCTCGACGAGTAAACTAACCCTCAGACACAGCCCACTGAGTTTCTAGCCGGATCTTCTCAGTGGGTCGCGTTTCCGATCCGGTGGTAGATTCTGCGCAGCACGGCTCTTGCTAGGATTCGTGCTAGCAACGTCATCAGGTTTGAGCCCCGTGAGCTCACCTACTAGTTAAGGCAGGAGCTAGGTGTCTTGGACATGATGTGGGAGGAGCTAGAACAGACTGCCCAAGCCCGATGTAAATGGAAGGATTTGATTCCAGCCCTACACCCCAGCAGACGGTAATAGGAAAGAATGATGATGATGATACAAGATGTGAAGCTGCTTTCAGACTACGCTATACTATAGTGCCATATAGTATAGCAGCCTATACTTAGCCAATAATATATAGTACAGTACAGCGTGAACGTTTCCTCCATAGCAATGTATAGTGTGCGATATTGTTGTGCTATGAGCTATATACTATATGCTATTATATTATAGCTTAGTCTAGGCTTAAGTGTATAATATCAGACTTTTAGTTGTTTTTGCCAAATTTGCCTACGGGTTCTATGATAAAAAATAGCTATATCTTTTGATTTCGTTGACCCAGAAGCTTGAGACTTTTACAGCTTCCTTTGACCATTGAACTTCTTATTTGGCAGTTGCTTAAACTTGATATCTTATGTCGTTGTGGAGAAATACGATTCGAAGTTTCGGACAGAAATAAAAGTTATCTCACTAGGGATCCGTTTTAACTTTTAAGGATCGGACCCCTAAAAATAAAATAATATGTATTTAAGTACACAGGACTCCTTAATTAGCATTATGTTCCTTTGAAACATTGCGGATCGTAGCACATTAGATATGATCTGTTTTTATACAAACTCATTATGTGGTTAGTTCAAGAAATAATTCTAAGATATATAATATATCTTAGAATTATTTTTCCACCTACTTACCAACTACGGCAGACTCAATCTGCACGGTTCATCAGTGTGGGAAAAAGAATAATGCGTCCGTTATAAAATACAAAACTAAATTGTCTTAATAATATACATTAAGTATAATAAATATAGTGGATAATATATTATAATAAGTTCTGCCGAATCTTGAATTTTACAGGCTACCGATATTTAAAATTATTTCAAGTTTTATTGCTGACTGCTGTACAGAGAGACATGCTTTTACAACGTACCTACTATTGAGCAATGAGCGGAGCCCATACATATCACTATGTGAATGCAGCGACTGATCTTCTGATTTAAGGTCACAATCTAAATTTTATTGCTAAATTACTCGCACTTATCAAACCGAAATACATAATATATATTATGACGGCTTCGATTTCTATCGTCTCGACGGAGCGACAGAATAATTTTTTTTTTTTTTTTTGGTCGGTAGGTTCGGTTGTGTTCGGTTCGATTTCTCTGCTCCCGTAAATAAATTAATTAAAAATAAACTAACACTTCATAATATCATTAAAACATATCAAAGTAGTGTTAAAGGTGTATAAATAAGTAAAATTATAAATAGTGCTTTAAAACGTTATTTAATTGTAATTTTGCTTGGTGAGTGTGTAATATTTTGTAATTTGAGGGTAATCTGACCGGCAACTTCGTAAATTTTCTTTACATATTTTATTGTAATTTATTTTAAAATGATGACTCGCAGCATCAAATCTCGTCAGGTTGATGAACAGCTTCGTATTGCTTTAGAACAATTAAAAAATATTCGCGAAAAATATGATATACTTTTACAAGAAAGTGAACAAAATGAAGAGGAGATGCTGTCAGTCATCTCTAAGAATACTGACCTTAAAAAACAATTGTCTCAGCTCTTCATTGAACACAGTGAAGCTCTTGAGATCAATCAGAAGTTGCAGGATACGATTAACACCTTTTCTCAATGCAGTGATGAATTTTGTGATTCATTGAAAATCACTGCTCAGTTGAGACATAAATTGGCTGAGGCTGATGATTGTATTTCTGACTTGCGGTCAGAGTTATGTAAACTTAAGGAACAGCAGCCTCAGAGCTTATATTCGGAACTGGTTCAGAGCGAACCCTCTTTGGTTGCTGTAGATACTGCCTTGAATTTTGACATAACTACTATTGATCTGACTGGTAGTGATGCAGAGACCTCAGAGCGCTCCCAGTTAGTTTTAAGTAAAAATAAACTTAGGAAATATGTTAAAATTAATAAATTAATATATAAGACTCAACGGAAATTGAGGAATTACAAGTCTCAGGAATACATCAAGTTCATTTGCAAGCAGAGAACTTCACTTTCACACCAGGTAGCTGTATTGACTGAACAGAGTCAACAAATTCATCACAAACACATGGAAGAAATAGAATGTTTATCTACACAAATAAACAATTTAAAGTCAAGTTTAGAGAACATTACATTAAACTATGAACTAGCACAGAGGGACATTAGTGAGCATGTGTTGGCAATGGACAATTTAATTGATACTTGTAATTATAATCAACAGCGTTTTGACTCTTTGACAATGCAGTACGCTGAATGTAAATGCTCTGCATCGGGTTGTCAGGAGCTACCACATGTTGAAATTCAAAAACATAATGTGTCTATTCTTTCAGTGCTAGAGTCTCAAAGCAATGATATTATGAGGGCAGCACCTATCTGTCTACCTACTACTGCATCTTCACAAGTTTCTAGAGAAGACAAAATTAAAATAAAAATTTTTAGTGATGAGCTGGGGAAACAAATGGGTGTGGCATTACATGACCTTTGTTTTGGACAACATGTGATTAATTACTGTATGCCAGGTGCTAATCCAGCACAAATATTTGATAAGATTTTAAATACCACACATTGTCTAAACACAGTCATAATAATTATGTTAGGGAGGAGAGAAAACGTTAACCAAAAACAAATTTTGCATTATGTTGAACAAGTTAATATGTTAAATATTAAAAAAATTATTATGTTCACCTTTCCTTACTTGCAGGACTTGCCGACAGAAAATAAAATTAGATTTAATATTAATAATGCAATTTATAATGCTTTTGACAATAATAACTGCATCTTGACATCCAAAAAATATGCATTTAAATTAATAGACTTAAATAATATAATAAAATTTAGATATTTAAGGACATCAAAAAATGAAATATTTAAATTAACGAATAAAAATTTTAGACAAGTAGCAACATCGCTACACTATTTTATACACAATTTCCTAGCTATAAATTTAGCTAAAAAAACACCTGCTTCTATTGAGCAGGAAAAAGATATGACATGTTATAAGACTTTGGAATCTGCTTCCAATTTAAATTAATTAGTAAGACAAAGGAGTCACACTCTTGCAATTACAAATCAATTAATACACCCACTAGATTATACCCATCAAAAGACGTTAACGTTTCAATTATTAACATATTCAATTTGGTGCATCAAAATTTACAAGGGATGATGGGTAAAGAGCTAGAAATTGAAATGTTTTTAAATATGCATAATATTAATGTATTCTGTGTCACTGAGCACTGGTTTAGAAACTATGAATTATTGTTTAATTTTAATGATCACCAGTTGTCAAGTTCCTTCTGCAGAGAGAACGCTATTCGCGGTGGCTCACTGATTCTCGTTAGTAAATGTTTGAAATGTAAGGAACGAAAGGATGTAGTGGCCCTCTCTGTTGAGAGAATTATTGAAATTTCCTGTGTTGAGCTTGAGCACCTCATCGTTGTCTGCGTCTACAGACCTCCTGATGCGTTATATGATTCTTTTGAAAATATTTTGGAAAATGTATTGCTAAAGCTTTCTGTCTCTAATAAACAAATTTTGGTATGTGGTGATTTTAATATTAATCTTTTAGAAAACACAAATACCACTATTAGATTCAGAACACTGTTAAAGTCATATAACCTCCCAAACTTATTTTTAGAGCCTACTAGGACAACGACCACATCGGCAACATGTTTAGATAACATATTTACAAATGTAACACCGACTAACAAAAAAATTATTAATCAGTTAACATCAGACCATAGTGGACAATTTCTGTCTTTTGAATCTAATATGAATCCTAAAGATAAAAATACTCTTGTGATTGTTCCTATTAATAAAAAACGAATTGAGAAGTTTAGAAATAATATTAAGCAAGAACATTCAGAAATTATTTATAACAAAAACCCAAATTTGTCATACCAGAATATGTTTCAGAGAATTAATTTGGTCTTTACTGATATATTTATTCCTAAAACTGTAACATTAAAAAACAAAACAGTGTTCAGCGAGTGGGCCACCACCGGAGTGTACAAGAGTAGAAAAAAGTTATATGATCTGTACTCTGAAAAAGCTTATAATAATGATGAAACATTTCATCAATATGTCAGGAACTATTCAAAACTATTTAGAAAAGTTTGTTTAGCGGCAAAATCTTTACATTTAAGTGATTTAATAAAAAATGCCCCTGACAAGATAAAGATGACTTGGAACATCATTGGTAGAGAAAGTGGAAAAGTCAGAAATAGCCACCAAGAATTCTCATTAAAAATAGATGATAAATTGGTAACTAGTCATGAAGATGTGGCTAATGCTTTTGAGAAGTTTTTCTCTGAGATTCCAGTTTCAACTACCACTTCTCTAAATTCATCCCCCACAGCAGCTGAAATATTATTGCATAAACATGCCAACAAATGTAATGAAATTTTTAAATTTAAGGAAATTAATTCAAGCAGTATAATAAAAAGTTTTAATAGCCTTAATGTAAAAAATACAGCTGACTTGTGGGGAATATCAGTAAAGATTTTGAAGTCTGTAATAGACATTATTGCTCCTCATCTTGTTAGTATTTTTAATGACTGTATTAGGTGTGGTGTATTTCCTGACTTAATGAAACATAGTAAAGTGATTCCTCTTTTTAAATCTGGTAGTACTGATGACCCCTCTAACTATAGACCTATTTCAGTACTCCCTACGTTGAGTAAAATTTTTGAAAAAATTATTTTGACCCAACTTTTAGAACATTTTAATTCAAATAACCTGCTTCATAATAAACAATTCGGGTTTACCAGGGGTCGCTCTACAACTGATGCAGGTGCTTATCTAGTCAAAAATATTTTTAAATCTTGGGAGGAATCGCATGATTGTCTTGGAATTTTCTGTGACTTATCCAAAGCATTTGACTGTGTTGAACATGAAACATTGGTGAGGAAACTACATCACTATGGTATTAGGGATGGTGCATTGGAACTTATTACTTCCTATTTATCAGGACGGATACAAACAGTAGATGTGAAAGGTAATAGATCTTCAGGCACCTTGTTGAAAATGGGTGTACCTCAGGGTTCCATTTTGGGTCCTTTTTTATTTCTAATATATATAAACGATTTACCTAGTTTTATTGAGTCCCGACACGAGGTCGTATTATTCGCAGATGATACATCTTTATTATTTAAAATTAAACGACAACTACAAGTCTATGACGAAGTGAATGATGCGATTTCGTGTGTGGTTCATTGGTTCCGTATCAATAACCTATTATTGAATAGTAAGAAAACTAAATGTATTAAATTTACTTTAAAATGTATTAAACCATCTTTAAATGTGAGACAAGTGGATAGTGATGTAATTGTTTCTGAGGAATCATTGGAGCTTGTTGAGTCAACCGTATTTCTTGGTATAACAGTGGACTCCAAACTGCAGTGGGGACCTCATATTCATAAATTGGCGAGTAAGCTCAGCTCTGCAGCATACGCAGTAAAAAAAATTAGAATGTTAACAAACGCGGACACGGCTCGTTTAGTTTACTTTAGTTACTTCCACAGTGTCATGTCCTATGGCATTTTGCTATGGGGCAATGCGGCCGATGTAGAAATGATATTTATTCTGCAGAAAAGAGCTATACGTGCTATTTATAACATGCACTCAAGGGAATCCCTGAGGGAGAAATTTAAAGAAATTAAAGTTCTCACTATGCCATCCCAGTACATTTTTGAAAATTTGATGTATGTTCGTAAACATATTGAGGAGTTTCCTAAACAGTCGGACATACATAATAGAAATACTAGGAACAAACACAAGCTTGTTGTGCCGATGAGTAGGTTACATAAGATACGAAATTCATTCGGGTGTTTGTCTGTGCGCCTGTACAACAAAATCCCACATGATGTTCAGAACCTACATATACATAGGTTTAAGAAAACTATTAAAGAACATCTGTGCAATAAAGCTTACTATAAAGTCAATGATTATCTAGAAGATTGCACAAAGTGGGAATGAGTTGCTCGCTCCAGGCATTTCAATATTGTAGTAATTGTTACGTTATAATACTCAGTGTAAAAAATTCATATTTAAAAAAATAATAATATTAAAAAATAAATAAATAATAATTTTATATGTAAAAAAAAAGACATGCCCGCTGAGTTTCTTGCCAATTCTTCTCAGGACGGAGGCTAGTTCTTGTGAATTGGCGGTAGTTCTTTTGACGTTCAACAAGTATGTACTTTCATTTATGTTGAATAAAAATTTTTTTGATTTGATTTGATTTGATTTGATTTAATTGTGAGACTTAGTACAGGCTTACGCATTGCCAACAGCAGGTATAATTAAGACCTAACGGCAGTTATCAATATTCTTTGTTCACCCTATCTCGGTCTATCTGCCTTCAAAGGAACTGGCCCTGGAATTATGATATTTCTATATTATTCATAAAGCTGACTATATGTAGTGTTCATGTAAAAATTGTAATTCGACCATAACGAAAGACATCTCAAAATTTATATTAAATAAAAAAATAACAATTGCTAATTTGAAAAAAGTTTTGGTACATGTCGATCGTTAATAGCTATTAAACAAAAAAAAAATGTACTGAAGGCAGAGTTCAACCATTTAGTCAAGGCTTGGTTAAATTGTTTCTATACCTAGTATACCTTGCAAATCACCTATAATGCTTAGAGGTAAAGTCGGGATATCGATCATGCGCCCAGACACAGACATCTATAACTCATAAATGCAACCGCGTTGTTTCCCGCAGTGATTTACGATCCAAAGTGCAGCAGAAAGTACACTGACGACAGCAGCGCAGTTGCGAATTCATTGATTTAAACGTATACTTCATTTAAGTCCTACGGTAGTTGTCTAGACGTCGTCTATTTAATTAATAATTTATATATCATCTATCTTTACATAATCTCGTACTCATGTGCTATCGATGTGCAGTTCACGCAAAAGCAAATGATCGATTGTCCATTATAGGTCCCAGCGGGTTGTAATAATTGAAACACTATTGTTTGTTCGGCGAATACAATTTATTCATCATCAGATTCTTCCATGTGGATGTGTTTTCCACTTAATATCAGGTGGGCTGTGAGCTCGTCCAACCATCCAAGCAATAAATAAATTAAAAAAATGTGGCCCTTTATGGGCCCCGAGGTAACCATTCCAGGCAATGGTCTGTCTCGGTGGTGTCGACACCGGTATAAACTTCGAAATAATACCTTGAAAGTATGCAAGATTTTTGTCAAACTTTTTTTGATGAAACATCACAACTAAACGTCCCATATTTATTTTCCTCGACCATATCTGCCAGCACCTATAAATAATTTAGATACTTTTATAAATATAACTAGCGGCCCGCTTCGGCTCCGCTCGGGCCTTTTACAAAAATCTCAACGATATTTGACGTTGTTTTTTTTTTGTAAATAAAAGAACACTTATTGCGGCATAACTATAAACTATAATAGCTAGATATACCTATGCTGTAGCGGCACTTTGTGTAAATAATAATGTGTTTTACAAAGTCCTAGTACATTATTTTATTCTATCATCAATAGTTTTCGCAGGGCACGCGATGTAAAGATTAGGTATTTTAGGATTTTTTTACACCTTGGGTTACATTATTGGAGTTTTAGTACATAAGGATCCCTAAATTAAAAAAAAAAATTATAGCCTATGTCACTTGGGAATGGTGTAGCTTCCAAACAATGAAAGAATTTTTCAAATCGGATCAGTAGTTTTGTAGCCTACGCAATACAAACAAACAAACAAATCTTTCCTCTTTATAATATTATAATAAGTTTTTTTTTATGGGATTTTAGGTATGACCTGGTAGCTAAGAACTTTAGGTCAAATCTTATTTTAATTTTAATAATACGTAGCTTTTTTATATGAAAATGATATTATGAGATGATATGAAGTTAAATATTATGAAAGATGGCATGAAGTGAAATGAAAACGAAATGAAATGAAATGAGATGAGATGATATGGGATGAAGTATAATCTCACTAAAATGGTGGTCATTTACTGAGACTTTTACAGTGGACTTTTTGGAAGATCCCGAGCAGTTACGTTCAGTAGCTTTGTTTCATTTGTGCACTTTCACAGATACTAAACAGTTAATAAACCACCGTTATTACAAATTTAAACCTGAAGAAACATTAATGAGACAAAATAAAACAAATCACACAACTTCACTCCTCGCGTTCCCGCCAAAAAGTCCATATTATAAGTAAGTATAGATAATATAGAAGTTAACGACTAGGAGAGTGCCACAAAGATGAAAATTCAATATTTTATAGTTTTCTATTTTTTTGTAAGTGTGTAATAAAAATTGCTTCAACGGGAATATAAAAACCGAGTTTTCTGTAATAGCTGGTGTATTGAGCAATAGTAAGATGCTCAATACGAATATTAATTATTGTAAATTGTATTGAGCTGGGCTGAATATTATTAAAGGAGCTATGTCCTACTTTTATTTCTTAATGTCTCAACAGGTCTTAGCTAAGGTCAGCTATTCTAGTAAAAGACAGGAATTAAGTGAATGATACTTTAAGAATAGAAACTATGCACAACTACAAACAGATACTAATGAGCAAACTAGATAATAGACATAATTATGCTGCCGCGCACTTTTTTTTAAAACATTCTTAATTGGTGCTCCGCTTGCATTGGTCTTAGCGTGATGTTATATAGCCTATAGCTTTCCTCGATAGCTGGGAATTACTACAAAACAGCGATGGCGCATTTGAAAAAAAACTGGGTAAACAAAAAAGCTCGATATTTGGGTACCTGACGAGCTCACTGAAAGAAACCTAATGAACCGTGTTCTCATTTGTGATTCTTTACTACGACGTAATGAAACCGTACTATTTTTGAAGAAGCTGATAACTGGTGATGAAAAGTGGATCACGTACGACAAGAACGTGCGAAAAAAGTCGTGGTCAAAGGCCGGTCAGGCTTCACAGACTGTGGAAGGCAGACAGGACCATCGATTCTGAACTTTACTGCGAACAACTATTGAGATTAAAGCAAGAAGTTGAGAGAAAGCGGCGGGAATTAATTAACAGAAGGAATGTGATTTTTCATCATGATAACGCTAGACCTCACACATCTTTAGCCACTCAGCAAATATTAAGAGAGCTTGGCTGAAAGGTATTAATGCATTCGCCGTATAGTCCTGACCTTGCACCTTCAGATTTCCGGTCTCTTCAGAACTCTTTAGGCGGTGTCAGGTTAACACCACGAGAAGACTGCCAATTGTCGCGGTATTTTGATCAGAAGCCCCAAAATTTTTATAGCAATGGGATCATGTCCCTACCTACAAGATGGCAAAAAATTATCAAATAAAATGGTACCTATGTGTTTAGTTAAATGTAAATAAACTGTATTAAAAATGTTGTGAATTTTCTTAAAAAATGCGAAGAAACTTTTTCCCCAGATTGATAAAAACTCGACACTGGCAACAGTGGCAACTCAAGATATCAATGACAGACAAAAAAAGAATAGAATACATAAGCCAGACATACGATCTACAATTAGTTATTATGGTACAATGTGAGCATTATTCCATGACGATTTTGTTGGGGTACTCTATGAAATGTATTATGGGTGTACGTGACATCACAATAATAAAACCGCCTTTAATGTTTGCGTTCTCCATCATGACATACAAAGGGAACTAACGATATAATGTTTTAAACAAAAATCGGAACCCATGTTATTGTGAAAGGTAAATGAAAATGAAATTTAAGAAAGGAATGAAGCTTTTATTGAGAACCGAGAAACTATTTAATATTTCTTTTTACATACATGAATGACCAAGCTCACTGTCCATCTGATGTTAAATGGGCACTGGATCTATAGATAATTTGACGTGTAGGAACCACCCACCTTAAATTATGAGGTCATACCCTAAATTATAAATACTATTTTTTTTACATTACCATACTTTCTTAGGTTCGGGGAAATACGTGTAGTATCTATGGGAATTACTAAATAATTGTCAAAATAAAATAAATCGGATTTGATTTATTATACTGGGAGTATAATAAGAGTAAACAATTTAAATAAACTCCATGCTTGTCGTTGACATTTGCAGACTCTTGCATAAAAAATTATAATCGTAATTCGTTACTTATAATTGACCATTTTTGTCACCAAACATAAACGTTTTCTTTATCTTTACACAATAGGACTACATACAACAGCACGAAATGATTTTATGTGTTGCAATATATTAAGTAGGTACCTATTATTCTATATGATATAATTTATCGTCCAGAATTTAATTTAATCGATCTTAATGAATCTAATATGTAATCTAACTATTATCTACCCATTTATGCAGCATCTGTGACTGAAGCTATTGCGACACTTCGTTTAAAAATCGCAAATGTACCAAGTGTACACTAACAACCTATTCAGTCAAACCCTGATTTATAACTATTCTAAGTACATACATACCAAAATTTAAAGTTTTTTAAAATAATACATTTTGCTAATAATTCAATAATCAAAATTTGTAATTATTATTTCAAATCATGCGACATCTGTAAATTCTGATAAATGTAACTTAACCACATTCCATTACGCGTTCAAAAACTGAGTGGGTTCGATAAACTCAACAAATTTTAAATTTAAATTTCGATACAATTAATAAAACAAAAGTAAAGAATGAGTTTTTGTTGTTATAGCCTTTGATTAACAGATTAATAAACTTGTTTACAATAGTTTATTATGATGCTAAGGCCGGTAAAAAAACTGGCGCGCCATTGTGGTTGATTGAGGTAGTCGGTGATTCTGTGAACCAGTGTGTGTCACTGATGCGCCTTGTGTGTTTTTTAATGTTTTAGCGCAGTAATGAATATATTTTTTACAAATGTTTTACTGAAAGTAATCACTATGACAATAATGTGTGCCGAACCTTTTATACCTGATTAATTGGCGTCTTGAGTCATCACGGTTAGTTCAAAATTTATAATTAAGGTTATTTGTTGTGACATACACGCAAAGTTAATATGTCTGCAGTAATTTGTAATCGGTTAATGTTTAAACGAAATATAAACAGAGTTTAACCAGAATACAATAATAGTAACAAGTTCAGGATTATATTTTAAATTTGGAATATGCTACATTTGTAACAAAACAATGACCCTCCCTAGCGTCGGTCGTATGTTTCACAAAGAAGTAAGACAACTTAACATCTGTAAATTCCACAGTTTAGACCAGTTACTGTTAGTGATACTAAATAATTTTCGTTACTTAGTCTAATTGACGTCAGTAAAACAATTTGTTAATAAAATTGCAGTGAGCTTATTTGACAATGTTTGTTTGACGCTAGTGAGTTAGTGAATAACAACAGAATGAAAGGAGCACTACTTAAATTGAATGTTTAAAAATTCAACATGCACTTACTACTCTGATTTTAATGAAGTTCTTGAATAAAAAATTATCACAATATAAAAACAAAAAATTTTCAAGAAAGTCTCTTCCTAATTATACGATCTCTGATCATTTTCATTATTACTTTACTTAACATGTCTTTATATTTTGTACAAATACTAACTTAGCATCATACACATTCTTTTACTTAACAGTGCATTTTAGCTAATTTTAAGTTTAGTTACATAAATTGTACATAAAGAAATGCAATTTATATAAAAAACAAACAATGTTGTAACTATGAATTAAAATTTAAATTATTAGCATTCCATCCTAAAGTGAGAACCCTGCTTAACATCAAGTATCAGCCTTGAGCTCAGTGTGCCTCCTAGTAAGGCCTTTCCTTTATTTTCAGGTATTTCTGTCTTCTGTCCTTGAGTTACAAGTGGCTATGCCTAAAATTAATCCCATCTGCTATATTTTGTTCTCTTATAAAATATTTAGGATAATATTGTGAATCATCATCATCATCATCATCATGCTTTCCTATTACCCTCTGCTGGGGTGTAGGGCTCGAATAATTTTTTTCCATTTGTATCGGTCTTGGGCAGTCTGTTCTAGCTCCTCCCACGTCATGCCCAATTGTGAATATTACTAAATAATGAATAGTAAAATTATAAATGTAGTGAGTTCAAGTTGTCAGTTGCACTTCTCCTTGTTTTGATAATTCTCAATGCACCAGTTGATATTAATGTTTGCTTCAGCTATGTTAGGCAACTAGTATTGATATTTTAACAACAAAAAATTGCTTGCTGAAATAAATAGAAAGAAAAGTAAATTTATTAAATATTATTTAATTGTACAATATTATACAACAATAGCATAGCATAGCATAGCAAATTTAAGAATTAAATTATTTAATGTGGTCAAAAACTTTGATTTTCTATCCTTTAGAATATAAAATTAATATCATAAATCTAATAATAAAAAGCTAAGACAAAGTAGGATAAACAATAATTAAAAGAGGACAAAAATAATTCTTTTTTATGCCCACTAAACATTGATGTCATGAAGTAAATAATTAAAAGAACAACTTTTTGTTAGCATAACAGCTTGAGAAAGAGGTACAGTATAATCAGTTTGAGCCTAACATGACACCACCAGTTTTCAAAATAAAAATAAGATAAATAAAGCTAGATAGTAAAGTAGGAGTTTTTTCTTATGGATGGAGAAGTTTCTTACTAACTATTAATTCAAATATGATAAAAATATTTGATTTCATTGATTTTATATTTTGATTAGGCTTCTTCAAGCAGTGCCCTAAGGGGTAGAGATGGAGGCAGGAGCAAGGGCTCTCGACGTCCTCCCGCTTCTGCAGGAGCGGGTGGCGTCTCTCACTGGTGGTCGGGATCGCCGGGGAAGTCCTATCATCTGGTTTCCGGCCAACTCAAGGAGGGATCGTGTCGCTCCAGATGACTATAGACGTTTGATACATTACTTGATCAGTATACCTGGGTAAGAAAACTTTTATATTTGTTAAATAGGTACAATGTGTATTATGTTAACATTTGTCTCTATTCTATATTATTCTGATAACTTTGTGCCTCAAGCAACTATCTATACACTCATCGTTCTCGTTGAATCTGTCACTTGTGATGAAGGGCTCAGTGAGTACATTGTCCCACAGACACAGCCCACTGAATTGCTTGATGCATTTTCTCAGTGGGTCAGGATCCGGTGGTAGATTCTACGAAGCATTGCTCTTGCTAGGGTTAATGTTAGCAATGTAGTCAGGTTTGAGCCCTGTGAGCTCACCTACTTGTTAGGGTTACGGTGAAAAGGCCTCTCAAGGCTATCAGCTTAGATAGGAAAAAAAGATATTTATATAGTAAGCTGATTCAAAATTTAATAGACTCATAATAGGAGTGAGCAGTAGAACAATAGAAGACTTGGTTTTTGTTCATAGTCAACATGTAACAGTGTATCTTTTGTAAAAATTATTAACTATATTGCCATTCAATATTTTGTTAATGATTTTTTAGATAATCCACAAGTTACAATAAGAAATTTTATTAGTTGATATCACTGCTATGTTTATGTTCTTTGTTATAGTGAATCTGTGAAAAGTCTCGGATTCACAATATTAATTGACATGAGAGGTTCGGCGTGGGCTGCTATCAAGCCAATCCTAAAGGTTCTTCAAGAACACTTCCCATCATCCGTCCATCAGGCACTGGTAGTTAAACCTGACAATTTTTGGCAGAAACAACGTACAACTATTGGAGCACATAAATACAAATTTGAGGTAATACCTGTTATATATTTAATTCAATAGCATTATGTACATATTTCTTACAAATTTCTGAACTAAAATTATTAGAATCTAAATTTAACTTTTTATTGAGTCATTTCAATGATGTATCATCAGCAATTTCTATAGTTCTTAATATTATCACCACTGTCCTCAACATTATATTAATGTTTCCCCCAATTCTATGCTGTAAGAATTAACCACTAGGTCTGATAGCACAACGACATGGTAATCTTCTTTCTAAAATTTGGTATGATAATATATGTTTAGATTATATATAAAAACCAACAGTCAAAATCAAATACCATTCAAGAATTGATTAGTTCAAGCTAGGTATAATCATTAACCATAGAATAAAACACCCATAAGACTTATTTAAATTGTTTCAGACAACAATGATTAGTTTAGAAGCACTTCCTAAAGTTATAGATAGTTCACAATTGACTCCAGATCTAGAGGGTACATTGCAGTATGATCACCCACAGTGGATTGATCTAAGATTGGTGAGTATACAAAAACATATTTATACAACATACATACATATTTGTACAAACAACAATAGGTTTAATAACCTATTTTATAGTGCTAGTTTAGTTTCCAACCCTTATATTTCATGCATGTTCTAAATACATAAAAATTTTAGGCATTAGAAGAATTGATGTGGCAGGCCGGTGAGCTTCTAGATCGATTAGATGATTTACAAGAGGATGTAGCCAGAGCAGACTTTGCTGATGATGTGACGGGTGCAAGGAGAGCCATTGATGCACATGCAGACATTAGTAAACGACTTGCCAAAGTTCCTGTTGATGAATTAGAAGCACAAGGTAAGATGCATTTATAAATAAATTTCTGAATTCAATCGTCTCTAGATTAATGGATAAGGCGACCGGAGTAGTACAAATAATATGCAGGGCCTCAAATATACAGCAAGCACAATTTTTTGTAGGTATGTGTGAGTTACGGAACACTAATGCATATTCGCAAATAAATCTTAGAGAAAGGAATAATGTTGTCTAATAAAAATAAAACCCAGACAATATTCACATAAATATATGGAATTAGTAAGGGTAGGTATAATAACCAAGAGGGATTCAGGGGGATCCATCGCATAGTGTTTACGGCGTCGACGGTGGTTGGTTGCTACATGAGTCGGATCGGGAGTGTGGTTAGCACTGGACACGAAAATGATTTTACAGTGTCGCAACGTTTCCACGAATATATTGTATTGTATTGCAACTTACATGAACCATAAAAACGTTGCTAATGTTTCAATATAAAAAAAGGCTAGAATGGGCGATAAAAAATTCTCTCGGCGCGAAGACGTCGTAGATTTGGACCTGGTCCAAAAAAGGGTGGTTATAAACTCGAAAGATCTGTTGAAGATTTATTAGTTTTTATTAAAAAAGGTTCTTGTCGCTCTGTTCAGTTGTTCGTTGTATGCGTTCAGATGCTTAATCTTGTGTATTCTTATAAAGAAAATCTTTCTTTTTCTAATGCATGAAATTTATTACTGTATTGCAATGTGCCTTCGTTTGTACATTATAATAACAGCATTATAAAAATCTGAAGTTTTAGGTACTACAAATTATAATGTTACTTAGAACATACCTTACTCGCTCTTTTTCTCATTGAAAGGACCATACTTGGCTGTCTAACATGGTCTTTGTTATGAGGTTTTACTACTTACTCATGAATCGTAACTTGATATAGGTGGGCTGATGTATGGGATATATTTTTCATAAAAACACTGGCTCAGTCATTCTTTCTTTGTCAAAACACCCATGAAATCACTATTGAAGCCATTATACACGTTATTCTTATTCTTCTTCTTTTATCTTCCTATCTATACTGATAGCCTTGAGAGACTATCAGCTTCTCCTTGTCGTGTAGGTGAGCTCACGGGGCTCAAACCGGAGTGTTGCTAACACTAACCCTAGCAAGAGCAGAGCTTTACAGAATCTACCACCAGATCGGAAACGCGACCCACTGAGAAGATCAGGCGAGAAACTCAGTGGGCTGTGTCTATGGGTTAATTTACTATTCGAGCCTTTTCGGCAAGTTCGGCAAGGATGCTGACCGGTGCTTGAGGTACCTAAAAGCACCGTTAATGGATCAGAAGGATTCGTAATGACGTGTTTAGGTCGACGTCGACTGTTTACCATTCGGTCCACAGGATCGGGTTATTCTTCTGTTGCATACCGCCTGATTTCGATTTTCTTATGTGATTTTTTTAGTACTCTCTTATTGTTAATGCTTATCTCGGATTTTATAAGTTCCAAATAATTATTTTAACTGAATATGATGATGTTGGTTGACTGACTAGAGTATAATGATACTCTGGAGTAGACTAGAGTACTTTAGTCATTTCTTCCAAAATATTTACGAATTAGATTCACGAATCGTCCTCGTTTATCGCTCTTTCTAATAGTGAAAACCGTATCAAAATCTATTTCGTGACCTAGAAGAAGTAAGCAGAAAGACAGACAGGGACTGCGACCGTTACTTTGCTTTATATTTTATTTTTTATTTTTTTATAGCTTAGATAGGTGGACGAGCTCACGGCCCACCTGGTGTTTAGTGGTAACCGGAGCCCATTGACATCTACATCGTAAATCCCGCCCGCCACCCACCTCGAGACATGAGTTGTAAGGTCTCAGTTTTAACAATACAATTTAGAAATTATAATTAGGCGGAAGTTACGTTATAATTTTGCTGTCTTACGTTTAATTACTGGTTGTATTCTTAATCAAAAAGCTAAGACTCTCATTAATAGTCGATAAAGGTAAATAGTCTCATCAAAAATAAATATCAGTTTTAGCGTTTTATTATGAATAAGTTGACTAGGCTTGAAGCCAACTAGTTTAAACTGCTTGTTCGTAAATAATAATTATAAAATCTTTAAAATTAGCCCGGTTTCCTTATAACCTAACATTAGACGGGGTACTTAGTGCGGTGCTCTTAGCTGCTGTGAACTTTCACTTAATATGACGTTCGACTTGTCGTACTTTCAATTGTAATAGAGTTAATAGCCAAATATTTGCCCGTTTAAATGGTATAGCAAATGACCTTGTTGCAACGAGTTGCTTGAGGTATCCGATATCATCTAATTTTACTCTTACGTCACTGGCTACCTAAGACCGGGAATTATCCCTACATCGTAATTGAGTTACATTACCGAATGTTTACATAAATGCCACAAACAAAACCTATAATCGGACTTTGTAATGCCATCACGAGCAACGGTAATCACTTATAATTACGCGGGATGTGGGCTCAGTTTCTCCGAAAGCAAAAACAAAAATAAAATGGCACCATCATAATTACGATTTACACGAGCTACAACACTTTTTGATGAGACGACTGAATTGTACAATAACGTTAAAAATGGACGTAAGAAAATTTCTTATCATCTTAACTTAATGTTTCGATAACTTAATGTTTCTTTAATGTTAAACTACCTTCACTAACTATTACTTTAATAAAAGTGCATAAAATTTCGTTATTAATTTATTCATTTGTCTAAATAAAATTTAAACTGAAGGCAGCAGAGTAACTTGTTGCATTAGTTTAATGTAATGAATTGTTTTAGAAAATGGTTAAACAGCGGAAAAAGATATTTATTTGTTGTCCCACGGTTGAATGGTTTGCCGTCGGCGGTCGATTGAATAACTGTTGAGTTTCAGTGTTACTTCACAAACAGCGGTGTTATAACAAGCGAAGGAGTGCTATTATAGTTTGTTTTGAATTTTACAATGTGTTTTGATTGTCTTTGGTATTCAAATAAAAATGGTATTGGATTAAAAAATGGTATGTCGAAAATTCCATTTTGTTTATCTTGAAAGTTACATGTTTTCATCGGTTTTTTAATTGATAATTGAAGTCTTGATCTGTACTTCTTAAATAATATGTATATGGTAAATATGATATTGTTATGATGCCAAACATAGTTGTAATCTTAAAATGTGTTCAAAACATATTGAAAATATATACTTTGTAAACAGGTGAGAGGGTGTTACAACGATTAGAAGTGGCGGAGGCCGCGTGTTCCGAAGCTAGCGGTAGTGGCGCCGAAGGTTCTGCTTTCCACTGCGGATCGCCGGGCGCCGTGCGAGCTCAACTTTCGGCTGTGCGGTCCGCGCATGCGCATGCCCATAAACTTTGGCAACACAAAAAAATGCAGCTAGATCAGTGTTTTCAGCTCAGATTATTTGAACAAGACTGCGAGAAGGTAATTTTCTTTTATCAGCTATAAAGTTAAATTGTAGGTCTAATTGTAACGTATTTACCCTTGAATATTTCATACCTGAATTAACGCACATCGTCTTCTCGCAATAAAACTGTATAATCTCAAAACTTACTAATTTTACAAGAAAGTGTTTTTAAAGGCTTAATATGAGTCGTCTATTATCAAAGGTGGAAATCTATGTATTTGGACAAAAAATAATTATTGATATGTCAATTCAGATTGATTTGAATATAATCGTCTCCTTCAAAGAATACGGTTCAAAACCTGCATTAAATAAAGGTTAATAGTTAACCTGTTATTTATCTAAGATGTCGTTCAGAAGAGTTTTGTGACTGCCAATGGAATACAAAGTCAATAATTCGTTTTTCTGATTTTCCAATGATTGTCCAAAAGTCACATTGCCGGCTTTGATAATAGTCGACTCATATGTAATATTTTTAATATTAATCATATTTGCAATATTAATTTTTTATTTTTTTCAGTTACATTATCTGTTTTTTAAATAAGATAAAATTATGTATTAATTTTGTTAACAGTAGTCAAAACATAGGTAAACTAAAACTAAACTACGCTCTTTTGACAGTATTTATCAGAAAAATACTGGTGATACCAAATGTTTACGCATATTAACTCAATACAAAAATTTTCTTTGGAGATTGTACACTTTTAATGCGAAAAGGCGACATGATTATGAATAAAAATAAAGATTCATTGCACGCACTGTATAAGTGCAACTTTCAGAAGAATTGTATCATTCTCTCGTAGTCTGAAATCCTATAGTGTTTCACTCTTTCTGTGATAATTCCTCGTTTTATCGACTTTAAAATCGCAACGGTCTTAAAGATTTTTCACCATAATTGGTATTCACTTTTAAACACTGTAAGAAATGAGTACTAGTATAATGTTTCAAATGCGCAGATGTTGGAATGGATCGTGAACCACCGTACGGCCTTCTTAGCCACGTACGTTGAGATCGGACGGTCATGTGCGGCCGCAAAACGTTTACAGGAAGAACACGCTAGGTAAGTCTAGACATTAGATGCACAAGGACGTATCGAATTTTGCAAAAATCAATTGAATACCTCTTCCTAATCCTTTGTAGTTTTTTTGCTCATTACGTAAGATCTAGACTCTATTTTTAGAATCAGTATGGATTTAGTTTATCGCCAAAATGTTTATAATGCATTTGGAACAATTGCGATTTGAAATGTTCAATATGAAAAGTCTTAATGACGATAAATATGTTATCGATCTTGCAAAAAGACCGTTACCTTGAATTAAAATGTATCAATCAGCATTTTAAAGTAATGTTTAATTAAAAGTAAAACTCACAATTCAATTTGAAAATTTCGTGTTAGGCTTAAAATGAATATGCGACTGAGGTTTTGTGATGTTTTAATTGTGGATACGTGTTAGATTTGCAGCGGCGTGTACTAGCGGCGGAAGGCCGAGTGTCGCACGTGTGACGACAGCCGCGCGACGTCTCGCTGACAAGAGACATTACGCTGAAAGTCAGATATCAGCATTAGCACAAAGACTCGAAAGAGCTTACAAACAGTTGGCAGCCGGTAAGATAATTTTAATTGACAGTTTTTTATAACCATTTTCTATTTTATTCGAAGCAGAAAAATACCTTTATTTTAACACCTATCTAGATGTTAACCTCATGTATAAAAGCGTTTAAGGGTATTCATGTTATTGTCTACGGGCTTTAATGTGTTTTTTTTATTAATTAGGTGGGTGGACGAACTCACAGCCCACCTGGTGTTAAGTGCTTACTGGTGCCCATAGACATCTACAACGTAAATGCGCCACCCACCTTGAGATATAAGTTCTAAGGTCTCAAGTATAGTTACAACGGCTGCCCCACCCGTCAAACAGAAACGCATTACTGCTTCACGACAGGAATGGGCTGAATGGTTGGACCTACCTACCACCAGTAAAAATTTGAACAGTAGTGAACTTTGGTCTTATGTTGATTGACAGATAAATTTATAACATGAATATATTATATAATCTATATTACTTACCGTCTCATATTGTATCAGTATAAATGAGATTTAATAAAATAATATTCTCAAGGTCTTGAAGAACGTTCTGCAGTGCTGTCACTGTCGGTGGTATTTCATCATAAAGCTGAGGCGTACGCTTCAGCGGTGGGAGGGTGGGGAGCGCAGTGTGCCGTCGCTCTACAACTAGCAACGGGTCAAGGAGGAGCGCCTTGTAACGATCCGAGGGCATTAGAACAACACGCCCAGAGACATCGCCAACTTTACGAACACATGTGTCAGGCCTACACTGAGGTGAGGAGCGGTATTTGTGTAACGACAGTGAAGGCAGAAGTTTTTTTTTTATTGCTTAGATGGGTGGACGAGCTCACAGCCCACCTGATGTTAAGTGTTTACTGGAGCCCATAGACATGTACAACGTAAATGTGCCACCCACCATGCGACATAAGCTCTAAGGTCTCACCAGGTGACCAGACTTTACCAAAGATAACACCCTAATTACATTGTAATGTACGTTAAATACAATATATTTTTCAAACTATTTGTTATCGTCTAATGAAAGCCTGCGATCATAATGCGATTTGAATAGATGGTTGTTTAATTGTTAACCCCAGTTTGTCAGGCACGATTTTCTCCTTTTGTCTATATTTATTATTTCTTACTGGTATCTTGCGTCAGATTATGTTTGGATCTCACTTTAATAATCAAAATTTGCGGATGATAAAACCTGTTGTGAGCTCTTGAAACATTAATATCCCACATAGCTGTTTTGAAGGGTTTTATACTAAGGTTTTTTGACCTCATGTCTCAAATTGAGCGTTTATGTTGTTATGTTATATTGAAAGTACAGAACTTATTACATACTAACTAAGTCTGACCTGCTTTGCTGATTTTATCTTTGACTTTGAACCGAACGTTGCCAAACTGCACAGGATCACCTGCTCAATCTGCAAACTCATCGAAATCAGCCCACCCGCTACTGTGTCTATAGGAAATATATACATCCATAGATACATCGACTTATAAATATAGATTTCATAATAAAACTATTATTTACAGGTTCATTCAACAAGTAAAAAACTTTTATATCAGTTGGATCATTTAGTTCAAGTATGTCATCAAACGGATCCCACGGATATGGTAAGTATATCTAATTCAAATAGTAAGGTAATAGAGTTAAATCATATTACCGATAACGACTGAATGTCTGGTATTGAAAAAACCTGAATTGTGGTCATTGGATAATTGTCGTATTAGGAAGTATTATTTTTACTATATGAAATACTAGCTTTCAAGAGAAACGTATCTTGATACATATTTAAACGTTGAGTCTTTATATATAGTACCTAATACATGTCACATTATTATATGATATACTATAATACTACATCAAAGTACAATAGATAGCGTGCCACTAGTTACAAAAAATGATCCATACATTTTACCGATATTCATAATCTAGATTCATAAATATTCAGTTTAATTTCTCTGTTTTGATTTTTTATTTAAGCAATTGATATAAATAATGTCATAAATTTTTTTAGCGTTTACAGACCTTCGTCGCTCCTAACCCAAAGTATATTGAATTTAATTGTCAATTCTGTGTAGCATTCGTAAAACTATGTATTTACGGAAAAACGCATAGCCGTAATTTTTTTTTCTAATAGTAATATAATAATATTATGGTTACCATAGGCGTATTATTATGAATGCTGTTTTCTTGTAAGAAAATTAAGCAACAGCTAAATGCCAGTGATTTTGTGTTTGTTTTTCATCAGCAGAGTGAAGGCACAGTGAGTAGTGCGGGTAGCAGTGGTGGCGATCCTGCAGCCGATTACAGTTCGGGAGCAAACCACGTGCTGGCCGTAATACATCAAATTCTTGGCCATCACAGGGCTTTGGAAGCTAGATATCACCAAGCGAGACTTAAATTGCATCAAAGATTAGCTTTGTTGCTCTATAAAGAAGACTGTAGACAGGTTAGTAAAGTTATTAGTGCATCTCATTTATTTGTGAATAGTGTTAAACCAGCAACAACCGTTAATCTTGCCGCCATCAACGTAAAAGGTAAATATTAAGGTTAGGAGCTTAGAATTTTTTTGAAGGAGTTAGCTATGTCAAATGTAAAAAAAATATGTGTGTAATTCGAAAAATAAATATAATTAAAAATCCTGAGTTTGACAGTTAAGACAATCTTGTTGCAATTTTTTCATTTCTGGTTTTCGATTCGAATGTTTTAATAACTGTGGTATCAAAGCAACAAAATTTTGACTACATCATACATGTGGCAGCCAGTGGATTCGCATTGTTAAGTGCTTATCTTAGGTAATAAAACAATACTAAACAATTTATGTTTAGGGTACTAGAATATTGCCCGTATTATATTTTGAACAGAGTCCATGGATTCCACATTAATAATACTGCATTCCATGCCTGGGAAAGATAAACAACATGTATGAAGTTCATTAAACTATCTTTGAAGTTAACAAAAATAAAATGATTATTCTTTTCAGGTATTAGACTGGTTGGCAAACCATGGTGAAGTATTTTTGCAGAAAAATACTGGTATAGGAAGAAATCTCCATAAAGCTAGGGTTTATCAGAAATCTCATGAACATTTTGAAAATGTTGCACAAGTGAGTATTTAATTTTATCACAATAAAACTCGTATTTCATCTAGAAACCGTTTCTCTGGCTTTAAATTATTAATAGAGCTCAGACTGAATGTCGTTGGAGGTCTTGGTATAATCATATCAGTTGGTATAATAGTTACGATTAGACATATTATTCTAAAATAACGCGTGTAATGTAATGTATGTAGCATATAACACTGCTATGATATAATATAATATATTTTTAAAAAAAAATTGCTCAGAATACTTACACAAACGCGGAGAAGCTGCTGGGAGCTGCTGAGGAGTTAGCCCGTTCGGGTGAATGTGATCCAGAGGAAGTCCTTGGAGTAGCGCGGGAACTCGAAGCTCATGTAGCTGCCTTCGCGGCCAGGGTCGATAGAAGAAGAAGACGACTCGACCTGGCCGTACTTCTGTATACACATGAGAAAGAGGTAAGTCTTATCTGAAGCGAAAGTAGCTTATTTTTATAATGTAAAGAAAAAAAAACGAATTTTATGGAAGACAGCACAACTGGATTTCTTGTGACAATAATTAATTCCACTCACGAGGGGCAATCCGTTGACTGCACCTATTAGCTTAAACAATTGAAATGTGGTATTTTTTTTAGCTTGAGAAATGTATGTATATTGTATATGAGTTGTTACTCATATGGGTCGTCCACATTAGACGGAAACATCTAAATGTACTACCAGCATTTTTGCTTTCATCAAAACTGGTTATTTCTTTTAAAACGTGCTTAAGAGTTTAACTTTTCTGTTAACTTCAATGATTAAAACAAATTATTTTTCAGCTGCTGCAATGGTTGGATACACTGAGAAGCGGAGGCGGTGTATGCGCTACAGACGACACTCCCGAAGCGGCACGAAGAGCTTTAGAACAATGCGCCCAGCATCGAGCAGCTAGCATGGACGCATGCGCTGCAACTATCGCGCAGGGCGAAGCATTAATGCAAGACTTAAGGTATGTTAAAATATACTAACTATAGTAGAATTATTTTGTCCGTGCAGTTTGGGTATAAATCATAGCCCGGCTAGGGCGATGAGCATGTCGATAAAAAACAAATGAGTTACCGAAGCCGGCAGGGCGGTATACGAAGGGTAGTGAGACATTGTTATACTATGAGTAATTTGTTGTACTTACCTGCAAATTATAGTACAAAATAATATATCGAAGAGGAATGTTTTTATGCATTCGCTCTCTGAATTTCTTTAGTAACACAATGGCTACTCCTTTGTTTTGTACCAAAATGGCAGAATTTGTTCAAAATATTTGCACGTTTTTCACTGAAATGAAAATAGATCCCGAAAAGTTACAAAGTTTTAATTTCTGTCGTTTTCGTTAACTTGCTGCGGCGATATGTGGTGTAAGTGTTCGATTAGTGATTTTTACTTTCATTTTTATCACTAACCCACAAAACGACAAAACTAAATACACTATCGATAACGCTTATCGAAAACAATAATGCGCATCACTATGCCCGCCCATAAGGCCCGTGAGTGGAAAAGAGAACGAAATACTCGCTTCACCGCTCCGATTATTTATGACCCAAACTGCACGGACAAAATAATTCTACTATAGCTTAGTAAAAGAGTTAGGTACACGAGCAAACCAATCAGCATTCTTATTGGCAGCGAAGGCCGACGAGTCCTTAGTTAAATGGAATATTATAACAAAAAATCTCTTCAGCTATTTGAACGAGGGGTAACCTTAATTGAAGTTCAATTAAAAACATCAAATTGTTGACACTAATACCAAATAAAATGGACCGAACCGTAATTAATTAATACTAAGATAAATGTCGCGTATAAAGCGAAAATGTCGCTTAAAGCAAGGGCAATAAAAATAGCCTTTTACCACTCGATATATATGACTGATTCGGTGGTGCAGTAGTGAGCGTTTCTGACTGTTGCGCCGAGGGTCGTGGGTTCGATTCCCACATCGAACAAACATTGTGTAATGAACAGATTTGTTTCGTCTTTGTATGAGTGTATATTATCTTTATATACGTATTTACGTATGTTTGCCAGTCTCTGGTACCCGTAACAAAGGGATTCGTAAATCGGGGCCGGGATCATGAGTGATTTGTTCCTAATCAAATCAATTATATACTATTTAAAATACAAATGCAAAATAAGCTTTAATTATATCCACGACTCATGAAAACCAAGATAAAATTTATGACTTTTCCATTTTCTTACTTTTAAAAAAATAGCTACGTAATTTTGTGTACAAAAATTTGTACGATTCAGAGTATATACATATGTATATGGTATATCATAATACAAACTAAATTATCAGTCAATATTGATTTAAAATCTGAAAAGTGTTCGCTGTTGCACTTCTAAATAATAATAAACATAAAAATCAATGATAACAGCTTACTTAGTTAATTTAGTTATTAAACTCGTTCGACGGAGGAACATTTTTGTTCTGTTCAGGGAAATCGTGCTACAGAAACACGAAAAATAATACTCCAATCAAACTTAATTACAAATAATTATAATACATAACTATCAAGAGATATCTATACTCTATACTAATATATAAATCTACAGCGGTTTTTACGGATGTTCCGTTATAACTACTGAACCATGAATCCGATTGACTTGAATCTTGGTATCCATGTAGAAAATACATGTACTTAATGGATAGGCTAATATTTATATGAGTGTTGGACTCCCTACACCAGTTGGAGGAGCGTTAATGATGGGAATCTTTGTGGGGGTGAGAAATAATATTGTTCATTTTAAATACCCAGCGAAACGGACGGGTACAGCTAGTCAATTTATAATTATAAACAGTACGATTAATATTGATCTTTTAATTGAAGAAACAAATATTTATAAACTAAATTGAATGCGTCATGGGGGTTTGCAAGGCCGTGTATAGAAAACTGTTTATAAGTGTTATTTATAGTTTTTATTATGACGAAAAATTTTAAAGGCTTTTTTAAACCGGATTATAAACCTTTGATAATTCATTCAATAAGCATGTTACCGTTAGTAATCGTGTTCTCCAATGTTAGTGTTATTTACAAGCTTTAGGCTCATAATTCTCATGATTTGAAATTATTCGAAAATAAAATTTTGTTTTTTTTTTTATTTTGCTGAATTTTAACATCAAATCAACATATTTAAAACCGAAAAAACTTGCACGTGCGTTGGTTCTTGCACGTTTTATTTCCCGCAAAACTATTGTATGATGGTGTTGTTACTCAAGTGCTAGCGACTGAGGTGAGACGTCGCGAGCTGTCCACGCGACCTTATTTTACCAACAGTTCTTTGTGTAATAACTAACCTGCCTCGCTGCAGGAACTCATTGTTATAAAACATTGTTAAATTTGACGCCTTGTTTTCACTACAGTCAGAGCTAGTTTTTACTAACGATTATTATGTTTCGTTGTTCTAACCGGGGTATTCAGAAATATATTCTTAAATGTCGAAGACATATTTTAGCAATACTACAAAGAGAGAAATCAACCTTGAAGTCGTCGTGGCATAAAGGATAAGACGTACGGTACATTCGTATCTAGCGATGTACCGGTGATCGAATCCCGCAGGCGGGTACCAATTTTTCTAATGAAATACGTACTTCACAAATGTTCATGATTGACTTCCACGGTGAAGAAATAACATATTGTAATAAAAATTAAACCCGCAAAATCATAATTTGCATAATTACTCGTGGCAAGACCTCTTGTGAGTCCGTACGGATAGGTTGGTACCTATCCGTACAACCCTGCCTATTTCTTCCGTGAAGCAGTAATGCTTTTCGGCTTGAAGGGGCAGACGTTGAAACTATACTGGGACCTTTGGAACTTATATCTCAAGGTAGGTGGCGACATTTACGTTGTAGATAGATGTCTATGGGCTCCGGTAACCGCTCAACACCAGGTGGGCCGTGAGCTCGTCCACCCACATAAGCAATAAAAAATGACTGTTCTCGTGTCGGGTAGAGCTGCTGGTGTTTAATTTCCAAATTATCTTGTACACAGGCCCAACATTATTTTTTGTTATTTCGAATCTTTTTTATATTTGTTAGTGTATTATATATTGCTTCTTAAATAACTTATCGTTTTTCAATCCTTTCTATATATATTTTATTAAAATAACGAAAATTCCGGAATTATGTAACATTCAAGTGAGTTTTTGTTCTTTATTTGCAAACGTTTTGTGATATCTAAATGACAATAGCCCCGTGACGACGGCTTCTCGGACAATACTAACACTGTGTTTTTCGAGATACGCTCCTGCCTGTGGACAATGCTTTCGAGCTAAATATGTAATATGTATGTAGCATACAAATAAATTTTGTTTACGCGAGTATATGTGTACTTGTATGTGAAAAATACTTTTCCATCGTATGTGAAACCGACTTCGAAATCAGATGGTCACTTACATAATTGTGTAGTACAGCAGTCTTCACTCGTTGATAATACATAATCTAAAATTTCAATAATCGTAGTAGTAGATTTGAATTGCGTTTGTGATATAATAGTTTATTTTCTAACTGTTGTTTGTGAAGGATTAGTTATATTTCGGTTTAGTAATTTTATTTAGGAAATTCGGGTTTTTTTTTTAAATCGAAGTGTAACTTTTATTTCCCATTACACAAGTTCACTGCGGAACGAAACTATAACTAAAAAAAAAAACTAAATTAAAAATTGCATTTTTAAAAAAGATACGATGATTTAGTATAGCTTACATTTTGTTGTCCTGATATTATCTTAACCGCTGACCCCGATAAAATTATTATATTTGTATTACATTTTATTTGATTGATAGGCCAACATCGGAAACAATATAAATGTATTATAAACAAGATTTTTCAAATTGTTAAGAGTTGCGTAAACATTGCTAGTTTTTAGTGAAACAATTTGCAATAAATTTATATTGCTTTGTATATGGAATGTAAACATTTGCATGACGTTCGAATACTATTGTTATGGGATGTTGCTTTGGCTCATCAAATTTAGATTTCTTGTTTGGAATAAATAAAGGGGATTTACATTCATTAACTAATTAGGCTTACGCGTGTTTGTGATTGTAATAAGCAAACATGATTCGACAAATTTAAAAATTAGTAATTAATGAACATTTAGCACTTGAACGCTTATTGTTATTGTCAATTAATAAAGCATTATATTATTATCATTAACACTTAATGAAATCGTTATGAAGAAATTTATAATTCAAATTGTCTTCGGGAAGAATACGTATTTGTAGATCATTGAGAAGCGGCCTTTGTTTTTATTTTTATTTACGTATTCTTTAGGATTGTTATTTCCACTAACACGAATTAAACAGGATGATTTTGTTTGTATTATTCACAACCGCTTGCGTCCACCGGTAGGTACCTGTCAGTTTACGCAAACGTTGGAGTTTCTTTATAACTTAACAGATTCCTCGTCGAAATCTACTTTTAAATTTCGAGGTTATTTACGAAGCCAATTCATAGATTGAACCTTACCTTTTTTCCGTACCACGAATGTCATTAAAGTGCTACATTATTATCACGTTTTTTGACTAAATTCGCAATCACCACTAATTTTTAAACGTTATTATGGTGGATTGTATGAAAAAAAAAACGATTTCTAGAAACTAATCACGTGTCATCTATTGTACATTGATATAACTATGACAGAAACAATCTCTAAAGCGCCAACCGCTACTGTACCAAGTTTCACCAAAATCGACGGTTCAGTGTGCTTAATGCGAGTTTTTTAACGTTCTCGGTAGCGTAAAAGTTAGCCCAATTTGTATGCAGTTGGAACAGCACCCCCTAGCGGCAAACGTAGGCAAACGATCCTATTCCATAAAAATATGAGCTAACTTTTACGCTATCGAGAACGTTAAAAAACTTGCACTAAGCACACAGTAGCGCATAGAGGAGATTGATCTTCATCGAAAGAACATGGATATATGTATATTTAAATTTAAATCCAAAAATATAAACGTTTACACATATATTATGTGTATATAAATTGTAGCTTATATAAGACGTTTTGAGTTTGAATACACTACCATCTGCTAGAAACTGATACAGCTCACTTGAGCTCACAGATAATTATAACCTTTCTTCATATATTAATAAAAAAATAATTAGCAATAAAAATATTGTTATTATAAATTATATAAATCAAATTACACTCAGTGTATTAAGTTTCATTAAAATCGGTTCATTAGTTCAAAAGTTCAACATGAACGAACAACGTAAAACGTTTTTTTTAATAAATAAATGACGATGAATAAATTTTATTTATAAATTGAATACAAACGTTAACATGAAAAAAAAACATGGAATGCAACAATGCAATCATTATCTATACAATCTCGAGAGAAGATTATTTACTTAGAATATTGGGTATCTGAATTTTACAAAGTCTATGAAGGCATTTTTACTATATCCTAAGAACATAATTACTTAAGAGACATAATTACTTAATTACTAAGAACATAAGAACTTCATTAGTAAAGTTATATTCTCCTCTGAATGTGCAATATAATACTATTTTTTTAAATAAAAAATAATAATCTTACGTCATTTCTATTTTTATCGTCTTTTTATAGACTTACCTATAGATACTTAGGTATAGTTGATCATTGCAATTGGATTTCAACATATCCTTAGACCTATAGGGACTGTGGTCACATTTAGTCATATCCGTTAAAGGTCGCAGAAATCTAAGCGATTGCATCGTACGCTGTGACTTTTACTATATTGGTGAAAAACTTGCTCTTCGAATCACATACTATTACCATATCCATCGCGCATTTGTACGGCTATATCAAGTCGAGTTCATATTTATGGAAAAAGCAATACCCGCACCATAAATTCGTTTCATAAATTTAATTTTACTAGAGGTCTCGCAGTGGGTCTCACATAGTCCCATTATAAGAAGTTGGTATTCCCTCATCTCTTTCTCAATGACTTCGAGTTTCCCAGGCTTCAGGATGCCTCTAACGTTCCATGTGCCGATTTTGTGTTTGTGACGTATGGAAGGTTTTTTGTTGTCTTCAGTAGCATGAACTGACTCGGTAGCCTGATGACTCTCTATCGAGGAGTCTTCGGTAGCCCATTTCACACTCTTCGACCCGGTTATCGATGAGCGCCGGGGGTCAGCCGGATCACCCAACAGAATATTTCTATTATTTGATATAGCTTCCATGGAGTTCTTTTGGGACTATAAGCGTAGTGGGTTCCCGTTACCTTCTACGTCGGTTATTTTAGGAGGTATTTAGTCTCCAAGGCCCACCGTGGCCAGATTATGGAGTAGGTTAGTTGACCGTCGCCTACTACTCGACGTTGGCGTCTTTTACGACTATCAATGTAGTTACCTTGGTGATGTAGGTAGACGTCGTTTATAGTCAACCCTCCTCCTTTCTCAAACCGGGCTTGGGACCGTCTACGGCGGAGTTATGATGAACATAGGCTACTTTTTGTTTTATTTTTTTGGTTTCATGTGTGTTTTAATGTTTCCGAAGCGAAGCGAGGGCGGGTCGCTAGTACTTCTATAATCACAAATTTCGCCAAGGCTACACTATAAAAAATATTAATAAAGACAAACAATATTTAATCTATTCTCAATTTGACCACAGACGTCAAGAACAAAAGTTTGACAATAAATAGTATGCATGTGTCTGTGCGTCAAATACATGGTATGTAGTGTGTAATGTTTTCTTTATTGATTTAATGTATCTTTTATGCATTATTTAAAAAAAATATTGCATTGTGCACTGCGGGACCTCTAGTTTAATTAAATAGCATTAAGTACAACCGTTTCATAGACGAGATGTTAAAAACTTGTTCATGTCATTCAATATTGTCAACAAACTCAAACTAGTTTAAGTATCATTAGGCTCTATTACAACTGTGAAATTAATAGTGGATTGATCAGAACGATAGAATAATATCTGGTTGGCTGGCCGTTTTTATAATTTTATAGTTTCTAGCAAAATATAAGCACAATCAATAAACGACGAAGAATATCCATTTACTTGGTCTAGATTGTTGGCAGAGAAGAAATTACATAATTAGTTCTCGGTATAAAATGAATCAGCCCTCGCCTAACCCGTTTACCGTAATTGGAAAGATTGCTACTTCTTCTGCGGAGTCTCCTGCGGGACGCTGCGACTGCGTATTCCTTAAATGCATCATGAACAAATAATATCGAAAAGTCATTGCCCGTGCTCGTGGAAAAATAATTTATGATAGCTGGTTTTAAAAATTGAGTAAATCAATTTCAGGAAATTACTGTAGACACGTTTGTGTACGTACAGAAAATTTGTCATCGTTGTCATTCTATACTAAGCTGATTGAAAAGTGTCAGAGGGATTTTATCTCGTGGATGTTAGTAGTGCCCTTCTGCCATCTTTTTAATTAGTCACATGAAGCATTTACATGGCTTGTTCCCCCCAAGTTGCTGATTAATTAGTATCGTTAAACCGCTTAATCAAAATTGGTTGACTGATTGAACCAACTGATACAAAATATTAGATTTGGAGTCATGGCTATCCAGACATGCTTTTAATTTTTTATAAATATTCAATATACAGATACATACAGACACGTCTGTCACCGCTTTATAACAATAAGATTTACTGTACAGTAGTAATATTATATGTATATGTAAATTAGGTGGGCAGTGTGCTAGTCTGCCTATTAAGTTATTAAAAAAAACACTTATTGTTTATTACATAATTTTCACGAAAGTTATTTCTTGCTCGATTTATATTCATAGTAGTACTAGTGATGCTATTTGACAAGATTAGCAGATAGACAGCCAATCTAGTTAAAAGCGTCGGGTTGCCTAACGTTGATAGCAAATACACGATGGGTTAGGACAACCTAAATTCTTGTTAGATTTAAAATTATCTAATCAATATTTCCTAAAAGCAGTAAACAGGAATCTCTTAGGCTCGGGAAACAATAATGAGGGTTTTGTTATTTGAAACAATAATATTTGTAAAAGAAACGGTCCTTCGAATTGCGAAAGTACAGCACTCGACGTTCAGTAGTTATACCTAGTCAGGTCATAAGTATTGTCACACAGTAAAAACTTTTCTTTTAGAATGCTGGCCACAAAAAAGTTTATTGAATTCGAATTTCGAATTGTTCATGAAAATAAAAATGTATACTTTTAGAATTTTACTCATTTTTAAATATGGAGTGGACGCTTAAAGAAGACCGTGTTGCAGTTATTGCGTTGCATCGTTGCGGTTACGCGCCAATTCAAATTTTTAACATACTGAAAAATTTGAATATAACCAAAAGATTCGTTTATCGTACCATCAAACGATACAATGAAGACTCTAGTGTAGATGACGGGTCAAGAAGTGATCGCCCTCGGTCTGTTAGGACTCCAGCAGTGATAAAAGCTGTGAAGGCGCGAATTCAAAGAAATCCCAAACGTAAGCAGAAACTGTTCGCCCTTCAGATGGGGTTAAGCAGAACCACGGTGAAAAGGGTGTTAAATGAAGACTTAGGGCTTCGGGCATATCGAAGAAAAACAGGACATCGTTTGAATGCTTGTCTAATGGACCTGAGACTGAAGAGATGCCGCGCTTTGTTGAAGTGGTACGCGGGAAAAAAATATCGGGAAATTCTTTTTTCGGATGAAAAAATTTTTACCGTAGAAGAGAGCTACAACAAACAAAATGATAAGGTGTACGCACACAGTAGTGCAGAAGCAAGCAACCGTATTCCGCGTGTCCAACGAGGTCATTTTCCATCCTCGCTCATGGTATGGTTGGGAGTTTCTTATTGGGGCTTAACAGAGGTACATTTTTGTGAGAAAGGTGTAAAAACGAATGCAGTTGTGTATCAAAATACAGTCCTGACGAACCTTGTGGAACCTGTTTCTCATACCATGTTCAATAACAGGCACTGGATATTCCAACAAGATTCGGCGCCAGCTCATAGAGCGAAGAGCACACAAGACTGGCTGGCGGCGCGTGAAATCGACTTCATCCGGCACGAAGACTGGCCCTCCTCCAGTCCAGATTTGAATCCGTTAGATTACAAGATATGGCAACACTTGGAGGAAAAGGCGTGCTCAAAGCCTCATCCCAATTTGGAGTCACTCAAGACATCCTTGATTAAGGCAGCCGCCGATATTGACATGGACCTCGTTCGTGCTGCGATAGACGACTGGCCGCGCAGATTGAAGGCCTGTATTAAAAATCACGGAGGTCATTTTGAATAAACTTTAGTGTCATAAGAATCTATGTTTTGTTAAGTTCATTTTGGTATATGAACGGTTACATAATGAATAAACTTGTTTCAATTATTTTACATTAAACATGTGACAGAATTTATGACCTGACTAGGTAGCATAAGGTAGGTAGTTATATAATGTTTAACAAACCAGGGAGCGAACCCAATACAAAGTCCTGCCCCTCATCTCTGTAGGGTACTCAATGCTTTTCCGCAGTATTATGCGTTGCAATTCAATTGAGTCAGTTCATATACATTTATCATTGAATACCGCGGTAATACATTAGTTGAAGTTTTAATTAACAAAACAATTCTTTTTTTATTTTATAGAAATGTATATTTGTAATGTCGCATGCTATTTATAATATTACTTCTACAATAGATTTTTTCTAAGAAACATTAGATGTATTTCATTTTATTATTATTATAACTTAATGGTTAGGTACCTCTTAAAAATCATGTGGAATAAAATATAATGGTATCAAACAATGAATTGTTAAATCTCACGATACATAATACGATAGTGTAGAAAAAAGTATAAAGTAAAATATCAACATTGTTCTAATGAGTGTTGGAATGATACTTTCGCGCGAAAGATTTTTCTTTTAATTTCCTCGCAATGTTGCATCGGAAAACTGTTTTCGTCGGTACATAGCGGGCTTGTGAACAGTGTGTCGCAAGCGGCCGCTTCACGCAGTTCACATTCGGGGCAGAGCGTAGAACGACGTGTGCGACGCGCTCGCGGGCTCTGAGTTTAATCTCGCGGCTTTTCCGTTCGCGCCATCCTGCAATTTTTAACTTTAAATGTACTAATATTTTACGAATCGCAAGTTGTTTTTTTGTTGATTATTTTAATGATTTCGAAAAGTTACATTACATCATATAATAGTGAATTAATTATGTTTCACGTCAATTTATAGGAAATTTAGGATACAACAAACGAGTAGTTTAGCACCATAAAACTAGCTATACGAAAGACTCTGGAACAAGTAAATATAATCGTATATGTAACCATTTAAATTGATTAAAACTAAACGTATAATTTATGTGACCGATCACCATAATAAAATGAAAATATTTTATGTACGTTATCAACTTGTTTTAAATGCTTTGTTTACTATAGATAAAATGCATTTTAACAATGAGTAGCTATATTGTGTGTATCGTTTTTGTAATTAGTTGAAATTCGTTTTAAAGGGACCCTTTTAATCCATGCTGGTTTAAGGTATGATTGAATATCCGCTAAGAGGGGAATTGTTAGTCCTGTTGCCACGTCCGTAAGCACTTCCGTTTTGTGAATTCACATTATATTCATAAATATTAAAAAGGTTCAAATTGAATTTAAAAGTACTTAGTTACGTTAATTTCAATTTTATCTCTCGTACTTACGTATGCCTTTGTTCGAGCGCGACAAATTAGAAGCAGTTTGATTTTTGCTTAGAAAAAAGTGGTAGTAAAACATTTTGAAATAACGAGAAGGATTAATAATTGAAATAATGTTGAAATAAATTTTCAAAGGAATCAAGTAGACTATACATTTATTCAACTATTTGAATTTTGCTTTAGTCAATTGACTGTGCTCCAAGATCGATGTTGTAGATCTGCGACGATAAATATTCACCATTCGATGGGTGTACGCTCGTATGCCTTCAATTGCTTCCAATAATTTCTAAAAAGAACTTTCCCAGTGTAACCACGAGACCGCACAGCCAACTGTAATCGTAATAAATAAGGCCTTACCCTTAACCAAAAAAAAAACAGACAAAAACGATCGTTGTCAAAACTCGTTTTACTACTAGCAGTAAAAAAATTAACGATGCTTTTACGTTCATAGCGTAGGTGCCGAGACGTCCCGTGGTTTGGATTCCGTGAATTACTCTTAGTAACTTGCTCCCGGACTACGAAATACGTAGCTCATGAGTTCCCCTGCCCTTCGACAGGGGAGCGATTCAAAGATATTTTCATCAATGTCAAAACACGAGCCAGAATCATAAGTCGATAAGCGTTCCCTTAGGCTGAATGTCGTTTGATGTTTTATATCGTTGTATTGCTCTTAGAGCTATATACTCAGTTAGCTACTTTAGCTACCGCAGAATATAACTAAGAAAAATCGTGTAACGTTAACGTCATTTTTTGTCTGTTTTCCGTCGCTTTTACATTTTATATAACATCTATTTCTATAAATTATTATATTAAACTGAACGTGTGACTGTTCGTTTATAACGAAAGTGCTTATTCACCTGATTGTGAGGGTGAAATTCGTACATCAGCCCTGGTTTCTCTCGTATTTATTACAGTCCAGCTTTACTTTCAGGATTGCGGGTTCTCATAATTTACAATACTAATTGATCATGTTCTACTAAATTTTCCCGAGTAATATCTCAAAGATAATATTTTATAAAGTTCAATATATTGACCGTCATTCGAGTTTATAACCTACAAGCTAACATTGACATTTTGTATTACATAATCTGATAAGATGGCACATTCACGAGCTGCACACTTGGTTTTATGTGCCACTGTCACTCGTGGCTATTAACGCTATGAATTCACTGTTAACAGGTTGTTAATCGTGAGAACTCATGCATGTATCACACATTACGTACACGTGTTTTCAGAAATACGCTTCAAACAGTACTCCTTATGCACCTGATCTCAGAATCGGTTCACACAGTACACATTTTGACATTAAAAATTCATAAAACCAGTCTCGTATTGACCTGCGAATGAAAGGGAGAAGAAAAAAAATTTTTTTATTGTTAAATCTGACTAAATCCTAACTATAAATTCGATGAGGTCCAAAACAACCATGTTAGGGAAAGATTGATGAGGCATCCCGGCCTGCAGTAGCATTAACAGCACATGCGGCATTGTTTATTTCTCAACCGTCGGTCACAATTTAACATTAGGCACGACACAACGTTTGTAGGCATATTGACAATTACGCGAACTAGATATTCTGCGAATGGCATTTATGTCTGGAGTATCTATAAAACTAAACTACTACACAATGAATTGCGTTATGGGATCTAGATGGGACATAAAATAAAATGTACACACGTGTTTTGAGACATTACAGTTATCACTACGACTTCATTAACCTAAGGTCAGCAGATTTCGTGATTAACCGTTAATGATCTTACATTATAACTTGATCATGAAGTATACTGATGTCATCAGTCAATATCATATCAGATATGATATGGTATTTGTAGTAAAAACTCATTTCATGATACATTTTTTTTCTTATGGTTCACATGTAATGGTGTTTTATTTCAAAAACACTATAGATGACGAACTAAAATATTATACCTAAAATTCAAGAGAAGTTCTTGAGTGATCCAATGGGCATCCTGAAGGATGAAGCTGATTAAATATTTATAAAACAATTTACTATACTGTAATGAAAATATTACTTTTTCTGCCTCTTCAAAAGACTATTCAAAACCTTAATAATAATATTTTAATTAATCATTTGATAAATATTATCTCAGCTTGTTATTGCTTCTCTTATCTAAACTTTAAATAATATTTATGCACAATTTTTCCAAACTTGTGTAGGTACTGATTTTGTCGAAATTAATTTAAGATAAGTGAAAGAGCAAGTTACTATCTAAAAAACAATTTTAATTACCGTTGCAATTAAATTATTACATAGTTTTTATGTGTAAGTGCAATGTCTTTGTATAGAGGAAAAATATTACACGTTATTGCCAAACATCTTTTTTTGGCAACACTGTGAATGTAACAATAAAATGACGCGGATACGTGTAATAGTTTTGTAAGCGTTCATAATCCATTATGGGTTCAAGATTCTGTGCAAGTATTGTTACTTGAATAGAGAAAACTATTTTGAATTCGTGAAAAAACTGCGAATTAGTATGTTGTGCTTTTTTACAAGCACAAAATTAAACTAAAGAAGAATCCATTTATAGTAAATGTAAGTTTGTTATAATCATTTGAGAATAAACATTAACTTCATTACAAAACCGAAAACGCTATGCAATTCTATTGAGTGACGGCACTAAATTTATATAGGCCGTACCTTACTGAATCATTAAACCCTATTTTTATTCCCCCGATTCCTATTAAGTCTTTTTAATGTTTTTTTAAATTTCTATAGCTATTTGCACCTTTAAAACTTCCACGAATAGTATGAAAGGGACAAATACAGCTCTGACTGAAATTACCATGTAAATTAATCAAAATCAACTATTGAAAGACCAAGCCCGCTGAGAATTTAATTTAATCTGTGACCCAGCAAAACAGTACGTAAAGAAGAAATTAATCAGTCTTACATTCGTCCTCCTGGGGTATTGAGCTAAGGCACTCGCCTCTTGGGATAATGCGGTCGCTTGAATATAACGGTATCTAAATTATTTTAAATCCCTGAGCGTTATTGTACCCCAGTTTATGTAACGGAAATAACAAAGTGTTGCCTCTTCGTAAACATGCAATTATATTTTATGTCCAGCATTATAACTCGGGTGACACTCATGTATATCTTAGACAGGGTACTTACTTGATATTATTTCACATACTAATTAATATATTGCGATACAAGAGGATGCTATGTGCGTAGTTTTTAAGTTTAATGTATTTATGACTTTAGAATAACTTTTCAATATATTAAATGGCTTAATTATTTTATCTCATCGTAAATACAATAATTCATAGAGATTTCATTTTAACAGTTCCATATGCTAATTAAAACGGATTGGTTTAGTATAAAAATTGTTATGTTGCTTACAATTTAATAAATGATTAATTAATAATTCTTCTCTTATCGCGAATGGAATGGTCACGTTTCCCTACGGAATATGTATTTTAAGTAATTTTCTAGTTGTATGAAACTGTAAATATAACTTTTCTCATCGTAATAAAATAAAAGAGGACATTTGTATCAAGAATTTCTTTCACAAGAAAAATAGTCATTATTTAAACAAAACATCAGAATATCTAGACTACAGAGCTTGTCTAACCCCAGGCAGCGGAATATTGAGCAGATTTTCTTTTGTTTGCAACATTTCCTACAGTGTTCACGACGTCCCCTTTATTAAAACGGGCTCGGACGTTCTTCACCAATATTTGTACAGAGAATAGCCTTTCAACCATTTTTTCTCTTCAAGATACATACTATATCCGTACGTGTACTAGATTACATTTATATAAATGTATCATATGTTGTTGTATTAAACTTCTATGAAAACTGATCGTATCTAACAATTTATATTTTAGTTTAATTTATTTAAAAAAATGGCATCCAAGAACATTTTTTAAATATATCATTTGTACGTTTGCCGATATCGAGAATACTCGTATGAATTATCTCTTTCTTTCAGAGGATTGACCTTTATACTATAATATAATTATCAAATTGATTGACTTTCATTTTCTGTGTAATATTATCTGTAAATTAAGCAAGATTTTTACAATTATAATTACTTTCTACAATCTGTGATTCGTTGTATATTTTTGTAATAATGATTTTATAGGATTATAAAATAAGCTTAGTAAGAATAGTTGAGTTCCATTCAGTCTATCAGTATCGTAATAGTTTTATTTAGTATTTTACGTTAAAAATATCTGAAGTCATTTAAATGTTTGTGACGGAATATACACCTACCCGGATTAAGACAAATCTGCCGTAAGGAATCATCAATGTTATGATTTTGGCATTGTAGTCCTTGCTTTATATATTTAGACAATAAAAGACTGGCATTGAATAAAAACGACCGGGAAGTCAAAAATTCTTGATAGGTTACCAAAATGATTTCAAATTGTCTCACAATCGACTCTTCCGGTGCTGCGTTGCGTCTATTTGGCTACCGACGGACGTTACGCGGACCCACACGACCCTGCCACCTATGCTCGCTGCGAGACCGCGCCCTCTTGACAAACAGTCTCGATTGTTACACACTCGAGACACTCATCCTGTCAGTTATTACTTTAGACATAATAATGGGAATCGACTTGGAACAATTCTTGTTTGCATCGATTGCCACAATGCTTCTAATCAGAACTCGTAAGTGCATATGATCGAAACTCTCACGGTTTTATATCACAGATAACGCAACACACACAACAAGGAGCCGTTACATTCAAGTGTTTTATATAAAAATTCAATAAATTAAATTACTTTCAAAAATGACATAAATGCGAATGTATAAAATTTAGTAAAAATTTCGAAAAATAGGACAGTGTACTAGACCAGAATCAGATTTATTATTTAGAATTGCTCAATAAGAAATTATATATGACTGAAAGGTAGTTTCAAGTATATACACAGTGGTTGTGACCCGCTTCCCCTTCGAATTCTACGATCTACAAAGAGTCTCATACCCCGCTATCGCATCAAATACATTAAAATTGTTTCAATTGGAACACTTCAGATGCATTTCATCTTGTTATATGTACCGTAGTTTGATGAATTAAAAATATCTGTCAACTGTCCATTATCACTACATTAAAATAAATGGATTTCTTATCGTTATCAAACGCACAATAGGGACTTTGATAAAATTCGAAAACTGTCTGTTTTATGGATAAAATATAGATATTTTCTGTGATAGTAAAAGCATCTGGTTTTAAAAATCTTAGCAAAAGCTCATCGGAAAACTCCAAAAAACATGCGGATAGGCTTTAATTTTCACAAATTGAATGAAGTCTTCGAACTTGTGTTCCAAGAAAAGTATATTCAAACGCTGAATTCCAAAGGTACTAACTCCGAATGGCAATATATGTTATCCAGCTGTCCACTCATAATTCAATTTGCTGACTTTTTGAAAGGTGGCTGATAGTAAATGGAGGAGAAGAGGGGAAGCCTGATTTTCAGGGCTCACTGGATTAGTGTGAGCTCAAGCACAGGGTGGTCAGACTATTCCAGAAGCTTGTTCTACTGAGATCATTATTTTTTCATGTTAAAATATTACATTCGGCTTAATTAAATATTTGTATTCAAGTAAAAACAGTTTTGAAGAATAGAAATAGATATCTATATACCTAATTTGTTCACTTAATGCAGACTTACTATGATTATATTGCTTAATTTATATTACAGTCTTAGAGAGGCAGGAAGTGTCGACTAAGTACTAAGATATAACTAATTTATAAAACAATTTACTATAATTTATCGTTTAAAATACATACTTTTCAATCAATATTTATTAATTCGTAAAAAATCTAGAGATCATCTCATGTTATTTTACTTAATTTATTAATTAAAAACACTACTGCCTATTGTTTTTTATAGTAACAGGTTTTCAATGTCAACGAATTGCTGAAGTATTGCTCGGTTTTAAGGTCGTTTCTCCCACATGTATCCATCCGTGGCAGTGTCGCAGCAGTATCTGTTTAATTTAGTGATTTATTGAAATAAAAATAACTTCATTTTATTAATCCGACGTTCAAACTTTGGGCACACTAATTAATATTATTATACGAAAATAAACACAATAATTCCTATGTTTTTATAACGTAATTGAGTAACTGTTTCCTTAGTATCAATCAGTATGGATTAAAAAATCAGTACAGTCTTCGTTTAATTAATGTTGATATAAATCAGAACAGTGCAAACAATACTTTCATATTATGTTAACAATTTTCATGAAGGTTTGCATGCTTTCATGATATAAGCAATTGATTTGTTGTCTTTTCGCGTTTGTAAGTTTGAAGATTTAAGCGTAAGAAATGTAAACGGACAAGAAAATATGTATTGTTAGATACTATTCATATGATTATGAATGTGTAAAATATTTGCAGTGTATTATATATTTCATGCAGTTTTATATTATATACATATAACTGAAATAATGAATATATTTTGTAAATTGGTTCTTGATTTTTAAACCATCGGGCGAAAGTCATGTTTAAATCTAAAAAATCTTATAGTGTAAATAACATCTAACGGTATTTAAACAAACAGAAGATAAATAAACTGAAACCTTAGATTTTCTCAAATTCTAAGTCATGTTGTCCCGGTCCTTGTGAGCACGACATTAGTAGAACTATCAGTCTGTTGTGAAGTCGTGTATAAATTCTCGGTGCAGTCTGCGCTTGCACGCCGGCGCCATAGTCGCAGCTCAGTAGTCACGCAATTTGCGATGCCTCGCGTAGAAAGCAGCCGACAACTACTACAATTTTCTATTCACGTATTTTTATCAATCTTGTTTACAAATTCCTCGCGGGACTCTTGAAGATTGTGTATTGACTTAGGAAATAATGATCGTTTCTGCCGTTCAGCGCCCGAGAGTTACGAGCATATAAGTATTAAGATTTTCTTGTAAATTTAATTATTTCCCTGTTCTGCAGTCTTGTTGCATTAACATAGTTTTCGGATATTATTTATAAGGTCCGCAACAAGTTTTCGCTATTTGTCAATATATGGTTGAAGCAATAAATGTTGATCTATTAAGACAGATCTAAAATATTGTGAGCCGAGCTTATCATAATATTTTCATATGTGACACTAAGCTTCGTTGTTAAAAATTAAGCATAAAAATTTGTATAATACTGAAAATGTTAATATTAGATTTTGTAGACCATTCCTATTAAGCCTACGGCAATGACATTTCTTGTTTGGGTAAATTGGAATTATAATAGTTTTATTAACGTTTTAGTTTTTTAATGGTCCAAATTGTTCGAGACTACTGCGATAAAAATAAATTATGATTATGCTGACTAGAAATTTCTAGAAGTATTTTATCTTGCACCGCATTTTATAATATAATCATACTTTTACATTGTTTGGTTCATATTTCAACCATATTTCGTTGTGACTTCTATGCTGACGTAACTTGCTGAAGAAGGAACATTAGACTGTTCATCGAAAAAGGTATTCATTTATAGACATTGAAACAATGACAGAGGACAACTTCAAGTATTCGTTATCATAATATTTGAGGAACGGCCACATGCTGCACTTATTGTTTGATAATCACGACGCATATATTCTTTTTAATTTCTTTATTCTTCAATTCGTGTATATTTGTGATAGTGTGTATTGCAGGTTTGTGTTTTGTACATTTTTACTAACATTGTCCCGTGTAATTGTATAGTTGCAAGGGTAGGTTAAATGTTTACGAAGGCATTATATTTTTACGTGAACGTACAATGTGCAATGCGCCTTACTGTCGACATTAAGTCTTGCAATACATAATTAAGTACCTCGTATATATATATCTAAGCTCAAGGAATAGGAAGGCGTCGAAGCGAGGGTTTTGTTGAAACGGTGCATTGCTTTGCGCCAATAAAACCGGATATAAAATGTTGTCCGCCAGTGGATGCGTTTTAACTGCCCATAAAACTACCACTGAGCCCTAATTGTCGAACGGCTTAGCCTTCTGTACTAGAGGGCTTCTGCTGGGTTCGTGAGCGGAATATTTACGAGTTGTACGCTCATAAAATTAAACAAACTCTTAAAGACCCTACGGCGACCGTCGCAGTATACATAATTTTTGTTTAACAACTATATTTAACAGTTATCGCCGAACGATTCGTGCCTGTAACGAGCGTTTTGTTTATGTCTTCCTTCACTCATTGTTGATCGCTTTGAGACTGTTAATTAAAGTAATTATGGTTGTTGTTAATGTTCGCGCTTAACCTTATTGGATAAAATTTGCACCTGTATTCTAAAGACGTAAATAGTTATTTTACTTGGAAACTAAGGTCTATTTTGGAGCTAATTAAACTGGGAGACTCCATTTTACATCGCAACCGAACTTTTTTACTGTTCACGCAATTACTAACTCGTAAGTCGTTGTCTAATTTTAAAATATATCCAAGAATAACTTTTTTGAGACTACCATTATTTTGCGTTTTATACTTTCGAAATCAACATAATTATTATCAATATTCAAAATGAGTAATATAATTAAAACAAATACTGTTCATAGCACATGTCTGATTTACTTGATATTTAATAGAAAGTTTATAAATGTTTATAAATGTGGTAATGACAAATAAGAGCTCATTTGAAACGGACAAATCAATCACTCTCGCACGATAATGTGTCTTGTATGAATAGTGCATGAGTCTTCACCACTATCTTCTGGTTCCGTTTGGGCGCCGAAGCGCGAGGTATGCAGCACTAGCAACGACATTAAAACGGTTCCGAGCACCGGAATATTTATCTACATAATATATAAACACAATGTACATGAAAGTTTATCCATAATATACTTTTTTTTTCTCGTAACGATTTACCGTGTTTTTTTACAGGTAGGGAAAACGTTAAGAAATTGTACCGACCAGAAATGATATCTCTCAAGCGTTAAAAACTAACATTTCTTGATACGAAATTGGAAATTTCAATGAATTTATACTAATATATAAATCTACAGTGGTTTTTACGGATGTTCCGTTATAACTACTGAACCATGCATCCGATTGACTTGAAACTTGGTGTCCATGTAGAAAATACATGTACTTAATAGATAGGCTAATATTTATATGAGTGTTGGACTCCCTAATAATAATGACAATAAATAATAATGTTAATTTTAAATGCCCAGCGCAGCGGGCGAGTACGGCTAGTATATTATAAATGTACTGACTAATTTTCACACATGCGACACGAACATGAGACACACAAAACCTACAAGTCGAGCCTTTGAACTCTAACTTCGTGATGCTAGATTTGAGATTCTGTCTCTTGATTCAGCATGTTGCAGTTTATTGCGGTAAAACGCGTGCAAGGGAAACTTTCTTCATGTTAGCCACGGAGAGCGAGCGCGTCTACCCGGTGTCTAACGTTATCTGTATTCACGATCACAATGCAAACGGAATATGACTAGTTATTTGACTGGTTCCATCAGTCTAGACGCTTGAGATTATACTTGTATTTTCATATAGGTATATGTTCGGAACAATATCTATTGGTCCGCCAACAAACCAGCTTCTTTAGTAATTAAAGAATTAAATTAATTTATTAGTAAACAAAATTTATTAGTAAAGGCAGACTTGGTAATGTTTGTAAAGTACGAAATACTGGACTTTCACACTAGTTCACGGTCAACTTCATTTTAAGCGGTGATCAGAACGTCTGCAGATCGAACGAATGCAGAAGTCTCGGATTCCACTATATGAATACCGGTGCCTATTTAGATTGGATATCGAAGTCTCATCTATGTTAGAACAACAGCTAATCTAACCTTCAAATTGTAAAATAGAAATATAGGACTTTTTGGCGGGAACCAGAGGAGTGAAGTTATGTGATTTGTTTTAGTTTGTCTATTTAGTGGTTCTTCAGGTTTAAATGTGTAATAATGGTGGTTTATTAACTGTTTAATATCTGTGAAAGTGCACAAATGAGGGAAAATGAAACAAAGCCGCTGGACGTAACTTCTCGGGATCCTCCAAAAAGTCCACTGAAAAAATCTTAGTAAATGACCACCATTTTACTGAGATTATATTTCATTCCAAATCATCTCATTTCATTTAATTTCATCCCAGTTGATTAATGTCTCAAATTAATCATCTTCATTTCATTTCACTCCATAATATCATTTTTCATAAAAATATGAATATAAATTAAAATAAGACATGACTTAAAGGTCTCAGTTACCAGGTCATAAAATCCCTTAAAAAAAATAGAAATAAACAGGACGGTAGTAGTAAATTCGTGCAGACGCATAACGCACCTTAACTTAAGTAGTGGAGTTTATTAAATCAGAACATTCAGTCAGTTTCCGATTGAGAAATCGGCAAGAGCATCATAAATGTGTGCAACCGACATAATTTGTCGTATTCTGCTTTAGACGGCCACCTTCACAATGGCGGGATATTGCATCCGAAGCCGCTTTACGAAATTGACGGCGTGTTGATGAAAAATATAAATAATAAATACATCAGCATCTGCGTGTGTTTACGTATTTTGATGTTTGACGTTACGTTTTTGCACAATAAAACGAAATCCGAAAAGGGTTCGCATATTTGTTTTAAACTCACCATGTGAAATATTTTTACTCGCACGATTTGTGTAGGATATGCAATACAAACGAGTTATCTAAACAAAAGCATACTTGTAGGATTTTATATTTTTAATATAAATTTGAAAGATTTAAATTATTTAGGTCACCGCCGGGAAACAATTAATAGATCGGCAGCGCTCAGACACCTGCGTAACATCACAATTGCGGTATTCGGTAGAATCATCTATAAAGTGAGATTTCACTTACGTAATGTGTTTTGTAAATAATAACGTTAAACAAATCAGTTATGTCTGCGCACAGTTAGCTTGCACTATAGGGAATAAATCGTGGCTCGAATCGTTCACTAACCAGCCGTAACTTAACAGTTGGTTTGATGTGCACTTGGTCATCTACTTACTTCTTATCGTTTAATTAAATACTTATGTAATATAGGTTCTTGATTTATTAAATTTTTTAATTGGAGACTCGTCCTAGAACATTTCAATTTTCATCCAGCAATTTTACACCGAACTTATTAATTATATATATTATTATATATTAATGATTTTGTAGCTTAAATTCATTTATGAGAGATTTAGAAGTGATACAAAAGTGAAAGTGTAGTGTCGATAAACGAAAAAAAAAACGACTTTTCTTCATTTACGATTTGAAATAGCCGGTGAGATGAACATTTTTGCCCAAAATGCTCAGATATCATCGAAGATCGCATAGGAATAAATCACCGGTGCAGTGCCTAAGATGGAGGTTTGTTGTCCTAAAGATATTATATCATTCGATTTACTTAGTTGTGGTACAGTAATAATGCTCGGTTAACTCATTTCTATTGCAGTTTACTTTAATGTAAATCTATAAAAATAAATTCGTGTTAAAAAGCACATGAAGAAAGTGGTGAATTAAAACGATTTATAGATAGTATCCGTTGAGACAAATTCAATGAGATCAAACTAGATAAGTTTACTAGACATTATTAAAGGGTTCTGTTACCCGTCTCCTCAAATAAGATCAATGGTACCTGTACCTGTATTATTATCATACAGATTACAGATATTAACGAAATTTCAAATAAATTCGGTTATTATTAAAACTAGATCATAAGCATATCCATTATGTAAAAAAAAAAATTTAAATAGATGTCACGCAGTCGGGATTTTACAAAATCACTACTACAAGATTTATAACTAATGACAATGTGTAAAAAAATACGAAAATTGACGATAGGTACACAGTCAGGATTTTACAAAATCACCGCTTAACGATTATAGTTAATGACAATAAACTTCATGCCAAAAATTAATTGTCAATACCAAATAAATTTTTATCAGTTTTCTCAGAACAAATAATCAGCAAAACGTACTCTAAGAATCGTCAAAAAGCTTGGGAATCTAAGGCATTAATCGTGCTATCACTATAGTTTTTATTTATAAATTTTTAACATGAATATCGAATTTATTGCAGATCTTCTGGCGATTCGGATGCAACCAGCACCGCTGCCGTGGAATCCACTTTAGAGCGATTGCGAGGAACACGCAGTGCACTCGAGGAGCTGTGGTCCGATCGCGAAAGGAAACTGGAGCTCACATTACAGCTTAGACATTTTGAAAGGGACGCTCTGGAGGTATTATACATTTTTCTAATTAGGTAACCTCGAATTATAAAAGTAACTGTAGGTTTATGTACCCTGATATTATACTCTTCTTTCAATTCAATTAAACCAGGTAACATATAATTAATATTGTCGTAGAAATGAAAATTTCGTCAAAGTATGTTCAGCTGTTTCAGAGAGTAGCCTAGATAAACGACAGGCCCAAAAGCAATAGTACAGACCTTAAATGTCTAAAATAGTATCTCTTTTCACACATTTACAGTCCGAATTTAGATTAATCAAAGTTTTCGTATTAATGCCCAATGCTTTTTTTTGTTTTCTAGGTTTCGAGCCGACTAGAGTTGTGGGGTGACGAATTGCAACGCACCGAACCGCCTCGTGATCCCCAGCAAGCGGAGCAGGCCCTTGCAGCACACAACGAAAGTGTTGCTAGAATGCAACACGCTACTTTTCAGGTATTTTTTACTTCATTGTATTCATCGTATCAGAACGCTCTGACTGGTACGTGTTCCAAATACGCGTTACCATCAGTAAATCGCCTTTTCGCATTAAAAGTGTACAATTTACAAAAATATTTTGAAATTGAGTTAATACGCGTAAACATTTGGTATCACCGGTATTTTTCTCATAAATACTGTCAAAAGAGCGTAGTTTAGCTTTAGTTTTTTTTTTAGTTTACTTATGTTTTGACAAAATTAAAACAATTTTATCTTACTTTAAAAGACAGATAATGTAACTGGTAAAAAAATGTTGCAAATATGATTAATATTAAAAATATTACACGTAAACCTTTAAAACACTCCTGTAAAATTAGTAAGTTTTGAGATTATACAGTTTTAATGCGAGAAGATGAAATGTCTGTCACAAGCGTAGTAAGCTTGTCCGTGTTCTCTGGTGATGAAAAAAATCATTAATAGCTAGAACTATATCCTTAGTGACCTAATATACAATAATTATACTTGGATCTTATTTTATAGGAAACGTCATTGTATGATCGTAACAGCTTCATTTGATGTATTTTTATAGGTGGTACAGCAGGGTCAAGAATTGGCAGCAGCTATTGCAGACGCTTCAGATGTAATGGCATCTAGTGGTTCTGACGGGACTGAAACTGCGCCTCTTGATGCACAAGGTCGTGTGCAGCTGCTGCTTGAGTTCCTTCACGACAGGCAGCTTGATTTGGAAGAATTGGCTGAAGAAAGACGTGCCAGATTCGAACAGTGCGTGCAACTTGGTAAGGCAAAACATCAATACTTATTGGGAACGCATAAGTATCATTATTAAAGATTCCAGAAAACATCAGGATATATCCTCTTATTGTCTTTCTCTTCATGGGACTAATGGGTTGACGTTTGAAGCAAACATTTTATTCAAAATTAGAATGCCATAGAATTTTCACACATTAGCAATGCTAAGGTCTCACTCTAACACTGAATGAATATTCATCATAACTATAGTTACTATCAGCAATTGTATAGATGTGTCTTGGCATGTGAATTGTCTCCCTCAATAACAAAGCATTTAAGGTGTACATCGTTGTTTCTGACTGCTGTCAGCTTGTCAAGATGATTGTCAAAATCCCTAGAGTTTTCATTCGTTTTAAGAGTTTATGTCTGTAATTGGTTTTGAACTTCAATGTCAGTTATAGCGTTATAAATCATTATCAACATTAAAGTTTTAATGAAATATTCAAATTTATTTCGTCAATGATATATTAGAGTTGCAAGCACTTATCCATATCCATACCCAGTTCTATACCATATCTTCTTATTGTCTTTAGTATAGAGTTATAGTTTGTTGTCAGTTTACTGTCTTTACCCAGTATCCAAAGCAAGTTGCAGTATCGAATTTTCCATTCTGTACAGATTTGAAGGGACTGGGGTACCGAATCTCCATTTCGGAAGACACAAAATGCCGTCTTCTCCTTCTGTTTCACCGGTAGAATAGTTATTGGCCTCTAAAGTAGATAAATATGTTGTTGCTTGACATTTTGCAGGACAATTTCAAAAAGACGCAGCTCAGGTGGTCAGTTGGATACGTAACGGAGAGGCTATGTTGGCTGCGTCGTTCTCCATTCCTGGAACTCTCTCTGAGGCCGAGCAGCTTAAAAGGGAGCACGACCAATTTCAAGTGGCAGTGGAGAAAACACACGCCAGTGCTGTTCAAGTAAAGTACAGGGCTGATGCGTTGAGGGCTGCCAATCACTACGATCCCCATACCATCAGGTTAGTATAACTTGGTCGAAAATTTTTAAATTTACTACAAATATTTCAGTGTATATTTAATTATTTTTTTTAATACTACAGAGAAATATCAGAGGAGGTAACTGAGCGCTGGCAGCGATTAGTGACCTGCGCCGAGGAGCGTCACAAGCTCGTGACGGCCTCACTCAATTTCTACAAGACAGCCGAACAGGTGTGTTCGGTGCTCGACTCATTGGAACGTGAATACCGCAGAGATGAAGACTGGTGTGGATCTGCAGCCGCTCCATCAACTGACGAGCCGACTTTAGCTCAGTCTATTGACAAAGCCGCACAGGTAGATTTTCACAATTTCTTACATTTATTTATGAACATTATATAATGAAAATATTGACATTAGCTATACTCGGCTAAGGTCCGAATATGATTGATATCAGTTGTTCAAATTGAATTTTTCAAATTTCAATTTTATTCAATTTTATATCTGACAAAAAGTTTTTGATGAATAATTTAGATTAAACTAAAAGTTATAAGTTATCTGGAGGCAACCCAAAACATTTCGCGCGATTTGTTCTATTTCGTCTACTTTATGCTGTCTTTGAAATTTTGAAATTTGAATGACCGATGAAGAATCTTGTTAATTCCTGTTCTTATTCCTGTTGCGAAGTACAGGCGGGTTCAGATTGCAGGGAGGGATAGCCGTTAAACAGTATAGCTTAGACCTCACGTTTCAAGACGTTGCAGCATTCCCTTTATGATTTGTATCGGCATGTTTAATGATAAGTGTAGGACATGCTGTTCACCTGCTTGTGAGTTTCGTCACGCAACCAACGTAGCCTACCGCTTGACTAATTTGAAGCCTTCTTGCAGCTTATCTGGGAGATTAATAAAAAAAAAGACTAATTTAATCTATCCATTAGGACCTATGTAGCAAAATATCAAGGCAGACAAATTAAAAAAATTGGGTTTAAATCATGTGACAAAAAACAAGGTTATCAAAAAGTATTTGATAAATATTTCGTATATAGTAGATAAGTTCCATTTCACTACTAACAAATCAATGATGTGCATTCTAGGTGGCTGCGCTTATAGTAAAACATGGCGAACAAAAAGAAGCATTTCTGAAGGCCTGCACTCTCGCTCGCCGAACAGCCGAAACATTCTTAAAGTACGCTGGACGTTCGGCTCAAGTTCACGGCCAGACTCCAGCCGCAAGCAAGGCTCATCATGAGCAGACACGAGCTATACTTGACACCTTATTGGCCCAAGAAACAAAGGTAGGAATTATTGTTTGAATATTATTATGTACTCTAACAATCAAATGGTCCACGCTAAGAAAATAATTTTTGAATTTTATCATTTAAAAATTGATATCACTTAAAGTCCCTGGCCCGAGAGATAGTTATTGTGGGCTATAATTATTAAACGGTTACAAATCGCACTGCAATATTAGGTTACTAAGTTGAAAATGGTTTCATAAATTTCAAAAAGAGGAAAGTGTATGGTACAGTTAATAAATTCTTAAACGCGACAAAGTTCTGTGTAGTCGGGTAGGATAGTAAGTAGGTCATACATAAAAAATGTATAATTTAGCATAATATTAAAATGGTTTATCGGTGCATCACGTAACAGTCAATATTTTTGCTTTTCAATACAACGGTTAAAGTTTGTAAACAAAACCGATATTTATATCTTGTTTTCAATATTGGACAATTCAAATTATGTTAGCAATGACATACATATATTGTGTTAGTTATGGATTATGCAGTGATGCAGTAAGGCTGCTTATTGTTATTAATTGTTAGGACATGGCCATTGCCAGTGTCGTTACACTGACGTTAGACAATAAAGGCTATTGTTGAGGTCGCGCGATGATATCAGGGTCGTCACTCAGTTGACCACACACCATGCTGGCCTATGTGCGTAACGAAAGTTTATCATGTTTAAAAGTTTATTCATGGCGTTAGTTCAACCGGTATTATTTTTTTTTCAATTAACTTATATATTATTTTTTTGTACCCTGTACTTTGGTATAATAAGTGATTTTTCAATAGGTATTGGAACATTGGACGGTACGCAAGAAGCGTCTAGAACAATGTCAGCAGTTTGCTTTATTCGAGCGTTCGGCCCGCGCCGCAGTCGAGTGGATCCGTGAGACTCAGGAACGCTGCGGAGCTGCCGCGGCCGCTGCTGCTGCGGGCGTCGCTAGGGAGAGTCGCGAGCGAGTGCGTTTGCTCGCTCAGTTGGCAGACGGACTAGTCGAGAAGGGACACCCTCATGCCGTTCAGATTAAAGAATGGGTTGCTGCTGTTGACGCCAGGTACGAAAATTTTTATATAGTATCTGAAATGTATTTATAGCCTTAACTATAATAATAGTAGGTGAGCTCACGGGGCTCGAACCTGAGCGACATTGCTAACACGAACCAAGCAAGAGCAGTGCTTCGCAGAATCTACCACCGGATCGGAAACGCGACCCACTGAGAAGATCCGGCGAGAAACTCAGTGGGCTGTCTGTGGGTTAATTTACTCGTCGAGCCGTCGAGGCTCGACGAGACCGATGACCAGTGCTTGAGGTACCTAAAAGCACCGTTGGTGGATCGGGAGGATCCGAAATGACGTGATTGGGGCGACGTCGACTGCTTTCCATTCTGTCCGTAGGATCGGGAATGTAGTTACCGGGGGCCACGATGAGAGGGTTCTCGTGTCGTATTTATAGCGAATTTTATTAGTTTACGTGAAAAATTCTGTAATAGACCTCTAGTTAAAAAACAACCCGGGATTGACTTGAAAAACTTTAATACATATCTACAAATCTTATTTTGATTTAGATACGCGGAATTCAGTGGTTCTATGGAAGGTGGAGAGAGCGAACCAGAAAGTGACTCAGGCGTGGCTCCATCCTTAGCATCATCGCAATCTGCTGATAACGACAACCGTGCTGAACCACAGCCACCAACTATAGGCGATGATAAACGGCGTAGCGCCAGACGTAAAGAGTAAGTTTATTGTTCCCTCTTTATAAAAATCTTCAGTTTGACATTTATCTTTTTTTTTCTCCCTACCTATTCGCTGGTAGCCTAACTAAGGGGCTATTCAAGTTTCGCGCGCACCGGTAGGTGAGCTCGCGGGCTCAACTTGAGAGAATTTGCTAACAGCAAGCTGCGTAGAATCTATCACCTGATCTAAATCGCGACCCACTGAGAATATCCGGCGAGAACCTCAGTGGGTTATACCTATCGATAATTTTTTTCGTCGAACTCTTGCTTGAGAGACCTAAAAGCACCGCGAGTGGTTCCGGTGGATCCGACAAGCTGTATTTCGGGCGACGGCGGCTTTGCTTTGTTTGTCGCCTAGCTCGGATATGTAATATATTCTTAATTGCAGTTTAGTACGTATTTCATACGTTGTTCAATAAATACACGGGCGTCTTATGTATTAGTTGGGGATGGCTTCCAAAATTATAATGAAGTTAATAAATCTGAAATAATTTATGTTAATAGGTTTATAATGGCAGAGCTGCTACAAACTGAACGTGCCTACGTGAAAGATCTGGAGACCTGCATTACTTGTTATTTGCGTGAAATGCGTACCGATCCCGCCTCCGTACCGCTGCCACTTCAAGGAAAGGTAAGCAAGTGGTTAGCAGTTTAAAGGGATTTCCAGATCGAAATCATTTCTTTGGATTACGATATATCATACTCTCAAATGCAAACAAATGAGGGCAATGGTGCCATATAAAATATCGAATTCATAAAAAATCGAATGGTATTAGCGATCGACCCTGTGGAAATATTTATGGGTAAAATAAATAATGATGATGAAAATAAATCTTGTTCTTGGCTACTCTGGTCTTTGGTATATCGTGTGCAGTGAACAGATCAATAATTGTCACTTTTCGCACAACATAGGAGTTTACTCAAATAAAATGATCATATATGTAATAATATTTTTCTTTACCTATCTCTTAATCACTACATAGTATAAAACAAAGTCGCTGTCTCTGTCCCTATATCTGTCTGTCCCTATGTATGCTTAAATCTTTAAAACTAAGCAACGGATTTTGATGCGGTTTTTTTTAAAAGGTAGAATGATTGAAGAGAAAGGTTTATATTATTATGTATAATAACATCCATTAAATTGTAGAGAAATCAATAATAAATTACAGTTTCCGAAGCGAAGCGAGGGAGGGTCGCTAGTTCGTCCATAATTTAAAATATTTTGGACTCCTCAATGTCATTTTCCATAATGTGGTTGTGGTTTTAATGTATATTTCCCAAAATCCCTCTTATCTTACGAGGTCTTGTCACTATGTGAACTTGATCGCTCAATATTCGAGCAACAAACGCGTACGTTTATTTAATCGCTTTGAATCGATTAACTACACTTGTTTTAGTCAACTTTAACATGTTAAAAAAAAAGTAATGTAAATTTTGTTTCAGGAGGACTTGATATTTGGTAACATAGAAGAGATTCATCGTTTCCACGAGCGCGTTTTCCTCAGAGAATTGGACAAATACGAGACGATGCCGGAAGACGTCGGCCACTGCTTCGTGACTTGGGCGCGCGAGTTCGATATGTACGTGTCGTACTGTCGCAACAAGCCAGACAGCAATGCGGCTGTCGTCCAACACGCCGGCGATTACTTTGAGAGGCATGTTTTTATATTTAAATACAATCACAAGTATTATAAAACTTGAGGGAGAGAGAGAATGTACTTTATTGCACACTAAAACATAATTCACATTCAAAAACAGTCACAAAGCAAATAGATTTCTAGAATAGGCGAGCTTATCGCTAAAGCTATAAGCGATCTCTTCCAGAGAACCGTTTAATTTAGAGATATTCTTGATATATCATACTTGCACAACTTACAAATTTGCATACAAATTGACAATACATTATTATAGAAAATATATACAGTAGAATTCATATACAACGACTTCGCTTATAACGACTAACCGCTTTTAAGGACGATAATGATTACTCAAGTTAGGTTTCATAGGTACTGAGAAAATATAACCGTTTAGTGCGACTCCGTTTTAAGCGACCTACTGCTTATAGCGACCCTTAATTATGAATATTTTGATGATACGTCCGGTTAAAACAACGCACAATGTTTTATTTACAACCTACCAATACCTCGGCGTCCCAACTTCACCCCGCCCCCTTTATTGGCGCGTGAATCAAAGTTAGTGCTTGTCACTTGTTATGACAAGTTCTTAAAGCTCGACAAAATGAGTTCTATGAAGCCAAAGTGTTTTACAATTAAAGAATAATGTGCAATATGACACCGATTAGAAGCCGGTGAATCAAATGCAACCCTCGCAAAGGAGTTTGGTGTATCTCATTCTACAATATCAACAATAAAGAAAAATAAAGATAAGATCGAGCCGATGTTTAATGCCAATGTTTTAAAATACAAACGTGTAAGGACTTCTACTCATGAGTCGGTGGATAAGGCACTGTTACAGTGGTTCAAGCTTCAGCGCGACTGGGGAATACCCGTGAATTTACCCTCTGCTACAAGAGAAAGCAATTTTTCGCTATACAGTTAGATATGCAAAATTTTACATGCTCCATGAGTTGGATAAATATATGTACTTAACATATGTACTTAAGAAATAATTCTGCCGTTTTGTACGTCATCCGGTTAGTACGACATAGTTTCGTCGGTCCCTTGAAAGTCGTTATATCCGGATTCTACTGTACATGCAATAAATAGATATATACCGTTTATATATAATATGAAATAACTATTTGTTTTATATACCAATATATATGCTTACATACTAATCTGTCCATAAATACTGCTACATAAAAACGTTGCTGATTTAATGTTGTGTTTATTACTTAATTTGTACTAGAATGTGTGCTTAAAAATATTAAATTAGCTATGTTATCCATATATGGCCGTTCCGTTAATACACCAGTAATCGAAAGTCAAAAGATGGTAGATTTTTTGATTAATTTTTGCCTGTCATAAGATATAAACGGGACTTTAAAAAATAGTTTTTCATATGCTATATATCACAAAATCACAATAATTAATAGATTCAATTGTTCATTTAGGGTGCAACGAAAGAAAAAACTCGAGCATCCACTCGCCGCTTATTTGATCAAACCGGTTCAAAGGATTACCAAGTATCAACTGCTGCTGAAGGATCTTCAGGCATGCTGTGCTGAAGGACAAGGAGAGATAAAGGTGAATACTATTTTCTTATGTGTAGGTCAATTTTCCAAGATGTAATATAAATTTGAAGTTTGATAATATGGTAAAATTAAATTTTGAGTTTCTTCTATTATTTATCGCTATTCGATTTTAATGCAGCAATAACTTTGATTGCCCAACAAGAAGTTATTCAGCGTATTTGTGGTATTAGTCAAATCTCGACCGTTATAATGAGGAAAGAAACAAAATCATAATAATATGTCTCCTCCTCGGTTACCCTATCCTTGAAGTATATAGTAGGAATATTTACAATATGTAGTGGTCCTCTGCACTGGATAGCCTTTTAATTAATTATTTACCTTAGTATTTATTAGTATTACGAAATAATCTGATCCTGTTTATGTGAATCATTATTAGATATAGAAGCATCATTACATAAATGAAAAAAAAAGAAATATATTTCTTTGTATCTGATTATGGCTGGCGATTGTACCACTTGGCGTTAGTTTTTAATTTATACTTGTTCTATTACGCAAAAGGCGTTCTGTTTAAATTTCAATAAATCTTGCCTGTGCTTGTTTTGTAAAAAAGTTATTATTCTGGGAAATTTTCCAAGCTTTATTTTCGTACACAGCTAATTAGACTACTGTAGACTATATATTAAATGATATAATATATAATAATAGTTAATCGAGCCGTTCTAAAGTCGTACGCTTACCGAAGAACAGTGTTTCATTATTACATATTTAAAATCTACTAAATACAACCAATATAATATTTGTACAATCTGATACTTGCCAGTACTAAAATTAAGTTTTTTTAAATTATCCCTTTTTTAATTTTCCCGATAAACAAATCCCCACATACAGTCTTTTGTTAGAAGACCTCAATATAATCGAACCAGAACCCCAAACACTAATCCTTCATTTAGTATTCGCCGGCAAAGGATGCACGATGTCGTCCTAATAAGTTATCACAAGAACATGACTTACGCCTAAGATTATACGAAACGCGATAAGATAAAATGTGTTGTTTTTTAGTCTTTCAAGTCTTTCAGTCCATTCGTTGTTTGTGATCATTAAGATTGTTACGGCACATTTCCTAAACGTGACCTTTATTAAGAATGAAAATTAACAATTGAAAGCTAGTGTGCACAATCATACTACTCGCATTAAAATTATAATTTGTACATAGTAAACGTTTTATCTAATGCTTAGCTAAAATTAATTAGTTGGAATGTCTGACTGATAACGCATGTTTATTGCCTAGTGATAACTTTCTAATTTTACTCACGTTATTGTAAAGTGATCCGTATTGCAACATAAACAGTTTGAAACGTAAGTGATGTGAATTTGACTCTAGTCTTACTATTAATAAGACAATTGAAACAAAACAAATAAAAACTGTTTCGTGTATGTGGTTTTCCTCAATGTTTCTTTTTTCGATAGAACTTTAATTAACGAAATTGAAAAAAATATTAATGACATTTCGTTATCTATTTGTTGCGTTAACGACTAATATTTAAACGATATGTTAATCTGTTTTACGTATTAAGTATTACTATTGTTATATTTCCTTAAAACATTGTTTTTGCGTTCATCAATGTTTTCATTCGATTACTATGAAATTTTTTAAATTGCTCGTATAGGCAGACGAGCATACGGCCCACCTGAGTGGTGAGTGGATACCGTTTCTCATGGACGTCAGCAATGCCAGGGTCAGAGCCAAGCCGCTGCTTGTCGATTAGATAACAATATTCGCTTAAATTATCGATATTTCGTTAATTCGTTGACATGATTTCAAAATTTGTGTTCATTTTGTTGTACCCGAATTTCAATGATGAAATACAGGCGTAGCGCTAAACACTAAACCACGTACTCAATGTACCAAAATGTAGACGTTATTATTATCGTCGCTAATGATGTTAACGTAATGGGCTTTAGTCCATTACCGTGTATCTATCTACATTTGTTCGTATTTGTTTCGACTTAAATACACGTCGCTCCTGGATCCGACCGAGATTAAACAGGCCAGTTCGTTTTGTAGTAATTAACAATAGATTTCGTGTTCAATATTTTCCTTGTGACTCACTTGTCGTAATTTACAGTGACACAGTGTTTCGTGTCGCCGTTCAGTGTACGCGAGTGATTAATTAAACCGTTTTTTCATATTCGTAATTCAAAATTAAAATGTAATGTTCAGCTCAGGTGTTGAGTTTCTAATCTGTATCATGTTGAAGTATTTCACTAATCCGAGGAGCAATCGCATCGAACCGTTGTTTAAGCACGATACCTACAAGTATAATGTATGTATTTTACTGTCCTTTCCCAATAGAATTTAATTTTTTCATGTTTTCAATGAGTCGTAAATATGATTTATGTTTGTACGCCTTAGTTTTTCGCTATGGTAGCTCATTTCACAATGTTGAGATACCCCAATAACAAAATAATGCGAAAATTTGGAACATAAATGACAAAACACTACTTAATCATACTCGTATAAAAAAAGGAATCAAATTAACGACTCGAATATTAAATTGGTTAAAAGTAAAAACTTTTACCTTTTAAAACGTTGAATTAGTAAGTTTATATCGCATAAGATTTATAAATCGACCCGCATAAAAACTTACATATATTAAACTTAACCACACGTACACTGTTGTAACTTCATGTCTATAGTGTATAGACTGAATTGCAATCCGTATTGATATTTATTAGCACAAACAGAACAGAACATTTACGCCCCACCTAATTTTATGTTATTTGAGCGTGTACATGGCTCAGACTTCGTCGACGATTTTGATACATTGAAAAATAGACATAACTAGGTAATTGACGACACTCACGACGATACAATAGTCGAAAATATACATGTTTATTAAATAAAATACAATTCAGAACTCAATGAAGTAAAAACATACTTACGTGATTTATGTTGAGCAACTCTTTAAAATTAAATAGAAACTTTAAACGTCATCAAGTAATAAAATATTAAAAAAAAACCGACGCCAGTTTATTCACATCTTACACAATAATAGTCTACCCAGATTTTTATCAGAAGATACTTCAGAAGCAACTTCTTTCAGTTATTATTACACGACTGTATTTAATAGTACTATTTTCACTTTCATTTCTAACTTAACCCTAATGATTCTGTCCTGATTTGCCAAACAAAGGCCCACCTTCGTATCTCGCAATGTCAGCAAGGTGGAAATATAGTACAGTATGTAATTCATTGAACGGTGGTAGGGCGTATTTTAAGCCCTATTGATACTGCGAAGCAAACATTTTTTCCAGTGTAAATTGTGGGACACCCGTGAGGGTAATCCCTTAAGGAGACTTCGGTCTCGTGATTCGGGGTTGGTGGCGAGATTCATGTTGTGATGTCTATGAAAGCCATTAATTGCTGTATTCAGTTTAGACCAGGTGGACTCTTTAGCGCCATTAAACAACGAATAAAGAAAAAAAAAACCAAAGTTCATCTAATGGAATAAAGGTTACAAGGAGGACAAATTTATGAGAAATACGTAATTAAATTTGATGTGTTTGTTTGTACAGGACGGCTTGGAAGTTATGCTCTCAGTGCCAAAGAAGGCCAATGATGCGATGCACCTCTCTCTGCTCGAGGGGTGTGACGTCCCGACTGACAGCCTCGGCGAGGTCGTCCTCCAGGACTCCTTCCACGTGTGGGACCTTCGTCAGATCATCAAAAAGGGACGCGAGAGGAGAGTCTTCCTTTTCGACTTGCATCTGCTTTTGGCGAAAGAAGTGAAGGATTCGCACGGAAAAGCCAAATACATTTACAAGACTAAATTTATGGTTAGTAAGCATTTTGTTTAAACAATGAGCTGGTTTTTTCTCAGTATCCACAAATTCGGAAATTCAAAATTATATATATGTTTAAGCATAAAATTTATAAATTCTGCGTAGTTATTGTGAGCTCGCACGGGTATGCTCCACCGTTCTGGTCATTTGCACACCTCAATTAAAATGATTCAAAACTAAAATATATGGTTTTATACAAAATTAATAATTATTATGCCGAAAATAATCGATGACCGTATTTAAATCCAACGGTTACTATCTTTTAACTGGTAAAGTATGCTACTTTAAAAAAAATACAATACGTATTATTATTTCAGACATCAGAACTTGGGGTGACAGAACACATCGAAGGAGACGAATGCAAATTCTCGGTGTGGACTGGCCGCGAGCCAATGGCCAGCGACTGTCGCATCGTACTTAAGGCACCCTCGCTTGAAGTGAAGCAAACTTGGGTACGGAGTCTCAGGGAGGTTATACAGGTAAAATATATTTCTTGTATTGTCAAACCTGAAATTAATGTTGCTATATAAACGTATTTTAATGAATCTAATGTAAATGTTTCATAAAAATACTTGAAATTAATTTTGTGTGCAAGTTTGGTTTATAGACAGCGAACCATTGGCATTGCTAACCGTAACTAATCCACTTTGGGATCTGTACTAAATCTTTCGTTTCTGTTTTTAACATAACAATTTTGCTCTATCTAGTATCCAAATACTTTGTCGAATGTTTTTCTAAACTGTGACATCGATTTGTATAGGGAGATGCAATATCAGACTATACAATAAAACATAAAACGAATCATACCAACTAATCTTCCGCAACAGAAATGTACAACACGAAGATGTATTGAGCCTTCTAAGTCATATATTGAAAAATGGAGTCATATAGCTTTGATTAATGAGTCTCCAGGGGTTCGGGTGTTCGAATAAGATTTGAAAGGAACAAAACTTTATAAGCAACAATATTTTTGTTTACACAAACCTCGCTGCCACGTTATTGTGGCACTAATAATTTATTTGGAATATATTGTTTTTGTGCAGCGGTTTTTGTCCTCGACTAGTTCTTAGTCATTTGCCTTTATCGCTGCGACGTTACATAGACGACTTTTGCACATGACGTAAAACGTGTTCAGAGTATTTACGAACGAGCTATTCAGAACGAAGTATGATTCTAATTTGACCGATCTAGAATTTAATTAGTATTGTTAGTATGTACCAAAAAAAATCACTGAAAAATGTAACGTTTTTGTTTTTTTGTTGTTGTTTTAGGAAACTTATTTCAGCTGTGCCCTGCCTCCCAGGAGCCCTGCACGGGTTCGCCCTACAAGCTCTCAACGATCTAGCAGGTAATTGTTTCTTAATGCTTAACATAATTTGACAAATAAACGTTTTTCTTCTTTACCACAAAAAATAAATCTAGTGTAAAAACGACAGTAACTAAAGCATGAGTTTTTTCCAGCATTCAAACTATTTTGTTAAGAGCACTTAAAAACTATTGATTGTTTTAGGGATTTCGAAGACACCGTACTAGACGAAACGACGGAAAATCTCGACAGAAACTCGCTCGCGTCTTTCGGCAGTGGTAATACCACGGATTCCGATAAGGTAAGTGCCTTAAATGCGCGAAGCATAAAGCCTTCCTATCCTGAAGAGGGGAATATTATTCCAATGCAACAATCACTTCCATTTAATTCTCAAGTACTTTGTTTCGCATTCGTTTGAAGACAATGAAATAAATGTAGGTATTTACTGAGACTTCAAACGTATTTTCGCAGTAACTTTAGAGTGGCTCATCCTACTACCACTTTGCACCCAGCTGTACCAATATCTATTCAATGCAACTGAAGTTTATAAATACAAAATTTTAGGCAAGTTTTGACCATACTTTTACAATTTATAATGTCCTTTGTGAATTAAATAGTGCTTTGTGCTCACCGGTCACAAGCACTCCAAATTATCAACAACAAATAGACGACTATGTATGTGAAAAATGAAATGTTTGAATTAGCTTCATCATTCATCACAAGGGTAAACTGATTATGGGTATGGCTGCGTTCGCTAATAATTGAACCTTTAAATACACCTAAATTAAACCTCGGATTCTTATCAATCGACAGTCTTACGTAATTATCTAAGTACTTACAAACGTGGCTTACAAATGTTCATGATTGATTGATTTCCACGGTGAAGGAATAACATCGTGTAATAAAAATCAAACCCGCAAAATTATAATTTGCGTAATCACTGGTGGTAGGACCTCTTGTGAGCCCGCACGGGTAGGTACCACCACCCTGCCTATTTCTGCCGTGAAGCAGTAATGCGTTTCGGTTTGAAGAATGGGGTAGCCGATGTAACTATACTGAGATCTTATATCTCAAGGTGGGTGGCGCGTTTACGTTGTAAGTGCCTATGGGCTCCAGTAACCACTTAACACCAGGTGGGCTGTGAGCTCGTCCATCCATCTAAGCAATAAATAAAAAAAAGAACAAACATTGAACGTTTCACCACAAAACTTACCGTTTTGATCGTAAACAAGACAAAATTAATTAAATTAGTAATTAAACTAACACAACTCGTTTGAACCCTTTTCTGCGTGAGCGGTACCACGCCATGTTTATTGAAAACCATACAACCGCTACACCTGTGTAATGGGTTGGTGACTCGAGTTTCCTGAAACATAATTCAAGTATTTAAAGTTCTTCTTGGTGTAAAAAAAATAGTTCTAAAACAGGCTGTAAGAATATTTTTCTTAGGGCGTGTCTGATCAAAAGAACATGTATTCTTACTAGGGTATTTAATATAAATTTTAGTTTTACGAACGCAAAAACTATTCGGTTCACGGTGTGTCAGAAGGGAACAAAATATATATAAGTACGAAGCGAAATTGGAAAATGGCTGACATTTCATTAGCGCTTCCACGCTGTCCACCCTGGAGGCATTCCAAGTAGGGCTGTCAACTTTGAAATTAAACTAATAAAGTTGATCGTCAGAATTATAGTTCGAGAAGAATATACAATCTAGAACAACTAAACAAGAACTAGCAGAATATACAATCTACTTTGAAAGCTTTATTGATTTGATGTTAATTTGTATAGCAACAAAATGATAATCAACGAAAACCTATGAACTTAAAGTGTAAAAATAATCAAATAATTGAAGTTTAGAGCGTTAGTTTAATTACCTCTAATTATTCAATACGTTATTGTTTAAGATCAGTAACGGCTAATACTTCATATTATAATTTCGCTGTGCATATTTACTGCGACCAAACCATACGGTTTTGCTGCCATCGAGCATACCATCGGACTGTATATTTTGGATTTTTTATACCTGATTTACGGCTGCATTATTACTTATGCACAAATTTTGTTCTGATTTTATAATAGAGGTGGATGAAATATCGAAGTACTCAAGTATAAGAAAACTATAATAAATGTAAACGGTACTTTAAGAGTACTTATTATTACCCCACAGTAGGTAGCGGCTTGGCTGTGCCCTTGTTATAGTGGTAATAAAATAAAATAAAATAAAATAAAACACGCGACAAAGAATTTTGTGACAAAACAGCTTGCAATGAAAAATGAACGACGCTGGCCTGAAGCGCCTGGAAAATTCTTTATCAGCCCTAATCAGAGTCCTTGATTACGTACCAGCATCGGTATAATATATTTTAACGGTAGCAATTATACGGTAAATAAAAATAAATAAAACGAAAAACTTTAAATTAACATTCCCGCCGTTTCATCTCGACTCTAATCGGATTATGAAACGAAGGTCGGAGCAATCAAAGACTTGGATTTATTTAAAGAACTTTTTCTTTGGATTTCACTTATTGCACTCACTGTGTTTCTTTATTAATTTATAGCTTAGAAGAGGGGAGAACTCACGGTCCATCTGGTGTTAAGTGGTTGCCGGAGGCCATAGACATCTACAACGTAAATTCCACCTTCGAACTTGATACATGAGTTCTAAGGTCTCAGTTTTAACAGTACAACGGTTGCTCCGCCCTCCAAACCGAAACGCATTACTGCTTCACAGCCGAAATAGGAAGAGTGGTGGTACCCATGCTTGCTGGTACATAAGACGCTCTATCGCCGTATTTAAATGAAAATATATACGCTACATACATATGTATCCGTACAATTTAGTAAATGAATACTTAAATAAAAGACAAACCTTTATGATAATTTACGTGCGCATTTCAAATAATTAATCGTGAAGTATGCATGTTTGGAGAATATTAAAATGCGCGTGAGCTTAAAGACATGTAAAAATGATTCCAACCACCAGTTCCACATTACGGCATAACCAAGCAACGTCATATTTGTCGTACTTCTATTATTGTTGTTAGTAAATGAAATCCTTAATATCGACCCTATATATCTTTCGTTATCTATGTGACTTTTAAAATTGAAAGGTTTCATATTTGCTTTGGTGTTCACAAAACTGTAAAGGATTCGAAACGTCGGCAATAATAATACAACACAATAAAAATAATACACGCAGAACTAAAGCGTAAATGTAGTTTTATTTAGGTTAATAATTTAATTAATTAATTTATTTATTTATTTATATATACTTTATGCACAAAACAAAACTTGTACACAGGCGGACTTAATGCCATGGGCATTCTCTTCCAGTCGACCATAGGGTGGTGCAGAGATAATGCATGGTAGGTGCATTAACAAAAGAATAACAAACAACAACAACAAAACAAAACAAAAAAAAGAACAAACTCAAAACAAAAATCTTCCTTAAAATAACATCTCAGTATTATAGAATACACATACTACAATTTAATATACCTATGTATAAAATAGTAAAATACATACATACACATAATTACACACAATATAATTTAATTTAATAGTAGTAATTAAAAGCAAGCATAGGTTTGTGATACGATATTTGGTACAAACATGTTTCCTATACGAAGAGCTTTTGCTGACAAGTTTGAATTACCTGTCTGTTTGGTACTTTGACTTAGTACGTTGATGGACTAATTGCTTTTGCCGTGGGCGGCGATCCTCCAGCAATATGTCGTTTGATGTCAGTTGAACCGAATTTAACTAGTGTGCTGAGTTTAGGAAGTAAATCAATTATTTTGATTCTTATTATGAATAAAATAGTATATACAGAACAAATAAACGATATATGTGTAATATTTGTGAAAATAATATCAGAAATTAATCTAATAAACTGTTTTTAGTGTCACTTAATTTAAAAAAATCCATTTAAACTTTGTATTTACACATTAAAATTGATTAGAGAGCTGCTAGTCCGTGAACGAATATGGAAGATTGTAATTAGATTAGTCGTGTCACAGTTTTTTAGTTGGATCCTGAGGTAGGTCTAAGTTTTCTAAATATTGATGTAAACATTATGTAGTAATAGCAAACTCGCAAATATTTAATAGCTTTAGAGATAAGAACAGGTTTTTAATTCATAAATAAGTAAATGTGTCAACGAGCCCATGGTCTACATAGTGTAATGTGATTACCAGCCCGTCGACATCACAACATATTAAGAAATGAGGTCAAAATCTCAATTTTATTATAAAACGGTTGTCTAATCCATCCATCCGGAAATCTTCGCGGTAGTAATAGACAGAATGGTGGTACCTACCCGTGTGGGTTCACTACCAGTAAGTAAATGTTGGTTGGCGATCGTTATACGCTGGTATACACTCGGAGAACCGCTCTGTACATGTTCCGATGAAAGCCACAAAAGCCACAGCCGAATGAAAACTCAGTTAAATCTAATAAACAAAAAATTCAGTATCTTGATTTGTTACACAAATTTATGTGTGCGTTCGTTACATTACGATCGTCTCATTTGAACAAATCCTAATGTAATTCAAATCCTCTGTAAACTGCACAGTTTTAGCTCTAAGCTCAGTGGCATATTTAACACTGTCCGATAGATCTCTGATTACAAATATTAGCATAGACTCTATAAACTTTAAAAAAATGATGGATCTATCGACCCGTGAGACTCGTTGTTCTAACTATTAAATCTCATTTCAATTCATGTTGCGGTTCATACAAAGCTTATTTACCGTTTGTCTATATGTAGTTTAGACTAAATATAAAACTTAAAATGTCGCCAGAGAGACGTGCACACACGAATTTATTTATTTTCGTTACAGAGTTCAGTTAAAATGAATTTGTTTTATCATCGACTGTGAAATGGACGTTCGTTTTACTAGTCTGTGTCGTGACGAGTTCGGTGGTCGCAGCTCAATTTCCTAAAGCTACACAAACCGTTTGTCGCATGCGGCGCGCCTGAAATGAAGTACGGTGTTTATACTCGCTATGTACTGTGTCGGTAATGAAATATCACAGAGCTGTGACCAAGTAAACGAAACGCCGTAAACAAATAATTTTTAACGTACCTAAATGTATTTCATCGCTAAACCTTTGCTATACTTGTTAAATTTCATTTGTATATTACGCATATACGTATTAAAACATACAGAATGTTAGTCTCGGGTCGAAATTCGGTATAATACTGCGTACATGGGAAACTTTTAATATTTTAATCATAAGCTTAATGCCCTTCAGGTCCCTAAAAGAGGTGCAAATTACGGTTTTTTCAATTTTAAAGGGAACCTTAGACAATACACGAAGCGTGTTTAACAACTTTTTTTTTAATAAATTTTCTATCACGCTGTCATTACGCAAAGCAATTTCAATTTCAGTTTCCACGCCGTCGATAACTGAATTTGAACAATTTTCACAATTTATGAAAATGAAGTAAAAAAAACTGATTTTCTTTTTCAAAATAAAATAATATTCTATCTATTAATAGACCCCACATCACTCTGCATTTCGAACATTGAAATTGTCATACAGAGTCAACATTTATTGCGAGACGAAGGTCTATTTCCTGAAATGGATGGCAAATAAACCAGGTATAGTAACCGGCAAACTTCGTGAGCAAATGACCTTGACTGCGCAGAACCGAATTTTAGATCACTTTGGTGGTGAGGATGAGGTGCGACGGCAGGGGAAATCGTATCGAGCGCTTTATTGGTAGATCAGTCGAACCTTGCGTCCCGCACCGCGCCCTCATTCCGCTTGCTCCCAAAAGTACGCTTGCGTACAGTGGAAAGTCTATCGTTATTAATCGTTAAGTTATTTGTTATAATTACTTGTGGACTTTGTTGCCATTTCTATTTGTTGAGTGTTTGTTGATTTTTTATAAAACATACACTATGCCGTGACAAACTGGTGTACTATTCAAAAGAAAGGGTAGAAAAATTGTGTACGACGTATATTGCTTCATTATAAAACAGGGGAAGAATGATATGGAAAAATTAAAACAGACTTCGGAAGTAACAAAACCATCAGTGAGTACTGTTAGGTGCATTATTATTAAGGAAGCTAAAGGCTCTGGCTTGCTCGCCGTGTTTCGGACTCCGGGTAAGAAAATATCAAGGAAGAAGAAAGTTACCGGAATGGATAGTTTCGTTCAATCTGTAATAAAAAGATGTAATCATAATAACTACATAACAAGCAGCGAAACTCCGTACCGTAGAAAGGCTTCGAAAAATTTAAAGAAGATATAAATTCTAATGGCTCGGAATCAAGCTTACGACGTATTATGAAAGAGCTAGGCTTCAGATGGAAAAAAAGAACAGAAAATAATCGGAAGCTGGTAATTGAAAAAAGTTACATTCGATTACTAAGAATCGAATATCTTCAAAAAATAATTAATTATACACAAAAAAGAAGACCGAATCGACCGAGTTGTAAACTACACCGATGAGCCCTATGTCGACTAATCACGATGATAGCGACTCGGGTGATGAAAACAGTGATGATGATGATGGTCAAGATTATGATAACGAAAAAAAAATTACAAATACCAGCTTCGCTTCAACTGAACCAAGACCTGGCAACAGCTCTAGTTTTGACTTAATAGAAGGAATATCTATTTTACCCCAAGATTAAATTATTACAATTATTAACCTACATGTTTTGTTGATGTTCTAATAAATATATAAATAAATACATATGTTGATTTTAATAATTTAATAGCATTATGACGCAGAGTAAGTAATGTTTATGCACGTGAGTGTACCATGCGCGAACATACCCCCACTACGTCAACAAATGCTCAAGAAGTTTGCCGGCTATTATAACTTATCTTGTTTCATACAAATGTTTATTTATTCTTACTTAGATATTTTTATGTACACTTACATTAAATCACTCGTCGAAATAGACGACGACGAAGATTAATTTTAATTTTTAATGTACAGAATTAAACAATAGAAGGATTCAATGTAAATATAAATAAATATCTGATTGAAAGTGACTGAATTTGATGTATTACGTCATGAATAATTTAAATTTATTCAATGTTATAGCAGAATTCTGTAAAATCTTTAAAATTGTTATTCAAATCGATTCTGATAAGCCTGCTCTATAAGGCAATATACAAATTACACAAAAAGCTGTTCCTACTAAAATTAGAAAATTTCTTCACATTAGTCGAGCTATTTGTGGAGTAAATGCACTTTAGGTAATTTGTTCACGGTAATTGTCACTTCACCAAATACTATAAACTCGGAGAAGATGACTTCGTACGTTGTCGCTAATAAAGCCCTCGGGAGATTGCTCTAGCTTCGGAGCATGTAATCTAACATCGTGCGGTCCAAATTGTTTAGGTTTCTAACGCTAACCTTAAGTTTACTTGTCACCGCATAATTCGCTTTAACTGTTTCCAAATACCTTAGATTCATAGTATAATATTGCAAGTCTTATTTAATTGCAAAACAAAAGAGCTAAAGAAGTTAAAAATAAAATAAAAGCGTTAGTTTAGATTGATGTTTGTTAATGTTATATTTAAAAATCAACTGCATAAAAATAGTAGGTCATCAAATTATCCGGCCGTATGCCCAGCTCGGCGGACTGTAAATTGAACAACCTTTGACGCTCCGAGACGGAATAGGATTGGTTGTGACGTCAGCTCATCGAAGATCGCCTTCCCAAGAGAAAGGAAACAATAACGTGTTTCCGTAATACAATTATCGGATGACACATAACATGTACATTTTTGCGTAAGCGAATGAACCTCAGTTCAAATGAATTGTTTGAATTCTTATTCTTCTTTAGCGAATATATCTTTGCGTCTAATTTTCTTAACCTAACTAACCTGCGCAGGCTCGTCTCTACTACATCTGTTTGTAAAGTTATGGTATGCACCTTCGCAAGGGTTGCATTTTAAGCTCCACACGGTGTCTGTCACGTGTCAAGAAAGTGAACTTATGCAATGTTACCTGTTCTGAGAAAAGTCTAAAGCTTCTAGCGTTAAGTTTTGATCGGCAGCAAGGACAAATCTATCTCAGACTTGGAAATTCTAGTTGGATCGACATATACTATACCGTTTTTACTGTGTAGCAGAACAGCATAGGGCAAGAGGGGCATACGGGCTCGTGGGCCTCGTACTGTTATCATTGGAGCCCATAGACATCAAGGCGTGAATGCCGCTTTCACCTTAAGTCGGTTCACTCTATTCCTTGCTCCGATGTAATTGTTCTTTTATTTTAAATTGCTTTCCAATCAAATTCAATAGTACCTTACTCGAGATTTAAAATTAAATAATCTGTAGAAACATAACATATGTAATACATATTTCAATACTTTTATTTGCTGTAAGTACCTAAAGTAGGGTCCCAAGATTCGGGTAAAACTCCACCAAATATTACTAGGCCGAAACGTATTCAAAAAAGGATCATTACATAGAAGTCAATTAAATGCAAATGGTGCATTAAATTCTGGTGGGGTGTTGGCCAATACTTTCTAAAAGATACGAACGATGTGTACCGATCTAGGATTTGTTCGGTCAATTTAGACTGATACATATAAATACACATTACACATTATTAATGTACATTAAAAAAAACTATAGAAGGGACGAAAGTAAGCATTAATTATATGTTAGGATTTCCTATTAGATAAATATTAATGTATCACTCACTTATGAGACAACTTAAATGACATTAGCACATCATTAATGAAGTAGAAATACGAAGTACGACAAAATAGGAAAATAGTCTAAAGTGCCCAAAATAATTCCAGAATCAACAAGATTAAAATTAGGGCATCTCCGTTACTGCGTAATAAAAACGTTTGTGACACAGTTATTAAATTTGTAAGGTCAATGGCAGATAAAGGGCGAGGTTCACGGAGCGTGGGTGAACCATAGGTACAACTAAGTATATTAAAAACAGTTATGAATTGCATTATATATTTTTGCTCACTCTTCGTTCTGATTTCCTATTTGAAATTAAAAGAAGAAACTAGGACTGTAGAAGAAGAATCATTTTTGATTTGAAGAAAATTTGAAGAACACTCAGCGAAATATAAGGTTTTCTTAAAATCACGTACTAGAAGTACCAATTTTACACAAACAATTATTCTATGGTCAGGACCAACTAAAAACTTTGTAAAAATTATAATCGTATGACTATTAGAACAAACCAATACACGCGTTTACAGAAATAACTTTATGACACTAACCGTAGTTGATAGCACGAATCAGAGTTATTTCTAACTTAGAGCCTTGAGAGGCTATTTCAGCGTAACCTTAACTAGTAGGCGAGCTCACGGGGCTCAAACCTGACGAAGTTGCTAACACGAACCCTAGCAAGAGCCGTGCTTCGCAGAATCTACCACCGGATCGGAAACGCGACCCACTGAGAAGATCCGGCGAGAAACTCAGTGGGCTGTGTCTGAGGGTTTTTCTTACAATGAACAAAATTACAGAACGTAGAAAGTTTGTGGTGGCTGCTTGCATACGTGCAGCCACGTGAAGCGTTGTAAAATAAATTAATTGCGGTCGGAAACGGTTGTTTGCGAGATGTCGTCGTTAACGCTAGTCTTGCATAGCAAAAAAAATACTATACTGGTTATTTTAAGACAGTTATAGAACTAGACAATAATAAAATGTGCGACACAAGACAAGGGAGATCATAACATTATTGAGAAATGAGATTCGAAACATAAAATTTTCAAATGTACTGCGAGTATGTTTCATTTGGTAAAATATTTAAGAAATTCTTCAGTTATCAAAGACAAGAGTGATTGTTCTTTTATTAATCTACAAGTAAACCATTGCATAAAAATTACCGCTTCATCCTTCTAAAAATGTTTTCATTTACTTCCAAACAAAATAATCCGCAAACGTAAATGAAAAATATGTATTATTCTAATATAGTCAATTTGAATTAACGATCTGTAAGAAACACTGCTTAAACATAGTCCGAGAAAAAAAAAGAAAAAAAAAAGAAAAATGTTCTCGTCCACACAAAAATATCGAAACACAACGCCGTATCTTTTTGTAATTAATACATGCGACATATTACATCTATTCTGTTCTAATTAGCTAACAAATGTAATATTCGTAGAATTTTTTCTTTTAATTAATAATAAGAAAAGAAATATAACCTAGTCTATAACGGTAAATTGCTGTTTGCTCTTTGATGGATTAGATGGAAGCTTTCATGGAAGCTTAGACTGAGGACCCCGGGCTCGAAATTGAAACCCGCCTTGTTCGACTTAACGAAGCCCCTCGAGCTATTAAGAGAAACACGTGTACCGGCAGGTTAATAACTTTAATAAGAAACTATATCGTTACGCGAAGTACGACTTGAATTTTACTCTTTAGAAATACACAACAATATTCTGTTTCTATTGTATCAATTACGTTTTCTGTTTTATTTGTTAACACGCGAATTAATAATCAGATATCAATAAATAAATAATCAATAAATGCCAACAACAATCCGAGAGCATAAGGCCATAACGAGATTGATAACGGCATATATATGTATATATATATATATATATATATATATATAAATGAGACAGTTGCCTAGAGTGCAACTGCTGAAGTGGCAGGCATGCATCTTGGCACCGCTGCAATGGGGAGCCCAGTGTTCATTGCTTCGCTGGTCATGATCTGATTAGGATCGTCCTTCAGAACTCTGCGGCAAGACCCTTTTCAGAATAAATTCGGGAAATGTAGCTCGATACGGAGGCTGCGTAGTGAGCGAACCAAGAGCCAAACGGCGCGGGACTACCGCGGCAGTGGCGATAGCGCCGCGCGCCGCGACGGACGGAGGCGGCGCCGCGACTACTACGCGCGATCACGTGCCGGTGCAATGGGAACTACTCCGCCACCCGCTCCCGCCAAACACAAGAGCCGGCGCAAGATCTCGCTGCCATGGTTTAGGCAAAGTTCTGTGAGCGCCCCCCATGCCACCCTCTCCCGACAACATACTATTGACACGCCAAGCTCGTTCAACGCGCGACTGCTAAAGGGAAACCGACAACGACAGGTGATGCGACTGACGGCATAAGTTGCAGTGAGACTGCACTACCTCCCATTCGCCGCTTTCCCGCCAGTCGCGCAACGCTACTCCTGCGCTTGCATTCGCCTGCATATGCATCCCAGACGGCAAGCCGTCTGCACGTCTCGTTGCACTACGGCTCTCCAAATATTACCAATTTATTTAATATATAAATTTTTATAAATTTTCTTAATCGGACAACATCCTAAAATAATTATATGCAATCAAACATGTGAATAGAATTCTTTGAAAGTCATCACTTTTTTTCAATTTTCTATAACATGATGGAAATACTGCAAGATAATGTGCACATCATTTGCTTAAAACATTCTAGTTAATAAAGTAACTTACGAACAATTGTGTCTATTATTTACACCTTAAAATGCTCAACAATTTTATTTTTATTTTGATTATATACAGTGACACATTTCACCACTTTTAATAACAGTAATCGGCACAATTATTCGTTTTTTTTGTTGCTTCGGTACGCTTCCTAGATATTTTCTCATTTAATTTATTTATTCATTTAGTGAGGGTTTGATTTTCCTGTTTTGTGTTCATTATTGACGAACTTACGTTTCCTGTAATAATTCAACTTATCATATGACTGAGTGGACTCCGTAATCTGTGAGAGCCATAACAACAATCCCCGTCAATTGTTCGTGATAACAGATTGCTTATCTGTCACTCAAGCTAATAGATTTCAAGCTGAGCTAAAGGGTGATCGAATGTAGTTGAAACAATAATTCTATATAACTTTATTTTTGCGTCATTCTTTATTAAATACTGTGATATGAAAATGGAGTGAGGTCACAAATGAATCCGAATTCTTGTAATAGCATTATACAAAACATGGAGCTGTATGCACTTTTTGAATCTCCATTCGCTTGTTATTATTCGAAATGTGTGTGTACCTGACTATCGGAAGGTAAAATAAAACATATTGTATTAGTAACAAACAAACCGACAATTTACGCAGTATTCGTACTAAAAAGCCGATAAAGCAGAAAAGAAAATAATAATATACAACAAAACATTGTTCGAAAGAATTCTGAATAAACTGATGAATATACAAACATGTCGCACTTTTAAAATGATGACTTGGATGGATTGGATGGATTGGATGATTGACTAGGACTTGCAGCTTGTAAGGAACGCAGTGGTCGTTAACCTTAATCCATAATTTAAAAATAAAAAGGGTGTTAAAATCAGAACAAACTTCTTGGGTGGTACGTAATAATAGGTCACAGATATATTTAACCTTATACAGCATTTTAATAATCGAAACGATCGAGCTATGCTCAAAGCTCTACAGAAGCTCCTCAATTAATAGAGCATAGGTACAACGAGAGCAATATCCGGCCTCAGTGATTGTATAATAGAGCTTTAGCTATCAAGCAGTGACTGAGCTATATATATATTTTATTTATTTATTGCTTAGATGGGTGGACGAGCTCACGCTCACCGCCCACCTGATGTTATGTGGTTACCGGACTCCATAGACAACTACAACGTAAATGCCGCCACCCACCTTGAGATATAAGTTCTAAGATCTCAGTATAGTTACAACGGCTGCTCCACCCTTCAAATCGAAACGCATTAACTGTGTCACCGCAAAAATTGGCGGTGTGGTGGTACCTACTTGTGCGGACTCACAAGACGTCCTATCACCAGTAATGTGAAATTGTGAAAAAAGTATGAAAACTCCGGCCAAATTATATCGTGATACGAAGAACAGTATTTTCGCTGAGACTCAACACTTTGTCATAAAGCTCCATCCATACAAAATTGTTGTCTGGAAAGGACCGTTTCTGACTTCATCAGAGCTGAAGACTTTCGTCTAATACAAATTCTAATACGCACGAACATGATGTTAATTATCTCATCTAGAAATACATGCTCTAAATGCCACGATAATTTCGAGTCCTTAAACGTTCCATAAAACTGGCAGTGGCGAACTTTCCTACGTGGAAACTGCATGTAAAACTGGCCATAACATTTCCAAGACTTTATTAAGGCCAATGGAAATCATTGTGAACGACCTTTATACTTTTAAAATACTGTTATATTATTTAATTTCTAAAATAAGGCTGACCGCACTAATAAATGTGTAATTTAATAGAGAAAACAGGACGTTCTTTTTATCATAATATTTATGGCAAAACTAGACAGATGACTACTAAACATTACGGCCCGACTAAACATTACGAGTTTCAAGTTGAACGCAGGTAAAACCGAAATGCGTATTTACTCAAAATATAGAATACTTATTTCTACACTAAAATAATGTAGGCACGTAATCTATCTACGAGTAGATAACGTATAGTACGAAATCGTACTTGAGGATGTTCAAAAAGCACAAACTTTAATTTACACTCTTCTACGAGAATAATGAACAATTTCCAGATGTAATCTGTCAGTGAGACAAATTGAACTTGATCAATTCGCCGTCATTCGATAATTGTTTTACAATCTATCAATAACAATATTATATCATGTACTGTTGCAGCTTGAATAGCGCTTCATTAACTTGAAATTCAGATCAAGTCAGATTTGGGTTAATTGTTACAATTTAACAGGTACTGACTGTAGCGTAGGTAGGTAGGATTTACACATTAGGCGTAGGTACTGCAGCTATGGTTTGAATACTAGAATAGCTGTCACAACACAAATGAGACTAACTTCATGTCTCATAATAAGTGGCGGTAAAGACCAGTTGAACTGACTTACTTATCTGCTTTATACACCAAGATAATAAAATTAGTATTAGTAGTGTGTGTTCAAAATTAAATTTACTCTAATTCTATCATCTTCGGAAACAAAGCGGTGCAAATACTGCGAGTCGTGTTCACCGAATCAGAAGGATGTTATTACGCGCGGAAAATAATCTACCTATTTATATTTCAATGTATATCAGATAGATAGTCATAAAAACAGCGCCTTTATTGCTGTATTGCTAAAGAAAATCTAAATTTGTAATAAGAACTATTGTCATTTCAGAAAGGAAGTATCCTAAAATTTAAATTAAAGTAATATAGTTTTTGGATTAATACTATACAATTAAATCTACAGGGCTTTAAATGTACATAGATTAAGAATGGAGAAAATAAAACAATGCTTTCTGGTTATAGTAGATTACCGTAAGTAGTGCTTCTATTCCTTACTATTTCAAATCTTATTGAGATAATTATATCTTAACGAGATTAAAATAGAACATAAAATACGAAACAAAATAATTAAAATCAGTCTAGTATTATTGGATAATTTACGTTAATTAAATATTCCACACAAAATGCATCTCGAAATGATAATCTTCTAAATGAGTCGTCTATTATCAAAGGTGGCAATCTGTGCATTTGGACAAAAAAATGTTATTGATATGTCAATACAGATTGATTTGAATATAATCGTCTCCTTCAAAGAATACGGTTCAAAACCTGCGTTAAATAAAGGTTAATACTTAACCTGTTATTTATCTAAGATGTCGTTCAGAAGAGTTTTGTGACTGCCAATGGAATACAAAGTCAATAATTCGTTTTTCTGATTTACCAATAATTGTCCAAAAGTCATATTGCCGGCTTTGATAATAGTCGACTCAAATATTCTAAGTATTTTATACTGCTAGAAGTACTCAGCTGACTTAAAATCACTGATACAATTAAATTGAATTCGATTACTGGATGCGGCTACAACGCCGTTGATGACACGGTCACAAGCGCAAATTGGTCTGTACTCTAGATAGCCTAAGAGCCCTATATATATCTCTGATATCTATGGATTCCACCAAATTTACAATACAGAATATATCAGTAATACCTCAATTAGGTTACTTTGCAGCAAAATGAAACGAAAAATTTACAACATCGTTGATACACCCAGCGACTTCGAGAGGCGAGTGAAATAATACTCGAGTTCTAGGATGTGCAGAAAAAATATTCAATATTGTTCAATATTATGACCTTTTATAAGAAATATAAAACACGATCTGTGACTAAGACAGTTTTCTACTATAGCTAAAACAGTTACTTGTTAGACATTAATCAAGTTATTGCCAAGACACATTCGCAAGATTGATTTAGTGCTTAGCAATGAACTGGTTGATAAAAGTAATTCAATTGAACTAACAGCTGTTTTATAAACATATATAAAAACACATTTGGTGAATCGTATTTTGAAATTAAACGCATATGAAACGATCACAATTATTATTCTAACAAGGAAATAAACTTCGTTTTATAAATAAATAACGCGTATACGTTGAACAAGTCCGTATAAAACATAACAAACACCACTCGCTCATTTTAAATCATGAGTAACACATAACCGTGTTCCTATTATTGTTACTATAACTAAATGAGTGTTCATTTTAGTGAGTAAATATTACTGAAAACAAATAATTTCGCTGCAATTTGCATTGCATTCACATATGTACATGTTAATTTTATTTGTTTGGAATGTTTCGGAAAGCCATTTCGTAGCCTTTGGTTGTAATTATGATTGGCCTTGAGCTAGGTTAAAATAGCGTAAGCGTTATAATTGTAAGCAATGTGGGTGAACAGAATTCGAAGTAGCGTGTGTTGAAGAATTTCGAATTACGTTTCGTAGTTTATAGAATTATGTTTGTTGATTGTTGTTGTATCGAAAACGAGATAAAAATAAACAGCAAGTCAATAAAACTCAAACAAAAATGGTTCAGGAATAGGGAAGCTGGAAGCGTTTTTATATGATATTGACAGATATTGTATTAGGTTCTTCTCTGTCAGCGAGCTCAATAATTTTATTAAAAGATAGGTAATTACTCGATTGCAGTGCTTAATCAGTGTCAATAAAATACAATAGTAAATACAACAAATTGTAATAGTGAAAATTATGTAATGAATGTGCTGTTACGAAACGATAAAGTGTTCATCTTAAAAGTATCAAAACTATGCAATAAGTTCAAATCTACTAAACGAATTCTTTTTTTTTGTCAGCGGTAGAGCTATAAATCTGCTAAATTCTAAGGAGTAACTTGTACTGAAGTTATGAATAAAGTTAATTAGAATTCCAACATCAAACAATCTGTTTCTTTTTGCGCTAAACTTTCATCTTTATAAAAATGTATACCAATGAAAACAACACTAGAACTAGAAGGTCAAAACACTAGAGCGTCGTTCGTATCGTTGTATCGTAAAATCGCTTTTAGATTATTCAAAATGGAAATAGCGGTTTTGAAGACGGGATAAATGGCCACGCCTCACATACGACCTACTCATATAAAAAGTCGTTTTTACAAATATGTACAGCACAACTCATGAATACAGTAAAGAATAGTGGTATTAATTTACCAACAAGTTGCCCAAAAATTAAAGTTTTTTTGAAGAAAACATAAAAGTCAATTATTTGTGGTATTTATTTTATTCAACTAACTATTTTTACTTATAATTATGACCCGATAATAAATAGCTAAAATATTAATTGTAGAAGCTAATTTTATTTTGGTTTAAATCAACGAATGCGTGTTGATTTATTGGAATTTATTATGTAGATAACATTACGCGTAGACAGTAGACATATTGTTGGTAAAGTAACGTTAAACCATGCCGTTAATTCCTGGGTAGTTTGGCTCGGATTCGATTCCACTATCTATTTCAATTCATTGTTATTCACATGTGTGGGCGGTCTTCCACGTGGTTCGTTCTTCAAATCGAAATTTCTATCACGAAAGCGTTTAAACCAAAATCGCACGGTGCGTTCATTAGCAGTCCCCTCACCAAGCGCATTGATATTGCGAGCTGTTTCTTTCTGAAGCGTTAGTTCCGCTTCGGAACTCGCATTCAAAAATCACTCAAATTTTCGAAGTATCATCTTTCTTGTCTGAGCTGAATAAAAAAAAACAACTGAAAGTCGATAGGTAATCAAGTGTTGCACATTTTATAATAGAAGAACTAAAAAGTTTCACTTAAAAATCTCAATCCATGAAGGTTCTATATCAATTCGAAATACTTATTACAATAGAACGGCAATTTCATACTTTAACCCCTATTATTTGTGAACAAGATTGCACTTAGATCAATTAAAAACAATATTGCTTGACATAGCTGCTTTGTGTTCATTGCTTTAATCCTACCCATATAAGCCTACACATCGTTACAATAAAAGCTGTGTTTTCTCGTCGTGGATTTTCTTATGTTTTCGTGGCAATGGACGACTAAGAAGTTATTATTAGAATAGAATAGAATGGAAGTAGTTGTCAATATTGTATTTACTTTTAATTATTTTTTTATGATATTTATTGAAGTAATGAAAGGATTATAATAACACCGAGATTAAACCGTGAATGTAGTTTTAATTATCTCCCGGCTTATTTCGCGCACACTAAGCACGTAATGAGCGTGAAATTGCTTGCAAGCTTCCAGTTCCGCGGAAAATGAATTATGAAAGCTTAAATTTAGAACAATACAAAAAAAAATGAAAAAAAAGCATAATAGCGATATTGAAAAAAAAATAAGGAGACATCGGACATCCGATCCGCGGTAGGCAGCGGCTTGGCTCTGCCCCTGGCATTGCTGAAGTCCATGGGCAACGGTAACCACTCACCATCAGGTGGGCCGTATGCTCGTCTGCCTACAAGGGTAATAAAAAAACCGAATGCCAAATAATCGCTCGGCTTCTTACTACTCGTATTAATATTGGCTCACTTTTAATTTCCGCGAATGGATGATCTAGCTCACCAGATGTTAAATGATTTTCGGAGCATTATAACGTAAAACCGGCACGTACAATTGCTTAACGGTAAGAATTGACAAGATGGTGATAATTATTCCTGCGGGTATTCCCCCACCACCATTAATTACTGATCGTAGGATACTGACATAATACTAAGAAAATTTCCATTTTCCTCTAAATCCTTTAGTCGCTCGTTATGACGCTCACGGAAAGAGGGTGGTGCTACTTGAGGCTGACGTCACAGCAAAAGCAACATTTTAAATAATACTTATTGATAATTGCAAACTCTTTTAGGTCTTCTTCAGAACCTTTTCGTAAATGCGGCTTTTTAAATTACGGGAGGAGCGAAGTCACTATTTTAAAAGTAACTAAAAGAAAACTCATCATACAGATTGATATAATATATTACATCTAACATCAATCCATGGCTGACAATGTGGCAAATGTGTCGCAAGGCAATTCGGCGCTTGTTTGCTCAAGGAGTGTTTCATAATGGAGGCGGTGATCTTATTGAATAGTATTATTTCATGCGAGAGAAATTCGTTCAATTATCGACTTAAACAGTTTAGAAAACAATAAACAGCTGTCATCAATAAGAAAACAGTTAATAAAACACACATTACACATAACGGGAACTATTAAGTTTAGTTGAACAACTATCTTTTAAAACGAATTTATATGCACTATGGTTGGATGGATGGTTCAACTAATTATTAATTCGATCAAAATCTACCAGTGAAAGCCTGTGTATCTCGGTTTACAGCAAACAAGTGAAGTAGATATATACCTACCGCAATTAGTAAAGTTTCCTACTTTTAAATTTTTAAATATTCCGAAAAAAATAACGTCAAACAATTTCTACATCGCAGATTATTTTTCCGACCTTTTTTATCGAAAGTTCTTTACATTTTAAAATAACTTCAATAGTTGCTATCAAAAATTTTGTAATTTTTCAAGTCAACATCTTAATAAAATTAGTAAATTCGAAAAAATGACTAGGACTTTTGAATATTTAAAAATGGGCATTTTGTTTATTAAATATTTAGCGATGATTGTAACGAGTTATTTGATGTCTTTCAGCTAACGACAGAGATTTACAAGCCTTAAGACCTTACAACAACAATAAAGATGTCTAATAAAATCTTTTATGGACTCAATTTGCTGTACGAGAACGTAATGTTTATACATACTCTGAAGAACGCTTCCCCACACTTACCTACTTCCTACTTGACTAATGTTATGAATTTAATTTCAATCAATGAATTCTGCAAAAGGAACATTTTTGTCATATCTGAATATTGGTTCAAGATTTTCCTGAATTTGAAATAATAACAAGAATATATTAGTATTTTTTTCGTCCGTGGCATCACTGCTATTTTAGTTTGAACTAATGTAATTCATATCAATATCATAAGTTCTTTTCCATAGACACAGCCCACTGATTTTCTCGCCGAATCTTCTCAGTGGGTCGCGTTGCCGATCCGGTGGTAGATTCTGCGAAACACTGCTCTTGCTAGGGTTAGTTAGCTAGTAACACCTCCAGGTTTGAGTCCCGAGAGCTCAACAATTTTTTTTTCCTCCTACATGATAGGGTAACATGGATATATTATATGACAGGGTAAAGCTCTTTTTGCGTCTAAAAAAGCATTTATATTGCCTACACTATGTTGCTGCCTTAAAATCTATTTCATTATCTTTATCAAATTACTATCACAAAGTTAAATCATTCTTCTTGGTATCACACGGCCAATAGTCTACTGGTAGCAAAGTATGTTATTGAAGTTTTAAACTAAATTTATATGTGTTGGGATCGATTAGATCGCCAAAATGTTTTCTCGACCATCTCTAAAGATAATAATTGATGAGAAACGAGAATGACACTATTGTAATAATTTCAAAAAGCAGTCTGGTTCAAAAAAGACGCTTGCTTAGTTAATATATATCTTTGACTGACATGCCATTTTTATTTTCATATGCAAGACCTCACTTCGAAATTTGATCACATAAGAATACTCATTGCTCTTACTATTCTCCGTATCTGATTGCTATGATTGAAGTAACATAAGTATAATGTGATTAGCTTTTAGTTTGCATTTTATAAATTTAATGCTGATGATTGTTTATCCAAAATCGAAAAGGTTCTCAATATGAATGAGTTCAAATAATAAAACCATGAAAAGTTCAATTTCTTTTTCTCCTTTTTTCGAATATTGTATAATGTTTTCTTATAAACTATAATTCTAGAATTCTCGAAGTAGTATGTATTGTGATGTAACTCGTTTTTTTTTCAAACTATGAAATCCGTTATGTTTAAAAAAAATCTATCTTGTTGACAGAGCCAGCTCCATACCAAGCGTACCATTTTGCGTTTTATATATTACTAAAGGAAACAAGACCGTCCCAAGCTATTTATAAAATATCCAATTTTCGTAATACACTACCGTTTTCGTGACCTTGATAGAAGCCTCGCCACGAAAGCAGTGCGTTGATTCGTATTCGGACGACTGATAAGTGACCCTCGATTCATTTTTAACACATGAATCATTTTAAATTGATCGAAGTGTCGATGTTTTGTTCACTTACATTTTATTTATTTCGTGCTACGGTAATAATTTCCGATTTCGTGACTGTTGAATTTTAACTGGGATGTATTCATTGCTGAAACCATTGTACGTGCTATCTGTTGATATGTCCATTTTTATCTAATGTAGGCGATTGATCTTATCGTTTATTGGTATATTTCCTTATCGGTAAGCGATTGTTAGATTGTCATCGATCCCTCGACGGCCGATTCCAGTAAACTCTTAAGAAAACCCCTTTCTCGTTGAGGATACTGAAACTGATATGAAATTCCAAATACGAGTTCGGACTTTGACCCAATTTCAGCGACATAATTTAAAATATCTTTGTTTTTATCTTAAATTCCTTTTCTTAAATTTTCTTAATAATGGAGTTTCGTGCGATTCGTTCCTTTTTTTATTTTAATAAAAAGTTTGTTAGCTTTTTAATGCTTAATTATTTTCCAGGTTTCTCTCTTTAGGATTACAATAATATATAAATAACACTAAAACTGTTCCAGCGTAAATTTTTAACGAAGATCTCTTAAGGTTTCGAAGATGCCACTTAGTAAATTAAGAATTGCAAATTACCTTGGTAATAGAGAATTAGCATTTTTTATAAACTCAAATCAATTAGAAACTGACCCACATCTTAGAATTAACGATATAGCCATGCCGTCGACGAGTGATGTATTTTAAATATATTTTCTTTTGGTGCAGGCCGGACCAGAAATGACATGGGTGATTTATGAGCACACCTCGGGTGGAACTGGTGAACTAACTGTGACAAAAGGCCAGCAAGTGGAGGTGGTAGAACCGTGGACCACTCGGCCTGACTGGTGGGTGGTCCGGGTTCCAGGGGAGCCACCACTAGAAGGTGCAGTACCAGCTCAGGTGCTCAAGCCGCAGCCACAACATCCGCCACATAAGACATCACCCTCCAGACGTCCTCTAAGCCAACCCTGTGAGGAAACGCTAGGTAAGTTGAAGAAATTAAAATAACTAGGACTAATTTATGTTTCCTAGAATAAGTATTAAAAACTGGAAAAATATAAAAAATACCATAATCAGTTAATATTTTGTTCTATGTTCTCTAAATTTTCGTATCGTCATCACAATGGATGCGCAAAAAAAATCTTGTCACACCGAAAAATATGTAGTACCAAAATAATAGCATTAATTAAAATCATATTTTGTATCCTGCGTTACTTACATCTCTGCGAATACCTACTTTATCCGTTCTAATTGAAGTTTGGTGCCGTTGTTGTCGTGCGGAAAGTAGGTACATATTATGTCGTACGTCAAGATACAATAGGAGGCTTACAAGTTTTAATAGGTTACTGTATAATACAAAGATAGCCAAGGCGTAGCTTGCCATGATTTAATAAGTAAAATGCAGTATATATTTAAAAATTAATAATGCGTATTGATTTTTAGTGTAATTTATCAGATTTTTACTGGTGGTAGGACCTCTTGTGAGTCCGCGCGGGTAGGTACCACCGCCCAGCCTATTTCTGCCGTGAAGCAGTAATGCGTTTCGGTTTGAAGGGTGGAGAAGCCGTTGTAACTATACTGAGATCTTAGAACTTATATCTCAAAGTGGGTGGCGCATTTACGTTGTAGATGTCCATAGGCTCCAGTAACCACTTAACACCAGGTGGGCTGTGAGCTCGTCTACCAATCTAAGCAATAAAAAAAAATCAAATTTTATATGAAATAAAGAATAAAGTTTAAAAGAACAAAAAAGTTACATATGCAAGTCGAGAGCTATTTTCATTCAACTTGGACATTTGTAAAGCGCGCCGAAGATAATATGACCTTTTGACGGCATTACGTGCATAAGTATTTAATATGCTTGCGGGCTCCCATACTGCTTTATTTAATGGTAAACTCCGACTTAGGATCACCGCCTTTTGAGCAAATTCAGATATAAGCTTTTAGACCTCGCGTGACACACGCTGTTGTTCTAGTTACGTTACGTAAATCGTTAATTTTTTTTATTGAAATAACGTTCCTTATTTTAATTTGAAAAATCCTCTTCTATCAATGAAAGCCAACCAAATATTATCGAGGACATGGGTGACGTATTTCAAATCCTATATCCGTATCATCAAAGAAAAGTCACTTTGTTTCAAATCCGAATTGACATGTGAATTACATGATTTTATTTTTATGTTTTGTAACATTCTCTTTGTCAGAATAAAGCTCGAAGGTACATACATATATCAATTAATTGAATACCGAGGCTTTGTTATCCTAATTTCTATTTGATACCGAAGTAGACATGTTTTAAAATTAAATTAGGTACAGCAATTCATTACATAAGTTATAAGTTATTTCATACCTATACGAATCAAGAAATCAGATAAAAATACTGTACTTATTTGCGATTTATCTTGAAATTGAATGTAGATAATAAACGCTATACAAATACATCATTCTCTTCTGTATTTCGAAAGAAAACAGAATTCAAAGTATTCCTTTCTCTTTTAGGGTTGTAAGAATACTTGAAAAGTAGCAATAAGTAGTATGATTCATTGTTCTGAGCTTACGAGGAACAAACAACATCACAGCATTGGAACTCTTGTTCATTCATGAAATAAAGATGCTGTTGTACATTTTAGTTGTTACAGTTCATTGTATTGGCAATGTTTCTATTATCTATAATGAGAAGTAATGAAAAGAACGCTAAGTTAAAGACTAAATTTCTTTCAATTTAATGTGCAATGAATGTGTGTTAGTACATTTTAAGTTAATGTTTTTTCTTCAACTTTATCTAATATCGTTTTAAAAATGAATTTTGCGCCTGTTCCTTCAGAACGATGGCGTTCTTCCCATACATATTTACTTATATATATTTACCCATATGAATTTACCCATATATATTTACCCTCAACAATTGGTGGTTCGTAATTTGAAAATTATCGATTTACATATAATCATTCATCGCTTATAGCCCGAGAGCCCGTGGGATCTACCTGTATGTATTTGACCAGACCTGAATTTTCGTACATTGAGACCCCTATACCTACCATGCATGAGGTGGGGACTCATTAAGCTCAAAGTGGTCGACGCGCCGAGCGCTCAGGTAGGACAGGTACCGATTTTGACGGATTTTAAATCCATTTGACCACGTCTGCCGTTTTGAAATTTTGAAAATATATGATTATTATTATCGGAAAATAAGAATGGCAGACCATTATCGCGCATTTTACTTTGTGGCAGACCACTTTGAAAATGCTAAATTTCATTGAAAATGCAAAATTTTGAAAGTAATTGACTAGATCTGCCATTGATTTAATAATATGTTGTTTATTATAGTCTTAAAAACTTATATTGATCACGGCAGACCTCTACATTGCGTACATACATCAACATATAATAAAATCTTAGCTACTACCCGGCCAGATGTATATTATGTTTTCCGTTCACTGTTTTAGAGGAATATAATTTACTTGCGATTTACTTTAGCAATGTATTTACCGAAATTAATATTTTTTTATATTCTTTATACTAAACTTCATTAGTTAGACAATAAAGAAGTGAATTTTTTATGGAATAATTATAAATAATACGGTATAATGCTGATCAAAAAAGAATTCAATTCCTCATTTTTATTTCGTCAAGACAAAATTTAAAAGTGTTAAATCAGTTAAAAAATATATCATGCATGCATTACATATTATATATATATATATATATATATATCAATCTTCATTCATCATCATCATCATCGGAGTCATCTTTATCGTTAGGCGACTCGTCTTCATCAACCATTGAATCGAATACTGCAAAAATAAAACATAAATTGTAAAATGAACGTAAATTCATCTGAACATGTTCGAGAAAGAATTGTTATCAACTTACCAGGAACATTGGTGATTAAGTCAAAAAAAGCAACTCACAACTTTAGACCCATTGGAGTATGGTTGGATTGAGCAGGACAACATATATGCCTTCAAAGGGTTCGAAGGTGACCAACTTCCATATTTTGTGAGTATATTTGTGAGTATATATATATATATATATATATATATATATATATATATATATATATATACTCATATATATATATATATATATATATATATATATATATATATATATATATATATATATATATATATATAATATGTAATGCATGCATGATATATTTTTTTAACTGATTTAACACTTTTAAATTTTGTCTTGACGAAATAAAAATGAGGAATTGAATTCTTTTTTGATCAGCATTATACCGTATTATTTATAATTATTCCATAAAAAAATCACTTCTTTATTGTCTAACTAATGAAGTTTAGTATATAGAATATAAAAAAATATTAATTTCGGTAAATACATTGCTAAAGTAAATCGCAAGTAAATTATATTCCTCTAAAACAGTGAACGGAAAACATAATATACATCTGGCCGGGTAGTAGCTAAGATTTTATTATATGTTGATGTATGTACGCAATGTAGAGGTCTGCCGTGATCAATATAAGTTTTTAAGACTATAATAAACAACATATTATTAAATCAATGGCAGATCTAGTCACTTACTTTCAAAATTTTGCATTTTCAATGCAATTTAGCATTTTCAAAGTGGTCTGCCACAAAGTAAAATGCGCGATAATGGTCTGCCATTCTTATTTTCCGATAATAATAATAATCATATATTTTCAAAATTTCAAAACGGCAGACGTGGTCAAATGGATTTAAAATCCGTCAAAATCGGTACCTGTCCTACCTGAGCGCTCGGCGCGTCGACCACTTTGAGCTTAATGAGTCCCCACCTCATGCATGGTAGGTATAGGGGTCTCAATGTACGAAAATTCAGGTCTGGTCAAATACATACAGGTAGATCCCACGGGCTCTCGGGCTATTAGTCCTTTATGTTACACGAAAACTGTCAAAGATGTTATTCATAATTGTTTGATAGAGCTAAAAATTATTGGTTACGATATAAACCCATTATAAACGTTTAATATTCTGATTTCTTTTTAGTATTTGAAGACTTTTTACTTTTATTTTTATTTCGAGTGGCTATTGCTGGAGGAAAGTAGCCAGGGCTTAGCAACCTTTGGTAAATAAATCCCGAGACAATTGGTAGGTTTTGTGAGAGGATTGAAAGTGGGTACGGATGTTGGAGGGACGCGAGCCGTATAAACACTGTTCTAGGAGCCTAGGTAAATTTATAGATCATAGTAGGTTAATAAAAATTAAATGTTCTTGAAATCGGGAATGCAATCGGGTTCTATCGTTACATAAAAATAACAGGAAAATGTAAAGAACTCTTATGAAAAAACCATGTTATCAATAATGACAACATTGTCTTCGAGACAGGGAGATGAGTTCATCTTATTCCTGTGATCGTCTTCCATTCCGCTAACTCCATCGATCGATAAGAACAGATAAGTAATCTTTGTTTTCTAATGACTAATTAAATGTTGAAACATGGTTTGATCGTTGGGTGCGAAATCGAATTGATATAAACGTTGAAATAATTTGTGATAATGATATTTTCTAAGTAACGATATCGTCATGTTTGAATTTGATTTCAATTATGTTTATGAATACCTCTAAATTTACATAAAAAAATTTGCGGACTAAAAGTAAACTACTTGAGTTTAACGTAATTTAAAATGCTTGCTTGAATTTTAACATGCATAATAATGTTCATACATGTTTGAAAGTTAAAGGGTTCCGACAAATTCTGTACAAATCGAATCCGTTTTTGTCATCTGTTCAATAGAGTGCTAGCAATCTAACAAATTGTAGCAGTCGTAGTATAGGACTGTCTGCTGGGATTGCAGCGGCTCTTGTTGTTACCCAGGAACATTGGTTTTAAGAAGAGATAAACACATACAACCAATAAAAGCTTAATAATTGTGTAGAAAAGATTGAGAAGAATATACTTGGTATTTGAAAATAATGGAATTTCACAATATTTATGAGTACAATGAACTCATCAAAATTTATAGGTTTAAATAAGACTATACATATTTCATTATATGCTTTTGCCTATTTAGAAATAAATGATTTTAATTCAATTTCGTATCTAAATAAGAGCTAGAATCTTGCTATTGGAAGTGTTGTCGTTAATATTCTTAATGGGCCCGACGAAAGCCCTGGGGTGGAGCCACGACGAGGCCTCGAAATGTGTGCACACTTACCGATAGTGGAACGTAGGGTTTTTGCTTTTATTATTTCATTTTACTTTAATACGTTTTTCCTTTGTCATGGGAGTTTTTCATATCCCGAGTTACAGGTATGATTTTATTTGGTTTTATTCTATCTTTTCGAAAACATTATATTTTCATGTAAACTTAAATTGAACGGTAAATGTATGTAGTAAGATGAAAAGTACTTTAGAACGGGTAAATCTTAAAAAAAATTGTATAACTCATTCTGGTTTACCTTCATATTAAAAGTGAACACATAGCAATTAAAATACCACCTTTTAGCAGCGTTAAGCGTCAGTGAGCTGAGTTTTAAGTGGTAGTTCTGTTATTGATACCCTGGTACACTACTTCATTGGATAAGTGTTCCCCTATGAGTTATTGATACCCTGGTACATTACTTCATTGGATAAGTGTTCCTATATGAGCTCTATGTCGATATTGTCATCGTGAGATAGCTCAATAGCCCTTGGCAAGCTGAATCAAAAGCACAATAACTGTCGGCGAGAAAGGACGCTCCGGGTGGGATATATGAAACGATAATACTTAAATTTTACTATCGAAGTTTTCTATTTTCTCGATTATAGAACTCTTGTTTTAGAATCTGGTTAAAATGCTGTTAACCCCGTTTCGAAGAACTTAGAGCTTTCTAAAGAATTTGAGTGACATAGTAATGCTCATAGGGTTGGAGGATGATGGTTTGTTCTGAAACGATTCATTTTATCTATATCGAACGTAGCACAAGTCTACAGCCCGCGAACATTGTATTTGCTCTCTTCCATATCGCCCGTAGAACACTTAGAATTAAATTGGAAACATACTTCCATCATAACGTTGTTAGGTTTTGTGTGATTTCCACTTACTGCCTTACGTGTTGTCTGTCGTGTCTCTTTGTCATTATGGATGCACTTGGATCCAGTTGAGAGATGCTTCGAGTTGCGGAAGTGCCACCACTCTAATAGTTACGGCAAGGACGCGGCAGAGATCACTTTCACGTACTGCTTTCTTTCGCGCAATAGCGCCGCGTCCTGATCGCGAAGATAGGACTCGACCTATCGCTGCCGATCGCCATAGCTACGATTCTACTGGTGGTAGGACCTCTTGGGAGTCCGCACGGGTAGGTACCACCACCCCGCCTATTTCCGCCGTGAAGCAGTAATGCGTTTCGGTTCGAAGGGTGGGGTAGCCGTCGTAACTGTACTGAGACCTTAGAACTTATATCTCGAGGTGGGTGGCGCATTTACGTTGTAGATGTCTATGAGCTCCAGTAACCACTTAACATCAGGTGGGCTGTGAGCTCGTCCATCCGTCTAAGCAATAAAAAAAAAACTCTTCTGCTAGTCCACTATTTCGAGGAGGTCTCGGAATGGGAGACGGACAACTCTTCTTCCCTCTTGGCGCCATACCGATGTCGCCGAGCCGGGAGCAGGAGGATGGCGTTCGTCCTCTGCCATCCTCTGGTCACGAGGCGATTTGAGAAGGTCGAGGCTGTGCCGCATGCTACCGTCACTCTAGAACGCTGGCACCAGGAAAATAAGATGACGCGGTAGCGGCTGCGGTCCACGTGGTCGTTGTCGCTATCGTCGCTGGACGTACTGTGGAAGAGCCGGTCAGCGGTGTATCGCGTTCCGACCTGGCCGGCTGGATCTGACCCAGTGAGGTATCCCGGAACATCAGTGTAATCGCCCGGGCGGCCTGAAGTTGTTGGACGTCGACGATTGCCTCGACGCGCCGTCAGTCGAGCGTCCTCGAGGTGGCGCCGCGAATCTGATTGTAGTGTTGATTGAATGAACACAGGAACCCGCCTACTCTTCTGCGGTTCTGGTCTCGGGCAAATATCGGACGTCGGGTCAGATAGTGCGAGGGGAGTGAGTCTCAGAAATAGTAATTTTGTTACAAATTCAACTTGACCTTTAAACTAGGGATTTTCCTCCGTTACGGGTGCTGGAAATGTACACTAGTAAATATCAGATAAACAAGGCGAACGTACTTTTTTATATTAAACGAGTTGCCGAAAACTTGAATGTTGCCACAGCTACGTCCGTTTATCAAGTCCCTCGGCTACGGCTACGAGATTCGAACGTTCGAACAATTAGTTTTAATTAAATCGATAACCACCTAACGAATACTGGCCACCGATCTGAATAGGTTTATAATGACCGATCCCATATTCACTAATTACATTGTCTTCATTATAAAAACGATCATGTGCGGTGAATATTTCAACAAGACTAGTTTTAGATTGACGGTTAATTAGTCCACACGTTTTATAGGTACTTTACACATTGTACATGTACTAAATCGGGAACGAACAGAATATTAAATTTTCCGCAAACTTTTTCGCAACTTTTCCCTATGTACTGAGCGTTTCTGAACGTGTACCGGATGCACCGTAGACGTCTGGCTATGATAAATTGAGTCTCAGGAAACTTTTTCTTGAATCTTGGATAGGGTGGAATATTCGAAAGTAGATGGCGAGGTTAACGGTCGTTTTCGAATTACCAGGCAAACGCGTCACGTTATTAATTTAGCGAGCATTTATTGGCTTAATCTAATAAGCTTAAATTAATAAAGGAATATCATGGTTGCTAACAATGATAACCTGGAAATTCGGTCTACCGAATTGGCTTGGTCGAAGAATTTACTCTTGTTGTTCTATGAACTGGCGAATCGGACATGTTCTGATCACGCATGTTTCTTCTAGTTTATAATTACAAAAATAACATTTTAGGTACATTTAAATATATAATATTGCCGAATTTTACAGGAGTCTCTTTGAAAAGAAATATATTATGCCCATTATACCTTAACATAATATCCACGTCTTTTAATTAATCATTCATAGCTTACGAATTAAGAATTAACATAAATAAATTGAATTTAACCAAACAAAGACAGAAGCATTCAATATGTTAAGCAATTACATGAGAACAAAATATTATTGTTTGATAATTTGTTTAGAAATAGCTACTTATTTTCTAAAGTTCCAATATCTAATTTATTTTGATAAATAATTCGGTGTTTTGTTATTTTATCTAACACAACAAACATCCTTTATTTTTACAAATCTACTCTAATATGGCATTTTTATTCATTGGTGAAATTCATTTTCCATTTTCTCGCAAAACAAACACTTAGGGGATGAATTTATTAAACTCCTTTCTGGATTATTCGATTTATATGCGCAATTGCACTTAAAAGCACTTTACAGCGGTTTGTTCACTCACTGGACGACGTGATTCAACTATTTTCTTTTCAATTATAACGTTTGAATAATCGCATTTAGTATTTATACTAACAACGTTAAAAAAAAAAGGAGGAAGTTCATTCATGCATTCAAGTACATTCATTTGATATGTTTCTTTCATGTTTAAAAAAATAAACATTTACAATAATACGTTTAGAAAAAAAATCATCTAAAAAATATTTCAAATACCTAAAACTGTTTTTAATTATGTCGGCGACTCGCTAAACCAACAAATTACATTATATTCATAATGTCCGTAAAATCTTAATGAAAATTTCCGTTTCGTTTGCTTGTTGACGTTTTCTTAATTTACATAATTAGAAACCGAGTTGCACTTCAAGCAGAAATTCAGTGTACATTTTTATTAAATTTTAACGATTTTATGTACCTACACATATATATCATAAGACTGTATTATTAGTAACTCTATTAAATACAAGATTTAAAAATTATTTTGAACAAAGACCTACTCGTCTATTAAGAAAGTGACGTTTTTAGAATTATTTTCTATTTACCTATTTGCTGGTAGCCTGAGAGGCTATTCCAGATACGCAGGGACGAGTAGGTGAACTCACGAGCTCAACTTGAGAGAATGTGCTAACACTAGCCCTAGCAAGAGCAGTGCCTCGCATAATGTACTCTACCGGATCGGAATCGCGACCCAATGAGAAGATTCGGCGAGAAAATCAGTGGGCTGTGTCTATGGAAAAGAACTTATGATATTGATATGAATTACATTATTTCAAACTAAAGTGATGCGACGGACGAAAATAATACTAATATAATCTTGTTATTATTTCAAATTCAGGAAAATCTTGAACCAATATTCAGATATGACGAGATCCGACGAGAAACTGAGTGGTCTGTGTCTAGTGTGAGGCTTAGTTAGTTCGTCGGGTGCTTGAGGGTCCTAAAAGTACCGAGAATGAATCCGGGGGATCTGAAAAGACATGTTTGGGCGACTGCGGCTTTGCGTTGTCCCGTCGCGATCAAGGTTTTACAATAAGCACTATATATGTAACTCTAAAAAACCCTTTTTGTTTTTTCGTTTACATACATTTCATAAATATAATCCAATAGGATGTCCAAATGAATTTACGAAAATTAGTCTTCTTGTTGTCTGCTTGTAGGTAGGTACCACGTGTCAGAGTATTGACGACTGAATTTTTTTCAAAGGATAATAATTAAACTGTTCTTCTGATAAAATATAATACTTTGACATACACTGTCTCGTGTCTTAGACATAGCTATGTTTGTGTGGTGTTTATATTATTCTTGGTACTTATACTTCAATTTCCTCATCCGAACTTCGATAAATGCATCCTGGAACTGTAGATGTAACTTTTAATATTATTATGTTATATAATTTGAAACATATTATATTGCAATATACTCGTATTATATTTTCCTCAAGTCGCTTAAGTATCAACAACCGTATATATAATATTCTAATACATTGTTTAATCTAATCTTATAGAACGTTTCCATTGTCTGCCCAAACCCCGTCACACATGATTGTTTAATTCGAACGTCCTACGTACATAATAACATACATTTTACGTATCTATATATTAATACGTGAAGCAAAAACTTTGTATCCCTTTTTACGAAAATTGCGCTTGCGGAGGAGTATGAAATTTTCCACACTTATAAAGAATATAGAGAAGAAGTGCACAATGCTAATATTTTTTTTGAATAATAATTATAAATAATAAAATTAAATAATTTTGTTCTTGACGTCTATTGTCAAAATGAGAATAGATTAAATATTGTTTGTCTTTACTAATTAATATTTTTTATAGTGTAGTCTTGGCGTAATTTCTGATTATAGAAGTATAAAATACAATCATAATAGTGTACAAACTTACAATTCCAATTAATTATAGTCGAATTTCGACTACTGCGGGACCTCTAGTACGTATAATTACATACAACTACATACATGCACTCAATTTTACTATCGTCTGTTACGAGACAAGCATTAATGTTTTGATATACAAATATAGAGGCAAATGTCTCTGCAGTATTCGGAAAATACGTTTTCCGTTTGAAACATTTCGCCTGGATTAGACTAGAACCAGGGCACTTGTATGAACTTGTTGTCGGAAAATGACTAATTAATATCAAAGAGCGTAATGATAGAGCAAAGCGGATTTTCTCTCAGGCGGTTTACAAGCTCGACGTTCGAGTAAACTGTTTAACAAGGCACTTTAAACGTTATTTCACTCAAGTTCTGTGCGTTTTAACATATCGTCTTCTCGCATTAAAACAGTATAATCTCAAAACTTACTAATTTTACAGGAGAGTGCTTTAAGGTTTAACATGTGATATTTTTAATATTAATCATCTTTGCAACATTTATTTTTAATTTTTTACCAGTTACATTATCTGTCTTTTAAAGTAAGATAAAATTTTGTATTAATTTTGTTAATAGTAGTCAAAATAAAGGTAAAACAAAAAAACGAAATTACGCTCTTTTGACAGTATTTATGAGAAAAATACTGGTGATACCAAATGATTCCGCATATTAATTCAATTTCGAATATTTTTCGAAATTGTACACTTTTAATGCGAAAAGACGATATAACGATATTAACGGATAAATGTAACATGTAGGATGTTTGTTTTTGTTATAAATTCAATAATTTTAGTGAAATAAAGATCTGATCAAATGAAAAATCAACGTGTAATCATCTAATACTCAATAATTTTTATATTAGACTAAGTAACAAAATTATTAAGGTATATCGATAATACATATTTTGAACAATATTTGATAATGTTCTCAACACAGTGTTTGTGTAACATTCGGTCGAGTAAGGTCGCAATGTATAGTAATCAATAACGTTGACCCTGTCGCCGCGAATTACATACATCCAGGATGCAATCTTCCCCCAGTTGGTACGCTAGGGTCCCCGTCTGTCATAGATTAAGTAACGGAAGGATTGAACTCACACGAAATTATCTGATACAGTCATGGACACTATAGACAGCACAAACCAATATTTAAGATGTACATTAGATTTGAATTTTAAACTTTTGATTGTTGCTCAATTCATCTTTTTGAATTTATAAATAATTAGATTCTAAACTAAGACATGAAGTGAACACACAAGAACACACACGAAAATAAAGTCGCAGATAGATACACGGAGCATAAGGGTAAGATTAAGTAACCACTTAACACCAGGTGGGCTGTGAGCTCGTCCAAACATCTAAGAAATAAAAAAAATAAAAAAATCCGTCGCCGTCGTTCAGCTGTGAGAGTGTTAAGATCTTGAGGCTTGCATGATAATTCGAGCTCAGTCATGTTACTACGCTTCGATTGATAAACCCGGGGCATAACGACGCAATACAATTTAAAAAAAATGCTTTTTAAGATGAGACTAAAATGTTATCATTAGCGCTTACCAAACAAAATACAAAGGTAAAGCGTTATGCAATTTATAAAGTAATATTTTAGCGCGTACGGTTTAACTGATGTTTATGTAAAACTATTTAGTTTCTTCTTTTAAAGTCTATATGCATCAAACATTTATCGTAGAATTTATCTCAGATTCATAAGCTCCAGACTCGTTTGTGTAATTGTATTGAATTCTTGTACAGTGAAAGTAGTAAGCCCTCAGAATTCGCGAGTCGTTAATCAAATTTATGATTTACAAAATTTCATGGTCACGACTGACAGCATTCAGTAATAGATATACATCTTTATACTTGTATACATAATTCGACTGTATGTGTGTATGTCACTGAACTCCTCCTAAACGGCTGGACCGATTCGAATGAACTTTTTTGTATGCATTCACAGGACGTTTGTGAGGTCCGCTAATATGTTTAAATAATAAGAGATTCACGGTTTTATAAACAAACAATCGTTGTTCTATGATGATTTCAATTAACTCGGTGCGCGCGGGATTGCTTTGTCCGTTTGTTACATTGACGAATGCGACCTGACTATTAAATCACTTGTCACACGCATGCACACGTTTGCAGCCCCAATATTTGAGTATACAATAAGCTCTTTGAAATCCACGCTGATTGACTACCTGGTTGGTCAATATGCAAGTTCTAGCTTTAATGAATAATGACTCGTCTGAACTACTTGACTCTCCCATCGCAACAACATTCGACGACAAACGAATATTGAAAATTGGAAACAGCTACAACGTGAAATATTAATTATTAATCAATTACACTTCTATTGATTCTTCAGTCGATCGACAATTACTAAACCGTTTCAGTTAATTATTTGCTAACAAGACGGCTACGTAATTATACGATAAGTTAATCAGCTTACAAAATGTCGTTTAATTAAACGTGCTTACTGTTCACTCGAAACAAACTAGTGTCTTTTATTGTTAATTTTTTTTTATTGCCTAGATATGTGGACGAGCTCACAGCCCACCTGGTGTTAAGTGGTTACTGGAACCCATAGACATCTACAACGTAAATGCGCCACACACCTTGAGATATAAGTTCTAAGGTCTCAGTATAGTTACAACTGCTGCCCCACCCTTCAAACCGAAACGCATTACTGCTTCACGGCAGAAATAGGCGGGGCGGTGATACCTACCCGTGCCGACTCACAAGAGGTCCTACCACCAGTAATTACGCAAATTATAATTTTGCGGGTTTGATTTTTATTACACGATATTATTCCTTCACCGTGGAAGTCAATCGTGAACAATTGTTGAGTACGTATTTCATTAGAAAAATTGGTACCCGCCTGCGGGATTCGAACATCATTGCATTGCTATATACGAATGCACCGGACGTCTTATCCTTTAGGCCACGACGACTTCAAAATAACACGGTAATTGTTTTTTTAATAGTCGCATGTAATGTAATTCAACGGAAAATGAAACCAGGTATGTAAAGCCATCACTGTCACGGACACATGTTTGCTTTAAAATATTTTCCGATCCATACGGCCCGTGCACTGAATCGTAATTTTGCGTGTAAAAGCAGTTTCAACGTTAAATCGATCGTAAATATTTCGATAAAAACTCTTTGTAAAATGTTGTTTTTTCGTTAGACTTTCGGAACTAATTAATTAATATATTTCCATTAAATAAATTTATATGATATTAAAGTGTTGAAATCATTTAAAAAGAAGAACGCAGACGTAATTATGAATGAACAACATAATCATAAACAATCAGCGTCACTCATGGACATTGTTACAGGAAGGTTTTGAAAAGAAAAAAGAAAGGCGCTATTAGTACCGTAATTTGCCTTAATATATGAGATCGAAGTGTCAATTGTATTGTATAGCGGCTATCTCCCTATTTAAAAAAAAAAGAAGACACGTAGCGTACGGGCTCAAAATATGCGCTACCGTCAATTTTTTTAATGGTTTTGTACATTTTACGCGCCTAGGCCTATCTATTAAGCTACTATGACGTTAACATAAACTTCTGTATAAACTGACTAAACACTGTATTAAGAAATTCAACACGACTAAACTTTTTTATTTTTACAATAGGTTGGGGAAAAAGTCTTTTCGTATTATAGTATGTATCAACTTGTAATAAAATCTCTGGATAGCCAAATAGTATAGCCTATTTGTATCTGGCTGGTTTTGTATCATTAAAAGTTTAAATATTAAAGAAGATAATTTCACATTCAAATTAGGAAAATGTGTGATTTTTATTGATTTTTCGTACTGTCAAGATGAGTGAATCTAATGAAGAAATTCGATACATTTTAAAATTTTACTACAAAAAAGGTATAAAAGCAACGCAAGCCCCGAAAAAGATTTGCGATGTTTATGGAATTTGTGCAGTGTCTGTGAGAGTAGCGCAAATTTGGTTTAAGCGTTTTCAATCCGGAAATTTTGATGTCAAAGATGAACGTCGCTCTAGTCGCCCTATCACGGAATTAAAGGATGCCATTTTTGAAAAAGTGGAGTAAGCTCGGCATATCAGTCGTTACGGCGTAGCTGAAGAACTGGGAATTGACCATAAAACAGTTTTGGTGCATATGAAAAAAATTGGGTACACAAAAAAGCTCGATATTTGGGTACCTCAGGAGTTCAGTAAAAGAAACCTAATGAACCGTGCACTCATTTGTGATTCTTTATTACGACGTAATGAAACCGAACCATTTTTGAAGAAACTGAAACGAAAACTGAAAACGTGCGAAAAAGGTCGTCGACAAAGGCCGGTCAGGCTTCACAGACTGGCGAAACCCGGGCTACTTTGCAACTAGGTGATGCTGTGTGTGTGGTGAGATTGGAAGGGCATTATTCATTACGTGCTGTTACCACCAGGCAAGACCATCGATTCTGAACTCTACTGCGAACATCTGATGAGATTAAAGCAAGAAGTTGAGAGAAAGCCGCCGGAATTAATCGGTTTCGGTTTCTTCAGAATTCTTTAGGCAGTGTCAGGTTAACATCACGAGAGGACTGCCAAAACGAATCGTCACGGTATTTTGATCAGAAGCACCATAATTTCTATAGCAATGGGATCATGTCTCTACCTACAAGATGGCAAACAGTTATCGAACAAAATGGTACCTACATACTTTAATTGAATGTAAAAAACCTATATTAAAAAATGTTGTGAATTTTCTTTAAAAAAAAATGCGGAGAAACCTTTTCCCCAACCTATTATACCAAAATTTATTCAAAATCATTTATCAAAATTCATTATTTAGGGTACAAAAGACCGTTTTAAAACAAGAGAAAAAGAGACACATGTTAAGAGTACTTTTAATGGAAATACACCATCATAAAGGGAAAATATTGTTTGTGATTTTTTCCACGTGTGGCGTCTAGTTCATAAAGGGGACTGTATTTCATATTAGTAATCAAGCACCGGTTCAAGCGTACGTTCATCGCGCAAAATAAAGAAGGAACGTTCTATTAATCACGAGCAGGGGAAGCCTTTCATTGCCTTTATAACTAGAACGCAGCCGCGTGCTTTCAATGCAGTAAATATTATTTTTTTAATTTAAGAATTCCTCATCGATTTTTGTTTTGAAGTAGTTTTATTTATCTGCGAGTATATCATTCAAGTATTGGATTGTAAACAAATTTAAGTTGTCAGATTAATTTTGAAAACGTCGTCTGATGAGAAGTCGCAAACAACATCAACACGAATTTGAGTGGAACATAACAAAACCTCATGTAGAGTTCCACAGGAACGATCGATCGCAATTATCATTTATTAATTGTACTTTATTTTTGTGACATTCTTCTACAATTGTGCTAATAGTCTTAACGAAGAAAATTTAAATATTATGTAAAGTAAATAAAAGATATAAAGATAAAATGAACAGTTAGTAAATAAATGTAGGAACCAACAAATTTTTCAAAATGATCCTTCTCTCAAATACATTGCTTGAAAGGTACAATTAATCCTAACGAGCTAACTGGATTTAATAATCTAACTTTAATCATTTGATTTTCAGGTAAGTTTTTTTTGCAGTCTACAATAACACTTGGTAAGGTATTATCGCTTTTCCCTCACTGAACAAAGGATAAATTTTTACGTAAATATATTTGTTTGTATCTCATTTTAAGTGAACTGTATATTCTTATGATAAATATAATAAATTAAATTTAAACCTGTATTGATGATCAGCATTTTCATCGCGCTGTCTCAGAAATATTTCAAAAATAAAACATTATCCGACCGGAACTAAGTGATAGTTGGAACCGATTCTTTAAGCTGACTTACGAAGTCGCTTAAAAGCTTCCCGCGTCACCCGTTTTAATGAAGTACGAGTATAGGAAAATGCTTCAAAGTTCGTTGACGTTAGAAAGCACTTGTCCGAGACATGACTTGTCCGAGATAAATAATTTTATTTCCATAGATATCCAGGTATTTGAGGACACGTCTAGGATATTTTTAATTTTATGCACTAATTCAAATTTTACCGACAGAGGGTACAGGGACAGAACACTGTGTTGTTCGATTATCTAATATTTTTGTTCTTTTTCTACTCAATTGTCAATTGAACCATTTAATTTTGGCATAAACAATTACAATAGTTATTCAAAGTATTAATATTAATTATAAAATAATTTATTTTTAATATTTATGCTTATTAATATTTGAGTTGATTTATAGTCATTGGTGTTTTTAAATAATAAATTAGATATTAAAAATCTTCTGAACATTTTTACATCAAAACGGTGTCACTAAATATTAAATAAATAATAACAGAATAAAATAAACTTTAAACAATGTTAATTATTGCCAATAAGGGCGGTTTGCGTCAATTTAAATTATCTACCAGAGACTGTCACCGTGTCTTAGCACTACAAGCTAAGAACAAATGAAGTACAAATTTAACTTGTTTAATTTGAGTATGCTTTTGATGAAAAGCGGTGTATATAAATATATTTTTATTAATAAGAGATAAAGTGGTGACTTCGTCAAAGTGGTGCCGCAATAACGAGAATTTAGAAGTTGACTTTACTGTTGTATCGTATATATTTTGCACTTTCGTCAAAATATTTATGGATTCAACATTAATATTTTATTTATGACAAATAAAAATATATTGAAGATTTACAAATTCAACTTCAAATTCGTGTTGGCACAGCTTTGCATCAGTTTGTGTCCAAATACTTTTATACTTTCTGATTTTAAAGGTATGATACACAATTCGATTATGGCAATTTGTCATAATAATATACTAGCAAAATACTGAGTGAGCCTGCTGCTACTCTATACAACTAAATTAAAATATGCCTGACTTTAGTGTAAATTATCCACAGGGTTTTACTTTACGAAATTAATTCTACCACCCATCCAGCACATTTAGCTGTTTCCACATATATGTAGTTAATCAAACTTTTGATTACATTTGGATATCACAGCTCGTTTCTTAATTCAAAACTGGAGCCATACATACGAGTACTTTACAAAACCGCTTGTAAATAATTTTACGTCAGTTTTGTCATTGAAACTAACTCTCCGTGGTATTATTTTATTCATGTTAATCTCAATTTAACAACCCACTATGTGTTTACTAACGTCCTACAAAAACCGATCCACCACATCCTTTGCTTCTGAATAATGATCACGTTTATGGCGTCGTGGTCCATTCCTTCCATTCATTATCCTAATTCGTAAATATGTCCTCAAATTAAAGAGACGGTTTTTTTATTTTGCAATCCTAAGTTCGTAGCGGCGCACTCGAGAAAGAGACGCAGTAGTCTTACAAATTCCCACAAATTGGTCAACTTTTCAATTAAAATAATTTTGTTTAAATAACTACGCTGGAAAATTCTAGTTCTAGTTTAATCGGTTTTTATTTGTGCTTTCTTCCGAGGCCTGTGTTCTTTTTATTTAAATGTTTGTTCAAGAAACAATCATAGGTTCGACATTAAATTCGTGTACGTTAAGTAATCTAAAATGCAGAATATAGTATTATTTAAATATAAATGTAAATATTATTATCATTACTTATGTACGTTCTTCGTAAAGCGATGGCATGTTGGTGATAGCATTTTATTAGCCCGAATGCAAAGGATTCGATGAGTATAACGAATTAAAGATAGCCTCTCAATCGTGCTAGACTATTATGGTGAACCGCGCTAACTTATTATTTTAATGAAAATACCGATAAATTAAATTCATGTACTGTTCTTACCGGAAGATTTTCATCATTATAATTTAAACAAACAACATTGTAGAACTTGAATTTTTCAACTTCGCTACAAGTGCTGTGCGCTTCGAAGTGTGGTGAATTAATTATTCGTAAACTTTAAAGTTTCCTGGTGTTGAAGATTGTTGTTCTTTAATGGTACTTGGATCACGGTTTCTATCACGAAGTTTTAATGTCTTCGGTATACTGTAGAGATAGATACCTAAAACTACATTGAGGGAATGTCAAAATACTCTAATATAAATACAATACATATCGTATATGTGTGAATATTTCAATGCTAACAATATTTACACTGGTGCATTATATGAAGCGCAATGTCATCCATCTTTGCGTCCGGTATTGGGATTAGCCCCATTCATCTTCCTGATGTCATGAAGCAATCAGCCAGCTAAGTAGTCTCTTAGCAAATAATCAATTTTACTACATAATAAAAGCGGTACGTTGCATATATAATCTATTATTAATTTTTGATTTCCAATCACTTTTATATTATTCACAAAGTTTGAAGTATTTGTGAAAGCTAAACGCTACAGTAAATATATATAATAATTATGATAATTATAATAATAAGCTTACCATATATAAGTATAAAACCTAGAACCCTATGGTAGTATCATCTATCGGAATCGATCATAAAACTAAACCATCAAACGGACCTACTCAACACACAAAAAAAATATTAATAAAATCCGTTCTGCCGTGTAGATTACAAAATTACTTACATTATAATTTTATACGCATAATATTTATGTTAACTTTTTTGTCCATTATTTTTATTAATGATAGTATAATATCATTTCTAAATTCTTATAAATGATAGCAATAATTATAATTCTTACTATCATTGTATAGTAAACATACCGTTTCATCTACTCAAACTGTCGGTGTCCCATTCAGATTTTATTAAAGGTAATGCGAGAGGTCGTTTAAATAATTCTCTCTTCAAATGACTGCTGCGATAAAGCATACCTATCTTGCATTCCTTTTAGTCTCGGAAGTAGAAATCTATTTGCTCATTGCTCTATTGCAAATTCTCATAAAAATTCTTTGTAAACTAACGTGATGCAAATACCTGAGTGTCCGTCCACCATAACAAAGGATTCGAACTTCACTTCAAATATGAAAATTGTAGTTCACGTTCTGTGCGTTTTGTATTACTCCGAAACGAAGAATTTTCAATTTAATACTAATCTGAAATTTTCAGTTTAGATCTAAGAATTGCGACTGAATCAGAAATATATTTAGGTACAGATTTACTGATCCGTCATTTTGTTAGGAACATCTACGTCTGTCACTTTTGTAACCTCTCTATGAAATACACCAATCTTTCAATTGACACAAAAACATTAACCTCTTCAGGGACATAGTGGTACATGTGTACATATGTGTACGATTGCTTTTTTTGTTTTGTTTTTTGTTATTTATTTCTTTAACTTCTTGCTAAATGGCCAAATATGTGGACATATTTATTTTTTATTAATATTCACATATATGTTTGTTATTTTTTGCTTGTTTATTGAATTGCGTTCAATATAAAATTAACAAATCGCAATAAAGAATAAACTAAATTCATAATTTTTGTACTTTAAAACATTCGTCCCTGAAGAGGTTAAAGACTTAATGGGAATTAATTGTGATCACAGCAAATACCTGAACCTGAATTGCGCCACAAGAAACGGTTAGTTGGAGCGTAATAATTTTCGTCACGTATTCGCATTAAGGGAGGAACCAACTAAACGATAGTATACGAGTAGAAGTTGGTATTGATTTTATTCAGGCTTCGTGCTTATGCTATTTACTTCCGGTCACAATTAGCACGCAGTTAATCCATAAGTTTAATCTTAAATATTAGATTTCCATTTGTTCTTATTCTGATTATTGATATCATATTTTAGGTTTTTTACGTACGAAATTGCCATGTCGGGAGCGTTTAGACCAATAGTGAGTTGTGCGTTCACTTTTTTTTCCCTATTTCTTTGCTGGTAGCTAACTAAGTTAACTAAGGGACTATTTCCAGTTAGGTTATGACTGGTAGGACAACTAACGGGGCTTAACCTGAGAAAGTATGCTAATACTGGTCCTAGCAAGAGCAGTGCTTCGCAAAATCTACCACCGGATCGGAACAGCGACCCGCTAAGAAAATCCGGCGAGGAACTCAGCGGGTTTTGTGTCTATGGATTAGTTCACTCGTCGAACTCTTCGTCGCAATCGACAAGTTTGATGAGGATGGTGAAGATGCTTGAAGAGCTTAAAAGCACTGAAAGCGGGTCGGGTGCGGGGGATCCGATAAGCCATTTTTCGGGCGACGGCGGCTTTGTGTTGCTTCGCCGCCTGGGTAGGATATCGTTGTAGTTTTCACTCCGTACACGTTACTAATGGTAAATCGATTGTACGGCGTTGCTACCACACCGAAACTCTATCGTATCCATATTGGTGAAAAAAAAAAACTACGGTGGAAGAAGTGCTAATTAATAAACAAATGACTGAATTTGAAGATAGAATTCCATTCTTTTAAAGTGAAATTTAATTCCACCTGTACATAAATTACATTTCAAATAACCAATTTTACAAAACGGCAACATCATAGGTAAATCTAATATTAAAGATATACTTTAAAATGTAGAAAACGCGGACGATTTCTGACTTGTACACAGTATTTCCGCGCTCGTATTGGTTTTTCGTATCTTTTCTTGTTAACTTCGATGTCTGCTTTGAGTGATGTAATATTTGAACTTCGACGAGATGTACTTTTAACGATCAAAGGAAGACGTCAACGAAAAGTCGACCCACACCATCGTTACCGTCGCTCAGGGACATCTGTAATTCGAGAGGCACAGAAAACTGTAATTTTAACACCCGCAGAGCGAAGTTTGGTGTATTCGAAGAATGTGTATTGAAATGTCTCTTTTTAGATGGACAATGATAAATGGGCAGTCGTTAAACTAAGTACAATAAGTTAACAAAACATTTTTGCTATTAGTAATTTTTCAGACGAAAACAAATCAACTCTATCTTGAACTGACGCACAACAACAAATCTTTTACAAACTACCGTCAAATTAAAAAAATTATAAAAGACATTCATGAGTTCTGAATCGATCAGCACGATATCCATTATTCCGCTTTAACCCAGATGTACATATCTCTTGCCTCAAGCTGGACGGTGTTACTTGTGTTGTCAACTTTGGGCTTCGGTAACAGCTTAATCCCAGATGGGCAATGAGCTACTTCCATCATTTACACCAATATATTAGATAATTATGTCTGCATCTCACGTATCTACTGAATTCAAGTAATTAATGACATCAATAGTTTAATTAGTTCCAGTAGCAACAGTATGCCGTTACTTCGTATATTGTAGAATATCATAACAATCTGCACAAGATAATTTCATCGGACGTTGCGGTCGCAGTATTTATATTGAGTTATGCCGTTGTATCTAATTTCCTGATTGAACTTTTGTTGTCTATTATGAGATTTAGGAAAACCAATTTGCTGTTGTCATACACAGCCTCGCATAATAAATTACTGATCCAACCGTACATCTCTCAAACGATAATGCCAAATGTAATAAAACCCGATTCAGGTTTCATTATTTAATTCGTATGGCTCGTTAATTAAACGGCTCGTTTCCGATATTTTGTTTTTCGATCAAAATGTTCATTAAAATATAAAATCATTCCCCTAATTGGAATCGAGTTATTCTTGTCGCGGTAATATTTGGCAGAAACGAAACGTGCTGCCATTTCAGCTATGTAAAAGTTGCTTGCGTGTAAATTATGGATCGACAAGGATTTTTTACGTATTGGCAACATTCGATTTTTTACGTATTGGCAATATTCGATTTTTACGTGTTGGCAACATTTAGGGAGAGCGTCACTCAGTCGTTGATGTTACAAATAACTTATCTTTTGTGTTTAAAATTTTGTAGACATAATTATACACAATTAAGATATTGCATTCATACCGTAATTTAATCTAATAGCCACTGAAAATCAGACAGGGCTGTGAGCTCGCCTCACTTCTCTTCAGAAATTTCGCATTTTCAATAAATTACTAGAACCATATTATTTAAATTGGGTTTTCAGCGAATCATATATCCCTGTTGATAGGTTTTCCGTTTGATGTTCTATAAAATTTTATTTGGATGATGAAATTTTGTATTTGCTTTTTCTTTTATGTTTTCGAAAGCCATTTTCGATTGAGATATACTAAATATATCTAGGACAATTAATATTCGCACTCCCGGAATGATTTCTATTATACCTAGTACCATTAACATGTGTCGAGTAGTCTTAGAGTAGTTCAAGTTTCAAGAAACCTATATTATTTACATAATTAGCGATCGTCACAACAAAGCGTTGACCGGGTTTCACTAATGACTTCTAAATAATTTTCCTTTTTAAACATAAACTAATACAGTTACAGTTGCAGCTTCCGTGCACACGGACGACGTTGTTCCTTTAAAATAATTAATACTGTAAAGTTAATGTTCAAAACGTCGAGAAACAATATAATGACAAGAAAGAACGCGAGGTTAAACGGTAAAAGCTTTCATCATTGAATACTGATTCTACGTTGTGCTAATTCTGAGGGGTCTGGTATTTTCTAAACGGGGGGATGTTGTATCGTTCGTCTACCTTCGTCAACGATAAAGTAGGTAAATATTACTGTCCTTACGGGTACTATCAAATCAGTAACCGAAAAGATAATTTAACTAGTCAGGTCATAAGTATTGTCACACAGTAAAAACTTTTCTTTTAGAATGCTGGCCACAAAAAAGTTTATTGAATTCGAATTTCGAATTGTTCATGAAAATAAAAATGTATACTTTTAGAATTTTACTCATTTTTAAATATGGAGTGGACGCTTAAAGAAGACCGTGTTGCAGTTATTGCGTTGCATCGTTGCGGTTACGCGCCAATTCAAATTTTTAACATACTGAAAAATTTGAATATAACCAAAAGATTCGTTTATCGTACCATCAACCGACACAATGAAGACTCTAGTGTAGATGACAGGTCAAGAAGTGGTCGCCCTCGGTCTGTTAGGACTCCAGCAGTGATAAAAGCTGTGAAGGCGCGAATTCAAAGAAATCCCAAACGTAAGCAGAAACTGTTGGCCCATCAGATGGGGTTAAGCAGAACCACGGTGAAAAGGGTGTTAAATGAAGACTTAGGGCTTCGGGCATATCTAAGAAAACAGGACATCGTTTGAATGCTCGTCTAATGGACCTGAGACTGAAGAGATGCCGCGCTTTATTGAAGCAGTACGCGGGAAAAAAATATCGGGAAATTCTTTTTTCGGATGAAAAAATTTTTACCGTAGAAGCGAGCTATAACAAACAAAATGATAAGGTGTACGCAGACAGTAGTGAAGAAGCGAGCAACTGTATTCCGCGTGTCCAACGAGGTCATTTTCCATCCTCGCTCATGGTATGGTTGGGAGTTTCTTATTGGGGCTTAACAGAGGTACATTTTTGTGAGAAAGGTGTAAAAACGAATGCAGTTGTGTATCAAAATACAGTCCTGACGAACCTTGTGGAACCTGTTTCTCATACCATGTTCAATAACAGGCACTGGGTATTCCAACAAGATTCGGCGCCAGCTCATAGAGCGAAGAGCACACAAGACTGGCTGGCGGCGCGTGAAATCGACTTAATCCGGCTCGAAGACTGGCCCTCCTCCAGTCCAGATTTGAATCCGTTAGATTACAAGATATGGCAACTCTTGGAGGAAAAGGCGTGCTCAAAGCCTCATCCCAATTTGGAGTCACTCAAGACATCCTTGATTAAGGCAGCCGCCGATATTGACATGGACCTCGTTCATGCTGCGATAGACGACTGGCCGCGCAGATTGAAGGCCTGTATTCAAAATCACGGAGGTCATTTTGAATAAACTTTAGTGTCATAAGAATCTATGTTTTGTTAAGTTCATTTTGGTATATTAATGGTTACATAATGAATAAACTTGTTTCAATTATTTTACATTAAACATGTGACAGAAATTATGACCTGACTAGGTATATATCTAAGATCAAATTTTAAGAGTTTTATAACATTGTTCTGATAACATCAGTCCTTCGCTCAGAATAATTATTCGAGATGATCCGATCGTCTTTTACTATCTGACTACCCGCTACTGAAGAAGTTACTAAACACAAAAAAAAACACTTGAACAACTTGCTAAAAGACTTTCTGTTAACGTTTTCCCAAGGTACCTCTAACTTTGTTAATGTTATAAAAATATTTAAATATGAAGTATTCTGCATGTCCGTTGTTGAATTTTGCTTTATGAATGTATTTTACATATTATCATAAAATATTTTCATACATACCGTAAAATATGTATGTACATTCAAATAACAGGATATAAACAACAGCGAGATTAAAGACAAAATTGCATACTTGTGATGCAAATTGTGTTAAGTTCAAAGTGTACCGACTAAGCTTACAAAATTTTACTGTCAATATATGCAGAAGCGTCTTTCTTTCAGTGAAGTTTTGAAGAGCCATTCCATCCTAATTGGTAATAAAATTTGAATGGTCCAATAAAGAGCAATTATAATTAAATAGAGCAAGGAAACCTGTCCAGACGTCCACTGAACTTGCGGGAGGATAATAATAGGTTGGGGAAAAAGTTTCTTCGCATTTTTTAAGAAAATTCACAACATTTTTTAATATACATAGTTTATTTACATTTAACTAAATTATGTAGGTACCATGTTGTTCGATTACTTTTTGCCATCTTGTTGGTAGGGACATGATCCCATTGCTATAGAAATTTTGGGGCTTCTGATCAAAATACCGCGACAATTGGTTTTGGCAGTTCTCTCGTGATGTTAACCTGACACTGCCTAAAAAATTCTGAAGAGACCGAAACTGGTGGAAATCTGAAGGTGCAAGGTCAGGATTATACGGCGGATGCATTAACAAACACCTCCCAGCCAAGCTCTCTTAATTTTTGCCGAGTGGCTAAAGATGTGTGAGGTCTAGCGTTATCATGATGAAAACCACACCCCTTTTGTTGATTAATTCCGGCCGCTTTTTCTCAACTTCTTGCTTTAATCTCATCAGTTGTTCGCGCGTTGCGACGTGCATCTTTGATATCAACATTTCCAGATTGAAAACGCTTAAACCAAATTTGTGCTACTCTCACAGACACTGCACTAGGTTCATAAACATCGCAAATTTTTTTCGCGGTTTACGTTGCACTTTTACCTGTTTTGTAGTAAAATTTTAAAATGTATCGAATTTCTTCATTACTCATCCTAACAGTACGAAAAATAAATAAAAATCACACATTTTCCTAATTTGAATTTGGAATTATCTTCTTTAAAATTTAAACTTTTAATGATACCAAAACCAGCCAGATACAATTAGTATAGTCAAAGAGATTTTATTACAATTTCATCCATACTATAAATGTGAAAAGACTTTTTCCCCACATTACTACTTTAAAATAAATGAAAAACAAATATTACGAGTTAAGTATGAATGATTAATTGCAAACCGATATTTCCTAAACATACAATGTAATTCTTAAAATAATAAGGATCGTTTCAAGTATCACATCACGCATTCCCAACGAAAATTATGTGTAAAAGATTTATTACGTTCGAACATTGCACATTTATTTAGTTTCACAAAAGTGGAACACACTATCGTTCAAAATGTTTTTTTTTTTTATTGTGGAAAAATAATAGATAAGAGAAGTCGCACCACTGCACGCTTTCAAGGGATGAAAATGTATACAATGCCTTTCCGATTCCCATATTTATCGAACAACGTTCAAAGCTAGATGCAGTGTTCTGTTTTATGAGTTACTTTAGGGTTCATTGAACAGCGTTTTAAAAACTACGTAACATTGTTACGGTATTCTAAAGAAAGTGTTGAACGTGAAAAATTGCTTTCTTTACTTGAATACAAAAGTAATGGAGTATATAAGGTTTTACAGTAGTATAACGGTGTATTTAGTATTCCATAATTCAATGAAAAAAAAGTATTTTCCTATTTCAGACATTTTTGGTACTAAATTGATAGAATCGGGAAAGTGTTTTATCTAAACCGCGAACCAATTGTGTAATGAAATAGCGTAAAACCTTAATTAGGGCGGGCCTAGATAATTATATTATGTGAAAGAGAATTTCGCGTGCACCATTAGCGTATGGGGTATCGTTAATGGATCCTAAAACGACATGGATGTTTTTAAAAAAATTATTAATTAATAACAAATTAATAATAAATAACTTTAAGCGAGAATTGGATGCTGCATACTAATTTACTAAATATGAGTAAAATATAATATGTTCACACATGACTTCCTAATATTTTTCTTAGATGGGACAGATTTACAAGGAACAGATACTTACATGAGAAAGATTTCGGTACAGTAATATAATTTAGACATTAATTTGAAAACAATAAATTTTAGTTATATTCGGTTTTTCGTGTATGAGTAATTTCGACACTTTACTGGTGGTAGGTCCTGTTGTGAGTTCGCACGAGTAGGTACTACCACCCCGCCTATTTCTGCCGTGAAGCAGTAATGCGTTTCGGCTTGAAGGGTGGGGCAGCCGTTGTAACTATACTGAGACCGTCAGAAGTTATATCTCAAGGTGGGTGGTCCATTTACGTTGTAAATGTCTATGGGCTCCAGTAGCCACTTAACACCAGGTGGGCTATGAGCTCGTCTACCCATCTAAGCAACAATAATAATAATAAGTTTAAATTGTGTGCATGGGTAAAGAACAACGAAAAAAAGTTCGTGTCTTCGGGACTTAGATTTAGAGATAAGGATTACCCTGTCCAATTCGCGACGGACCTCCAGAGCAAGGTACTCCGCATTGTGTGTTTTATAGAAGACCTCTTGGCTTAACCTTTCATCTCAAATAGAAAGGGAGCAAGCGTAATCATGTTGACCACAAGATATTGCGTTGTCACCCAACATCACTAACAACTGTCCCACTATTGCTGAAAACCCACCAAATAAAGGCATAGCTATACGAGAACTTTTTTTTTGCTCTGATGAATGGACGAGCTCACAGCCCACCTGGTGTTAAGTGGTCACTGCAGCCCATAGATATCTACAACGTAAATACGCCACCCACCTTGAGATATAAGTTCTAAGGTCTCAATATAGTTAAAACGGCTACCCCACCCTTCAAACCGAAACACATTGCTGCTTCTTGGTAGAAACAGGCAGGATGGTGGTACATACCCGTGCGGACTCACAAGAGGTCCTACCACCAGTAATTACGCAAATTATAATTTTGCGGGCTTGATTTTTATTATACGACTAGCGACCCGCCCTCGTTTCGCTTCGGAAACATTAAAACACACATGAAACCAAAAAAATAAAATAAAAAATAAATAAAAAAAAGTAGCCTATGTTCATCAGGGACAATGTCGGCTTCTAATGGAAAAGAATTTTTCAAATCGGTCCAGTAGTTTCGGAGCCTATTCGAAACAAACAAACAAACAAATCTTTCCTCTTTATAATATTAGTATAGATGTTATTCCTTCACCGTGGTAGTCAATCGTGAACATTTGTTAAGTACGTATTTCATTAAAAAAATTGGTACCCGCCGGCGGGATTTGAACCCCATTGCATCGCTAGATACGAATGCACGGGCCGTCTTATCCTTTAGGCTACGACGACTTCAAAAATCTAATCTGTACTAGTATATTAATCAGAACGACGACCTATTAAAAATATACGGTTTTCTTATATTAAATATTTAAAAAAAAACAGAATATTTTTTAAATAATTAACCAATACCCATTGTTATTTGATATTATTTCGTTTCCAAAAACTTCAACTGCAGATAAACGATGGCCGACCTTGTATCGCTTTAATAGGGCTTGACCCTTTTACCTTGGAAATGTTTATTCCCAAGTTCAACCTATATCGGCCCTCAGGCGGCCATCGGACATCATCCCGCTGAACTGTGGAGATATACGTATTAGGGGTTAAAAACACACGCTCGAGTGAACATGAAGCGAAAATCCGCCTGATGAACTTATGTGAATTGAAACGTTGATTTAAAAAAATGGTAACAATATTAAGTATATTTGAATTAACTAATAACGATGAAACTGTATCAGTGTAGTGACGGCTCTAGAGAATTGCTGATTTACAACATACTGTTTTGCAATCAATAGCTCTAGCTCTCTTTGAATTAATTATTTGCTAAAATATGTATTAAATGCAAACACGTTTTTAGAACACAAAAAGTAATTCTGCGTTTTTCTTTTAATCATGAAATTCCATCGTTTTTATAAACATGCTTTATATGCATTTTGTTTTTCATACAAGAGCAATAATTTATTGCAATAAAATACGCATTACCCTTAAAAAATTTTTATAGTAAGCAACACTTTGAACGTGAAAGACGTTGAATGCAAATCATTGCAAGAAATTGCAAGTGTTTATGCAAGAAATTTAGGATAAAAAGAGAATAACATTTTATTTTGACTTGTCTAAGCAAATACTTGCATGGACTTTGTACCATTTGGTGAAACGTTGTCTTAAAAACTACACGCATTTGAGAACTTGCATCGCCTTCTATGAAGACAAAGCAAACACATTTAAAATAAACACAAATAAGCTAAGAATAACAAAATTAAAATTAAGATCGGTTATATAAATTTATTATTATATATATTTATATATTTCACTGGATTGGTACACCGCGCTTTTTTTTTTTTTTTTTTTTTTTTTTTTGGTCAGGAGGAAATCGCCGGACTTCCGCCCTCCCCTGGGGATGAAGGGCGGGGCATGTCGGAGTCGAACTGACTAAAACCTCCTGTCGCTCAACAACCCGCGTCCGAACCTCGCATGAGACAGAACCCATGAAAAGGCAAAGGGGGGAAAGTGAAGCGTTTAGTGCGGAGCACATCTCTCCCATCACCCTCCCCCTCGGGACGCCGGACCGGTGGTCGTCGGCGCCACGACCACCAGCCCTCTCGGTCGGCAGGCTATCCGGAGCCCGCCTAGATGGCGCCGGTTAGAATGGGTTATCCTACGGAATACCCCGCTGGATCAAAACCAGCGTGGGTCGAGGATAGCCGGCCTTCCATCACCCGGATGCTCTTGCGTAAAACGCGTGCAGAGCAGCTTGCACGTCGTCTTCTTAGGCCCCCTTTGCCGGTCCCCAGACCGACGTGTAAAGGGGACCCGAAACACTTAGAGGGCCAGGGCTTGGGCGATATCCGCCTCCCTGGCCCCCGCTCGACGGCGGCGGGCTTGCGCGTCTCTCACGCGCCCCGCCGCCTCCTTCTGCGAGATGGTGCACTCGCAGAAGTCGAGCATCGCCTTCCACGACTCGTCGTCGCCGAGCATCGATGCCACAACACTCGGCAACGACAAGTCGTTTCCTATTTTTGCGACGAGGACACGGCGCCACCCCTCCCATGCGGGGCAGGCAACGAGCGTGTGCTCTGCCGTGTCCAAGTCGCAACCACAATGGTGGCACTCTGCCGTCGGCTCGGCTCTGATCCGGTGCAGGAACTCACCGAAGCAACCATGCCCAGTGAGCACCTGCGTGAGCCGGAAAGTGAGGCGTCCTCTGTCACGATTCGCCCAGTCCACAAGGACTGGGCGAATCGCCTCGACGGTCCTACGACCAGCCGAAGGATCGGCCAGCCGCCTGGACCATGATTCCAGCACGGACCGCCGAGATTGGGCCCTCCGCGCTCTGACCACACTGGGGCTGGGGCGCGCCACGCCCCGGGCACGAAAGTCAGCCCGCCACTGATAGTCAGCGGCGAGCGCCTCCGCTTCCAGAACCCAAGGCGGCGTCCCAGCCAGTACACACGCCGCCTCGAAGGAGATGGTGCGATAGCCGCGGATGACCCTGACCGCGATGGTGCGTTGCGGCCGTTGCAGCAACTTTGCTACCCCCACGGCCAGGGACTGGCCCCACACGGGCGCCCCGTATAGGGCCATTGACCGCACCACCCCTGTATAGAGACGGCGCGTCACCTGGTCAGGCCCCCCGACGTTGGGCAGAAGCCGGCTTAACGCGCCGGCCACCCCCAACAAACGAGGGACCAGATTCTGAAAGTGAGCACGGAAGGTCCAACGACTGTCTAGAATGAGGCCGAGGTACTTCAACTGCACCCCGACCCCAATACGGACGCCTCCAACCACGATTTGAGCATCGATAGGTGGCACTCTCCGGGGCCTGTGGAACCACATGGCCTCGGATTTACTGAGTGCCACGTCGAGGCCCAATCTCCTGATTTTGCCGACGACATGCGCCACCCCAACGGTAGCAAGACGGGCAGACTCAGCAAAACTCCCCCCCCGGGCCACGACCAACGTGTCGTCTGCGTAGCAGATTACACTCAGGCCCGGGAGGAGGGCACCTCTTAGCACCCAGTCATACCCGATATTCCACAGAAGAGGGCCGAGCACCGACCCCTGTGGAACACCGCGCACGACCGGGAATCGGTGCACGATCCCATCATGTCCAGTACACGTGACCGATCTGTCCTCTAAGTAGGAACCCACCAGCCGGCGAAGGTAGGGGGGCACTCCGTGTCTTTCCAGCGCCCCCCCTATCACGGACCAGGGCAGGGTGTTGAACGCATTGGCGATATCGAGTGATACCGCCAGGGCCACCCCGCCCCTGGAGACGGCCTCCTCCGAGAGGGCCCGCACGCGAAGGATCGCGTCTACGGTTGAGCGGCCCTCTCGGAAGCCATACTGTTCCGCCGACAGATCGGGTCCCACCCCGGCCAGATGCTGGATGATGCGGGCTGCCAGAATACGTTCCAGCAGCTTGCCCACCTCATCCAGCAACACGATGGGACGGTACCCGGCGGCGGTATCCGCCGGGCGCCCCTCCTTTCTCAACAGCACGAGTCTGCCCGTCCTCCACGATGAAGGAAACCGTCCCGACTCGAGGCAGGAGTTGTAAAGCCTCAAGAGTCGGTCCCCCAGGGCACCAAGAGCCAAGCCCCAAACCCGACCATGGACGCCGTCCGGGCCGGGTGCAGTGTCCTTCGCGCACATTTTGCGTACGGCCACACGGAGCTCCGCCCCCGTTATATGGGGCACCTCAGCAGGGACTTCACCGTCGTATTCCGGCGGCGTGTCCATAGCGGGAGCGATAAATCCATCCCGCTCCTGCGGGAACAGCGCCGAGACGATGTCCCGCAGCTGCTGAGGCTGGAGACGCTCCGTGATCGGGGGGGCCCATGGGCGCATTTTATTGCGCACCATATGATAGGGCCGCCCCCACGGATCCTCATCCAGCGTCTCCAAGAGACCCTCCATGTGTTGGTTCTTGGCTCTTCTGATGGCCAGCTGCAATGCCCTCTGCGCGACGCGAAATGCGCCGTGCAGCCGGACCTCTTCCGCCGCGAATGCAACCGGATCATTGCGTCGCGGCAGGCGGCGGCGGCGATGCCTGGCGCACTCGCGCCTCGCCCGAACGCACTCCACGCGGAGTTGCGCAATTTCGGGCGACCACCAGTACGCTTGGCGATTAGGAAGTCGAGGGCCAATCCGGGGCATCGACGCATCACAAATGCGACACATCGTGTCCCGGAACCACCCTGCCTCGCCCTCGACCTCGACCGGGTGTGGACGCATGGGCGCCCACGCCGCCACCATAGAGGCTTCCATCAGGAGCTCCTTATTCAGGCGCTTCAGTGCCCACTTGGGGAATGACCGGGACGCACCATGGGGGTGGTCCCTGTGGACGTCCGCGACTGCGGAGCGGGCGGAGAGATCAAACCGAATATATCGGTGATCTGACAGTGTCTCCGCCCCCTCCAAGACCCTCCAGTCGCGGATACGGCGCGCGATGGCCGGGCTTGCGAACGTAACGTCCACAATAGACTCGCCCTGCCACCGCACGCACGTCGCAACCGAACCTCTATTCAACAAACAGAGGCCGGCCACGTTCGCCCACCTCTCCAGCAGCCTACCACGAGCGTCCGAGCGGGGGGAACCCCATGCGACAGACTTCGCATTGAGGTCCCCCGCGAGAATCACTGGACGGGGAGCGAGGCGGCGAGCAATCGCCCCGATCCCGCCCAGGAAATGCCCGAACTCGACAGTAGGCCTGTTTGGAGAGAAGTACGCCCCGATCACGACGGTCCCTTCCAACTGCACCGCGACGAAACCTTGGCCCCTGGTCACCATCGCCAGGGGGGGGATCGCCGCGTCTCTTCTTATGACTATGGCCGCCAGGCCGCCATCGTCCCCAAACCAGCAATCATTTGCCGGGGGAACGAAGTACGGCTCGGCGACCACAGCCACATCTATGGACCACTCCGCCATGCTCTGAGACAGCATGTCCTGAGCTCTGGCGGAGTGATTCAGATTTCCTTGGAGGAAGCGATAGGTGCGGTCCATTACTGTTGGACTACATCCATCGCCCCCTCCCCTTCACCACTGCCCCCGCCCTCCGGCACCGGCACCGCAGCGGGGATTACAGCGTTGGCCAGTGCTCCTCTGGCCAACCTTCTGTTTTGCCGACGCTTTGACTTGCGGCGCCGGTTGCGTTCGGTATTATTACCGGACGAAAAGCACGCCTTGCCTCCCGTTCGGTGGCTTGCCCTGCGCCCGGCCGCAGCACACAGAGCGCAATGCGGGGCAGCCGTGCAGGACGCCGCTTTATGTCCCGGCTGGCCGCAGCGGAAACACAGACCACTGCGGTCAACCGAGCTGGTGCACCTGGCGAGGCCGTGTCCGGTGCTAAAGCACCGGAGGCATCGCCAGGCGCGTGGTTCAAGCAAGTGCACGTGGGCCGCTATCCAGCCCACGCGCAGCATGCCCGGATTTCCCGAAGGTCTCCCGGGAGGAGGAGCAGCCAGGGAGGCGGCCGCTTCCACCGGGCAACGCACCCATACCGAGCTGGCCCCGGTATAACCGCGGCGCGGCTCGCCTACTGTAACATTTTCCAGTGCGCATTTGCCCTGGGCAGCGACGGCCGCCGTCACCTCATCCCTGGTGGTGCAGTCGTCCAGGCCGGTTACTCTTAATTCGGCCATTTTTACCGGCCTGTGCACCCGTACCTCCTCCTCAGGCAGGACCTTACGGAGCTTCGCCGCCAGACGCTCCGCGATGCCGGAACTATCGGCACCGGGACATTCTAGCAGCTTGGCCCCGTTGGCCGTCTGCCTGCAGCGGAGGCCCTCCTCCTCCGCCCCGATCTCGCCCAGGTCAACTGCCGCACGCGCCCGGGCAATGACATCTCTGTATGTCATGCCCTTGGCTTCAGCGGCTGGCAGTAGGGTAAGAACCACTGCCGCCGACCGAGGCGCGCGCGGCAACTTCTTTTTCTTCTTGTTTTTCTTGGCGGCTACAGGCGCTCGACCCTGTTGGGGTGCACCCTGAGCCACCATGGCCACCGGCGCTCTACTCGTTTGAGGAGCTGCCGGTGGGGCCTTTTTGGTACCCCGCCGGGCCACCACGTTCCACCCCTCATCCATATCTGACGGGGGCGGAGGCAGCGGGCGGGACTGGGGTGCTTGTAGTGAGGGCTTCGCGTTAGCGCGACCCCCTCGCTTGGTTCTATCCCGTCCCGGGCCCGACCTGGTGACTGGAGCCCGTACGGGAGCAGGACGAGCGGCCAAAGCACCCGACACCGCCGGCCGCCTAGCGTCAGCCGAGGTAGGGACTTTCGCCTCGAGAGCCGCCAACCTGCCGCCCAGCCTTTCTATTACAGCCTGGATGGTGCGGCTGATGACCTCTTCCAGGCTGAAGTTTGTTGGTTGTAGCGGAGCCAACATCCGTGGCCCCGCGAGTGCTTGCTGTCGCTCGGCAGCGGTCGTCTCCCTAGAGCGCGGCGACGGGAGACGCGGCCTCTGCTGTGCCACACGCGGTGGCGGCAGCACAGGCCATCGGTCGCCAGTCAGCGCCGGGGGACGGGGACCTCGAGGGGCTCCAGCGACCCAAGGCGTCGCTGCGCCATCATTGGGCTGCTGCTGTGCTTGAAGCTGTGCTCGAAGCCTCGAATTCTCCGCCCTCAGCTGCACTACCTGGTCATTGGCAGAAGCAACCGAAGGCAGAACCTTCGAGACTTGCGAGACCACTTCTCGCAGTTTACGGCCAGCGGCTTTGGTCTTGGTGCCGTTGGCCGCATAGGTTTTGATGGTCTTCATGGCCCTGTCTATGACCAAGGCAGGGTCCTGAAGGCCACCCTCTTCCTCCTCCGTCGTCTGCCCGTCCAGTGAGGCGACAGACATCGACACTGATGATGGCGCCGGTGACGGCGCGCCCCTTCTACGGGCGGGTCTTCCTTTAGGGGGCGGCATCTCCTCTGCAGCAGATGCCGCATCGGAGACTACCAGCACTTTCTCCGGCGGGGCATCCGCACCAGAGGACGATGCTGGCTCCCCTACCCCCTCACGAGAGGAAACTCGCCAGGATTTCCTCTTCCGCCTGATCTTCTTGGCGGCTGTCCCTTTCGGATCAACTGTTTCGCCGTCGCTGACGAGCGCAGAACGCGTCGAGCCAGCGCTGGCACACCTCGGTTCGACGGGTTTTCCGCTGCCCGTCGCACAGCCCCCTTCATCATGGCATTCTTTGCCCCCCCCAGAATACGCGGGGCAGCGTGCTCCCACCGAGGTGAAAGCACGGAGGGATTCTCCACCTAAGGTGGTACCCTCCTGGGGTAATTTTTGTTTTAAGTTTGCCATCATTATATTTGTTCCTTTTTATTTAACCAGGGGTCGGTCCCCTGGGACGGTCCTCACGACTGGACTCCCTCCAGCCACTCATCTCATCACCGGACACGTCACAAGCTTAAGATTAGGGCATTTTTTATAGAGGTTCGCATCCTCGCGGCCCCTGCTAGGCAGCGGCCCCCGCCTCCTACTCGGTAGGGATTACGGTATGCTTCTACGAAGCCACGCCGGTAAACCGGTACCCCCCTCTGGAGGGCCTTCCCCTGTAGCCACCAAGAGGCAGCCGGGGACATGACGACCAGCGACCGGAAGGGAGTGCCCTCCGGTTCACTTCTCATCCACGTGGGTCTACCATTACTGACAGACCCACACGTCTGACCACGTTGTGGCCACGCCGGCGTACCGGTACCCCCCTCTGGAGGGCCTTCCCCTTTAACAGCCAGAGAACCGCCGGGGACATGGCCTAGCATACAAGAGGCTCCAGAAGGGAGCCCTCTTCGCTCTTCACGCACCCTTTGCTTAGCAAAGGTGGGAAAAGGGAACACGGTGTGCAGTCTTCTTAGTTCACGCCACCCCTGTGCAGACAACGCTGCTCCACGGTATCGGGGTGCACGCTTAAGCCCCACCGCCACGACAAGGCGAGACCACGTTGTGTGGGGGTAAACCGCGCTTAATTCGTTTCCAAATGATTCTTGTCCACCTGATGGTTTTCTAGAAGAGATCGCTCTTATCGATAAGACCGCCAATTGTACTTTTTTTTGTATTTAATGTATCGCACTCCTTATTTGGTTTTCTCTCTCTCTCTCTTCTATATATTTAATAACTTTTATTTACATTCTTGTCGACTTTTGTTATGTTACAAATATAGTGCCTAAAGGAAGTAGAGAAACATAACTGTAGTTAGACTGTTCATGTTGAGATCCAAACTTGTGTCTGGACGTAGATATCCAGGGTAAAATGATACCAATAAGCCGAAATGGAATTAACCTATAGTAGATAGCCTAGCCTATAGTTAATTTTTCTCATTTACCAAATTAGCCATAAGTACTTATCGCTGCGGTAAGTGCACTTAACTCGAAGGCATCTGGCGACCCTTCATTTGTCCCGAAAATGCAGACACTTTAGATTTCGCGCATCAATTGATTTTAATTATGGTTCACTTTGCGTAAAGTAAGATGTGTTCAAATGTATTTTTTTTATTGCTTAGATGGGTGGACGAGTTCACAGCCCACCTGGTGTTAAGTGGTTACTGGAGCCCATAGACATCCACAAAGTAAATGCGCCACCCCCCTTGAGATATAGGTTCTAAGGTCTCAGTATAGTTACAACGGCTGCCCCACTCTTCAAGCCGAAACGCATTACTGCTTAGTAAGTCCCGAAGACACGAACTTTTTTTCGTTGTTCTTTACCCATGCACACAATTTAAACTTATTATTATTATTATTGTTGCTTAGATGGGTAGACGAGCTCATAGCCCACCTGGTGTTAAGTGGCTACTGGAGCCCATAGACATTTACAACGTAAATGGGCCACCCACCTTGAGATATAACTTCTGAAGGTCTCAGTATAGTTACAACGGCTGCCCCACCCTTCAAGCCGAAACGCATTACTGCTTCACGGCAGAAAAAGGCGGGGTGGTGGTACCTACTCGTGCGAACTCACAATAGGACCTACCACCAGTAAAAGTGATTTTTAGTGTAATCGTTTCACGAAACACGAACAATACAAGCTGTCTTCGTTTTGGAAAACCCTATGTATTTGTTAGTTTCGTTGATATTATGAGCGACGGTGATAATTTGCCTTTTTTTCGTTGCTACTTTGACTGAGAAATTAGTAGTAAAATAAGTAGTAGTAGTAGTAAATGGTTCATATTTCATATTATTGCGACGACCGGAGACAGATCAAAAATAAAGTAAAAAGTGGTTCTTTTTTCACTATTCAGTTTAACATAATTCATGTGTAAACTTTAAATTTTATTATTGATTTCAAATTTAACGCTGGTTTAATCGCAGCAAACCTTGTTTGCACAAACATAATAATACATGTACATTAATGTTTTTATACACGGACAAGCTTAGTAATAAATTAAGCCCATACCCCTGCCCAGAAAATACGTCTTAAGGGTATAAATAACGAGCTGATATGTTTTTATAACGAATTTATATTTATAATTATTTTATTAGCTTAAAACAGGCCTTACCGCAGATATTGCGTTTTAAAGAACATAGAAAATCGTAATTTATATTAAACACTTCAGTTAGAAAAAATGGTCTGATGAAACATATATTTAGCATATATAATACTATAAAAATACAGCTAACATTAACCTAGCGTTCAGTAATTAAATGTAATCAATTACCTCTGAATTTATTCTCTACTGAGGACATAGTTCTATCCTAATACGCATCACTGAGCTCAGTTTTGGGCTCTTCACATCCGCTTCTGCTATAAACTGGCTTGAGCCATTAATAGTAAGTAAGATTCAGATTGCAAATTTAAAAGACCATTGTGGCCGAATGCTTAATTCAAGACTCTAAAAATATTCCTTTCCGACATTAAGTTGTTTATCAATCTCCGTGAAAATCATTTAATCTTTATCATAGTCTTATTTGTTGGGTGTGACGTCCCGACATATAATTTAGTTTGCAATACTTAGCATTTAATTTCGATAAACGTAAGCTCCATCCAATATATTTAGTATATAAGCAGAAACACGTTGACCTAACTAAAACATTCATTTATACTAATTACAGTTGATTTGTTTAAAGTTGAAATGATTTGTTGCTATCAACGCCAATTATAATAAAAAAATAACTACTACAAAATGTTACTTTTTCTGTCTCTTACAAATCATGACGATTTTATTTTATTTTAATGGTTTTTCTTATAGACTTTCTTAATAACCTAGAGTTAAGTATTTTTCAATAATTAAGAGTATATTTAATAATGCGCGGCATAACGTTGGTAATATGCGTTCAGAGAAGTTATGAATGTAATTACAATTCGAGTTAAACGAAAAAGTTTTAAACTTTAAAGTGGGTGCTAATGAGCTGTGACTCATTTTGGCATTAGAAAAGGTGTCGACGACAATGAATGGGCGTGCTTTGCCCGGGCGAGTCAGTCGGGCGGGCGGACAGTAAGAGTGCGCCCGCCCGCCGCACCTGCGGCAGCGGTTTCTGCGCGCCTCCTGTTGCGTTGCATCGTTGCATCCCCGTGTACCGAGGACACGCCTCCTGACCCCTCGGGTTCACTTACCGGACGACTGATGCGTTCATAGCAAGCTCAACTTCCGGTCTGACAACACGCATTGCAGCGGCAGTCACTCGGCACTTGAAACTTGAACATCGACTAAGCAAATAGCACTGAATTCGGGATGGCGTCAGACTCGGGTCATGCTAGTGAAACTGATTTTACGAACGGAGAAACTTCTTCAACTCCTTCGTCTTCAAGCTCGGGCGGCAATAACGCATCTTCCAGCAACAACGGAAATTCCAGTAACAATGGCGCGAAAAAAATCAAGGGCACTCTAAGAAGAACTGGCACCGCCAAGAATACAATAAATTCGCGGGTGGCATCATTGAGGCGAGCTTATCGCAGAATGTCCAAGTATCTACGATATTCGGGCAGCCACGATGAAGATGACGACAGTGCAGGTAAGTTGTAAAAGAAATTTCAATTGAAACTATTCATTACTTTTTTAATTGACTTTATTTTTTACATTACCTTTAAATTAAATTTTTACTTTATTTCAAATAAATAAATGAATAAATATACACTTAACAATATAATAATAATAAAATATTGCAGTTCTCGGTTTAACATCGACCGTGACCATCATGAGTGTGTAGTATTATTTTAAATGTCGGAAACTACGAGATGTATAAATTTGCAAGTTTAAATTCGTAAAAGTGTAGTTAACAAAATGTATGGCTTCAAACAACATGCAATATTATCAACTAGCGATGTAATGTTTTAATTTACGAATGCTAACAAATCTTCCGTTACTTTATTCAGGGCTAAATCGTGAAGTCCTTTTGAATTTATAAAACTTTTGTTGCATGCATTTTGACTATTTTTTCATTGAACTCTGTTTTTTACCTAAAAGTAAAAACAAATAGCTTTCGTAACGCTCTCACAATAGCTGCAACAAAAAAATCTGGAACGAACTCCAAAATATTTTCTGAATTTAAACCTCGTGGATTTGAGACCGAAATAACTCTTATATATTATTGTAAAGTAGGCAAATTCTATCAGAGACCAACGTTGAAAATTTGCTAAGATTGAAATATACATATGATTTGCATTCATTTTATGACATGTGAATAAACTACCATTGAATGAGTGGTCATTCAGCATGTAATAAATTAATATTTATAAAGTTTAAATAAATTAGTATAGCTATTTTAGATATATTTCTAGCTGAAAAAAAATAACAATTTAATTATATACCGAATACGCTTAAAATTTAGAAATCCAAAACAAATAAGAAAATTTTTTGGTTAGTTCTTGATTTTAATTTTATTTCTCTAATCATCTGAATAATAAATTATCTTTAAAATACAATTTTTTTTTCTGTGAAGCATACTGTGCTGAAATTCTGTGAACTGCTATCTAAAATGTTATTGGAATTGCAATGCATGTAACATTATAGGATGTGGAGTTAGTTCTGCGTGCATAATAAATAATAAAACATAGATTCGAGAAATATCTCACAACTTTGATAATAAAGCTTGCTAAATAAAGATTGGTTTTAAATGTCGTTATCCGATTCAAAGCAGCTGATTTTCTTTATTGAAATTAATTTGAAAAGTTTTCATTGCTTTGCCTTTTTTTCTGTTCGATTTTCTAAAGTGCTTACGGTCAAAATAAATGTATGTTCAATAGATAGGGAATCAATTTTGGTGTAATGGGTAAAATATGGTATGGGACCGTGTCGGAGTTTATCCTACTTCTCTCTTACTTGTGTATATCATTACCGATGATCGTGGTTGGTGGTCATCATTCAAGTATGAACACATTCTCGCCATGATTTTGATTCGTTCGTTCTGATCGTTCATCACAACATCATAGAATTTTTTTGAAAATTCATTTTGTATATCGACGGTATTGATTGGTCTGTCCATTTAGCAGTCCGTTATATTATACTGAGCATAGGCCTCCAACACTACATGAAATGCTACATTAGGTACTAATTAATAAATTAAATTCTGACAAGACACTGTTCGTTATCTAATCTAATTATTTTCTTCTAATTTGAATGACGGATCGGTCATTTGTAAAAAGCTAAATATAAAAGTTTTTTTTCAAAACGTTAAGTGTTTTAAAAAAAACAAAACATGAAATTGTTAACAGCTATTTCGTCTTTTCGCATTAAAAGTGTACAATTTCCAAAAATATTCGAAATTGAGTTAATATGCGGAATCATTTGGTATCACCAATATTTTTCATATAAATATTGTCAAAAGAGCGTAGTTTAGTTTTAGTTTTTTGTTTAGTTTACCTATGTTTTGACTTTACAAAATTAATACATTATTTTATCTTACTTTAAAAAGACAGATAATGTAACTGGTAAAAAATAAATAATAAATGCTGCAAAGATGATTAATATTAAAAATATCACACGTTAATCCTTTAAAACACTCTCCTATCAAATTAGTAAGTTTTGAGATTATACAGTTTTAATGCGAGAAGACGATTTGTAAAGCGACGGGTAGCAATTGCTTTGTACTTTATAATTTAGTAGAGGGAAAAATACATAGACATACTGATAAAATACGTTAAAAGTTGAGAGTTAAAACAAAACAGAGATGTTATGAATCATCCGAGTGCGCATAGTAAACGGTATTCACTATCAGACTAATAATACGTCACTATATGGTACATGTGCCGTATCTAGGTTTTCTGTGGACTAAATGTGTTCATGTATGAATTTATAGATACGACCGATATTGATGTATACTTTTAAAAATTGTAATGATGAGATATCGACCTACCTCGAGGCAGTAAAATTCCTCGAAAGAATCTTTGCGCCTCATTTTAATTTCGGCTTTAACGAAGCCTTGACGAGTTGTTAAAATCATTTTTAATTTAGATTATGCGCTTCCAGCTGTGTTACCTAATTGGAAATAAACTAGGCGGGTCGTATAATTTAAATTAGTCCACGGACTCTAATTTAATACCTTCAATCTAACCATAGGATGGTTGTCAATTCCAACACTTTTTTTTTCATTTTGTTCACTTTCTCATTAATCTGTAAAATATTTAGTTATATTCATGTTTATGTGTAAAGTTGAACAATAACGGAGTATCGGTTAGCTGCGTTTTAGTTACAATATCGTTTGGGAGCCTTTGGTTCCTATATTGTAACTGTCCAATGGGACGTGCGCGAAGCCGCTACCTTATTTGTAATTGAATAGAAGTCCGCACGGGGCCTGCACAATAATGCGCCTCGGTAGTGGTCGCGGTGCGCGCAGGAGTCGCGCTCGACTCCGCACACTGCCGCCGTGCGCGCGCCTTATTTTTTTATTGCTAAAACATTAAATGGATAAACATCGCGGTAAGCAACCGTTTTGACAATAACGGTTTTTGTGCTTTTATTTTTCAATTATCTCTCTATTTATTATTTCAAAATTAATAAAACAAGCGTTAATACGTGACGACTTTGATTGTAGTTCGCGTTTCGTTTTCAATGAGCAGTTAAATTTTAGTTCCTCAACGTAATCTAACCGTGCACTATTAATTTAGTTTGTTGGTGTTATTAATTTAATATTACTTCAACTATAAATCGTTTTATTACTTACTTATTGTCAGTTTAATGGATATTTTATTACGTGAAAATTAATCGAGAGTCGCGTCGTCCATCCTCTTGTCAATACACTTTCGGTTTCCTCTGTCTGACGAAATTACTTTTTAAGTTTTAATGTGAAATGAGATATGTGCTTTTACTCATTCATATAAAATATTTTTGTTCGTATAAGACGACGACATGATACAAATAGAGATTCGTAAAAATTTGCCTACATACACATTTTTTAACCTAATGCTTAGATTGTAAATGGTATACCGATTGTAACACTATAGTATTAAAATTAATGCACTTCTGATCGCGGCTCGGTAATCACTGAAGCGCTCAGTAATTCACACGGTTGATTATATCAAAACAGAGGTATCTCTGTATTTGAATACTAACTCGCTTGTTATATTCGTTCGAGCGGTGCGGCGCATCGATTGGAAACGACAACGCATGTAGAGATTGATTTCAAAAAGTTTTATAAAAAAAAAACAACGCTCCTATGTAAATGATAATTCAATATTTTAAATTTTCATCTTTTGTGTTAATTTTGTTCTCTTCTCGTTGATCACATAAGATAATCGTTTTCAGAAGTAAATTTTTGAAAATGTATTTAATAAATAAAAATAACATTCGTGAAGGCCGCCACATGATCATCCGGACCGAAGTAATTCTTTCTAATATTTCGATTGCGATACTATTAATTAAGAATCGCGGCCACGTGTTCTTTTGCTTTCTTAGATAATACGTTTCATTATTTACTATAAGAGAGTGGTTGGTGGCTCGTTGACCCATTGCGTACGCGGACTGCCCACGACGGCGCCTAGCGGCCATCGCTGGCGCCACACTTTATTTTAGCTTTTATATTATTTTGATCTACAACAAACTGTGTCATATTTTCGTGTATCGCTGCTTCCATACTATTTGCGTGTCACGTTCCGCGGGATAGAGTTTTTAGTGTCTTGACGTCCGAACAAAAGATACACATTGTTGTGAAATCTTCACTAAGATATGGAGCTTATAGTAGTTTTATGATCCAAAGTAAAGTACGATGGATGTGTTTTTATAAGTTATTACGTGATAATGTAATTTTATGTACTATAAGTTCTGAAAATGTGATGCTACGAAAATATTTATGAACGATTCCAATTAACTTTTCGCACAAAATATACTTAGTGTTTTCTTAGGTACTCTCGACTTAAATAGATTATTAAAAACTGTAGAATCGTTATTTGATATAATTTCAGAACCAGTCTATAATCTTGACTGAGTGTATGTATAAATCAATATAGAAAATTATGTTGATTTATTATGTATCTGATTTGGCGGCTGACGTTGAATTAATTTTAAGCGTTGTATTTAATTAATAAAAAAAAACAAAAATCAGTTATTAAAAAAACTAAGTGGTTTACCCTTGAATGCATTAGTAAGCCAATCTAATTGTTAAAAATGTGTTGTTATCGGAAAAGATTTGAAGCACTTTGACGCCAAAGCTATGTAAATGTGCAGCTTTCATTTTCGCCAAAGAACTTATCAATATTTTATTGCAGTCATTATTTTTTCCACTTTATAATTCGATTTCATCACGTAAATCAAGGCAAAGAACCAGAACAAGTTTGTTAAATTGATGATGAGACTCTGATCTAAAAACACATGCCGAATTTCCATTATCTCGAATATATACCTACTTTGAAGTCATTCTGATCTCGAACCACGATTATACGGCAGTTGAGCCAACCTACGGCCCATCGAATGGGGAATGACCAGCAATTCAAGTAGTAAAACCAAAACTCTCCGTGCTGCTCAGGACTCTTTTGAATCCAGGCTATAGAAAGATTATGCGACTACGTTTTACGGCACCAATAAGTAGGACACCGTGGTTATGATTTTATTCCATAACTACTTACTTATCAATTTTTATTCAAATATCTAATAATGACACGAACTTAATGTATATTGTATGTAAATGTAAATACATATCAAATACAATTTCTCTTCATCATTTTAAAGCAGATTGTTCAGCCAGCCCTGATTGTTGAGACTTGCTGCTTGTGAAAAATAAAACTATCCAATATCTCACGATCTGCGAGTTCAATAAATTTCACTCCATCGATAAATCGGTTGAAGCCAGAACGCTCTTGACAGAATAATATGCTTCAATACGTCTTCGTAGAGGTGAAAGGACTTCCGCTAGACTTACTCAGATTTTAAATTAAATTACTTATATTAAATTTGTGCCTTTCAAATCGGCAATTTATAGGGATGAAGAAGCTTTGCATAAAGTGATAAAGTATTTAGGCATAAGCGAGTAGATGCTCTCACAGCCAACCTGATATTAAACGGATATTGAGGAACGTTATCACATTATGAATATCGCTGTATTGAGCTGAAACCGGAGTCCTAACTTCTTCTATTCCTTCAAACTAGAATTTAGCATTACTTATTCACAGTAGTAAGCAGGATTGTTATGGCAGGCTTGCGAGCGAATGTCCAAACGAGTTTAAACGTCCTTAAACAGATCTAATTTAAATATATTGTCCAATAAGTTCAGTGTGCTTAGTGTGAGTTTTTTTAACGTTCTAGATAGGTTTTTTTTTCCTACCTATGCTGATAGCCTTGAGAGGCTATTTCAGCTTACCCTAGCTTGTGTAGGTGAGCTCACGGGGCTCAAACCGGAGAATTGCTAACACTGACCCTAGCAAGAGCAGTGCTCCGCAGAATCTACCACCGGGTCGGAAACGCGACCCACTGAGAAGATCCGGCGAGAAACTCAGTGGGCTGTGTCTGTGGGTTAATTCGCTCGTCGAGCCCTTTGTCGCAAACGACGGGTTCGACGAGGACGGTGACCGGTGCTTGTAGTGCCTAAAAGCACCGTTAATGGATCAGGAGGATCCGTGATGACGTGCTTTGGGCGACGTCGGCGGTTTACCATTCGGTCTACAGGATCGGGTATGTAGTTTCCAGCGGCCACGACAAGAGGGTTCTCATGTCGTGCCGTCTTCTCAAAGTGGCGCAGCGATGCCGACTGTAGATACTTACTGACGGGGTCGAGCTCCAGGTCATTGTGGAGATCCACATTCCTCTGGAACCATGGTGCTCCGACGGCTATCCTGCAGAATCGGGATTGTATAACCTGAAGGGGTCTCAAGTTGGTGCGGGCCGCGTGAGTGAACACTACGCTTGCATACGTCATGACGGGGCGTATGCAAGTTTTGTAGAGAGTTACCTTGTTACGGAGGGACAGTTTGCTTCGTCTACAAGCGTAAAAGTAACTCAAATTTGTATGCAGTTGGAACAGCGCCCCTAGCGGCAAACGTAGGCTAATGTTCCAAATCCGTATACAAATTTGATTTAACTTTTACGCTATCGAGAACGTTAAAAATTCGCACTAAGCGCACAGACGTCACTTCTTTAATACATTATTAAGTCAGCTAAAAGTTTAGTCAATTATCATTTATTCATATGATTTATTATCATGCGTACAAAGAACAAGAGATAAATAAAATTAGGAGATGCTCCATATAATGCTTTGTTTGATATTGGCTACGGTGATTCCTAAGCACATTCCCAAAAATTTTAAGCCAGTAAACATTGGACTTCCGGGACTAGACATTACATTCGAGTAAGAAGGCTTTCAAAGGCCAGCTGAAAATTCCTATAGTCATTTAATTAATGCACAGATTTTGATGTAAATTATTCTTAAGTTTGTTAAATATATTATAACAAAAAAATGTACAAAACTATTAAGATGAGTGGGGCACCTAAACAAATAAAATCACTTAGAAAATAACATAATTGATTTTTTAAATGGAGCTTAGTTAAAACACACAAATCATTTCTCGATGGCAATTGTGAAATCTGTTTTAGATGCCGAGAGCTCAGTCAGATCTGTTATTTTAATGAAAGAAAACACTTTAAATCTACAAAGGCTTCTGTCTGAGAACCATATTTTGATATTGACTTCAGTTGTCGATGTTTATACGAGTACATCCGTTACTATAGAATGGGGCCATTTTGTCTGTAAAGATTGTGAGAATCGAAAAATGTTCCGACAAAGGGTCTTTGAGATTTTCACATATGAGCGTTGTAATCTGGATAGTCGATGAGATCCTTAAAGATGCCATGTTCTAATGAATAACCGATGAATGCTTTTCGTCTACGACATATGAAGGTAATCACGGATGAATTTAAACTCGATAAAAAACGTTTTTACCAATTTATTTCATAAATTTCGGGATGAAATAAAATTAAAGGCACCTACAGTCTTTTTCTTCAGGCTGTAGGCAATAAATCCCTAGTATTATAATATTAAGCTATACGCTGACTCAGTCACATTTCACAATTTTCAGTACGGATAGTTTTGTTTCGTCTGGGTGATGTGGTTTTAATATCATACGTACGCACGTTGTTAACATATTCTTGTGTTCTCGAACGAGTTTCCAAACTCATTACGCCAAAGGCGACCCAAAATTTAAACGTTTATATGCAATATTAATAAAATTCAAAACAGTCATCACTTAATAGCCACTTAATGTATTGAAGTAGGAAGACTTCGCCCTCAGATTTCCAGACTGATCGATTGAAAGCGTTCTGCATACAATGCGCTCCAACAACTTTTATCAAGTCGTCTGAAAAGAAATACTTAAAATTTTGTATTTCCGCGGATATACATCGTGATGTATAAAATTATTTGCTAGACCGAGCTGAAGAACTTCGCTTCCCCTTAAACATATTTGTATAAGTTGACAATGTTTCGTTCGAACGAGGATTCAGTCCGTTTATTTATTACTGGCAATCGAGGACTAGGGATGGCCTGTAATTAAAATACTTGTGACATGACTATTATCTATCTGAGGTTTCACACCCACACACACAGGTAATAGTATACTTACCATCTTAACATCCAGGTAGTTATATGTTGCGTTAATTCTTATATTGTCTTTCAAAACCACGTCGAAAAGAATTGATTTTTATTCGTGATAATGGGTGATAATCGACATTATCGTTACCAAGATCACTGTGAAGCCGCTGAGGGCCAGTTCGAATTGAGTTCAACAAGGACACCGTATTTGGGAGTTGAAAACAGGGCCTGATTATACATGGCAGCAATGATCTCAAAAACATATTGTCCCAGGCAGTAGATTTCAACTCACGAGGAGACTGGTGCGATTATTAAAAAGAGATGAGAGGTAATATTAGTAACTTATCTACAAAACTAAAAATAACTGGTATTGAAACCGTAATCCACGTGCGGGCTAATTTGTGCAAATCTAAAAATGAGTGACCGATCGTGGTGTTTTGTACCCTATGTTGAGAATTCCCAATATTTTAAAATACAATAAGATTTACCTTCCAAACACATGCTATATTTTAATATTTAAATATCAACCCCAATTATGACATTTCATTTCCCGTTGTCACGTAAGCTATTGGCGTTCGTTCAGTAAAGAGATAGTACATTCCCATACACGGGCGTAAAGCCGTGACGTAAATGTTGTGGAATTCAACCTTAACATTGCTGATGATCGCCATGATTTAAATATAACTTCGCATCTGTACACATGTGCAAAGTTTTTTGGCGGCTCAAACAATATATTATGCACCTTGTTCTTGTTACATTATGGTATGTCGGGGATCACACGATACTCTGGCGAGATGTAGCCAGGGCCGCCGACGTAACCGACACTCGGCCACTGGGTTACCGACTCCCATATACAGGGTTACTGCGTTGCAATTATAATAATAATTATGGTTTTTCGCGGTCGTCGTACGGACAACTTTCCAAATGTAGTGTCGTCCTCTATAATACGACCCTCTGACCGGTGTTCAGTAATTCATTTCTTATTTTAATTGAAGGTATAATATGTACTAGTGGTTCCGCAGTAGTCGAAATTCGACTATAATTAATTGGAATTGTAAGTTTGTACACTATTATGATTGTATTTTATACTTCTATAATCACAAATTTCGCCAAGACTACACTATAAAAAATATTAATTAGTAAAGACAAACAATATTTAATCTATTCTCATTTTGACAACAGACGTCAAGAACAAAAGTTTGACAATAAATAGTAGGCATGCGTGTGTGCGTCAAATACATGGTATGTAGTGTGTAATGTTTTCTGTATTGATTTAATGTATCTTTTATGCATTATTTTAATATTTTTTTAGCATTGTGCACTTCTTCTCTATATTCTCTATAAGTGTGGAAAATTTCATACTCCATCCGCGCAATTTTCGTAAAAAGGGATACAAAGTTTTTGCTTCACGTATTAATATATAGGTAATAACTTCAGTATATGTATAATTGAAATTATGTTAACATATTTCTTCAGTCCATACAGTTTACCGAACGGCACAACATAAACAGTTTACTTTAACTGAGGCAGACGGCCGTTTCGAAATGAAACATTTGAGCACACTCAGTAATGAGTGTAATCTATTCAATTCAATCAGTATCCATATTTTGTCCAACGTTAATGATTGAGGAACGATTTACCGTAACAAATCTTAAGTGAGAATCAATAACATGACGTGTTCTATACACACATTACGACAACAGATGGGAGAACAAGCTCGTATCCAGTATGGTGTTAAACGGTTATCGATGTCCATAGACATCACAGCTTGAACACCGACCCTCACCTTGAAACATGAAATCGAAGTCTTCAATAGTTTTATTTTTTATTATCGTCATCGATGACAGATATGTAACGGTCCTCATGAACGCTCGCAACGCGTTTGCTCTCCGTAACCCTCGTTTGAAGAAGGATATATAATTTTCATTAATGTCACCTTTCAAACCGGAACGCATGTCTGATGCCTGGCAGAAATGGACAGTGTCGATGACTCGCACGGGCTTACAATACGCCGTACCACCAGAAAGGAATTGTTTTTCAATATTATAATTTATGAATATTAAATTGAGTCACTATACATATTTTCTGTTGTCTTTAATGTGTAGTTCCATTATTCCCACTACATTTTACTATGTTAAGGATGCCAAAGACATAAATTTACAAAACAAGAACAAGTAAAGAGACTCCGGAAACCAATTATATCAATCGAACTCAAACACAGCCCGTACTTCAGATCACTAAGAAACTCGGCGATCAAAAGCGTAGAGATTATTAGCGGGTTGTTAAATATCTGAATGATTGTTGTTTATTTATTTGAAAACTCCGCCATAGTTGCCGTGTTTCATTGCCTGCTTTAATACGTGATCAATGAGAGAAATATAACGTGAATGATTGGCACTTAAGCGATCGTCCGGTCTGTATACAAATCAGAAACCTAAATTGCTCGTATAATTCTAATGTAACTACAATTACACATGTTGTATAGTAAATGTTAACGATTTTAAAAATAAAAGCAGAAATATTTCTAAATAAAAATTCAGTAAAAAATAAAGTACTTTCATCTAACATTACCGACTAACTCAAAACATTAATGATTCCCACGTGAAAAGTGACAATGAATGACGCGTTCTGAAAGAACTCCTAAGAGTACGAAAACAAAAACACACAGCCATGACAGTGAAACGGTAATGATATTTTTTCTACTATTAACCACAGGCCATTATAGCTGTGTGAAATAAAACAAATGGGCCGGACGCCAGCCAGTTTCGCACGTTCGTTTCAATCAGGCTACAAATAGATTACGGTTCTCGTTACGCTCTTACTCTACGCCGCTTGTCACGATTTGTATGGAGCAAACGCCTAATTTAACACTCGAGTTTCACGATGATATTACCATAAACTCGCTTGAAGCCAGTGATTACAAGGTCACGTCTTCTGCCAACTTAATTTCAGTTTCCAAGTGTCTAATACCGCTGTGACTCTTCAAAACTTTCAGAAAAAAAAAATAACGAAGCGAAAATTCTAATGTTCATTTCGAAAAGGAAGTTAGACGGCACGAGTCGCGACGTGTATTGCCTTTTAGAATACGAGTATAAGGTAATGTCAATATTGAGAGAGCCCGCTAACCAACCGGACGGGAATCGATAGATGAGCCTTTTCTCGCGCCACCCCATTCCAGAGCCGATGTCACGGAACACTGATTTCGGGGCTGTATACAAATTTTAAACGAGGCGCGACATATTTATAAATTATTGTTCTCCATATGGCTTAGTTTTTTTTTCATACAATAAATGCTTATCATGTGTAGCAATTTGTTATCGAGACTAAATTTAATCGAATCGAATGCTATCATAACGCATAATTATAAAAGTAATCACGAAAAATGTTAACATATTATTAGTTGATTATTATTACTGATTAATATTACTGAGATTGTCTTTAATTTAATATTACTGAGAGAAGTTCACTGTTCCTATAATATTACGAGTTTTTCATTTATAGTAATAGTTCAACAATAACATCTCAACCCCCTCCTGGCTGAGCTCTTGCTCGCCCACCTGTCCTTGTGAAACCGGAAAGGCCTCCAGGTCACCAGTAATCATAAAATATCTCAATCATAAAAAAAAATCATCTCAAGGTTAAAAAGAAGAATATAATTCTAATCACGACGATTTTCATCCAGTGTCGTAAGTTTTATGCTACATTCCAAACTTAATGAAAAGGCACACACTTGTCAAGAATCACATTTCAGTATTGAACGCTATATTATTCGTGAACAAGAATATATTCATCCCAAAAGTGAAATGAACGAAATGGATAAAAAATGTTTTTGAGTAAAAGGTTTTATTGAGTTGTTAGATCGCGTTAATAATGTTTGGACAGCACTAGCTGATGCTCGGGTAGGTGGGACGTGACAGTCGCCTCAGGCAGTCGCAGAGCTCTCGATCAGCGCGATCCACATGTTTCTTTGCTCGTGGTGTTACCGAGCCTTACTGCTTTTAGCAGGTACTGAATAATTTAGTATATTTGAATTTTTTTCTTTGTTATTTGAAAGCTGTCACAGAAGTAACTAGGAAAAATTATGATATCAAAACGGGAGAACTTAAGGTAGTTTTAATAATTTAAGAATACTAAAATCTATCTACTGTCTGCCATAACTATGAATAGCTGAACAGTTTGTGATTGTCATTTATTGAAATTAACAATTGATTTAAATTCACCTAATCCGTATTTTACAGTAACGTTCACTGATTCCCTTTCAGCATCATAATATGCCGCGTAACATTTTTTTTGCTCCGGTAAGTCGCGTCGGTTCGATTCTCACTTCAGGAAAACATTCATTGACGAACAGCTTTTATGGCTTTATATCGATATATTTAAACGTTTATATATTAATCTCGAGTTGCCGCAGTACGGGGACTCCCAGTTAGGGGTTAAGTTTATTTTATTAGTTTAAACATTTAAATATAATTTAATCTTAAATGAAAAATTAAAGTATGAATAAAAACTAAAACACACGAAGAGCTCGATGACCTTCTATAAGCATGCGTCTTGCCATTTAGGTAACGTGTACGAACAACATCTAGTGCTAATAAAATAGTCCAGTGGCACGCGAGACACCTCTCCACTAATTACTTATACTAGAGGTCCCGCAGTAGTCGAAATTCGACTATAATTAATTGGAATTGTAAGTTTGTACACTATTATGAATGTATTTTATACTTCTATAATCACAAATTTCGCCAAGACTGCACTATAAAAAATATTAACAAAGACAAACCATATTCTATTCTCAATTTGACAACAGACGTCAAGAACAAAAGTTTGACAATAAATAGTATGCATGCGTGTGTGCGTCAAATACATGGTATGTAGTGTGTGTAATGTTTTTTTTATTGATTTAATTTATCTTTTATGTATTATTTTTAAAAAATATTAGCATTGTGCCCTCCTCTCTATATTCTCTATAAGTGTGGAAAATTTCATACTCCTCCGTCCGCGCAATTTTCGTAAAAAGGGATACAAAGTTTTTGCTTCACGTATTAATATATAGATACATAAATGACGTGTATTTCTTTTTACCTTTCTGATCGATAGTAGATTTGCCTTAGTAAACAAATTTTCAAGTTATACCTTTTATTTAAAACTCTAAAGTAGGTACATAAAACTAATTAAAACAAAAAAAAAACTCGTAGCAGCCAAATACGGAAAGGCGACTTTAATTTAATTTGTGAGTGGAATGCAGTTCTTTGACAACTCATTGCTGGTAATATATCGACGCTTGAAAGGCAAACGTGACTAAGCGACAATGCGTGAACTTTACAGTAGACTAATTTAAAGTTGAAATACCTGAAAACAAAATTTATTTTTACGAATCTAGCTGTAGTAGAATCTAGCTAGTAGCTGTAGGACTGAAATGATTTTAACAGACCTAGAAATATATTTTTTTTGCGCATCGAATATGGTTATTGCCTATCATTTATGTACAAATCAGTTATTGTCGCTTAGTCACTTTTGCCTTTCAAGCGTCGATATGTTTAACACAGATTTTTGTACTTTTTTTTTAAGTAAAAAAAAATTAAGAATTACATGTTAAATGAAAAAAGGTAGTTAAAGTGTTTCTAAACCCTTATTTAGTTGGCAATAAATTGTAATACATGAATTATATATCTAAACAAAATTGATAAAATTGAATGTGCATTTCGTTTTATTTGGATTTGGATTTGGAGGATTTGTTTCAAACAATGCACATATTGCGAATGCGAGAATTGTCATCGCCTCTGCATTCGTGTCCTATTATGATGATAATATATGGATGTTATGATAATATTATTACATCCCTTTCACCCTCAACAAGTTATACTGATTGCGCGTTTGTACTGATTTAGCCGTATTTACAATCAATTAATATTCCATTGTTACATTGACGTTTCGATGGGATTGGGATAAAAGGTAATGTCATCGCTAAAAGAATAAAATTTTGTGATTGTTTACTACCAAGCGATATAACATACAAAAAAATGCTGCATCTTCCAAAATACACAGAAATAATACCAGTTTTAAAAACAACAAAAGGATTGCAAAAGTTGGAACTAAATAAATACAGTATGCAGCAACTGAAAGTTTTCTAGTTTATATTATCATCATCCGATCATTTTCGTATAAATTCAATCTCCACTCACAGCTTTTATGATGTACATACGTATAAACAATTCTTCCCGCGTTTGGCGCCGCATGCACACACCAACATGTGAGTGCTGAGACTAAGACTGAGTACATGAGTATGAAATTATGAAGAGAAAAAGTTTTAATTTAATTTGTGTCTTCTTTCCCAATTAACCTAAGACGTTTATTTAGAGAAAAAATGAAGAGGTGCGCATCCTCGGTACGTAAAATAGGGGCAGCTCCAACACGATCCTGGTTATGATTGCCAACAGACTGGACTTCCCCTATATCAGACACTGTTGTAATAAGCATCTATTTCTCGCTAATCTGACACAGTGACTGATATAGTGGTGGTTACTCAGTTAATATTACGAGTATATCATTATTTTTTGTATTAGTTCCTTTATATAATTTTAATTTTATATAAGTAGTTGACAGTTTTAATTTTAATAATTATAATTCAATTTGATTTGATTTGTTTTTTTTTTTATGGGCTTAAGTTGCCTGAAATAAACGCAATTTATTTCATTTCAAGAATCTTTCCGAATTTTGTTAATGTAATGGTTTTGAAAAGCTATCAATGAAAGTTAGAAAAAATTTTAAAAAATACATTACCTTGTTTGGTACTTTATATTTTCACTTCCATTAGGATGATCGTCAAATAAAATGTTAATTAAAGGATGGCGCGGTCTGTTTGGTGCACGGTTCTGCAAATTTGAATAGCGCTGAACTCCAATATAGTGGATCCGTACCTACTGCGCACAAAGTCAATTTCGGTTAAAGGGTGTATGTAACCTAGAGTAGAGATAGTCCACTGCACATTTCTGGAAATTCACTTTCCTTTGACTTAACTGTGGTCCTGTTTAAACATGTATTGTTGGCCAATGTCTCGCTTTGAACAAACAGTAGGAAACCAAAACAATAAGTTGGAATTGAAATCACAATACGTATTGGTACGACCTCTTTGATTTGTAATTCAGGTACGAGACGGGCTTCTTGTTAGTTTAATAGAAGTAAGTTTGCAAGCTTTGACATAAACAACTATTATTAAGTAGAGTTAGCTGGTTGATTGTAGACGTCAGTTCCGGGCGTCTTCTCATTTAAACTATGTGTAGTTTGAATCGGCAAATAGTATTCAGGTTTGTCGACAAACTTGAATGCGTTTAATGGGAACAATATCTGTGTAACGCAGAACTATATCGCAACATTATGCATGGAATGCAACGTATTCTCAGGCTGTCTGTATTATTAGATTCCCGAATGTCGGTATTGTGATTGACATTGTGCTCAGCAGATTGTTGGAATGGTTATGGAATGTATGTCCACAAACATTAGGTACAATAGGCCGCTTACATATTTGGATAAGACATGTGCGATAGAGTTGTTTAGGCATATTTAACGGTTTTTTTAAATTGTTTTTGCACAAAAATCAGTAGAACGAACAATTTAATTGAAATAGAAAAGAAACGTATATTTTAATTTAATTCATAGTAGGTAGGCTCACACAGCCTGTGTGCTCAACTGTACGGCAGTACGCTGTTTAAAATGCAGCATTTCCCGTGCTCGATGGAAAGGTTTGTAGTTACAAAGGGATTAAAGCGGTTCAAAAAGCTTTGTGAAACGAGGCTTAGCTTGTGATTTTATTGGACTTTTCATATTGAATCCTAGGCTCAATGAAAACAAAATTATCATGTTTATTTAACAAATGCCAGAGATGTTGTTGTTCATTCCAATAAATCTAATTATTAAAATTTAGAACACCAAAGTACATTCGCTTGTTTGCCCATTATTGGGCTGGGAGTTAGCGGATCATAAGCGAATACAAATTATCGGGATTCGCCAGAGGACCCCAAAAGTTCGTTCACCTTCAACGAACTGTCCACAACTCTATTCACAATGTACAGTAAACACGAGCACGAACGAGGATTGCCGGTTTTTGATCAAATACAGCGAAAACGTCCAAAAGCCAGCTCTTTTTTGCATATTTATTTATGGTTCAATTAAAATAAATACATATTATAGTATTGTATGCGAGCCGGGAATATTATTTTGAGCACTTTACAGTTCAAATTTTTAATAATGATTGGACGTAATTAATATGTATACATATACAATTACACTGTATATACATTATATACGTAATTAAGTACATTGCAGTAAACTTTAATTATATATTATATAATAATTATATATACAATTAAAGCTTAGAACACGGGGTTCCACTGCCTGTAATAATCCTCGTGTTACTTGTAATTGTACTAATCACGTGTGTAACATCAATATTGAACCTGAAAGCGTAGGATCGAGTGTGTAGCACTCCGGGTGTTTATTATGTAATTATTTCAAGTGTACCTCAACAGCGTCCTTAACCAGATAGACACGTCTGATGGGAAATGGTCTGCTGATAGCTAAAACTTTAAGTGTAATCATATAGAATACATTTACACCTTGTCCTCCCTTTCCTTTCTTTAGTCCTAAATCAGGTATCAATTAAAAAAAAAAATATACGGTTCACGAATGACTTTCACGATGAACGAATAGTGAAATGTTAACATAGTATCGTCTAAGTAGACTACTTATCCAAATATGGTAATTATGTAATGTTATGTATCACTATGTAAATGGGTACTTATCCAAATAGATAAGTACCACGAATCGGTTTATTTCTACCGCAAATTATTCAGTCTCTGTTTAAAACAAGAGAATATGAAATTGAGAATTATGCGAATTCTCGAGGTTTACGGCGCCATTCTTGTCGTGGTATCGCTTGCTCTGTTCGCCTTCTCTCATCCACATTCGCTTAGTTTGAAATTATGTATTTACTTTTAAAGAAATTATGTAAAAAATAAACGAATACATAATATAATTTAATATTTTTTTGCAATTAGATCATTCTTGTAATATCTGTTGTTTACATCTTCTATGGTGTAACTGTACATTGCCAAAAATCTATATAAAATTGCTTAATTATAAAAAGTCTATATCCAATTAACACTAATTTGATATGTTTTTGGTGGTTAAATGGTATGGTGTCCTTAAAATTTTTCGCATATCGATCTCCACCATAGAATATTTGACTTTCCTACGCTTAGCTGTCTGTATTAGTTTAATTTTAATAATAACTGTTGTTATTTTTTTATATTTAAATCTTTAAAAATAAATACTGAATTTACACATATAAATAAAAATAATAATTCAATATTTGCATCGAAACGAAAACTGATCTGGTTTTATTTGAATTATCTTCAAAAGAGAAAATAAGAAACACAATATTGTCTGTACTAGTGCTAAATTTATATGCATGACCTACGTTCCAATATCTAAAGTACTTGTAAAGTTATTGAGTCTACGATCAACAAGCTGTCCACTCCGACTTATTTACGTTTATAGCATGGAAAATCGATACTACTTTTTACGGTTTGTTTTCTTCCTCTTTTAAAAAGGTTTTATACAATATGTAAATGTCGGTAAATAAGCGTACATACCTAAATAAAACAAAAAAACGGAATCAAACATATACGAGGAATACAAAAAGCAAGAAGAAGACTAAGTAATCTTGGCACTGGTCTTTTTCATTCAGTTTTTAATTAATTATACTAAATACATTATAACAATTTTTAAAGGTATAATTTGGAAAATGTGGTCATTCCATATTAACTAGTAAGGCGCTTTATTTTTTTGTTATCCGAAAAAATATTAAAAATCAATCATTCATTTTTATCTATTTTTAGAAATTATGTAAATTACTTATATTAAGATATAAATATACATACACGATTTCTATAATAATTACAGATAAAGTCAGTGTTAGTGATGAGTAAAACTGGTCATTGGTGAAAGACCAAATGTGCAACACTAAAAAAATATAAATTCCGCTGAAGTGAGGCGTTAAAATATTTATCATAACTTGAACATGTGCTTTTCTTTCTAATATTGTGTACATATTTGCTTCACTGGATTGTAACACAAATTTTACCACTGTTTTTTTATCAATCTTTACTAAATTTTACCACTTTTTGAAAAATAGGATCTATAAGAATGTTATTAAATTAGTATTCATGGTCATAAATTCATTAGTGAAATCGTTCTAAACTTAATGAAATGTTTGGACAGAAACTAATTGTTTTCATTGTCAACAGAGGCTTCCAACTCCGATCCTGGGAGCAGTGTGAGCGCTGCCAGCCCAGGCAAGCAACGTCGTGGTTTCAGCGGGTGAGTAACCGTATCACAGGACTCTTAAGCTGCTTTGAGTCTACGCTATGTTATAGTGCCATATAGTATAGCAACGTATACTTAACCAATAATATATAGTACAGTACAGTGTGAACGTGTCCATAACAATGTATGGTGCGCGATATTGTTGTGCTATGAGATATATACTATGATAATATGCTATTATATTATAGCGTAGTCTGAAAGCAGTTTCATAGTTTGTTTATCTCCAAAGCTATCCACTTAAAGAATTATATAAACTTCTCGGGGGATCAGGCATTGTTAACTATAACAGAATATAAATAAAATAATCATGATAAGATTATTTCCAGCGCTTAATGGTTTTATTAGGACTTTATTTTTATTAATTAAGTTAAAATAAATCGTAGATAGGACCCGTTATGCTGTAGTTGTGGTATTCCTAGGATCATATGAAATGCTGTTCATGTGCGTTTGTTTGTATTAGCGACGCGTAACTTCCTCTATGTGAATTAACATACATTAACTTTAGATTGTTTCTTATTTGTTTCAAAGTTAACGTTTGTAAGGCGAGCATTATAAAATTTAAATTACGTTCACGTTTCATTTGCCATAATAGCGTAACTTAAAGTCGGACTGACGGTCCAGTACTTGTACTGTTACAAAACAATGAAACAATTTTCCAGAAGTATTAATTTCCGAAACAATTTCGTTTATCTGTTTGTATCTCGTAGTAAACCTTTTACCGCCGCTTTCCATTAGTCATCTGTTATCTTTTGTTTGCTTTATCTAATTCCTCGGAAGATAAGATGTTTGCGACCATTCAGTTGCTTATTGGTAGCGCCGTGACCCACAGCGATGACGGGCATAGAATCGGATAGCTCGCGTGCACCTTGTACGAACTGTTGCCGAATTATCAGGTTGTTTTACAAATGAGAATTTTCCTATATTCTAAATCGTAACTTCAAATCGTTCTCGAAACTTCTAATTTTTAAAGTTTGATAAGTTCGACGAGTTTATATTGCGAGAGTCAAATGGTATTTTCGGTGGTAGTTGGAAAGTCCAGCTGTTTTTTTGAAGTGTTTGTCTGACGCGCGTCCGTTATCGATACAATACATGTTTTCAGTGTTCCACTCGTGTTGTGCACCACTTATGGTTACATAATTATGTTTGATGAGTATCTTGTATCTTGTGAACAGTTAATTTAACTATGTATCCTGTAAATATATTGTTATGAAATTTCTGTTGGCGTCCTGCAATCGTTTTCGTTGTTCAATAATAATCCAGTAAAAAGAAATGGTTTTTGTAAATTATGCATGTAATAATGTTAGTTTTTGAATTAAAACTTGATAACGTTAAATCTAATTAAAACAATCATAAACGTTTACTTAAAACAAGTTAGACTACTTCACTTTCAATATACAATCGAGGATAAACATTTTAACGTGGATTCAACTAAGCTGATATTAGAGTAAAAACTAAATCTGTATGGTAGATTTCATAAATATGTATTAGTAGTTTCATTTTCATATTATTTCTGACACGCAAATAATTCGATTGGGCCGAAATGTAATCTATTATTTACACTCTACTTTTGTTCAAACAAATCCGCTTTTAAATTTATTTTATTACCTACTGAAAAATAAATACATTAATGTTTTTTTTATACTATATATTATTATATAAATCTGACCATACAAAAAACTACAATACAAACTGCGGTGATAGCGTCACACATTGTAAATATGGATTCGAATGATGTTTTTGAAATTCCATTCGCATGAAATTGATTAGTCGAATGTTTGTGTACCGACCGGGCCATTGATAGGTATAATGAAACGTCTTTTGTTTGTTTCTGACCGAACGAGACTTTCGTACTAAAGGTTATTAAAACAGGAAAAGGAATACCACTGTCCAAAAGATTTTGGCTAGGGAAATGAATATAGTACCTACTTAGAATCTTATCGCCTGTTATAAAAGCTTAATAACTTGTATTTTAAAAGAAAAATACTGGTCATTATTTTATTAACAGTTAATTTAATAATGAAATAATTGTTAAAATCAAAACGAACTTCTTAGGCGGCACGAAATGACTTTTGACCTAAAGTCATAGTTTTATTCTGCGGCGTCGTTACCCCTTCGGGGACACAGCAAATTCTGTGCTCGGGCTATGGATATATTTTTGTGAAAAATGTATGAAAATTATAAAGCCATATTCTAGGAGATACAATTCTTGTAAATCTGGATTGTTCTTGCCTTTTGACAACAAACAAGAATGGTTGTTTCACCTCAGCACCGGGACACAAAACTCCTCTCAAAAGACTTCTTTCAGAAAACACGAGTTAATGTAAATCAGTAAATAAGAAACTAACGAAAGCTCCAGCAATAAATGTGTTATGTAATGGAAAAAAGAAACAATATTTTCCTTTCTTATTTATAACTGCTAAATAGTATTTTTAAAAAAAGTTTACTAGCCGTGGGGCTATTGCGATTGGAATCAAAGCAAAAGGTACGAACAACCCTGCCCGCATCCTCCCAACAAAGCCGGGTGGTTAAATTGTTTCCTGCGGACAACATTTATTCGATTTATAGATCCAACTAGGTTTCAAATCAATCCTTTGTTTTATTCGCCGGAAGAAGTCAATTGAAATGTCAGTACAACTCAACGATCTCCAGTGCGACGGTTAACCTACCTTTTCAATTCCCTTTAACAGAAATATCACAATGAAGGAATGTTAATCGCCTTTGTATACGATTATTATACGTTATTATACGTTCTCATTTATTGTACTGAGAAATACAGAATTTTAATTAAAATTTTGGTAAGAACTGGTTTAATAACAAAACTTAAGTAACTACAACGTGTTCTTGCGTCATATACTCGCAAAAGAAATTAAGATGAGGATTTTCGTTATTTTTAATTGAACTTCTACATCGGTTCTGACAGCAGTCTACCACGCGCCGTTATTATTTAATAAATCTCTAAACAGAAATACATTTTATACCTTGTTATGCTATATCTATTATCGATTGCATACTATTTATCTAATTGACTTATTCCCTATGCACGATAGTCATCGCTAAAAGATAAAAAAATAGGTTTCAAAATATGTCACCTCAAACCGTTACAAAATAAACGAGATGAATAGTTGTATGTACAATTACAGTTTGCTTGCTTCAGTACGTTGTCTGGAATAGCGTATTAAGATGTTGTTGATTTAATTTCTAAATAGTTATTACTAAATTTTGGATAGGAACAGTTTCAACAAACAGCTTTGTGTTCTAACAAACAGTCCTGGATTTGATTTAGCACTTTTCATACGAACGCCTATATTAACACGAAATTCACGTTGACTCATATAACAGCACAATTCCCAAAAAAAAGAGTCTCTTCAATCATTCACCTGGATGTCGAAATCTGACTTTCAAATGGGGGTTGCAGATTCGTTGTTCTCATTAAATTATTCAAGCAGTATGTCATAAACTAGTTCGTTATTGATAATAAGATGGTGACCTTTGTTCTATTAAGCACTCTCAAATAGATATGATAGTGAAAATTTCTATATATTTAATTGTGAAGGTGTATATTAGTATGAATTTACATAAATACATTTAAGAATTGAATTTAGATAATGTTAAATACTACATTTGTAATGGTTGTAAATTTTGAACGAGTCCGTTCTACACGTTTTGTTTAAAAAGAAAGGGCTGTATATAATACGTACGTAGATGTACTATGCTTGAAAGTTTCACATTCGGCACATAAGATATTAAAGGAATACTAATATCGGTCAGAATAATTTCCTAGTAATAGGCGGACAGAGCGCGTGGTTTGTCCCCTCCCCTCCAAAGCAGACGTCGACATTGCGCTCGTAATAAAGTTATCGTTCACCACAATCTTGATACCATTCCTTGTTCAGAACCGATTATTGGTTCCTTCAAGCGTCGAGATAACAATGTGTCGTGTTACGTATATTTGCATGTTAGTTACAAGTGAACGCAAGAGGGGCACGGTGAAGTGATGTGCTCTCGGATACTCATTCCCGATGTGGAAGCAAGTCGTTCATGTCAAGTGAGTAACAATTATTTAGTGTTATTAGTGTTTTCCTGGTATAACTCTTTTTTTCTGTCGTTGTGCGACCGCAATGCGGCATGTCCTTGGACTGTGTTTGGTCGCCCATGGTTTTTTAATCACACACACCGATTCGGCGTTTAGCGTTTAGCCCCTAATTGTTTTAAAGAGAGGACGATAATAGAGTCATTTTGATTGAAATTCTTAATATGTAAGCACGCAATCAAATGAAATTAAATATGTATACGATATGTTTGCTTACTAAAGAAAAAAACATATTTGGGAGGCCTACATTGTAAGATAGTACCTATATTAAATCGCATATCGTAAAAATGACTCTCTCTGTGAAACGAAACTCTGAGCACTAATATACAAACTTCGCGTTTCAGAAACAGCCCAAACCGAAGTGTCAAATGATATTCACTAGTTAAGGATACATACTCATTTGTGTGTAGCGATACTGCATTATTAAAGATCAAATAATATCACAGCATGTGAAGATATCGGATCTATAAAACAAATTGTGATAAATATGCCACAATAAAAATGATATAGATAAGTAAAAGTCCATTGAAGCCTTGCTAGATGTTTCGGGCAAAATAAAATTATCGTTCCAAACTTTACTTAAACTATGAACTTATCGTGATTTTTAATAAACCATTTTGGTTGTTTTGGGGGAATAGCCTCTAAAACATCAAAATTCGATCATAATCATTGGCACCTCAACATTATATGACCTGTTTCGTTGTATTATTTGACATTTAAAAAAAATGACTGGCCAATATTTTTTTGTGTACACCAATAATGCTTTTTGGTAATTATACAACGAAATAGAAAAATATCGGTTAACCAACAAAGTCGAAAAAGGCACGCTTATATTGCCCTTAGAAAAAACCTATTATTTTCAAATTATTTATGGAAAACTAAAGCTCGTCGCAAAATAAAAGCGGCTTACAAACCGATGAGGAAATGGAACTGAGCTTTTTATTGCCTATTTATGTATATTATATATATATTAAATTCCCTGAGTATTTCGTTCTGCTAACTTTATCTTTGCTATTATCGATTATTAGTCGACTTAGTAGTATAAACAGGTCGCTTTAAAAATAATGTCTCAAGTATTAAATTTATTTAAAATATAGAATACTAATAATAGTATAAGAGTATGTACTAATAAAAATTAATATCTTTTTATAAAAGAAGTGCATTGCAAAACAGCTAACTCCCTTTAACTCTGACCAACTATCTACAAACTTTGTCGTAGGAATGCTATGAGAGTTTATGATAGAATACGTTTGCCGCTTTTAGTTAAATTTCGCGGACTCATGTACGTGGAAATCATGTGTTGCAGAATAGTTTCCCCGCTATTTATCTCAATATATTCAAATGGAAGCTCTCCTTAAAATTAATAATAAATCAATAAAATAAGGAATTGATAAAATTCAATACGCTATTTGTAGGATTAAGAGCGTAGTATTTATAATCCATAATTATGAAGTGAACTTAAAGAAAAAATATCAGGGGTCAATTGATTAATAAAAATTATCACGCTCTGATTTAATATTCTAGAAGGCTTATGATGAATGATGAGATTAAATAGCACTTAACAGGGTTGGTACCTATGAGAGTTTATACATATATGTAAAAAAGTATGTTTGGAATAGCTGTCGATAAATTTAAAGCATTTCCTGAAATCTAGGTCGTATCCCCAAGTTGATTATAGTCGTCGAATGCTGTCAGAACGCTACAGGATACACGGGAACATGAAATTTTCAGTAATGAGATTTATCACCACACTTTGTAAATTGACCAGGAAAGCGTTTTCGATGAGGCTTCGGCATAGCTCAGCTGCATATTACGTGATTTAAACTTTATTACGAGGTAACTGGAAATATTTTAATAATAATAACTGGTTTTATGTCTGGTCAAGGAATCATATTTTAATAGTCAAACAGTGTACTTACTTATTAAAATAATACATATTTATCTACAAATGATATCCTTTAGTTAATAAATGAGTTGAATTTATAAGTCGAACAAACATGTTATTCGATTTCGTAAACTATACAATCCGAGCACTGCGGTTTGTGTATTTGGTTACATTATGTGTTATGCGGTTCAACATGAGCCTTTGCTATAATGTACGGGTACTTAGAGTAATGTAACATAAGGAATTTAATTAAGGTGAACATAATTTCATGTAAGATTTCAATCCAAGCTAAATAATAATACATTTTTAGGAACCATTATAACGAGGGAAACGAAACTCCGTCAAGGGTACATATCGCACCTTTACAATTATAGAGACCTAACCCAAAAAATGTGTTTTTTGGAAAACATCGAACAAACCGAAAAGACGTAAAGAAAAGGAACGGAGTGAAAGAAACAGATGTAATAGTTTATCCTTTTACAAGCTATTTTTGGTGATTTGATTATTAAGAGTCGTTGAAAAGGGTTGGTCTATGTCAATTTTTGAGTTAAAATCGAAATTTAAGGAGTCGGAATGGGTCTCTATAATACTAAAGGTGCGATATAGAAAAATTACCATTTGAATCGTGATTTGTTCCCGTAGTATACGAGCAAAAAATACAGTCCACATTGATGGAGCTTTTATATCCCGACTTTTAATTAAGGCTCACAGGAAATGCATTTTCAGCGGAATATTTCATTTAGTATGTCGTATACCAAAGAGTTGTTCGGTAAGAGTGGTTCTTCTCCCCGTTCATTAAGGCTTGCGGGTTTCTCTTTTGTTGTATTGTTTTCTTTTATGTTTTGACTATTCACAGATCTTTATTGATTTTAAAAAGTTTATCTGCAAATTGTTGAAATTAAGTTACTGAAACGTGATAAATAAATTAGAATAAAAAAATATTAGAGTAGTTTATTCTGTATGCTCGGAAGCTAACCTATTTACAAATATGATAAATTTTGTTTCGATAATGAGATGAGCAAGCGACTTGTTTGGTAGTAATTATTAATTACCACATACCTAAAATATCACAACGTAAATGCCATCACCCACCTTAAGACATACGTTCGAAATATTAATTAAATTGGTGGTATCTATCCCGACAAGCTCCTGGAGAACGTACTAGAACATGTGTTAGATATATTAAAAAAACAGTGGAATTTTAGTTTCAGTCGGGTTTCTTATCCATTAAACCACGCATGCTTCGAATTCGTTTACCACTCAAATTCCAACGGCTCCCTTCGGAAATACCTAAAAGTATTAAGATTCTTTCGATTCAAGATGTTTCAAGATATCCAGTTTCTGTGCCATTTGGAAACTAAGGTTAAATTTATCTCGAAGGGTATAGAAGCTATGTATGTAAGTTGAGTATATTTTACTTCTGGATAACGAAACGTATGAAAGCAAATTGAAAGAACTGAAAGATGAAAAGGAAACTTTTAGAACTAGAAGCTGGTTTGGGTTGGCAGGTTCATACATAACGTAGGTATGTAATATGGCGGTTATATTATAATAATTAATATGGTGTTATTGCGTTCAGTTCTTAGTTAAGAATTTATTGTTATAAATCTCGGAGATGATTGTACATATGTAAGCTATATCGATAATTTTAAGAACTTTTTAAAAACATTAAATCAGGGAAATTGTTTTCTTTTCACCACCTTCAAGAAGAAGATGGTTAGGGTTAAGGAAAACCACTCAAGGCAAAGGGGAGAAGACACCGAGCGGTGGGCAGTCTCCTGCTACTAGCAATAATGCTAGCGCTCCAGCCCCACCTCCCATCACTGCTCCTGCCACGACATCGACTTCTGCTAACTCTGCTCCTGCATCGTCCACTGTCCCTATACCCGCTCCTACTGCTGCACAAGCTGCTGCGTCACTTGCACCATCAGCTGCGGCTAACGCCACGAGCGGCTCTTCAGCGAATAACACCGAGAAAACGCCTGCCAAGAAAATGTCGGCTGAAAAGAAACTAAAGGTAGCCATTGTTAATTAAATCTATACTAATAATATTATAAAGCTGAAGAGTTTGTTTGTTTGAACGCGCTAATCTCAGGAACTACTGGTCCGATTTGAAAAATTCTTTCAGTGTTAGATATCGAGGAAGGCTATAGGCTATATAACATCAAGTTAAGACCAATGCAGGCGGAGCACCAATAAATAATATTTCAAAATCGTTTTTTTTCCTTTTGAGAGCTTTCACTGCGTGCGCTGCGGAAACGGTTAAAGTTTCGCTAAAATAATGTATGAGAGTATTGTTCCCCTTTAAAAGATCTAAAAAAAAGTTCGGGACGGCATATGTCTATAGGTTAAGGTTGGCTCTCTATAACGTTTTTTATGCTAACCAAATTTGTTCTAAAATAAAGCATTATTTGTGAAGGTGTTTTTATAAAGATGATATTCTACGTAAATGAAGAGGCGAGTAAAATTTAACGTTATGCCAAACTAACTATTCCACACGGACGCAGTCGCAGGCAAAAGCTAGTTAATAATAAATATAACAAGGCGACTTGATTACTTTATGGGGTTATACTTTCTTTTAGTTCCCTTCGTTTGTGAACAACGTACGCAGTGATGATAGCATTGACAGCGAGCTTGGTGCGTGCGCCGTTCTCGACGAGGCTGAAGATGATCTACCCGACGTCGAGCTGCCGCCTCCCATGAAACCGATTCAGGTAAGACACAACCGACTCGACGACCGCCTTCTAAGCAATCTTTCTACGATTTCATGAGTTATAGAAATATAATTAATGAAACAGTTTAACATCGGTGTTACATGACGTTTCAAATACCTTAAAATTTTATGTGGTGACGGAAGACAGAAAATTTGTAAATTTCAAACATTAATTTAGTAAATCTACATCAAATAAACACGGGATCAAACTCGAAAATTTTGTTTTAATAGCATATCATACTGAGCGAAGTTTCGCAACGCGCATGTACGGTTGCTCGTGTTACAGTGGCGTGCTGAATTTCGTGGTATCAGTATTATGCGGTTCCGATGTCATTATAATTGGTATTATTCACTTTTTTAAATTCGAAATAAATGTACTCACATTTATTTACACGAACATGTAGGAATTAAAAAAAAGTATATAAATGACGATCGCACACAACACCCGTCTTCATTTGGTCTTTGTATTATTTTGAGATAGTCAATGTTTTCTCAAACTTAAGTCGTTCAAATTTACAACATAAATAGAAAGAAAAGTAATATTTACATACAAAGACACTAGCTTATTCAAGTGTAAACGGTTCTTTTTATTCAGAAACTGAATTTAGCTAGTGAGTTAAACATAACAACGAGGCTGTGTCAGTCAGACGATAGCCCATAACAAGCGGCGTAACCGAGACACAGTCGATTTAGTAGGTGTTTGGATAAACTATCGTCATATCACAAATAGTTTCACTGAAAACAAACAGTACATTATTTATAAAGGTTCGTGCATTCGAATTTGAGAAAAAAAAAATGTTTGTTTGTGATCCTAAAGGCTTAAACGTGAGTTTGGACTGCCGATGTACCGATCTTGTTAATCAGCAAAAGAATATGCTGTTTTAATTATTATTAATCAACAATAAAATACCCCACCCCACCACACTATCTAGACCACACTTGGTTTACTGATAGAGAATCCTTTAGGCATTAAGTCCGCCACTGCACTCTTTGTGCATAAAATTTAATGTATAAGATATGTTGAATTTGCAATTTTTAAATAACACTATATAAATTACTTTTTGTACATACAAACAAGAACAAGCATTTGTTGATCGTTGTTTACAATCCTTCTGAAGACTTGAAAGTGCTTGCTCTACGGAGGGCTTCGCTTTGCTTCCTAGCTGAAGAAACTTTGTAATGCTTCCTGATGCTAAAGTTTTAATTAATTTATCTTAGAAACAGCAATGAAAGTTTGAAAGTAAGAAAGTATTAAAATGTTCATAACGGTATGGAACGGTCAACAGTGGAAGAACTCGAGTGGCTTAATAAGTGTACTTACTGTGCTTTTCTTTACGTCATTTTCTTGTAACATAAAATACTTTTGAATTAATTAAGGTCGATCGCGCGTTATGAGGGAATTATCCAAACAAAACACAGCTAATTCTTTCCTAACTCCCGCCGTGAAAATATTAAAGTACCGTAAAATCTATAGTGCTACGCAATGTTAAATTGTAATTTACATACGTTGTACAAAAATAACAAATTGTATTTTTTCTCCAAATCTATATAAATGTAAACTTATGGAAAAGCCACAAATAAATTATTTATTCGTTACTCGTATAGGATTTCAATAAATTAATCATTCGACAACAACGCAGCAATTCTAAGATAGGTCTCCAATAATTCATGGTGCACTTAAATCGAGCTGTGTGTGTAACAAACTCGCATGTTTTGTCGGGATCCATTCAACATGTTTTTGAGCGTATTATTGGGTTTGAAAAATGATAAAATTCTTGAAAATTGACTGTTGATGAGGCCTTGTTAGTGTCGTTTCGGGTCAGCAATAGCGGGATTGCGATCACCAAATATTCCGGTTATACCCGTGACAGCTGACGCTCTGTGACGTCATCGACAATAAAATAGCTATAATAACTTTATAACCTATTCACTTATCAGTACATCCTATTAGTTGATTTTACTATTTTATTTATTTTTCCATTGACGATCTTTAAGTATTCAACTATTTTTAGGTTCAAAAACACAACGTTATAGATGTGTATAAAACCATACAGCGTATATAGATAAACTCGTGTAGAAGATGTAATACTATATTTTTTTCATGTAAATAAATCCGGTGGAAGTGGTCATGAAATAAACGATAAACTCCTCGAGGCCACGTCTTTTGCGACCTTCGTCGCTGTCAATACTCTCGTTTACATTATCGACTTATTTCGCAATGATAAACATTCCAATATCACAATGAATACTTTTTATTGTTGTCAAGATGAAATTCACATTACTTTTAATCAAGAAAATATGTTATTTTATCAAGATTATGTAGTAGGGAATATTGTTAGCCTTCATGGTTAGGTACTACTACCGTTGAGTCCATTTCATTACGGTTTGAAGAGTGGGAGCCGGTATGCAATGCAATATTAGTTTATATATATATTTTTTTTATTGCTTAGATGGATGGACGAGCTCAAAGCCCACCTTGTGTTAAGTGGTTACTGGAGCCCATAGACATCTACAACGTAAATGTGCTACCCACCTTGAGATATCAGTTTTAAGGTCTCAGTATAGTTACAACGACTGCCCCACCCTTCAAACCGAAACGCATTACTGCTTCACGGCAGAAATAGGCGAGTTGGTGGTACCTACCCGCGCGGACTCACAAGAGGTCCTACCGCCAGTAAGCAATTGATACATCGACGACCTCATGTCTCAAAGTGGATGGTCTGATTCGCGTTGTGTTTAACATGGGTGACGGTAACCACTTAGCACCACGAAGGCCATGAGTACGTTCACGCATCTACGCAATTAATAAAAAATATAATAAAATATTAAACGATATTTCATACGCGCGCATACTACTATCCTGATGGTGAGTAGTTATCGATACTTATTGAAATAAACAATACTAGGGTCATAGCTGAGACGCTGCCTACCTACACGACACGTAGCTCTCGGGAAACACCGTAGAGGAGAGTTCATTTCAGCTTATTTCATGCGCTCTCATCACTCTCTGAATACAGTAAATTAAGTAAATTGCGTATGAATGTAGAGTTGCGTTCCGCCCTGTATTCGAATTTGAATTACACGTCGTGTCGGAGAAACTGTGTTGAGACTAAAATGTGCACAAACCAAGAAACAAATGAATACATTTTATTATGTTTACATGTATATACGAATAAAGTACCAATACTGTTTGAATGTTATTATCTAATATTATAAATACACACACACACACACATACACACGCGCATTGCTTGTGACGTAATAACACCTAAAATTAAAACATGTTTAGTCTAAAGACAGTTTGTTTTCCTACATCATTCACGTTATGCACGCAGAAATTACTAATCTACTCACGTTCTACCGACAAATAAACGAAAATATTCTTAAAAAAATGTCTATCTGATGCTGTTTGTTTGCTTCATCATTTCAATATGTTGAAAATTTTCAACGCGATCAATTCATTGAATCTAAGCACCTACTCGAAATTAATTTTATATTCATATCCGAAGTGACGATATTAACACAATGACGTAAGATTACCGAATACTTTAACAATAAAATGTTATTTTACTATTGTTAAGTAAAGTATTTCTCATGATGTTGTTGGTTTATAATCAAATTTTTCCAATTACAACACAAATAATTCAAATTTGTAGTTCTGCGAAGAACCTTCAAGTATCCCATTAGAAAAGTTTTAATCCATCGAGACTGACAACAGATTCGGTAGCATCGCCTTCCCTTTCCAACCCCGAAATTTACATAGTTTTCTCCGCGACCTACATACCTGTGTGTATCTAACACCCTACACCGGTAACACATAAATACGAATACATTTACAACTGCTTAGTTTAGTGTGGTATCGTTGTACATAGGATCCTCAAGCAGTACTTCAGCAGGCGCCTTCAACTGCCGTACCAGCGGACGCTACGCCCGCCGCCCTGGTACGTATACTATTTGTGTAGCTTTTAGAAAAAAATAATCACTTTAGTCTGTAACCTCCATGTTTCGCTGTTCTAACATTATGTCTGCGTGGACGAATGCCCTGTAGAAGTTATATTACGTGAATATCAATCGGAGTCAGTGTATAAATACGACTTAACTGTCGGACGACAAATAGCTTAAATCGATTTCCTTACTAGACTTCCACATGCCTTTGACAATTATAAACTATAGCTCGGTGCTCGCATTTCAAAGTAACATACCGTCCACGCAAGCCATTACTAATTATCTTAACTTTATGGTGACCCGTAGGTGCTTGTGAATAAAACAAGAAGAGCTCTCGAGCATAAACTTGGCACTTAATTATCATAATTCGATTTTCGTCACTGCGCAACATACTAACTTCGTCTCAATAACATTCAAATTAATAATAAATCATAATATAATAATGTATGCATTTGTACGTGCCATATTTTCCTCGAGTGCTGTATACCCGTAATTGTGATTGGTGAAAATTTTCAGAACTCGTTGGCAATGGACTCGTTGGATAATAACGGCGGTCCGGCTGATATATCAGAAATTGAACGGATCGTTCAGGAGAAAATGGTTCGAGTTAGAATCATAGCATGGTCACGTTGCTCCACGAGAAGCGATAAAAAAAAAAACATCGCTACCTTCCAATAATATTATATCTAATTGCCAAATTAAATTTAAAAATAAATCAACAGAAATAAATAGTTTTATCAATTCTCGTCGGAACTAGGTAGCGATGCATGTTTTTATTCAGAGTTCGCCCTCTACTTAATGTTTATAAAGGCATCCCACAACTTCCGTATCTGAGAACTCACACCGACGTCTTTTAACCCGTAATTAAATAATAATGAAAACAGTCCGAATATTTTATGTATTTACTTCAAAACATTGTTTCGTTGAGGATAACCAATTTAGGGTTTGTACGTTATTCCAACAAAATTCTACTTTGAAATGAAACAAGAAGTTGAAAACAGTTGAACAGTTGCTAATAATATCATAAAACAGTGAAATTGATTTAATATTCGTGAAGAGAAAAACAACTGATTTACGCGGTATCATTAAGATGGAAACAATAACGCGAAGTTTAATTAACTTCGAGAAAATAAAACAGCCCAAGTTTGAATGGTTTGATTTAAAAACATTGCTACATTTCATCCCGTATTTACTCATCATTTATGTATATTATACGAGTATACATGTCTCCGATACCTATGTGTCTACACATGTTATAAAACTTTAGACTTGCTCAGTTTATCGGTCGTTTTGAGCCAGCCTCCGCCAGTCTCCGTAATAGCTAAATTTGGAAGTTAATTTCAGTTATTGAAATAATAAAGAAAATATAAATTACTATGCAATGTTTAAAGCTTCAAACGTGCGTGTCTTGACGGGTGTGACAGTCCGTAGATGAAGCGACCAGGGCGTCGTTTGCGCTTACCAAATCATAGGATAGTTGAATAATGTTGATTTAAAAAACAAATATAAAAGTTAATTTAGAAGACGTGTATTGAAAAAAAATCTCAATCGGCCATCGCTGAAATGTAATTTATCATCATCATTATCCTGCCCTTCTCCCAGTCACCTGGGGTCGGCGCAACATGTTTTCTCCCTCCATACTCCTCTATCATATACCATTTCTTCGCTCACTCCCCTCCTACCCATATCGTCTTTCACACAATCCATCCATTTCTTCTTAGGTCTACCTCTTCCTCTAAATCCTTCTACATTCATAGTTAACACTCTCTTAACAACCTCATTTTCATTTCGTCTCATCACATGTCCATACCATTCCAAACGTGCACTCCTCAGCTTCTCTGTCACAGGTGCCACTTTCAGACTCGCTGAAATGTAATTGTGTTGTGTAAAAATTGACGACGTCTTTGTTTAATAAAAGTGCGTTCTCTGTTTAGCTTGAAATTAAGACATCAATAATTTTACTCATAATCTGTGTTTCTTATTCCTATTTTGTTATTCTTGATCGATTTATTTATTGTAAGCGTTGTCGTTGCTGTATAGAGAGAGACAAAAGAACAGGCGACACGAAGATCCGATTTACGAAAGCAAAAAATTGGGTACTTTCGATTTTTTACTTCAAAATGGAAATATTAAATTTCAATATCAGGTTTTCATTAACAACATTCATAATTTAATATAATAAATGTAGAATGTTACAAATCAAATTCGAGATAAAGATTATATAAATGATCCGTGGTTAATATTTTCGAAAATTGAATACACTGAACTATATTAGGTATATGCATTCAAATATTGAGAATTGATTGCTGATCCCCTAAGTAACCAAAATTAACTTATTAAAAAAATGTCGAAAATATCCGTGAAAACCATCACTTCTCATATTGGTGGCAGCTATTAGCTGAATATGATAATAAAATTGTTATCAGCTGTTTCTGAACAACTTCACAATTAAATTCTATTAACTTTTCTTATTTTGTACACCATATTTGTACATACACGAAATAAATAATACAATTGTCTTTATTTCTTAATTTTGTTTCGTATTTTTTCATCTGAAGGTTAATAATCCCGAGTTTGACATTAACAAATCCGATTTCGATTTTTAAATTCCCAATTTGCTTTCTTTAGTATGAAGTTACAAACCTCCATTTTAAAATGCTATATTTAAAAATTCCAGTCAATGAAATGGGCGTTAAACGTTAAGGGGAGGGCGGAATGTTATTGTAGTGTTGATTTATCACTTACCGTACGCATATTACGTTTTTACTGTGGTTATTTATAAATAAGTCTAAATAGTTTTGGACTGACGGTCGGAATCGTTTTCAGAGTAGTCAAATGCTCTATGATTCTGTAATTTGAGGTTGTTGAATTAATAGATTCGACTCACGCTATGTTTTAAGACGGATTTTTTTATTATTTGTAAATTTAACACTACAGGGTCATTAAATAAGATGCAGTACAAATTCACATTCAAGTACTGGTATAAATTAAAAAATATATCCAAAGAGTTGTCCAGGCTAACGAGTTTTAATACATTTTATACCTGGTTATTTTAGCGTGTATTTTTTATATGTAGTTACAACACTGCTCTTCTCTTTCTGGGTAAATGTATAATTATTGGTGTAACATTGGCTGTTATCGGTTTGATTTACATATTTGTTGCGGTCCGGCGACCTATCTTTTTTCATTATCCGAATACAATTCCGACCGTCTTATAATAGCTTCGGATACTAGGCGTTTTAAATGTGTCCTGTCAAAAATAAACGTATCGATGTGTTTGTTTGTAGACCACGTGCTTAGGAAAATTCATTTATTACGTACGTTGACTCATGTTGCATGTTATTAAAAGCTATTTTCGCTTTTCATATTGCCTTGTTATCTTATCTTATTTGTGCATGGCATGTATTGTGTAATGAACGTTGGTGTTGCAACCGTCTCGAAAACCTTAATCTCGTATGTCCTTATTAATCAACGCGCTGTAACCTAGGAATGGTTCCATAACGTCCTGTCTTTAGCATTGACAGTCAATACACCAGTTTGACAGAGACATAACCCGACGAGACCCGGTATTGGTTACGTCGCGTTTATTACTAAAAGGCATACATAGTATTCGGTTGCTTATTGATAACTAAACTAAAATGTATGGTGTGGCTTTGTTTTTGATTTGATGAAGTTTTGAAACGTTTTACGTAATGATTTGAATCTCCTGATTTTAACTAGTCACTGATTTATGTATTATATTTGTTAATGTGAAAATTAAGTAAAAGTTTGAAATATGAATTTTAAATATGAATACAAAAAAAACAAGAGAACAAAAAAAAATTACACCGCTTAAATCGGTAATCTGAAGTTAATCCAGATTTATTTCACTGTCTGGCTGTACAGTAATCACTAATGGACAAACCGAAGAGTGCCTATAATAAAATCCTCTCTTTGAAACTCTGCTTTGCAATAGAGCACCTGCTCCACTCACTCCTGTTATTACATTACGGGAGGTGTCAAACGACAGATATTGTGACTCGTCTCGACCTCCTTGATACGAGAGACGATTTTAGCGCAGCTTTATCAACGTAGAATTCGTTTAGAAATCGAGTGCACAGCAGATATTAAAAAACTTGCACTCAGTAGCACAAAGTACTTGACCTTTAAACATTTTTTATCAGAGACCGAAAGTAATTTAAGATACAAGGACCATATAAAGCAGTAGAATTGTTATATAATACATAGATTTATAATGTAGTATTTAACGAAACGCATTTCGAAGAAATTTTAATGAAAATAATGTAAAATAAAAACGCATTATTCATTATGAGTGGCTTGTGTTTTGGTCATGTTTGCCTTGCATTCGATAAGAGGAGGGACGAATCGTTTCGGATTTAGATAAATAAATTATCTAAGATTATGCACGTTTGATATAGCAACAGCATGGTGGGGCTGCCAACGTACAGGAGCCCACAGGAGAAGAAGCAGGACAAGAAGGGGAGGCCCTGCCGATTCACACCCCGGAGGAACTGGCCATTCTTAAGAAAAGGGAATATGTGCTCCGAGAACTTATTGACACTGAAGAGATATACGTCTCTGACTTGCGTCTCATCTGCGAAGGCTATATGCGTCACATGCAGGTACTTACAAACACACATCGAATTAACTAGAAATGTTTGTAGGACTAAATTCATACTGTCGAAAACAGTTTCCAATTATAGCACCAATAAATTCGAATTAAGATTGGAATGCCAACTCTAATTCTAATTCATTCCGAAATAGCGTTACAGCAAAGTAAACGGACACATGATTTTTTTTAAATTTATTTACTGACAATAACAAAGTTAGAAAGAGTATAAAGAAGGGGAATAAAATCCTCGTCTCCCGACACCCACAGTTCGTCTGGTGAACAACCAGGACGCGTTGTAATTTACATACATATGTGTACGAGTGGATCATTAAACGAAACATGAAGTTGAATACTATGTTGTAGCAGCGAATACAGTTTTAGATAACATTTTGTACGATGTAATTCCCTGAAGGCCTACAAAATGCGGAGAGAGATAAACTATCTGCGCCGCGCAAACTATAAAATTCGTCAGACGACGACGAAACATGCTGTTGGGATTTACTCGAGAATTTACTTTGTAGCTCTCTCTACTATTTTCTTCTATCGTCTCTGTACATACAACACAGTTTAATTTATTTTGAGGTGATCGTACTCACTAACTTAAACGTGCTTGCGCGTTGGTTCCGCTTTTTTAATAGTATAGATTTATGTGTTCGTTCTATTCGATGATGTCTATTTTTGTTTATCTTATCTTAATCGACAATCTCATAGATTGACCGTTATATCTTTTAGGTATTGTAGCTGGCAAGATATTTAAAAAAAATCAATGGTCGAATATTTTTAGATTGTGCTAAAACCAGGTTGAATATAGGTAGGGTTTTTTTGTTGTAATTAGACATCCATTAAAAAGGCGTATTTGATTTAGGATCCTCACGGCGAACCGACCCTGCCCGATAATCTGCGCGATCGTCGCTACAGAATGATCTTTGGCAACATCGAGGCGATCTACGAATGGCACAGAGAGTAAGTCTTACGTTTCATTATCGGTCAAATGTATTGTTTAAATGTACGCCCAACACCCAGAGCGGAGACCGGAGAACGTCGAGGTCGGCGTCCACGAAGAGATGAAGATAACACCGAGGAGTTTTATTTGCATCATCCATTCGGTAATAACACGCAAGTGACGTCACTAGAATCGTCTTATTTGCCGAGGCTGTAAAATTATGTAAATAAATCCGTTATTTGCTGTGCGATTATTCGTTAGGCTGTGTATAAGTGAATGATAGCAGAGCGAAAATGTATTCGTTTTTTTTTTCTTTTCTTTCTTTATGATAATGTATTTCTGCCTCGTCAAAGCGACGCGTTAATGCGCCTAACACGATTACAACGCGAGAGATTTCTCCCTTCGTATACGTATTCTGTACAGAGAACCATTATACTTAGAGAACAAAAAATTAACTAATCCTTACAAACATTAGCGCATTATTATTCAAATTGTATATTCGTTGAACATAAAATTGAATTATTGAATATAAAATATATAAATATATATGTTAATATTATATTTATTCATGTGTGTATTCGTTTATAGACCTGTATGTATTATATGTAGTTATAATCGAAATTCAGTAACAAAAAAAAATATTTCCGTTTGCGTTCAAGTTATAAGTGTCGCTTCAGTAATTCCATTTGGTCAGTACGCAATAGAAAGCGTACAAAACGTGACGGTCAACTACCGCATTGTTGGCGATTACGGACATACAAATAAACCACTCATAGCCCACTGAGTTTCTCTCCGGACTTTGTCTGTGGGACGCGATTCTGATCCGGTGGTAGATTCTACGAAGCACTGCTCTTGCTAGGATCAGTGTTAGCAAGTTCCCTCAAGTTGAGCCCGTGAACTCACCGCGTGAGGTAGTAAAAAAAAACTGCTCATATATGTGTGTTCTTTTTTTAGTTATCCGAATAAGAAAGTACGTAATAATAGCAAATTGCGAAGACGACAGTTAGATCCGCAAATGAATTTATTTGCAGGTTAAATCAAAGCTAAATTTCAGTATTAATAGCGTTTCGGTTTCAATAACGATATTTTAATAACTTGAAATATAATTTAATATTCCATTATTTTAACTCAGTAAATATTTTTGATTTTCATCATATATAACAAAAACGTACCCCACCTATGGTAGACAATGCCTTGACTAATCTACCAATCTGCATGAATACAAAACATATTTTAGCAGGTAGAGACAAACTCTCACGGAGGTTCATAAATTTGTATAAATACATAATTACATGTACATCAAAAGTGAATGTGGGGGGGGGGGGTTCATGACTGAAATTTATCTACTTATTTATTTTTATTATCAATATTTATGGGATATATATTTATAGTAACAGAAATAAGTACTTATTCGATATATAATTCTATTTATAATACAATTTTTAAATGATACTACAAAACAACATAACACAGCATATCATAAAGACTATAATAATTATTTTAATTTAATTTGGTTCATTTTGTTGATTCGCTATGCGTTCTACTTTTTATTATTTGTCGTTGCTTTTTTTTTTTGTTTGTTTCATCAAAACGTTACAGGCGAGAGAGAGAGAGAGAGAGAGAGCGATAAGATCGATTGCGGCATGTAATATAATATTCCGCGATGATTTATGATGTGAGGTGAGGTGACGTGTATTGCTGACGGGTGTGGATTGTGTGTGCAGCAAGTTCCTGCGCGAGCTGCGTATGTCGCTGACCCACCCGGAACTGCTCGGCACGTTGTTCCGTCGCTTCCTCGAGAAACGTCTCTACGAGTCGTACTGCCGCAACAAGCCGGTCTCCGAATACATCGTTTCCGAACACGAGCACTACTTCCAGGAGTTGCGTCACAAGCTCGGACATAAGCTGCAGGTGGGTGATACGACCCCCCCCAAATCCCCTTCCTCGTTTCCCCTCCCCCCTTAACAGATAACATCTCAGCGTTTCGGTTTCAACGAGATGATCAACGTTTCTAACTGCTTCCGTTCGAACTGCACACGCGACCGCGTCACATTGCTTCTACAGCCATCGTAACGCTTTCAAAAAAAATGTTTGACAACGCAAACGGCTAGAGGTGTGCGCGCACTCGTTTCCCGTTAAACTTTAAAATTACCGTAATAAATCGTTTGACTAATAAAAATTGCAATTTCGGTTTTGTTGTTGTTTCGCGGGGCGGCATAAAAGTGTAGCGATTATCAAAACTTTGTATCGTAAATGGGATGTCAGTTTACGTTTCCGGTCGTAGTTCGTTTTATGAATTGAATGCGTCGCACACACGAGCCGCAAATAAAACGTAGTGACTTTTATTTCCGCACTAACAAACTTGCAGCTTTGAATTGTATCCACGTATTTTTCAATCGTATTTTATATGGCTTAAAATGTTACCGTAAATGTATTTTTCATAAACGATTCGTACAAATCAAATATAGTTATCTTGGTTACGATTTCGTTTTATCACTACGTATTGCTGTTTGTTGTGTCATACATTATAACGTATCTATCTATCGTTAACTTTTTTAGCCCTTTCATTTTTCATATCAATCATTCATTGTTCCGAGTTTTTGACAGTTCGCTTATAAACTCATCGAAAACATGGTATACTTGTATATGATCAAATAAAACATGAATAATAAATTAACATTAAAAAACGTAATTTGGATTTTGTTTAATACAATATAACAAGGAAAAAAAAACTCGCATGTTTCAGTTTGACTAAACGTAAAGTTATTAATACTTAATTCATTAGCACCGCTAAAACCGTGATCGTATAACTAGTTGTTGGAACGAGATAAGTCTTTTTTTAATTATTGCCAATTTGATGTTCATAGTTAATTAGATAAACGCTAGTTATACGAATTACACGTGACATGTTCGTTCCGCACAGATGACACGTTATTGCGATTCTAGGTCCGCCTTAGGGAACGCGCACTCCTGTCTGGTGCTCGCGAAACGTTGGCCCAGGTATCACTCTGAAAAGTCTTTAAATAGACAGAACAATGCTGGTTCACATCCCGCTTTCAGTCCTACTTAAATTAAAAAGAAAAAAAAAACAACCTCTTAGTAGAGATTGCGTCTAAATGATTTTGTATCTTAATGAAACGAAAAAAAAAAAATTACAATTGGCATCCAAAATAATTCTCGTCCGGTACCAGCTCTGCTCTGAGCAGCATTCACGTGGAGTGACATTGCGCAAATGCTTTAATGAATATATCGGCGCTAGCATGTTTGATAAATGAATCCACTCGATGATACCTTATTGGTTGCGTATTGGATCTTGAATGTAACTACTGCAATCAGTAAGAGATCATTTAGTGCGCCATTTGTCCGTTGTAGGTTACTTTAAAATAAACACACACACACACACTCACGCACACACATGAAAATCATTTTTTATGTTTTGTTTTACGTTTCGTTGGATTTTATGTTTTGTTTTCTCTGACCTGACTCACATCACCACCTTCGAACACGTCAATGTATTGATTGTAACGCTTACTGTCGGCATGCCTGCGAAACTAGACGACCGTTACGCTCTTGTCATGTTTGACATCGATCGATCGTTTCTTTACAGTTGGGCGATTTATTGATCAAACCGATCCAGCGCATCCAGAAATATCATTTGCTGGTCAAGAAGATTCTGTCGTACTCCGAGCAAGCGAACTGTCCCCCGCACGTGCTGGCCGGACTGCGTGAGGCTGTCCACTGCACCGATATCATACCGAAGAACGCCAACCTCATGATGAACTTCGGACGCTTGCAGGGCTTCACGGTAAATATGTGAATGCATTATTAAAACGTATCCAAAGCAAAAGCGAATTGTTTTTATCATAAAAAAATTATGCGAATTTTTAGTGTCGCTGCTGTGATGTGCTGCGAATTTCGGAATGGGCAACGCACAATTTATCTTTTGAGACTTTTCACAAAACATGTCCGAGCTCGGTTTATCCAAATTCAAACTTTTAATGTAAATTAAATTTAGAAACGGTCACACTTGGACGTCTTGAAATGTGTACGGTTTGTTCGCAGGGCAACATAACCGCCCAGGGGAAACTGTTGCTTCACGAGACAATGATGGTGTCCGACAACCCGTCCGGTACCGACAAGGGCAAGGAACTGAACGTGTTCCTGTTTGAGCAGTGTGTCATCTTCAGCGAGGCGGTCGGAAAGAGATCCCAGTTCACCAGCCCTACTTACAACTACAAGGGACACGTTCAGGTTAGCTGCCTTTTTTTTTTTTTACTTAGGCGGGTGGACGAGCTCACAGCCCACTTGGTCTTAAGTGGTATCTGGAGCCCATAGACATCTGCGACGTAAATGCGCCACCCACCTTGAGATATAAGCTCTAAGGTCTCAAGTTTAGTTACACCGGCTGCCCCGCCCTTCGAACCGAAACGCATTACTGCTTCACGGCAGCAATAGGCAGGGTGGTACCTACCCGTACGGACTCAAAAGAGGTCCTACCACCAGTTAATGTGGTGTTTAGCCTGTTTCGCCTGTTTCAAAACTGTTCGTTAAATATGACGCGAAATGCGTCTTATTTACATTGACTTTAAGTGCATTTTACAAGATACGGTCTTAGCGGTGCGGAACTGTCTCCCCACCACTAAAGTCACCTAAGTTATTAACGCAGCCTACAAAGACACCGTCACGTGATTGTTGTCACTTAGTTTAACTTTGGTCAAAGCTTCATTCAGTATGTTTATTGTTTTTTTTATTGCGTTCTTATATTTGCTCAGCCCACAAAGTACCTTGTATGAAACTTACGGCTACCCACAGACGTGAATGGCAGCTCCCGCTTTGAAACACGAGGTCGATGTTCGAGTTGTATTGTAAAACAGTTATACAAACTCTTCGATACGCAACGCATGACTGCTTCGTGCCAACCGCGCGTAATAACATTATCCCCTACCACCACCGTGAAATTATCAGAGAACGCCGCTGCTTATTCGACGGGGAATCACCTAGTCGCATTTCTCTCTCTCTCTCTCTCTCTCTCTTTCTTTCTCTCTCATAAAAAAAGCAAATGATACAGTTCAACAAATACAAAATTAAAAGGATGTTATTTTTTGAACGATAATCTTCTTCTTCTTCATCGTTCTCTCACTGCTGAGGATCGTGACCACATGTGACTTCTTTTACAGTGTTCGATCATGAGTGACATGGACCTCATGGTACAGAGTACCACCAAGTGCTTCCTTTACCAGATCTGACCATCTAGCTGGTGTTTTGCCCACGGCGCGCTTGGCCTCTATTCGACCCGAAATTATAAGCTTCTCTAATTCATGTCTGGGAGACCGCATAATACCGAAACGATAATCAAATAGACCTAATTTCATATCAGACAGAGAGCGTACTTTATTAATTAATGAAGTATATTATGTTCACTTGTGCCATACAAATTCTATACAATATTTGATTTGTGTGAAAATGACCCCAAAAATGTTATAAGCAAAACTTACATTATATCTTCAACACTTGCAATATATAATTGCTCAATAATATTATATATGCTGCACTAAGCCTTTTGTTTTCAATAAACATATGACGTTAGTCAGCCATCCAATTGTATTGTAATATCTTGTAAACTAACGTGTCGTACATTCGATGACGATATGATGGTGACCATTAAATTGGGTTGATGATGATAGCTCGATAGAAGATCTCTCGTATGTCCACAGTAAGTCCATCCAGTGTGGGCATACGCTCTTCACGGGCCTTCTTTATGACTAACAATATATTCAGGGACAGGTCTTGTCTCGCAGTCCCGGGGCACATCGAGTAGTACAGAATAACGATAATTAAAGCAACGGTGCTATTGCTTGCAGCACTCTCGTGATATGAATTACAATAAGTAAACTTTTATTAATTTTTTTTTTACTTTATTTTAAAATTATTTAGGTGAAATTCCGGTCACCGTCCTCGTCGAACCCGTCGCTTGCGACGAACGGCTCGACGAGCGAATTAACCCATAGAGACAGCCCACTGAGTTTCTCGCCGGATCTTGTCAGTGGGTCGCGTTTCCGATCCGGTGGTAGATTCTGCGAAGCGCTGCTCTTGCTAGGGTCAGTGTTAGCATCACTCCGGTTTGAGCCCCGTGAGCTCACCTACTAGTTAAGTTAACGCTGAAATAGCCTCTCAAGACTATCAGCTTAGGTAGGAAAAAAATATGAGTGAATTTTTAATAAAAAACGCAGTGATACAACGTGTGGCCCGAATCGATTTTCAGGTGAACAAAATGGAACTGGAGGAGGCCGAAGCTCTGGGCGGTTTCATTATACACTCGGTGTCTCTGAAGAAGCCGCGTCATTCGTTCTTGTGCCGCGCTCCGGACGGCAAGCGCCAGGAGTGGGTCTCGACTCTGTCCAACATCCTGCAGTCGCAGCGCATCTTCGGCGAGGCCCTCGAGAACCCGGGCGCCTACCTGCGCGAACAGCAGCACCGCGACAATAACCGCGAACACAATACTGTGTAAGTACCATCAAGTACCACCAAGTACCACGGAGGAGGAGGAGGCGGACCTCTAGTCGAACAGACAAACACGTTTCAAGTTTAATTCAACATATGTTTAGCTTAAAAACGATCAACCAGAAGCACCTGCTGCCTGTTAAAGAGTACAATAACAACAAATCCTATATATTATAATATTATATTTGTTAAATATGTTGTTAATGATGATGTTGTTACGTTTGTTGAACGTTCGTGCCGATGACGTTTGAATTATAATTGTATGTATGTGTGAGAATTAATCGGTTCGTTGTGCCGATCTAAATAAGAACGCGCTGCTATACGGCACCCGGCCAAGCGAGACCGGCATCGGCTCAGTGACGTCAGACATTGTTGTAATGTCACGCGTGCTCGCTTCGACGTCACGAAGTATGTGTGACGTCACGATCTAAAACAAACATTATATTGTTATCGGTAACGAATAAATATTTTATATGTAAATTATATCTAACTTCGATGAATTAAACTTGAACCTGTGCTTGCCGAACGTTTTGTTTCACATTGAACTAACTAACACGCGGTGATGGGTGCAGTACTACTACTAACATTGTAAAAAGAATTCATAATAAGGAGTTTAGAATTATTATTTTTCTTAAGTCCGCTTCTATTTTAATCTTTGGTGTAGACGACGTGTTGCTTCATCACAAAATTAATAAATAAAACTAATCTAGTCATTAATAAATGTCCATGATAGGTTACGCATAACATTGGAATTGATATTTAGATAAATTTATTTCGGAGTTTTTTAATGTTGAAATTTAATGATTAGGATGATGTGTATTGAAATATTATCGAAAAGCCGTCGTCAATGATTTAACGTGAGAGAATTTGTACGTACCCAATAGATGGAATTTTTCCAGCGAATAGAATGCCGAGATTACACTGCCGATGTCATAATCGCTTCCACGAGATATATATACTACGGAATTTGGCAAACTGTGAACAAAAATAAGTAGCTTTATGTACGCCGTCTGAGATTATATATTGAGACGCGATCATTTATCGGCTGTTCTGATATCTCTCGTTGTCTCAGTGAATCTTGTGGGAGCTTACTCAGTATCGTTAGGTATTATCGAGAGAGAAGACATTTGAGATTAATACCGATCGCATATTTCTCTGAAACTCAATACGTTCACGGATTAACTTACTATGAAAGAGAAACATCGCGTAATAAAAATCAAACAAGCACAATTAAAAAAAGAAGTGGTATTATTGGTGATCTTGTGAGCCAGCCCAAGTAGTTATCACCGCCATGCCGGTTACGGTGGCGATGCAGTAATGCGTTTCCATTCGAAGGAACACCCGTCAAACTATACAGAGACTGAGACCTCATGTCTCAAGGTGGGTAGCGGCGGCAACCACTTAAAACCATGTGAGCCATGAGCTCGATCACCCGTCTATACCCGAAACTGATGACGTAACAGAGTCAGAGTTTCTGTACGATCCGCGTATGAGACGTAATTAATTACCGACTCTCAATTACCAGTATGCATATTCACTTATATTAAACTCATATTTAATCGAAACAGTTTTAGAAATATAATGTAGTTTTTTCAGCACTTTTATTAATCCATTTTTTGAGCCAATACTCGAGTATGTAATGATCATGTTTTCATCACACCACGCGGGATAGTTATTGATTTACTATTAATATATAGATATGGATTAGCACGAGTTTCGCGAAACTGCTTCACTATCCAAAAAAAAAACGTTCAACGTGTAAAGACGAATATAAGCGAAAACTTGTGACTCTTGTTAGATATTCAGAATGGAACATCTACTATTTCTCACTTACGCGGTGTGAATATCATCAAGATCATCATCAGTGAGAATATTTTGACGCGTTCGATTAGATGTTAATTAGGAATCGAAGAAGACTGGATATGATGGAATGAAAAGTTCATAAAGATACTAATAAGACGAGAAAAAGAAATGGATTAGTGTGTATTGCATGTTAGGATAAGGCTATATATTCATGTTAGGTTAAAATACACGCCAGGTAACGTTATATAAAACGAAGTTAATATTTACTATTTGCTGATACGATACATTACTAGATACAGTAGAAGGAGGCTTGATGCAATCGAAGTTTCATGGAATAATAAATGATTGTACCTACATGTTACCTGGCGCATATTGAACTAATGCTGTATTCGATTTTAGGTTTAGGCGTCCATGTAACAAATCGAATCTTCATTAAAATCTCAATCTCTGAATGTCTGTCTTTCTAACTAATTATACTTATAATCATCTATTGTAGTATGTAGTTACTCTCAATTATCTATACAGATGTTCGTACATATCTGATGAATAGGATTTATCTATATGATTTAAAATCAATTTGGAATCGAATGTATCTTGGTAAACATTATTTATTCCGATCAGTGTCAATGTCAATAGCAAACTCGATTTTCGTATTTGAATTCCATTTATTTTAGGTACAGGGGCCAACATTGATTTTCTTATTTTTATTTTTATATATATATTTTTTTTACAACATGAACTTGGATTATTCAACTTTCAAAGGGATAGTAATAAGTACATTTAATCAAAATTATAATATCAAAAACTAGTAATAAAATTATGAAACGCTTAATGAAATCGGCTTTTGATGTTTATAGTTATTAAGAAATGAACGTGCTGAAATGTCCACCATCGAAAGCTCGAAGCAGCTTATAAAATTATATAAAGTTCAGTTCGCGTGTTGAAAGTTGTATATGACGAGCACCGCTATGCATCGCTTCACGTTTGTGATGATAAATAACTCAGTGTTTGTACTACAGCTGCCGGTGACTAGATGGAGCATTGCCTTAACGCTGTGTCATTTGTTTTGACAAACGAATTCAGTTTGTACCGTCTAGTGTTTTAGGTTTAAAGTTGAAAAAAGATATATCGCTTTTAGATGGAATTGTTCACGCTTCCTTGTGGCCCTTTGTTCAGCAAATCATATTGTATTATCGTTTAATATCACGGGAAAGGATCGCCCCCGACCTCGTATTTTGTGTAACAAGCGTAACATTATATAATTAAGAACATAATTATCTATCACTAGTGTACTTAGCCTTCACGGACCCATATCGATCTGTACTTATATAAAATTGTGTTAGTTACAGTTGTACATCAAAATTTAGTAACAAAAACATCATTAATCAAAATTAAATGTCAAAAATTATCAAAAAAACAACATTTTTTGTGTATATAAAACGTACCGACACTAATATACTAACATCACTGTAATACTGCCTAATATGAATGAATAATCAATAAATATTAAATAAAGAAAAATGCTTGTGGTTTTCTGCTTTTAGCCCTGCATGCTTGGTTTAGTTGGGTATCGTTTTGGTTATTTTATTTACGGGGCCCAGCTTTTCGGCTAACGCTACTAACAAATATCACACACACACGCCTCGAAGCTCCGGTCCTAGCGACATATCCTATGTAACTATCGTAATTACTACCAGTTAATTAATGTATTTCATAGATTTGTAACTAATTTCAGACATTTCAAATTAAAAACATTCGTTTTAATTTTCTAAATTATAATTACAAGGGGTCTCAAAAGAATGTATGTTTATTAGTGAGATAAAAAAATAAGGCGTTTGTTACAAAAAAAAGTTTTTAAAACATGAAAAACGGTCTCTGCATATATAACCTGGAAAGCTTTGCAGTGGGGCCAGAAAGTAGTCTCATATTTCACACATATTGCTCGGAATTCACAAATGCAAATCCCTTTTCATCCTCTTCGAAAAAGCAAGGCCCGATAACTACGCGTTAATACAGCGGCCCATACAATCACTCTAGGCCAGTTAGGATATTTCTGATCCTTGTGTGTGGGATTCGTGAAATCCAGTTGCGGCACGATTAAATAAAAATGAGTTTTATCTGAAAGTAACATGCTGTTTGATGTGAATATTATTCAAAGACGTCAGTAGTCTAAATTAATCTAAAGACTAGACTGGAATCTTGATATTTTAATTCATATACCAATAGAATTTTGTAGGGGTGCATAATATGGTGCAGTGAAGATCTGTGTATAGTCAAAGCGGTTAAAATATTCGTCTCGGCCGGATAGTAATCAATTGTAATTGTCCGCCTAATCATCACACACAACGCTCAGTCCGAGAATCGCCTATAGTGACTGAATTTCCATGTAAAAACCACGTTATTGTACATAACATCCACGTCCCATTGAATTCATTAAATGTTCCCCCAGTAAACTAAACGACCATACTTTCGAGACACCTTGTGCTTTGATCACGGTAAGTGCGCGGAGTGTTGTCGCAGACCAGACACACGAATACTGTCCCAAGAACACCGTAGATAGCGTATCACCGACGCTGTACGAATCACATTAGACACAGTTAAGCCGTAGTTTTTTAAACCTGTAACAAGTTCTGATTAATAGCTACTTATACACATTAATGACTGAAAAATCGACTTCAAATCTGTACGTAGAGAAAGTGACACTTGACTTTAATATACATTTAGTTATGAAACTTCATGAGGTATTGTTAGGCCAGAAATTGTTTGGTTTTTATCTCAGCAGTACGACTAGAACGAAACACGAAAATAAGGCTGTGTATACATTACAAACACGTAATTTACTTATGGGAAAAATACAATTATAAAGTTACATTTCTGACCGAATATACTGTAGTATCTAATGGCTGAAGACAAGATGAGAAATAGGTAACATTTTTTTTAAATACAAGTAGTAATTATGCATTGGCCATATTAGAGTCACACAATTTTTTTTTTCAAATTTACTTGTTGATCTCCGTGTGTTATGTCGTATGCATAAATTTAAATCAAAGCAGTTTTACAGTCAATTAAATTAAATTAAATTCAAATTTAAGAACACGTAAGAATTGAAGTCGATAACACAGCTGGAGCGCCCATTTTATTTTTGTTTTTTTTGTTTTTTTTTTGTTTAACATTCCTGTTCCCGTCCGAATAGTGGGGAGGGTTGGTGCGGGCTGCATTACGTACCGTTATCGTTAGACGGACGCCCTGAATTGCGACAGAGGACGCAGCGACCCCACACTAAAGCCAACACTATCAACTTGCCAACGACAACCACCACACGTTCGGAGGACCGCAAGAAGGCCGCCGCTAGCGTCGCCAGCTCGGCTTTCAGTCCGACGTCGCCGCCGCACGCGAACGTACGTATCTGATTCAAATATAGAACGAGACATAATATTCAATTACGTCCTAAATTAATATCATCTTGGCATGGGTTGGCTTACGGTAAATTTGGAACTATTATTTGAGACTTGATGTTCTTGAAAGAAAATAAATGGTCTTCGATACTTTCCCTAGGTTGCAAATGCATTGTAGAAAAAACTAATATACGTCACAGATCAACATAATAATATAAAATGAGTTAAATGCACTTGTTATTTCGATGTTCGAAATTATGTCTCGTTATTAACATTAAAATTAGAGAAGATTTGGTATGGAAAGTAAACATGAGCGACGAGTGATTCTGAAACTTAAGAATTTTTCCGTTTCTTAAATATGACGCAAAAATAATGTGAACCTTTTATTAATATGAACTAGTTCAACATATAACCGTTAAATTAAATTAGACTTTATAGTTTTATTACGTCTTTTAAAAGCCTTTTTCTGTACGTTCGACTTCGACTGACTCAGTGGCCTCGACCTTGGCCGAGAATCGTGATTTCGATTCTCACGTCGGGCGAACTTTCTTGTGACTAACTTTGTCTCAGGTTGTGCCCGTGAGCTCACCTACCCGTTCGGGTGTAACTGCAATAGCTTCTTAGGCCATCAGCGAGTAGACAGGGACAAAAAAAATTTGACTAACAAATTTGCTGTGGCTGGGTTTTTGGAACGAAGTTCCTTATCGCGCGTTGTGAAAGGGGGCTAGACGGAAAAAAATCTTACGAAAAGTTGTCACGACACTTTTGAGATCCGTCATTCTGACCAATCAACGTGTAGGCGCTTATCGCGTGACATTGCTCGTATCCGATTGGTCCGCGTAATGAGTACAGTTTCTCGAGATAGCGTTTCAACAATAGTAATTTAGTTCATAGTATTGTTTTTTTCTTCTTCATAATGCCGTAATTTATTATTATAACTTTAAAAAAAATTACAATTCCTTCACTAATTAATCGAAAGGAACTTCGTTCCATCCGGGTGTCCCTTGACACCTCTGAAGTTTTTTAAATATCTATATGTGTTTCTGTAAACGTATATATAAGTATGTATAACAGTCCCCGGTTCCAGTACCGTAGTTCCCTTAGTTTAGGGTAATGTGACCGTATAGGTGACTCCGATAATTTATTTATTTACTTTAGTCCTTATAGTACTTGTTATTTTTCTAAAACAACTAGATACTTATTAAATTAAAAATACTTAGTTTAATATAATTGCTTTACATACCAAATCTGATCTAAAGGCATGTCCAAGCTTATTAGAAACAGTTCATAATTGGAAGAAGCTATTTAATCCTTTGTTTCATCATTTAAAGTGATAATTCGTTTATTTAAAGTAATTTTAGCGCTAGAGTTTCGAACTATGTACTTCATTTTTGCCATAAATATTGTTATAGGGAAAACTTTTTTTTCTATTCAACGAAACATTAATGCAGTGTGCGTTGGGTTCATACATTAACATAGTACTAGAATTTTTTAAAGACAAATTGAAATTTGCCTTTGAAAATTCTTTAAACGCAGCAGCCAGCTGTCGCTGAAAATCTTATTGACATTGCTGGATAAGTTTTTTATATTATTTCACATAAAAATATTTAAAAAGTGTTCCGATACTGCTTAACATAACAACTGTTGCTCGGAATTAATAATTTTCATTTTCAATAAAAAGTTGTGATCACTGTTTCCGTAACACTTTGGGAAGCAGTTTCAATTTTTACATCCTATTTATTTTTAAATTATCGATAGTGCATCTTATATATGTTGCAATTCCTACGTTATTTTCCCCTAAATAAATATTTTGCTTTCGGAGATTTCTTTGTATTTTTTTCTTGACTGTTTCATCGATTTTCATATATTTTTAGTTACATATAAACGTTTTAATTCACCTATCAATAGGCCGGTATATAAATGCGTAGAATTTTAAAACAGCAGTTTTGCTTCATACTTTGTATAATACGATCGTCTCTTTATTGAACGAAAATGAGAAACAATGTATATTGAAATTATCTGAATTGAGAGAAACAGTTTTCAAATATATTTTTTTCTGTAATAGTTTTTTTTTTTTTTATGATTGAAGGATTACTGGTGGCCCGGAGGCCTTTCCAGTTTCACCAGGACAGGTGGGCTCTGTAATAGTATTTATGGCCAGACTGTGTATGAGATATATTCATTAAAAATAGCTTCAATGATATTCTAGTCGAAAAACAATACTGTGTTCGTTCTGATTAACTTAATTTTATATTTAATGGATTTTTTAATGTGGCGTAATCAAATTAAATGATGAACCTCTGCTTTCACTAACATTAGAAAATAAACAAAGAGTAATCAATCCTTCGATCAAAAGTAGATTGGCTGAATTTTTTCTACTAAAATGCTAATTTTACGATTTTACTTGTTGTACCTATTAAGTAAATTTTCTCTGAACAAGCTTTATTTGCTGTGTAGTCTGTGAAAAATATTTCAATGCTTTTTATATTTTCTTTTGCATGTTATTGTTTTTAAGCTTTTCTATATTTCTTTTGTTGTAGGTGATACCTTAAAATGGAATGCATTTCTAACATAGACTGTGATAGCGGGCTGTTTAAAATCACGCGCAAGACTTCAATTGTGTTTAGTGATCTGGAATAACCGCCTTAAATAAAATATGCATAAGTTTATTTATTGATAGTACCTAAATAAAGTTAGATGATAATGACTGTTAAGTGAACCGGCACGCCAGAACGGAATGGGGGTGAGCATGCATGCACCGCTTGTGAACTGCACTGTCGAGCTTGTTATGGCGTAGTTGATTTCATCGCCCTCTGATGATGCAGGGCCTATCGAAACGGCCCTGGGGCCTGAAGCTGCGACGCGGCGGTAGCGCCGCCAGCGGCAGCAACGAGTCCAGTACTGAAGGGCACGTCGTCGAGCTGCGTGCTCCCGAGCTCGCTGAGCCCGCCTCCGACGTCACTGTGGCACCAGGAGCCTCAGCGTCGCTCGCGTGCCGCGCCCGAGCCACGAGAGCAACCGCCTCCTGGCGCAAGACCGCCCCTGAAACGCGAGCTCTACGACACGGCGGTCGCTTCGCCATTACTTTTACTCCAGATGGACTCGCAACCCTCACGATACACGCTTGTCGCGCTTCTGATGCGGGAGTTTACTGTTGCCTGGTCAGTAACGAGCTCGGCGGCGTCCAGACATCTGCTCGATTAACTGTCGGGTCTGGTGGTACACCTGGGGTACCGGCAGTTCGCGCTCATCCTGGCGGGGGCCTCGTCGTTCATTGGGATGAGCCATCGCCCACTCATCTCGAATATTGTCGCGTCGGTGAAGGCGAGTGGCGTCGAGCTACAGAGACTCCGGCCACTGCGAACACTTTGGCTTTAGAAGAATTACCAGCTGGACAATACAGTTTCCGGTTGTTGTGCGCCCGGAGCGGTGCACCGGGTCCTGCCTCGGGTCCCGCGGCCTGCGGCGGTGGAGGCGCCTGGCAGCGAGAACAATTTGCCAGACGGTATAGCGTGGAAGAAGAAATTGGACGCGGACGGACCGCACGAGTCTTGGCTGCTCGGGACACCGGTACAGGACAACGGGTCGCATTGAAACAGGTTTGTTATTTTACACTGCACACATTAAGATAAAAATATACAATTTTTTTTTTATTTTGATTAAATCTAAAACTGTCACTTTTATGTAATTGAGTGTTGAATTAGTATTGGAATTGAAACATATAAATCACTACATAGTATAAAACAAAGTCGCTTTCTCTGCCCCTATATCTCTATGTATGTTTAAATCTTTAAAACTACGCAACGGATTTTGATGCAGTTTTTTTTTAATAGATAGTCATTGAAGAGGAAGTTATATATGTATAATAACATCCATTAAATAGTGGACAAATCAATAATAAATTACAGTTTTCGGAGTGAAGCGAGGGCGGGTCGCTAGTAGTAGAATATATAATATTGTTAGATACTGACTGTAGACTGTAATATGTATTTTATATAATAACGTAGGTATTGGCCGGACGCGGTGCTGACGCGACTCGCGAGTACAAGATATTGTCTCGGACCGCTCACGGGGCGGTGGTGCGGGCGCTGGCGCTGTTCGCGGAAGTGCCGCGTGCCGGCGCGCACACGCTGGTGCTGGAGCTGGTGGGGGGCGGGCCGCTGCTAGACTGGGCGGCCGCCAACCCGGCCCTGTACACGCAGCAAACGGTCGCGCACCATACGCGGCAGCTACTCTCGGCCCTCGACTGGTTTCATACCATCAACGTCGCACATCTCGATGTCAGGGTACGTACAACTTATTCAGTCTCAAAACTTGAAGTCGTCGTGGCCTAAAGGATAAGACGTCCGGTGCATTCGTATCGAGCGATGCACCGGTGTTCGAATCCCGCAGGCGCGGGTACCAATTTTTCTAATGAAATACGTACTTAACAAGTGTTCACGATTGACTTCCACGGTGAAGGAGTAACATCGTGTAATAAAAATCAAACCCGCAATATTATAATTTGCGTAATTACTGGTGGTAGGACCTCTTATGAGTCCGCGCGGGTAGCTACCACCGCCCCGCCTATTTCTGCCGTGAAGCAGTAATGCGTTTCGGTCTGAAGGGTAGAGAGCAGCCGCTGTAAATAGTTACAACTTGAGATTGAGATATAAGTTAGACTAGGTCTCAGTATAGACTGAGACCTTAGAACTTATTTCTCAAGTTAGGTGGGTGGCATTTACGTTGTAGATGTCTATGGTCTCCAGTAACCACTTAACACGAGGTGGGCTGTGAAGTCGGCAAACCAAAAAAAAAAAAAACAGTCTCAAAACCACACAAAAAATTGTTAGCTGTCTCAATATTTAAACTATTGATTGTTTTAGCCGGAAAATATCCTAGTGGAGTTGGGCGGAGTTCAGCCGCAACTTAAGTTAGTCGACTTGGGATCTGCTGTTGAAACCATCGATGGCGGAGCAGGGAACTCTGGCAGGGAGGTGCTGCCTCCCGCTCCTGCTCAGTTGGAGTTCGCGCCTCCCGAGTGTGTCCTCGGCAGACCCCCGGCCCCCGCATGGGACGCCTGGGCAGCGGGCGTCTTCTTATACGTGTTCCTCACGGGAGTTAGTATCTACGCATTATTTTTGTCATTTTTAATTAAAATCATTAACATTCGAAATTTTAATTTACATTGTTACAAATACAATTTGTATTGTCTTAATTAAGCTTTAATCAAATGTGTTCTCTTTAGTGTACATGAAATCTATAAAATTTACTAGATGATGATGATAAATTGTGTTTTTTTGAAATTATATTTAAATTCTTCTCAGTCGTGTCACTCTTGACAGAGTGGTCGTGATCGTCATGTAGTGTTGGAAGGGGCAGACTTGATGCGTCTCACGATGTCGCGCCATCTCTCCCTGCTCGAGGCCATTCTACTGCACTCATTTAGGAGACCTCCCACTGCAGCTTTAATTTGGTCGGTCCACCGCATTGGTGGCCTCCACCTTATATTTAAATACTAATTACTTATTGATAAAATGATAAAATATTCCAAGATCGTTTAGGCATTTTTAAGTGAACACGTGAGTTAAAAGGACACAAATAATATAAATAAACAATTAATTTTCTTGGTCTAACCTTAAACCAAACACTCATTGGCTTCGGGTAGCTTAACAACGCCGTCTGCTGATAGTGTTATTGTGTCTTTAAAGCAGTTAGTTGCTCTCAATTAAGAAAAATTGTATTATTATTTACCAGTAGATGTCGGGAAGAGTCATAAAGTTGATTATCGAAAAAGTTGATTATTGAGAACACGAATAAAAGAACATTTTCTGAAAATAAATCATAGCTAGACCAATTTATCGCCCCCGACATCCCCTGTATACTAAATTTTATCAAAATCGTTAGAGCCGTTTCCGAGATTCAAATTATATATATACAAGAATTGCTCGTTTAAAGGTATAAGATAAGATAAAAACGTGTATTTTATTTTGAATTTTAGCTATCGCCGTTCTTAGACGAGTCAATAGAAGAGACGACAGCAAACATCATCAAGTGTGATTACTGCTTTCCTCCCGAACACTGGTCCGGCATCGAGGAGAGGGCCCAGCAGATCATACGCGGCCTCCTGGACCCGGCGCCTGCCAACCGACTCTCCCCGCACGATGCACTCAAGCACTCCTGGTTTGACGAGGTAACGACTTCACTCTATTGTTATTAAAAATTCATCAAATTCTCATACAAAATCACTAGTGAAATATATTACAGTCGACGTCGCCCTAAACAGGTCATTGCGGATTCTCCCGATCCATTAACGGTGCTCTTAGGTACCACAAGCACCGGTCACCGTCCTCGTCGAACCCATCGCTTGCGACGAAGGGCTCGACGAGCGAATTAACCCATAGACACAGCCCACTGAGTTTCTCGCCGAATCTTCTCAGTGGGTCGCGTTTTCGATCCGGTGGTAGATTCTGCGAAGCACTGCTCTTGTTAGGGTCAGTGTTAGCATCACTCCGGTTTGAGCCCTGTCAGCTCACCTACTAGCTAAGGTTACGCTGGAAGAGCCTCTTAAGGCTATCAGCTTAGGTAGGATAAAAAATGACAACAGTAGGGTCGAATGATATGATCTGTATCTAAGCGTTTACTGTTGTTTCGTTCAAGGCTCCGTCGACGCTGTTGTCGGCGACCCAACTGAAGACCTTCTTGGATCGGCGGCGACCTTCGGGACACGGCAACGCCCTACACTCGCTCCGGTCACCGAACGACACCTGAGGAGACGCGAGCGAGGAACTCCGTCTACAGCCGCCGTCGGAGCGAGGGCTCGCGACACAGGTGACGACTATGACTGATCATCCAACCATCCAACATTTAACTATAACACAAAAGAACACACATACTTGATTACAGCGAAATTATTGTTATTCAGTTCACACGCTCGTCCGTGAATTAGGAGTCGACGCTCAGCCATAGATGTGGATTCGGAATTCGCTTTCATGAAAGTAGTCGCGACGTTGATGAATAAATTGGGCAGTTTTTTTCTTTCTCTAAGCCTAAGGGGCTATTCCAGCTTCGCGCGCATCGGTAGGTGAGCTTACGGGCTAGCTCTAGGAAGAGCAGTGCTTCGCAGAATCTACCACCGAAAATTGGGCAGTGATAGGTTTGGTTGCGGCGGCGGCCTGTTTTAAGTTTTCAAGTTAATGCGACGTCACGATCGTTAGCCTTTTAGACTAATCTTTTTTACTATAATCATTCTATAGTCAATGTGCCCACCTTTTGAGTTCGGTTATTTAGTAATGTGAAATTGTTTAGCGGCGTGTCTTTTTAATAAACCAACATGGCGATTTTATTTTATTTCACTATGAACATGCCAAATCGTGTCTATTCGTGTGTAACTGTGTAAGACGCTCTTTCACAGATTAATCATAAATTCCTAGGCCATTCCAGAAGTGTAGTTAAATTAGCAGGGTCGTGCTTCTTGCTGTTTCTGGATTCCAAACTTTTATTCTCTATATCATTTTAAAGATTTTTTTATTAATTTCTTTTATGTATTAATAATAAGTTTTAATTTAATCTATACCTTTATTCTTTGCGTTCTAACAATATATTTAAAATGTATATTTTATTTCATTTAATGTTATGACATTTTCTATATAAAATGTTTTTAAGTAATCTTTGTAAGAATCCAGCGATGGCGATAACACAACCTAATTTTATAAACAATTAAATATTTGGCATATGTACCTAAATTGTGTATTTCTTAAAATGGCCGTTTGTAAGGAAAAGTGTCTGTGATTTATGCTAAAATAAAAATAATTCATGCTTATTCCTAATTTAATGTACGTACTTTGTTAAAAAAATAACTATTAATTTGTATATAGATATAAGTTTTAGCACGTAAATGTTCGTCTTAATTTGTGACCAAAATTTCTAAATTCGGAAGTAAGTGCAACGTGAAAATTTTAACTTGACTGTAACAACGTTCGTGTCTCTGTTCGGATAGGCGAGGGGTATTATGTGAAATGTTTTGTTTTGATCTATTTTAATTTTTATAAGCGATCGCAGTCAATATAGTTTAAGATATATGTTCCAGCTTGCTTGATTAGATGTAAGTGATGTAACGATACAACTCTATTATTATAATTTGTATTCACTGTACTGATTGATATTATCGCACAAAGTATTACGTGATCGAATACTTTTTAACTTGAATTTTTATTTTCTAATTAAGAAACGTCCGAACAAGGCGATGCGAATTATTTCGTAGTGTTTTAAAATAATCTAGATCTTACGATAAGGATCGTCAAACTTATTTTAAACATCACATTTCGTTAGTCGCTACAATTCGTGATTCTTGCATTCATTATTTTAAAGAATGCTTTTTATATTGATGTAATATTATACCTTCAATGTACTGTAATGTTTATTGGATTAATCACTATATATGCACATATAACTTCGCCGCGTTTCTTAAGTATCTTAACTTGTAATTGTTTATAATTAAAAATGATTTAATTGTCATACGATTCAAATTAATCAAGAGGTGAATATTTTATCAGTTGATTTATTAAAATAACTTCCAATAAGTTTGTTCTGGAATTACAATCGCACAAATATAAAATGTTAAACTGAAATAATTAAATAGGGTTATCTTATCCCGATCGACAATTTATGAACTTGAAACTATACGACAGACTTATTGAGATTCCGCCGGAGACGTGGTACTAAGGAGCAATTTTAATCAGTTTTATCTCCAGTAGAGATTATTTATTGTAATTATAATTCTCATTCAAATTGCATCGGACTGTAGTCAGTCGCGATCAAACATCACCGTGTATTAGTACTGATGTTAATAATATAATAAAATCAAATATATCATTTTGTGAAATTCTGTATTTTATTTGTAATTTTTTCATTCTAATATTTGGACCGTTTGTTTCTTAACGTTTTCCTTGGATTCACTTTAATAGAATCCCAGAAACGCTACGCAAGGGGACAAATTAAACCTTGGTAACTAAAAGAGAACGACTATCCACTCAAAATATACACTCAGAGAAACAGCCTAACTAATTGGTGGTATTATACGTGGTTCATACTAAGCAAATATCATCCTATTTATCCGTCACTGTCTCAAGAAGCAATTTATGTTTTACTACACCGATTTAAATGGGAAGAGATCTTACATGAAGACAAACCGCTCGAACAAATACTGTTATTCCTCGATCTAAAACACCAGAAAAATACATACTAATCTAACATACACCGTAAAAGCCATTAATTTGATAAATTGAGCTTTCGGTAGCACGTCTCGTGAGCTCATACATCAAAGTACCATCACCACCACCACTCTATTTCTACTGATTAGCTGAGATTTACAATTGAGATTTAGACCTCTTGGCGGCTATCATATTGTGATGTCTAAGGATTTCTGTACTTACTTAACGCCAATTAGGCCCTGAACTTATTCACTTATCACATATGTATATATTTGCAGATATAGTTATGTGCATTAAAAAAAGCATATTTTTGACAAGTTTTTACTTTTAAAACCAGATATTATTATGTATCGCGTAGGCAGTTTGCCTACATTAGCCTTTCTCTCTATATGTTTGCTGTTACAACACGTACAACGCATGAAGAAGCTTCGGTTTAAAATAAATAAAAAATAGTGCTGTAAAAACATCTAATACAACAGACACATCGTGTTCACGTCTCAAGATCACGCTCTCACGTGTCGTAAGATCGTCGTTCATTTATAGCAAAGAAATAATAACATCATTAAAAAGTCAGTTTCCTTTATTAACCAAAAAGTAAATTATCAAATAGGAAATTTTAATACACGGATATTATCATATTATTATTATCATAGAAAAACATAGGGTTAATTAAACAATGTAAATAATACATTCGCAAACTTTTAAGAAAGTGAAGGAAAAATTATAAATGTCTAAAAACTGAGAATATTAAGTGAGGTACCGGTAAAAAATATAAATTACTGGAACTCATTTAAATTAAATAGGCTAATGACAATCAAAAATCCAATCTTGGGTACAAAATAGGCAAAAGGGTATACAATAATGTTACGATATTTTAAGTAGGTACGTATGGGTTCACTTGATCTATGAAACCAGGTATTGGCAGTGGGCAAGTGCTCGCACAATCATAGAAAAATATATCTCTTAATAAATGTACGCTTTATCTGTAACCGAAGAACAAGAAGATGACATAAAGATGTGACTAGAGGTAGTAATGAGATTTTTACAAAAGCTGTCGTTCACTAGAGATCGTACAATTAATTACGTATGATCGAAAAAAATTTAGAAGAATGAGGTTACATTGTTTTATTGATTTTGCTGTCAAATATTACTTATATGTCAAACGATCGAAAACGGTCCCTAGCACCCATCTGCTTATTATACGAGCTCTGAAATTGCTATAGCTAAGTGAATAGATAAATCTATTTGCTTTCTGGCTTTAAAGCATTTAAATGCACAGATTAGAGGAAAACTTAACAATAATACCGATTTGAGAGCACAATTGTACCTATAGTAATCTTACGCACTTCTTAATCTCTTCTGGGACATTGGCACATATGGGTACATTTGTTTTTATTTTTTTATTCTTATAATTACGCTAAATGGCCACTTATGTGGATATATATAATGTTTAATGAATATTTACTACTTTTGTTAATTTTTTTACTTAATGCTTTCAATATAAAATAAACAAATCAGAATAAAGAGTATCAAAATTCATGTTTTCGTATGTACTTTAAAAAATTCGTCCCTGAAGAGGTTAAAGGATTCGACTCCATCTAAACTCATTGAATTTACCAAGAAATTTAAATGAAATGCGAAAACAGGGTTGTATATTAAAAGTAAAATGCACGTGATTATACACTAAATACGTAAAAATAATAATACAACTCCAAAGGAATTAAAGCAAACATACAAAAATGGCTCGCAGCCTGTTACGGTTTTGGTGGGTTATTCATATCAACAACACACTCCGCTCAACGCACCAAAACCACATTCCTTCGAACTCGGATGCATTCGCGTTAGAATTTAATGTCGTTCTGCACTTTAGCCATGACTTTAGCAGATTTCCGAAGCTGTGCCACTTCAAGTTCGGTTAGAGGCTGGCGGATGACGTCAGAGACTCCACAGTGACTCAACACGCACGGCAGCGACAAGAATACTTCGTCTTCGATGCCGTGCTCGCCCTAAGGAGAAACGGTGACATTAGGCCAATTTACATATCATCAAGATTACAGTATTATATAAAACACTAGCGACCCACCCTCGCTTTGCTTCGGAAACATGAAATTTTATTCTTGATTTTTTACGACATCCCATTAGAAACCTCAAAAATAACAGTATTTCTCCACTATTTAATGGATGGTATTATACATATAAACCTTCCTCTTCAATCACTATCTATTAAAAAAAACCGCATCAAAATCAGTTACGTAGTTTTAAAGATTTAAGCATACATAGGGACAGAGAAAGCGACTTTGTTTTATACTATCTAATGATTCATCATAGCCCATAACCCAGATTACCTTGAGATAAGTAGAGACCGCGTGAACGCTGTTAGCGTTCGTGAGTATAGCCCTCACGATCTGAGCCAGCGACAGTCCGATAGCCCAGGAAGTGTACCCCTTCAGTTTGATGACTTCGTAAGCACTTTTCACGACATTCTCGTGAAGCTCCTTCCAGTTCTCAGGATCGTCGTCGGTTCCGATCTGATTGTTGAGATCACTGAGGCGTACTCCCGCTATGTTTACTGCAGACCATACTGGAACTGTGTCCAAAAATTTACGTTAGGATTAAACGGGGGTACAATTATTATTATTATTATACACGAAATATGATCTTTTCGCATTAAAAGTGTACAATTTCCAAAAATATTCGAAATTGAGTTAATATGCGGAATCATTTGCTATCACCAGTAAGTATTTTTCTCATAAATACTGTCAAAAGAGCGTAGTTTAGATATAGTTTTTTTTTAGTTATTTATGTTTTGACTGTATTAATAAAATTAATACATAATTTTATCTTACTTTAAAAGACAGATAATGTAACTGGTAAAAAATGAATGTTGCAAAGATGATTAATATTAAAAATATCACATGGTAGTAAACCTTTAAAACACTCACCTGTAAAATTAGTAAGTTTTGAGATTATACGGTTTTAATGCAAGAGGACGATATGTGTTTATCCATTGGTTGATAACACCTATATTGTTTATATTTATACCGACAAATTAAAATGTCCCTATCTTTTTATGATCATAGGAACGTAAGCAAACTTCGTTGTTTGCCTGTGGGTAGAAATAAAAAAAAAGTTAAAATGTAAGCAATATTCGCTCGATAAATTCCCCTTACCGCTGCTGTCTCCGTGTTCGCCGATGATGTAGCCGTGGCAGGACGTGGTAGCGATACCGAGCCTGTCCGACAGCAGGTAACGGAACCGTGCCGAGTCCAAGTTAGTGCCGGACCCGATGACGCGGTGCTTGGGCAGCCCGCTAATCTTCCACGTAACATACGTCAGAATATCCACGGGGTTACTGGCGATCACCAATATTGTGTCCGGACTGTACTTTATCAGCTGTGCGGATCAACAAAATAATTAAATTATGAGACTGGCGATAATACATATTAGACAATTAGGAAAACACAAGAAAATATATCGAGGGGTGAAAGGCTAATTCGTTTAAGCGACGTTTTGCTTATCACGAAATGTTTATCTTTGTTATTATTATATAATAAGTGCGTAATAAAGTGCGTTTTATTTCGCATTAGCATTAACAGTGCGATGTTTTTAATTCAACTTCAATTATGTTTACTCCTTTGAAATGGCTGAAGTTTTTTTTAGGATATTTTTTCCAAATTTTAAACTTTTCAAATGGCTCTCCTGTAAAGTTGCAAAAATGTCGGTTAAACCAATTAGCCTTTTACAATCGTTATGTATTTATCATACATGAGTCGATGTAAATATGAACTTGACCCTACAGCACTATTTGATACTAAGCTATTTGATGCTTAGTGCTGATCGGAGACTTGGGACAGCAAAGCGAACATTTTCGCATCGCTTCAACCATATTATACATACAAGTTATTTAGATTAAAATTTTAACTACAGTAAAAGAAAGGGCTTAAAACATGCGCAAACTAATGGTAGTTTGATATTCGAATCAACTGAATCGTGTTTGCCAAGACCGCTGTAGTTAAGAATTGGCAAACCGTAATACATCTAATAAAAAAAAATTATATTCGATAGTAAATCATTTGCGAAAACTAAGCTACTGTCCTTTTTCGGCAAGGCCAGTTTTGGTATTAGTTTTACGGCGCATTTGAACGGCGACCTCATTGTTCAAAGTTTGAGAGTTTTATTTAGTACTAGCTGACCCGGCAGACTTCTTAGTGCCTCAATCGATAAATAAAAGACCTAAGCTTTAAACAAACAAAAGAAATCCGTCCGATGGGGGACACATCAAAGGAAAAACAAAACAAATCGGTCCAGCCGTTCTTGAGTTTTAGCGAGAGTAACGAACAGCAATTGATTTTTATATATACACCATTATTTTTTAACTAGTACAAAAATTTTAAGGACATATTAGGGAAGATATTATTATCACATATGTGACGGAAGAATCTCATAATACCTTTAAATAGCAAAGTTATTATCATTTGCTTATTGTAAAAAATCTCACTGAAATCATGGACATATTATTTTACAATCCATTCATTAGTTCATTGAACTTCATCAATGGTATTCCATCCTACTCATTCGCATTCGTACTGTCGCACTTGTGACGAAGGTAGCCTTAGACAATAAAATGAAACAAAAGAACATGTGATGTAGTTATATACCTACTTTATTTAATTTTCTAAATTCTAACCTCTCCTTCATATTCATCCGGGCTTAGGACCGGCAAAATTATGTACCTTTCTACAATTAATTAAATACGTATGTGATTAGAAAACAATAAACAAATATTAAAATAAAATAAGGTATTCTGTACTAAAAGAAAAGAGAAATTTTGGCATATTTGTGAAGTTAGAATCAGGTGCTATTTACAATAATTATTTACATAGGTATTATTTACTAAACTTACAAGTATTTCAATTGTCCTTCGAAATGTCCACCACCATTGTCAACACACAGACGGGCTCGTTTCATTAATTTGTTTTTAACGAGAGAAGTACGCTTCTCTGTCTTTTCACTTCCTGAATAGCGTCCAATATGCGCTGTTTTAATCATTCGAGCCTAATTGGCTCATTTCTGTACACACGTCTCTTAATTTCACTCCACAAAAAGAAGTCCATGGGCGTTAATTCTTGAGATTTTCTGTAGTGATATGGATGTAATCCAGCCTTATTAATAATCTTCCAGGCACAGGATTGGCTGATGTTAAGCCGTCGATCAGCGTCATTTGTACTCCGCTGGGGATCCTCTTCAAAATACGCTAGTACATCGTCGTACAGATTTTGTTACAACGCCGGTCTTCCTCGTTCTTGACTATGTGACCGTGCGTGGAATGAACCGTGATCAAGTAAACGCTGGTAATGTGGCCGTCGAGCGTTCGGGTGTCTTCCCTGTACATACGTACAGCTGCACTCGCGTTTTCTCCACTCAAAAAGTACGCACGAAGCATAGCTACATACTCCCGTGATGTGAACTGATAAGCCATCGCTTCAGGGAAAACTTAAATAAACAACTGTTGCAACGTAAAAAAACATGCGCACACTTCCGCTAACAATTTAGCACTGTTTTTTGTCGTTGTTGCGTCGGGGCGCGGCGCGGGCGCAGAGGGACAAGGGGTGGCGGGCTTCGACTTGAGTTTCCCGGAATTTATCAATGGAGCAGCGCCCCGTAGGTACCCAAACCCCGCCGCACGTACCTACTATCGGTCATTGATTGATTTTTTTATAATTATTTAGCGTTTACCAGTTATTACGTATTTTTGTGGACAGTTTTCAGACTTAGTGTTTTTCATTTTTTAACTACACAAATATGATTAGTTAAAGGTACTTATAGCCCAGTTAAATTTTTTGTACTAATTAAAAAAATAGGGGTGTATAGATATTGACCAGCTGCGTTCCTAAACGATACGGTTACTAAATTTTAAAAAAGAGAGAATGCATGCCCTAACTAAACATGCCCATACCCTTGGGGAAAAACCATTTTTACCTGCGGGATTATTTGTTTAAGAACATCGGTGTTTCTCTGCACGAGATCGAGACGAGATTCACCTTCGCGTTGTCGAACACCAGCAGTAACCACGCAGATCTTCGAGCCAGCTGTTATAGAATAATCTGCGAAAAAACATTAACATTAAATTTAAGTCGCCAAGTTTTTGCATTTTAAATTTTATGCACAACGATTTTCTAAACATAAAACTATTTTTCTATTCATTAAGCATTTAAAGGTCTCTGTTGAGTGTTTTTTTCACTTTTTTTACGTGATGAGTGCGAACAATCGCCTTGAGATATAATAATAAGTTATATAGTCCTATGGTTGCCCTAACGTTCAAAACGAAATGTATTATTTTTTCGCAGGATAAATAGGCAGAACGGAGTGTTCTACCCGTGTCAGTCCACTAGACTCCAAACACCAGTAAAATATCTTAGATTTACGTGTTATAAGAAGCATACTATTCAAATAATAAAATTCATTTATATTTATTACTGATGATTTATCTAGTGAAAGAATCTATCTTTGTTACTGTCGAATTATTCAACCGCGCATATCTGCATCTCTTCATATATCACATAATGTGGATACTCAAATTCAATTTGATTTTTAAAAAATACGACACAGTTGTACTTCGAAATAAGCCCTAGTTTCTTGCAACCAAGCTTGCAGAGACAATACGAAATCGCGCGTAGATTTTATTATCCCATAGATCACCTTTGGACTCTCCGATATAAATTTAAAATATGAAGTATTTTTCGATTGGTATACCTAATTCATAATATACAGTAAAATATAGAGAAAATAACTAAGTATATGTTATACTATATCTATACTATATTATACTATACTACGTCTTGGAAAACATATCAACTAGAATAACAAAATACTACGGTTCGCCGATCGTAGCATTCAATCTAAAATGATATTAAACAAATAAATAAAATTCTTAGGGACTAATAAAATTGTAAATTAATAAATCTCCGCTTACCCGTACTAGATTGGATCTTGGCGTTCCTCATGAATGCTGATCCGTGCTGCAGGTCCATCATCTCTCCTTTCAATTTGTCAGCCATCATGTCTACTAGAGCGATGTTATTCGTAACATTCTGTGCATTGAAACATACTCTTATTTAAGCACCCATAATATTCTTGTAAACTCAACAGGCTCTATCTACAGTGCTAATCTAAAAAATCTAAAATGTACTATTTATTACAAAGAATTTGCCACTCAAAACGGTAATTTGTCAAAAGTAAGCTACAAACAAGCGATTCTATCTTTCTATTTGAAATTCAAATTAAACTTGATTAAAGAAAAGAACAAGTACATCAATATTGTATCTACTATGAATACTCGTGAAAGAAAATAAAAAAGTTAACCATGATTTTCACTAAAGATTAAAGTATAAGTAGCAATTCTAATCTATGTATAAACAGGCAAGGGCAAGATAGTTCAATACCTTTTTCTCATGTGCTTTCAACAATTTTTTTTTTTTGTATCTATTAAAGCGATTGAGTGTTAATGATAAAAAAAAACATTGCGAAAATAAGAAAAAAATTCAAAAACAAAAGAGAATATATGTATAATGCATAAACTAAATTGAAATTTTGAGGTGTACTGATCATGGTAGATTTTCGACGACTGTGCGAAAACTAGGAAGTACAAAATTATGAATGGCCATCGTGAATCAATACTATTCGTCTATTATTATTTTTATCAGTACTACCATTAACGAAAGTGAGATAAATAAATATGGTTTAAATACAAGCCAGACGAAATGTCATTTGGAGCAATTTATAGCATTGCACCGATGCGACGCGTGTACGTACGTAAAGGACAATCTTATCTACAGTTCTAAATATAAAATTAAATAACGGATCCACTATCTGATTCCGTGATGACTAAGCGATTGTTGCTGCAATCCGTAATCTCTGCTGCAGAAACACGGGGTTTGGATTTTTCATTCCGGGTTAATAATAAACAATGTTACTTTCCTGTTCATCACATTAATTGCGGTAATGTCCGGTTTTCCCACAGTTTCACGCACCGAAGTTTTAACCTACTATTGAATATTTAATAGTATAAAGGACAATTACATAGATGAAAGTAAACTCGTGAAAAAAATAAAAACTATGTGAAAATTTAATACGGGCGAAGTCGTAAAATATTTAGAATTATTTTTATAGTTGGTCAAAAAGCACTACCTAATTATTATACCTAGTGATCATTTTTAATAAAAGGTTCTGCTACATGTGTAACTTTATTAGTGTAGTATTTTTTAACGAACGTTATATGGTGAATCCTTATTATATTATACAGTGTGGTTGGAATCCTTATGGTTTTTTTTATAGAGGTTTTCAAATCAATGCGTATTACCAGTGCCGGATTAACTTTGTAGCAAGAGTAGCAATTGCTACGGGCCCCGCGCGAACGGGGGCCCCGCATATTTAAACCCACTCATCTCTGCTCGAGCTTAATTTTTTGAGTGACTTATGAAGAAAAAGTTGTTTGTATAAACGTGTAGAATTTCAATCAGCCTGATAATCAGCTCTACAAAAAGTCTGACGTATGCAAGCACTCTTACCCGACACAGTGTTTTTTTACCACTTTATACTTATAAGAACCCATAGTAGATCAAGGGCTCTCTGAAATAATTTGCTACGGACCCCGCGCTTGCTTAATCCGGCACTGCATATTACCTATAAATAATGTTTGAACCTATTCACAACTTCGAGAGACTCGGTTTGTTTAAAGAAATAAATTAGCAGCGTTAAATATTAGCTGTTCAACTTTATTTCAATACTAGCGACCCGCCCTCGCTTCGCTTCGGAAACATTAAAACACACATGAAACAAAAAAAATAAAAATAAAAAAATAAATAAAAAAAGTAGCCTATGTTCATCAGGGACAATGTCGGCTTCTAATGGAAAAAGAATTTTTCAAATCGGTCCAGTAGTTTCGGAGCCTATTCGAAACAAACAAACAAACAAATCTTTCCTCTTTATAATATTAGTATAGATAAATTCACTGAGAACATCTAGGACTTTCGTGACAACAATACGTTCGATTGTATTACGACAAACTCATTATTATATAGTGAAACCCGGTAAAACGCTCCGCTATGAATATTGGTAATTGTATGAACAAAAATATCACTTTTTTTAAACTTTAAACTACTCACGTACCGCTCAAATGGTACTATCACAATTCTTTCCCGGAACGCGAATTACAACCAGTATAAAGTTTCATTACACGGTTGTAATGAAACTTTTATGACGAAACGTTTATGAACCCATATAAGAAATACAATTTTTAAAATTTAAAACAATAGACAGATACAAATTACGCAACTACTTAATCTTTAAAATGAAGATATGATTTTTTTTAAAGTGACAGACATAATTATAAGTTCCAACAAGCTCAAACCGAAAATTTGCATATTTACACACAAGCTTCAATTAAAATTTCTACCGCACAAATCTACTATTACCGTAAGATATTTTGACGTTACATACAGACTGCTCACCAACACGCCATCACAGAAGACAAAAAAGAATCATTATATTAACTTAAAAAAACAGTTGTGATTTTAGTGGTAGACTACAGAAATGTGGGGAAATATTGCCTTTCCTCAAAGATTAGACCATTTTGATGATATCACAAATGATTACGGTACTAGTATCGATGACTTGAAGTCAACCTCATAAACCCAATAAGTTTTATCACGATTTTGCCATTATCAAGCAATTCACAAATCATAAATACAAACTCAAAATTAAACAAACTTTCTACTGACTACATTGCAATAAGCCAATATCAATACTTGAAATGTTGATTTTGTACATAAGAGCAACATCTGGCCGAAGGAAATCGCGTAAGCTAAAATTAACTATGACACCGTAAATCATTGCTATATTTTCCTTGAACCTGGTTGTTTCAATATGTACTGATGCATATATTCTTTCGAACTTTTACCTGGTAGAGGATCACTTTTGTCGATTCAATTATTGTAAATTATTATTCCCTGCTAAGAAGAAGCATGAACATACATTGTTTTAATAAATAAATTAAAAAACTTAGTACGAAATTCATTGACGTACATTTACATAGAGTAAATATTTTTTTATATTGGAAGCCTCTAGAATGTAAAAACTTTAATCTTTGAAAATCTGTAAACGATGTTAATAAATTATTTCCGAATTATATACTATGACTAGCTGTACCCGTCCGCTACGCTAGGCATTTAAAATTAACATTATTATTTTTCACCCTCACAAAGATTCTCATCATAAACGCCCCCGCTGTAAACTGGTGTAGGGAGTCCAATACTCCTATAAATATTAGCCTATCCATTAAGTACATGTATTTTCTACATGGATACCAAGTTTCAAGTCAATCGGATGCACGGTTCAGTAGTTATAACGGAACATCCGTAAAAACCACTGTAGATTTAATATATTAGTATAAATAAGGTTGAAATATTGTATTTTGTATGCTTAATGGTTCTCACCTGCGTCAGCATAGAGAAAGCTGCGGCCATCCCAACCTGACCGACCCCGACAATGGTCACCTTGCTCCAAGTTTCGTCCACCTTCTCGTGCACGGGCTGGAACAGCTTCTTCAGGGACTCCATCTTGTCTAATAACATCAGAGCGAAACGTGAGAAAGTCACACCGCCTCTTTTACTCTTAGAGAAGCTTCGAATTACTCGACCTATGTCCGGAAACCGATATGTCTTACAATGAAACGCTCAAGTGGTTTTAGGGTAATAACCTTGTATTCAACTTGTATTTGTACAGTAGTGTAAGCAATTTTCGACATTTACACATGGCTTTACAGATCAATATCGTGTTCAATCACTATTTTTTTGTTTAGCACCTAGACTTGCGTGATTCTAAAACAAAACACTCAAACCGAATTTATGTCTCAATTATTAGTTTAGGTACCTCTGTTTGTCAATTTCGTTGAAAACGATCAGTTAGTTCGTGCACGAGGTTTCGACTAAACGCGATACGATCGTGAGTGGGACGATATTATGTAGATAGCGCGATAAATTAGTTCGAATTGTTAAGTACGAATAAATGTGGTTATCGCTTTTTTTTTTACGATACTTTGCTGATGATCCGGTACGAGTGCTAAGATTAAGCCGTTTGTAGACCACGGTTCGTCACGCAGTCAGACCACTGCTTAAAGTTTACCATATACAGTAATCCTTCTTATAACACGGTACTCTTATAACGCATTTTCGTATTACGCGATTTCAATCCCTCGTATAACACGGGTATTCCCCATATAACCCGGAGTTTTCACAGGCTATACATATTTCTGTACTGTGAAATTCATAATGATTTGTACAGTTCATAATTAGTTTCGCGTACCTTTGCACATTGTGTCAATTGTGTTGTTATAAAATTAAATTAAATTAATTGATTAAATTTGTATTCCTAGGTTTTGAATTGTAAACACATTGGTTATGTAATATAATATTTATATATATTATATTTATATTATTATATTTGTTATATATTTGTTATTTTTATATGTTATTAGGTCATACAAGGGCGTTATGCAAGAATGATCCTACAGCACGGTTTCTTATAACGCGAAAACAATCTACCGTGCTTTAGTGAGGATTACTGTATTCAGTGACAAATTTAAATGAATTTAAAGATAACGTTTAAGCAAATATATTTTCTAAATTAGTTTAGGGTAAAAATCAATAAAATTTTCATGTTTGAGGTTTCGGAGTTTTCATACTTCGTCATGCGATTAGTTTAGGTTTAGGCAAAATCACACCGAATTGATTTTTAATGAAACGCAAGGTCAAGGAATTGTGGCACAAGTTCAAGGGCATTAAAATAAAAAAGGCTCAAAAATAATGTGAAACAAAAAAAAAATTACGCACTATTTAATTGAGCTTTAACCAACATAGCTGCAGAAATTTTTCATTATTAAAATGTAATTTATTGATGAATTGATTTTTTTTAAATGATCAAAATCATTTAGTATCATTAAATTACTGCGTCAGTAAACTGGTAATAACGGGGAATGTTAATTTTAAGTAGAACAAGAGAAGCGTTTAAGATTCAAAAGGTACTCATCACATTTCACAATGGCTGCAACTGCACGCATCCTGCATCAATCAATAATCAAAGCGAAAAGCGAAAAACTTTTGGTTCGCAAACAAATACGTGTACGGTAGAATTAAAAACTCACGGTAGTTCTCGCAATGCCCGTTGGTGTTGTTTGTCGCCATCTCAAATATTATTTAATACTGTAAGCAGTTAAAATACGCTTTCAAATATGATCAACCTTAAATAAATCAGGATAATCTCATTTCATGAATAGCGAATTGTAACTGACCCTGCCCGACCGTAGTGTCTTGATAGGAAATCGAAAACAAAACGAACAAAATAAAAATAAATCTAAAATGAACAGTTAACACACAAAGTTAAATATGAAGGATAATACAAGTCAAATCAATAACGTGCACGAGTTCTACGTGCACAGCAAACTAACTATTGAGCGAGACTGTACGAGAAACGAGACAGTACGAGTATAATCTATGAGCGATGAACGAGAGTGCAGAGCTGAGCTAAAGTATAAAGGTGTCTTCCCGCTGTTGCACCACGTTCAAAAAGAGGAGAGGGAAGCCGATGACTCATTCGGAATTAATAAGAACCGATGTTTTATAGCACTGTAAACAAATTGCACTTTTCAGAATGAATTTAGACATAAGGAAAATAAAGTTGATTAAGTTCAACGGTTTCACAGAGTAGCCGGGTAATGAATTGATGGACTTAAACGAGGTTTGAAAAGAGCGGCCTAGCTTTGCTCCTCGCGGTACTGACATCTGTGAGCGATGATAACTACTCAGGATCAGATAGGCCGTATAATTTCTTACTTATAAAGGCAATAAAAAATTAGATTCACGTTAGATTTCGATTATTATTCTTGTTTATACAAATTGTTAATTTTTAACGCCCTTATTCAAGGATAACGGTGTAGTTGATTGACTTGTTCCTGACCTCGTTTACAATCCGTATTAATCTAGAATTAGCCATATGTACCTAATTAATTTGACATTGATCTATAACAACGGATTACAACTTCTCATGAATCTAATAGAAAATAATTTTATGTACTTTAACGTACAATAAATTTACATTTAATTTAATTTACCAAAAGAATATCCAATTTATAAGATAAGGCTGATTCTGCAAGTTTCCTTCGGACAGTTTTTTTTTCCTACCTAGGCTGATGGTCTAGACTCTAGAGAGACCATATCAGCGTAACTTTAACTAGTAGGTGAGCTCACAGGGCTCAAACCTGATGATGTTGCAAGCACGAACCCTAGCAAAAGCCGTGCTCCGCAGAATCTAGGTGCCACCGAATCGGACCCATCGCGACTCACTGAAAAGATCCGGCGAGAAACTCAGTGTGCTGTTTCTGTGGGTTAATTTACTCGCCGAGCCCTTCGTCGCAAGCGACGGGTTCGACGTGGACGATGACCGGCTTGGACAGTAAATTTTGTCCTGCGTATTAAAAATATACACAATTATTATCCTTCATACAAGTGAGTCGTCTATTATCAAAGGTGGCAATCTGTGCATTTGGACACAAAAAATTTATTGATATGTCAATACAGATTGAGTTGAATATAATCGTCTCCTTCAAAGAATACGGTTAAAAACCTGCATTAAATAAAGGTTAATAGTTAACCTGTTATTTATCTAAAATGTCGTTCCGAAGAGTTTTGTGACTGCCGATGGAATACAAAGTCAATAATTCGTTTTTCTGATTTACCAATCATTGTCCAAAAGTCAGATTGCCGCCTTTGATAATAGTCGACTCAAGTATTTTACCTAGATTTAAAAACGTTAAGCGCGATCGTAAGACCATAATGTTACCAACAGATAGAATTTTATACTAATACTTACTGTTTTTCTTTTTGCAACTAGTGAAAGTTACACTCTTGAAAGCAAAAGGTCATATGAAAGAAAGAAGCAAGTAAATTTTATTTTTAGAGATTTTAACTAATAAGATAGAGATTTTCAATAGAGGGCTTACGTTTCCATTATTGTAGACAAAGAATACGTACTAAACAAATTAAAAAAAATAAACAAAAACTACGTGGAGGCGGCAATAAAGCATTAATCATTATTTTAGCAAAAAAATGACCACAAAATGTTGCATTTCCGTTTTAATCCTCAAAAATTAATATCATGACCAAAGTTTAAAATAGTTCAAAAGAGTTTATGAACAATTATAATTAGCTGCATGGTTCCTTTTGCCTATATTTCGCAAGAAGTTAACGTATTAAAAAGTTGAATTCCAATCGGGCACCTACTTACGGTTCAGTTAGCGTTCCGTGGGACTGGTCACGTAGTGCTTGGAGTTAGTGAGGGTTTGCGTCTGCACGAGTGGCCGGCCGGCTGCTTCGCGGATCACACTCAAGGTGACCTTCAACAATTCGTTTTGAATGCCACGGCATCGCGCATGCTCGAATTAAATACCATCGCCAAACGAAAATACACCGCATTACGACAGCACAAGATTCTTTTTATTTGCTATCCAACGTTTTGATTTAGGATTTCCATTTATTAAACGACTCATTATGAAATGATGTGCGTTTTCAACCATACGTAACGTGCTTTAAGAACTAAATTTGAAATCATATTTTAACATTACGGACTTATTGCATTTACAATAATGAAAAAGTTTATTTACTGAGTTGTTGTGTGTCATTTGAACCAAAACTGGCTGTTTCTTTTTTCAGAATTCAGACTAACTACAAATTAAAGCCGACAAAAGAAGGCCAAGGAAGATTTTTGTGGAAAAGTTAAAACCGGTTTTTATTTCGAAACATTACAGATTCGAATTTCTTCAACATAAATTTAATTTATCTTGTAAATATTTGAATGAACTTCACATTTTACTAAAAAGACGAAATCTCTTTTTGCTAAAATAAACTACACGCAAAAAACACTGTTCATGTTGCAATAGGCACCTTGTCTTGCCAAGTTGCGTGATTTAATATTGCACAATAGTCTTACCCCTTTTCACTCTTGATGTCACTTGAGTTGATTTTCGGCGTGCTTTATCTTTAGACTCGATAAGTTGTTGATAAACAACATTATTGATCCCGGAGTTCTGGATCGGACATGACAGATTTTCGTTGATAATATTGGATTACAAAACAACACAATATGTATTCAAAATTGGCAGGGAGTAAAATCCCAATAGCAACCTTCCTATTAAATAATAAATAGTATAATAGAGTTTGGCCATTCCTTTGTTTTTTTTTATGTAAAGGGATACGTGCCACGTTGAACGCCCCCCAGCTTAAGGTTTTTTCTTCTGTTACGGTTAACAATAACAAATCCGCCCTGTCCGCCTACACCACGAATAACAAATAAAAATAATTTTAAATAGCATTATTGACTTGGTCTCCGCCGTATATCCGGTCTAAATAAGCTATCCTTGTTGCGTACATAAATTAACGAGATTTTTACTATTATTCCAATATCTAGTTTTTAGCATCACATCACTCAACGTTTAGCAGAGTTTATCGATTTTACTGTGACCAGTACATTTCGAGTGTCTAGCTATCTGTCTTTCTATGACCATCGTATTCAAGGACATTCAAGGACTCGAGGCCATTGAACAACGAAATTTCTTTCACCAATCATTATTTTACTGTAGATAGTACTAGCAGCGCAAAAATCTATGGATGCTGGATATAACTTTTCATGCACATTGAAGAATTAAAGAGAAATGTATTTTTATGCATAACGGACTTTTTAAATTTAAATTAAATTTTTAGTGAAAATCATTAGAGCACCTTTTTGTTTTCGCTTAGAAAAAGTCCTGTTAACATTTTTCGGCTCAGTAATAATTATCCTTTTGGACAACATCGGCCCGTTATCCATTTTTATGTGTACCTGTATCTGGAGCTGTTTGAAATGTTTTCCTTCTCCGTTTCCATAAACTTCGAGGAAACAATAAATAATCGCATATTTTTTAGAAAATAAAATCCTGCTTCTTTGTACGTGTTTAGTTGATTTTCTATATGTCTAATAGGTTGATGTTAAATGGTTATTGTTTCCCATAAACACCTTAACGTCGCTAATTCCAACTTCCTTGAGGAATGAGGTTGAACTCTCAAATGTATTGTATAGCGGTTGTCTCAGCCCTCATAGTGTGAAGACATGTTTGCTTCGCGGCAGATATAGCAGGAGTATGGTACCTGTCTGTACAGCAACTTTTTTTTTAAGAAATTATATAGAACGTAGTGCAATTAATTAGATCTATATGTCTAATAGACTCAGAAATAGCTGCACCGATTTCAATGAAAATTTCAGGAAATATTGCGATTGGCCTAGCGAGGATCGTATGGTAGCTATGGGATCAAAGTCAAATCAAAGACCAGCCAGCAAAACCGGCCGGTTTGACTACTCAATAAATAATGACAATGTAGAGCAGTGTTTTGTTTTTGGATTTACTCATTGTCGTACCTCGGCTCGAGAACCCTTGTCCGACATCATCGATGTTAGAAAGAATTGGGAATAAATTTACAATATTCATTGTTAATTGGTTACAACGATATAAATATGTAGTTGAAATATACCCAAATAAAAAAATAACAGTTACAGACATGTGTGTACGTACAACAGTTTAAAAATTAATTAAAACCGCTTTAAATACCAAGCAATACTAGTAAGGATATTAGAGCGAAGTTATAAAATTATTATATTGTCATTGGTATTTCGTGTGCAAATCGATAGATTAAGTTTGTGATCAAGGTGACCGTTTTGTAGTCGGTTAAAATGACGTTCAAAGATTTCGTTACATACAGACAAACATACATACACATCAAGCTAATAAAAACGTGTACCAAATACCGTTATTCATTGGTACCAAATTCAGTGATCGTGTTGAATAGCACACATCAAGAGAGAAATTATTATTTGAAGGCCACGAAGAAAAATATGTTTTACGGTTCACCAGACGCTATATAGTTAGCAGACATTATTTCTTACCATATATCTATTATATGTGTTGTGGAGTACTAAAATGCAGTGAGGAATTTGTTTTGTTTAATTATTTAAATAGTACCTAGCTGCCTGTTTTCTTATAGAATTATTTGAATGATAAGCACCCGTTAATTTTAGTTTAGGAACTGTTCCTCATAATTATGTTCAGTCCACAAAGCGAAGAATCTTAAATACCGTATGGCTTCAATTGTTGATTCCAGGAGAACGTTGAATCAATGCTTTAAAATGAGTTTCTGCTTGGATGCGTGTTAATGCCGATGCCAAGAAATTATACAGAAATTGAGTCAGCATAATTTTTGACGTTTCGAGTTTTATTAGAATCATAAAACCCATGCAGCAGGTAAAAAAAAGTAAAAGAAAAAGGTAACACTGTATACAGAACTACCATTAAAATATAAACACGCATATCTTACACGCTCTGTAGTGGCGTTTTGTTCAAACGATAAACTATATTAAATCATTATAGCTTCAGGAATAATTTTAATGAAAAACGTCATGATCCACATTCCTATTAACACTTAGTAAATACCTACCGAATAGTAAGTACCATGTAGCTTTACTGGTGGTAGGACCTCTTGTGAGTCCGCGCGGGTGGGTACCACCACCCTGCCTATTTCTGCCGTGAAGCAGTAATGCGTTTCGGTTTGAAGGGTGGGGCAGCCGTTGTAACTTACTTGAGACCTTAGAACTTATATATCTCAAGGTAGTGGCGCATTTACGTTGTGGATGTCTATGGGCTCCAGTAACCACTTAACACCAGGTGGGCTGTGAGCTCGTCCACCCACCTAAGCAATAAAAAAAAGCAATAGTAAATATTACTTTATTAGTTTTTACTGTATTTTTGCAGCGATTTCATTCCCAGCAACAACCATGACCTTTGTCTGTGAAACTGCATGTTTTCTCGTCCCTTTTCCAAGGTAGAGTTTGTCTAAAACAGATATTTCATCAGCAGCGCTATTAAATAAATGTGTTTTATTTCTAAAAGTAAGTTTCGTCGTTGTCTTCCTACAAAATATTTAAAAAAATATGTTATTGTGTCTTGAAGGTTTTAAAAAAGAAGACATATAGGTTGCTTATTTAGTAAAATATTAAATGAAACAGAAATAAGTCGAAACTAATTAAGATATAGGTATGCAGGTAGTGCATTTTCTATAATTACAATGTTAGGTTAGGTTCGTGAAACTAAAATGACAGAATTAAAGACAGATTTCAATCAAATCTAATTATTTCGCTCCTTGTTTTGCATTTTCACATTCACTTTAGTACAATTGTGTTTAATTGTGTATGTATAACAAAATAACATGCATTTAATAATAAACGTCTGTATAGAAAAATGAATTACTTATTAATTGTTATCGCTTAAAAAGAAGATTAATTACGATCGCGTAACGAAACTACTTATAGAGATGACTATTTAATAGTCAGATAAAGAAATTTAAGTTGCACAATTTGTAAGTTGTTTTCATAATAATTTTAGTACTTTATAACCTTTAAAAGTTTGAGGTTAATGACACTGTTCGCGTTCCATAAAAACTCGACACAAATAGCCGTCAACAGACGTAGCTCTAAAAATAAATGCAATCCTAATAAATACTCGCACAGTAATATAGAGATCAGTTTGTATAAGGTATGAGAATTTTTAATATAAAATAAGTAATACCATATAATTTATAAATCTATACTATGTATCTACTAACTGTAACTATACTGAGACCTTAGAACTTATATCTCAAGGTGGGTGACGCATTTACGTTGTGGATTTATAAGGGCTCCATTAACCACTTAACACCAGGTGGGCTGTGAGCTCGTCCACACAAATAAGCAATAAAAAAAAAAGTTGACAGTTACAAATTCAGCCTTAGTTTTTTGTAAGGAATGGAAAAAAAATTACACATCATATATGTCAGTTTAAGTAAATCGCAAAAAATTATTGTGCAAATTGTTCAAATAAGCGTAAGCAGTGTAGACGGTGTATTGGTCACGTAGCGTAGGTCGGAATCGACAACATCGTCTTCGCCAAGTAGCATTGACTAATCTCACAACTCAGTCATGCACGCATCTTGTCACGTTCAAAACTATTGTATAAAGAAGAGGGGGGTCCATATTAGAAAACATGAGTGAAAACACGTCATATTCTCTTTAGCTTGTGTTTTTCGTAACAGTCGTGAAATTTCCGTGAATGTCACTGTCGCGTGTCGCGTAGGTATATAAATTTATTTGTTAACGTTACGACATTCTTTCTTCTGTATTCGTTAATGAGATTTCAATTGAACTCTGAAATTTTTTATTACTTTTCTTAATTATGTATTTCTTTTCAAAAATTTATGGTAAGGAATTTCATTCGTCTTTGTTTTACAATTATGTTCGTCAAAAACACTGTACTGATCAGTCATGCTAAAATTATTCTACCATTAAAAACAGTCATTCCTTTAAACTTTTTTTATTGCCTCTGTAAATAGACGAGCTTACGACCCACCTGATGGTAAGTGGTTACCGTCGCTCATGGACGTCAGCAATGCCGGGGACACGGCCAAGTCGCTGCCTACCTCTGAGTATTCTCCCGCAAGCCTCGTTTGAAGAAGGACATGTCATAGCGCTCGGGAAGCACCATGGAGGGGAGTTTATTCCAAAGCCGGATGGTATGAGGCAGAAAAGATCTTTGAAAGCGTACTGTTGATGACGTGGCTGTTCCACATAACAATAGAGGTGTGATGGTAAAAAAGAGATGGAGGCATCATCTCGAATAATTCCTCAGAGCATTTCCCATGGAACATACGGTACAAAGCACAGCACAGGTCTCTCCGTAGACCCAGACGTTCCAAGCGCTTACGCAACTTTATCACTTATATACAATTTTAACATAATACATGTTGAGACATACATACCTACTTATTTGATGACTTAAATAAATACAATTAGCAGGTACCTTCTGACTCATACATAATCTTTCAGTTGAATATAGGTAGGTTTTTGAAAATTAAAATAGGTAAGTATTATCGTCGCTTGTGGCTTCGGTTGAATAATTTTTTATTCATTTAAAATAAGGTTTTGTATTCATAATTCAATATCAGATATGCTTTCACAATTTTAACACCTGGCTACTGAATACAAAGCGGGATTTAACTATAAAATATCTCTTTCTGACCACGATCAATTCAAATCCGTTAAAAACTACATAAATGAATGTCCCCTTTTATAAAATGATAGCATATTATATACGAGTACGTAACGTTTTTATTTTAGTTGCAAAAACGTTACCTACTTATTATTTAGTAGGTATTCTTTACAGAGAATATGCTTTGTGACTGAGAGGGTTAATTCTATAGAATTATATGAAAGGCGCATAGTATTGAAAAAAAACCTTTATTAGAGTTTCATGGTCAACAACTGCCTCTAGTTACTAGCTTACCCTGCATACATCCACGTATCTAGTCTTTTTTAATAGGAAATATTTAGACTGTTCTTATAGTCTTAAAATTTTAATCTATTCTATTTATACCTAAGTTATATTTATGTAAAATGTGTTTTTAAAAAATACGGTTTCTGTAATGGGTTCCGAGTGAAATAACGTTTGTTCGGGTTACTATGTATATTCCGTCGTTTGATCAATGTAAAAATTAGTAAGGTTTTTTTTCGGGTTGTGGCGCTATTGATTGGTGGTTGAAAGCACACGTTATCCTAGTCTTTAATTTAAGGCATTCAAAACAGCATAGCAGTAAAAAAGTGCATTCTATAATATTTGCTTGTCATCAGGAATGATGATATCAACCAACACTGATCAATGCGCTTAAAAAATGCATTCTCAGATAAATAAAACTGACTTAATATTATTTACTTTGGGGATTTGACGAGACTATTAAAATTATTATACCAATTGATCGCCTCTGGCTTAGAGGTTAGTGCCTTGACTTGAATCTTGACCGTTTCCGGAGCTCCAGTTGCAACGCCCTTTCGATTTACACAATTCTAGTACCAAAAAGTTTAAGTCCAAAGTAGATTAAAACCATAGATAAGTAATCGAATTTACTGACAGTTCAAATTTCCGCTCAAATTGAAAGACTGCGGCGTCAAAAATAGCTGCATGAATATAGTATTTAAAATATATTTTAAAGATTTAAGACCTTTAAATATCTACTCAGATTAAAAGTAGAAAGTTAATCGACGCCCGATTTAGATACGATAACTAAACTTTACGGTCATGAGTACTTGGAGAATGGCAGGACTGAAGTAAGAAAATGAAAATTTATTTCATGATAAATACTAATGTTGGGTCATTTAAATGTGGGTAGTGAGAGAATATGTTATAGTATTCGGAAAGTACGATCGTCATGGAATTTGCTCATTGTCTTCTATCATCCAAGTTCACTGCCAATTCAACTTGGGTATAGCATTGAATTAAAAACCTTTGCTTGAAATAGCTTTGAAGATGATAGTTGCATGATCGAGGTCGTGGACAGAATTCCTGAAAGATGCGAATATATATGTGAAGCTTATCTCTCTTTAGACATGCAATAAATAACATTATGGATGGGTATCGTGAAGTTAAATTTGATGTTTCAGGCATTTTAATAATTAAAGAACTCTTAACAGATTATTTTAAATCTAATCAATTCCAAACATTCTTTCTCTCTCCCTCAAAATACATAATTTTTGTTGATATATACTTTTGTATGTAATTTTTTTGGAATAACAAACTAAACTTCAGAACCCAGTTTTTTTGTCCTCGGACATTATTTAAATATATGTATGTATATAATTTAAAAATTACAAAACCGCGCTTAAATATCAAAATCAAACCTAACTAACAATTAACTTTATCTTGTTTTTGATCCTGTGAATACTAGTCTCCAGACCAGTTTAGAGCGAAGTTATAAAATTATAGTATGGTCATCGGTCTTGCGATGATGCATGCGCAAATTTTCAAGTTAATTGGATGTCTTGTAGTCTATGAAAATGACGATCAAAGATTCCCTTACATACAAATAAACATATATACCACGACAATAAAACCATTTAAAAAAAATTTACACGTTCTGGCTTTTAGTTATGTTGTACCATTTCATTAACTACAAACGGGTGTATTCTTGAACGCTTTATTGCGCTTTTGAATCGTAAACGTACGGTGTGCAGCGGCTTGGCCCTGCCTCTGGCATTGCTGACGTCCATGGGCGACGGTAACCACTCACCATCAGGTAGGTATGCTAGTTTGCTTACAAGGCATTAAAAAAGGTATCGAGTCTTGCCCATAAATATACATAGGTACTTAATACATAATTTTTGCCTTTCTAGTTACGTAAACTACTCGAACATAGCGGCTCGTACTTTACGCAAATCTCTGAAAGGAAACTTAAAGGAGGAAGCATCCAAACGTGATAAATCGTTAATCAGATATTTCTATTGGGCTAATGGCGAAATTTTACGTGAGTGAAGCACGCAATTAAATTACATTTTGTATACCGTAAAACTGAGAAGATCCGACGAGAAACACAGTGGGCTGTGGGTTAATTTACTCGTCGAGCCCTTCGTCGTAAGCGACGGGTTCGGCGATGACGGTGACCGGTGCTTGAGGTACCGAAAAGCACCGCTAATGGATCAGGAGGATTCGTAATGACGTGTTTAGGGCGACACGCGTCGACTGTTTACCAATCGGTCCACAGGATCGGGTATGATAGGTAGGTACTAATTGTGTTTTAAGCTTATTATGCACGATCATTCGTTAACTTTAAATCAATGCAAAATACTAAACAAAGATGAAGAGAAGAACTTTTCCACGAGAATAGTCTCGTCGTGAGGATCAGTGCAGGAAGCAATGTATTATATTATGTATTAATACATTATACACACGCTTGGTTTGGGAAACGTATCCCAAGCTCTCACCAGTAGAGTGCGATTAGGTATGTTTAAACAACCGAAATAATCGCTAATCGATTCGCGATTGTTTTTAGTCGATGAGCTCACCGCTCCGTCTGGTTATCTTTTGCCCACTTCAAGTCGTATTCTAATAATTCAAACTTTTTGCTAACTCGCTTGGTGAGCAATGATGAGCAGTGGCGAGGCAGGTTCTTCTTCTTCTTTCTAGCGCTTTCCCAGTCTAGTGCCAGGGTCTGCTTTCTTACTTAAACTCCTCTACTTTACCCGGTCTTTAGCATCCTCCTTGGTGAGGTTCATCCCCATATCTGCATAGGTTACGAAAAACTAATATAATATGCGTAATGTGCGTCATGGAAAATCGCAATTGTCACTGAAGAGAGATTCCTGGTCGACGAAAAGAAATCTCTAAAAAAACGATGCACGTGCAGCTTGGTGTACGTGAATGATGTCAAACTCCTTTTTCGATTAATGTATTTATAATATTATGGTTTTCTTCATTTTTCATCCTTAAATCAGCGAGGTGCGTCATCTTCAACATTTATATTATACGAGTATACTCGAATATTTAAAATTATAGATAGAAAAATAAATATCATTATTCTTTTAAATACTTCATTAAAATATTGGACGTTACTCGTTGCTAACGCTCGCGCTGACCTGTAGCAGGTATCCTACGCGCATTCACTGTCGCTCTGTCTCTTTCTAGTATGGTAGCGTTAAACGTTTAACGCAACCTTGTTGGAAGTCGCATTAGAAGTTTCACTTCAATAATAAATAAAAAAACAATTTGATTGCAATATAATGTATTGTATATTCTTACAGCTGCCGGTCAAAAGCCCACGGCGGATAAGGAAAGAACTACAACTTAGTTATTGGTTGTGTTATTCGATTAATACATGATTACTTTTGTGGAGATGTTTTATTCATGAAATAGGAAGCGACGTTAAGAAAAAAAAGTTGCGTAAATGTCATTTTTAAAAGTTCGTGGATGCAATAGTTTATTCGTATGCCAACAATGAATTTTTGAATAGGGTTCCATACCAAGTTCGAAAAACCAAACCCTTACATATTGTTTTGTAATCTCACAATAGTTTCGCTTGGAAAGGATTAGTACTATTGTTAGGTAGGCAGCGGCTTGGCTCTGCCCCTGGCATTGCTGAAGTCCATGGGCGAAGGTAACCACTCACCATCAGGTGGGCCGTATGCTCGTCTGCCTACAAGGGCAATAAAAAAAATTGTTAAACGAAGATCAGCGTTTCCTAATCCGAGTCCCAGCCTTATTAGCCTGTAGTAATGAATTGTGTTCCAATTCATAAAAATCGTTATTTGTTTCAAAGTTTAGTTTTCAATTTAAAAAATATATATTGTAAAACTGAACTTATGAAAAGGGAATGAAAAAGATCCAATGCATATAAGCGAAACAAACAAACCCAGCATAAACAAACAATTTCGTAAAGATTTTATTTCTACATGAGGCTGAAAATCTGAACGTATTCTGTCTACCTCGCGTCCATAATATTTTTGTATTTATGTTTCCATATCCAGGCATGAAATCGATTCTATTAAAAAAAAATTTAGAGCCAATAGAAAAAAAAATAAAACGGGAAAACTTAAATAAGCGAAACACGGAGTTTTTTCATTTTATTAATAATCTTTATTTGCCAAGAAACAAAAAGAAAAACTTACATGTCAGTCAAATATAAAAATCTTACTTACCTACTCATAGTTTGTATTAAAATTTCATTCGATAATTGTATTTATTAATAATAAAAAAAAATGTCACTTACATAGGATTTACGGTATGGGCGCGGGACTGCTAGCCCAAAGTAAATAAAACATTATTAATCTTTAAAAATATAGACAAAGATATAGTTATAGGTTTAGTACCTTTTTCATCTCTGATTGTCAACCGATTTCTTTTGTTTAGCACCTATATGATGAGTTATAGTGTTTCAAAAAACTTAATAGTACAAATAAAAGATTTTACGTCATATTGTAAAAGAAATAAATCATAATAACTAAAGTGAAATGATTCGAAACCTTGCGTTATTGTTTATTAAGATCGGATTTCGTTTATTCAGCGAACATTAGAATATATACTAAATAAAGTAAATACAGTTGTCGGCTTAGTAAGATAAGATCGTATTACGAAACCTTAGCGTTAGTTTGCAGTACATTGCGCGGAATGCAGTAAACCTTTTAGATCATTTATTCAAACGTATTTTTTAAGTCAGAAATCACCGTCAGGCTTCAAACGCGATTATATTAAATTTTACGTTACGTTATTGCTTAAAGACTGCGTTATAATAATATGAAGTTATAGTAAAAAAATTTAGAGACCAAAACGCTTGTGTTTTTAACACTTTTGTCATTTAACTACAAAAAAATTTATCAATTTCTACATAAAATCAATTTCAATATCATAAAAAAATAATAATCACAAAACTAACAAATAATGACGTTTCTAAAAACTACTTATATTATTACTATACTTATGAATGTAAATGAATTGGTGAAGATTAAGAATGTTAGAGACTATAATATTTTATTATAAAAAAGTCTTAAGAGCTACAGCAGATATCTTTAGAAATATAAAATTTTTGTCCTTATCTAATAAAGACAAAATTAAAATAAGAAAATAAAGAGTAAAAAATAAAAAAAAATCTATGAAACTAAAGAAAAAACGTTAATGATTTATTTAGTTTAAATAATTTTTTTTATCTCAAGATCAAAAAACAATCAGCTGGATTAGTTTGTATATAGCACCGTTTATAAAGGCCTTCAAATTATTCATTTATAGGAAATTAATTGTTACCTATTTATTCTATGTTAAAAATTCAAGATGACTTCATTGGGTTATGTCAAAAATTCCTACTGCAACATTACACAGAGACAGATAAGATCAACGTTTAATCATTAAATCTAAATTGGAATATATTAGTATGAGCGGTTAGATTATCTATGCGTCAAGGTAAGCCTATGCTTCCGTGTTCACGATATCGGTTACGCTGTCGACGTCGTCGTCTTCGGTGGTTGTACGGCAGCGGGGCACGAGATTGTTGTACAGACAGGTGCCGACGATGAGAACTCCGAAGCCCATAAGGTGCTGCCAGTGGAAGCTTTGCCACCTGACAGCCAGAGACACTACCCACACGACCAGAGTCCTGGAATTTTACAGCGGTTTACAGTGGTAGGACCTCTTGTGAGTCCGCACGGGTAGGTATCACCACCCCGCTTATTTCTGCCGTGAAGTAGTTATGCGTTTCGACTTGAAGGGTGGGGCAGCCGTTGTAACTATACTGAGACGTTAGAATTTATATCTCAAGGTGGGTGGCGCATTTACGTTGTAAATGTCTATGGGCTCCAGTAACCACTTAACATCAGGTGGGCTGTCAGCTCGTCCAACCATCTAAGCAATAAAAAAATCTAAGCGTATTTTTATTGCCCTTGTAGGCAGACAAACATACGGCCCACCTGATGGTGAGTGTTTACCGTCGCCCATCCACTTCAGCAATGCCAGGGGCAGAGCCAAGCCGCTGCCTACTAGATGTACTTCGAATCGACATAGAGCCTTCATGGATTGAAATTTTTGAGTGAAACTTTTTTCAAATGGTACATATGAGGTTGTTCTTTTAAAAAACAACATTCGATTTTCGACTTTCAGTTTGTAGAATCAGGGTCATCAGAGTTCTATTGCAAAGGCATAAATTACCTTCCTATTAGATGACATCGATTTTGATTAAATAAATAATTGAAAGAAAAAAAAAACGAATTTCAATTTTTCAGTACAAATCGGTAATTTTATATTTTAACCCCAAATATTTTATAGCACCCATACGTTATAAGCTCAGAGGGTAATATAAGCTAACTTAAGATAAGGCTTGAATTACGGAAGTCAAATACGGCTGCATGACATCTTTCTTTACCTTCTGCGGTTCATGGACATCAACGATACTGGGGACACAGCCAAGCCGCAGCTTACTTTAAGAACTTTCTTATTCTTGTTTGGAAAACGCGTCACTGTGTTAACTTTTGCGGTAGGCAGCGGCTTGGCTCTGCCCCTGGCATTGCTGAAGTCCATGGGCGACGGTAACCACTCACCATCAGGTGGGCCGTATGCTCGTCTGCCTACAAAGCTCACAGCCCACCTGGTGTTAAGTGGTTACTGTAGCCCATATACAACTACAACGTAAATGCGCCACCCACCTTGAGATATAAGTTCTAAAGTCTCGAGTATAGTTACAACGGCTGCCTCCCCTCTTTCAAACCGAAACGCATTACTGCTTCACGGCAGAAACAGGCAGGGTGGTGGAACCTACCCGTGCGGATTCACAAGAGGTAATTACACAAATTATATTTTTTCCTAAGTTACTCCTTCACCGTGGAAGTCAATCGTGAATATTTGTTAAGTACGTATTATATTATATTATATTCATTAGATAATAACGTATTTCATTAAACAAATATTAACAAACAAAAAAAAAATGTAATTACCTCACTGAGTCGAGCACCATTCTGGTTGTAGCAGACATTTCCTTGGTAACGCTGATGCCGGCGAAATTGAAGAAAGCTATCGATACAATCGTACCAAGCGTTGCCACGAGGATCAATGGATTGTTGGCTGAAACATAACATTGGTTTGTAGTAAAATAAATTTTATTTTGTCGAAGCAATTCTTTTGTTTCTCTATGCAAGATTTGTTAACGTTCAGAGCTCCTCATCGGTTTGGTGCTCGGCGAGTCTCATACCAAGGCTTCCGGTCGGATTCCCGATCGGACTATCAGCATATTTGTAAATTATCTCCTCTATCTTGTTTCATACGTGAGTTTCTGGAACCCATCATACGCGAAAGATGATGAACCTCAATATAACGACGTCCTCGATTTAACAAATTCTTCGTTATCCCTTAGAATTGTCCATAAGAGTCAATGTAAAATATACCATTACATTGGGAAGCCATACCCGATCCTATAGACCGAATGGTAAACAGTCGACGTCGCCCTAAACACGTCATTACAGATTCTCCCGATCCATTAACGGTGCTTTTAGGTACCACAAGCACCGGTCACCGTCCTCGTCGAACCCGTCGCTTGCGACGAAGGGCTCGACGAGCGAACTAACTCATAGACACAGGCCACTGAGTTTCTCGCCGGATCTTCTCAGTGGGTCGCGTTTCTGATCCGGTGGTAGATTCTGCGAAGCACTGCTCTTGCTAGGGTCAGTGTTAGTTAGTAACTCTCCGGTTTGTGCCTCGTGAGCTCACCTACACGTCAAGAAGCTGAAATAGCCTCTCAAGGTTATGAGAAAAAAAACTGCTATGATATCTTGCGAACTACAACCTCTTTATAACTAATTTTCAATTATAAAAAAAAAAAACTTAATTCCTTTAATTATGTAGATAATTATAATTAATTAATTATTTACTTAGTAAAGCAAATAAAAAATACGTACAGTAATTTGATAAAAATGTGTTATCATATTTTATTAGTAGAAGTTGTTCGCTATAACAAGATGAGTACCTACGTAATGCTGAGGTGAATAAAATTGTTATTTTTTACCTCGTTGTAGCAAATGACCAACCTAACTTTAATAGAACAAACCTCAGTTTACCGAACTATTCTATATAACGAATATTTACTTGTTCCCTTCCGATTTGTTATAAAGAGGTTGATCTGTATGTTATTTAAACGTGTTTTTTTTTTCGTTATTAAAACTGAATATGTACCTATATTTTTATTAATAGATAATTTTGTATGCGCAGTAAACAGGTAATTGGAATCTTGTTATTTTTAGTTTAGAATTCGTAAAGGAATCTCACCGATTTGTATCAGGCCATCGATAGCGTCTTCTATGGTTCCCCTCGGGTTGTTGTCGAAGTGGGGCGGGGCCGGAGTCCAGTAGAACACGACCAACAGACCGGACAGCACAGAGAAACCGAACACCCCTTCCCAGCCTACAGCTTGCAATGGAGGGATATTTTGACCTGAAAAATTGGTACAGTGTGCTTAATGCGAGTTTCTTAAAGTTCTCGATAGCGTAAAAGTTAAGCCAATTTTGTATGCAAATGGAACAGCGCCCCTAGCGGCAAACGTACGCAAACGATCCCATTCCATCTACCGTACATAGGTCGAACAAACCGCTGGTATTTCTCTGGCACTCCTTTCACTTTCATGCTCCACCACAGAACCTCGCGGGGAACCCTATCATACGCTTTTTCCAAATCAACAAACAACATGGCACTTTTTTACTTGCACGGCGGTATTTTTCGCACAATTAGCGAAGGGAAAAACAGCGCCCCTAGCCGCAAACGTAGGCAAACGATCCCATTCCATACAAATATGAGCTAACTTTTACACTATCGAAAATGTTAAGAAACTCGCACTAAGCACACAGGTTCGGGTTTAAGGTGTTGCTTAAACGTCATGATAATCGCGTTATCGTTGCTGCTGCTGACTATCCCCCAGAATCACAGGAGTCAGTCACGGGTCGACACCCTAGACGCGTCCTTACGGATCCATCAGATCCAATAACCCTTGCATTAGACGCCTTCAGCTCTAGCACTAGGAGCAGGCTTAGGGACCCCGGTAACCGTACTCGTCGAACTCGGCAAAGAGTTCGACGTGCAACCTAACCCATACATTAGCCCGCTGAGTTTCTCGCCGGATCTTCTCAGCGGGTTGCGATTCCGCTAGTAGATTCATCCGCGAAGCAGCCGCTCTTGAGTTGTAATGTTGATTAGTTTAACAACAAAAAAAATTACTTATATTAGCCAAATTTTGATTTTAAAATTAAAATATTAACTTTACTGTACTCGTCGTCGTTTCGAAGAATTTCTCACAGACTTCTTAAAATAATAATAATAAAAATATTAATAAGAAATTAGATAGGATTACGGCAAAGTATTGTTTACCTTACCTTACCAGTAACTTTTTTCAAATTTGATCAACGAAAGAATCGACATTATTATGTTTCGAGATAAAGTGGACTTCTTTTTTTTTTAAATTCCTTTTCACGTTACTAACCTGTAACGTATCTCTCTTCGTACACCATCTGACAGGCGGATACAACCTGAGCGATTATAATCAGTAGGTCGCCGGTTATAAGGCTGTTGCGGCCTTTAGACTCTCCCGGTGTTTGGTACAAAGCGTCCGTAACTCCCACGATCAAAAGTCCGATGATGACGCACACTGAAAATAAAATTATATGCGAAAATGTGTCTATTAATCGTTCCATTGTATATAGAGTTTTGCTGACAGATGAAGTTGTGGATGCGATCGATTCAGCTGAGTCGTTAAGTTTATTAATTGACGACATGAGTGGATGAAGGGGATATGATACAATTTGTTTAATTTTATGTAAACGGGCAACAAACCTTTGTTACTTGTACTTTTTCTTCGTAAATAGCTCCTTCACCACATGCCATTTCTAAAAATAGCCTTTAAGCCCGGTGTTTTAAGGTCTAATATGGTTTATAGGCACATAACACCTTCATTCAATGTAAAAACAAAAAAAATCTAAAAATGGTACTTAACCCCTTCATCCACTCATGTCTTTAATTATAAATATCCTTATTGCGTCTGAATAAAGGTTTTTATTATTATTATAAAAATTTTAGACCTATCCGATGAGACTACCGCCAAGTGGCATGTTGATTCAACCATGATTGTTCCAAAAGTTGTGTCAGTACACGGTTTGATAGCGAAAAATCTTCGATCATCACCTTAAAAAACTTCCGTTATCCGGCCGGAATAAAGGTCTGATACAGAAGGCGGTTATCCTCGATACTGCGCGTATCGTGCGGTAATTTTAATATTATAATATATATTTATTTCAAATCTTATTAATTACACAGATTTTTTTTTAAAAATATATTATAAAGACAGTTTCTAAAAACACTATATAAAAATAGATTGCCACTGATGGCGCGGGCGGTGTCTACGACACAAGCCACCAATGGTTAGAACTATTATTATTATATAAGTTTAACTTTTTTTGGATAACGCTTTCTTACTTTGTGGTAAGTGATTCCCGTCCCACAAGGTGACTGGCATAGCCAAAACGCTGTCAATCGAGAAATAAGTATTTGGATATATATTTTTTGATGCAAAATTGTGAACGAGCCAACGGTTCACCTGCTGTTAAGTGGTTACCGGAGCCCATAGACATCAACAATATAAATGCTGCCACGCACCTCGAGACATGAGTTCTAAGTTCTTACAGTGCAACGGCTGCCCCATCCTTCGAACCGAAACGCATTATTGTTTCATGGAAGAAATAGGCAGGGTGGTGATACCTATTCATGTGGCTCACACGACTCCCTACCACCAGTAACTATGCAAATTATAATTCTTGCGGTTTTGATTTTGATTACACGATGTTCTTCCTTCATCTTGCAAGTCATTAGTGAATAGAGTTAAGGTCGTTTTTAATAATAAAAAATATACCTGCCTGCGGGGTTCGAACCCTTCATAGTCGCATTGTTCGATCGGGCGTCTTAACCCCGACTTAACTTATTTTATCTTTGACTAAACAAATATCATAAACACGCATTTAATAGTAGAATTTTAGAATACCGCGATTTTTTCGCTCAACTTTAACAGCAAATAAGGTACCACCTTTTTACGGTTTACTTAGAAATGACGTTTTGCAATTTATTGTGTGACTATAACAGGTGTTTCGCGGTCAATGACCTTTTCATTGGGATTTCGCTATTATTTGGACACTTCATTAACTTTTTTTTTTAATTGCTCTAAAGGGTGGACATGCTCACTGCCAACTTGTTGTTAAGTGGTTACCGAAGGTCATAGACAACTACATTTGTTCTAAGATTTCAGTTTTAACAGTACAACGGCTGCCCCATCCTTCAAACCGAAACGCATTACTGCTTCAGTGCAGAAACACGCAGGGTGGTGGTACTTGTACCCGTGCGGACTCACAAGACTCACAAGACGTGCGGGTGTCCGCTACTGTATCACGGGATACTTTTGGTGTCAGTATCTAGATACTTAACATAGGTAAATGATTATGAAGCATTATGATTGTAAGGTTTTTCTCTCGTATGGGTATAAGAGAAAATATGTACACGGTTAAAAACGTCGAAAAAGTACTCTTTTTTCCCCTACCTGTGCTGATAGAGGCTATTTCAGCTTCACCCTAATGTGTGTAGGTCAGTTCACGGGGCTCAAACCGGAGTGTTGCTAACACTGACCCTAGCAAGAGCGGTGCTTTGCAGAATCTACCATCTACCACCGGATCGGAAACGTGACCCACTGAGAAGATCCGGCGAGAAACTCAGTGGGCTGTGTCTATGGGTTAATTCGCTCGTCGAGCCCTTCGTCGCGAGCGACGGGTTCGACGAGGACGGTGACCGGTGCTTGTGGTGCCTAAAAGCACCGTTAATGGATCAGGAGGATCCGTAATGACGTGCTTTGGGCGACGTTGACTGTTTACCATTCGGTCTACAGGATCGGGTATGTAGTTTTCAGCGGTCACGACAAGAGGGTTCTCATGTCGTGCCGCCTTCTCGAAATGGCGCAATGATGCCGACTGTAGACACTTACTGACAGAGTCGAGTTCCAGGTCATCGTGGAGATCAAAGTGCTCAAGCGGTAGAAGTGGAACCTCCAGAAGTATCTTCATCTCATTCACTCGCAGGTTAAACCCTATACGTCTAATTTTAGTGTTGCCTTTTGAGTGTCATTTTAGTTCCGTTTCAAATCAACACGGTGCTAAATAAAATTACTTTTAAAACAATTTATAGTACCTACGTTGTAGATATTCCATGGGTTTGCTCGTTCATAAAAATCGTATAACAAAAATGTTGCGTATTTGTAGGGTTGCCAGATTTTTTTGCCTATAAGGGGCAAATGCTTAAATAGTCAAAAATGCAGAAATTTAGTTTTCTACCCGGGACAAATAAAAAACCAAATTATATAGTGACATTTTTTTTATATATTTCTCCGATGAACAAGTTAGTTTTAACATATTTTTATCGGTTTTAACATATTTATAAAAATTAATACAATTATAATCTTACGGTTCGAATATGAGACCGAGTCAGTCTCGCCGGGACGTTTTAAATTAAGCCTAAAATACGGGACGTCCCGGGAAATACGGGGCATCTGGCAACCCTACGTCTTTGTCAGCCGATACCGATTGATCGTCATTAAATTGTGAAGATGTTTTTATAACAAGCTTTGTTGCTAACAGATAAACATGAATGTACGCATTCCGAAATAACGATGTCGAACATGAATCACATTTGAATATTTCTACTACAATTTGAAAATGCTACACTGTACCGATGATGACTCATGTTAATTTTATTTACTGGGTGGATGAGCTAATGACCGCCCCCACTCCCCTACCCCGATATTAAGTAGTTAATACAATATTATCGCTTAATTTGAAATACGAGATAGAAGTTGATATTCCATTGAAATGACGTTTTTCAAAGCGGTACGCGATTGAAATAGGCTAGATGACGATAGCACTGAAACTATATGATCAAAATACATTGTGTGTCTCATGTGTCAATTAATATTGCCGCTATAGTGAGTGCGCAAATACGTTTCAAGGAATTTACTTTGTCGATCGTATTACGTGAGAAATGTCGTAATCGTTAGTCCCACGAGACTGCATTTGAGCATAAAATAGACATTTGAAACGGTTCGAGTATCAATTTTTTTACGTCATTCCATTACGTAATTTAATGTGTCTTATAAATATTATTTAAAATTAATCTACAAGTCTATATCTTTATATTCATTTCGTGGGCACTTTATTCCAGACAGTTGAAACTACAACTGTATTAAAATTTGCCATTTCGATGACCTAAACAAAGTATAGATACCATTTTGGATGCGTCCCAAATCTGAACTCTATCTTATGAGAAAATATTAAATCGAATTATATTATTATTATTTCAAAGCTTTCAGTGACGCAAAGTAATTTCACTGTTTAATTACTGGTAGACCGCATTGAAAATATATTGACTGCTTTATTTTGTGGAGCATTTAAAACCAACTACATAAAATATCAATAAATTTTTCATTCAGTCATTTTGACTTAAATCGTGACAAAAGACGACCACGTTTCCTCAGTCATCATTTTGATCAATAGCAGCTCGGCAATGTCAAAACAGTTAGAACGGTACTTACGTATTAACCCCACCGCGGCAAAAATTTAATGGTTAGCAAGTGTGGACAACTCGAAAAATATGGAAAAGCGAATCAGAGCACCCCACTTTCCACCTGGTCTTGTCTGCCCTACCCCTAGAGTGTATATAAAAAACCGGAGGCGCGGAGGGAGAGCAGTCCTCCAGTCCAGTTCAGTCCAGCGGAGTACGTGTGACCGTGCTTCGGCACGCAAGGGCGGAAGGGCCGCTCTTCCCGCAGCGCCGGAGATAAGGCGGATTCAAACTAAGTTCCCTTCGAGTTTGGACTAAATAATGCAATGCATGTAATTTTAATCAAAAAAATTAACCGTGGATATCTTCATAACCATGGTGTTCCGCGGGGTAGGAATGGTGCAGGGAGTAAACCCTTACCCCCCTCAGTCCCACCCCGACTCAAAATCGACGGACCATAAAGGAAAGTTTAACCGAATTTTTGCCGCAGTGGCGTTAGTACATAAGTACCGATAGAACTACATATTGTTATTAAAATTACGTCGATACGTGTAATACAGTTGAACAGAACCTATATGGATAAAAATTTAAAGTACATTGATAAAAATTCATTATTTAGAATAATTGTAATAATTACACAAGGAACTCTTGATATAGGAGACCCGATTACAGTATATGTAATGTTAAACGTGACACTAATGTTATGATAATATCAATGCTTGTGTTCCTGACCATTTTGTTTTGATTGTTTGATTGTGTTAGTGGCACCCAAAACATTGTGTCCACATTTATTTTATAAACATAATTTAAATACCTAGAAATAGGGCAGAAGCTAGCTATGTAATTTATTAGTATTTTATTGCATTTTCAATGAAAATGTACCCATGTATACGATTTCTTTAAAATAACTCAGCCCCATTTTCCTATACAGGTCAAAACTAATTATGATATATTTAAAACTATTTAAGTTTATACATTTGCCAGTCGGTTCTTAATTAACAGAAAAGCATTATAGAGTGCAGGTCACAACTGTTAACGGAACATACAAGAAGAGTTTTGCACATCTGTCTTTTCTAACAAATTATATGACAAAAACTTACCAATCCCGAGCCATTCTCTTTTGATGATCTGTTTGTTGGAGAATGTCATGGACAGCACAGCCACAAAGACAATGATAGACCCACGGAACATTTGGAAACTGCTGATGTAGGTTAGAGTCAAACCAATATACATTATGGATGTTCCAATCTGAAAATAAAAAAAAAATAGCATTCAACATAATAATATGTTTGTAACACAGTATGTAATGGTATGTTTTAATAAATAAACAACCAGGGACAAATCACTAATGATCTGAACTGAAGGTAAGATTCTTTGTACTATGGGAACCAGATGTATGTATGTATATCATGTATATATAATGTACATGTATACTTATTAGCATGTATATTTAAATATTAAACACTCAGACAACAATCAAACAAACTTGTTGGTCACACCAATGTCAGCTTATGCCGATTTCCTAGTTTTTGAAAATTGAACCAAGATCCTTAACCTGGCAATCAGTGACAATAACTACTATGCTTCCACATCAGTCAGATGAATACATCCACTATTAAGTACTCTGTCATTTATTATGTTCAATTTATTATCGAAAATGAAATGTTAAAGCCATTTATTTTATAATTATTGTTTCTATGAATGATTAAAAGATTGAGGGTCAATTGGTTTAAACTTTATTTAAACAAAGGTTAATGAGACTACAAGATATACACGTAAATATTGGAGATGGCTCATGGGTAGAAAGTATAGATTGGGGGAAGGGACCGATCTAAAAAGCTAATAACAATAAATTATTATAAAAAATATTGATTAATTAATAATTTATTGATAATGAGTATATAACATATTTCTTTGAATGTGGTAGCTCTGAGGTAACAAGAAAAGGAATTTGCTAACGTAGATTATTGTTTGTAATTGGAAGCTCTTGTAGAATCAAGTCAATTATTGTATTATGAGTGGATTTATGAAGTAATAGATAATTTTTTATTTTGCATTTATATTGTTGCAGGTAATTAATTTAACACAATGTCAACATAATAAACGCTTTGTGAGTGAAATGGATTCCAATATTATTTAAAAACGTTCTTTCTGTACTTTAAATAAGATTGAAACTGTTTTTTTTTTTTTTGTTGCCTAGATATGTGGACGAGCTCAGAGCCCACCTGGTGTTAAGTGGTTACTGGAACCCATAGACATCTACAACGTAAATGCGCCACACACCTCGAGATATAAGTTCTAAGGTCTCAGTATAGTTACAACGGCTGCCCCACCCTTCAAACCGAAACGCATTACTGCTTCACGGCAGAATGAATCTCATTGTATAAAAATAAGATAATGTAACAGTGACCTTTTTGATGATAAAGTTATCACTGAGCTAATTTCACATTGCTAGTAGTTTATCGTCTACAGTTGCAGTGAATAAATTTTAATATTTACATTGTAATGTCTTCACTCTTGACAGATTTCGATTCCTGGAAACTTTTTCAGAGAATACTAATTTTTTTTAAATATTTTGTTCAATTTATGTTTGTTTTCTTTTCTCTTATTGGACACAATCAGCTTTACAATATGTTTACAAAACATATTGTTACTAATAATAAAACAAAACAAAAATATTGCTTCGATGGGTGGACGAGCTCACGGCCCAGACAGAAATAAGCAGGGTAACTACCAAACAAGAGGTCCTACCACCAGTAATTACGCAAATAATATTTTTGCGGGTTTGATTTTTATTACACGATGTTATTCCTTCACCGTGGAAGTAAATCGTGAACATTTGTTGAGAACGTATTTCATTAGAAAAATTGGTACCCGCCTGAGATTCGAAAACCGGTGCATCGCTCAACATTAATATACCGGACATCTTATCATTTAGGTCGACGACTTAAAATATGGAGAGGATATGGAGAGAATGTGATTAAAAGTAATATTGGACTTATTAGAAATAAAAGTGCATTGCATTGGTTATGCACAGTGAGATAAATGCTAATAGTATGAGACCTTCTTTACAATGAATTGTAAATAGATAAATAAACCTATTGTTGACCAAAGTAATGTATTACATCCCACTTTTTCATCACAGTTAATATTCAAACATGCTTTAAAAAGATAAAACAGTACACTAGGATTAGTTATAACAAATAAGCAGTAGGCTGAATTTGAAATGAATATTGCATTTCATTTATTCTGAAGTAACTTACCAAATCCAACATAGCTGCGGGCATCAGAATTAAGGGATTGAAGTTTTGTGTTCCAGCTGTTAATGAATGTCCCCCAGTGTTCCGTGTTTTGTAATACACCAATTTGAACACAAGTAAACATAGCATTTCACCCAAAAACATAGATAAGGTCTGAAAAAAGTTGTATTATTAGAAATTGCAATATTGAAGTAGTTTGCACTAGGCTGAAAGTAAAAGTCCACCACATGAGCAGAGGTATTATTCCCTACTGGAATCATGGACTACACATTTTTGAAAATCGTATTTGGTTTTATCATTTCGCTTTTAACTTTTTTTATATGTATTTTATTGCCCTAGTAGGAAGACAAGCATACGGCCCACCTGATGGTGAGTGGTTACCGTCGCTCATGGACGTCAGCAATCCCAGGGGAAGAGCCAAGCCGTTACCTACTTTAGGCTGATATTAAGCCTCCCATTTTTCAGTCTTCTCATAACTATGACACATATGGTAGGCCTCAGTGCTGGACAAAAATATGGCTGTGCCTCTGATATTACATTTGGTCATGAGCAACAGTGGTTACTCATCGTCAGGTAGACTATTTGCTTTACAAAATTGCTTATAGATACAAAAATCGAAGAACAGAAATGGCCTAGGATATTTTCACCAAGTTATTAGGACCATTTAGGGAAAGAATGAGATTTGAAATGGCTAGGATTATTTAAGGTTAGGATGGTAATAGAGTGGAAGTATATAGATATCCAATATCATGTTCTTGCTAGGGCCAGGGTTTGCAAATTTTCTCAGGCTGAGCCTGTGAATTCAACTACGCATCCGTGTATAGTTGGATAAGCCCCATAGGCTACCAGCGAATATGTAGGGAAAAGAAACAAGACAGATATTGGGAGAATTATAGTAGATTGATAATGTCATAATTGCATACATATCATGATAACTCTACTGTAGTAATAATCCTTCCATTTTTTCTTCTACATTAGCCAAAAATTATATTCTAAATTAGCTCTTAGTCTGAAGGAATAATTTGTGAAGGTCATAGATAATAAATGAATAGTTTGGGACAAATCAAACAAAATTATTTAGTTTTACAGTTGAAAATTATTATAGAAACCAGAGACTGATATACATACTATTTATATATGTTTAAAAAAAATCCTAAAATGCTCAGAAAAAGAACAAAGACAGTTGTTATCAAACAAATTCTGGGCAATCTGGGAATCAAACACAAAAACCTTGGAAGAACAACAAATTATTATGTTGTGGTGAGCTTGGGCTGTGAAGAAATATGGTGGTCAAAGTGCTCATATGTAATAATAATAATATTTTAGAATCTGACTTTTTTATTTTGTATTGAGTTAATTACAATATTATTTTTAATTATATTTAAATAATGTATATTGTTGTACCTGCAAGAATGGATGGTTGAAATATCTTTCTTCACCGTCTGACCCCTTTGATTTTAATATATCAGCCCATTTTGTACTCAAAGAGTTGATTGAGCCAGTCACCAACATCATCAGGGCGAGGAACTTCTGGTAGTTTGTCCAGGCCATCCTTTAAAATAAATAGGTTAAATATTGTTGCTTTGCTAACCATTGAAAGTGGACAGTTTCACCGTTTCACCTTGAGATAATATTTTTCTTTAAATACCTAGTAAAAGTTTATGTTAGGTACGCAAACAATGACTGCTAATAGAATAGCAATTATTAAAAATAATTTTAGAGTTAAGTTTTTTAAATTTGAAAGTATTTTACGGATTATTATATTAAGCTGCTTTTGTATTTAAGATAAATAAGATTTTAGATATGAACAAAACAATGACCTGCATTTTTCGTGTTCTATACTTACTTGCTTAATAAAGGTCACCAATAAAATTAATGTTTCTTCAAGTTTTAAATTTACAGTAATTTTATAATCATATGTCAAATTATCGCATTTTTTTATTCGATTGTATTAATTTAAAATATATCACACAATATTTGTAGAACGCAATCAAAAATAATTGTTAATATAAATTTTTTCTAACTACAAATATACTAAGTTAATACTGGAGCTCTTATTATATGAACAGTGCCGATAAATCAGAAAGATGTGGTTTTTATATTTTACGTTTCAGAATCCCGGATTTCGACCATATTCCTCGGACATGTCTTGGACAATAACTAACATAGATTATACACTTATAACTAATATTCTTTTTTTTTTTTTTTCTCCCATTTCTTGGCTTGCACGGTTTGTGCGTCAGCCACGCAAAAAGGTTAGGAAGTGAATTAATGGATTTATTTTTTGGATTTGAAATTGGAACGGAATTTGGAAAAAGGATCAGGTATATATATTATATAAACTAAGTACATAAATGGTTACAATTTTATATTATTATGAAAAATGAAACTAGCTAATATTCTATATACATCAATATTGATATTAGATAAAAGGATAGAAATTGAAGTAGGAAAAGGAATTTTAATGGACAAAAGTGAGGAAATAAAAGCGGAACGGTCATTTCGAGGACAGGCAAAGAATATATGATTAAAATCCCCAACGTCATTGCCACACTCACATATATCGCTAGGCAAAAGGTTAAGCCTTGCCAAATGCAAGGGAATGCATGCATGGCCCAGCCTCATGCGAATAAGGGTCGATGTGATAGCTTTACCAAACGTCAGATTTGAAAACCACGGTTTAGGAGGTATATCCACCTGGATCGTGCTGTAATATCGACCTTTAGTCTGTCTTGAAGAACGCCAAATGTGAGTCCAAGAATTCAATAATTGGAATTTAGGAAGCAGAGCTAAATCACAACAAAAGTTTTTGTACGGAACCAAATCTCCATCATTGACCGCAGCTTTGGCAAGGCTATCGGCCTTGGCATTGCCAAAGATACCCGAGTGCCCCGGAATCCAAGCAAAGGAAACTGTGTAATTTTTGATGCAACATTGATACAATAAATCACGACATGCAATAATCACAGGATGATTATTTCGGTTACTGTTAAAAGGAAAACGTTCCAAGGCTTGGAGGGCACTTTTAGCGTCAGTTAAAATTATTGACTTTTTAAGCTTCATCATTAAAATGTACTCCAGAGACTTCAGAAGACCAAAACATTCTCCAGTAAATACTGAAGTCTCTGGAGGCAATTTTATTTTCTGAACAATGCCAAACTGTTGATGGAAAATGCCGACCCCCACACACTCCTCGGGACCGGGTTTGGAGGAATCGCTAAAAATTAAATGACAATTTTTCCATCGGCTGTCACTGTCAATAATATCAACAAATTTGGCATTGATAGAAAGATCTTGTTTACTTAGGCCGAAATCAAACATAATAGATGGATTTAAAGTTAGGGCATCATAGTTAACACAAAATATTGGAAGGAATTGTGATCTATGTGTAGGAGCTTGAAGAGCTAAGTACTTTTGGAGACTAACAATAAGGCATGGCGGCGATTTATGAGTCCAGTACGGATAATCCATACATTCCAGCAGAGACCGTAACTTAGTGTAAAGAGGATGATTATAAACTTGGAATGCTCTAAATAGAAACCGGTCACAAAGAAATTGTCGTCTGAGGTGCAGGGGGGCTTCAGAACATTCGACCTGCAAAGCGTTAATAGGGCTCGAACGCATAGCCCCAGCAATTATTCTCAGAGCCTTAGACTGGATAATGTCTAACTTATGGAGAGCTACTGCATTACAGGGTTCAAGTATAAATGTTCCATAGTCCAAAATACTCCTTATTAGGGCATTATACAAAAGCTTTAGAGAGAAAGGGTGGGCTCCCCACCAAACTCCAGAGAGGCAACGCAATATATTTAGAATCTTCTCACATTTATCACTTATATAGTAGCAATGAGGGCTTCCTGTAAGTCTTGAGTCTAAAATTACCCCAAGAAATGTTGCTTCACTTTTAACAGGAACTCTAATGTTATTATAAAATACAGACACTGATGGAGGAAGCCTCATACGTGAAAATAAGACTATAATACTTTTAGGAACTGAAAGGCTTAGAGAGTTATTGTCAAGCCAAACTTTTAGCAACTTAAGAGAATATGTGACAGTATCAGACATGTTGTCAATAGAATCACCAGAGACATAGAGGAGTAAATCATCTGCATATTGGAGTGTGTTAACTTTACCCCTAAGGGAGGCTTCCAGATCATGAGAATATATATTGTAAAGTAAGGGACTTAAAACGGAGCCCTGGGGTAAACCTTTCCAGACAATACGGGATTGATAAGAGTCTTCTGATATTACTTTAAGCATTCTACCAGAGAGAAGATTGATTATGAAACTTATGAAAATTTGTGGGATATTCAAATTAATCATTTTTTGTTTCAGAACCGAAAGGTTGACATTATCATAGGCTGCAGACACATCTAAGAATGCTGCTAACACAGACTTATTGTATGAAAATGCCAATCTTATGTCTGTCATAAAAATGCTGAGACTATCCATCGTACTCCTACCTTTCCTAAATCCAAACTGGTTAGGAGATAGTAACCCTTTACTCTCAATAAACCATTCTAGTCTATTTTTAACTAGATGTTCGCAAATTTTGGAAATCACTGAAGCTAATGCAATTGGTCTGTATGATGATGGATCATTAATGGGTTTGTTGGGCTTATGTATTGGGATAACTTCATGGATTTTCCATGATGGAGGAATATTACCTGATGTTAAGATTGAATTAATTAAACTGAGAAAATAAGAAAGGCAGGAGTCATTCAGGTTTTGAAGAAAAGAATATGGAATTCCATCACAACCCGGGGCTGAGTCCCTAAGCCTTGAAAGAACCCCTTTGAGTTCTGAAAGGCTAAAGGAAATGAATGAATCGCTACTATCATGCTGGGAGAGGAGAGAAGGCTGTGAGTCAGAAGAAATATTATCTATAGATGGGACAAATGGTGGAGCTAATTTGTCAAGAAACAAATCAACTGTACTACTATCCATGAAAGGAGACCTTGGAGGTTTGAAAGCGGATCTGAATCTACGAATATTTTGCCAAACTTGAGATGGAGAAATTTCTGGTGAAATTGAGGCACAAAAAGATTTCCAGCTATTGAATCTTTTTTGTTTTAATAATTTACGAGTTTTAGTTATAAGATTACTAAGAATATTAAAATTTTGTGTTGTAGAATTTTCTCTGTAATTTTCTTCAGCTATCTTTCTCTCAGCTATCGCAGCAGAACACTCACTGTCCCACCAAGGAGGTGATGGAATATACCCATTTCCACTATTGTTTTTTATAGGAAAAACTTCCTCAGCAGCTTGTAGTAGGGCCCGTGTAAAAGCTTCAGCACAAAGATGATTACTGCTGTCATTTAGTGGAGGTATGGTTGATAAATTTTGTTGAACTTTATCTCCAAATAATGACCAGTTGGCATCCTTAAGTCTATATTTTAGCCGGGGAGGGGCCTTTGATGTCTTTTCACAAATTTTTTGAGGAAATGATACCATTAGTGGAAAGTGATCGCTTCCATATGAAGACGATAGAGGCCACCAGTTTAATGTAGGAGCAAGTGAGGGACTACAAAGGGTAAGATCTGGTGCACTAATACCCTCATGGGGCTGTGTTCTTCTAGTAGGACAACCAGAGTTTAAAAGACATAAATTATTATCATCTAAGATGTCTAAGATTCTAGCCCCATAATGATCAGACTTAGAACTTCCCCACATAGAATGTTGTGCATTGAAATCTCCCATAACCAAAATAGGGCGCGGGAGGGAAGATAGGATGCTACGAATATCGTCAAAGACTTCATTGGAAGGGTGAGGTATATACATATTTACAAAACAGATATTATTTACACTAGCAGCAATAATAGAAAATTTATCACTGTGATTAGGGATGGGTAAGTGGACAAAGGGCACACCTCCCCTAAGAATTAGTGCCACTCCACCATACCCATCTGTTCTGTCTTCTCTAAGACAGACATGTCCTGGAATTCTAAAATTGAACCCAGGACGAAGCCAAGTCTCTTGAAGAGAGACTGCAAATGGTTTGTAACTATTCAATAAAAAAATTAAGTCACTTTTTTTACTATTAATACTCCGGCAATTCCATTGAATCACCAGAGACTGGTTTCGTGGATGGTCCTGACTGTCCATTAGTTAAAAAAGTTTTTGAAGAAACGGCATCGTTGGACGGTATTTTAATTATGTTCGATTGTGAAAGGTACTGAATTATAGAAATGATGAGATCCTTTGTTATTATTTCTGACAAATCATTGTAATTTTTGAGACAACCTGTAGAAAAGGAAGGAATGTTGCTGTAATCTTGGATAAGCTCTGCATGCGCTTTTTGATCATATCCCTTACTAGAATTTCTGGGACGAGCTTTGGGTTTCAAGAATACTGTTTTCTTATATGATTGAGTCGGACTCTTAAAAGGGCTTGTTAAATTATAGGGGCTTGAATAAGTCATAGTTGGACCCGAAGGGGCTGATGAAGCAGAAGCAACAATGTCAGCATAAGATTTTGAAACTGGTGGATAGACTTTACTTGCTTCTGAATAGGATATAGAGTTTCTAGCCATTGTTTCTTTTATAGCTTTCTGCCTAGCATACTCCGGGCATTTTTTGTCTGTTGCGAAATGGGAACCAGAACATAAAATACACACAGCATCATCTCTTTCCGTCTCGCAACTTATACCTGAATGATTGTCACCACATTTGTAACACCTTGGAGTGCCTCTGCATTGCATTTTGGTGTGACCAAAACGGCAGCAATTAAAGCATTGCAGCGTGGGGTAAATATAAAGCTCTACAGGTAGGGAGTTAAAACACATAAAGACCCTGGGAGGTAACACCTTCCCATCAAAGGTCAAAACTACGGTCTCAGTTGGAACAAACTTGGGTGTCTCGCCGTCATAAACCTTTCTGCTTAGTCTCCTAACTTTCAGAATGCTTCCACAGTTCTGCGGAAGCTCTATATTTTCTATAACATCTTTCTCGTCCCAGTCACATGGAACACCTCTCACTATTCCCATGCGGGTGATAGTGAAGGCCGGAATAAAAGCTTTATATTTATTATCATCAAGAGATTTGTGATTTAGAAATGAGTTAGCCTCCTGAAATGTTTTAAATTGAAATGACAACCTATTCCTTCCAATTTTTTTTATGCTTCCCTCTACAATGCTTTTTATTGAATTTTTTTTTAGAAAGAATCCAAATTGTACTGGATGTATAGATCCAGTTTGATTAGGTTGTAAAATTTTTTGAATATGTACATCATAAGGCGCAGGGTCTGACGCCTGGTAAAGCAGCCTAGCAGTGCGAGGGTTACTCGTAATGTTTTTAGAGTTAGCAACCTCATTATGATGGATTTCAGTGATTTTATCATCTGACTCAAGTACTTTAGGTATAACATTATCCTTTATATCATTAGGGGAAAGTTGGCAATCTGGTAGATCTGAATGTTTGTGATTCCTTCTCTTTTTTTGGTTTCTAGTTGATATTCTCTTTCTTTTAACGGATTTAATGTTTTCCGAACAGTCTGTATCTATAATGGAACCTTCCGTTTCCATTCCCGAAGCATCTATTGTAACTACATGAGACACCTGGAGGGATGTCCCTCCAGGGTCTTCGGGCTCCAACATGGAGGCCAAGAAAAAAATACTATTTACATATAATACAATAAGATGACTTACCAGGCGAAGAAAACAAACTAAAACTATAAATAATCAATACTACTAATATATATACACTTTACAACTTAACTGATCCTGTAATATTAAATTAATTTAATTTTCAAAAGTTTAGCCAAAAAAAAGACGCCCGCTTAATTCAACACTTCCCGCGCTTTTTCTACCTATATGTTATATGTACGATACTTACAACCTAATATTCTTTTACTCTTTGTAACAAACTTCTAACGTCAAAACAACAACACAGACGACATATAACCCACAGACTAAAGAGAGAAATGGTATAGTTCATCAACCATGCAATAAACGTTTTGTAAGTAATCTATGGTTCGCTATAATGTGACGGGGATTTAATAAAATACTTAGTTTACTGGTGGTTCGGTCATCTTGTGAGTCCGCACGGAAAAGTACCACCACCCTACCTATTTATGACGTTAAGCAGTAATGCGTTTCGGTTTGGAGGAGCAGCCGTTGTAACTATACCGAGATCTTAGAACTTATATCTCAAGGTGGGTGGTGACATTTACGTTGAAGATGTATATGGCCTCCGCTTAACACCAGCTGAGCCGTGAGCTCGTCAGCTCTTCCACCAATCTAGGCAATAAAAAAAAGTTTGTGTTCGCTTTGCTACACATCTAACGAGGTAATTATGTCTAGTAGAAGTCTATCATTTTGCCCAATGAACCCAAGTTAATTGTATTTAATAGATAACATTTATTCTTCTTTGTCCTCCATAGTAGCTAATTGCTGAAAAAGAAATTGATTTTATCAAAAGCTAGAGAATTAAACTAAATTGTTCCCTTAAAACCCTTAGATTGTTTTAATCTCAAAAGTAGTTACACGAAACGAAAATTGAATTAAAATTTTCGTCCAATTATACATCTATAATAGAATCTTATAACTTTTTAACACCAATAAAAATAAAACAACCACCGGTCAACAGAAGCAGATCGCCGTTGGGAAAATTGTTACCTATAGAATGCATCATTACATGTTATTGTTTGGCTTTTTGGGCAGCGTGTCAAATATTAAAATGTTTAATTAAAATTATTATTTTCTGAGTTTTATGAAACTTAATAGAGCCAGAAATTATTATTTAATTAATAATATTTTTGAAGTGAAACTTCTTCAGGCGCATGAGGGTAAAATTTTTACAGAACGTCACGCAGGTATGCAACGGAAGTGACATCAAACTAATTGATATTAAGTACTTGTCAAATATCAGTAGTAGTAGTTGATGTATTTTTCCAACTGGAAAGGCAAATGTATCATACCATGCAGCCTAATATTTTATAACTTTTTTGTGAAAAATGTTAATAGGAATTGAAATGAAATGAAAAGAATTTAGAACATTAATCAAATAGCATGAAATTAAATTAGTCAATTCAATTGGCAAAATATTAGTCATTTACAATTTAGAAATCTAAGCATAATGTGACTGTGAACACTGAGGTTTGAGATTGACATTTGACAGACTTTTGGCGGGAACATAACTTCCTTTTACCCTTCCTCTAAGTCTCGGAAATCTAAAGTTTTAGATTTGTATAAATATAAGCAAGACTTATAAATTAGTTCGCCAAAAAAGTTTCACTTCTGACATGTGTACCTTGTACGCACGGGCTTTTTTTTATAAGCATCCTGGACAATTGGTACTCTAATTTTCCTGAGTCAGAATGATTCACTGCATTACACTTACCTTTCTCTTGTAAATTCGTTTTCGACTGAAAAAGTAATGGTAAAGCTGTTTAGCAAGCTTAGCTCAATTTATTACCCCACATCCCTAAACACGTTCGGCAATAATGTTTTTTGTATGACTCGCAGTGTCAGCTTAATATAATATATTTAGATTACCTAGTATATCAAGCTACTACTAACATGATTGAGTAGGTAATCGATAGTAATGGGCACGAGTCGTGAGCTCTGACCTTAAGATGCGCAGAAGTGCATTTATGGAACTGTTTGGGAGAACGAGAACTCACAGACACAGCCCACTGAGTTTCTCGCTAAATATTCTCAGTGGGTCGCTTTTTCGATCCTGTGATAGATTCTGCGCAGCACTGCTCTTGGTAGGGCCAGTGTTAGCAACACTCCCGGTCAGAGCCCCGTGAGCTCACCTATAAGTCAAGAAGCTGAAATAGCCTCTCAAGACTATCAGCATAGGTAGGGAGAAAAAAAAGAGAATGAGATAAGAACGGGGGTAGCGCCGATCATATCGCTTACGTGATTTGATCTTTCCGCGTCGCGTCACTAACCGGCCGCGACAGTTGTAATTGATTCCCTGTGTTGTGCACGCGCATCGCTACAGCAAACTACACTTTCGTCCAATTTTATTAACATATATATTATGTGTATTATCTATGTTTATTAATCACACATTTTTATCAACCTCATTTAATTCTTCCAGGAACCAACTTTTTGTGAATATGAATACTGTGGATAAATGTACATATAGTACCACAAGTACATGTATACATTATTTAAAACTTTTTAGTAAAAGTCGGTTTATTGTTTTTTGTTTTGGACATTGATCAATACTCGTATAAAAAGATAACTTAGGAATTGTTTATAAGTTCCATAGTTCTCGTCTAAAGTAGCTGTAAGATTCTCTTATAATCTTATCAATTAGAAATAGGTTTAGTCAAATTATTCAAATGGTTTCCCTGGCACCAGAAAAATCAATAAAAATAGGGTTATTACTGACTATAATACTAGCAAAATTATTGTAATTACTAATACGTTTTTAAATCCTAAATTGAACGAAGCTAATTTAATTATGTATAAAAAGGTGATACATGAGTGATCCATTTCACTTTAACGTAAGTGTACGATGCGCAAACGGCCCTCCACTCTTTTGACAAGAGCTCACGACTCGTGCCGATTACTATACTGTTTTTAATTTTATGTTTATGCTTAAGGTCCCCGGTATTTTTGCTTAGATGGGTAGACGAGCTCACGGCTCACCAGGTGTTAAGTGGTTACCGGAGTAAATAGCGCTAACTATCTTGAGATATGAGTTGTAAGGTCTCGGTTTTAACAGTACAACGGCTGCCCCACCCTTGAAATCGAAACGCATTACTGCTTCATGGCAAAAATAGGCAGTGTGGTGGTATGGTACCTTTTTTTTTTTTTTTTTAAAATACCATAGCCGTGCGAATTTACAAGTCGTCCTACGTTTCAGTGGTTATCGGAGGCCAACCAACTACCCACTTAAAATATGAAATTGAACTCTCAATTGCTTAACGGTTATCCTTCAAACCGGACCTCATTAATGTTTTGGGGCAGAAATAAATGAGATAGTGGAACCTGTGTAGGTTTAAAATATGCCTTACCCTAATGTTTACTAGTAAATCGATTTTAGTTTGTTTTACCCCCGTATAATTGGTACGTTTTTTTAATAACAGTATCTGATTGTAGAAAGGCCCGTTTGCTTGAAATTAACTCAAGGTTTGAATTACATGGAAAGCATATTTTTAATCTTTAGATTGTGATTTTTTATTGAATCATGAGGTACCTATATAATTGTGATTGTGTTGTGTATTTTAGTTTATTTTTGTAACAATCTCTGTGAGGTACCCGCGGACAGGGCGTGCTAGTTTTAAGGGACTGCCAAGATGGTAGGGGCCAACCACTTAATGAGAGATGTAAGAGGGGCTGCCGTAGTTCAACACTGCAAACCGACAAACACCTCACCCCAAGAAGGCCTAAGGAAGTTTCTAAAGTCGTAAATAGCTCTTTTTGTTCCTTTTTTATAGATAAGAAGATAGCGGCTGATCCAGAGACATTACCGCCTAGATAATATTATTATGGTGTTGGTAGCTCTGCTGCGGGAAATAATAAAAACGTTTAGGTAACGTAAAATATATTTTCCTCGTAAATAAGTTGGAACATTTTATTGTATGAAACAATATTGTATTTAATAAATAAATATATAAAATATTGCTTTTTTATTGATTCGATAAATTAGTTTTTGATACTATTAGCTACTAGCTGCTTGTAATAGTGGTCAAGTTACCGCTGCAACAATACGAAATTATCGAATACTTCTTCTAAAATAGAAGTATTTAAACAATTGCAAGAAACACAAATGTCAGTTTTTTAAATAATAATCTCCTCAATACTTTTCACTTTGACTGCTCTAATATTTTGATTTTTATATATTTTCGAATGGAAGTAGACGCAGGTTTTTATAATCGTGAAGATGAAAAACAAGAAACATCGCAATGGCAATTAAGCTTTTCCAGTTTTCCCTTACAGCTTGAACGGAGGTCATCAAAATATAAAAACGTAAACCAGAAGCATCACGTAAATTTAGTCAAGAAGCAAGAATGGTCATCACATCGGAGGGTCGTACAGGCCACGAAATTTGAACGTTTGTCTTATTATCGCACCTATGTAGCTTCAGCAAATAAAGCGCATTATATTTGCTTGAAAAACATTCAGTTCAATTGGTTCTTCTGGTATTATATTATCAATTTGTTCTTGAAAAGTTTACCGCATTCTTACTTATATTTCTTTCTTGCGTCGTACGCCCCCGAAGAACACTTGTTTATGACTAAAATGGTGCCTATTTCTTATGGATTTCAATACACTTTTGTGATGGCGGGATTCACAGAGGTTATGGGTAGCATTGACTCTCAAATTATGTTATTTGATTATGTTATTAACGGCCTTCTGTATAGGAACCCGTGGAACAGATGTTTATCGAACCGTTATGTTAGAAAAAATATAACCATCCACTGTTATAATTTCACAGAGTTCTCTAAAAAGTTTGTGAACGAATCAGTGACTGTTGTCGAAAATTTTTATGTCGACAGCAGTGGTGAAGTTTTCCAAGTCGCACAGATAGAATTTTATCAGAATAAATCCAACCTATGGGAGACTGATATAGCAATTGTTTATTTTATAGCGATTTTATTATTGGCTGGTCTTTTTCACACACAAGTTTACAATAAATTATTTTGGAAGATCCTCAACGTAATTCAGTGGACTATAAATACAATAGATGTTTTATCGTTTATGTTTCTCTGGTATACCGAGTTTGCAGTTGATTCTCAAATTTTATCATCCAATGTAATACACAATGCAGATACCGAAAAGAAATTCGACAATTCTTTATGGGACGCAGACATTGACATGCTGGCCGAATCGACTACTGCCCCACCCGTTGTTCATGTTCTCACGGCCAGAAGTATTCAAGACATCGAACCCAACCGCGATAGTGCAATTATGATAACATCGAATGCATTTTTATACGTGTTTAGAGGTTTGTTTACGTTTAAAATCATGAGACACATTGAGAAGGTAGTTAAAGCACCCATTCACTTCATAGATTATAATCAGCACGCATGGTTCTACTTTTGGCCGATCTATTTTTCAAACTTTTATCTCGGAAATATTTATACAAATTTATTTTTTACTCTAAACTTTGTGATGGAGTTTTTGTCAATAATTGTAACGTATTTCTGTTTGATCGAAGTGATCGTGTGTCAGTGGAAATGGGCAAAGCGATGGACATTAACAGCTTTTCTGACGTGCCTTGCAATTGTAATATATTCCATAACCGCTTACAACCAGCGTCTGGTTTTTTGTTTACTCTGTAAATTTTTAGTGAGCCTCGTCGAAGTTTTAGTTATTTATTGGATGTATCCAGTGGAAAGACTCTTGGATGATATTACATTCCGATATGGATTGTCGCCGACTCGATTCCGGATTCTCAACCTACGTATCGTACCCGTGTATTACCTCTTTAAATGCTACCTGTTTATTAAATATTTCGTTCAAATAACAATCAAAGCAAACTTTGGCAATATCTTCAAGTACTACTTTTGGACGTGGTCCATTATTTTGATTCCTGTGTTATTTGGTGGACTGTACATAATTTTAGTTTACGTATTTAAATACAAGAAAAGTTGGCTATTAGTGTTTTCTCCTGATTGCTGTTGGGGTCCAAAGGATCCTATCGTCCTGTATTTAAGAAAATTGTATGATTCAAGAGTATACATACGATGCCAGGCGACAAGAATTTTGAGTCGATATTTAATATCAAAGTCGGAACCTAAAGAATATGTATTAGACATTAATTACAATGAAAGTTTGCGTACTACTGCAATCAATACTGCCACTCTCCAATCGGAAGTTGAAAAAGAAAGTAAAAAAAGCCTTTAAGATAGCAATGGAACACACTATGTCAATACAAATCAACACTTTGTCTTCGGAGACGTCTACGACAATGAAAAATAAGATAATTAGATGTTTGTTTCAAGAAAAAGACAAAGTAAATTTATTATTTATTTAAAATGTTTCATTTTTATTCATAGAATCAAAATCTTATTTTTTACATACCTAATTGTGTTTCGCAAAGTTGTGTTGGGTACAACAAATTTCAATTAACAGTAAATATTATTATATTGCGTATAATACACAATGTCAATATGAATATTATAAAAATATTGTTATGAAAAATTATTTTATTTTTCATATTTACTTTAAAAAAAAAAGAAATATTGGAATCTCATTTCAATCATTGTTAGATAACGATGCACTCATGTGGGAAGAACGTGCCTGGTATTGCTGTAGCTGGACAGACTGGAAAAGAAAAAAAAACATGTATTTATATAAAATAACGGCATAAAGTTTCGATCAAACACAATGTTTTATAGGACTGTTTTTTGAAGATTCGACCCTAAATCAATTTGAAAACAAAACTCAAGCTGTATTTTAACAATAATATGATGTTGATGGAGAAGAATCACTAGTCAGTAATTATTTTCTAAAAGACCTACCTAAATTGTCAAAACAATTGAAAAAATATTACAACGTAATCGCCATTAAATACTTATAACGTAAAATGTATTGATACATGGTCATTCAATCTAAAAGATTATGTATACTGGTATCAAAACAGATTAGGTATACTGTTTGTCAAAATACTAGCTTTATTCAGAAGATACTAGTGCTTCAGTTACTCTTACAATTTCCTTATGTAGTGTTAATATGTTCGACTTAGTTTCATTCCTAGCTCCTCCACTGACCTTTTTCAGATATTTTGAGTAGTGATAAGTGAGAATGTATGAATTAATATGAATTAGAGAAGCTTATAATTTCGGGTCGCATACAGGGCAAGCGTACCGTGAGCAGGACACCGGCCAAATGGTCAGATCTAGTAAAGGAAGCACTTGGCGGTAGTCTGTACCATGCGGTCAATGCCATCCATGATCGAACACTGAGGAGGAACGTCACATCTGGTCGCAATCCTCAGCAGTGAGGGAACGATATAGAAGAAGAAGTGAGAATGTAGGTGTAGTTAAGTCGATTGGTATGTTTGAAGTCGTCGTAGCCTAAAGGATAAGACGTCTGGTGCATTCGTATATAGCGATGCACCGTTGTTCGAATCCCATGCGGGTACAAATTTTTCTAATGAAATACGTACTCAATTCACGTTCACGATTGACTTTCACGCTGAAAGAATAACATCGTGTAATAAAAATCAAACCCGCAAAATTATAATTTGCGTAATTACTGGTGGTAGGACCTATTGTGAGTCCGCACGGGTAAGTACCACCACCCTGCCTATTTGTGCCGTGAAATAGTAATGCGTTTCGGTTTGAAGGGTGGGGCAGCCATTGTAATTATACTTGAGACCTTAGAACTGATATCTCAAGGTGGGTGGCGCATTTACGTTATAGATGTCAATAGGCTCCAGTAACCACTTAACACCAGGTGGGCTGTGAGCTCGTTCATCCATTTAAGTAGTCATAATAATAAAAAAGTTATATAGACAGGCTGTTTATTGATTGATTGAGAATTCTTGATTTAATGTGGTAGTGGTATTCACTTGTTAAAGATTAATTTGACGACTAACGGTGCGCTCATTGACATTGTATAGACCGCCAGACAGAGACAGCTTGAATAAAAAATATACTTACTTCTTTCACATCTTTTTCCATAATACCCGGTGCCTTCGCATTTACAAGTGAATCCGGGATCCTGGATTGTCTGCGTGCATATGCCACGAATGCAAGGCGTACGAGAGCATATGTTTGAACTTCTCTCTGCGGAAAATTTAAACGAACGAATATCATATTTGTTTGCTTAAAGAAGAATTTTACTACGAATCATAAAAGTATTCAGATCTTAATGTCTACTACTTTTTGGGGAGAGCAGTTAAAAACTAAAATTTAACCCCTACTATTTGTCTTCGGATATTTTACTTTGTGAGATTCAAGACGAATTAGCTTTCTCTCGGGTTATGTGAAGTAGACCCGGCACTACAGTACACTGAGTGATGAGCGAATGCGCCGCAAATCGATCTAGGCACTAAACGATATTAATGAAGTGTCAACCATAAATTTTCAAGAATGAAGTGTCCTTACCTCTTAGTGCATTCAAACAAGAACGTCTTGTCCTATAAATGTACTCAGTTTTACAACCGTAACCACAACTGCACGAGTTACCGTATATTTTGCACCCATTCTGAGCCTGATTGGGCTCACACGCCCAAACGCCCACTGTAATGAAAAAAAAAAAAATGTCTGATAAATAAATCTCATTTTAGTTTATTTGCCACCGATAAATGCGGATTTTCATGGAATTTCGCAAAAGGCTTATGGATTGCATGTAATTCGCTGAAGCCTGACAAATAGTCAATGCAATTTTATAAAAATTAGTTGCAAATATTCTATACTCTAAGAAGAAATATATGAGCCAGTGCTATGCTCGAACTTAAGAATATGTATGAATAAAATAAAACGACTCCGACCAAATTTAAGATATGTCCGTATGGCACGAACGCGCACCCGTAAAAGAGAGCGACGCTTTTTTTGGCCCACCTAACTCCCAGGAGCCTCGAGTGACTATTCTGGCTTTGCCATGGCTGGTGGGAGAGCACAGGGGCTCAGCTTGAGAGAACAGACTAACATCTGCCCTAGTAAAACTTGCTTCGGACCGGATTCGCGACCCACTGAGAAGATCCCGTGAGAAATTGTGTGGGTTGTGTTTGTAGGTTAAGTTGCATTTTGAACTCTTCATTTTCGACGGTTTCGACGGGAGCACTGAGCGGTGCTTGGAGTGCGTAAAAGCACCGAGAGTGGATCGGGAGGATCCGAAATGATATGTCTGGGGCGACACTGGTTGGGTGTTGCCCCGTCGTCTGGGTCGGGTGTGTAACTTGCGGGAGCTACGATAAGCGGGTTATCGTGCCGTGCCGCCTTTTCGTGACGTTTCATAGCTGTCTTCAGCTATTGTTTATTGGTTCTAATTCCAAATCGTTGTGCAGATCTACATTACACTCACATCCATGATACTCCGACGCGACGGCAGGAAAGACGCGCTTTCGACATTTTTTTACACCAGTAATGGAGAGGCTATGTTAGTTTAGTCAATTAACTAAACTAACAGCGTAATTTAATGATGGCCTTATTCTTCAAAACATTTTAACAAAACATACATTTAAAAATAGTTTCTAATTTCCGTATTAAGAATTACAATTAAATTCATTGAATCGTGAAGTAACACCACACTATTATAACAATACATTATAGCTTTAGGATGTTTTTATCACACTTCCGTTCCACATCAGTTTTATTTATGATTCGCAAGGATACACGACCGCTTTGTTCGTTCAATGCACTCTCTCATAATTACATGTAGATATTATTTAAGTGTACGGAGACCTTCAACTCGAAGAAGAGATAACGATTTACTGCCTAGTTCTCTTATTACATTTAATTTGACGTTGTGCGTTTTGAAAAATATATAATATGTCCATGTAGGTGGGATGTGGCGCTTTTTAAATTCATTTCGATAAATCGGTGTTCGAATCCCACAGGTGGGTACCAATTTTTATAATGAAATACGTACTTAACAGATAATCACGATTGACTTCCACGGTGAAGGATTAACATCGTGTAATAAAAATCAACTGGTGGTAGGACTTTTTGTGAGTCCGCACGGGTAGGTACCACCACCACCACCACTATTTCTGCCGTGAAGCAGTAATGCGTTTGCGGTTTGAATGTTGGGGCAGCCGTTGTAACTATACTGAGACCTTAGCAATTATATCTCAAGGTGGGTAGCGCATTTACGTTGTAAATGTCTATGTGCTCCAGTAACCGCTTAACACAAAAAAAAAAAACTTGTAGAATACCTACACAATATGTTGTAAAATATGAAGGTACAAGATATGAATACATATTTGTATTACAATCATGAATTAAAAATAAACTACATTTAGGCCACGGTTGTTGTTCTATACTTCGCAATGCGGATTAGCAATAGCAGCAATTCATAATTATTGAGTCTACCCTTACTCGTCTGCCATTTTCGAATTAAATAATAATTTAAAAAATAAGTAATCTCGTTAATTTCATTTAAAATTAACTACGTGTCTTTTGTATTTAATTTAAATCATGAAAAGTTTGATCATTCGTTCGTTCAATCGTTTATATTTGTTTAACGTATGTATGCAATGTAATTGTTATTATATTGTTTATGATAAAATAAATGGAGCTCTGGTTATCATTCTATTCTAATTCCCTATTTAGTTTAGTGTTATTGAAACTTTATGTTTACGAAATGATTCCTATTGTTATTGAATATGTTTTTGTGATGAAATCGGCTGATGAATCTTGTATTGATTTAAATTATCTTTATTGCATTGGAGAAGATTTTGTATAATTTAGTAATCAATAAATCTTGTGCAGATAAATCGTATGGAACTCAACGTGTGGATACCAAATTCCTCTGATACACCTGTAGCAGCTGTGTGATGAAATCGTATGATGAATATTGTATTGATTTAAATTATCTTTATTGCATATGGAGAAGATTTTTTCTAATTTAGTAATCAATAAATCTTGTGCAGATAAATAGTATGGAAGTCAACATGTGGATACCATATTCCTCTGATACACCTGTAGCAGCCGTGCATTCTAGTTTGAAGGTTGGGATCGCCGTTGCATTAGAATCAAATGTTCAATTTAATACAACAACGGCGGTAGACACAATGCAAAATCTCAAACAATAAAAAATTTAGAAATGAACCTTTAGAAATAGACCTTTTTTTGTAACACGTAATACAAAACCTAAAGAGTAACAACGTATCTGTAACTTTGTTAAGTACCAACCAACGTCAACGTTTTTTTTTTATATATCTTTGATGGGTTACCCAGCTCAAAGCTGTTAAGTAGTTACTGGAGCCCATAGACAACTACAACGTAAATGCGCCATCCGTCTTGAGATATAAGTTCTAAGGTCTCAACTATAGTTACAAAGGCTGCCCCACCCTTCAAGCCGAAACGCATTACTTCTTCACGGCAGGAATAGACGTGGTGGTGGTACTTACTGGTGGCAGGACCTCTTGTGAGTCCGCACAGTAATGCGTTTCGGTTTGAAAGGTGAGGCAGCCGTTGTAACTATACTGAGACCTTAGAACTTATATCTCAAAGTATGTGGCGCATTTACGTTGTAGATGTCTATGGGTTCTAGTAACCACTTAACACCAGCAGTGGGCTGTGAGCTCGCCCACACACTTAGGCAATAAAAAATAAATAAACCTACCCGCGCAGACGCACAAGAGGTACCAGTCGTACCAAGTTTATCTATGAGGGTTCAGTATACCTTGCCAGTAATACGCGAATTTAGAATAAAAACAAGTAAATCGAAGCTTTCATTGCTCAAATTACTATGATATAAAGCGTTTGCCGTTGTAATTTAGTAATTTTAAGCCAAAGATACAATTATCGGTACATACTATCAACTTTTATACGCTACTTGTGGTATCTGTTTCACAACCGTCCGATGGATAAAATGGCCGACATTGGCCTTATTACAGATGTTTTAATATGGAACCGTGGTCACATACATCTAAATTTCAATATACATCTAAATTTGTACGAGCAGTAACGCGGTACTCGCCCTCGGAATACTGTTACGAAATAGATACTAATGCCTCGTTTGCCAACTTCCTCGTCATTGTTGACATCAGTCGTTTTATACCGTCCATTATTTTCATTACGGCCATTATTTATGTGGGTAACAGGGTAGTTGTGTAATAAAGGTCGAAAGACAAGATTCATTTTTCTTAAAGATATCGCAATATTTATTAATTAAATAGTGAGTCCCGCAAACTTCTTGTCCTGAAAAAATAATCCCCGAATCGAATCACAGCGCTATCTGCGGGTTCCGATTTTACACAAATAGATGAATAGAAAATTAATTAAAAGAAAGTGATAGATGAACATAAATAAATAGATTTGTTGCAGTCATAAAGTTGATAATTAATCGAATCACTCTGAAACTAATTTTTTTTAAATATGTTTTATAATATCCATAAAACCTCAGAAAGTATCTCTTGTTGGTATTTATCCAAGTTGTCAATATGTTAGATATAAAATAACGCAATGCTATATATTATTACATTAATGATATTCTTTATTCTTTATATTCTTATGCACTATTGGCATCTGTCTGTTGGATACAGTAACGTCTTTTTTATGATACACTAGCGACCCGCCCTCGCTTCGCTTCGGAAACATTAAAACACACATGAAACCAAAAAAATAAATAAATAAAAAAATTAAAAAAGTAGTCTATGTTCATCAGGGACAATGTCGGCTTCTAATGGAAAAAGAATTTTTCAAATCGGTCCAGTAGTTTCGGAGCCTATTCGAAACAAACAAACAAACAAATCTTTCCTCTTTATAATATTAGTATAGATCAGAGAAAATTAATGCGAAAAGTACGAAGCGTTCGAAAAGCACTCACTCAAGTCTACAAAACGATTGAAACCGTTTTTAGAAATTTCAAAAGCAGTCTAGGTACTATATTTTTACTTACATTTTAATACCTAGCCTTTTGGATTTTTCTAGTAGCTTTCAGTAGTCAAATAGTCATAGCTGTATTTTACTTCAGCTGTGCATGATAAACTAGTTTTGAAATAAATCGAACGGGATACCTAGATTACTTTTTTGTTACACAAAAGTATTCAATTTAACGTAATATCAAAATAGTATCGAGTAAATTTTGACTTGTATTTTAACATGCTATTTTTAGCTTAACCCTTACCTGTCTATGTAACGGAATCTGTAATGTAATTTTGACCAACCTCAATAAATGAGACTAACATTGGCACTCGAATCAAGGATCGATAACAATAGAATAATTATTTGTTGTTTTGGCCTATATCCCAATCAGAAAATCGGGGGAAAAAATCTTAATTTAAAATTTTATTTCGGTGTAACATGAAGCGTATTTTTTATATCTTCAAATTCCCTATATTTACACATCAAACCTTCTACCTAACTGAGTTAAGATAAATATTCTGATATGTTTATCTTTGTTATAACTGAATTAGATTGTGAAAATTAAAACAAAAATAGAAGTAATTTGGTACATAAACAAACAAAAATAAAATAATATAGCCTTACTTAAAGTTTTTGTTCTATGGTTTTTTGTTCGGATAAGAGCTATGAGGATTTGGATAATTGTTCTTCAAATACTCTAGAACATTTAAATTATGGTAAATGTTCCCTGATTATTCGCCTGGTAGTTTATTTTAATGTACATTCGAGAAATTTTAATTTAGTTGTCAAAGAAAACTTTTTATTAAAATTACAATGTAAAAATTTATCCGACGCTATGATCGTTTTTTTTTAGGATGGGGAAATTGCTTTTGGTTAGATTTTTCTAGCTTCATAAGGGCGAGTGAGTGAGCTCGTTCCCAGCCGGAAGCCGGATCTAAGAAACCTATATCGGGAGGGCATCTATTACCATTTCAGTCCTCGGAAAGTTTTTAATGTATATTCGAGAAATATCAATTTAGTTATCAAAGAAAACTTTTTTTTTAAATTACATTGCGCTAGAGCTAAGAGTCCATACAAAAAGATTCCTGACACTATGATCGTTTTTTTAGGATGGACAGATTGCTTTTGGTTAGACTTTTCTAGCTTCATAAGGACGGGTGAGTGAGCTCCGTCCCAGCCGGAAGCCGGATCTAAGAAACCTATATCAAGAGGGCACCTACTACTATTTCAATCCTGGGGATGTTTTGTCTCAAGCAAAAATTGTATAACACAAAAACAGAGTACAGTAAACGCAGGATGTAATAGCGACTATAATTCAAGCTACCTCTTTGATCACATGAATCAAAGTTTAAAAAGGCTTAGATGGATTAAGTCGGTCTTTGAAAACGCTAATTGTGACTACGTAATGAGTGTAGCGTAGACTAAAAGCTTTTGCTTAGTGCTTTTAGAGTGCATTGCTATAATATATATATTTATCATCGAGAATTAAAAACAATAATTTAAATTATAATCAAACAATTATGTACATTTAATATAGAAAATATTTTTCGGTTTTAATTATTTTTAATGAAACTCTATTTACAATTTTATAATACGTTTGTCAACAAATCTAAAAATATTATTTTGAATACAAGAAAATAATTTCACTGTAATTTAAATAATGTTTTTAAGAGTCTTTTTTTTAAGCCGCACCACACGCATTCTATGTTTCATATTTCGCAATATAATATTCAAATTTAATAATGACACTTACATTGAAAGCAGGCGACAGCAGCTAAGATGCCGAGGATACGCATGTTTCTAACTGCACGGCCCTGGGTTTAATACTGGACTGATACGCATTTCCTATAAGTGAACGTCCGACGTATCGCTGTAGTCCAACTGTAGTATTATCTCTAAATTCATATGCGTACTTATTTTTAATTTAGTATGATAGTACAACGAGGTTCGGTTGACTGGCAACGACGAATAATGCGATCTACATATATTACGACGTTAATAATAGTACTCTTGATGCCTCTAGATTGCAAGAGTGGGCTAATTAAATACGGTCTCGCTATTTAGCTATTTAATTGAAAAAAATAGCAGCATTCATTGACAAAAAGTAGATTATGTTATAGTGAGCGTTGCAGTGGATACATTCATATATAAATATATGTTGAATCTTTAAATATCGACATTAGGTTCGTGTCCCGAAGTCCGCGACCCCACATATATTTTGCGTGATGATAGCTATTACAATAATTATTGAAAGAATGATTAAAATAAATGTGCCCTGTACAGATACCGCATGTGTATTTTTTAAATAATTTGGTTGTTTAGTTATTTTACGAATCGATACTATTCCTCTCGTTATATCGAATCTAACAAGGGTTTTAAAATGCCCCACCTCTAATATTAATATTTATCTCTCTCTCAATATTATTTATGTATCTATAGCATTATTTAAAATAATTACAACTACTTATCTCTTTTCTAAATGAACTCAACACTTTGCAAAGTTCAGCGTTCGTATTCTATTTGGCTAAGTTTATGTTATTCGTATTATGTTTTTTTTAAGCTTTTAATAACGAATTAGTCTGCTTTGGTCTTTTAAAAATTTTATACGAAGTAATAAGCCCTTTTCATGCAATGTATTAAAAAAAAAACTTACAAAACAGTTTTCTTCTTAGATTTTAATGAATAGAAAACATGGTTTGTAAGAAACATTGCTTATCAACATTGTAATTTAGAAGAACAGCTTCTTTGTTAAGTATGTATTTGAAATTTCATTTCAGATATTCATTATAAATTGTAATTTTATGTATTTAACTTCGATCTCATATTTCAAATTATTATTCGAAGCCGCTTAATAAGATCCATGCAAGCTAGTCTTCCTCATAATCTACACAAATAAACAAAACCTGTTTAATATTACCAAATATTTTCTTGTGATATGGTCCAACCTGGTACTTGTACACGTTACACGGAATATGTACACACTTGTATTAATGGATTGCAGCTCAATGGACAACATAAGATGATAGAGTATGCCGATGGCCTTACTAGGAGATGCATTAAATTGGCTAAAACAGAAAGCCTCTCTGATTGGCCTTCGTGTGAGCCACGAAAAGACGATGTATCTTCACACGCGTCCATAAAAAAACACAAGACGGAAGCGAGAAAACTTCAGACCAAAATCCGGTACCTTGGCTGCACTGTAACAGAGAATGACAGAGAAAATGAGATTGAAATACGTACCCAAAAAACCTTACGATGCAGTGCAGCCCTATTGGGTTATCTCTTCAAAGTTACTAAGCAGACGCACCAGCATTCGGATATACAAGACCGTAGTCAAACTATTATATGGTTGAGAAGCATTAACGTTTACATCGAAAGAAGAGGCAAACCATATCGTAACTTTTTTTTATTGCTTACATGGGTGGACGAGCTAACGGCCCACCTGGTGTTAAGTGGTTACTGGAACCCAAAGACATCTATAACGTAAATGCGCCATCCACCTTGAGACATAAGTTGTAAGGTCTCAGTATAGTTACAACGGCTACCCCTTCAAACCGAAACGCATTACTGCTTCACGTCAGAAATAGGCAGGGTGGTGGTATCTAGCCGCGCGGACTAACAATAGGTCCTACCACAAGTAATTACGCAAATTATAATTTTGCAGGTTTAATTTTTATACACGATGTTATTCCTTTACTGTGGAAGTCAATCATGAACATTTGTTGAGTACGTATTTCATCAGAAAAATTGGTACCCGCCTGAGATTCGAACACCGGTGCATCGCTCAATGCGAATGCGCCGGTGTTCGGTCTTATCACCGGAGGTCTTATCCTTTAGGCCACGACGACTACGCGAGCGAATTGAGCGAAAGGTACTGAGAAAGATACTGGGGCCAGTCCCAGATAATGTTGGTTGGCACGTTGGCATCTTTTTTGTTCTTCCAGAAGAACAAAAAATATGTTCAGAATCTTTTTGGTAAGCCAAATATTCTACGAGAGAGGAAGGCGCGGAGGTCCACGTGGCTCGGACATTTAGTGTAGGGGTTCGGGCTGTGAAGTGGGGGTACCAGAGGGACGTCGCCCCGTAGGGAGACCTAAGTACTGCTGGTCTGACGTTGTGGAAGAGGATCTACGCGGGCTCCAAGTGCCGAACTGGCATAGTGCTGCACAGCGCCGGGATGGATGGCGGCGTTCATTGTCGGAGGCCAAGACCCACTTCGGGGTCCTAGCGCCACCGGAGTAGTAGTAGTGATGTTGGAGATTCTACTAAGTTTGGTTTAGATTGCAATTCACGAAATATAGGCTTATGTTTACATTCTGTTAAATTTGTTTTGTCTTGCCTTTCTTATAGCTTGCCAAAAAGCATTACATAAAAATGTTGTAATATAATTTAAAAAAAATGTGTCTGTGCATGTCACACACGGTAGAAGTATAAAAATAATCGCAAGGGTCAACCACTCCGCAGTGCAATGGAGCTGCCGCACCCTGGGGGAACCGCCTGCATGATCCCGATGCCAGGCACGGTATCCCGATGTCTGTCCCAGGTAGGTATGATTTAGCAAGAGGAATACGAGAACGTCTATCAACTGTGTAACATCTCGTCACCGCGATTCAGGAATTGTTGAATTTACGTGCAGCGACATTTGTTGATAACAAACTAAATAGAAATAGAATCGAGTCGTGGTCGAGGCGATTGGCCAACCCCACGTGGGGGCTACGGACCGTCGAGGCGGTTTACCCGGTCTTTGATGACTGGGTGAATCGTGGCGAAGGACGTCTCACCTTTCGTCTGGTGCAGGTGCTGACCGGGCACGGATGCTTCGGGAAGTACCTGCGCCGGATAGGGGCTGAGCCGACGACGAGGTGTCACCATTGTGGACACGACCTGGACACGGCGGAGCATACGCTCGCTGTCTGCCCCGCTTGGGAGGTGCAGCGCCGTGTCGTGGTCGCAAAGATAGGACCTGACTTGTCGCTGCCTGGCGTCGTGGCGTCGATGCTTGGCAGCGATGAGTCATGGAAGGCTATGCTCGACTTCTGCGAGTGCACCATCTCGCAGAAGGAGGCGGCGGGGCGAGTGAGGGAAAGCTCTCCTCACTACGCAGAAACCCGCCGCCGCCGAGCAGGGGGTCGGGACCGGGGTCGTATCCGTGACCTGGCCCCCTAAGAGCTAGGGGTCCCACCCGTTTTGTGCGGGGAGGGACCCAGACGTGGGGTGGCGTGCTCTGCACGCTCACCCGCAATAGGAAGCCGGGTGATGGTAGACCGCGTTCCCCCGACCGCTCTGGGGGAAGGTGTAACGCGGCGCCATCAAAGCGGGCTCTCGGCCCGCTGAACGAGGGAACCGGTGGTCGTGTCGCTGGCGGCCACCGGTCCGGCGTCCGTGGGACGGTGGGATGGATGTAATGTGCTCTGCGTCAACCCTGTCCCGCCGTTTCAATAGCCCCGACTGGGCTCCGGCCCGGTCCGAGGTAGGGCGCCGGTTGTGAGCGGCAGGAGTTTTTAGTGAGGTTCAACTCCCACATACCCCACCTGCCGCGCGGGTGGGGATCCGGCGATATTCTACTGTGGAAAAAAAAAAAAAAAAAAAAAAAAAAAAAAAAAAAAAAAAAAAAAAAAATAGAAATAGAATAAAAATGGCGCGTAACGGAAGAAATTAAGATGGCGCGTAACCGAAAACCGTTACATACGTTTTTTCCTGCCTACGTCGATAAAGAAGTTTCACTTCAAAATGTTGCAGAATAAAAATGTAAAAGGCATAACAAATAACATTAAAATGTTATTTCATATTTTTCTAGCGCATGTGTAAACAATGTTTAATTTACTTGGAAACATTTTTATCACGTCAAATTATGCGTTAATGAAAATACACCGAAATGGTTCGGTCAATGTCCTCGGCTATCATATTGTGGCATTTTTTTATCTCATTTTGTTTTTATTGCGAAGTTTGATAGCAGGCATTTGATATTGATGCTGGAACAAACAGGCGTGATGATACAGTTAGATTTTTTTTGTTACTTCCTTCATTGCGAACAGTAGGCGTATTGTTATCAAGTAAAAATGAACATGAAGTAAACAAGGCGAGTATGCAACTGTAATGCCAAATAGAATGTTATCAGGATAAATTTACAGGAAACGCTGCAAACAGAAAGAAACATGTAAAACTTAAAGTAACAACGAAAATTCACTGGTGGTAGGACCTCTTGTGAGTCCGCACGGGTAGGTACCACAGCCCTGCCTATTTCTGCCGTGAAGCAGTAATGCGTTTCGGTTTGAAGGGCGGGGCAGCCGTTGTAACTATACTGAGACCTTAGAACTATATCTCAAGGTGGGTGTCGCATTTACGTTGTAGATGTCTATGGGCTCCAGTAACCACTTAACACCAGGTAGTCTGTGAGATCGTCCACCCATCTAAACAATAAAAAAATTTCAACTATCTTTAAAATTTAGATTTAATATAATTTAAAATTGATACATGAATTATTTATTTAGTTTTTTATATATAATTGAGACAAGGCTTTGCCCAGTGATGACATACGGTACTGAGACGGTAGACAGCGGCCTGGCTCTGCCCCTGGCCTGGCTGAAGTCCATGGGCGACGGTAACCACTCACCATCAGGTGGGCTGTATGCTCGTTTGCCTACAAGGGCAATTAAAAAAAAGACATGGTGATGATGAAATATAATTAAATGCACTTTTAATCATAAAACTTAGGTTTATTTAACTCCATTGGTTTTTCAAACGTCTTTCAAAACTCACTTAAACAGGAAACTAAATTTGCTTAAATTTGCTATTATTTTTAGACGCTTGAAAATTGGAAGCTTATCTGAGTTAACCATTTACTTTATTGGAACAAGTACTTTCAAGTCGATTATTTATATGGAGATTTATTTTGTTTAGTGGTGTACTTTTACTGAAGCAATTTCTTTAAGTTTTCTGAAATTGAAATAAAAATGTATTGTTTACTTTTCTTTTCATTTACATTTCTTTGGATCTGCTTATCTTAAAGGCTAATTTGATTCGACATTTTATAGATATGTTTAGTTTTTATTTATAGCATAAATGAATGACATTGCGGCCTCTTTGGTTTTATATGGTCACCGAAGTTCAGAGATATCACAAATGTGACCCACAATCTTGAGACATGAAGTCTAAGTCCCAATTGTGTTGTATAACCAGAAGAAGCAGATTTTGTGGTAACATTAATAATAATGTTACGCGCTGAGTTTGGGGATAAATAAAAATTATATTGAAATACAAATTAGAAACTGTATTAACACTTAAAACGATTAACGAACACTGTAAAAATATCAAATCACTTCTTCCGCTTCGCTACTTCTGTTTGGCTTCGAGTAGATCCGATTACTGACTTCGTGACATCCCTGCAACGCTTTTGTAGTCAATACGACATCCCTAGAATTATCGAGAAAGTTACTGACAAGTCGGCGATATGCGTTTCCGCCATTTGACAATAGATAGCGTTGTACTTCCCAAGCATTCTTGATTTTCTAATCATTTTGTTATCCGTTTCTGCTATTCGACGATAGATGGCGTTGCTCTTACCGGCGTCAAAATAATATTGTGGTAACTAATAACTGTGTGGGTTCACAGTATATGTTACCAGTAATGTATACTCAATAACCAGTGATTTTAATTAATGATAAATTAACTGTGGAAAACAGATTATTTGTAGTTGTAAATTTAGAATTAACAGGAATCCCTCTATTTTTTAGAACAGTATAGGTATAAAAATTATAAGTGACATTTTCTCACTCAAGTTCCAAAATTTTTCCGAACCCTACAAAAGCTTAATTTAATAAGTAAATCCAAACAATTAAAATTCTCCAATTTTAGGAGAAAAAAAGCTTAAAGCTTTTCGTCATGTAACATGTAAATAATGTTTTTCTGAACATAGCGCATTTGTCAAACAAATTGAGACTATGAAATATCCCGCTCATTTTATTATTAAATTAGCCTGCGCTAGTTTCCTTCAAGCTAGGGGAAACTAATTTGCTTTGGGAAATAAAAAATATACTCAGCGTATCGCTCGGAGTTTACATTGTTTTTTTTCTAGAAAATTAATCTTTGTCTCTCGTCACAGTAGACGTTACCGAGAAATTGAAATAATGTAAAAACATCAATTTTTTGTTGTTGTTTAGAGCTTGTGCTTGCTTTAGTTGACGCTCAGTTTTATAAATAAAATGCAACCTCTATAATCCAATTAATTGAATAAGTTTTATGAGAATTACCCAAGCACATTGTATTAAAAATTTTAATGGTAAGCTTTAATTGTATTTCTTTTGTGTGCCTTGAAATAATACTTCAACAATATCATTAAGATCTATGATACTAATATAAAAGATACAGAAAATATTGTAAATAATTCAATTCACGTTTTAAAATTAAATAGACCAAGGTTACTTACTTATCTAAGCATTTCTAGGTATTGAATCTTAGAGTATTCTTGTAAGGAAAAAAAGTTTGTAAATTAGTCGGTAAGCAATAAAAGATATTTTCCAATAGTTACATGTTTATTAATGAAAAATTATCATATAGAACTTGCGAATGAAGTATTACATCACATTACGCTGCAAAATCGTACATGGTGATGAAGATGTTTACAAAAAAACGAAATTACGCAAAATTCGTGTATGGAGAACAAACAACAAGTATCTATTATCAATGTTAGTAACTATTTGGCCTCAAAACATGTAATAGATTGTGTATAAAAATATATTTTATTATATCAACGAACTTGTTGGCTTATAATAATACAAAACGAAAAAGCTACTTCTAAACTTTTATTATTCTTAAAAATAGAAACAATACACTATACACGATGTATTGAAATGTTTTTTTTTCTTCCCCGCTTAGGCAGACGAGCATACGGCCCACCTGATGGTGAGTGGTCACCGTTGCTCATGGACGTCAGCAATGCCAGAGGCAGAGCCAAGCCGCTGTCTACCGTATCGATGCAACGAACACAAAATCATAGCGAAAATTGATAATTTATTAATATCATGAAGGCACTACGAGTATAACACAATAAAAAAAAAACTAGCTGATGCGTATATTGTACCACGTGCACGCCACACGCCTCCAATCACACCCTTTGCACCACATTGCAGTTTCCAGAAAATATAAAGTTACTAGTGACGACCTATATATAGATCTATATCAATGCTAGAAACGATCACTCCACACACCTTTTAATAGTATTTTGAATATCATTATACAGCATTATAATACCGAATAAATGATCCTTCAATAAGTTTTCAATGTTTAAGTTTATTTAATAATTACAATTTAAACATTCTGCGAATTCAGGATTGCCACGATTAACTTTTTAAGTTATGTTTTAAAGAGCACGTGCAAACCTTTATTATTAAAAGGCGTTCGAAGAGGACGAACGATCCGGCAAGTGACGGGTCGTTTGCGGAAAAAATGAAAGCCTGTATCTTTGGGTGCGCGCCGGAAATTTGTTGGACAATCATGGACGTACAATGTGCGCCCGAGCTTAATGTTAATAGCATTTTTCCGAAGCAAAATTGCTGTGAAATGTTATGTGAAATATTTTGATACGTTGGAATTTGGAATGATGGTATGAAGCCTCGTTTTCCATTTTTATTACAATATGTTTCAGTATTAATCCACGCAGTCATGGAATTGAAAACATATCGTAGAATGTTTAGTGATAATTAAAGAGTGTCGACCAATACAGTTTAAGAATTAAGTAAAATTATTTTTAAAATTACTGTTAGGTAGAATCAGTGAATCGATTTTATTTTATTTTTCATATTTGTATTGCGAACGTAACTAAAAAACAAGCACTAAATAAAATGTATCTAAATTCTAAAATTAGATTTTTTATGAAATATTTATGGTTTTTTTAGAAACAGAGTTCTAATATATATATTTTTTCATTACGCGGAGTGCAGGTACTGTGCCGATCTCTATAAATTCATAAAAATATATTTTATTGCTAAAAATCACATTACTTATGAGCTCGTGTGTACTTGTGACATTTTGAAATAATCAATATAAAATATAGCTGTTTCTTATTTTATTAAAACGAAAGACGTCTCGGTAAAATAATAAATACACACACAGTTGGTTTTTGTCAAGGCGTTGAAAGAGTGCGTTCATTCGGCGGGCGGGAAATACATAAGTTGCACGAATAACTAAGTACATAGGTCTTTTAAAAAATAAGATACACAGCTGTTGAAATGTACGATTTCGAAATCACAACCATCAAGTCGGATCTACCATTTGCAAAAATCACTTGTGTAGTTTTAATTTATTAAATTTCATTTAATTTTAATTTTTTTTTAAGACATGCTATTTATTCTAAAATGTAAAAAAAAAGTATAATAATTTTCGATGTTCAATAGTTGAACATTCGATTTCGAGATTATTCTATTGCTTAAATCATCTGTAATGTGTTGTACAAGTTACAAAAGGGAGCGTCTTCGCCTTCCTGCAACCAATTTTCGGTCGAGTACAAATTATTGTATGTCTCCACCACGTGGAAAGTGTAGGCGTGGCGACTCTTATCAGATTTGTTGTGGGAGCTCTTATGTACAACGTTGCCGTGTAATAATATACACGTTCCTGAAAAAAGAAACGGATCCTGTATCGAGAGCTTTTTAAAAATCATTGTAAGATCGTAATACTCTTACGTGAATTTAAATTTGAATTGTTTTTTTTTTTTTTATATAACCACGAATGAAATATTGTGATATATTCAGCCTTTGTTACGTAATAAGGAATTATAGCCAGCTCGTAATCATTTTTAATGGATATTCAAAACGTTGAATTAAATTATAGACAAACTTTATTTATTTATTTACATTCATGCACACACGATCAAATTAATTAGATGAACTAGCGAGATAAAATATATAATGATTCTCTAGCAATAACAAGATGGAAGGAGCTTCGTGTTATAGTTATTGTACAACGCTGTTCTAACAGAAACCGCAAATTAAAAATATACTAGAGGTCCCGCAGTAGTCGAAATTCGACTATAATTAATTGGAATTGTAAGTTTGTACATTATTATGATTGTATTTTATACTTCTATAATCACAAATTTTGCCAAGGCTACACTATAAAAAATATTAATAAAGACAAACAATATTTAATCTATTCTCAATTTGACCACAGACGTCAAGAACAAAAGTTTGACAATAAATAGTATGCATGCGTGTGTGCGTCAAATGGTATGTAGTGTGTGTAATGTTTTATTTATTGATTTAATGTATCTTTTATGCATTATTTAAAAAAAATATTAGCATTGTGCACTTCTTCTCTATATTCTCTATAAGTGTGCAAAATTTCATACTCCTCCGTCTGCGCAATTTTCGTAAAAAGGGACACAAAGTTTTTGCTTCACGTTTTAATATATAGATACCGTGGGCTAGTAAAAACTGTCGACTATTTCACGTCTATGACTATCGCTAAAACTGTACAAAGGAGATAAACATGTCAATTTATTGCTTATTGATTATTTTAGCTAATAAGTAAAATTAAAGAAAAAATACCTTTCGAAACCGGTATGGGTGTAAAGCTAGATTGTGGATAAACCGCTGCAGGTTTATCATAGATTAAAGCCTCGTCACTGTCTTCATCTGGGTTGCGGATCAAACGTCTGTGCACTCCTGACCTGTGAGAGCCTCGAGACAGCCACAGACAGCCGTTTTGAACTGTGGCTTCTTCAAGAGCTATCCAGAAGCCAACTGGGGGAGTTGGCTCTGTGTACAGATATGTTGCGTCTTGATGTGGAACCACTGTGGAGAAACGATAATTTAAATGATTTGTACGTAATGGTTTGAAAGACTAGAATTACGAGTTTAAGGGGACAGGGCTCATTGCTCGTAGAACAGATGGCCGCTAAATCAATAAGTTCTCGAGTGGCGATCGCGTACCGGAAGCCGTAACGCCGACGCGGGCAGCCCTTCCAGAGGGTGAACTGATGACTTGTCGAATGCTAAGGGAATCCGCTGGTTGCAGGCCGCCCAACATCGCATGTGGCGAGCCTTGGGGAGACCTCTGTGCGACAGTGGACGTCTATGGGCTGATAGATAGATAGTATAAAATCGGCGCGGCGTCGACCTTGTTATTGTAAGGTTAAATGAAACTAATTTATACGAGTATCATACCTGATAATTTATGGGAAATAATTTGGCGGACCCGTCACAAAATATGTGTATGTCATTTGTTACGATACCTGACTAATTGTATTGTATGTAGGTGTGCTTACTCCTCGTAGGCGGTTTCCCTGGCATCGCTTAGTTATCGAATTCCAAAAATAATGGCTTAGTCTAATACTTTTTTCCATAAAACAGGATAATTAGCTTCGGAATAACAATTTCAAATAAATATTTCCAAGAAAAATAATAGCGCTCCCAGCAAATGGAGAATTAATTTTGATATTTTTGTTTACCGTAATTCTTCGTCTTAAGATTAAGATTCATTGCGTTTTAATTTATCGTTTGAGGATTGCATTTAAATTCGATTGTTTTTAATTTTATTGAATTTTTAGCATAAAAGATCTCGATACAAAACCATGGTGTGTTTTAATAAAATCAGGTTGACAAGCTGATCAGCTAAAGCTGCATGAAAGCCGCAGCCGAAAACTGAATATTTCAGGCATTAGAATAAAATATATGTTGCCCCATAGATAGCGGAAGTAATTCGTAGACCTATTATGTATTTCATTAGAAAAACTGGTAGCTGCCAGCTGGATTAGAAAACCGGCACGACCGCATCTATCAACACGGGTACCCGAGGGGTCATATTCTTTTAGCCATGACGACTTCAAATTTTTTCCTAAATGTGTGGACGAGCTCACAGCCCACCTGGTGTTAAGTGGTTACTGGAACCCATAGACATCTACAACGTAAATGCGCCACACACCTTGAGATATAAATTCTAAGATCTCAGTATAGTTACAACGGCTGCCCCACCTTTCAAACCGAAACGCATTACTGCTTCACGGCAGAAATAGGCGGGGCGGTGGTCCGTATGTTGGTTACAAACTTGAGACGACAACGACATGATTTAAAGTTACGTAGGAGCTGTTTTTTGTGATGGACTCCATTAGCCCTCCAGACTCCAGTAGTCATCATTAGGTAGAAAACGTTGAAAATTAACCTTTTTAAAAACGGCTTTTTTGGTGAGCTGATTTGTGTCAATAAACTATTCATTTGGTACCCTAACATAAATTTACTAAATCACATTTAGCACATAAAACATATTTTTTTAAGGTCTTTGATGTTTCGAGTGAATAAATTTTATTTCATTTGCGATTCAAATAGTAAAAAAATGTTAAAACGACAAGAAATGCTATTTGCTGAAAAACAATTTCGTTTGTCGAAAGAAATACGTTTTCTTCTTTAAATTGCTTAGATATAAATTGATTTGTTTTAGTATAAAATTGAGATACTTTTCAGGAGGAACTTTACGTTCGTAAAAATATATTTTTAACTACTTTTTAAGATATAGGGACATTAATTTTACTATAATATCCGTCGCTGGCAGCTCACTTAATGTAAAGAAGTTATTTTCATTCGTGAAAAATATAAGAATCGGAGAGCATTTTATGAGTTTTAAATAAAATATAGAGTTTAAGCTTGCTCGAACTCATTATTTTAAAGGTAATTCTTGCGAACCCGTCTGCAATTAGTTTAGAATATATAATACTAGCGAATTCACCTTATACATATATGCATGTGTAGGATGATTATTATATTTTCGATGTTTTTATATTTATGATCCAGGAAGTTGTCAAATGAGCATTTAAGAGTAAATATTACAAATTTTTTGCAGAAGTTTGTTTTAAAGAAAATGCTAATAATAAACGGACAGTTCTAATCAGATTTAATGCACCGACCCTAATTTATTTTTAAGCTTTTTATTGTGAATGTGCGTTTTATATAAGATATACACAAACACACACTGCCCCAAACCATTATATTATAATAGTTAATATAACAATAGTGTAATCTATGGTAACAATAATACTTGCCTTCGGAACCAATGCCAGGGTTCTTAAAAATATACATGCTTTGCACCACAGCCGGCTCGATAAAGCCAAGCTCTTTGCAAATGCTCTTCACGCGTTCACTATACGTGTAACATCTGAAAATCGGATGTAGGAGATGCAGTGCGTGACCGACCTAAATGTGAAATAGAAAAGAAATCATTAGAATTAAAAAATCAAACGTACTTATATTTATTTGTACTAGTGGTCCCGCAGTAGTCGAAATTCGACTATAATTAATTGAAATTGTAAGTTTGTACACCATTATGATTGTATTTTATACTTCTATAATCACAAATTTCGCCAAGACTACACTCTATAGAAAAATATTAAAAAAGACAAAAAATATTTAATCTATTCTCAATTGGACCACAGACGTCAAGAACAAAAGTTTGACAATAAATGAATAGTATGCATACGTGTGTGCGTCAAATACTACCATATGTGTAATGTATTTTTTAGGCATAATTAAAAAAAAAAATATTAAGATTCTGCACTCCTTCTCTATATATTCTCTATAAGTGTGGGAAACATACTCCTCCGTCCGCGCAATTTTCGTAAAAACGGATACAAAGTTTTTCCTTCACGTATTATTTATTTGTATTCTTTGTTCAAATTTCAAATAAAATGCATTTATACAACGGAACAGAATAAAGAAACTCGAATCACATCAGCACTCTCTACTGCAGCACTAGCATTTGTGACACCTTATTTGCCTGTAAAATACTCTGCGTCAATGCGAGCGTGAATTCAATTTATTAACAGGTGTGCGAAGCGAGAAAATTGTTTTGTGCTATTCGCGCGAACAATACGATGGCACAGTGATTATTTCTCAGTGCTTGTGGCAACACATTTAGTGCCTTTTTTTCAATTTATTAAAATACACAATAAGGTGAGTGAGACTTGGATCTACAGCCTAGTTGTTATATATAGTACCTACTATCTTCTGGGGATTTTAGTCATTTTGTTTTAATAATAAATAAACATAAATTAATAAATAATCATGTGTACAGACTTTGGTCGCAAACATTGTTACATTAAGAAAAATAATAATTTAGAATCTGACTTTTTGTCATGATTTTTTATACAGTTTTTTCATTTCCGGTAATAGAAAGAATTGCTGTAACAGCGTTGCACGGCAGGAGCCAAACGCAATTCTAGAAACCATCCAATCGCTTGGTCGAGTGTTTTTGTATCGGGTTATTAGTAGGCTTAACGAAAAGTCCTCAAATGGGGCTCACGTTTATAAAATTTTGCTATATTTATTTAAAAAATTATATTAATAAGTACAGTAAGAAGTTCATAGATCTTATAGCTATCTAAAAATTAAACGCGGTGTGCGTACAGTCGCAGTAATAAAAATAAAATAAATAAAAAATAAATAAATATTTACTAACAATTACGCCACGGTAACTGATCCCGTGATAAGTTCGTAAAGAACTTGTGTTACAGGTACCAGATAACGGAAATAAATGTAAGATTTTTATTATACACATACATATATTTAATATACATCCATAACCCTGGAAAAAAATATTTATATTTATTATACAAATATCTTCCCTTGGTGGGAATCGAACCCGCGACCCCCTTGTGTAGTGACCATGTCACTTACCACTACACCAGAGAGCCGTTACAGTAATAATAATAAATATCTCATTTAAAAGGAAAAAATACGTTTCCCTTGTAAAAATATTTGTAGTAGTGATATACGAAAATAAGTAGTTAAAGTAGATTTATTATTACTAGCGTTGCAGCCCTAACAGTTAGTGCAGTCTCGTGTACCTTGTTTAATGAAATCTCCGGTTCGACTGTAAGATTTCCATCGGCGTCGATGGCTCCCTCTTCGAAGAAACACCTTATCTTGTCGTTGCTTTCTAGGAAATATTTATCCTTTAAATGCTGGAATTAAAAATAATTTTCTTTTAGCATTTTCGTTGACTAGTTTTCTTCTCGGAATGTTTGTTTTTTATCAAGCAGGCTATGAATATCTGCTTTAAGTTATTAAAATTCGTCAAATCAATCGTAGGCATCTACGATGTTGTCGTTTTGATATGATTTGATGTTGTTACTGGCGGTAGGACCACTTGTGAATCTGCGCAGGTAGGTACCACCACCCTGTCTATTTCTGCCGTGAAGCAGTAATGCGTTTCAGTTTGAAGGGCGGGGCAGCCGTTGTAACTATACTTATATCTCAAGGTGGGTGGCGCATTTACGTTGTAGATGTCTCCAGTAACCACTTAACACCAGGTGGGCTGTGAGATCGTCCACCCATCAAAGCAATAAATAAAAAATTGTTACCGTCCTACTTTTCACTACATATCAAGATCTTAATGGTATAAAATTTATTTCGTAATTGGAGCAACTCATAGGCGTGTTACAATTTTATTTCGCTAATCGAATCTTTTACTTTACCACTATGAAATATAGTAAGTTTTTTTTTTTGTCATAACTAAGAGGCAAACGAGCAAGACGGGTCACCTGATGGTAAGTGATTCACCGCCGCCCACGGTCACCAGCGTTTACGCCAGTGCGTTGCCTACCCTTCAGATAAGAATATGCTCTTTTAAAAATGTCTGTGTAACATTTTAACTCTCAAGAAATGCTCATCATTATTAGTGTATGGTCGAAAGAGAATGCGAAGAGCAATTTGATTTATAATCAAAACAAACAATTTCCCAACAGTCGCAGAATATTATTGCAAGTGACTGTAGTGACTTGCAACTCGCAACGAAGCAGTACAAAAGACTTTTCATTTAATTTTTTCAATAAAATATCGCTCGATGCTTCGTTATACAACTTGAGAAACAAAGCGAAAAAAAAGGAATCGAATTGAATTTGAAAGGAATTGAATTTCCTATTGCATCTCTTGTTATTTGTTTGGGAATTTTTTTTAAATCATAAATAAATAATGTGATAACTTGTATCTTGGTTGTACGATAAAACGTTTTGTTTTCAACTGTACCAAATTACAGACGTTCTACGTAATAATTTAGATTTTCGGATCGCGTTTATTATTATTTACTTTATTATTGACTAGCGGCCCGCCCCGGCTTCGCTTGGGAAGTAGCGCACGCGATGTAAAGAATTTTAGGTAATTTTTTTACACATTGGGAGCCTATGTCACCCGGGGATACCGTAGCTTTCCAACAGTGAAAGATTTTTTTAAATCGGTTCAGTAGTTTCGGAGCCTATTCAATACAAACAAACAAACAAACAAATCTTTCCTCTTTATAATATTATAAATAATAAATAATAATATAAGTATAAGTATAGATAAAACTTGTTTAACAATAAATTTAAAATCATATCGTTTATCGTAACCCTATCGTTTATGGAATAATCATTTAATAAACATATTTTCCAGTAACAAAGGAGGAGCTGGAATTATATTTTAATTTAAGGGCTACACGAATATGATATTATGCTAAAAAAAAACAAAGTCACTTACTGTTTTCTCTGTTGTCGAGAACGTTGCTCTCTCCTCTATGTCTGGCAAGTTTTCAGTGAATTCCAATCCAGCGGCTTTGATTTCATCACATTCCGCAACATGAAGAAAATCTTCTAGGATCGCGTAGCCGTCCGTAATCAACTAAAGTAAAAAAAGGAGTATTAGAATGAATTGCTGTGAAATACGAATCATGGACGTCAGAAATGCCAGGGGCCGAGCCAAACCGCTGCCTACCGCTTGATACTCTCCACAAGCGTTGTTGAAAGCGCCATGAATACAACGAGGAATTGGAATCCCTCGATACGTGTTCATTGGAAGCCACGATTTGAGTTCAATACAAATTTACAAATTAAGATATCATCTACATATGTTCACGAACATGATATCTAAAATTTATAACATAGTCTTATTACGTTCACGAATGTAATGTGCTTAAAACAACAAGCCGCTTTCAATATAATAGTGAAAAACTGGCAATACTTCGTTTCCAAAACATTAAAGGTAAACAAAGCACGTACGATGATCGTGACAGTCCCTGCCGCCCCCACGGAGTGTTCTATTTGTAACTTCTACATTATTTTAGAACGATTATTTCAATGCCGAACGTTGTGTTTGGTTTTCGTCTAATATACATTTGTTTATTTGACATATTAGTGCAACAGTAGGTAAACGAGTACATGTTTTTGTTTGGACTCTTTGAGCGAATGATTTTACGGTCTACCCAAAGTTAAGGTTATCGGCGATTTTAGATACGCGAACACCTTCAATCCCTAATGTTAATCGATTTTAAAACTACTTTTAGTTATGTAAATGAATTATCGAAACAAGCATTTACTAAGGATTATTAATAGTATGCTAAACGCTAAAATATGGACGGTGTTATATTAAAAATATGTTTATTTTCACACGGTGAACATAACTTAATTTAATTATCCGGTATGACGATCGAGTCTTTTTTGCAAAAAACTCCAGCGATGGTTTCTCCACAGTACATCCACGACCTGGCAAACTATGTGCCTCCTTGTTTTCAAGTTGAAATCAAAGATAAATTGTCTTGTACCTGTACTTGTACCTGTTACTACAAATTTTTATAAAAAAAAAAATAGTATGGGTTCGTTGGTCACGGACGCCAAGGTAATTTGTAAAGTTTCAAGTTTGAATGCTTGAATTTTTTAACACTTATATGTTTATTAGCATAATGTTTATAAAAATAACTACTCTAAGCTTAATAATTTATATAAAAAAATACTATTTTCCAAAAGTATTACGCTATGATTTTCTTTTGTGCTTGTTGTTGAAATGTTTGGATGTTCAAAACACATTTACAGCTAATATTGTTCGCACAAGGTGTCCTTTATGTCCTTCTGTAAATCCGATTATTTCGATTCAACGCTCTGTGTGGACTGTAAACATATTAGTGTTTATGTCTCTTTGTGGAAATTTTTAAATAAAATTCTATCTTTTGTCGGAGGCTTACTACAAAATACTGTCTTTTATAAGAAAAGTTCCACGAACTGGAGCTTAACATCAAAGAAGCATCATACGTTCATCTTCCTACACGAGATTTGAACACAAAGGCTTAATCTGGCCAATGATCTCTCTATATATATTCCATTTCAAATGAAACTAATTTTATTTAAAAATTGTGCCTGTGTTTACAAAAACCTTAGTGTTTAATTAATCCGCCATCTTTGATGACAGGTCCAAGTGGAAAATGCCCGCGCATTGCAGCGACAGGTATCCGCGGAGTTGAGGGCTTTTAGATATTTCAACATTCACTATCAAGAGTATTTGCACGGACAGCCACCGGGTCGAGGTATCTACGCTCTGGCATACACACAAATCAAAATAAGATTGAAGTTGAAGAAGATGTTAGTGCAAGCTATCTGATTGTGCCGCAAAGTAATCATCACAATTAATTGTTTTAAATAAAATGTCAGTCTGTGAATTGAAATTTAATGAAATTTAGTTGTAAATAAAAAAATAATATAAATATGTGATATGAAATTTATAATCATTATTCCATCACATAGTACCTAATTAAAATCAGGTGTTAGTTCTAATTAGTTCTGATAGTGTAATGTAAGGTAACTAAGAGAAGTGTCCGAGATAAATTGTGTTACGGAGAACGTGAGTGCTTGCTCACATCGTTCACTATACATCCCATCATTATAACTACATATGTGTAACATGTGGAACACGTTTCGCATCGCCAAGGAGGCGACCTGATTTGTCAGGTTCAGATAGTCATTGCCATCACTTCGCACAGTGATTCGAGAAAAAATAGATCGTTACAAGAAATAATAAACTCATTTTTCGAACCAATTTAAACCATCTTTCGCAATAGCCGTGTAATCAAAAAGCAAAATAAAGGTATTCCCTTAATAGTTGAAATCTAAATTATTGAAATAGCTTTCTTAAATACTGAATGATAGGTACTAGGATACTTTGCCTGTTTCTCAAAAAAAATTCCAACCGGTTCAAAATAATAGAAATTATGACAACGACAGATTAGATATTTCAAAACATAAATAGTTCAAATAGGATTCTTATTTCCAGTTAAAATGCTGGAATCAGTCGTCTGATGTTAATGACCTCACTATTATCTGCGTTGCCTACGTTTTCCTACTGCCACAGGACAGAATAATTGAAAACATGGTAGTGACGTTAAGTCAGACGATTGCTACCAGAACAAAAGAATCTAGTTTCAAAATCAGATCAAGCTGGGTTAATATCGCATTACTCACGACACAAGTAATCTCGAAAAGTACAACAAAACACAGGTTGTTTGTTTGTTGAAGAATAGCTTGTAAAGTGTTAAAGAATATCTGTATTTTCAATGTATTCTTTAATATTTCTTGAAATTTTTATGTTGTTGCTCAGTAGCAAAACGTGTACAAAAAACAATTTATTTTGTCATTAAATGTATACACGCCCTACGTTGTTTTTCAAATTATATTCAACATATTGTACATGTGTTTGTGTGTGTGAGCGTGCGCTCACGTGCTATGCATTGTATTTGATGTATAATAATTGTCAAAAAAAAAAAAAATTGTCGAGGTGATTAAGTTGACGGACTTATCAAAGGCACCAATATAATTTGCATCACCGTAAGTTGAGTTCAAGATATTATATTATGATACAGTTGTGTTACAAACTATCAAACTATACACGACCTTCACCAATGAAGAGACCGACTCAGAAGAAGAATTGTTTTTGTAATTTCTCTCATTTATATTTGTTGATTAACGGCAAAGTTCTGTAATGACTGCTATAAGTTCACGACATAAGATCGAAGAGTTAATTAAACATTGGTAATGGATTGAATGTATCAACCCACGTATTCTTAACCTGGCTGAAGATGCAATTTGTCAATTTCGGGTGGACAAGGTGAAATCTATGTATCGCAAAATTTGTAATGACCTCAAGTAAGGTCAATGAACATCTCGGGCAATGGTTACCCGGATCAAGATGTCTGTAGTCGCTTTAAGATGAGATTTCCTTTAGTATTTTTAGGTAATGGTTGTAGTGAGACTCCAAAATGGTATATCACTTATATTGAGATTCCATAAATACTACAAGAAATAACTACACAAAATGAGCACAAAACTAGTTAACTTTTCCTTTTTTTATGCGCAAGAAACAGGAAATACGTGAGAATTTAACAACTGCCTAAGCTGTATTGGTATAGTAGGTTATAGTATTGCTCAGTTACGAATGTATTTCAATATACTTAGATGTGATTCTATAAAAGTAATATTGGTTTGATATTCTAAATAAGTAATAGAAAACCAGATGATGTCAACCAGTACTATGAAAATTTAAAATATCAAAATCTGAACACAGAAATTGGTTAGTGGTTATTCTGAAATGAGATCAAACCGAAGCAACTGTCAGATCTTTTGACTGTAGCTTTTTGCACGTCAAGTTATTAAAAATCAATATACAATAAAATCGTTTTTTCTTACACTATTTTTAATTCAAATTAATTAAAAATTATTTTCTATTTTTTAGTTGGATTTTCTATAAAAGCGTATTTTGTTTGTTTTTTTAAACTATTATTTATTGTTCATTTTTTAGTTGAATTTCAATTTTTTCAATTTTTTTTTAATATTGAATTGTGTTCGGTCCTTAATAAGTATACCAAATTTAGAGTTAATCCGACGTTTTGAAGGGGGTCAAAATCATGTTCAAAGATTCCGTTACAAACATACATACATACATACGTTTGAAGCTAATAAAATCGTATTAAAATTAGTAAGTACACTCTGTGTATATAAGCTGAAATTTAGACAAATTAAAACTTGCTGGCTAACAAAACTGTGCAGCATTCGAAACGTGTGATAAAATATATTTTTTAGCAAATTTCAATAATTTCAATTTTCAATCGTAATTCTTAGTACGCCTGCGTTATAAGTAAATCTTACTGTATTTTATTATTAGATGCACACGTTCGCTCACGTGGGCAATGGAAGCGTCACGACTCAGTTTAGTTGTACAGCGCTTTAGTGAATTACTCATAATAAGCGTTCGCGGTGAAACATATGTACGCTCAAGACATCCGCCTACCATTTTCGAGAACTTATGTACAATTATTTCTGTATTTCTAAGCGAAAAAAAAAACGAACAATACAAGAACATAAATTATATCTGTTTAATTCTTATAACGTCGATAATTGAACGTCAAACAACAATATCAAAGTAAAGCATGTCGTAATTTATTTAAAGCACACTGAAGCAAAAATAATTCATAATGTATCCATGGCTTAAATATTTTGTCGACAATGAATTGATAAATTTGTTAAACAGGCATTTAATCGCGTACCACGCGAAAATGTATGAAATTATTATTCTGTTATATTCTCGTTGACACAAGCTACTTATAGTTTTGTTCCAGAATAATGTTCTAGAATCATGCGCGTAGGTCAGGTTTCTATCAATATTACGTAAAATAAATAAATCTATTAAAGTGAAAACGGAAAAATAAAAACAAATAGTATATAAAAGTTTATGATGTATGTAAATATTATTATTTATCTTTAGGTATCAAAAATTCGAATAATATGATTATTCAGTTTATTTGCCACCAACATTATATTTAGTACTTAGTTGTGTAATTTCGTCTCTGTGCAAATACTATAATTGTTGTTACTATGATTTTTTCATTCTTTGTTCAGATAGTGACCTAGATAATTTCTTATTATGGAATACATGAACTGGTATTAAATATGTACTGACTTAAATCATTGACAACGATGTGATGATTCAATTCGAATCCAATACGAACGATATAAGTATGAAAAAAAAAATTAAGAATAGAAGTGGTTAGTTGTTATTTTCTGGTATTAAAACATAAATTTTGTATTTATTGATTAAATTATATATTATACTAGCTGACCCGGCAGACTTCGTAGTGCCTCAATCGATAAATAAAAGACCTAAACTTTTGTATAAAATAAACTTAAAATAAACAAAAGAAATCCGTTTAACGGGGGACACATCAAAGGAAAAACAAAATTGTTATTTTTATTTAATTCCGAGCATTTTCATATTTATCTACCTTTTGAACCTTCTCTGGACTTCCACAAATAATTCAAGATCAAAATTAGCCAAATCGGTCCAGCCGTTCTCGAGTTTTAGCGAGACCAACGAACAGCAATTTATTTTTATAATATATATAGATTTTTATGTATTGCTCATTCCGCAGTATTTGAAGTCGAAACTCATTACAGTAGCAAAAATGAATAAAGTATTGTCGATTAAACCTTAAGCTTAATACATTTGTAATTTACCAACGATATTTGACGTCAACAACCAATCTAGTATCGACTGGTTACCGACCATCGACACAGAAATGTATCTAACAAACCGGATCTCGTGACTGCTTCGCGGCTGATATTTTACAAGTCAGTGGAACTGATCCGTGTGGACTTATAAAAATAAATATTCCGTATTCAAATGACTTTAATGAAAAAGTGAATAAAGCCGTCCATTTTTAGGCACGAGATGAAGTATCCAAAAGTATTAGTAGTAGTTAGTATTAGTATAGCAGTATTAGTATTAGTAGTTCAAAAGTATATTATAGTAAGTAAGTGAAGTAACCCTCTCTTCAAACTGGAACGCACAAATGCTGTCTAGTAGACAATTTCATTGTAGATATTATTATGTACGTAAGAAAGCGGTTCCAATTACTAATTCACGCTAAAGCTATGAATAAGTAAGTATCAGTGTCATCGCACACGCTGTTAATATAATATTACCGAATAATTAAAAAAAAACTAAAGTGTCTAATATATATATATGTATATTTTAAATGATAAAAATATTCATATTTTTTTTAATAAAGTGTTTAAGGCTGTGTGTGTTAGTGCCAATAAACACATATGTGTAGTATTATCATATCAGACTGAAGCAAGAGATAGTAAAGGTCAAAAGTGCGCATTATCGTTCGAAAGTACCTACATAGCGACAGAGTGTTATTGTGTTTATTGTAAATAAAATTACTTTTAATTTTATGCTCAACGAGTTGCATTATTCTATCTGTTGTTACATATTAAGTTTTACAAAATGAAATACGGTCATTTTAAGAATATGTTGATAAACAAAATGAAATAAATTAAACATAGAAATGTAAATTAATACAACTTGTGTTTGTGTTCATGGTCACAATCGCCAATCTAATGTGTCTTATCTAAACTACGAGCATATCTTTTATAGCTGTTTGTTTTTTGTATTTTGTTCATCTTATTTTTTATTGCCTTTGTTGGCAGACGAGCACACGGCCCAACTGATGGTAAGTGGTCACCGTCGCTCATGGACGTCAGCAATGCCAGGGGCAGACCCAAGCCGCTGCCTACCTGAATAAGTGTTAGATAATTTTTTAATCGAACTTGACATTTATGATTGGGCTTAATACCTATCTCACCGTGGTATCGGCATTTACCGGTGGTAGGACCTCTTGAGTCCGCGCGGGTGGGTACCACCGCCCTGCCTATTTCTGCCGTGAAGCAGTAATGCGTTTCGGTTTGAAAGGTGGGGCAGCCGTTGTAACTATACTTGAGACCTTAGAACTTATATCTCAAGGTGGGTGGCGCATTTACGTCGTAAATGTCTATGGGCTCCAGTAACCACTTAACATCAGGTGGGCTGTGAGATCGTCCACTCATCTAGCAATAAAAAAAAAACCGAAGAATAAAATCACATGTACCCCCAAACCCAAGCAATGTAAGTTGTGTTGTCCATTAATTAATAATAATCAAAGAGAACGCAATCGTGGTCCCACATATCGTATTAAAAACAATTAAATTATACCATATCCGGTGTCCTTGATTACAAAACACTTTTTTTTTTGTCTGTCCGATTGTTTCGTTTGAGTATCGAAAATACAACAATAAATAATTCAACAGTAAAAAAAAAATCAATTTAATCCTCGTCTTGAATACACATTGTTCGAAATATCGTTGACAAATTATTTTGGGGGTAGATAGATATTTGACGGCGTCGAGAATGATGAAATCGCCATTTTGTTATTCGAACAGTTCATGGATAAGAAAAGGCAAGCGATGAACATCCTCAATGCAATTTACGTAAACTGAAGATGTGTTTGAATGCTTTGATGGAAAGCTTTTTATTTATTTATTGCCCCTGTATGCAGACGAGCATACGGCCCACGTGATGGTGAGTGGTTACCGTCGCCCATGGACTTCAGCAATGCCAGGGGCAAATGTATGTTGTATAAATTATGTGCTTCAAATGATATAATTGTGCTAATCAAGCCGATAAATTTTAACATTTAACTAACACAAGATTTAAAAAAAATGCGTATGCTGTACATAATATATATAAATATATAAAGAGAATATATATTTATAAATGCACTATACGTAAATGCACTATACACAAATGTAATTTACAGAGTATTCACATCTACCATCCAATTTTTATTTTATTGTCAAGCACGTGCTTTCGCATTTGGGCGATAGTTAGAGAACGAACCAGAAATTAGTTTTTTATAAAAGATCAAAACGAGCACTTAAAGATTACGTTTAACTAAATAAAAAAAAAACAAAATCTGAAGAAATGCAATTATTACATGCGAGCATTTTACAAGAATACCGAATCATAAAGTACCCACCACCTTGCAAGAAAATTAAAATTCAATTAAATTTAACTGGAAAACATGTGGACCGGCTGATGAAATCTCAAGAAAACTAATTCGCGAGTGCAATATAAATAATAATAAAATTTACCTGGCTCTTTATTGAGTCGTGCATGATGCTAGCAATAAATTTACAAAAACAAAACGAATTTAAATACCGCCGATACTGAGTGGCAACACAAGACTGACTGGGGGCGTCAGCGGTCGACGGCGACAGTATGCCGCGGACTCGGGACTCCCACTTCATTGACGTCACGATACTTTAAATACTACGTCCAACGATTCTTGAATAGCATTGCGATGAGTACATGTACATTTTGAACGAGCATTGGATGAGCTGAGAAAGTGATGCATCGTATGCGCACGCGTTCGTGACATAGCACAGGGTGGGCGCGATTCCCATCTGCGAACGATTGTTTTTTTTTTTCTTTTTTTGGGTCAAAGCTCTCGAGATTTCTGCTTTTACATTTTTGACCATGTCATACCATTAATTTGTTAGACCATGTAATGTTTAATAGCAGCTTGTAATAATTATTCATGTTGCTATCGTATTTGCATTTTGTCATCATATTTACATATTAACATATAAATATTATTGGATACAATTGATTGATTGTACTTATACGTCAATTTTCTAATTCATTAACTATTGAAATCTCTCGGTAGATTACATATTGTAGCAGATACAAATTACTTAACTAATCCTATTTCACTAATTCATTTGTTAGCTGTGATTACTAGATCGCTTGATGTCTAGTAAGATCTGAGCGAACCATACTAGAAAAAAGATGAGCGAACAAACTTTTCCAGAATTAAACCTCAAACGTAAAGACCGTTTTTTATCCCGTACTGTATTTTTTAAACAATAGGTGGCTCACATTTGTACATTTGAATTCATTTTAAATGTACAAATGTGAGAGAATAGTGTAATGGCAAAAGAAGATTGGTATGGCATTGTGGTTATGTGATATCTGTCAAAAAATGTAAGAAAACTTTTCATTTATAACCTTTCATGCTCAATAAGATATATTAAATATAGTAATTTATATAATGTGCATATTACTAGTTATGCACATTAAGTTTCTTATTAAATAGCCTAGTTGTTGTTAATTTTTGGGGAGTTTTGCGAATTCAAATTAACAACCGATAGAAAAATATTAAATCTTATTTGATTTTGAACAATATATCAATCTGACAATGCAAAACGTATGTCGGGCTTTCTAAAATCCAAACGAACTATTTTCGTTGATAAATATTTATTCTGATTATTTCAACGCACTCGTAACAATAACAGGTTGTCATTGCATCGTTAATTTAAGTAATAAATTTCATTCCATTTATGATATTATTTTGGCGAAACAATAAAATTTTATATCCCATCACTACCTTTCAATTAGTCGAAATGAATTATGACGACTTTGTAAATCTAATTATTGGAGCCCACAATATGATTGCTTGGATACCTTTGGATGAATGGTCGAAGTGTCAACTGCTTGGTGTAGTTGCTGACCAACCCTCCGAACCGGAACGCATGACTACTTCGCGACTGTAATAAGACGCCTTCAGCTCTAACACTAGGAGCAGGCTTAGGGACCTCGGTAACCGTACTCGTCGAACTCGACAAAGAGTTCGCCGTGCAACCTAACCCATGAATCAGCTCGCTGAGTTTCTCGCCGGATCTTCTCAGCGGGTCGCGATTCCGATCCGGTAGTAGATTCATTCGCGAAGCAATTGCTCTTGAGTTGTTAGGTCTCCTTCAGAGGCGCTCGGGCAGTTGTTAGCAAATCCCGCCCCTCTTGGCTGAGCCTTTGCTCGCCCACCTGTCCTGGTGAAACTGGAAAGGCCTTCGGGCCACCAGTAAACTATCAATCATAAAAAAAAAGAAAAGAAAAGAAAAGACTGTAATAAATAACAAATAGGCAGTATAAGCCGTAAACTGTAAAACGTACAAAATCATTCAGGAACCGACTGAGTTTTTTGTTGGGTCTTCTCAGTGGATCGCGATTCTGATCCGGTGGTAGATTCAGCGAAGTACCGTTCGTGTTAGGGCTGATGTTAGTAAATTCTTTCGAGCACGTGAGCTCAATTACCCGTCAGGGCGTAGATTAAATAACCTTCTAGGCTACCAGCTACCACTAGGTAAAAAAAACGATCAGAACTACTTAAATTTTCTTCGCATGTATCTGGTAAAACTCCTTGACAAGGTACAGAGCAATACTTTTTAAAATGGTTTTATACAACGCCTAATATTATTTTTATCGCCGTTGACTTGCAAACGAGCCCCGCATTTCGCCAAGAACTTAAGAAGAAAGTGACAGTAATATAGATATGCATGATTGCTGTAGTAGATAGGATAAAGGTACAATGTATTACACCATATGTCGAAGTTTACATAATACGAAAAAAAAAATCAATCGTAAATTCATTATTTAATTCTGTAAATAGTTTTATATAAATAAATAAACGGTAATACGGTAAATACACAATACGGTAAATATACAATAATCTTTTTTTTTTACAATTTTGGTCTGCCTGTCTGACTGTCCGTTTCTTCCGGCTAATCTTAGGAACGGCTGGACCGATTTTGACGCGACTTCCACTGGCTGAGAGCTTGTGTAATAAGGAGTAACATAAGCAGTTTATATTTTCTAAAATTATTATAAAATAAAGTAATGTCTTGTTAAATACCATGCGGACGAAGTCGCGGGCGCAGCTAGTTGAATATAAAAATAATAAGTACCAGGTTTTAGATTTCAAATGATAAGTACGTCAATTGTATTGTCTTAGTGTAATTGAGCAGCTCTAAGATTACTTTGTAATTACAAGGAATTGCGATTTAACCGAACATTATTAGTCGTGGAATCGTTGGGGAACGTTTAAGCTACATTTTATTTTTTTCTGTGTAATGATGAGTTTCCATTTGGGAATACGCGAAGATCGAGTCCTCGCTTAGTGAAAATTTAAAACATTACAGTAACGACGATGGCACTCTTTAATGATTAGTGTAAGATATTTTGAGCTAATAAAACTTAATTACGTAAATGTATTTTGCGGTCCTTTATTAGTTTTTATAGATATAAGAGCAATTTCTTCCATATCGCTTACTTTTGTTAGGACGGCCTACTTAGCGGATGGTTTCTTCAATATTCTACTGTTTTTACGATTATATTTCTCCGTTCTACGTTAAATACCGTACTCAACAGGCGGTGCGTCGACATTCTTCTACTATTTTGAAAATTAGGACAGCGTCTTAGCACGGAAATGTTCACTACCCCAGAAGTAGTACAAAATGCTTTTAAAGAGTTTATTGGCTATATACATCTGGCTTCTTCAGGAAGCATCAAGAAATTTGTCACTGTGCTGGCAGATATGCATATCACGGGTGCATCTTTTAATTGATAGAACTATATATATATATATATAAAAGTCTCACTTTCTGTATACTAAAGCGGTCATTTTTGACTTAATATTTTGAAAGACACTAATTTTTTTTTATTGCTTACCTGGGTGGACTAGCTCACAGCCTACTTGGTGTTAAGTGGTTACCGGAGCCCATAGACATTTAAAACGTAAATGCGCCACCCACCTTGAGATATAAGTTCTAAGGTCTCAGTATAGTTACAACGGCTGCCCCACCCTTCAAACCGAAACGCATTACTGCTTCACGGCAAAAATAGGCAGGGTGGTGGTACCTACCCGTGCGGACTCACAAGATGTCCTACCACCAGTAAATGCCGATACCACGGTGAGATAGGTATTAATCCCAATCATAAAGGTCAAGTTCGATTAAAAAGTTATTTAACAGTTATTTAGGTAGGCAGCGGCTTGGCTCTGCCCCTGGCATTGCTGACGTCGATGAGCGACGGTGACCACTCGCCATCAGTTTGCCGTATGCTTGTCTGCCAACAAAGGCAATAAAAAAAAACATTACAACCTATAACTACTATAATCATGTGTTTTTTACTACCACTACTACCATTATAAATGTTTTTTAAATATGCTCTTCAGATTCAATTAAAATCGCCTGTATCATTGAACTTTGCAGAGTAATCGTAATTAAAAAAACTTGTTTAAACTGTACTACGCATCTGGCCGTAGTCCACAACAAACAAGCACATTTCATTAAGCTGAATTCGCGGTATCGCAGCTCTGGTTACCGAAAAAAATACGTTGAAACATCAAAAGGGATTTTGGGTCGACGAATTTTGTTTCAACTTTTTCGTGCAACTGATCCCTTATTCGTATGCAAAAGAAAACTTTTCGTTGCTTAAAAATTCTATACGAGCTTGAATTTTTCTGCTCGAATTTTATTCGGAAAACAGAAAGAGTAATTAATCGGTGGATTGTTAATCCGAGTAATTTCGACGTTAGCTGTTTGGAATTTATCAAATGTTTAAAATATTTATTAAAATAGAACATTTAATTTGATTTTAAATTTCCATAATAGATTTAAGCTGACTGTAGCAAAAGAACTTCTTTAATAATTCGAGTTTCTTTAATTTTTTCTAATTTCTTGTGGCTTCAAACATACTTAAAACCATGACAATATGCTAAGCTGCATTTGCGTCACTAGTGGATGTGTTCTTACATGGATCTATCTGATAATCGTATATCATTATCATCATCATCATCAGCCCACAGAGGTCCACTACAGGGCATAGGCTTCCCCAAGGTTCGCCATAATTAATGACCAGACTCGCGCAGCCTGAATTCAGCGGATTCCCGCGACCCTTAGCAGGTTGTCGTCAACCTCGTGGGGGGGGATCTACCCACGCTACGCTTTCCGGTGCGTTCCACTCGAGAGCTTTTCGTCCTTTTATAATAAGTATATGATAAAACATTAATAATTACCATAGCGACGTTCAAACACAAATGAAAATGGATATCTGTTGACCAAAACTTTTTTAATGAAATACAGTTACTTTTCTCAGTTTAGCATTAAAAATTCACCTTCTATTTTCACTTTTTGTTTTTCATGTGCAAATAAAGGTCCAGGTAATAATATTTATGAAGATGTGTTGATATTATTAATTAGTTGATATAAAATAATGAAATGAAAATACTTATTTGAAATTTAGACGAGGCTTTCAATGTTAGATGGACAAAGTAATTAAATGTTCTTGGAACCAGAACTTGTAAGGTAAGTATTGATATTGCTTAATTAAAAGTTTGTGTTTTATCACGAGGTACATCATTAAAGACGTATATGATTTCTTGTATTTACAACGTCTATAATTAACAAAAAAATCCATCCTCATCATCATCATCAGCCTATAGCAGTCCACAGCTGGACATAGCACAGAATCCCATATTACGATTTTATAAAATTAATAATACATTCCAATCGTCTTCTAAATTAATTTTATCCTGTCTTGTACAATATCAGAATAGCTCCCAGAGCGCTGTGTCTGTTGCAGTCATCTGACATTAACTTACAGCCCCTGCGTTAGTAAATGTATAGATATATTACAACAATTATAGCAGCAGCTAAGTTTGTTATTCTCATTGACACAGGTGAGTTTTATTCGTTGCTCATTAGTTCGATCTAATTCAATTTTACAATAGGTATTTTAAATAACAAATTTAACAGCTAAAGTAAAAATAATACTCAAAGTCTTCATCTCATTCCTGTTTTCCATTTGCGTAAACATTCGAAATTAGTTTGCATTTCTGTCTGAATCTAATCTCCATCATTCGAGTATATATTTCGAGTCCGAGAGTCGAGTATTGCAAAATCATAAAATACATCCATAGAAATGAACATCGTATATTTCATAGTTTTCAATAGAAGTCATATTTTGCATTAAATATTAATAAATTATCACATTTAGAAACAATAGTTTTTGTAAACAATTAGTATTCATGCCGCTGAATGGATGGAGTACTGATTGAAAAAAAAACACAGCTTATTCACTAACATTTTTTTTACTGTCTACTATGTCTTTGTGTTTTTAAAATCTTCAGAACGGTAAGTAAAGTGTGACGGAGTAAAATTTTTATTACGTATACCATCATGGTTAAAAAAGTATTTGCAGGATTAAAGTCATCGTTTATAATAGTATTATTGTTCTTATAATTCCCAATGCTTCGAAAACATTTTACTGTAGTTACGATACTAAGTGGTAGCATCGAACAGCGCTGATTTTCAGTCACCCTCTTTCCCTCTGGTTTATCACGGTGTTTTTGGGCTAAGTACGCGTGCATTCAAATCGTAAACATAATATACATTAAAATACACATTGATATTTCGAACAACGAACATGACAAAAACTATCATCACACAGTATTAAAGGCAGGGCCCTGAAACTGCGATACTTTAAGAGAATTTTTTTTTTGTAGGGAAACTATCGACATCTTGTAGCGAATGCCCATAAACTCATATGTTGTTAAAGTTAAGGCGTTTAATTATTGTGTAACTAAATGCAGAAAAAAAATATTAATAAATCATACAAGTCTTTATTTGTTATAGACAAATTTGTCTATAACAAATAAAGACTTGTGTCAGAAACCACTAATTGATAAAATTTAATCAATTGATTAAATTTTATCAATTAGTGGTTTCTGAAAATTTACAAAATCCTTCATTAGAAATTAATCATCTATAGGAGCAATGAGAAACTAATCGAAGCGAAGCCATCTAGTGGTCGACGCCCGTAAACATTTATGTTGAGTGCTTGAGTTGCTTATCTATAACTAATTTATGTGTATTATCTATGATTAAAGGCACAACTCGTATATTGTAATTCTACTCCGAATTGTTTATTTTTATGACACTAAAATGCTCTTGTTCTCAATTTCTGTTACGGGGCATTCGGAAATGGACGTGTCAGTGTTTGAATTTTGCACGGTTTGAAATAATCACGAGAGTGCGCTCGTTTGTACGTGACAATACCTACATAAAGCTAGCTTATTCCAGTAGTTTGGAATAGGTACGCATCGGTCCTATAAATCGACTGACAATTTCTAGAACAGAATAACACAAGCAGCTCTATGTTCCAGGAAATTTCAACTTGTTTCACTGTTTCTGGATTATAAATTGAATGCGGTGAAACAAGCACTTCACTAGTTCTAAAAATGTAAGCAGCCTAGTTGTTATTTGTACCAAAGCTTAAATTACTAAAATTCACCGCCGAAATACATATTTAATTTCAGTTAGTTCTCATAAACTTGATCGACTCAGAACTGCTATTTACTTTGCGGTCCTCTGAATAAGAAAACAGTGGTATTGAAGATAACTTTTGGTTAGTAGTTGTTTGTTAACTTAAACACCGCAAAATACGGAACATAGTTTCGGTCGAAATAGTGGGCAAATGTTATTTGTTTGGGTCTGGTTTTGGGTCGTTATATTTATGTTTAAACACTGGGACATTGCTAATTAATAAATGAAATAAAATTATTCGACTTGGCGATAGGAGTGAGGTGCCTTTTAACAAACACACCCGGAGGAGAAAACTAAAGTAGCTAAAATACAAAATTAGAATTCCTTAAATTGAGGAGACCTTCACAAGCACTTCCATTCGGAATGCTTCGGAGTTTGTTTGTGCGAACTCCAGACAAGAAAGTCAAGGCTCACATTTAATGAATATCATTACAAATGTGAAGTCGTCGGGGCCTATTCGTGTTGAACGATGCACCGGCGTTCGACCTCAGGCGGGTACCAATTTTTCTAATGAAATACGTACTCAGCAAATGTTCATGATTGACTTCCACGGTGAAGGAATAACATCGTGTAATAAAAATGAAACCCGGAAAATTATAATTTGCGTAATTACTGGTGATAGGACTTCTTGTGAGTCCGCGCGGGTGGGTACCACCGCCCTGCCTGTTTCTGCCGTGAAGCAGTAATGCGTTTCGATTTGAAGGGTGGGGTAGCCGTTGCAACTATACTGAGACCTTAGAACTTATATCTTAAGGTAGGTGGCGCATTTACGTTGTGGATGTCTATGGGCTCCAGTAACCACTTAACACCAGGTGTGCTGTGAGCTCGTCCACCCATCTAAGCAATAAAAAAAGTAAAAAATGTAAAAGGCATTTATTCTAAATCAGTAAATCACTATACTTAAAAGATATTATGGTTCATAATTTAGGGCAGGACACAAGAAACTGTTAGTGTAGAGCGAAAGAAAGCTTTCTCGCTAAAAAGGCTACGAGAATAAAACTTCAAGAAAAAAAAATTGATAAACAACTTTTGTCATAGCCGCATGTTTTAATTTTGGTAAACAATTATGGATATCAGTTTGTACTATCGCATAAAAGTTATATCTGTGCATTCGCGGCTTCAATATTGTATTGTGTAGTGAGTGGCGCTTATTACATTCACGTTGTGGATTCGGTATTCACGAATTTATTTACGGATCCAAAAAAAGGAAGTCAAAACTTTAGCAGCGTTATTATTTGAAACTCGATGAAACGGAAATAAGATAAAATGAAACAAACATTTACATTTATAGGACTTTGGCTGTGTGAGAGAATGATTCACACGTCCAGACGGATCCATCAGATCCAATAAATAACCTTTGCATTAGACGCCTTCAGCTCTAACACTAGCAGCAGGCTTAGGAACCCCGGTAACTCGACAAAGAGTTCGACGTGCAACCTAACTCATGAATCAGCTCGCTGAGTTTCTCGCCGGATCTTCTCAGTGGGTCGCGATTCCGATCCGGTAGTAGATTCATTCGCGAAGCAGCTGCTCTTGAGCTGTTAGGTCTCCTTTGGAATTAAATATACTCGCGCGCTCGGGCAGCTGTTAGCAAATCCCACCCCTCTTGGCTGAGCCTTTGCTCGCCCACCTGTCCTGGTGAAACTGAAAAGGCCTCCGGGCCACCAGTAACCCATCAATCATAAAAAAAAGTATGATGCAGTACAATAGAATATTTATGAAGGGTTTGCTTCAGCCGTGTGTGTGAACTGATGTATTGTTATTTAATGGTATTTGATTTATATTTTGTAATTATCACATCGTTCTCTTTCTTCTCTAAGAGGTTAGTGATTAGCTATTCTATCACAGGGTCCCTCCCGGCCTGGTTCCATGACGTAATCTGTATTTTTGTTAAATATTTAATATTCGCGGGCTGTATACCTAAATAATATATCGAAAAAACTGAATGTGGGAGAATATTAAAATATACACAAAAAAACGTATGGCAAAAATATGTTAGTTGTTGTACATATCTGTTAAAGATTTCAATATATTAATTAAATTAACCTTAGTAAAGCTATAAATTGGAAAGATCTTTGATCCTCGTGTAGGTACGCTTACGGCTTGGCTAAATTGATGTTTAACCAAATTAAAATCGTTGTTATTATTCCATTCGTAAAACGAAGTATGTATGTATATAGATGTTGTTTGTTAAATACGAAGATGGAACAATGAAAATAAATAGGGCTTTGAAAGTAATATTTCTGCGGCTTTTGTGACTAATTTGTTCATTTACCACATTTTTGAGTTGTGAATTTTGTTTATAGTTGTCCACGTAACACATTATTATTCATGTTTAAGCTGAAATTTATTACAATACGCATATTAAATATCAAAGACAATAGAAGCTAAATAACAAAGAAAATTAAGGGAATTCTTAAATATGTATATTTTTTAATTCATATTATTGTTTGTGTTAATTTTATCCATTGATGTGTTTTAAATCATTATGTACGTATATTAAAAATTAATGTTATTCCAGGGCGCAGAACGATTTCATTGTTTCTGCGCGGTGATGAAGCCTGGTTCACGGCGCGGGGAAAGCAGGGCGGGGTGCAGTTAGCCTCCGGGAGAGCCGCCCGCCCTCAAATCATTCCTCGCTCGACTCTCAGATACATCGCCCGGTCCCTCCACCCAAGGCTGACGGTCCGTCGCGAAACTTGTACAACTTATTTGAAGTATCACCATGGTTTCACGGTTTCATTTTCAGTTTTATTGTCCCATCTAAGATCTCGTTTCACGATGTGAGCTTTTTGAATATTTTGTTTCCTCTGCAAAGAGGCACCTAGTTTTCGGTGCCTAGTGCCACTTCTGGACGTTTCCGTTAGAAATTTGAATTAACAAAAATAAAAATGTCGCTCGTCGTAAAATTAAACCGTTTCAAAATGTTGAAATGCAAGAACGAAAAATATGCCCGACTCGAATTCCGAGGTAAGTACTATTAATTAAATATTAACTACCTACTAGCTTTTGAATTTCTTTAAAATTTCGCTTCGTTCGCATTAATAAATAATAAAGGTTAAAATGTAAAAATGGTTTGAAACTATGCGAAACAGTACACCGGTATCATTGTCAAGAATTAAATGATAAAATATAGTAATAGTTTAGGTAAGGTAAGTACGAGTATAAAATGTTCATGTTTCACGGGATCCAATTTATAGGGTAAAGTTTGTCAATGTTGGGTTTTGTATTATCACTCTCTGCGGGCGCTCCCAAACAGAGGTTTTGTATTTGATCGTATTTAAGGCACTGTTATGTTCTGATTTTTTTGCACATTTCACAAATTCCATTTAATTTTATGTTGAAGTTAAATATTTCCTCTACCTTATTCTATCTATCTATTTCTATCTTTCATATTAGTTTTTTACACTTGTGTGCGATTTTTAGCTTCAAAGAAAAAGAAAGCAGCGATTTGTTCTTCAAATATGTTCCGGCTGATTTTCTGCAATAGCCATTTTTTTGTGACACTGAGGGCAACATTCTTTAGTGCTCTTATTAGGTGAACGAAGGGAACCTGGTGTTAAGTGATTACTGATGCTCAAGGACATATTATCTTCATAAATGGCGTCGTATACCAAGAAAAATGAGGCTGAAGTCTCTATTTTTTTTTATAACGACTATCCCACTCTTAAAAACTAGACGCATGACTGCTTTACAGTTTTGAAAGAGCAAAGTGGTGGTCCTTACTAGTGTGGCCTCAAAATGCTCAACCACTTTTCCCTATCTATTCACTGGTAGCCTAGGGGGCTATTCCAGATATGCCCGGACGAGTAGATGAGCTCACGGGCTCAATCTAAGAGAATTTGCTAACACTAGCCCTAGCAAGAGCAGTGCTTCGTAGAATTTTCACTGGTCGTAGGATCTCGTAGGTACCGCGCGATCTCGTACCGCGCAGGTAGGTACCACCGCCCTACCTATTTCTGCCGTGAAGCAGTAATGCGTTTCGGTTTGAAGGGTGGGGCAGCCGTTGCAACTATACTTGAGACCTTAGAACTTATATCTCAAGGTGGATGGTGCATTTACGTCGTAGATGTCTATGGGCTCCAGTAACCACTTAACACCGGGTAGGCTGTGAGCTCGTCCACCCATCTAGCAACAAAAAAAAAAAACTATCTACCACGGAAGCGGAATCGCAACCAACTGAGAAGATCCGGCGAGAAATTCAGATGGCTGTGTGTATAGGTTAGTTCGCCCGTCGAACTCTTAATCTAAGGGTACGACGAAGATAGTGACCGAATCCTAACACCAGTATCGGGCTAGTACAATTACGTTAGCACAATATGGAAGCACGTAATAAAATTAACAGATTTTCTTTGTTTGTAACATAATTTGCACTCATTGCAATAGTTATCGATTTGTTGGCTGTAACTGTTTCTTATTAGCCGATTTAAATTCGTTTCAAGTCAAAGGACCGGAGTCGCGATTGAGATATGTCATTGGCTTCACTAATTGGTTCATTAAACGATTGTTTTCTGACAATTGTCCTAATAATCGGGAGTTTAAAAATCAGCGTAGGGGCAGAAATAGACAGGAAGGTGACCCGTTTATTAGAGAACAGAACTTCAGATAAAATAGTTCTTCAATTCTTCTCCACAATTATTATAATTCCACAAGAGGGGCACATGCTTGCATCTCAAAAGTATTACAAAAATAACTTGCGCGGGCAATGGTATTAGGTAATAAAGTTTACCTATTCCGCTGCATTAAGTTATAGCGTGAAATTGCTAGGCTACTTACCGTTTTAACGTAACTAGAGGTCCCGCAGTAGTTATTAAATTCGACTATAATTAATTGGAATTCTAAGTTTGTACATTATTATGATTGTATTTTATACTTCTATAATCACAAATTTCGCCAAGACTACACTATAAAAAATACTAACAAAGACAAACAATATTTAATCTCAATTTGACAACAGACGTCAAGAACAAAAGCTTGACAATAAATAGTATGCATGCGTGTGTGCGTCAAATATATGGTATGTATGTATGGGTGTGTAATGTTTTCTTTATTGATTTAATGTATCTTTTATGCATTATTTAAGAAAAATATTAGCATTGTGCACTTCTTCTCTATATTCTGTATAAGTGTGGAAAATTTCATACTCTTCCATCCGCGCAATTTTCGTAAAAAGGGATACAAAGTTTTTGCTTCACGTATTAATATATAGATTTCTTGAAACGCGATTTCTTCATTTAGCTCCTTTCAAGGATACGATTCGCAGAAATAGGTTTTGCTTTCCTATTTAATAATATTTATTTCTATGCCGGTACAGTACAATCGCAATTCTAGAAATAGCTCAAGTAGGAGTACGTAATCAGCTTACGCCTACATCGTGATTGTAACGTGTGATTGTTTATGATTCAATTCAAAGGATTTTCAAAGGGAATAAACATTTTCTCTTATTAATTGAAATGCCTTTTAATTTATCGTTCGTTACTGTTATATGTCACCTTTCGGGTTTTAGTTAGTTAGTAGTTAGGTTAGATTTTGAGCTTTAGATATTCTTCTTCGTCTTAGTCGGTTTCTTCATTGCTGAGGGTCGTGTCTAGTTTAGCCTTTTGACTGTCATGTAGGTCACCGGTGTCCTACGTGGCGCACTAAAGTAATTATTTCGATTTACTGTTACTAAGGCGACGGAATATCTATTAGACTCTGGGTGGGAAAGACGAATCCGCAGATGCTGAAAATGAATCTATTTCTAACAGACCTGAAAGATTATAAACGAACAAAAGAAGATAGAGTTACTTCATAACATGACACGACTTCAGTGCGCCGCGTAGGGCACCGGTGGCCTACACGGCACTCAAAGGGCTAAAGTGTTCATCACTCAATTCACTATACTTCTCCATGTCTTCTTGTCCTCAACAGCTTTTACAGCCTCGGTTATTGGCAGGACGGTGAGCGTCTTTACCAGATCTGATCAGCGGGTAAGTGAGAGTGAAAATACCCGGATAGCGGAAAGTCTTGTGGTAATATCGAGTTCCCTTAGAATAGATATGTTGGTCCGGCGTGTTGTCCATGGAATTCGCAACATACGCCTCCAACACCACATTTCAAAAGCGTCAATCTTTGCTCTCTCACTTTAGATTTACACATAGACTTGTGTTAATATTGTTTGATGAAAGAGAGATAATTCATTGTCAGTGCCCGGATATTGTTTCTATTGCGCATTAGGACGGTTTAAAGATTCTGTAATTGTTATTTTCATGGTGCGGAATCCGGCAACGGCTGAACTTCAGTAGAGCCGCGAAATTGTGTGGTAGTCTTTAAAAAAATTGCGAGATTTTTCTTGAAAAGACATTATGACGACTCATGTAATTCATAAAAGTTAAAACCATTGTGTAGGAATAAGCGCTCCAGTTGTGAGAGTAATTTAAAATATATCTCGAAAAAATCGTCTATCTTCAGACATCAAAGTATATCTTTTTTTATGATTGAAAGATTACTGGTGGCCGGAAGGCTTTTCCAGTTTCACCAGGACAGGTGGGCGAGTAAAGGCTCAGCCAAGAGGGGTGGTATTTGCTAACAGCTGCCCGAGCGCCTCCAAAGGAGAGCTAACAACTCAAGAGCAATTGCTTCGCGAATGAATCTACTACTGGATCGGAATCGCGACCCGCTGAGAAGATCCGGCGAGAAACTCAGCGGGCTGATGCATGGGTTAGGTTGCACGTCGACCTCTTTGTCGAGTTCGACGAGTACGGATATTGGGGTCCTTAAGCCTGCTCCTAGTGTTAGAGCTGAAGGCGTCTAATGCAAAGGTTATTGGATCTGATGGATCCGTAAGGACGTGATGAAAGTATATCTATCAAACAAAACATTTGACGTTTGCTCAGATTGAAAAAAGAATAAAAATACTCTAAACTAAAACTGTAAAAGGTTTCAGCGGAATATTAAATTAACTTAGGATAAGGGCCTAAAATACATTGATTTTGCTGTAGAAGCTTTGTTTAATATTTGAACATTCACTATCTAAGAATAATCCTGTTCAAAGTCTTCTTGTTGGCAGAGCTTACGGAGTATTAAAATGAATATTGTATCTTTCATTTGCTTTTTCCAGTGACAAAGCTCTCTATCTCGTTATAGGCATTCAGTGCTTAGCAAAGTCCGTGGTCAATAAAATGAATTTATCCATCCATCGAAATCCATCTTAAAATATTATATCGTAGTCACAATTGTATTGCATAAGATCATATAATATGTAATACATTTATGAGATATTATAAAAAATGGGTTGTAACTTTTTAATCGCATATCAGAAAGGTAAAAAAAAAATTGCATATTACTTCTTTGGTACAGAAAAGAAATAAGGGTACTAGTGCGGGTAATTATGTAAATTCATAAATTTGATAGGTTTAAATTTCATTACACAATGTTCGTATTTCATCGTGATGGTACTGCTCGTACTTGGTTAGCAAGAGTTAAGTAGGTATATCTATTTTTTGTTTACTTTTAAAAGTCATCGTGGCCTAAAGGATAGTGACCGGTGCATTCGTGTTGAGCGATGCACCGGTGTTCGAATCCCAGGCGGGTACCAATTTTTCTAATTAAAATAAATACGTAAATGGCCATCGAAGTGGGCGAGTACAGCTAGTCGTGTAATAAAAATCAAACCCGCAAAATTATAATTTGCGTAATTACTGGTGGTAGGACCTCTTGTGAGTCCGCGCGGGTAGGTACCACCACCCTGTCTATTTCTGCCGTGAAGCAGTAATGCGTTTCGGTTTGAAGGGTGAGGAAGCCGTTGTAACTATACTGAGGCCTTAGAACTGATATCTCAAGGTGGGTGGCGCATTTACGTCGTAGATGTCTATGGGTTTCAGTAACCTCTTAACACCAGGTGGGCTGTAAACTCGTTCACTCATCTAAGCAATAAAAAAAAACTTATTCTACCTCTTATCTGTTATGATGATATAGCTGAGTTCGACCTGATCTTTTTGGGTGAATATCAGAAGTTATTCAGTGAGAGTCTCAAAGTTTCAAAGAGCTCCGATAATTGCTGAACACGAAGCGGATCATAAATAGGAAGTAGTCGTGTATCAAAGATAAGACGCCCGGGATAGAGTGAGTGATGCAACTATCCTCCTCCTCGCGTCGTTTTCCTCATTACTGAGGGTCGTGACTCCCCCGCTGCATCAGTTTCTCCCGTACTATTTCCCTCCATCTGCTGCGATCCTTAGATTCATGAAGGGAATTGTGGAAGTTGATGTTCAGAGAAGATTGTGTTTGGTCCGACCATCGTGAGGGCGTTTGCCATCTACCTTTCCTGTCACCATCAGCTGTTCTAGATTGTGACCCTCTTCACGAGCAATACGTCCGAAGAATTCCAACACCCTACGAAGGCACATAGTGGAATGCAACTATACCGGTGCTCAAATCCCGTAGGCAGGTGCCAATTGTTCTAATGGATTACGAACTTGACACATGTTCATAAATATCCTTGGCCTCGCGGTCTATACCCAATATCTGCCGTCCAGTCCCACATACACCGGTTGCCCCCTAGGCACGGACACCTCGTAATAAGTAATCCTTCCTTCACAAAAAAGGGAAAACAGTATTCATAGGTTTGACACTTTGTTTCTACGTAAGAAACAAACTCATCTATCTCATCTAGACAAATAAAAGACTCAAACAAACTAACTTGGCAAACTCAAGTGCCAAACTGCGGCCAACAAATTCAACTTGTTGCTCCTGCTATTCCAATCGTAAGTTTTACTCAATAGAACTTGGGGCGAACAAATTAGTTTTATGCCTGAGGGACTTACTAAGATTTAAGTTTAAAAGTTAGCGAAACTAGAATATGAATAAAGTACGGTCGATGGGGTTGTAACAAACGTATTGCTACTACTGCTTTTATAAAATAGTTATATTTTAAGTGTCATCAGCAGACTTCAACTCATGTCTCTTTTTTTTTCCTACCTAAGCTGGTAGATAGCCTTTAGAGGCTATGGCAGCGTAACCAAGCGAGTGGATGAGCTCACGGGGTTCTAGCCTGAGGACGTTACTAACAGTAGCCCTAGCAAGAGCAATGCTTCGCAGAATCTAAGATAAGAAGCGCGATCTCAGTGGGCTTATGCCTTAAGGTGGGTGGCGATATTCATGTTGTAATGTCTATCTATAGGCTCCAGTAACCACTTGATTAGGTAGGCGATGATTCATCCATTTATTCAAAACAATAATACCAAATTGGGAAACGATGGTAACCCTAAAAGGAAACTGTTCAGGCGTTTCTATATTTCGGTTAACTGAAAATAATATTATCTTGAGTAAAAGACCTTATCCTTACATTGTCTAGTTTCACGAATTTATGGCCATACTTTTTCTTTTTAAAGCCAGTTGGCTTTGTTCACGGCAGTAATAATATAATAGAAAACAACAGAAACATTCGTTATATTGCCGAAAAATACACCGTTCTCTTTATTCAATACGACATTGGAGAATAAAGAAATGATGAATAGAAAAGTTACTTTCTCACATTTGTTTGGTTAAATTTTACGTCTTTCCGAAAATATTTATGGAGATACCTACTTCATAGTATCCGATTAAGTAGAATTAAGTACACTAGTGGTCCCGCAGTAGTCGATATTCGACTATAATTAATTGAAATTATAAGTTTCAACATTATTATGGTCCTATTGTTACAGATTTCGCCAAGACTACACTATAGACAAACACTCGTAATATTAAAGATAAACAATACTAACCTATTCTCAATTTGACTACAGACTTTAAGCACTAACAAAAGTTTGACAATAAACAAAGATTCTACGGGTGTGTGTCAAATACATGGTAGTGTGTGTAATGTTTTCTTTATTGATTAAATGTATCTTTTATGAATTATTTTAAAAAAATATTAGCATTATGCACTTCTTCTCTATATTCTCTATAAGTGTGGAAAATTTCATACTCCTCCGTCCGCGCAATTTTCGTAAAAAGGGATACAAAGTTTTTGCATCACGTATTAATGTATAGATTAAGTAGAAATATTGGTAAAACAAATCGATCAAGGAATGATATGTTAAAATATTTTAAAACACTCTTACAAGTGAGACCTTAGAACTCATGTCTCAAGGTGGGTCGACTGGTGGCATTTATGTTGTACATATATATATGGACTCCAGCAGCCGGCAACCACTCAACACCAGGTGGGCCGTGAACTCGTCCAGCAGTCTAAGCAATAAAAAAAACACGATAGAGATTTTACTTGTAAGTTGGCTGTTAGTAATAGCTATCATATGCTCGAAATCGCGATAATAGACAGGATAATGTCCAACAGACTCAAAATCTCCTCCAGTAAAGTTCGAATTTTGTATGTTACAATAAGTCTAGTTTTAATATTTAAATATCGTCTGTTATTAATTAGCCTAACAATTACAGCAGCGAAGCAGTTATCAGAATATAGAAAATATCACCTATATATATAAAAATGAATTGCTGTTCGTTAGTCTCGCTAAAACTCGAGAACGGCTGGACCGATTTGGTTAATGTTGGTCTTGAATTATTTGTGAAAGTCCAGTGAAGGTTTAAAAGCTAGATAAATATGAAAATGCTCGGAAATAAATAAAAATAACAATTTTGTTTTTCCTTTGATGTGTCCCCCGTATTTTGTTTGTTTTAACTTTATACAAAAGTTTAGGTCTTTTATTTATCGATTGAGGCACTACGAAGTCTGCCGGGTCAGCTAGAAAGTAATAAAAAACGAGAGTAACATTGTATATATTTAAATGTCAATCTTCATTTGTGCGAAAGTGTAGATCGCGTAAAATTATCATCACAACGTCAATAACATTTTAATTGACACGCGTCCGATGAAAATATACAGTTTATCTCGCGCTACCACATCGCGATAACGCTTTTGACACGAGAACGCACTAACTAAAGTGATGATTATCGATTAAAATGAAACGGCTTAGGGATTAAATTGAGATTCGAAAGTTTGTCGAGAGCCCTCGGGAAATTTAGTTGTATACGGAAAACAATAAAAACGTAATATTGTTTTTGGTAGTTGAGTGTTACTGTTTTGCGTTACGTATGTCTTAGGCTAGTTTCGCGCGTTGGAGGAAAAGCCCCTTAGGCTACAAACGATTAGATTAGAACGTAAAGGCACTAGAAGCATAAAGCCTGATTTGATACTGTAATGTAGTTTGTATTAATTATCTTTTCGCTAGTCTGATAGTTGCTAATTGAATGAATATAATATTGGTTTAATTTTTTTTCTACCTATACCATACCTAGCCTTGAGTGGCTATTTCAGCTTCACCCTAGCGTGTGATTTCATTAAACTGCTTGCACATCATTGATACTATAGACGTACATTGATACTATAGAAGTTTTTCCTGGAGTGCAAACAACAGTACCAAGGTGCAATAGAATCGGATGTATTGTTTAGGAAGGCATTGATGACAAAATAAATACTATAGGCTAAATTCGATTTTTATTTAAACGCATTAAAAAAGTACAGCTTGAAGAAATAAAAATTGGATATTTCAATCTTGTGTTTAATCTCGAGATAGTATAAAGGGGATTCCCATAACGAGCTGTTGAAATAATGTGATTTAATGATTTTGCACACACACACACACACCTGACACACACTCTGCCTTCGCCGCGCACTCGAGTACTTCGGTCATATTGTTCGGAAAACACCCGATAGCTAAGAGAGACTATTCGCGACAGGGAAGATCGAAGGAAAGAGACCGCGCGGGTGCATTCCGACCAGGTGGTTCAATCAAATCCGCACCACACTAGAGATCCTATTCCACGAAGCCTTTTATGGGGCCAATGGTCGAAGGCGCTGGAGGGACATTACAAGGAGTAAAATCCTGCCGAAATATGATGGTCACGACCCTCAGCAGCGAGGAAACGACGCGAGGAGGAAAACGATTTTGGCTTGTTCGTTTTGGCTCGCTATTGCCAAGTACATAATAGTGTACTAAATTAGTAGTGGTCTAAAATATTGCTAAATAATAGTATTTACTCAACCTCCAATAGTTGACTGTCGATTTTGAAGATTGCATGGAATTTAGCACAAGTTGTAGAATATTTTATCGTGCCAAAACGTGAATATAGATAGCTTAAGTTATTCAGAAGACAATAATAATGATAAGAATACAGTAAAATGATAATAATAAAAATAATCAAACCGCCCCGATAATGAACTTGGAAAGCGATTCAAAAATGAAATGAAGACCTACTTTTTAAATTTTATTATATTAAATTTACATACTTAATATTTATGTAGGTATTACAGTTACTACATATTTTATTTGAAAAGTTGAATGTCTCTTGTATAATTGAGTCATCGATCTGAGGTTTCAAGTCGGACTCTACGTTTTGATGCGTATAGGATCTGGTAATCTCAACAAGGCTCAAGTTCAACTGGCTCTGTCTTAATTAATGCACTCAAAGCACATATTTTAGAAAACGTTGTTTTGTAACTTGACAATTTAGTCATCTTCTTAAAGAATCTTCATCCACATAGCTAAAATATCAAATTCATATTTAAGACCCGTCGTGAGCTATTCCATCTTTCAAACCGGACTCGGATGCGTCGTCTACAACGCGAAGTCAAATCCCGCCTAAGCGACGCCCGTAACGTGAATTGGCATAGTTATTTAGAACAACTCGCGCCCTCTCACCAAGCATACTGGCGACTGGCTAGGACTCTCAAATCCGAAACTACAGCTACTATGCCTCCCCTCATACGCCCTTCAGGCCAACCAACGGCATTCGATGACGATGACAAGGTTGAGCTGCTGGCCGATGCACTGCAAGAGCAGTGCACCACCAGCACTCAATACGCGGACCCTGACCACACCGAGTTGGTCGACAGGGAGGTCGAGCGCAGAGCTTCCCTGCCGCCCTCGGACGCGTTACCCCCCATTACCACTGACGAAGCTAGAGACGCGATCTACAACTTCCAACCTAAGAAGGCACCCGGCTCCGACAGCATCCGCAACCGCGCGCTAAAACTTTTGCCAGTCCAACTGATACTCTCCTCACTACGCAGAAACCCGCCGCCGCCGAGCAGGGGGTCGGGACCGGGGTCGTATCCGTGACCTGGCCCCCTAAGAGCTAGGGGTCCCACCCGTTTTGTGCGGGGAGGGACCCAGACGTGGGGTGGCGTGCTCTGCACGCTCACCCGCAATAGGAAGCCGGGTGATGGTAGACCGCGTTCCCCCGACCGCTCTGGGGGAAGGTGTAACGCGGCGCCATCAAAGCGGGCTCTCTTCCCGCTGAACGAGGGAACCGGTGGTCGTGTCGCTGGCGGCCACCGGTCCGGCGTCCGTGGGACGGTGGGATGGATGTAATGTGCTCTGCGTCAACCCTGTCCCGCCGTTTCAATAGCCCCGACTGGGCTCCGGCCCGGTCCGAGGTAGGGCGCCGGTTGTGAGCGGCAGGAGTTTTTAGTGAGGTTCAACTCCCACATACCCCACCTGCCGCGCGGGTGGGGATCCGGCGATTTTCTCGTGTGGAAAAAAAAAAAAAGTCCAACTGATAGCAATGTTGGCTACCATTTTAAATGCCGCTATGACGCACTGCATCTTTCCCGAGATGAGAAAGAAGCGGACGTTATCGCTATACATAAGCTGGGCAAACCGAAAAACGAAACTTCTAGTTACCGTCCGATTAGTCTCTTCCCGACGATAGGAAAAATTTACGAACGGCTCCTTAGGAAACGTCTCTGGGACTTCGTTACCGCGAATAAAATTCTTATAGACGAACAGTTCGGATTCCGCGCTAAACACTCGTGCGTACAACAAGTGCACCGCCTCACGGAGCACATCCTGATAGAGCTAAACAGGCGTAAACAAATCCCGACCGGCGTCCTCTTCTTCGATATCGCGAAGGCGATCGACAAAGTCTGGCACAACGGTTTGGTCTACAAACTGTACAACATGGGAGTGCCAGACAGACTCGTGCTCATCATACGAGACTTCTTGTCGCTTGCGACGAAGGGCTCGACGAGCGAATTAACCCCATAGACACAGCCCACTGAGTTTCTCGCCGGATCTTCTCAGTGGGTCGCGTATCCGATCCGGTGGTAGATTCTGCGAAGCACTGCTCTTGCTAGGGTCAGTATTAGCAACTCTCCGGTTGAGCCCCGTAAGCTCACCTACAAACGTTAGGGTGAAACTGAAATAGCCTCTCAAGGCTATCAGTATAAGTAGGAAAAAAAAATCCATCTTTACGAGAACGGAAAATTGTCCTATTCTGATTCTAAGAATGTTTTTGAGAAGAAAGTGTAGAAGCAATATATTAATGAATAATTAAGTTGTAAAGTGAGTACATAAATCTAATATACCCATACATTTTTCTAAGTCTTGTATAAAAGTACTTTCGTTAAATTTGCTTACAGCTTGAAGCTTTCAACCTTGATAAGTCAAAGGGAACGTAATGTAATGTAATTAAAATTATATTCATAATAATATGATCTCTTTTATATTTCAAGTGGAATTTATTCGGGTGATGTGAGCCCTTGGCAGAAAGAATTGGAAAGCCTTTGGATGAAATACGATATTCTGTAACGATATTCTCAGTATGCCGAGAAAATATCTAATTCAATAAGATTTTGACAAGTTAAATCAATTAAATAAAAAAAGAACAAAATCTTAGTCAAAATAAAAACAAATGAATTATCTCGCTCTTTCGAAATTATTCTTCTTTTGTTGCGAATGGTGTGATGAAGTTGTAAGTCTCGATATGGCACGTAACTTAATTTATTTTAATGTGTATCAAGATTTCAGGTTATATTTATGTTAATGAAATTTAATAATAAAATATCACGTCATTACTCTTTAATTTGTGTATTAGGTGGTAAATAAATAAAGTATAACTTCTTACGTGCGTTTTGATTTTGATATTCGTACAACTCTCATTATTAGGTGACCTAGGAAAAAAAACACGCGACGAAATGGAGAATGTTATAATACCGTTACGTTAATATATTCATGAACGTGTAATAATATTACATACACACGTGCCTGCCCGGTTCACTTACAAAATTACTTCTAAACCTGTAAATAATGTAGAGGTTGTTACGTTGGAAACTGCGGAATAATTTTCCTGACGTTCCTCCTCTGTTGCTAGTCTTTTTACCTCGGCGGACATTAGCTCTGGGGCGAGCGCTTTATATTTTTTCATTAACTTACACAGTGACTTCGTTAATTATGTAAAACGATATGTGTGAATTTAAAAAAGGTTTTTGTTTTTTTTCAAACAAAAACCGTTTAAATTCAGCCATCGTCAATATTTATATATTGACCGTTCATGTTCGGAGGATCGAAGCGAATCATCACCGGAGAGTTATGATGAGTTTCTGAAGTAAATTTAGCGACCTATTGGAAGTAATTGTTTTTTTATATATACTATCAGCAGTTACGCGGAAGGAATAACTACACCTAATTATTATTGTGGCCAGTTTTTTCCCTTTTAAGTATACTTCTTTTCTGAACTTACAACACTGATGTGAATAGCAATTGTGGGAGTACAAACGTGAATGTTGTGAGTTATGGTAGACTCAGCGAAGCACTGCTCTTGCTATAATCAGCGTAACCAATTCTCTCAGGTTGAGCTCATGAGTTCGCCTACCGGTCCGCACGTAGTTGGAATAGCCACTTAGGCTACCAACTATTAGGTAAAGAAAAAAATAGGTTGTTAATGTGCTAGTTCAATACTAATAAATGAATATTACTGTAATTTTCTACTTTTGCTCGTTAATTGTATTAGACAATTTGAATTGAGTTGTTGAGTTGTTAAGTTGGGCTTAGTACAAAATATTCCAGTAAAACATTAAGTTGGTTTTTGAGTGAATATATTTAAAATAGTCGTCGATGTTACTGCAAATGGAGTTTCTCCGCTCGGTAAGCTTGCGATAATTTATACACGCTTAAATTGTTAGCTCTACTTACCTACAGATAATAGTTGTGGGTGCATCGGTGAAGCCGTTACCCAATATCACAAAGAAAACCCATCTAAATTAGCTCAGTCTTGGTGTGACGTCCGAGCTAGTAAACGTATGGGCAGAGAGAAACAAAAGTAATGAAATTCTACGATTTAATGTTAGGGTACATTGTAACCTTTATTTAAGACGTTGTGGCCAAATGACGTACATAATCTATATATTATTACGTGAAGCAAAAACTTTGTATTCCTTTTTACGAAAATTGCGCGGACGAAGGAAAGAGAGAGAGAGAGAGAGAGAGAGAGAGAGAGTGCAGAATGGTAATATATTTTTTAAATTATGCTTAAAATACATTAAATGATAAAAAAAAGCATTACGCATGATACAGATTACAGATGTATTTGACACACACACGCATGCATACTATTCGTTTATTGTCAAACTTTTCTTACTGCTTTAAAGTCTATGGCCTATGGTCAAATTGAAAACAGGTTAAATATTGTTTGTATTTATTAATATTTATCTAAAGTGTAGTCTTGGCGAAATCTGTGATTGATTATAGAAGTATATTTTTTGACAATAGAATCATAATAGTGTAGGCACATACTTATAATTTCAATAATAGTTGAATTTCGACTACCAGGGGCTACCACTAGCTCTAATAATGTCATCATGTTCTTGTGACACTATTGTTTTGTTCGTATGTCGCAGCAATTTGGGAGAAAGCTGTATTTTCTACATTCTATTTTAATTTTATGCATAATACATATCTATATATTAATACGTGAAGCAAAAACTTTGTATCCCTTTTTACGAAATTTGCGCGGACGGAGGACTATGAAATTTTCCACACTTATAGAGAATATAAAGAAGAAATGCACAATGCTAATATTTTAAACAATGCATAAAAGATACATTAAATCAATAAAGAAAACACTACACACACTACATACCATGTTTTTTTTTTTTTTTTTTTTTTTTTTTTTTTTTTATGATTGAAAGTTTACTGGTGGCCCGAAGGCCTTTCCAGTTTCACCAGGACAGGTGGGCGAGCAAAGGCTCAGCCAAGAGGGGTGGGATTTGCTAACAACTGCCCGAGCGCCTCCGAAGGAGACCTAACAACTCAAGAGCAATTGTTTCGCGAATGAATCTACTACCGGATCGGAATCGCGACCCGCTGAGAAGATCCGGCGAGAAACTTAGCGGGCTGATGCATGGGTTAGGTTGCACGTCGACCTCTTTGTCGAGTTCGACGAGTACGGTTACCGGGGTCCCTAAGCCTGCCCCTAGTATTAGAGCTGAAGGCATCTAATGCAAAGGTTATTGGATCTGATGGATCCGTAAGGACGTGTCTAGGGCGTCGACGGTGACTGGCTCCTGCATGATCAGGATTCGGGGAGTAGTCAGCGGCGGCAACGATAAGGCGATTATCATGACGCATAGCCTTATCGAAGTATCGTTCCGACGCTGACTTCATGTATTTCCGAATTGATTCGAGGCCCAGGTCGTCGTGTAGGTCAACGTTCCTCACGAACCACGGAGCCCCGACAGCTAACCTGCAAAAGCGGGATTGTAGGGATTGGAGGGTGTCTATGTGTGTGCGGGCCGCGTGAGCGAACACCACACTCGCGTAAGTCATGACGGGCCTTATGCAAGTTTTGTAAAGTGTCACCTTGTTCCGAAGGGACATTTTACTCCGCTTACAGATCATTGGGTAGAGTCTACCGAGAATAAACGCGGCACGGTCACGGACTGATTTTATATGCGGGCGGAATGTCATCGATGCATCCAGGGTAACGCCCAGGTACTTGACCTTCCTGGCCCAGGGTATGGGTTGTCTAAAGAGAGTAATCGGGGGTGTGAGATTCCTCCTCCTAATCCGGGAGGAAATCCGTGTGGAGCTTCCCCTCTGAAATAGCACCGCAGTACTTTTCGCTGGGTTGATGTCTATGCGCCATTTTCGGAACCACTGTCCTAGGGCTAGGGCTGCGCTCTGAAGCTTCTTCGCGATTAGGGACTTATTTCTACTAGAATAGTAAACAGTCGTGTCGTCGGCGAATAAAGCTAAATGGGTCGGCGGCGACCGGGGAATATCGTTGACGAATAAGCTAAATAGGAGGGGTGAGAGGACAGAGCCTTGCGGGACTCCAGCTGTGAGAGGTCGTGGGGAGGAGCGGGTTCCCTCGACTCGATATCGAAAAGAGCGGTTCGACAAGAAGTCCCGTATGATGAGCACGAGACTATCCGGCACGCCCATGTTGAATAGTTTGAAAATCAAACCATTGTGCCAGACTTTGTCGAACGCTTTTGCGACGTCGAAGAAGAGAGCTCCCGTGTATAACGGTTTTGGTCGATTAAGCCCCACAAGAATGTGCTCCGTGAGGCGGTGCACCTGTTGAACGCATGAGTGATTTGTACGGAATCCGAATTGTTCATCGATAAGAATGCCCTTGGATGAGACGAAGTCTCTGAGGCGTTTGTAGAGCAGACGCTCATACAGTTTGCCTAGAGACATGAGGAGGCTAATCGGGCGGTAGCTCGTCGGATGATTTTTTGGTTTACCGGGTTTATGTATGCCGATAACGTCCGCTTCTTTCCACACCGCGGGAAAGATACAGTTCGCCATAGCGGCATTGAAAATAGATGCCAACATCACGATGAGTTGGACGGGTAGAAGTTTAATAACGCGGTTGGATATACCGTCGGAACCGGGAGCCTTGCGAGGACGTAGGTCTTTGATCAAGTCTTTAACTTCCATCGGGGTGACGGGTGGTAACGCATCAGAGGGTGGCAAGGAGGCTCTGCGTTCTACCTCACTGTCTACTAATTCTACATGAACAGGGTCCACGGATTGAGTGCTGGGCGTGCACTGGGTTTGCAATGTATCGGCCAGCAGCTCTGCTTTTTCGTCATCATCGAACGCCGCGAGTCGGCCTGAGGGGCCTACGAGGGGGGGCATAGTTACTACCGTATCCGATTTGAGAGTACGAGCTAAGCGGTAGTAAGACCTTTGGGAGGGCGCGAGTCCTTCTAAGAAATCAGACCATCTGGCATCTCGGACTTCGGCGATGCGAGACTTTACGTCGCGTTGTAAGGCACGCATTCGAATACGATTTTCCGCGGTAGGATACCTGTCGTAGGCGCGTATCGAGGCGTTCTTAGCTCTAAGGAGTTCCCTAATATCGTCGGACAATTTGAAGCGGTGAAGGAAGTCCTCCGCTACAACTTGTTTCGATGACCTATCTAATGTCGAGGTGATGTGTGACGTTAAGATGTCTATGGCTTCAGCGGTATCCTGAGGAGACGGGATAGAGTCCGGGTTAAACGGGAGCGATGGTGGATCAGATTCAGCCAGGCTGATGCCCAGCGTGTGCCAATCCACCACAGTCCTCGTGACGGGAACGGAATCGGGAGCGCGACCGAGCTTCATAACGACGGGACGGTGATCTGAATCTAACTCTGAAACTACTTCGATCGAGTGTAAGCGCAGAGTTACGTTTTTTAATAACGCTATGTCGAGTATATCCGGGCGATGCGCGATATTTAGCGGGTAGTGAGTCGGGGTTAGCGGAGCGACGATATCGAAGGCGAGATTATCGACTAACGCGTCAAGCCGCCTGCCATTCGGGGTTGTGGTGTGTGAGTTCCACCTGATGTGTTTACAATTTAGGTCGCCCGCCAGAATGACAGAGCTCCCCATACCGAGCAGCGCCTCGATATCACTGCTTAGAACGATCTTATCCGGTGGAAGATAAACGGACGCGATAACGATCGGCGCGTGTCCCGTCAGTGAGATTCGGCACACTGATGCTTCGATATTAGCGAGCGCGGGAGGATCGAGCGGGACGCAATGCAGGGCTCTTCTATAGTAAATGACGGTACCACCACCACGGGCAGAGAGCCTGTCGTTCCTGACCATGTTATAGTTCGCGATTTTAGGGTCACGGCGCGCGGGCTTAAGTAGGGTCTCCTGCACTAAAAAGATATCAATTTGGTGGTCACGCAAAAAGTCAGAAACCTGATCACGTTGATTTGCGAGACCGTAAGCGTTAAAAAATCCTATCGTTACGGATAGGGGCTTTATTCTACTTATATACGCCATTGATTACCGGCGGAGTGAGGGGAGGACGTACGTATTTAATGACGCGTATACGTCGGCGTATTCCTGCACAACGGCGATAAAGTGTTGTGCAGTGGAGGCAGCGCGAATGGCGTCGCCCAAAGCGTTAACGCGCTCAAAGTTGATCGACTGAAAGAAGTCGATCGCTAAAGCGAGATTGTCGGACGCGGTCGGAGGGCAAGTCGCGGGAGAGGGACGAGTCGCGGGGGCGGGACGAATCGCGGAGGAGGGAGTTGTAGCCGTGTTCGTGTACGGCAGCGGTTTTGCCCAGGCCGAGACACTGGGCACCGCCGCCGGAACGAACGCTGGCTTAGCCTGCGACGCAGAGGGTGCCGAGGCTTTGATGTCTGGGCCGGAAGCTCGGAGGCGGTTTTGGCGGGCGACGCGGCGATTTATTTTAGGGGCTCGGGGGCAACCACGGTAATTCGCGGGGTGACCCTGTGTTCGACACAGGACGCAGCTAGGCGGTTCCGTCGCGGTTTTTTGGTCGCGAGCGCAGAGGGCCGTGGCGTGATCGCCCAAACACTTAACACATCGGGGGCGCGCGTGACAGTTACGGGAAGAGTGCCCGTACAATTGACAGTTATGGCACTGGCTAGGAGTGCCTTTTTTATGGGGGGCTTCGACAGCGATACCAGAGAGCCTACAGACGGTCTGTGTGTTAAAGATTTTCTTACCCTCGGGGGTAGGCTGGAGAGCGACTAGAACCATATTATATGGCTCCCTACCGCGACCGGTGTGCATACGGTGCACAGAATTCACTGGTAGGCCTTGTTCTAACAGGTCGGCTTTTACGAGCTCTACATCCAACTCTTTAGGGATTCCGCGTATTACAACGCGGAGTTCGCGCTCCTCCTGGAGCGTATACGTATGGAAACTTATACGCTCCTTACGGAGGTAAGAAGAGAGGGCCCTATGGTCGTCGGGTGTTTGAACCTTAATTTGAATGCCGTTCGCGAGGTTACGGGCATTCGTGAAATTTATATTTTTGGCCTTAAGGGCCAGGCAAACTCGATCCCAAGCTGCCTTCTCCTGAAGGATAACCGGGGGAGGGGTCTGGGTTTTATTTTGTGCCACCGGACGCGGCGACGGAGTGGCACGGGCTGGGGGCGCAACGGGAGTCTGAGGGCGGGGGCGCGACGCGTTCACGGCTTTGCTAATTTTAGCGGCCGCGGGAGCTCGAGACTCCGCGGCACGCTTCTTACCCTTCTGTACCAGGGTGAATCCATCCGTCGATGAGGCGGGGGCGAGGTCGACCTCCATGTCCGAGTCAGAGTCGGAGCACGAGGAGGCGGGTGCAGGCGACCTACGAGCAAGTGTAGGTGTTTTAGAGGGCGCGACGGAGGCCGCGGATGATCGCTCAGCTGAAACGATGGTCACGGCGGACGACGCAGCAGCTTTTCTCGCCAGTATAGGCGACACGGGAGTGGCAGGCACGACAGAGGCTGCGGTGCTCAATGCAGAAGCTCTGCACGCAGGTACAGGCGACGCAGGAGCAGCGAGCGCGGCGGAGTCCTCGAGAGGGCTCGCAGTGTGATTGGCCTTGAAGGCCAGAAACTCCGAGGCGAGCTGTGGGTGGCGAAGTCGGAGGAATTCCGCGAATACAGCGTCCATGATCGCTGAGTACCCAGGTGGGGCGGCCCCGGGTCTTGAAAACACTCGCCTTGCGGCGAGGCCCCAACTTCTCGGACCTGAGCGGTTCTATTGAACACAGGTGGCAATGCGGCGCGATTACTACAGGACAAAGAAAAAGCACAACAAAACAGAAATTACGAAAAGAAACAAAACAAATAAATACTTGCAGGAAACCACTTTGTCGGCAGATGTACCACGAACACAGAAACAACAAAAGGAAACAAAACAAATAAAAACTTCCAGAAAGAGCACTTAGTCGGCAGATGTACCACAAACACAGGCCGCGCGAACAATGGCCGGGCTAACAAAAGCCGGGCGAACAAAGACCGGGCGATCGAGTGGACGATGAGCACGTCCGCACGTGACGGGTGCCTCTATCGGAATGACATACCATGTATTTGACGCACACACGCATGCATACTATTTATTGTCAAACTTTTGTTCTTGACGTCTGTTGTCAAATTGAGAATAGATTAAATATTGTTTGTCTTTGTTAATATTTTTTATAGTGTAGTCTTGGCGAAATTTGTGATTAGAGAAGTATAAAATAAAATCATAATAGTGTACAAACTTACAATTCCAATTAATTATAGTCGAATTTCGACTACTGTGGGACCTCTAGTTATTATTTAATATTCCAACTGATTAACCGATATAATATTATATGAATTCAAATTATTAAAAATCCGCGAATGCACTTTTTTCATATGACTTAGGGATCGAAAAATATTGCGTACACAATAAAAGTTCCCCAAATTTCTATGGGTTTTAAAAGTCACAAGATGATGACTAGAGGTTTTTTTTTTGATAACGCCATCTTTTTGTGTCTTTGAAGCGGTTAGTTGCCCTCAATTAAGAAAAATAACATTATTATTATATTAATTATAATTATTAATAATATTATATATTATATTAACATGGATATACTCAAAGATCGTACAATGCTCTCCGTGTTCAATACAATAACGCGTTTAGGGTGCTGGTGGTGCTGCCCCGCTTTTGTAGCGCATCAGGGATGTTTGCAGACGCGCACATAGATTGTTTTTACGCTACCATGCGTAAGAGGTGTGCATCTCTGGTAAACAGAGTGAGGGCCAGCTCCAACAGTATCCTGAGCATGATCGCAAGCAGGCTGGACTGTATATACATGGGTCGCTGTGGTGCCATCTCCCATGGGATGTTACCACAGTAATTCATTGTGATGTAAATATAAATACTAACATAGGTCTAAGTCTTATTAACAATTTATATGAGTCATGGATACTTGAAATAAAAACATTATTATTATTTATTATTATTATTATTCGCCAACAGACGTCGGAAAGAGTTGATTATTGAAAACACAAATAAAACAACATTTTCTGAAAATAAATCGTAGCTAGATCGATTTATCGCCCCCGAAATCCCCTGTATACTAAATTTTATGAAAATCTTTGGAGCCGTTTCCGAGGTTCAGATTATATACATATATATTAATATACAAGAATTGCTCGTTTAAAGGTATAAGATAATATGGACGTTTCCCAAATGTATTGTTTTTAATTACATAACAGTTTGTTGTAAAAGTATCAACCGCGATAGAAAATTCCGGATTTTTTTTTTAGAATTACATTGTTTACGGGTTTTGAATATAGAAATTAAAAGAATGCTTATTTGAACCAAAAACAAAACTTCAAACGAAATTTTTTGAAGGGGCTATAACGGGAGGTTTTTTGTTGAGCTTGTTGGTTAAGTGTTGTCAAATTCATTATATTACTAGCCGTACTCGTCTGCTTCGCTGGGCATTTAAAATAACATTATTATTTATTGTTATTATTATTATGGAGTCCAACACTTATATAAAAATGAGCCTATCCATTAAGTACATGTATGTATTTTCTACATGGACACCAAGTTTCAAGTCAATCAGATGCATGGTTCAGTAGTTATAACGGAACATCCGTAAAAACCACTGTAGATTTATATATTAGTATAGATTAAACGTTTTCTATGTTTTTTTTTATTGCTTAGATGGGTGGACGAGCTCACAGCCCACCTGATGTTAAGTGGTTACTGGAGCCCATAGACATCAACAACGTAAATGCGCCACCCACCTTGAGATAGAAGTTCTAAGGTCTCAAGTATAGTTACAACGGCTGCCCCACCCTTCAAACCGAAACGCATTACTGCTTCACGGCAGAAATAGGCAGGGTGGTGGTACCCATCCGCGCGGATTCACAAGAGGTCCTACCACCAGTAAATACGCAAATTATAATTTTGCGGGTTTGATTTTTATTACACGATGTTATTCCTTCACCGTGGAAATCAATCGTGAACATTTATCGAGTACGTATTTCATTAGAAAAATTGGTACCCGCCTGCGGGATTCAAACACCGGTGCATCGCTCAACACGAATGCGCCGGACGTCTTATCCGTTAGGCCACGACGACTATGTGTATTTTCTAAAATACACTTGACCACTTTTGAAGTGAAAACTTCTTTAGAATCGTTGTGATTTCAAACCGGATGCAACGGAAAAAACGACAGGTAAGAGACACAAATACAAAAATGTGTAGGATAAAGCCAGCAAAGAATGAAACAGAAATATACATACTATTTAATACAGCGCCATCTGTGAGATTTTTCAATACTAACGTGTGTATGAAAGCTCTTGTAGTGAATTTTAATTTAGGATTATACGTGAAATTAAAATATCAATTCACAGAGGGCGCTACCTTACAATTTTTTACTAATGACAAAATTTTACATATACTTAATACGTTTAGGATAATTGTATTTTAATTTTGGAAGGTTTCACTTCTACCACGTGTGAATTGCACACATTTTGTTTTTTTATGTATATTATTATGTACATATGCATATAACATTTATTGTAATTATCTGTATTGAACAGACAAACATCCATTCAGTCAGTCAGATTAGTCAAAGACTGTCGTAGGCTAAGTATTAATTATTATACTCGTACTGTGCACCGTAACTTTGTCGAACAAAGCGCACATTGACTGGGAACAATACAAACCCAAGACAAAGGACAAAGATATTGCTTATTACCTTGTAATATAATATAGAACAGGCTCTTAGCTACGTACAATATAAGCGATTGTTATATAACGAATGGAGCTTTAAAATATATCATATCTAGATTTATTTTATATCTTACGAACCATTACTTTATATTATTATTAGTAAATTATTAATTTGTCTCGGTGGTACAGTAGCTAGCGCTCTTGCTGTTGCGCCGAGGGTCGTGGATTCGATTCCCAAATCAGGCAAACATTCGTGTGATGAATAGGTTTGTTTAATAGTGTATAAGTATGTATGTCAGTCTTTCGTACCCGTAACAAAGGGAATCGTATTTGGAGCCGGATGACCGTGCGTTATTTGTTCCCAGTTATTATTTTTAAAATATTATTATTTATACCAAACGTTTGAACGATAAGCTTATATCGTTTATATAATTACATATATCTATATACATATTAATATAATTTTATATATCTATATATAAGTACTCTACTAATTCCATCTGGGGTTTTAACAGGCTATGAATATGTGATATTTTAGCCAGATGATTTAAAATTGCTATGTGAAGACCACATGTCTTAAAAAACGAGGTCTAAATTATATTTTATGACTGTTACTCTCTTAAAACAGGAACGTATGTGTATATATTTAAAATCAAATACGCCCAGGGGACGGAGCATCGGAAAACCGCCTTCATCCAAAATATGTCTTTTCGAATCCCCCGGATCCAGTCTCGGTGCTTTTAAGCTCCTCAAGACCCTGTCACCCTCCTCGTCGTACTCATCGATTACGCCAAAGAGTTTGATGAGTGAACTAATCTTCCTTCAACACAGCCCCCTGAGTTTCTCGCCGGATCTTTTCAGTGGGTTGCGATTCCGATCCGGTGGTAGATTCTGCGAAGCACTGCTCTTGCTAGGGCTGGTGTTAGCAAAATCTCTCAGGTTGAGCCAGTGAGCTCACCTACCCATCCACATGTAGCTAGTATAAGCCCATAGGCCGCCAGTGAATAGGTAGGGTTGAAAAAAAATGCAGTAAAATAATGTAACATTTTTGAGTACATTTTTATTTCCTACCTTTGGCCGCATAAATTTTCGCAACTGTGCTAATCCAGATTAGTCTCCCAGAGGGGAGGCAAACATAAAATTAACAGTAATAATTACTCGAGCGTCGAAATTCACGACATTCTAATTCGTTTCCTTGAATAAATAAAAAAATTAAAAGAAAACTCAAAACCGTCCATTAGAGGAAACACGCGAATTGTAGCTTTCGTAAAAGGCGGCGTCGGTAATGGGTGCTTAAAAAGAATTATTCGAAAACAAAATTTGTGGAATAGAATTGAACATTTTTAAAGGTTTTTATTTAAAGCGATAAATGTAAAATAAAGAAATAAAAGTCAAAAGAGTATACGAGATATAGTTTTAAGTAAGGGTTAAGTTTATATTTGTTGGTGCTCGCGAGATAATAAAATAAGGAATGTCCCACAATTATGTCTGCCGTGCTATAGAAGCCAGTATTACCTTAGATGCTAAGCCTAGTCACATTATGACATAAGTAATTAGGTACAAAATTAACACGATTTCACGAACGCCTTTTGTGCCCCCACTTCTTTGCTGGTAGCCTAAGGGGCTATTCCAAATACGCGCGGACGGGTAGGTGATATGAGCGACATCTAACGATCATACGACCAGAAAATATGGTTATATGGTATGGTATAAAATGGTTTATAGATATAAATGTAAACGTTTACATAACTTCTATTAAATTGTACTTTATCATTTAATATAGGTATATTGCTTTGTCGTGAGGTTTTACGGGCTAGTACCGTTTCTTTTTACTTCTACAGATTAGATTATATTCTACAGCTTAGCGTTCCGATTCAATAGTTGGAGAGCCATTACAAAACACAATCGAAGGCTCGAAATAATTTGTTAAGAACAGTGAGTGGCAGCCCGTTATGATGGATGCCGTAAATTCATTAAACACTTATCATCACCGCGAAGTAATAAAAAATTAACATATTTTTTTAATAGGCACATTAATGTTTGTTAACATTAATTTAGTTTAAATTATCACGCAACCATCGTGGATCGAGCTTTGCGGACGCAAATGCTGTTTTCGACTAAAATACATTAGCAAAAGAATAAGTAAGAATAAATGATACCATAGTAATAGCATTTTTTGTGGTTTTTGCTGGCTTACCACCTTGACACGTGCGGTCGATTTCGATTGAATTATATACCAAATTCAAGCCTAAACGCATGGCTGCATCGCGGCGGAAACTGGTAGGATGGGAAGCCTATCTATTTCGATTAAAAAATTCGCCTGATTGTTAAATAATTACAAGAATTTAGGACTTAGCTATTGGTGAACACGAAAACTGTTAAGTGTTAAAAAATTTGGATATTCGAAAATAATGTAATGACCACGGAATAGATAAATAAGGTATCCTTTTTTAAGGTACCTTATTTATCTATTCCGTGGTAATGACAATAAAAAACTCGAGATTAACTTGTGAAACAAGTTTTAATTTTGGATTTATTATTTTACGGATTTGTTTTTTAATACAAAGTGCTTTGTCGTTTACGTGCGCTTGTTAGATGGGTATTTAATAAAAATTGTTGCTGCCAAAGGATCTGGATGTCACAATCACAACACTCAGTACTCACACTACTTCACTAGTAGGTATACCGGGCGTTTTATTCTATTAGGTCAGGGACGTTTCTAGCCTATGTATGTTTCGTGTGTGTTATAATTCACAACGGTAATGAATTTCACTTCATGGGAATTTTTGTTCTTGATTGTTCAAAATCTCAAAAAAAGTAGGTGCTATCCACGTAAGTACCTTTGCCATAGATACTATTAAAAAACTCATTTTTTTTGTTTGGTAGGTAACATAACCAAACCCAAACAAAGGTAAATTCAATATTATCATTTCATTACGGAGCTCCGAGCTGCCGCCGATAAATTCGAAAAAAAAAAATATTATCCGTCTCTAAATTTGTTTAGTGGCAACTTCAATTTGTTTTTCACGTGCTTTGTACACTTGAGTTTGTTTTGCATGAATAAATCCACGATAGCTAACCACTCTATCAGATTGAAATATAATTCATAGATACAGACAGTATTTTTGCCACATTGTTCATTTTTCAAGGACGTTCTATTATTTGTTAACGTAGTATAGAAAATATTTTAGGTATTAGTGAGTGTTCGTAAGGTTGACGGTTGAGGACGGCTCTTGTGAGTGACGGATAGGTTCCTGTACTTGTTTGAATACTTTTTAAACATCAGTTAGGCGGTGATCTCGCTAACTCAACTTAAGCAAAAATGCCATATTTTGCGAACTATATAGTATTGTGTGCATAGATTGCGTTAGAAGCTCACAAACTATAAGGCTTCCCGTTATTTTGAACTATAACTTAGGAAAAAAAAGTATCATCGTTCTGTAAAATTGACTCGAAATATCTGTAATAAAAAAAAAATATATATAATACCCTAGATGTAAATTTCACAGAATAGTAATCATTTCAGGGCTCCGCGAAAACAAAGAAGACCATTAAAACGGTCCAAATATAATCTGTTAAATATAATTAGAAACATCATTGATCCTATTAAACCTTTCAGCATTTAAGTCCCGAGCCCATATTCTATTGAAAAACCGCTTAAAGCTTAAGTCCGGGGCCTGGAACCGGATTTGTTTGGTTGCAGCGAAATCTGTATATGTACAGAAGTTTAAAAGTATCGCTCTGTGTACCTAACTAACTATACGGAATAATTAACTGAACAGAATATTCAATCGAACCACAAAAATGAACTTTGAAAATATGGATCAGGTAACCAACTGCATTGAGAGCGAGTTACTGGTGGTGGGATCTCTTGTGAGTCCGCGCGAGTAGGTACCACCACCCTGCCTATTTCTGCCGTGAAGCAGTAACGCGTTTCGGTTTGAAGGGCGAGGCAGCCGTTGTAACTATACTTCAGACATTAGAACTTATATCTCAAGGTGGGTGGCGCATTTACGTTGTAGATGTCTATGGGCTCCATTACCCACCTAACACCAGGTGGGCTGTGAGCTCGTCCAAGTACCTAAGCAATAAAAAAAAAGAGTTTCTCGAAGCTAATCTTAGTGTTAGATTGCGTACACAACAATCACGTCTAAAGCGTTTTCTTAAAATGCAGCCTTACGTGCCGCGTCAATGGTATTTAATGTCCTTCAACACGAAACCAAAGCGTTTGGAAATGCTAATGAAAAAAAAAAAAAATGTTTTGTAAGTACGATACGCACGAAATTAATTATTTTTAACCACATTGTCACCCGGCAATCAGTTTAATTTCTTGATGACGAACTTCTGATTCAGAATAAATACTGTCTATTTAATTTCAATCATTCATAGGAAAAATGAAACAGCTTCAGTTTTTTATGATTTAAAAATAGTTACGTTTCGCGTGCAAATATCATGACATATTGCACTGATACGTAATGGAGAGATACAAGCTGACGACGAGAGCTCTGTACAATGAAAATAGAACCTCTCGTGACTGTCATATAAATATTTTCGCTGAAACTAGGTACCGGAAGAAAAAACTTGAAATTCGGAGTTAGATGAAGGTAATAAGCAGTTTTGATTGACTAGAGCAAGTTCTTGACGAGAATAATAGAGTGAAGCTGTGTATTTTATTAATTATTATGAAAAGCTTCTAATGAGAAATACACGTGTATTGAACTGATAATACAAATTCATATAACTTTTTTTTATATGAAGACATTACAGAACATTTGAAACAATGGTGAATTTAATGAACCCACTCATAACTTACAGAAAAAGTCGAAGAAATTTCCAAAAACGAATTGTTTCGAAGTTGAATAAAAACAGATTATTGCGGCTTTCCACGTAGATTTGGGGGAGACGTCCAATCGAATATTCAGGACCGTGAAATTCTCGGTCGCTGTAAACGGATAACAGAATTGCAATCCAGCTCCAAAAAGAGCCAGATAGCTGATCTGAACTAACGGTCGGTGAAAACATGATATCGACGCTTGAAAGGCAAACGTGACTAAGCGACAATGCGTGAGCTATATTGTAGACTAATTTAAGGTTGAAATACCTGAAAAAAAATCTATTTTAACGAATCTAGCTGTAGGATTGAAATGATTTTAGTAGACCTAGAAATATATTTTTTTTGCGCATCGAATATGGTTATTGCCTATCATTTATGTACAAAGCAGCTATTGTCGCTTAGTCACGTTTGCCTTTCAAGCGTCGATATTATAATATTAACTCGAATACTTCATATTCTACGATAGGACGCTCATTTGATTTTGCATTACTATAAAAACGAGTGCAGTAATATAAACTAGGTAATTGTGTTAAAAATAAAAATAAATCATCTATCCTCAGTTCGAAACGATAACACAGATATCACGACTAGCTGAAAATAACAATTTACCTATCATACTTCCAGCATCTTTAAAAGTCTTTCAAGTGTAATTGTGTGAAGTCCTATCATACTTAGATAACAGTTTGCTAATCGTTTGCCGGTAAATTGTAATCGGCAAACTAATTACGTACACTTCTCGATAGTGATATCCTCTTACACAAACCAACCCCTATACGTTCCTTGGAATTACGTTGTTATTTGTTTTGCTTCGTGTCGCCTACAGAAGCCGGGACGGTTCGTTAATTAACTTAACTAACGTAGGAATCGAGTGGAATTTGCCTGGATTCTAGCTCTTGAACACTACGATCATGACAGTTAACTGCGCTGCCTTGGAAACTGAGTGGGTTTCCGCTTCCAACAATACGATCCGAGAATCCACTATCCCTTTAAACTTTCCGACTAACTTAGTCTTGACTAATTAAATAAACTATATGCAGTAAACATCCAACGTTGTCTAAAGTAATTTGTTTATTCTGTGAGACTCTACTGTTTGTACTGGTTGTAGGACCTCTTGTGAGTCCGTGCGGGTGGGTACCACCACCCTGCCTATTTCTGCCGTGAAGCAGTAATGCGTTTCGGTTTGAAGGGTGGGGCAGCCGTTGTAACTATACTTAAGACCTTAGAAGTTGTATCTCAAGGTGAGTGGCGCATTTACGTTGTGGATGTCTATGGGCTCCAGTAACCACTTAACACCAGGTGGGCTGTGAGCTCGTCCACACAACGAAGCAATAAAAAAAAAAACTTTATCTATGGAACGATATCTAGGTACAAATGTAATCCTTTCTGTTTATTCTAGACATTAAGCTCGAGGTGTTATACTACATTCACTGAACATCTAGGCGAGCTGAAGGAGCTCAGCCTGGCCAATTTAAGAACATTGTCCCTAGCAAGGGCAGTAGTACTTCTCTGAATCTAGTGCCGGATCGAAAACGCAACCTTCCGGCGGGAAACTCTGTACCTTTCAAAATATCAACACTTTCTATATATGCTAAACAAAACGTTTTCCTTTCCTGTTACGGAAAATCAAATTGCATTGTGTATTATATTTCATTGTTATGAAAATAACATACAATTGGTTGGTTCATACGAATTTCTTATGAATTATTTTAAAAAAGAAATTATATCCGAGAGAAATGCTTAAAAATACCTTTATTTTACAGTTATACAACAGCGGGAAGAAAATAACGAATTAAGGTCAAATATGAGAAAGCAATACTTAAATTATATTCACACTATACCAGCGGCTGCTGGTGGCTAAACTTCACAAACACAAATCTAAGTTTTTACAGTGGTTTTTACTGTGTCAATTGTAGCTGTCATTCATCACTGATTTACTGAAGGAGCTACAAGCTTGTTGAATGTTCGTTTATTGATCTAAATTAGAACATAGCCTTTAGTATTTTATAATTTAGGTTTATTTTGAGTATAACGTTTTCTTCGCTTTCCAATTGTTATTGTGAAGAGAAAAAAACGGTCATTTCGTTCCAATAAGATATGTGGCATCTATTGAACACTAATTGGACAAAAAGTAGACTTATTAAAAAAAAAAAAAACTATTTAACACAAAATCTCGTCAACTACTAAACAAAAAGAAAATCTGTTAAAAGAAAATCTCTAATTGTTACGTCTTTGTCTTTTAAATATTATTGTGCAGCGGGTTTCTCTCGTCTTTATAATAGGTTGGGGGAAAAAGTCTTCTTGCATTATAGTATGTATGAACTTGTACTAAAATCTCTTCGGCTTTTACACTATTTGTATCTGGCTGGTTTTGGTATCATTAAAAGTTTTAATTTAAAAAAAGATAATTACAAATTCAAATTAGGAAAATGTGTGATTTTTATTTATTTTTCGTACTGTGAAGATGAGTGAATCGAATGAAGAAATTCGATACATATTAAAATTTTATTACAAAAATGGCAAAAAGGCAATGCAAGCCGCGAAAAAAAATTGCGATGTTTATGGACCGAGTGCAGTGTCTGTGAGAGTAGCACAAATTTGGTTTAAGCGTTCTCAATCTAGAAATTTTGATGTCAAAGATGCACGTCACTCTGGTCGCCCTATTACGGATAAAATGGATGTAATTTTTGACAAAGTGGAGCAAGATTGGGCATATCAGTAGTTACGACGTAGCTGAAAAACCTACAATTGACAACAAAACAGTTTTGACGTATTTTAAAAAAATTGGTACACAATAAAGCTCGATATTTGGGTACCTCACGAGCTCACTGAAAGAAACCTAATGAACCGTGAACTCATTTGTGATTCTTTATTACGACGTAATGAAACCGAACCATTTTTGAAGTAGCTGATAACTGGTGATGAAGTGGATCACGTGCGAAAAAGATCGTGGTCAAAGGCCAGTCAGGCTTCACAGACTGTGGCGAAGCCTGGGTTAACTCACAACAAAGTGATGCTGTGTGTGTGGTGGAATTGGAAGGGCATTATTCATTATGAGCCATCAGGCAGGATCATCGATTCTGAACTCTACTGCGAACAACTGATGAGATTAAAGCAAGAAGTTGAGAGAAAACCGCCGGAATTAATCAACAGAAGGGGTGTGGTTTTTCTTCATGATAACACTAGATCTCACACATCTTTAGCCACTCAGCAAAAATTAAGAGAGCTTGGCTGGGAGATGTTAATGCATCCGCCGTATAGTTCTGACCTTCAGATTTCCACCTATTTCGGTCTCTTTAGAATTCTTTAGGCAGTGTCCGGTTAACATCACGAGAGGACTGCTAAAACCAAATGTCGCGAAACTAATGGTCGCGGTATTTTGATCAGAAACCCCAAAATTTCTATAGAATTTGGATCATGTCCCTAACTACAAGATGGCAAAAAGTTATCGAACAAAATGGTACCTACGTACTTTACTTAAATGTAAATAAACTACATTAAAAAACGTTGTGAATTTTCTTAAAAAATGCGAAGAAACGTTTTCCCCAACTTATTATGTTATTTCTGTATATAGCGCGGTGCTAGTACTTTTAGCTTTTAGTACTTTCTTGTTGCTCGTAACAATAATAAAATAACGAAGTCAGCCCAAAGGATTTGACGGCCCTAGAACGGGATGCACCCGCTTTATAAACTTGTTAAGTCTCTACTGCGGAAACCGAATTACAGCTCAATATTTAGGAATACCGTCTAATTTCGCGTTTATTAATTTTATTAAATGATTTCCTGCATTTCGCGTATCTTGCAGTTTTCGTGGTCACGTGGTGCCGTCTACAATTTCGAGTTTTTTTGATTTGACATTTACGTTTCTTTTCTCACAGAAACAACGAATAGAAACTTAGGATGCGGCTATTTGACTCGGGGGTTCTTCTTCATGGTTAGGGGATCCCAGGTAGACAAACACTAACCAACTTTAAGTTTGGAAGTTAGGTTTTTTTTTTAAGTTTCATTTCGCAGTCTCATTTGTTTTGTAGCAGACAGCAACTTAATGATTAAATTTCTAATTGATGTAATGGGTCGCCATTATCCATGTTGATGGAGTTCGATCGCCTTTTTTATTTATAAATCGATACGATGATTTTATCTAAAAATAATGAGATGATGACTAATAATAGTCAATAGTAACTAATACTAATAATAATATTTAATTCTAATAAAACTTATAATAGTGCGGTCGTGAAATAATGTCCGGATTTCGGATTTTTGGTTTGAGTGTGCATTTGTTGTGAAATATTGCAGCTAAAGCCCATTAAATGTGTTGCGTGTAACTCCAAAAGATAAACCGTCCGCCTTTAATATCAACAACAAACTGTGTTTTTCGTTTTCACAAAATTTATTTTAGTTCGAAAAGAACATTTTGTTTTCATAACAAAACAATAATTACAGCTGGCAAATGAATTCTTATTAAAGAACGAATTTAGATTGTCTGGAACCAAGAATTTCGGAGCGGTAGCAATCTTGGAGTTTGAAAGTTATTTATTTTCAATTATGCTTACAATATAACAAGGACTTGCATTGAATTAGTAACTGAGCAAAATTACTGTCAAATACTCGATGCATCGATACCATGGGTGCTTAATTTGAATGATAGAATTATGGCTGGACCGATTTGGCAAATTTTGGTCTTGAATTATTTATTTATGGCAGTCCAGAGAAGGTTTTAAAGGTAAATAAATATGATACTAGTAAAATACTCGAAATTAAATAAAAATAACAATTTTGTTTTTCCTTTGATGTGGGGGACACATCCCCCCGTCGGACGGATTCCTTTTGTTTGTTTTAAGTATATTTTATATAAAAGTTTAGGTCTTTTATTTATATAGATATCCATGAATACCGTTATATATATTTGGATAAATTGAAGTCTAGCACAAAAATATAACTAGATATTTGCCAATAACAATTTTGCTATTAGAATTTAAGCAGAGCAGACACACTTCATGCGCTAGTTTAGTATTACATGAAATATTAAATTACTGTTGAATATTAAACAGTCTCAAAGCGGCGATCAGAAACTTAATAAATGCACGGGCAGCTTCTGACGGAACAAATTAAACCTATTAGACACGTCCGAACCATGATAGGAAGATATTTGTATGATACTTAATTTTTATCATTAACTTATCAAATTCAAACAAGGTATATTCGCGTATTCTATCTTTGTTTTTTCTGAATTCTATTCTCGGTGAACACTAAATTCTATTTAATATCAGTAGGTACCTAACTAAAAAAAAAATACTACACTAAATTAGGATCATAGATTTAATTCATTATTTACAAGGCTCCAGATGATGTGAAGGTTACATGAAAATTTTATGAGGCTTTTCGGAGGTTCGCATCCATCTACTTTATGGACTTAATATGATGAACGTGAGTTACATATTCATACAACTTACGTAAAATGCACCTTGAAGATACCAGGTCCTTTTTTTCATGATTCCATTTAAATAAGAACAAAATTGAAGTATTCCTTAATTGTTACTGAATTTCGTAAAACTGTATACAAAATAAAATTCAATACGTCACGTATTTTCTTTAATTTTTTAATTATTTTGTTAGACAGTTTATCGTTTTATTTTTTGTGTAGAAAGCACACGAACCCTTTGTATCTGCGTCCTTGAAATCTGAGATCGAATTCGCTTTTAAATAACGTACCGCCTTTTTCTGCCGCTCAATTTGGAAAAAATTTCGTTGTTGTGGCCTGCGGGATTAGACGCCCGATGCATTACTATCTAGCGATGCGCAGGCAGATACTAATTTTCCTAACCAAACATACATAATTAACGTCTGCGATTGACGCCCACGAAAAAGGAATTACATCGTAAAATAAAAATGAAACCCGCAAAAAATATAATTTGCGTTATTATGTACTGGTGGTTGAGCGTCTGGTGAGTCCACATGGCAAGGGGCAACCACCTTACCTATTTCTGCCGTGAAGCAGGAATGCGTTTCGGTTCGAAGCGTGGGGCAGCCATTGTACTGTAAGAGCTGAGACCCCAGACCTCATGATTCGAGGTCTCAAGGTTTTCCGCCAGGCATTTAAGTTGCTAATGTCTATGGTCTCTTCACACTAGGTAGGCCGTGAGCTCCTTCATCTATCTATAAAAACATTGTTTTCTCAGAACAGCAATAGACCAGTCACACAATAATCACCCTTGTCAGTTATTATCAGATTACGTCCGGCAGTCAGGATACGCACTATTTTTTATTTATTTATTGCTTAGATGGGTAAACGAGCTCATAGCCCACCTGGTGTTAAGTGGTTACTGGAGCCCATGGACATCTACAACGTAAATGCGCCACCCATTTTGAGATATAAGTTCTAAGATCTCAGTATAGTTACAACGGCTGCCCCACCCTTCAAACCGAAACGCATTACTGCTTCACGGCAGAAATAGGCAGAGTGGTGGTACCTACCCGCGCGGACTCACAAGAGGTCCTTCCACCAGTAAAAAGATGCACTAGGCAGGAGATATGTATGGTTTTCATATAAAAACTGGAAGCCTTTATTTCAGGTCAAATAATTCTTAATTCCAATAAATACAAGCAGTATCGTAAAAAAATTAAATTTTAGATTCCATTTTGGTCCGGCTTCATTTGAGCGAGTAAACATTGATAAAAAACGTTGATTTCAGTCGGGCTACCCAGTTTCCGGGTATTCGATTTTGTTTTTTCTTTGATATTTTATGTCGGTGTTATTGTTATATGCTTTTTTGTTTGTATTTTAAAATAGACGATTTTCACCACAAAGGACGCTGAGTTCAAACTGTGCTGCTAAACAATATAAATAAGAACATCTTGTTTGAATAGAATTGCTCAGTAAATTGAACACTAGATGATGACCTAGCTTTGCTGGGTTTTATTTTTTTTGATAACGCCTTCTTGTTGATTCTTTAAAGCAGTTAGTTGCTCTCAATTAAGAAAGATAGTATTATTATTCGCCAATAGATGTCGGGAAGAGTCATAAAGTTGATTATCGATAAAGTTGATTATTGAAAACGCGAATAAAACAACATTTTCTGAAAATAAATCGTACCTAGATCGATTTATCGCCCTCGAAATCCTCTGTATACTAAATTTTATGAAAATCGTTGGAGTCGTTTCCGAGATTCAGATTATATATATATTACTAGCTGACCCGGCAAACGGTGTCTTGCCACATATAAGATTTCTAGAGAATTTCTAAAATACTAACTTATTGGAAGTGTATAAGGATGTGGAATATGAGTGAAAAAGGCCTGGAGCGCTGGGAACGATGAGGGAATGTTTAAAAATAACAAAACACCAAACATTAATTGTTTTAATTTATTAAATGTAATAATTATATATATAATTAATTCATTACATAATATTAATCTCTTAATGCTGCAGCGTGAACAATATTTTTTGTTAGCCCGCTTAAATTGAATTGGCACATCTGTGGGTATAATAGGTATTCGTGGTATCAATATATTTTCACCTCGAAACTTGCCATTTAAAATGGTGCCTTCGATAACTTTTTTCATTATTTTTTTAATGACTAATCGCGTACCGTTGCATAGCCGTGGCGGGTTCAAATTACGAAGCAAAATAATTGGAAGGTTGGATCTTCAATTGTAAGTTATGTGGTGGCATGCCTGGCAAATCCAGTGAGTTCAAAAACTCTGTTGGAAAATTTACAGCTTCAGTGCCATCGCAAACTGTATCAATAGATATATATGATACCAAGTCCCCTGGCAATAACTGTTGTATCTTCAGATTTAAAATGTCAACGTCCACATTTTTTGCAGCTAACATTGCTCTTTCTGCAAGCCACTCGAGATTTATGTAATTCGTGTGTACATCGGGAAATATTTGTTCAATGAGAGCATCTTTCGAATCAATGATAGTGCAGAAATCATTCGCTAATTTTATGTATCCAGTTTCAGCTATAGTGACTTTTCCATCACCGATATCTAAGAGTTGTTTAGAGAATGTTTCAGCGGATGGATCTTGAAGCAATTGAACGCGCATATTTACTTTCAGCTGTACTATTTCAACATTACGCCACAATGTCGATGATTTTAAGCAGGCGTTGATTTCATCAGCGTATGTTGAACGTGGAATGACGGGAAGTGTTTGTCTGAAGTCACCTGAAAGGACTAACAGAGTGCCACCAAATAGTTTGTCGTTGTTTTTAATATCTTTCAATGTCCTGTTCAACGCCTCAAGCGAATGTTTGTGTGCCATGGTACATTCATATTTTCCACTCTAAACACCGCCATGTCACTGCCTTTATGGACATAATTGCAAATGTATTTGATGCTCTTCACAGAACTGCAAAACTCAACATTAATATGAGCATTGTATGTTTTGCTCAGCAGGGGCGAATATGGCACGACCCAACGATTGTCAATATCAATGTCTGTGTTGCTGATGTTTATAATAAATGATTGTCCGCCATTATCTGGATTCCTTCGACGATATATTGGATATCCGTCGACATCTGTGATTGTATCGTTAGTGAAATCTTCAGGGAATTTTTTTGTACTTTTTCCATCTGACATGCAAGGCGATGAACTAAAAATGTTTGACTACTACGCTTGAAGCATAAACACTAATAATAGCCGAAAACTGTAGAGATAACATCCCTACTCCGTGCTGTTTACTGGGTCAGAAGTGACACCTGTAGACATCTGGCGGGGATAACTAATTAAATGACGATTGATCAGTTTTCGACCGGAGAGGAAAAATGATCAAATTACTAAAATGGCTATTAAAAAATAAGGGTTGATCGTAGAAGGGTGAAAATTGAGGATTGTATGTATTTTTATATGCTGTATCATAAAAAAATAGAAATTAAAAAATTTGCCTAAAAATTAAAAAAATATATTTAGGGTTGGACTATCCCTAACATTTAGGGGGATGAAAAATAGATGTTGGCCGATTCTCATAGATACCGGATAAGCACAAAAAATTTCATCAAAATCGGTCAAGCCGTTTCGGAGGAGTATGGCAACGAAAACTGTGACACGAGAATTTTATATATTAGATTATGTATACAAGAATTGCTCGTTTAAAGGTATAAGATAAATATCTTTGGAGAAATTATTAAGACCTAAGTTTCAAATTTTAAATTTCCGTACACTAATTTTATGAGTAAAGTTAGCATCTAGTTGTGTGTGACCGAAAAATATGAACTTAAAAAATGCTCCATGTATTTTGCTCTGAGGAATTGTTTCAGATAAATTCGATATCCACTTTTTACTATTTATTTCTAGTATTATATGGTACCACGATATTTAATTTAATTAATAAACATAGTACGCTTGACAATCTTTAGTGGGCGAAAATAAATTGCCACACTTTGAATCGCTATTTCAATAGAAAATTAAAATATTATTTTGAAAACTTGTGTAGAAAAAACAAACAGTGTTAATAATAAAAACTAATAATAGCTTCTAAGTTTAAATGTTTCATTGAAAACAGTTCAGTTCTTGTAAAAAATGTCATTACTACTGATACTAATACTCCTCTTAATCATATTAAGGATTATTCGAAAAAAATCTTTCGTGTTAGTATTATAATAACATTCTTCTAACGAACAATAGATCAACATCTATCTTATATTATAGAGAGACAAGGATTGTTCCTAGCGGGAGCTACATCGATATCAGATGCGTGTAATGTGAGTAGAGTGCCTCGATTCAACCTTACAAAGGATTTCAGACTCTACATTAGAAACACGATATCGGCAACAAAGGCACCGAATATCAATTATCTTTAAAAATACTCTTGGACATTGATTTATTAAGCACAATACAATCCAAAACACTTTATTGCACTTACATACACTAAAATAACGACAGTGTATAGAAAAAAGGTGTGAAAGGGTAAAAAAATGTTATAAAAGGCGATAGAATAGTAATCTATATATTAATACGTTAAATAAAGACTTTGTATCCCTTTTTACGAAAATTGCGCGGACGGAGGAGTATGAAATTTTCCACACTTATAGAGAATATAGAGAAGAAGTGCATAATGTTATTATTTTTTTAAATAATGCATAAAAGATACATTAAATCAATAAAGAAAACATTACACACACTACATACCATGTATTTGACGCACACACGCATGCATACTATTTATTGTCAAACTTTTGTTCTTGGCGTCTGTTGTCAAATTGAGAATAGATTAAATATTGTTTGCCTTTGTTAATATTTTTTATAGTGTAGTCTTGGCGAACTTTGTGATTATAGAAGTATAAAATACAATCATAATAGTGTACAAACTTACAATTCCAATTAATTATAGTCGAATTTCGACTACTGCGGGACCTCTAGTAGTGTGTGTTCGTTGTGAGTCACATTTACCAATAATAGATGGAAATTAAAATCCACATCTCCATTAAGGCAAGCTCTCAGAAAAAAGCCAGGAACGTTTGTTAATGCCGAAGGAAAGATATACAAAAATCGTAAATTTTTCCGATGGTTCCTTCTTTTCTTTTGTATCCATACGAGCTTGATTTGGTATTAAGTGGTCATCAGAGCCTTTAGTCGTTATAGCTTGAATGATGCTACTCAACTTCAGAACCCTAGATGATGTTGTAAAGCGACTGTCTCACCCTTCACAATGAACTTCAACTTAGTTAACTTCACACTTTACTACTTAGGAGCTACTTTGCTGATGACCCAACTTGAATATTCTGTAAGACATCGTGAAATTTCATATCAAATGAGTTCAATGACCCGACTCGACAAGTAATTGTTGGGAAGTATTACTTGCCCGGACCAATTATTTACAGCTATTACAATTACAATATATTTACTGGCGGTAGGACCTCTTGTGAGACCGCACGGGTAAGTACCACCACCTTACCTATTTCTGTCGTGAAGCAGTAATGCGCTTCGGTTTGAAGTGTGGGGCAGCCGTTGTAACTATACTGAGACCTTAGAACTTATATCTCAAGGTGGGTGGCGCATTTACGTTGTAGATGTCTATGGGCTCCAGTAACACCATCTAAGCAATTAAAAAAAAACTTCTATAACATATCCCTCAACACTGTTATGGATGTACACAAGCGGTGTAATTACGAATATTAGTATCTGGCAAATGTATGATCAGATCCTGAAGTATATTAAGTTATGGTATTAATGGACCAAATGAAAGGTTCTTTTAGCCACCTCATTCCAATGATCAGCGTAAAATGTTTCATGTGTGGAATCTTGCTCTGAGGAATTGTTCGAGAGGAATTGTGGAGAGTATTAAGCGGTAGGCAGCGGCTTGGCTCTGCCCCTGGCATTGCTGAAATCCATGGGCAACGGTGACCATTCACCATCATGTGGACCGCGTGCTCGTCTGCGGACAAGGGCAATAAAAAAAGTGTATGTCCATAGGTTAGGTAGTTGAATATGTGTCGAAAATCATTTGTAATTTTCCCTGTTAATTAGCGTCGATCGCAGACGTATTAAATATACAATAGCGTAACATCTCTGGTAATGTACTTCTTGCTAAATTTAATAATCCCGCTAACTATAATGAAATTGCAGTTCACGAGAAATGTAGGGTTATCGAATTTTCTCATTGAAATGTATTAAAATTATTAAATATTTTGTAAGTTTAGTATGATTTATTTAAAAACACTTTTATGGTTTAATGTGGCGTGTATTCATATTTAATTTTATTATTTCCGGCCTTTCGAATACTCCATAGTTTTCGGCCAAGATCACGGACGACTTAGGTGTTCACATTTGAATATCATCTTAATTACCGTATAAATTTAGTTAAAATATTAAGTTGATTTCTTAACCTTAGCATTTTTAATACACTTTTGTTTTAATGAAAATAGTAAACACATTTAATACGTAAAAATGTACTTAATATTAATTATGTTATACGAATTGCGAACACTGAAGAAAATACTTATAATATTCTATTTTAAAAAGTAAATGTGTTTGTTTTTATTTCGGGCATCTAGTTCTAAAATTGGATTTCCATGAGACTTTGTATAATTGGTAATGGCATTTTTATGCCTTTATGCTTAATGCTTTCTTAATGTAATTCTATGAAAATAAAATAAATAGAGGTCACACATTATAACAAATGAGAATTTATTAATAATACTTCCAAACAATAATTAAGAAAACCTTTAAAACAAAAATAATATTTCTTACAACGAACATACATACAATACTAAACGAACTGAGCCCTCATTTTAAAATAATACAATTAATTGGGTATCATATAAGAGAATTCATTTGGTTCCATTAATAATAATTTACGTGATTAAGTCTCGTAGGTAAACCCTATATTGAAACGCAAATGCATTTGCATGTTACATATTAGTTTTGCGAAGCGGAGCCGACGTCAAGCACTCCCTTTAAATGATGATTTAACACGTCTGGCGGCTCGGGGCTAAGCCCGTTATATTACGTAGTATGTGCAGGTGCTTGAACATGAATTACGTTACTGTGATTTTAATTGACTTGCACTGTATATATTGTGCAGATATATATTTAACTAGCTTTTGCCCGCGACTCCGTCTGCGTGAAATAGTTTTTTTATTTTTATTTTATTACTTAGATGGGTGGAGGAGCTCATAGCTCACCCGGTGTTAAGTGGTTACTGGAGCCCATAGACATCTACAATGAAAGTGCGCCACCCACCTTGAGATATAAGTTCTAAGGTCTCAAGTATAGTTACTTTGGCATAACGCTAAATTTTACCCACCACTTCATTTACGTAGAAAGTGAAAATATTTTTGAAGTATAAAATGTTAAGGAGCTATTTAAACCCCTATTTTGAAACATTATTTATTGGTGCTCCACTTGTATTGTTCTTACCGTGATGTTGTATAGCCTATAGCTTTCCTCAATAAATGGGCTATCTAGCACTGAAAGAATTTTTCAAATCGAACCAGTAGTTCCTGAGATTAGCGCCTTAAAACAAACAAACTCTTCAGTTTTATAATATTAGTATAGATTTTATGATTTACCACTTGTTTATTGAAGAAATTTGTGTCAAACGATAACGGAAACTGTTAAAAAGATCGGGAATTATAAAATGCTTAAAGAAAATAAATCGTAAGTGCTTTTAATTATGTCCACGATACGTAAAAAGCTTTAGAAGGAGCTTAGAGATGCGTTGTTCGTGAAAGTTTATATTTTTATTCCAAGACAAGAAAATACTTTATGTATACATTGATTAACAACTATCCACTTGCAGCCTAACCTGAATGAATTATAACAATCGGTATTTTAAATTTAGAGTATGCTTTATTGTAACACCAATACATCAATCAAATCAAATGCAAAACATAAAACACAAAAGATGCAACGGGTGTTTCATCGCATAGAACGACGACCCCTATTTTAATTATAAATTTGCGACAAAAACTATTAATTCTAAACAAACTTTTCGTTACACCTATCACGGTGTGATGTCAAATAAACAGCTTTATAATTAATTGTTTCCACAGGTTATACCACTTTTTCATTTTAGATTTTGTTTTAGTTTGACTAGAACGATTTTAATAAAGTAGGTACTAAAAGATTTCTTTATTTCTCAGGCATGGCGAAATGCACACCGGTTCTGCTTGACGAAGAAGAGATTCTATGCGTGAACCAGGTACGTTTCTTTGTTAGTTGCATGTAATGCGTTCCGGTTCGAAGGGTGGGGTAGCCGTTGTAACTATATTGAGACCTTAGAACTTATATCTCAAGGTGGGTGGCGCATTTACGTTGTAGATGTCTATGGGCTCCAGTAACCACTTAACTCCAGGTGGGCTGTGAGCTCGCCCACCCATCTAAGCAATAAAAAAAAAAAAATGTAGTTGAACCCAAAGACAACACAACGAAAGAACAAGAAGCTGACAAAAGCCTGTTGATAGAAATTAAACGAATTCTGAAAACTGGCGTAAACCTTAGCTTGAAATACAATATAACATTATAGAGTAGTTTTGTAAATTTAACTGTGAGAACATGAATTTCACACGCCAGTTAGGACTGAATAATAAAGATATTTAGTTTAGTTAGAAGTTTATCATTTAGTTTGTTGAATGTATGTCCAATTTCAATTGTAACAGAAATCTTACTTGTACGATACATCTATGAGCGTTGAACTAGCTACTGAACGAAATACAATTAAGTAGCTAAAATAAACATTCGTGTTCAGATTTAATGCTTTCGGGATTTTATATTCACTTTAGATTTAGGTAGATTGACTTGCATATTAAACTCCGATCGCAAAACTGTAAATCTACATTTGTACAAATCTCGATGGACTCATAAGTAATACAGATTAAGTGTGCCAATTGTAAGTATTGATCCATTTATTCATTAAAAATAATTGTAAATTTTATAATATTATAAAATATAATAATATTAGAAAATATTCTATATTTTGAGATTCAATGTTTTTTGACACTGCAACTATCTAATCGATCCAAAAACTTCATAATTCATGAGTTAATCTGGGACAAAATTATAAGTTTTTATTATATCATTCTTGTTTCTTCGGGTGGAATTTTCTATTTGATAAAATCAATGAAGCTCCGGAAGGGCTAGAAACACCAACGTTATTGTGTTCTAAATAAGTAATGTCATATTTGACGTGTGTTAAGAGTTATGAATAAGTTGTAGAGAATATTTTATTCGCAGACCTAAAGACTTTATGGAATTTTTAATAAATTTTATTTGTAAACGATATATAAAATATGGAATTGCATTTGAAGAAAATGTGCGATCAAATTGAAAGCTACGCTGCACTATTCCACTTATATCCGCACGGTTTGCTTCCTATTGGAGCCAGTTCCAATTTAAAGGTATAGGTTATCGAGAATGTCGTGAAGTACGATTTTATCATTTTTAAAATGAAATTCCTTGTTACTTTGATATTACCATTGGTTTTATTTTGTTTTGTCAAATAAACGAATAAAAATAAAGAGATAACTATATGCTCTTATTCTATTTCTTGCTGTATAATAATAACAATAATATAATAATGTATAAATATGTTTGATGAATTTTGCATCATCCTTAACTTATTTTCCCAGCGAACTTCCTCTTCGAATCTTAGTTCTTAGTGGCTGAACAAACAATTACCTGAAACTTTTACCCTTAACGTATTCGGTGTAATTTCATTGAAAATAACTAAAACTGCTCATCTGCGAATACCGCTCGTTTGTGACATTGCTTGGAGATAAGAACATTTAAAATTGTTTTGAGTTTTGTTTTAATTATTTTTTTATTTTCTTTATTGAATTTAATCAATTAGATCAGTTCACAACCCACTAAATGTTAATTTTAATTTTACTTCTTTAGGTGCCTCCACTTCTAGATGTTGGCTATCAATAATTCAAACATGTCATTATCGATCTACTTTTGCTTTTTTTTCGTTTCGATGTCCGCGCCTCGAGTGCACGCGCGGTATCTGGGACTTGATGCTCTGCACATGATGGGAGCAGACCGCGAGCCTAAGGATGTTTTAGGGCCCTACACACCAAACGCGTCCTCATGCAGTCTCTCACCCAACATCCGATCAGAACCCAGGTAGAATAGGTAGAAGTAGGTTCCCGTGGTCAACACTCCAACGGAATCGCGGCGCCACCCCTAGAACGCCCAACTGACGGGTCGTCAAGGCGATAATCAACGACTCTATGTCGACCGTCTCGGTGCTAAAAGCCTGTCAGGCCGCTCCAGGCGGTGCCACTGGTTTCCGGGAATACCCCGCTGGACCAGAACCAGCCTGCTAGATTGGAGTGTGATACACCACCAACCGGTTGCACTTACACAACAATTCCATAGAACTACTTCCATATACAGCCTCAGCACCTTAAGTCATCCCGTAAGATTCACCGGGGGTAGCTGGACCCTACAGGGTTTGGAGCCTGGACAAAGCCCTTCTTTAGCACCCCTGCGGCGAATCGATGTGGAGAGAAACGAATTCTCCCTCTCTCGTTCCGCTGCCTCCTTCTGTGAGATGATGGACTTGCAGAAGTCAAGCAACGCCTTCCAGAACTCATCGTTGCCGACTGTCGTAGCTATGCCATGCAGAGTACAAGCGTGTATTCGGCCGTGTCTTCGTCGCAGCCACACTGGTAACACTCGATCATCGGTTCCCTCCGGGCGACGCGGTGTAGGTACCGGCCGAAACACCCATACTCGGTGAACACTTGCGTCAATTGGAAGGTGAGACGCTCTCGGTCGCGGTTCACCCAGTCCTTGAGGACCGGGCCTACCGCCTCGACGGTCCCAAGACAAGCCGACGGGTACGCTAAGCGGCGGTACAACGCCTCCAGCACGAATCGCCGAGACTGGAGTGTCCACGCTCTAATTTCACCTTCGCTGGCACCCCGTCGTGGAGGTCGCGTCGTCATGTATAATCAACGGCAAGCACCTCTGCCTCCAGGTCATATTAGTTTCTCCTGGTAAAATATTTTACCTTCACACAGGATTTCTTGAGATACATTATTCGTTTGCTTTGATAGTACTTTTGGTTGGAGTACTACCTAGACCGCCGATCCTTTTCTGTTACAGTAGACTTCGCACTACCGCGTAAGTAATCTGGCAATCGAATAATAATACTGTAAGTAACATTATTTATGGCCAGACTCTGTATGTGTAAATTCAAAAGAAACATTTACTTGTAAATAACCTTTTGTGGTATCAAGAGCTTCGTGTATTCGCTCGAAATCAAATTGAACGCTTAGAAGCCTTTACCTCTCGGAAGCTTTCAAAGCGAAACTCATTTAGTCTACAAATGCTTTTCGAATAACATTTTTCATACTTCAATGGTACCTTTTTACCGATATTTAGCATTGTTCATGTTATACAACTTTTTGGCCATTTCTGCCATGAAGCAGTAATGCGTTTCAGTTTGAAGGGTGGGACAGCCATTGTACTGTAAAAACTGAGACTTTAGAACTCATATCTCTAGAGAGGTGACGGTATTTACATTATAGATGTCTGTGGAGTTCGGTAACCACTTAACACCAGGTGGGCCCGAGATCGTCCACCAACAAAACCAATATAAAAAAACCATTTCTGCATTTCAGTTGACCATTGTTACCCAAAATCTTCTTTTCTTTTTCTTTTTTAGTTAGCACAATATACACGAGCTACACGAGTCGTAAAGGTTTTCAATAAATATTTTGGATTTTATAGTTTGTTTAGATAACAGCATTAACAATAAAAAATATCGAAAAAAATTTGCTAGAATTAGATTTTACTTACAATTTTATTTACAACGACGGTTTATTTTATTACTTTTGATGAACCAATTCTTATACAACGAATTAATTCATGACCGAAATTTCTAAAACAAGATTAGAACAAAAAAAATTAAGTCTTACATAAATACTTCATGGCATCTCTAGGGAATAGCATTCCCATCGGCTGCAAATCGTCTTTGCGTTCGCACCGTGAATATTTATGTGCATATTTGAGTGGTGTCCTTGTGTCGCATTAAACCTGCATGTTCTGAAGATAAATGATCCAATATTTCCAGTAAGAAGTTTTGTTACGTAAATCATCGTATTGCTCGTAACAGGCGATGTAGATTCGAATAAATAATCGGAAACAGATCACACTCGGTCATTTGGTCTCAAACTAGGATTGCTCGTATACAATGGGAATCAGAGGCTCCTATTCATAATTACATAATAATATATAATACATATATTATGCATACAGACAAAAACAAATCTAATCGTTATACCAATTTCTGACGTATATGGGAATCATACCCATGATTCTCCACACAGCAGTCAGGGGTGCTAATTACTGGGCCCCCAAAACGAAGAATTATGTACTGCAGATATAAAATAAACGCATATTATGTGTATATGTAATATACTATAAGAATATTTAGTGCTTTAACGAGAACTTAGTGCAAAGCAGCATCACTGCTTCTTTCTGGTCGTTCCCTCAATGCTGAGGATCTTGACTGTATGTCAATCTTCTCCACTCGGTCCGGTTCTGCGCCATATGTACCGCTCCCCATATCTGGCCTCCAGTCACCTCCTTGAGTTGGTCATCCCATCTAGCTGGCGCTCTTCCTCTAGCGCGCTTCCCCTCCATTTGTCCGAGAATTGTGAGTTTCTCCAGGCTGTGCAATGAGGATCGCATTATGTGCCCAAAGAAACTCCGGATCCTTTCCTGGCACATAGTCAGCAGGCGCTTGGTGACCTTCAGCTGTTCGAGGATGGAGACCTTGGTTCTCATAGCTGTCCAAGGAATGCGTAGCAGCTTTCTCCAGCAATACATTTCAAACGCCTCAATCTTTTTGCGTTCCTTTTTCATGAGACACCAAATACTTTCCAAGACACTGCTTAGGAAGCAAAAAAATGCTGTTACAGAAAAAATCACTCCATTGTTTGTGGCTGTTGAAACAATTATTTTTTGTGCATGTTAATAATCGGCAAACAAAGGAAAAACGATCGATTCAAATGTAGGTCATTGTTGTAATCGCACTGAAAACTCGCATAATTATTTCTACGGTAAAAATCAGAAAATAAGAATGTGTATCAAATTTATTTACTATTCATTTGCAACAGTTAAAATGACAAAGAAAATAGGAATCTGAATCATATTATCTTTAATTGTTCGCGCGATTTTTTATTATTTAAAAGGGTAAAGAAGCTCACAGCCCACTTAGTCTTAAGTGGTTACATCAGACACCAACAACGTAAATGTCAACAACAACCATCCACCTGAATTCAAAGGCGTCGTCACTTCTTAAAACACAATGGTTGCCTTATCCTTCAAACCAAAACGCCTTACTGCTTCACGGCAGAAATAGGCAGGGCTGTGATACCTCCTACCTATCCAGCGAAACGTACCTGGTATTAAGTGTTAGAAAATAGAATAAGTACTTAACGTTACGTAAGTAATTACGTGTAGTTAGATGTTATAAAAAACCAATTGAAGCTTGTTATGAGAACCCTTAGATTATCCTGTTCACGAACGCGGAACGAGTTAACAATTGCTATTCAGGCTTAACTTAAGTCAGATTAGGAAAACGAAAGCTGAAAAAGTAAGTGAAAAACGCAGTGAATTTATTTTCACAGCTTACTGTCAAAATTCTCAGGTCTTACAAAAATGAATTCGTATTCACTTCCTCTTATACATCTACTCGTATATACAAAGACAAAACATTTTCTCCTCTGTTTGTCAACCGTTTTGTTTTGTTTTGCAGCCGTTACCGTTGTAATTATTTTTTTAAAAACAACTGTCACAATATAAATGAAAATATTTTGTACTTAAAAATAACGTTAATTCTGAATCGTGATTGTGCTCGAATTTCGATCTTTGGCCAACCGTAATAGTATTCTTTAATGTATAAAAGATTTTTACTATCTATTATATTTTATTTTATATTTAAACTAATTAAAAGACTTTTGATGGGCCCACCTAATTTTAAGTGGTTACGGGAGCCCATAGATATCACAACAAGACTGGTACTCACCTTGAGGTATTTAGCTGAACTCTGATGAACTTTCGAATACAGGTCATCTCAGTTCTTTACCGTAACACGTGAAAACTTCGGTTCAGAAACAACAGTGTAATATCCTGCAAATAACCTTCAAAAACGACTGCTTCACCTATCAATGTTTTAGATTTCTAAGTTCCTTGTATGCCTCTGCTGCTAAATGCTGTGATATCATAAACATAGCATAAAGTATTTATTACAAAGTCACATGTAAATTTGATATTAATTAATTCTTTTTTTAACAGCGCTTCGAATGGACCGTGGTCGAACCGGTGGGTCCCGGTGAAGTTCTGACACTGTACATGCTGATGAGGGGACGCTGGGGCGCCCCTCGCGTGCTCGGCGTCTACCGACTTGGCCTGCAGATCCTCGTCAACGATGGACAGCTCAGCCTCACAGACACACTTGTTGACGACAAAAATAAGCCTGTACCGGTAAGTCTTAACTTTTATTTATTTATTTTTTATTACATATATCGGTGGATGAGCTCACAGCCCACCTGGTGTCAAGTGGCTACCAGAGCCATAGACATCTACAACGTAAATGCGCCCCCCACCTTAAGATTTCAGTATAGTTATTCTTATTGCCTTTAGTCCATTATGTGGGATCGCGCGGTAAGTCCTACTTTTCCATTCATGCCTACGTCATCTCTGCAGTTACACTCTTCTCTACCATATCCTCTTTCACACCGTCTATCCCAGTATTTTTAAGACTCCTCCTCCTCCTCAAATTACCAGTACCGGTATGTGTCCTTTTGAAAATAAAAATAAAATCAGCATAAGAAATTTATTGTCGAAACTTGGAGAGACTAATATTTGGAGATACTATTTTTCGGCTTACATAACGATAATCACACGTATGGATATAAATTTAAGATTATTTAGCGGGTTGTTAAGTTTTGAACACATTTCTCATTACGGGTTCGACCCTTAGGACTCAATAAAGACATTTCGACATGGAATCAATTTTGGAACCAATGGTAGAGCTATCGAGGCTACTAACCTCTGCATCAACAAGGTGATCAAGTGAAGAATATTAGTTACATCTGCTACATTTGTTGTTTTTTACAACATCAAAAAGGAACCTAGACATTTCTTCTGCTTCTCTAGCTTCTAACAAGAATCGAATGCGTTATCTTTTTGTATGAGCTTTTAGTAAAACTAGAGGTCCCGCAGTAGTCGAAATTCGACTATAATTAATTGGAATTGTAAGTATGTACACTATTATGATTGTATTTTATACTTCTATAATCACAAATTTCGCCAAGGCTACTCTATAAAAAAATATTAATAAAGACAAACAATATTTAATCTATTCTCAATTTGACCACAGCCGTCAAAAACAAAAGTTTGGCAATAAATAGTATGCATGCGTATGTGCGTCAAAATACATGGTATGTAGTGTATGTAATGTTTTCTTTATTGATGTAATGTTTTTCTTTAATGTATCTTTTATGCATTATTTAAAAAAAATATTAGCATTGTGCACTTCTTCTCTATATTCTCTATAAGTGTGGAAAATTTCATACTCCTCCGTCCGCGCAATTTTCGTAAAAAGAGATACAAAGTTTTTGCTTCACGTATTAATATATAGATTAGTTCCAACGCAACCCTGGCTTCGTCTTGTAATTCCGAGCCCGAAGTACTATTAACGTATTAACCTATCCAAGAAAACGTTTAATCTAACTTAATCTAACGTGTATTATAAGAACTGCAATTGTTAATTATTTTCATGAAAATACTCAATAACAACCGACAACAAAAAATAACACGAAAACGTGCTAAGAATTTAAAATGGTACGTATCGTTTAATACAATAAAATTGAAACTCAAGCGTGATAAGAACGTTTTTATTTGTTCACTACTAAAGTTACAGTGCGGCGGTCGACGATTAGGGTTGGGTTTGTCTAATCCACTCGATAGCAGTGTTTACACAGGCCGTGCAAATAGTCGATCCGTTCATTCATATGTCAGAAGCTACGTGACCACGTAAAGTTGAAATGAAAGGTGGCAAGCAATAGATACAGTCTGGCGGATAGGCGCAAACTTTTTCTTTCCCTTATAAAATTATAATGGATTTCTTTCAGTCGGTGAATTATCACGGAGAAAACTACCCTAGCACTAATAATGAAACTGTAATGGAACGTGAACTAATTACACTAATTAATAATGTAGAAACAATCGAGCGAAACGCTATCAGGTGTATAACGTAGAAAGCTGAACATGCTTTTTCTCATTAATTTTGAAATTGATTGGTTGAAGTGGAATGTATAATTACGAATTGTCAAAATTATATGCCGAGGCAAGATTGGATGGCGCACGCAACATTGACATAGAAGTTAAAAAGTTAGAATCCATTTCCGATTACGGTGACTTTTTTTCATTAAAGTATCTTTTTAAACTATTTAGCGCGTGGTGGCCTTCGGGGGAGTGGTGATTTACTGCGATCGGTCATCACTCTGGTTTCATTTTAAATATATTTATATTTTTTATAGAATATATTAATAGATCACAGAACTGTGCCATGCAAATGACGGCTTATAAAAATTTGCGCACATCAAAATAATGTTAAATAGGAGCTGGAAATTGACCTTTAAAATTTTATAAAAAACTAAGTGTGCATTTAAAATGTATGTTTTCATTGTTTTTTTCTTCTATGAGTAAAAGAGCTCAAAGCCATTTTCCAACCTACCGGCCACCATGACGCAGCTTTAGGCACCGCCTATCATTCACCCTTAATTGTAACACAAACCAGAAGGCATGGCTGCTTCACGCTCGCTGACAGGAAAGTTACCCCTGCTTTCTTACATACGATCCACTACAAGCAATCATCCAAAAAAAAAACAACTCAGGGATATGTTGAGAAAATAGCCTCTCTAAAATAAACTATCGAATTTTCCTTCAAAGTAAGCATGCGTTAAGGCGTTAGTAAATGTGACCTTAAGACCGACAGCATTTGCGATTACATGTCTGCTAATTTAGTAATTCCACAATATAAACTGGGGAACTCACAAGTTAGCGAAGTACAAAATGTATACTCAGCTCCATCAAACGCATTGGATTTTTTTTTATTAATTATAAGTACATTGATCGCACATTGAACCCTAATAAAATATTATTTGTGTAAAAATTAAGGTTGGAAAACATAAACTAAAGGCATAAATATGAACTTTGCTAATTTCCTTGTTGATAGGCTAGCTTAGTTTCAAATATCGATCTATAGTATCCAAAGATTCAACATTCCGTTAAACATCTGTGAGAGGATTTCATCGCACTAACAGATACCAATTTCCCTTTAATTCAAACAGCTGATAGGCAATCCTCGCCAGAGAATTGCGAACCGAGTTCCAATTCCATTGAAATCCCATCAGATGTAAATCAAGCGGCCGATGAGGTTGCCAACGTTGCGGCTCCAGACCATAACAAAACGCAAAACGCAGTTTCGGCTCAACCAATTTAGTTTTCCACTGAAATTCGTATTTTTATCGAATTCCATCGAACAGTTTCTTTGTGCTCTGCTTTCTACTATCGAAATAATGTCGGTATGCAAATAAATTTCTAAAATATTATCTATATATTAATACGTGAAGCAAAAACTTTGTATCCCTTTTTACGAAAATTGCGCGGACGGAGGAATATGAAATTTCCCACACTTATAGAGAATATAGAGAAGGAGTGCAGAATATTTATATTTTCTTAAAAATTATGCATAAATAATACATTAAATCAATAAAAAAACATTACACACACTACCATGTATTTGACACACATACGCATGCATACTATTTGTTATTGTCAAACTTTTCGTATTGCTTATAGCCTGTTGTCAAATTGAGAATAGATTAAATATTGTTTGTCTTTAACATTATTTGTCTAAGTCTTGGCGAGATCTGTGATTAAAGAATTATAATAGTATTTGACAATAGAACCATAATAGTGTACAAACTTATAATTTCAATTAATTATAGTCGAATTTCGACTATCGGGGGCCACTACTTATATTAATTGTAGCAACGAAGACAGCCTTAAAAGTGTTTTATTGCTCTAATTAAAATAAAAGAGCAAAAATTCATCAAATTAAATAACGTATTACATTCTTCTCATAAATATTCAACGAAAAAAAAAAACCTGCAAATGGGATTTATACGGGCCTGCGTAAATAAAAGAATATTATATGACCAACACGACAAAGGTTCAACGTGAAGAAGTTATATCTCGACAATAGACTGGTTCATAACCGAGAGTATACGTGGAAAGGTTAAGTTTTCACGTTTATCCAGAAATAGAACATCATTGTCCACGTTCAGCAAAAATGTTATACAGCTCGAGTACAATGAAAACAAAACGTTTGTTGAATGTTGGTTGGCTTCAACGAAATATATATTTTGTTTGTTGAGGTAGTATAATTGTAAATAGGCATGCTTTAACAAAAACCGACTTCAAATAGAAAAAAAAGGTACTCCAAAACAAATTAATTATGCCCTTGTACACTGTATCTTTATTGTCGTGTTTCTTCTAACAGCTGTGTGTACAAAATATATTAAAACAAAAATAAATAATATACACTAAAAACAATAATCATCGAAATCGGTTGGCGTGATACTGAGTTATTGAGTTATTTATTTATTTCACATTCGTATTTATTTCGCTCGTACTTAATGCAAATTTAAGACTTATATGGTTTTCTCATGGATACCATTATCAGAACTGGACTAAATTGAAATGGGACCACACGAAAAGCGTCGGCTTTCTAATAAAAAAAAAATAATCAAAATCGATTCGCCCAGTCAACAGTTATGAGGTAACAAATCGGTTAAAAAGAGAATTCAAACTGTAATTATGTCCTGGATATTTTAATGCACTATAACAACAATTTTTGATTGGTTGAAATTCGGTACTGGTTACAGAAGCTTATAAATGTAATGTGAATTCTCAATAAAACTCTACGGAATGCTGACACTTACCCGTACCGACATAGTACACGCGAACACGAATAAAATTGTGATATTATTGTGATATTGTAGTGTCTAAAATTAAAATACTCGCTGCAATTTAATATTCAAGATTAACGAAATATATGTAGGAAAAGGAAAACTTTGAAGTACAAGAATCAAACATGTTTTCCTTATTCGGACCCATTACGTTACATATTTAACAAAGCAAAAGCAATTTTCCATCATGAAAAAGTAAACAAATTACAACCGACATCGGGGAAAAAAGTTCTAACGCTTCGGGCGCTCGCGGAAAATACATTCCTTTTTTCTTTCTCCTTCGCGTGGAAATGTTCCCGGTAATAGCAACCACGTGTTTTATTTCCTGTTCGGGTCATTGGTCAACCTGGTCAGCTTCTGGAGTCGGTACTACATCGAGGTATACGATTCTTTTTTCCGAAATTTGTTAGTTTCATTTTCCGGTTTTTGATATCTACGTTAAATCAGACCTTTTTATGATTTCAGTAATCAAACTATAAACATTACAAACATTCGAAATAGGAATCCGTTTATATTGGGACTGTTTACTTGTATATTTGTGTTATTGTATGTTATATATTATTGTATTTTTTTTTTAATATACTTAATAAAATTAATAGTAGTGAAACTCCTTGTTTATAAATAATATAATAAATTATAAATAATAATAAATCCTGAACTTACTAATTACATGTCACCGTGGCTTCGTTTTAATTAAAAGATTTTCACGTTATTTACACTATAAAATTATAAATTATTATAAATATGAATGTTTCTATATAATAAGATAAAACTAAGCAATAAAAATTAATTGCTTATTATTCAATTATTTAAAAAATTATTTGGTTGAATTTTCAAAAAATGACTTACTGGATAATTTTAAATACTGGTTATAGACGCGATCCGGTATAACACCGGGTATATAATTATTATTACTACGTCAAGGACGAAAGTAACACTTTAATTTGGGAAAATGAAACGTGTTTCGATTTTATGAATTACTTATTTAACGCAGGTGAAACCGCGGCTCGCAATTTCACAACTCGCTTCATAGAAAATTACTCCAAATATATTTCATGAGAATATAAGTTATAGCATCGCATTCATTAAGTAATAAAAGTTGAAAACGTTTTCGCTAAGATTACTTAAACTAGCAACGAATTTGACGAAGTCATAATGTTCTCATTTCGTGTTTCGTTCCAATTTCGTTGTTTTGGATACAAAAATGATGTTGGCGATCGGAATTGCTAACATATCGCCCCGCCTATTTCTGCCGTGAAGCAGTAATGCGTTTCGGTTTGAAGGTTGGGGCAGCCGTTGTGACTATACTGAGACCTTAGAACTATATCTCAAGGTGTGTGGCGCATTTACGTTGTAGACGTCTATGGGCTCCAGTAACCACTTAACACCAGGTGGGCTGTGAGCTCGTCCACACATCTAAGCAATAAAAAATAAATACATAGGAATTAAGAAGCATTACGAGTACATGTGTATGTAGGTATGTGTGAAGAAAGTGGACTTCTTTTATCGTTTATATTTTCCGCGCCTGCGCTGTTTGAAGAGTAGTTCGATTGATGTGGAATATCAATAAAACATTGGTAGCAGATATTAAAAGGGGAATGCCCACTCTCCATAGTGTGCCAGGCCCAAGGTGGACATCAAATATTATTATAAAAATGGACTGATTCAAATTCTTAAATGTATTAGATATCTAAAAAATATATTGAAATTGACGCCACTATTATAAAAAATATAATAAAAATAAAAACTCGTTTTGAGGTTAGTTTTCTATATAAATACTTCAAGAACTTTTCTTTTTTTAATGTTTAAGATGTTCCTAATGTATTTTTATCCAATTGTAGTTATTAAGGTATAAAAAACACACATACTTCTTTAAATATCTATATTTTCTTCATCTTCATACATAATTAGTAAATCATCTAAAAATAGCACAGGAGAGCCTATACACGGTTTTAAATCTCGTTTTTTAGTCGTAATATGAAACGTTATTGATAAAAGCAAAATAAATCGAAGAAAAATCAAAACACATCCATTTTGAACGCAAGCACAACAATGAAGTAGGAAACCTATGGAAATGAAACGTCAACCAAAATTTCGTGCCACTGTGACGTCATCTGGCCACAAAACATGGCGGCTTTAGTGCTGTACAAAAGATTTCAATGTTATCAGGTTTTATCGATAAACGTTCTTGGCTCATTTTATTTTAAATATTGTTGAGTATTATTTATTTGTAGAATTTATACTTTAATGGGAAGTAAGTAGGTATATTGCTATGTGCAAATATGATATGATTTACATGGGTGAAATCTAAGACAAGTTCGTCCTTCGAATTTGCCAAGTAAACGATATGATGATTTTTAAAAGTTGCTACACTGATTTTATAAAGTTGTCGTTTGGCGCAAAACATAAAGATATGGCGTAGTTCAAAGCCATCAGCCCATTTCTAGCATGCTAAATGTTATCGTATTTTGAGTACGTGTTTTTCTTAGACTATTACAATCTATTTTAATTGTTTTGCTGACTCTAAAGTCCGTAACATACTACCGCAGCGCACCCCAAGGAAGGTGCGCCGCACCATTTGAATCACTTTCGCTTGAGAGTGATTCAAATTTTAAACTTATCAAGGGACCGCGTGAAAAAAAAAACACCTACAGAACATTTATTCATTAATTACAAACGTCATTCCTTGTGACTTCCTCTCTAAAATCACTTAATTATTAAAAATGTAACAAATTTACAATAGTGTTTTACTCACTGCGGAATAAAACTATTTTATTTAAATAGTTCCGAAGAGATTTTGTCGGTAGCCTTTTTCCCGAAATATCTAAACAGAATATCTAAATATGTTTTGATGACATATTTTAAAGTGGTATTTATGATTAGTGTCATGATCAATAGATTCTGACCGAAAAATGGATTTTTCGGATGAGGACTCCATAATGAATTTAAATACATATAGATAATAGTTTTAGGACATCGACTTTCTTGAGATCCTATAAAATACGTTTTAATTATTATTTTTGTATGTTTTAAGCATGATAAATTATGAAATTTTATATAATCAATCATATTAAATCGATATCATAGTCAATAAATAATGTACAACCCAAAACAGACGGCCGAACTGACGTGACAATGACATTTGGCGCGCTAAACATGGCGGATTTTCGGCCTCATTAGACGGAGACGGAGATATTTACGTATATTCATGTTTCATTTTATGTACGCACTGAAATACTGTTATCTTGTTTTCCTGCGAGTTAAAGTGCTGAGTAAGAACGAGATAGATATATGTTTATGTATGTGCCTTCAAAATGGGTGCTATTTATATAAGCAATTGTACGTATAGAACAATATGTCGTGTCCCTATTATATAGGTCTATGAAGCACAAGCAGCGAGCGAAGTGTCAGTCAGTCAGATTAAAATCAGTGTTGTCAGTATAAAGAAAAATAATTACATGAAATTCATATATCGATCATTTTTTTAAATAGCCGATAATTGATTTATTTCTTAATCTTTTTTTTACGAGTACGCATTATTTTTTATGATTTGTTTTAGTTGTACATATTTAAATAACAATACAAGTTAAGTTTTTTTTTATTGCTTAGATGGGTGGACGATCTCACAGCCACCCTGGTGTTAAGTGGTTACTGGAGCCCACAAACATCTACAACGTAAATGCGCCACCCACCTTGAAATATAAGTTCTAAGGTCTCAAGTATAGTAACAAGTTAAAGTCCAATGGGTATGTCTTTGATGTTATTTTATGTGCTTATAATCGATTAAAATCGATTGATTAATGATAATACTTATAATGATTTATTTATATGTTTTTTTTTTTATATACTTAAAAAGTTTACTTAATACGTAAAAGGTTTTGATGCTGGAAATATTTTTCCCGCAAAAATAAAAATCTTGTTTTTTTCAACAGAGTTACTTTTTTAAACTACTTATTGTAAACTGTAGTGGCGCTTATTTGGAAGAAAGTAAATGCATATTTATTTATGACAAAATTAATGCACTAAGTATTTTTTCTCTAATCTATTGTCTGCTTTGGGCCTGAAATGGGCATTCCCCTTTATGAAATATATATTTTTTTTAATTTTTATGTTGATTATGAACGAATACTACGATTACTATAAAAAAATACACTTATAATGTCGTTTATTTGTTTTTAGAGTTTAGTGTATTAACAGTGGTTTAATATATAAATGAAATAAATAAAATTTTGAAAAAAGCTTTGTTTTGCAGATAAACATAGTGAAGTCTTATTTAAAATTATAACAAATAGTACAATTAGACGTTAGAATTTAAAAAGTCAGAACATTCTCCTTGTTACTTGATAAGACCCCCGGTGCATTTGTATCAAGCGGTGTTCGAATCCCGCAGGCAGGTAGGAATTTTTCTATTAAAATAATTACTTATCAAATGCTTACGATTGATTTCCTCGGTGAATTAATAATATAGTGTAACAAAAATGAAATCCGCGAAGTTATAATTTGCGTAATTACTGGTAAGGCGTCTTGTGAGTCCGCACGGGTAGGTACCATCACCCTTTTTTTTAACGCTGGGAAATCTATTTACGGATACCCGGTCGAGGGGGGTAACGAACCGGGTTATACCGGACTCCGGTGCCTTCAGAAAGGATGAGCGAGACGAGGAAGGTCAAGGTCCTCCACCTCCTCCTACGCCCCAGGACACTACGCCTTGAAAAAGGCGCGCGAGGCGATCGCCCCGCAAAACCAACTACAGACTAAGCCCCATCCAGCTCCATCACACCGGCTACACCAAATCTACGGTACAGCAGTGCGCGCCCCAAGTTCGCCTTCGCCGGTACCCATCCTGATGGTACGACGGGATTTCATCTCCGAGAATATCCCGAAGGACGTCGTCTTGGGAGAGATACCGTGGGCAGCGCCCAGAAGCCACCTTGCACCGCCTCATCACCGGACCCACAGTCGTCAACATACAGCCCCTACAGTGGCTGAGTGGGAGCCTCACGCCCCCCCCCCCGGCTTTCTACGCTGAGGATCCGACGATTTTCTCCTGTGGAAAAAAAAAGCTACAATGTCAATATGTAACCGTCTGAACAAATAGCACAAAGTTTCGATGTTGATGACAATAATAATTCAGAAGCTAATCAATCTGCCTCAGTGGTTGCGTGCCAGAGTGGCAACTGCTAAATTGGGCAACAATTTGTCATAAATTGATTTTTGTACTGACTTTATGAAATGTCTGTCATATCGTGGTAGTTCTTTAGTTCGATATTCTCCTTTGATAATTATCTCAAAATTATTTTCTAATTATGGCTTGAACGTCGACATTATGATTTTCATGAGTTTTTTTAGAAATTAGTGTGCTGGCTAAGAGAATTAAAAAATTCGACGAAAACGTTTTTAAAAATTGAAATCGTTCAAGCTTTTAAGTAATTGCCATGTTTACATTACATTTATTGAGCCAGGGTGAGACGGCAAAAACTTTCGTGTTATAATGAATAACGTTATGAATAAGCAACACGTAAATTCCAGCTCTTTACATTTAACGCTGTCACGTAAGGTTTTTTTTGTATGCTATAATTAAAAAAAAAATACTATTAGTAATACTTTCAGACTATTTCAGTGAGTATTTCAGTCAATATGAGAGAAATTATGATAATATATATGATGATACATATATGCCGTGGTAATATATTTGGGGTCCAGCATCAGCCTAGCACCGTGTATAAACTATGCCGATATACATATATAAAAAAAAAAATATATATTATATATATTAAATAAATTAAAGCACAATTTATACTATTTAAAAACATATAAATTCCTATTGCGATGATTAAACACTTATTTGTACTTTTTAACATTCGTTTATGTGATCATCGCACATTTTAAATATTAATAACATTTATAGAACTTATGGAATAAACAATAACGGAAAAGTTCTAATAAATAAATCCACATACACAGTTTTAATATTAATACCACAACGTCTGCGTTTTAGTCTAGAAAGTTTACAAACTTTACAATTGATGTATTAAGATTAATGTTCTTGAAGGTTATCATAGTTCTCAGAAACAGACACGACACACCTACTTAATTGCGATTCGTCCTCAGATTTGTAGCATGCTTTATATCGAGCAAGATCGAGGGACTGGCAGTTAATAAGCTGCAGGTAATTATGAAAGACTCAAATAAAAAAAATTACATGTGTGCAATTCACACGTGGTAGAAGTGAAACCTTCCAAAATTAAAATACAATTATCCTAAACGTCTTAAGTATATGTAAAATTTTGTCATTAGTAAATAATTGTAAGGTAGCGCCCTCTGTGAATTGATATTTTAATTTCACGTATAATCCTAAATTAAAATTCACTACAAGAGCTTTCATACACACGTTAGTATTAAAAAATCTCACAGATGGCGCTGTATTAAATAGTATGTATATTTGTGTCTCATTCTTTGCTGGCTTCATCCTACACATTTTTGTATTTGTGTCTCTTACCTGTCGTTTTTCCGTTGCATCCGGTTTGAAATCACAACGATTCTAAAGAAGTTTTCACTTCAAAAAATTGAGTCAGATATTAATGTGTAGTGTTTGTAGATATTGTAGATAAGTAAGCCGTCTGGTGTAGTGGTAAGTGGCATGGTCACTACATAAGGGGGTCGTGGGTTCGAATCCCGCCAAGGGAAGATATTTGTATGATAAATATAAATGTCTTATCCAGGGTTATGGATGTATATTAAATATATGTATGTGTATAATAAAAATCTACTTACATTTATTTCCGTTATCTGGTACCTGTAACACAAGTTCTTTACGAACTTATCACGGAACCAGTTAAAGTGGCGTGATTGTTAGTAAAAAAAAAAAAGGTTTATTATTATAATTGTTATTATTTCGAAAACATTAACTCTTTTGAATATTTGTAGTATATAAAAAAGTGAGGCAATTCTAAGTTAAGCATTGAGAAATATGTTTGTAGAGATATTTTTTGCTTATTTTTCCAGTAGGTCGGTAATATTTTTGCGACATCTTTATATAAGGTTTAGCAGATTTTATAAATATTTCACTAAAATATTAGCCATTATTTAAATAGTTCATGGGATAAGAACGTACACAAAGGAAATAGATATTTCAATGGGAGCTAGCTATGTGGGAGCTATGTGGGTGGGAATTAAAACAAAATAAGTTATTAAATTCGAAAAACAAATTTTGTCTATTTGAGTAACATATTTTTACAGTCTACCCGTGATTATCGTGCTTGTAACAGTGTAAATTACATTGCAAATTACAAAGGAGTTTTAAACGAAGTAAATTGATTTAATTCATTTTAATTTTAATAAGTAACTATACTAACTATATACTAACTATACTAACTATATAATAAGTAACAATACTTGAGACCTTAGAATTTGTATCTCAAGGTGGGTGGCGCATTAACGTTGTGGATGTCTATGGGCTCCAATAACGACTTAACACCAGGTGGGCTGTGAGATCGTCCACCCATCTAAGCAATAAAAAAAAAATTGTTATGAAGCAGGCAACTGCCGTACTTTGTTTTATTTATTTATTTATTGATTTATTTATTTAGAAAGAAAAGAAGATTGATCGAATGAAGGTCGCGAGAGCACTACACAGCTAACAACAAGGTTTAATGTAAAATTATAAATTTTTCATTTCCGTATGAAAGAAATCTATACTAATATTATAAAGAGGAAAGATTTGTTTGTTTGTTTGTTTCGAATAGGCTCCGAAACTACTGGACCGATTTGAAAAATTCTTTTTCCATTAGAAGCCGACATTGTCCCTGATGAACATAGGCTACTTTTTTTATTTTTTTTTATTTTTTTTTTGTTTCATGTGTGTTTTAATGTTTCCGAAGCGAAGCGAGGGCGGGTCGCTAGTTAGTTAATATTAAGGAATTAGTTAGTAAGATTATGCTCGTAGATGATCGCATAAGGTCCATAAAGAGATTCCTTTGTTCTTTTTATACAACGCCAATAGGTTTTACAACGTAATACCTATATTAAGAGCCATTATTACTCTGCCAGACTTCCGACGAAGCTACAAAAGTACGCTCAGAAACAAGAAGGTAAAAAAAATATATGCAGAATTAAAGTTAGTTTCGATTGAGTTTGCCGCAGCTCCAGCGATGTTACAATAAAAAGAAAACCTCCATTGTTCCCACTACAGCAGCTTCAGTTATTTCCCCCGTGGTCGGAAACTTTTTGATTTACGATTTAAATATATAGGCTACTGCTCTCGCCTGCAGCTTTAGATTATGTTCCCGTCAATATTTTATGTTGAACGGAAATCACACTTTAACACGCACTTTATTAATGCGCTTTTTGTATAGCTGTTTATGTGTAATTTTAAATCGATTTTAAACCAACCTTCTGAAACCTTTGAACGGTTCTCTAAATTCGGTGACCACGAATGAAAATACGTCGAAAGAAGTAAAATGGGTTAGAAATTAATGAAATACGTAAAGAAAATTTAGGAATCGCTTTGTTCGATTTTGATTGAATTTTTTTTTTTTTTATTAATTTTTTTTGTTGATCTTAAATAGATTGTTGTTGAACTAGATTTTGAACAGAGCTCATAATTGGATGTCATTGGACGGTGAAAAGAAAACGTGGAGTCATATTTTTAATACGCTTTTATTAGCTTCAGACGTATGTGTGTAACGAAATCTTTAAACATGATTTTGACCCCCTTCAAAACGTCGGATTAGCTCGAAATTTAGTATACTTATTAAGGACCGATGACCATTCAATATTTAAAAGAATATTGAAAAAATTTAAATTCAACTAAAAAATGAAAAATAAATAATAGTTTAAAAAAACGAACAAAATACGCTTTTATAGAAAATCCAACTACAAAATAGAAGATAAATTTTTAAAAATTTGAATTAAAAATAGTGTAAGAAAAAATTATTTTATTGTAAAAAAAGCGTGGGGTGCATGGTATCAGTAGTTATAAATATGAACAGATATATGAGTAGAAGGGTTATTTTAATGATATCCTGAAACGCACCCCCCGCTTTTTTACAATAAAATCATTTTTTCTTACACTATTTTTAACTCAAATTTTTTAAAATTTAAACAATTATTTATTATTTTAGATAGATTATTATAGATTTTGGGTAATTTTAAAAACGGGGTATACTTAAAAAAATAGTGAAAGTGTATTTAAGAAATTAAACTAGATAATGTTTTGCATTTGGAAATTACATTGGAACCTTAAGAACAATGAATAAAAACGCACACTTTTTCTTCCTCAAACTGGAAGGATTGATTGGCGTTATTATAAAGATTTATTTTTAGAAATATGAGGAACGGAAGTTTCTAGCTACTTTTCGAATGGAAAAATGAACCCTTCAGAATCGTGTGTTGTCTTAAGCGGAAAAGGTTGGGTAAAGTCTGCCCATCACTCAGTAGGTCCGAGGTCACGGTACGCGCCTTCGGGCACTTTCCATTACACAGGCTCTCTCAACCCATTCTAAGCTACTCCTAGGGACTGATTTTAAACATATTTTTAAAGCAACAAAGACCCTTGTCAAGGAATAGACGAAAACTTTTACTGTTCAACAAACAAACAATCCACGTTCTTAAAAAAAACTGCCCATTTGACGTTTACATCATTATTGTCACAATGGTGGCTTAAGCGTGACGGACTCAAATTCAAAGGAGCTGAGCCGTGTTCAGGATTTAACGTAAGCTAAATCGGAAAATTAAAGAGAAACCTTTTGTTTATTGCTAACTACCGAGCAATGTTGAGCCAGGTTGAACGCAACATTTAATAATTCAGCGGATGACCGGCCTAAACAAGATCAACCCGTACTTAGCGGTTGAGCGTGTATTTTACGGAGAAATACGAATCTATTTTGGTCCTATTTAGGGATTATAGAGAACAGTGATCCTAAAACGGGTATTTTGTAAGGCTGTCTTAAATGGATTTCAAATAACAGCTGTGTCAACAACACATATTACTCGTACAATAATCAAGAAACCAATAATGATACAAAAGAATAAAAATCGATTCAACCTAATCTGTTTTACGTTTTTTATTCGTTATATCGATTTAATTTGGCTTATGCGACGTTTTTGCAACTTAAGAGCCTTTTAATGCTAAAAAATTCGAAGAAAAAAACATAACAAAAAAAAACAAAAAAAAGTTCTTCAACATTTGAATGGGGTAAACTTAATTGAAGTTCAATTAAAAAACAAATCGAAATGTTGATACTATAATACCAAATAAAACGTACCATTAATTACAAAGATAAATGTCGCGAAATGTCACATGAACCAATAGTCTTTTGCCCCTCGACATAGGTAGTTCATATCATAAATAAGAAACACGGGTCTCGTACACAATGAATATGAAACCAATGTTAATATATAAAAGTTTTGAACGCAAAGACTGTGAAAGTCGACGGGATGCCGCTGTAATCGTGGATAGCTTTGCAACGGAAGCCTTTGTACCTTTGTAATGCAGGATAAACAAGGAGGTCATCGTTGTTCGTGTTTACTCTGTCTGTTTACACTGTACTCGCTCTCTGTCTGTACATTCATGTGGAAAGGTTACATCTACTGCTATTTGTCATCCAGCTTTAGGAATAGACTATTCTAGATTTTCTGTTGATATGTTAAGATCGTTTGGTATCTTATTATTTTCGCGTTCTTTTAAGAGACTTGTTGACTTTTGAAGGCGCTCAACAATCCATCATGATCTGATACTCTTATAAGGTGGCAAATTGTCCCGAAACTGTAATGGATCGTGTCGAAAGTAATTGAATGTCAGAGAGAGAATCTACCACATGCATCATCGATATGATCAGGTCGAATCTAACAGTGTATTCCTATGATATGCGTAATCATTTTTCGATTTTAAGAACGGGCAGTTATGTATTGCAAATTAGTCTTTTATTGGATAGATTACTGAACCCGTAATTACCGGGGTATGCCGACAACCATTTTAATACATAACGTCGGACTAATTTGGTAGTGGTGGCGGCATTTACTTTGGTCATGTCTATGGGCTCCAGTAATCATTTAACATCCGGTAGGCCGTAGCTTATCCACCCTTGTTGGAAATAATAAAAAAACGATTGAAAAAATGATTTTCACATCAAAAAAAGACAAAACTATATGATAATTATGTGAGAAGTTCCAAAAATGTACGCAAAGAAACAAGTAAACAGAAAAGGAATCTAATAATCATTATTTTATGTTTCTTTACACCTTTTATTTTTGTTATCCCTATTCTATATTAATTACTTTTCTTAATTAATGTTCAATTTTTTATTTCGTTTTTGAACTATTTGATTCAATTTAAATTGATAGCTGGTCAATAACTATTCAATAAATAAGAACCTACAAGTAGTAGGTTATTATTCTTATTGATTTGGTAGCGTAATTATTAGAGCCGCTGACTCGAGCGACCCCGAGGGTCGTAGCTTCTATTCTAATCCGATTTTTGTTTTGTATGAAATAGTTTTTTTTGCTTTAACTATATTTCTAATATTTATGTCTGCATTATTTATACAACCAATTATTAATATAACAACGAAAGACCTTGTCGTTTCATTAACAAATACAATTTTCCAAGAAATTCAATGAGCTTTTTACAATGGTCGAAACTTCTTGAAGTTAGTTGTTCTAAGTTCAAAAGTGGAGTCAGATGTATCAGAAATGTTGCTTATTAACTCAACCCCTGGGATCAACTCAAGAAACATCAAAGTTAGTTTAGGTTAGGTTGGTCTTTGAAATCTTTGAAAAGTTGATTTAGTCTGAAGCCATTCTAATATCACGAACTTATTATGAAATGTTCAAACTCAAAGCTGAAGCTATTATTCTAATTGAGACAGTATTATTGATTGTTATTAAAGTCGAACCATTCATTATTACTTTAGCTCTGTACTTATATAATGAACTATAAGCGCAAATATTATAAATTCTTTTAAAAAAACTTACAAATTATTATTTGACTGTGCGAGGTATTTATTATACTGATACTACTACATTGTAAATATTGATTATTACGTTTTCTTGTACAACTAAATATTTACTAAAACAGGAGTAGTTATAGGTTAATTTATTGGACCATTCACATGTACCAACTCAAGCCAACAAAAAACTTTGACTGATTTTAGAATAAGCTATTAAATAATGTTGAGGAAAATATGGACGTATCAAATTTTTATTTATTCACTTTTTACCAGTGAAATTATAATATTGAGTTTCATTGAAAATTGGCCTTTATTGACAGCATCTACATACAGTTTATAGGAGATTCGTCTCAGTTTGCTTACGACGTCGTTATGAGCGATGAATCTCGTTTTTATTAGAACGATTCGACGGCATATTTAAAAAAAATATAAAAAAAGTCTCCCATTTTTTTCCCCTACCTATTCTGATAGCCTTGAAAGGTTATTTCAGCTTCACCTTGACGTGTAGGTGAGCTCACGGGGCTCAAACCTGGAGTGTTGCTAACACTGGCCCTGGCAAGAGCAATGTTTCGCAGAATCTACCAACGGATTGGAAACGCGACCCACTGAGAAGATCCGGCGAGAAACTCAGTGGGCTGTGTCTTTGGGTTAATTCACTCGTCGAGCCCTTCGTTGCAAGCGACGGGTTCGACGAGGACGGTGACCGGTGCTTGAGGTACCTAAAAGCACCATTAATAGATCGGGAAGATCCATAATGAGCTTTCACTAATCAAATGAGAAGCGTAGGCAAGAATTTCGATTTAATTTATTCGAATTAGATCGTTTTATCATTTAATTTCATTTATTTATACAATCACATCGCAAATAGCGACGCGTCTCACATAGGGTACGAAATGCTACGCGTGCTGCAACAATACGAACGCATCGTAACGCTGGAAATATAGTTTTTATTATGTCATTTCAATTGTATCAATTTTGTATTTCTAATGTCATTTACAGTACACATTTACATATACAACACAAAAGTGATATTTTGTCGACTGAAGCTGTTGCACTCTGTGTATTTTCACGGTAGGTCGCACATCTAAAATTCACTTTGTGAAATACAACTTCTGCTGAAAGCGCAGTGAGCTAATTTGAATTTCAAACGGCGTAGCGCCCCGACAAACAACTTGTATTAGCCAGTAATTTAGTAACTATCATTCAGCGTCCAGAAGAGAGTTACAATTTTTATTAAATTCTTATTTAAGCTAAGCAAAGTTTATGAAATTTTAGTTCTATTTTGGTCCATAATGTAAGTTTTTAAAATAACATATAGACGGTACTAAACTCAGATTCATTTGCGAAGCAGCTGCCCTTGAGTTGTTAGGTCTTCTAATGGAAGCGCTCAGGCAGCTGTTAGCTAATCCCTTCCCTCTTGGTCGAGCCTTGCCCACCTGTCTTGGTGAAGCTGGAAAAGCTTTAGGGTCAATAATGAACCTTCCTTCATAAAAAACAGTAATATACTGTATGTTAAATTTGTAAAAAATCAGAAGCAAAACAAACGCGAAGCTTGTTTGTTCATATTAGGTAGTTCTCGGCGCAATAGTATTTTTTTTTTTTTTTTTTTTTTATGATTGAAAGTTTACTGGTGGCCCGAAGGCCTTTCCAGTTTCACCAGGACAGGTGGGCGAGCAAAGGCTCAGCCAAGAGGGGTGGGATTTGCTAACAACTGCCCGAGCGCCTCCGAAGGAGACCTAACAACTCAAGAGCAATTGCTTCGCGAATGAATCTACTACCGGATCGGAATCGCGACCCGCTGAGAAGATCCGGCGAGAAACTCAGCGGGCTGATGCATGGGTTAGGTTGCACGTCGACCTCTTTGTCGAGTTCGACGAGTACGGTTACCGGGGTCCCTAAGCCTGCCCCTAGTATTAGAGCTGAAGGCATCTAATGCAAAGGTTATTGGATCTGATGGATCCGTAAGGACGTGTCTAGGGCGTCGACGGTGACTGGCTCCTGCATGATCAGGATTCGGGGAGTAGTCAGCGGCGGCAACGATAAGGCGATTATCATGACGCATAGCCTTATCGAAGTATCGTTCCGACGCTGACTTCATGTATTTCCGAATTGATTCGAGGCCCAGGTCGTCGTGTAGGTCAACGTTCCTCACGAACCACGGAGCCCCGACAGCTAACCTGCAAAAGCGGGATTGTAGGGATTGGAGGGTGTCTATGTGTGTGCGGGCCGCGTGAGCGAACACCACACTCGCGTAAGTCATGACGGGCCTTATGCAAGTTTTGTAAAGTGTCACCTTGTTCCGAAGGGACATTTTACTCCGCTTACAGATCATGGGGTAGAGTCTACCGAGAATAAACGCGGCACGGTCACGGACTGATTTTATATGCGGGCGGAATGTCATCGATGCATCCAGGGTAACGCCCAGGTACTTGACCTTCCTGGCCCAGGGTATGGGTTGTCTAAAGAGAGTAATCGGGGGTGTGAGATTTCTCCTCCTAATCCGGGAGGAAATCCGTGTGGAGCTTCCCCTCTGAAATAGCACCGCAGTACTTTTCGCTGGGTTGATGTCTATGCGCCATTTTCGGAACCACTGTCCTAGGGCTAGGGCTGCGCTCTGAAGCTTCTTCGCGATTAGGGACTTATTTTTACTAGAATAGTAAACAGTCGTGTCGTCGGCGAATAAAGCTAAATGGGTCGGCGGCGACCGGGGAATATCGTTGATGAATAAGCTAAATAGGAGGGGTGAGAGGACAGAGCCTTGCGGGACTCCAGCTGTGAGAGGTCGTGGGGAGGAGCGGGTTCCCTCAACTCGATATCGAAAAGAGCGGTTCGACAAGAAGTCCCGTATGATGAGCACGAGACTATCCGGCACGCCCATGTTGAATAGTTTGAAAATCAAACCATTGTGCCAGACTTTGTCGAACGCTTTTGCGACGTCGAAGAAGAGAGCTCCCGTGTATAACGGTTTTGGTCGATTAAGCCCCACAAGAATGTGCTCCGTGAGGCGGTGCACCTGTTGAACGCATGAGTGATTTGTACGGAATCCGAATTGTTCATCGATAAGAATGCCCTTGGATGAGACGAAGTCTCTGAGGCGTTTGTAGAGCAGACGCTCATACAGTTTGCCTAGAGACATGAGGAGGCTAATCGGGCGGTAGCTCGTCGGATGATTTTTTGGTTTACCGGGTTTATGTATGCCGATAACGTCCGCTTCTTTCCACACCGCGGGAAAGATACAGTTCGCCATAGCGGCATTGAAAATAGATGCCAACATCACGATGAGTTGGACGGGTAGAAGTTTAATAACGCGGTTGGATATACCGTCGGAACCGGGAGCCTTGCGAGGACGTAGGTCTTTGATCAAGTCTTTAACTTCCATCGGGGTGACGGGTGGTAACGCATCAGAGGGTGGCAAGGAGGCTCTGCGTTCTACCTCACTGTCTACTAATTCTACATGAACAGGGTCCACGGATTGAGTGCTGGGCGTGCACTGGGTTTGCAATGTATCGACCAGCAGCTCTGCTTTTTCGTCATCATCGAACGCCGCGAGTCGGCCTGAGGGGCCTACGAGGGGGGGCATAGTTACTACCGTATCCGATTTGAGAGTACGAGCTAAGCGGTAGTAAGACCTTTGAGAGGGCGCGAGTCCTTCTAAGAAATCAGACCATCTGGCATCTCGGACTTCGGTGATGCGAGACTTTACGTCGCGTTGTAGGGCACGCATTCGAATACGATTTTCCGCGGTAGGATACCTATCGTACGCACGGATCGAGGCGTTCTTAGCTCTAAGGAGTTCCCTAATATCGTCGGGCAATTTGAAGCGGTGAAGGAAGTCCTCCGCTACAACTTGCTTCGATGACCTATCTAATGTCGAGGTGATGTGTGACGTTACGATGTCTATGGCTTCAGCGGTATCCTGAGGAGACGGGATAGAGTCCGGACTAAACGGAAGCGATGGTGGATCAGATTCAGCCAGGCTGATGCCCAGCGTGTGCCAATCCACCACAGTCCTCGTGACGGGAACGGAATCGGGAGCGCGACCGAGCTTCATAACGACGGGACGGTGGTCTGAATCTAACTCTGAAACTACTTCGATCGAGTGTAAGCGCAGAGTTACGTTTTTTAATAACGCTATGTCGAGTATATCCGGGCGATGCGCGATATTTAGCGGGTAGTGAGTCGGGGTTAGCGGAGCGACGATATCGAAGGCGAGATCATCGACTAACGCGTCAAGCCGCCTGCCATTCGGGGTTGTGGTGTGTGAGTTCCACCTGATGTGTTTACAATTTAGGTCGCCCGCCAGAATGACAGAGCTCCCCATACCGAGCAGCGCCTCGATATCACTGCTTAGAACGATCTTATCCGGTGGAAGATAAACGGACGCGATAACGATCGGCGCGTGTCCCGTCAGTGAGATTCGGCACACTGATGCTTCGATATTAGCGAGCGCGGGAGGATCGAGCGGGACGCAATGCAGGGCTCTTCTATAGTAAATGACGGTACCACCACCACGGGCAGAGAGCCTGTCGTTCCTGACCATGTTATAGTTCGCGATTTTAGGGTCACGGCGCGCGGGCTTAAGTAGGGTCTCCTGCACTAAAAAGATATCAATTTGGTGGTCACGCAAAAAGTCAGAAACCTGATCACGTTGATTTGCGAGACCGTAAGCGTTAAAAAATCCTATCGTTACGGATAGGGGCTTTATTCTACTTATATACGCCATTGATTACCGGCGGAGTGAGGGGAGGACGTACGTATTTAATGACGCGTATACGTCGGCGTATTCCTGCACAACGGCGATAAAGTGTTGTGCAGTGGAGGCAGCGCGAATGGCGTCGCCCAAAGCGTTAACGCGCTCAAAGTTGATCGACTGAAAGAAGTCGATCGCTAAAGCGAGATTGTCGGACGCGGTCGGAGGGCAAGTCGCGGGAGAGGGACGAGTCGCGGGGGCGGGACGAATCGCGGAGGAGGGAGTTGTAGCCGTGTTCGTGTACGGCAGCGGTTTTGCCCAGGCCGAGACACTGGGCACCGCCGCCGGAACGAACGCTGGCTTAGTCTGCGACGCAGAGGGTGCCGAGGCTTTGATGTCTGGGCCGGAAGCTCGGAGGCGGTTTTGGCGGGCGACGCGGCGATTTATTTTAGGGGCTCGGGGGCAACCACGGTAATTCGCGGGGTGACCCTGTGTTCGACACAGGACGCAGCTAGGCGGTTCCGTCGCGGTTTTTTGGTCGCGAGCGCAGAGGGCCGTGGCGTGATCGCCCAAACACTTAACACATCGGGGGCGCGCGTGACAGTTACGGGAAGAGTGCCCGTACAATTGACAGTTATGGCACTGGCTAGGAGTGCCTTTTTTATGGGGGGCTTCGACAGCGATACCAGAGAGCCTACAGACGGTCTGTGTGTTAAAGATTTTCTTACCCTCGGGGGTAGGCTGGAGAGCGACTAGAACCATATTATATGGCTCCCTACCGCGACCGGTGTGCATACGGTGCACAGAATTCACTGGTAGGCCTTGTTCTAACAGGTCGGCTTTTACGAGCTCTACATCTAACTCTTTAGGGATTCCGCGTATTACAACGCGGAGTTCGCGCTCCTCCTGGAGCGTATACGTATGGAAACTTATACGCTCCTTACGGAGGTAAGAAGAGAGGGCCCTATGGTCGTCGGGTGTTTGAACCTTAATTTGAATGCCGTTCGCGAGGTTACGGGCATTCGTGAAATTTATATTTTTGGCCTTAAGGGCCAGGCAAACTCGATCCCAAGCTGCCTTCTCCTGAAGGATAACCGGGGGAGGGGTCTGGGTTTTATTTTGTGCCACCGGACGCGGCGACGGAGTGGCACGGGCTGGGGGCGCAACGGGAGTCTGAGGGCGGGGGCGCGACGCGTTCACGGCTTTGCTAATTTTAGCGGCCGCGGGAGCTCGAGACTCCGCGGCACGCTTCTTACCCTTCTGTACCAGGGTGAATCCATCCGTCGATGAGGCGGGGGCGAGGTCGACCTCCATGTCCGAGTCAGAGTCGGAGCACGAGGAGGCGGGTGCAGGCGACCTACGAGCAAGTGTAGGTGTTTTAGAGGGCGCGACGGAGGCCGCGGATGATCGCTCAGCTGAAACGATGGTCACGGCGGACGACGTAGCAGCTTTTCTCGCCAGTATAGGCGACACGGGAGCGGCAGGCACGACAGAGGCTGCGGTGCTCAATGCAGAAGCTCTGCACGCAGGTACAGGCGACGCAGGAGCAGCGAGCGCGGCGGAGTCCTCGAGAGGGCTCGCAGTGTGATTGGCCTTGAAGGCCAAAAACTCCGAGGCGAGCTGTGGGTGGCGAAGTCGGAGGAATTCCGCGAATACAGCGTCCATGATCGCTGAGTACCCAGGTGGGGCGGCCCCGGGTCTTGAAAACACTCGCCTTGCGGCGAGGCCCCAACTTCTCGGACCTGAGCGGTTCTATTGAACACAGGTGGCAATGCGGCGCGATTACTACAGGACAAAGAAAAAACACAACAAAACAGAAATTACGAAAAGAAACAAAACAAATAAATACTTGCAGGAAACCACTTTGTCGGCAGATGTACCACGAACACAGAAACAACAAAAGGAAACAAAACAAATAAAAACTTCCAGAAAGAGCACTTAGTCGGCAGATGTACCACAAACACAGGCCGCGCGAACAATGGCCGGGCTAACAAAAGCCGGGCGAACAAAGACCGGGCGATCGAGTGGACGATGAGCACGTCCGCACGTGACGGGTGCCTCTATCGGAATGGCGCAATAGTAACAAGGTGTTATAAATTGCGGATCAGAAAGGTCACAGTGGCGCGGTCGGGAAAACAACCATGCATTACAAAAATATTATGTTAGTATCTGTTATACACTTTATCTTTACAATCATTTAGAAGTCAAGAAACGTTTTGACGTCATCGTGGCCTTAAGGATAACATCCGGTGTACGCCTGCCGGGCGAAGTCTATGCTAGAAATCTAATACCGCGGAAAGTCACCAACTCTTTTAATGAAGTACGTGCTTGATACGTGTTCAGGTATGCGTCTTGGTTTGAAGAGTGGAACAGGTGTTATACAATTCAAATGGAGTTTTGAGTTTATGTCTCTAAACGAGTGAGCATGGTAGATTATTAGTTCGTTCCACAAACTCGTGCACCAAGAACCATAAAAGCAACGCTACATAAACCGCATAAATATGTTAAAACATTCTTCTCAGCCAGGGGATCCAACATATTTAAATAAAATATAAGACGAGCAAAGGATTCGAGAATATTCATTTTTTTATTATTCCTTGAATACGATACACACCTATTAAATTACAATATCAAACGAACGTCTAATTTATAAATTACAATAATTTTAAATTTCGAAGTTCTAATTCAAAATTTTCCTATAACTTTCATATTCATTTTAGTAAGATTAATGTCGGAAATGTCCTTTTTTAATGGAGAACAAATTTATGTTAGCTAGTCTACTTTACTTATTATGTAATTCATGAATTATTCAAGTTATGATGAGCTTGTGTTGTTGCACCTGATGTTAGTTATTGGACTTAGAACTCGCTGCCAGCTTGAGACATAATATTGGTTTATTGATGCAACAATAACATTACTTCTCGCCAGAAAAGTAACTTTGCCTTACGACCAGAATCCAAAATAATGACAGTGGCAGTTATAATTAGGGAGTCAGGTATGAAACTATGGGACTAAACGGATAGACGAAGGAAGGTGAGAGAACTTATGTATGTTGTAGTAGTAGTAGAAACGTTGTATACGTTTCCCGGGGAGTGCTCTGAACGATCTGTTATGATCCCGAAATTCCCTTCTAAGCCATCGCACCACCAATCATCGGCTCATTCCTAATATATAGAACTAGTGCGTTCGTCCATAAATTGTTGGTGCGTTATGCGTTTCGATTGAGTCATTTTAACACGGTTCTGAAAGCAGACGGTAGGCAGCGGCTTGGCTCTGCCCCTGGCATTGCTGAAGTCCATGGGCGACGGTAAACACTCACCATCAGGTGGGCCGTATGCTCGTCTACCTACAAGGGCAATAAAAAAAAATATATAGTCCACGCTGTTTGCTGAGATATGACTTCCTTCATCGGATTCCGCCTCTAGCCTCATATTTATAGGTAACTGTAACTACTAGCCACCAGGTGGATTAGTTTCCAACTTAGTTGTTCGCCTGTCGTCGATAGTTTAAAAACATTACGTAACAATGCATAGTATGTTCTAATTAATATTGGCTAGCGTTAGGAAAGTATTTTGTTATCGTACCTAGTTGATGAACAGTTTTTTTAACTATTTAATTAAAACCAATATCAAGTAAAGCTAAATATGTTGTTAGTGAAATAAGAAGTGCATTTGTTCTTCATTATTCTATTCCTATCTATGGCTATATTTTTTACGAATGTACGTACGTGAATAAAAGAACATTAGGTAAATTAATCATTTCAGTGAAATAAAACCTTATCGTGGTTCAGTGGTCACGAAAAGAAAGAAGAAAAAAAATACTATTGTGAAAATTTCCAAAACACATTACGTTTTTAGTAAAAAGTGCTGAAGTAATCTAAACTTTCCAGCTGGCTATAAGGTACTGCGATGTAGGATGTGTTATAACGCGTCTTGTGAGTGCACATTAAACGTTAAGAATCTTGTAATTAAACTTTATCAGCCAGAAAGGCTTGCTCGTTAAACTTTGAGGATAGTAACTGGAGCATCCACGTCAGCTGATCAACATTGTTTGTACAAATGTAAAATGATATCATATTGCATTCTTGCAACTTAAATTTGGAAGTCATCGTGGCCTAAAGGATAAGACGTTTGGTGCATTCTTGTTGAGCGATGCATCGGTGTTCGAATCTCAGGCGGGTACCAATTTTTCTAATGAAATACGTACTCAACAAATGTTCACGATTCTCTTCCACGGTGAAGGAATAACATCGTGTAATAAAAATCAAATCCGCAAAATTATAATTTTCGTAATTACTGGTGGTAGTCTTGTGAGTCGGCGCGGGTAGGTACCACCACATCGCCTATTTCTGCCGTGAAGCAATAATGCGTTTCGGTTCGAAGGGTGGTTTAGCCGTTGTAACTATACTGAGATCTTAGAACTTATATCTCGAGGTGGGTGGCGCATTTACGTTGTAGATGTCTATGGGCTCCAGTAACCACTTAACACTAGGTAGGCTGTGAGCTCGTCCACCCAAATAAGCAATAAAAAAAAGGTCTACGATCCTGTATTTCTATTCCTTTCTAAATCCTATGTGTTCGCAATTTAACCGTATCGTGCCACTTTGGGATCAGATTTTCTAATTGCCAAAATATTATCATGTGCGGAACGTTAAATAAATACTCATACATACTCAACAACGAGGATGGCGAAGGAATAACACCGCGCAATATATTCAAAACCCGCAAGGGTTGTAATCTACATAAATACTAGTAGGTATAGTTACTACCGTTCGACTCACTTAGTTTCGCGCCGAATTTTCTTAGTGGGTCACGATTCGAATCCTGTGGTAGCAGCAAAGCATTGCTCGCCCTAAGGCGTTAGCACAGTCTCTCATCTACCAATCGCGGAAGCCGAAATAGCCTCTCGACTCTCCCGGCGATTAGACAAGAAAGAAAAACTACCATTCTTTATTTGAGACCATCTTGTTGTTAGCGGCGATATTACGTTGTTATCTGTGCTGCCTACGCATTGCATTTGCATCGCAATGAGTACTCTGTTATCTTTGGGGTTAACGAGAAGCTTGAAATGGAAATAGCCTAAAGTAGCAGATAATCTTAAATTATTTTATGCAGCGTATCGAATTAATCCAAATACGAATAGGCAAAGATAAAACACATAATTACTTTTTCTTCTGTTTATCAATAGATTTTTTATTTTAATAGAGACTATGGTCGACCTTCAATCTTTTCAATATAATTCACTAAAGTATTTTGGAAACTGATTTATCCCCCACCGCCCAAGAACAAATTTCGACAACAAAACAAAAAAATTAATGTACAAAAATAACACCCAACAATAGGTATCAGTAGAATAAAGTTGAATTTCAACCTTGAACACCTAATTAAAATATGGACTTATTATATATGTAAATTAAAATTTTCGATTGTGATTTTCATAGTTTTTATTTTATTTTCTTTTTTTATTGTTTAGATGGGTCGACGAGCTCAGAGCCCACCTGGTGCTAAGTGGTTACTGGAGCCCGTAGACATCTACAACGTAAACGCGCCACCCACCTTGAGATATAATTTCTAAGGTCTCAAGTATAGTTAACGTTTCGGGTTGTTTTTGAAAACGGCTCCCTTAATTAATCCTCTAATCGTATCGATTTACGTTGACGATTAAACTAAATAATAATTATTTAAAATAAATATAAAGTTCAAGCTAGCTTCAAACAAAATACAAAAACAAACCGAAAAGGCCTTCGGCATGTTGACCCGGTTCGCTCATTTTATCTAAACACCGCAGACAGTCATTTGCCACAAATAAGTCAGTTAATATTTAATTAGACCGTATGACGTTGCTCTCAAATGATAAATAACAACTTAGAATAAAATGAAATATGTTTCGCTTCTGTACCAAGAGAGTGTAGCGGAAAGTTGACAAAAGTTCCTAAACTACTTTTAAATTCAAACATAATTAACTTGTTGCTTTAAAACTGGAAATGTTAATTAAAATCGTTGCTTTTTCATCTTGTTTAACCACCTTCTAAGGCAGACGATGAAATGGCCCTTCTGAAAATTACTGGTAACTGTATTTATCACAGGTATACGTGCTTACAAAATGCTTCTATAAATCGATGAGGACTTTTTTTGAGTCCCGAAGTAGAAAATGACGGCCTACCTGAAAGAAAGTTCACTCCAGAGCCGGATACCAAAAATTATATCTGGATACGCACTGTGAATGAACGGAGTGGCTACAATAAGTAAAGACGAATTCAGCTTTGATCCGGGATAATATGGAGACCATGGAGTTTTATTTAGTGATTTCGTAGCTGTGTAAACAATCGCGTTGACCGATTCCTTTTGATATTGTAATATATAGGAGGGGCTTTTCATGTTCGATGAAATAAAATATGAATATTCCTGAAACCGATTGGGGGTCGATTGCTTCCCGCTTCCGTAGGTTTTACCCGCGATTCCCTACAAGTGACCCCTGGGTGGTGCAAAACGGGAGCCGAATACATAATCGGTGGTAGGACTTGTCCGACTGGCTGGCGACCACCCTCCAACTAGAGTCCGCCGCCAAATAGCCTAGCTGTGTTCCGGCGTGTGGGTTGGAGAGCCAGTGTTATTCCTTCCCTTTCCTCTTCCTTGTTGGGGGTGAATCTTGGCGATATCTGGAACATGCGGAGCAGACGTGCGTGTGAGCTCGCGGGACGTGATTGTTTGACGGGGGTATAGGGAGACCCAGTGAAACGGTGTTCGCCGCCGCCCGCCGGTCAGTTGGGGACCTGAACCCGGGTGTCACTACTAAACTCCGCCCCGGGAAGCTGTCCTGCCAACCGGTGTAAAATCCTGTCGTGCGGTCGTCGTGCCGGAGTCGGAGACCGGAGTGGATCCCGGCGATCGCACGCAGGGTGGACTGGGGGCCCTTCCATGCCCTGCGTCAGTCGCTCACGCAACCCGTGGTCGAGCACGTACTGTACTCCGCGCTTTATTCAGGTATTGATTTCGCCTCGAACATCCTACCCCACCCAATCCCACTCTCCAAATAAAATTAAAAAAATATATATATGAAAGTTCGAAAAAGGAAAAGGGTTTTGTCGGCGATTCCCCATTCCACATTTAATGTGGATTTCAGCAATGTAAGGGGTCTACATAGCAACCTCGACGCCGTACACCACCATCTTGAGACGGCGCAGCCTGCCCTCCTTTTTCTGACGGAGACGCAGATATCTGCTCCGGATGATACTTCGTACCTTGAATACCCCGGCTACGTATTGGAGCACAACTTCCTGCATAAAGCCGGGGTGTGTGTATTCGTCCGGGCTGATGTCTGTTGTCGCCGTCTACGAAGCCTCGAACAACGGGACCTGTCCCTCTTGTGGCTGCGCGTAGATCACGGGGGTTGTACCCGAGTCTACGCGTGCCTGTACAGGTCCCACAGCAGTGATGCAGGTTCAGCTCTGATAGAGCATGTGCAAGAGGGGACTAACCGCGTGCTTGAGCAGTACCCATCTGCGGAGGTGGTGGTTCTTGGAGACTTTAACGCTCACCACCAAGAGTGGTTGGGGTCCAGAACCACTGACCTCCCGGGTCGGGCTGCCTACGATTTCGCCTTGGCCTACGGCCTCTCCCAGCTGGTGACACAGCCCACCCGTGTCCCAGATATTGAGGGGCACGAGCCTTCACTGTTGGACCTTCTGCTGACCACCGATCCAGCCGGATACAGTGTGGTGGTCGACGCTCCACTTGGATCGTCTGATCACTGCCTTATCCGTGCTGCCACACCACTCTCTCGTCCTAGTCGTCGAACGACGACCAGGTATCGAAGAGTTTGGCAGTATTTGTCAGCAGATTGGGATGGATTGCGTGAGTTTTACGCATCCTACCCATGGGGGCGGTTCTGCTTTTCCTCTGCTGATCCTGACGTCTGTGCGGACCGTCTTAAAGACGTGGTGCTCCAGGGGATGGAATTGCTTATCCCCTCCTCTGAAGTGCCCGTTGGGGGTCGCAGCAGACCCTGGTATAACAATGCCAGCAGGGATGCTGCACACCTCAAGCGGTCCGCATACGTTGCATGGGATGATGCTCGGAGACGTCGGGATCCTAACATCTCAGAGGAAAGGCGGAAATATAACGCCGCTTCCAGGTCCTTCAAGAAAGTTATTGCCAGGGCGAAATCGGAGCACGTTGCTAGAATTGGCGAGCGACTGAAGAGCTATCCCTCTGAGAGCCGTGCTTTTTGGTCGCTCGCCAAAGCTGCAGAAGGTAACTTTTGCAGGTCTAGTCTCCCACCACTATGCAAGTCCGATGACAGTCTGGCCCATAGTGCGAAAGAGAAGGCTGACCTTCTGGTCAAACTCTTCGCCTCGAACTCGACTATGGACGACGGGGATGCCACACCACCGAACATCCTCCGGTGTGATAGTTCCCTGCCGGAGATCTGCTTTACACAGTGTGCAGTCAGGCGGGAACTCCGACTCCTGGACGTCCGTAAGTCGAGTGGGCCAGACGGCATCCCTGCAGTGGTTCTAAAAACGTGTGCCCCTGAGCTGACGCCTGCGCTAACGCGTTTGTATCGCCTCTCTTATTGCGCTAACAGGGTTCCGTCTTCATGGAAGACCGCCCACGTCCACCCTATCCCCAAGAAGGGTGACCGGTCGGACCCATCGAGCTATAGGCCTATCGCGATAACTTCCTTGCTTTCCAAGGTGATGGAGCGAATAATTAATATACAACTCCTGAAGTATCTGGAGGATCGCCAGCTGATCAGTGACCGACAGTACGGTTTCCGTCACGGTCGCTCAGCTGGCGATCTTCTTGTATACCTTACTCACAGGTGGGCTGAAGCCTGTTGAGTTTTATGCAGCGTTATAGCGATCGATCAGAGAAATAAAAAGAATTGTTTTAATCAGCCATCACGGAGTACTTTTTATTTTGTTACCATAGAGCAGTGTAGATTACACAGATTCATGTTCCACAGACTAGTGTTACAAACTATTCTTTAACAAATATTCCAACACCCCCCTTCGATGACAAGTTTCTTTAAACTCAAATCTTATTTAACTAAAATTATAAATGTATAAACTTGCCATCGGACAACATAAAACAATATTAATACTGCTGTCTCACTTACAGCTTATTTAACAATTATATACTTGAAATAATCATCCAGTACAACCAAGTTACACATACATTGCAAATTAAAGAACTTTAACAATGTATCTTATCTAATATTAATCTACACATTAATGTTTACGTTTCAAATATCTTTCATTACTTTAGTAACAAACTTCTAAAAAATACAAACTTTTCTTTGCATAAAGATTTTGTACAAATATCAGCAATATTTTTATCAGATGACACATATTCAATATCTAATACATTATTCCTCACCAAGTCCTTAATATAGTGCATCCTTATATCAATATGCTTACTCCTTTTAGAGTTTTCATTTGACTTCGCTAAACATATTGCTCCCTTATTATCCATAAATAAAGTCAATTTACATTCATATCCAAAATCACACAGTACACCTTTCAAATACACTAACTCTTGAGCACAACAAGCACTAGCAATGTACTCTGATTCTGCTGTCGATAATGCAACACAACTTTGTTTTCTAGAGTACCAAAATACAGGATTATCACTACACATTATGATACCCCCACTGACACTTTTGCGATCAACAATATCACCTGCCCAATCAGAGTCTGAATATGCACATAAATACACATCTAGATTATTCCTTTTTTGAAAAACTAACATCTTGTCTTTTGTAGCTTTTAGGTATTGCAGAATTCTCTTTCCAGCTTTCCAAGTCTGTTGAGTAGGACAGTCTAGGTATCTGCTAAGATATGATACAGCAAACTGCAGATCTGGTCTGGACATAGTAGCCAAATACATTATGCTTCCTATGAGTTGTCGATATGGTACATCAATAATCTTCTCATTTTTGTTTTTTTTTTTTTCATTTTTTTTTCAATATCAAATTTTTCTAGTATCTTCTCAATTATCTTTTCTTGTTTAATCGTTAATTTACTTTCTTCCTGTTTAATTTCCATACCAAGATATTTCTCAATCTGTCCTTAATCTTTAGCTTTAAATTCTTGCTTCAATTTATTAATAATTTTTTCTGTATCCTTTTCCATTCCAATTAATAAAATATCATCTACAAATATTATAAGCCATATATTTTTATCTGTGTATAGACAACAATCATGTAATGACTGTATCAATCCATTCTTTCTTGCAAATTCATCAAATCTCATGTTCCAGCATTTAGGGCTTTCTTTTAATCCATACAATGCTCTCTTTAACCTCAAAACTATTCCATCTTTGTTTTCTTTGCCTTTGGGTATTTTTATATAAACTTCACTATCAAGAAATCCATTGAGAAAGGCTGTAGGAATATCCAATTGCCTTAATTTGTATCCTTCTTGGATAGCTTTTACAAAAAATGCTCTTATCGTAGACATTCTTACTACAGGACTGTAGAATATTTCATTCTCATAATTTTTTTATTTGAAAACCTCGAGCGACTAATCTGGCTTTCTTAGTGCCATCGTCTTTCGTTCTAAAAACCCACTTAGTGTCTATAGCTAATTTTCCTTTCGGTAGTTTAGTCTCTTCCCAGCTTTGTAAGTTCTCAAGTGCTGCTAATTCCTTATGTATCGCTTCTTTCCATGAAACTTCTTTTATCGCTTCTTCATAGCTTTCTGGGTCATTACACACTAAGTAACAATATGCTGTGTACGTCCCAAAATTCTTTAGATAATCAGGTTGCTTTATTATCCTTCCTGATCTAGTTCTTTTTGTGTCTGTCTCTTCATTTTTCTGTATTACTTTTTCTTCCTCAATTTTATTTTTATCATTGCACATAAGTTCATTTTGTGTGTCCTCTTCTGGTAAATAAATATAGTTGTTATTTTTAATACTGTTTTTATGTTCATAGTACTTTTCATCAAACTTGACATCTCTGCAGAATATTATTTCTGTTGTTTTTGGATTCCATAATCTATAACCTTGTTTGCCATAGCCAACCATAATGGCTTCTTCAGCTCTATTATCTAATTTCTTATTCTGTGGGACACACGTATACCATGCTTTAGAACCAAATACCTTTAACTTGTTCAAGTTAACATTTTCTAGTCCGTAGTATATTTCAGCTGGTATCTTATACTTTATAGATCTTGATGGGCATCGATTCAATTGATATGCTGCACACATTATAGCCTCAGACCACAAATATTTAGGTAATCCAGTTTCACTTAATAAAGTTCTTGACTTATCTAGTAATGTTCTGTTTAGCCTCTCTGCCACACCATTTTGTTGTGGTGTGTAAGGTTGACTATACTCTATTATAATTCCATTTTCCATACAAAATTGCTTCAAACAGCCAGCGGTGAACTCTCCACCATTATCACATCTTATGCGTTTAACTTTAGTTTCCTTTTGTCTTTCTAACTCCTTTATATGATTTATTAAATTTCTTGTGGCTTCAGATTTATTCTTTAATAGATAAACAGTCACAAAATGAGAAAAATCATCAGTTATGGTCTGGTAATATTGTTTTTCATCATAAGAAATTGGTGATACAGGACCTCCAATATCTGTATGCAATAATTCTCCTATTTTTCTACTTCTTGGCCTGTCAACTGGATAGAATGATAAACGAGTAGATTTTCCCTTCATGCAAGGACCACATGTTTCATCAGACACAGGTAAACCCATAATTTTTAATGATTTCCTATTTAAGTGTCCGAGACGTTGGTGCCAAATATTTTTGTCTTGCTGTACACTTGAGTTCGCTTCTTCTATTAGTATTATTTCGCCTTGTACTATATATAAACCATTTCTATCTGAACATTTTAAGACTTTTCTTCCATTTATTATTTGTGCTCCAAATTTTGTAAAAACAACTTTATTTCCTTTCATATTTAAGTTTCTTACAGATATTATATTATGATAAATCCCTGGGACCATTAACGCTTCTATATTTATAGTATTATTATTTTTATCTCTTATGGTTATCTTTCCTTTCTTGTCAGCCTCTAATATTTCTCCATTTGCAATCTTAATTTTTATTTTATCTGGTAGTTTTTTAATTTCATACATGTATTTCTCTAATTCTTCCTTGATAAGATTTTCTGTAGCTCCTGAATCTATTATAAATTCTATAAATTTGTCTTCTCTACTTAGATTACACTCCGTTATTGCTAGAAAATTATATTTATTCTCTGGGATGCTTTCTGTCATATTATTTTGTTCTCCAGTTCTGTTTTTACCACATATACCTTTATTATTAATGTTTCTCCTTGAATAGCCACGACCTCTGCTTCTACATTCACGTGCAAAATGGCCCTTTTTGTGGCAACGATAACATTCTACACTTGAGGCAGTAAAACTTACATCATTCTTTGTATCATTATACTCTTCACCTTTATTATTCAGTTTGAGTTCTTCGTCCAATAACCGAGCCTTGACAAACTCCATGTCAATTTTATCTGCAGACATTGTTTCAATAGCAGTTATCACTGTGTTGTACTTTTCCGACATACCCGTCAGCAAATAACATATTTTAACTTCTTCATCCATCTTTTTATCAATATTTTCTATTTCTCTAATCAGACTTTCAAATCTCATGAAATAGTCTTCCAATTTATCATCCCTCAGCTTAAGAGACAATAACTTTCTTCGCAAGTGTAATTTAGTGAAAATACCTTTTCTCTCAAAAACTTTATCCAGACTGGCTAACATTGTGTAGCTAGTTGTTGCATCTTTTATGATGTCCAAGTACTTATCGGGTACACATTTTACTATTAAGGCTTTTGCAGCCGCATCAGCAGTTTTTTGTTTTAATTCTATAACGCCACTTGACGCTACCTCTAACAAAGATTTTTCGTCTAATAGACATCTCAGTCGAAACTTCCAGCTATTGTAATTTTCCACGTTAAGTTGTGGGTAATAATTTATGGCGTTTGTTACTGGAACTGTTGACGCCATTTTTTTTTTTTTTTTGTTTTTTGTTTTTTACAAAATATTTCGAACAATGGACACTATTATTTTTACATTATATTCCAACTTGTACTACTTTTCTCACCTTGCGAAATTTCTAGGCACTTTGGGTACTCTGGGCCCATAACCTGTTGAGTTTTATGCAGCGTTATAGCGATCGATCAGAGAAATAAAAAGAATTGTTTTAATCAGCCATCACGGAGTACTTTTTATTTTGTTACCATAGAGCAGTGTAGATTACACAGATTCATGTTCCACAGACTAGTGTTACAAACTATTCTTTAACAAATATTCCAACATTTTGGAGAGCAAGGCCGAGGCTCTTGCTGTGAGCCTGGATATCGCCTTCGACAGGGTCTGGCATAGGGCACTTCTGTCGAAGTTACCATCTTACGGAATCCCCGAGGGTCTCTGCAAGTGGATCGCTAGCTTTTTGGATGGGCGGAACATCACGGTCGTTGTAGACGGTGATTGTTCTGATACTATGACCATTAACGCTGGCGTTCCACAAGGTTCGGTGCTCTCCCCCACGCTTTTCATCCTGTATATCAATGACATGCTGTCTATTGATGGCATGCATTGCTATGCGGATGACAGCACGGGGGATGCGCGATATATCGGCCATCAGAGTCTCTCTCGAAGCGTGGTGCAAGAGAGACGATCAAAACTTGTGTTTGAAGTGGAGAACTCTCTGGGGCGAGTCTCCAAATGGGGTGAATTGAACTTGGTTCAATTCAACCCGTTAAAGACACAAGTTTGCGCGTTCACTGCGAAGAAGGACCCCTTTGTCATGGCGCTGCAATTCCAAGGAGTATCCCTGCAACCTTCCGAGAGTATTGGGATACTTGGGGTCGACATTTCGAGCGATGTCCAGTTTCGGAGTCATTTGGAAGGCAAAGCCAAGTTGGCGTCCAAAATGCTGGGAGTCCTCAACAGAGCGAAGCGATACTTCACGCCTGGACAAAGGCTTTTGCTTTATAAAGCACAAGTCCGGCCTCGCGTGGAGTACTGCTCCCATCTATGGGCCGGGGCTCCCAAATACCAGCTTCTTCCATTTGACTCCATACAGAGGAGGGCCGTTCGGATTGTCGATAATCCCATTCTCACGGATCGTTTGGAGCCTCTGGGTCTGCGGAGGGACTTCGGTTCCCTCTGTATTTTGTACCGTATGTTCCATGGGGAGTGCTCTGAGGAATTGTTCGAGATGATACCGGCATCTCGTTTTTACCATCGCACCGCCCGCCACCGGAGTAGAGTTCATCCATACTACCTGGAGCCACTGCGGTCATCCACAGTGCGTTTCCAGAGGTCTTTTTTGGCACGTACCATCCGGCTATGGAATGAGCTCCCCTCCACGGTGTTTCCCGAGCGCTATGACATGTCCTTCTTCAAACGAGGCTTGTGGAGAGTATTAAACGGTAGGCAGCGGCTTGGCTCTGCCCCTGGCATTGCTGAAGTCCATGGGCGACGGTAACCACTCACCATCAGGTGGGCCGTATGCTCGTATGCCTACAAGGGCAATAAAAAAAAAAAAAACCTAGGCTCACTGTATGATATGATGAATTGGATCCACTTGCTGAGAAAAATGGTTGTACTGTTCTCGATTTCTAGTTCTAAGTAAACATGAATGGTGACCGAACAAACGCCAAGCCTAATGTTAAATGACTATCAGAACCCATATGTCACAAGACGGAAGCCCCGCCCACCTTGAGATGGGAAGTCGATTTTTTTGTATTGTACAAAGACTCTCCCGCTCTTTAAGCTGGAACGAATAACTGCTGGGTGGCGGGGTTTTACTGGATCACTAGCGAAGCCGACACACATCCTGTACGTAAGTCTCCTATCTAAAAATTACGAACTTATTTGAATAAGCTCTAACAATATAAAATCAACGAGAGAAAAAAAAATATATAATATAGAGTTTTGAATCTAAACAATGCTCGGATTTACTGGAACACAGCCCTTTAGGAGGAGTCATTAATATAGAGACGGACAGAACAATAACAAATATTAAGATTTTATTAAAAAAATTTAAAAATCGCATCTCATTTATTCGTTAGTGAAACTCAATGCAAAGCGCTCAGTTTGATTGAAATAAAGGCTACTTTTTGTTAGAAATAAAAAACATACAGATGCTATTTAGCAGAAATAAGAGAAGAGAAGTTAGGGGGACTTAAAACCCCGAATGTGACTAACAAATTTGTACATTTACCAATGTAAATAAGGCATGAAATTATTAATTGCTAGGATATTGAACTTAAACTGGCCCTTGAGATACAGAAATCTGTAATTCGAATTCACGAGTGACCCACTGAAAAGATCCGGCGAGAAACCCAGTGGGTATAATAATCAGAGAGAGCAATATAGTGCGCAAACACAGTACGGTACAGCGATAAAAGCATCATATCTCCAAATTCTTCATTTTCATTTATTTTTTTCCGTTATCCAGCTCGCTCCTTTTTCTCCAAGTCGAAATGATAATTTTAACTTTTAACTGATTTCGACACATTAGCCCAATCGGATCACATTCACGACAAATACCTATTAAAACATTCACATATAACATTTGTTTTTGTTCAGGTTTTCGTGGATATGGAAGTTTTCTACGTAGCACCAATAGTTGAAGAACCTGTCGTTATACATATGGAAGATTTAGACAATCCAGCCGAGCTGGTTTCAATTAAAGGTTCCATTAAAGATCAGCCGTCAGTGCACGGATCGGCTCGCGCCTCACTGCGCGGTTCACAAGATGGATCAGTGGCCAGCACTTCGACAGTTATCGATATAGAAGAAGAAAACGCCCTGGAAAACATAGAACGTAACATCGCTAATATTGAACGTTCGATGCAAAAGAAAGAGGTATACATCGACATAGATTCAGGGGATGAATCCCGTGGATACAAACTTAAAAATGTTGGAAAAAGATTGCTCAGGTACTCAATTTTAATGTTTTTTTTTTTTTAATCAAACTTATAATACTGTAAATTTCAATGAAATGTTTAAAATAGGGTTAAATTATGCTAACAAACCAAAAATATATTTCTCTTCCAATTTTCATTCGTATATGAGTTTTGTTTGTCGTACCTACAGCAACTAGTTAAGCATTCAAAACGCGTTTAGCTGCTGTGATCTGTATATCAATGAAGTTTGTTTATGTTTTGCGTGAAAAATTGCCTTTTATGGCAGTTCGTAATTAATGAAACGCAATATGAATTTGAATACAGCCCTATCGGAACCATATTTGCATTAAAACTAAAAAGTTCAGTAAAAAAGGCACTCTCTTCATGTCCTAAATACGAAAATCAAAATATGGATGGTTTTCTAATTTTTTTATCTTAACTATATTAGTAATACTTTTACATACAATTTATTCTTCAAATCTATTCGCATAGCTAATATCGATTGTACACATTTTGTTAGCTACTACTGATCCAAGTCCCTTATGACAGTCATTACAATCATCACTGTGTTTATATAAAACTAGCTGACCCGGCAAACGTTGTGTTGCCTTAAATAAGATTTCTAGGGAAATTCTACTGTAGAAAAAAACCTCATTTAACCACATAATACCTCATTATAAACAAAAAAAAATATCCAAAAAATTAAAATAAAAAATAAATGTTTGGGGTGGACAACCATTTTCACTTAGGGGTATGAAAAATAGATAGTAGCCGATTCTCAGACCTACTGAACATACTATTGATACACAAATAAAACCAAAAAAAACATGGCTGAAAAATGTATAGTATTGTATAGCTCTCAAATTATATATTAAGTGTATAATCTATGATGTATAGTGAGTAAGTAAGACAGGAGACCGGCTTCGTCCTCATCCCTACTACGTGATGTTTGCTGGATGAGTGGTGACACCTGGCGGGGATAGCTGATCAATTGATAGTTGATCAGTAGTCGACCGGCGAGGGCGGGAGATCAAATTCAATTTAAAAAAAATCATAATTAAAGGAACTTGAAATTATAAACTCTGAATAAGAATTTATCGTACTACAATTATAAAATTTGATTGCCATCTTGCAACCTTATTGCAGATCTGTGCATAGAAAAAAATATATTAATCGGGGTGGAAAAATAGGGGTTGATCATATAAGAGTGAAAATTGAGAGTAATATGATTTTTTTTATTTTAAGTCATAACAATATAAAATAAAAAACTTGCCAAAAAAATTAAAGTTTATAATTAACAAATAAAAAATAGCGGTTGATCATAGAGGGATGAAAAATTGAGAGTAACATCAGATTTTTTATTTTAATTCATGACGAAATAAAAATAAAAATGAAAATCTTGCCAAGAAAATTAAAGTTTATAATTAACAAATAAAAAATAGGGGTTGATCATAGAGGGGTGAAAATTTCAGAGTAATATGAATTTTTTTATTCTACGTCATGACAAAATAAAAACAAAATTCTCGCAAAAAATTTTAAAATTTTTAATTAGCAAATAAAAAATAAGGGTTGATCGTAGAGGGGTGAAAATTTAGGGTTGTATGTATTTTTGTATGCTGTATCATAAAAAATAGAAATTAAAAATTTTGTCTAAAAAATAAAAAAATAAAATTTAGGGGTGGACTACCCCTAACATTTAGGGGGATGAAAAATAGATGTTGGCCGATTCTCATAGATACCGGATAAGCACAAAAAATTTCATCAAAATCGGTGGAGCCGTTTCGGAGGAGTATGGCAACGAAAACTGTGACACGAGAATTTTATATATTAGATACTGTAAATTGGACATTATTTTGCTTGTGATTTCTCCTGTATAAATTCCACTGCTCATTGTTACCGATAGCGTTAAAGCTCTTTATTTTACTGATATTAATATTAACTTCAAAAATATTTTGTTAAGCAGGCGCGGTTTCTCTCTGGGCACTGAAAAGACCGTAACCATATCAGAGCATGAACGCAAAAGGACCTCTACTTTCAAAAGCGTTCGAAACCTGATGCGTATGGGCAGACGAATGTACGACAGCAGCGGCGACGAAGAGCAAGGCTTGCTGGATATGCCAGGCCCGTCATCGGAACCAGACCGCCCCATCAGTCAGACTTCCAATTCATCCGATGAAATGGTTACCGAACCAAAACCTCTACCAGACACTCCAAAGATAAAGAGATTGTAAGTGTACTGTGTTTATTCCATGCAGACAAATGGATATTTTTTTTTTGGCACAATGTAACTACATTTAATATACCGCGCGATTTATGTCAGAAAGCTTGAAACATTAAATGGAGCCTCACTATATCGAGTTAAATTGGTAGGGCGTATTGTGAGTCAATATGGGTAAGTACTGCCGTAAGTATTTCCGTGGTGTAGCAGCTAAATGTCCCAAGCCGACTGGCATTCACATACTCATCTACCAATGAATATGAATAGCGTTGAAACAATTTCCGTAGTGACTAACACGAAACTTGATCTCCGATCACTTTTTTAAAGCGAAAAGCAAATAAATACTATTTAGATTTAATATATGCTTAACGCAAGCTACGAGATAATTGCTGATAGCTTCTACTTCGTCTAGTTAATTTATTTAACAGAGGACCGCGCACCGTACTCCAAATTATTTGATGTAACTTTTCGTGTTTTGATTATCAACTGAAACCTAAACCTTACAGGCTTTCAAAACAAATGATAAGCATTACGATATTAGAGAAGATCGGATGTCCATTATTTCATTTGTTCAAATTTAACATTCAAATAGTGTATTATTTCCACGACTAGAGCTTATATTTCTCGAAGTTCCCGAAAATCCGAAAAAATAAGTACACATTTTTTTTTTATTGCTTAGATGGGTGGACGAGCTCACAGCTCACCTGGTGTTGTGTGGTTACTGGAGTCCATAGACATCTACAACGTAAATGCGCCACCCACCTTGAGATATAAGTTCTTAGGTCTCAGTATAGTTACAACGGCTACCCCACCCTTCAAACCGAAACGCATTGCTGCTTCACGGCAGAAATAGGCAGGGCAGTGGTACCTACCCGTGCGGACTCACAAGAGGTCCTACCACCAGTGAGAAAAACATAAATAAGTAGAAAAAATAAGTAGACGTAATAAGTAGAAGTAAATAAGTAGACTATTTGACTGCGTTTTATTTAGTATTAGCATAAATAATTCGATGTTTTTAATTGTTTAAGTTTACTCTATTCAAATAGCTGAAGAAGTTTTTTGCCATGATTTTTTCCAAAATTAAACTTAAAAATCCGTCCTGTAAAATTGTAAAAAAGTCGCTTAAACCAAATATAGCCTTTCACCCCTCGATATAAAGTCGATTTTTACAAAAAACTTATTTACGACCTTATATATTCTATGTCGAGATATAGAAGCTCCAATGTGATCAAAGTAACTAAGCGCCCAGTGAGCCTCATGATCACAGTCTGTCCGTTAAAATCTCTGATGTCGCCCGATGACTTCCTGACAATAGATAAACTTATATTATATATAATTCACCTATACTCCTTAATACAACCGATCCGTTTACTCACTTATTCTAGTGGAAATATTTAAATTATCAGGCATATTGAAATTCTGGGAAACTTGGCTGCAATCTGGTTAACGATACCGACTAAATTCTCTTCATCGCATCTGAAAATACCTATTATAATACTTTTTATTAAATATTTATTGTGCTACAATGCCAACTCACTCTGTCGCCCTAGTTATCTCAATACTCAGTAACTATCATATAAATTAAATTAAAAGTGTAAATTTAAAAATCCATTTTCTAGTTGCATCTCTTTGGGTAGGTTTAAATTAATTCCCGTAAGCTATCAGACGAGTTAATGTTTCACTTCATTGCTTGGTATTGACAATCATAGAAATAGTTGGCACTCCCCTGAATTCCAAATTTCAATCGTATTTTAATGATATTTATAAAATAAAACAATTAGGATAAGCCGTGCGGTTTAAAAATGGACCCAAGCACTAGTGAGTTCTAGAACAATTTATTAGTAGTCTAAAATTTAAGAAAAATAGCATTTATGATGTAAAAACTCTTATGTTTGGTTCAGACGTACGGTACTGGACATGGCTGGACCTTCTGCTCTCAAAGCAGCCGACTTCCAAGTCTGCGTCACTATCATCGAAGCTCGTCAGTTGGCTGGTCTAAACATGGATCCGGTGGTCTGCGTGCAAGTGGGCGACGTCCGTAAATATACCAGCGTTAAGGAGAGCACTAATTGCCCATATTATAATGAAGTAAGTACTACCACAATACCATTGGGTTATATTCCGTAACCCCGTCCATTTAATTTCAAAATTACTGGCGCTTAATTCACTAATTTTTTTTGAAGTAAGTACTACCCCAATACCATTAGGTTATATTCCGTAACCCCGTCCATTTAAGTTCAAAATTACTGGCGCTTAATTCACTATTTTTTTTTGTTGGATTACTTAATATGCTGTGTCAGTTAACACGTGTTACCATCTCTTGCACAGTATTTCAAATATTGTTGACTTATTCAAGTGTATTTCTAATAAAGCGACAAAAATAACGCTTAAAACACGAATAAAATTACCAATAAAAATTTGAGTTAATTCATAAAACCGCTCTATTTATATGTAACATAATTAAACATTTTAATATCACGATTTACTGATGCAAGCCGCTCCGGTGGGACCACTGAATAAGCTTAATGTGTGAACACTAATTTGTTAAGGCTACCCAGGTACCACCATCATAGATAATACACATAAATGAGTTATAGATAAGCAACTGAAGCACTCAACAAAAATGTTTACGGGCGTCGGCCACTGGATGGCTTCGCTTCGATTAGTTTCTCATTGTTACTGTTGATAGCAGTAACATATTACCTATCCTATATTTTAATTTTAATGAAGGATTTTGTAAATTTTCAGAAACCACAAATTGATAAAATTTATTCAATTTGTCTTTAACAAATAAAGACTTGTATGTTTTTTTTTTTCTTTTTCTGTGTTTAGTTATGCAATGCTTACTTATTATGCAAACTTTAACAACATATAAGTTTAGGGGCATCCGCTACAAGATGTCGCTAGTTTCCATACAGAACAATATTTGTCTTAAAGTATCGCAGTTTCAGGGCCCTGGCCAACATTCTAATGTTACTTTAAAGATAGCCTTTCCCGAGTTTCTGAAACTGTACATAGTCAATTAAATCGAATAAAAGACACGCAAGCGCACAATTTACGGATCAATAAAAGAACATTAATTTCTTAGATTAACAATGTCAATTACCGTTTCTATAACAATGTCCGTGTAGACATAGTCCATAGCGCTAAAGCCATTGCCTAATTAAAGGAGAAAACGACTGATATTACCCATAAAAATACTCAGTTGTACAATAATGAGCTCGGTGTTGCACGTGGCACTCGTTATTACTAAAATAAAATGTTACATAGTTTAATTTGTTTTAATCTCGACTAAGACGAGGCTAGTTTCAATTATAACACGCGATATCCTTATTTTTCATTATATTCTAGATAAGTTTGTTTGTTATTTAAGCAGATGTATCGAAAATACTTGGAAGTCGGGTACCAATTTTTGTAATGAAATACGTACTTAACAAATGTTCACAATTGACTTCCACGGTGAAGGAATAACATCGTGTAATAAAAGTCAAACCCGCAAAATTATAATTTGCGTAATCACTGGTGGTAGTCTTGTGAGTCCGCACGGATAGGTACCACCACCACCCCGCCTATTTCTGCCGTGAAGCAGTAATGCGTTTCGGTTTGAAGGGTGGGGTAGCCGTTGTAACTATACTGAGACCTTAGGACTTATATCTCAAGGTAGGTGGCGCATTTACATTGTAGATGTCTATGGGCTCCAGTAACCACTTAACACCAGGTGAGCTGTGAGCTCTTCCACCCATCTAAGCAATAAATAAAAAAAAAGAATAAAAAAATTGAAAAAATACCCTCGAGATTTTTGTTTGGTATTAGTATTTTTTTATTTTTTTTATTGCTTAGATGGGTGGACGAAATCACATCCCACTTGGTGTTAAGTGGTTACGGGAGCCCATAGACATCTATAACGTAAATGCGCCACCCACCTTGAGATATTAGTTCTAAGGTCTCAAGTATAGTTACAACGGCTGCTCCACCCTTCAAACCGAAACGCGTTACTGCTTCACGGCAGAAATAGGCAGGGTGGCGGTAACTACCTGTGCGGCTCACAAGAGGTCCTACCACCAGTAATCTTAGTAGTACAAATTGCTATGTGTTTTTTTTTCACATAGCAAACATTAATTTTATCTCGAAGATTAGCAGTTTGTGTGACTTTATGACCCCCGAGTAAGCTCGAAAAATTAATATACAAAATAATTTTTTTATCTTTTTTTGTCTACAGTACTTTGTGTTCGACTTCCACATGCCGCCGATTATGCTCTTCGACAAGATCATAACGCTTTCGGTAAGTTCACTTTCTTTCGTTCTTTACTAAGCTTCTATTAATCAAATGCGAATGCTAGCGGCGCGAATCTATCAATTGATTTGTGTCTATGGCTATAATCTATTCCGATCGTATACTGTTACAGTAGTATTTTTGTGTGATCTTGTTTTTGATAACAAAACGTATACAAGGTAAACTGATCGCAGCTTGAGTGAAGTTAATGGAAAACGGCAAACGATGCGTGTAAAACCATTTATCAGGACTGTATTCTAGAATTTTTATGTAGTAAATTGAATAAATAGAAAATACTAGATGGAACAAGAAGCCAAATAACTAGAAGATGAAGATAATCAGGTATGTTATTAGGTTCATGTTATTAGGTGAATCTGTACAATAAATTTCAAATAATAATTTCGATATATAGATAGACGTCTTTATCATTTAGAAATAAAGATCGTGAAATGAAAATAAAACCAAACTCAAAAAATATTTTCCACCTTTTTCTCTCAGTAGTTATGTATATTACTTATATCCATTAATAGTACAAGCTCAACATTAAAAATAAACAAATTTTTAAATGACGCAATAAATTCTATTCACGGAGTATATTCATGTTTATTAGGTTAATTGGCTATAATCTGCTCGTATAGCCTCGGGCTAACAAGCTTCGTTTTGTTATCACGGATAGAAATGAGAGCGAATCCATACTAGATATTAACCTATTCGAATATCTATTGTTCTACTGAATGATCTAATTTTAACTATTCTATAATATTGCATAGCATGTACTATTTTTAATAACAAAAGTGTATCGTTCCAAAAACTAGTTCGACTAATTTAATTACGTCTTCACAATTAACATTGACTCAGTGACACTATTTAATCGGTAAAACACTATTTAATCGAATGCAATTTAAAAAAAAAAACTAAATTGAGCCATGCCTATTTTACGATATGATTTTAGTTATTTTAATTTTAGTTATTTGACTTTTCAACAATATATTATCTTCTTAAAAAAATGTATTTAACTTACAGAAACATGTTTTTTGTTAGCATAATTTATTTTCTGTTACAAAAAAGCCCCACTCGCACACTCAAGTGCTATAATTTGATTGCGGCTCATAAGCATCATCGATATCAAGTAAAGATTACTTAGAAACAAAACCTTCTTTGAAATCACATTTGAATAAGAAAATTTCTCACTCTATGTAAGTACCAAGATGAAGGAAGCGCTGTACGAAATCGGTGTGCGTCTCGACGATTTCTGGAGATACTTGAAATTTTAACCTGTTACCCATAGTGGATAACGTGTAATGTGCATATGTGCAAGTTTTGACGAGAACGAGTTAAACTTATTTTAAATGTCCCAGACAAGTAGAAGACAGCGGTGAGCATTTGAAACCTACATGACGTGCTATATAACCTAGTGTCGTCGCTGGATATGGTACGAATCATACTATAGGTGTGGCCCTATAGTCGGATTTTTAATTAGACGAAGCCAGCTGACAGTAGCTAATGTCACTTTGTGAAATAATGTTGCTATATTTAAAGTAATAGTGATGAGTTCAGTTCTCGTTCAATCACATGAATGAACAATGAGTGTGAAGAGTTAATCATTAATTTCAAACTATAAAAGAATATTATTTATATTTTACAATAAAATTGTATTAAAGTGCTCCAATATAATATGTTACTAGTAGTATGTAACTCTAATCAGTTTTTTTTATTTTCATTACATACCTATAATTGTTATATTTTATACATCTATAATTTCAACTATATGATGTATTGGAAATAGGACAGTCTTACAAGCTTCCTCGCAATGTTTTTCTTAATGTTTAAAACACTCGGTATTCAGTACAGGTAGATACTATAGGAACATAATATTTCGTCGAAAACTCGTTGATATGTACAAAGCACGCCTAAAATTCGAACCCCGTACCCGATATCGGTAATTCGGCACACCAACTATTCACTAGACAATCGAGGCAATTTCATTAATTCAGGAGCTTCTTCAATCGTTCACTTTGTCACAACACTATTTTTATTTCATCAAAACCTGACAACACAGTAAACGTCAGTTGACTTCGTCTAATAAAAAATCCGACTATAGGTACAATAATCCGATCACGAGATGGACAAGAATCTGATAATAAAACTTGACAATTTTAAATTGATCTACGTATAGTTAATGGCTCCATAGTTGGGATGGACGTATGTACACAGTTTAAAAACAAAGGTATTATAACATAATTTAGTAACATCTTCGTTAACTCTGAAACAATTATATTCGATGCCTTAAACGTACTTTAATGAAACCAATATTCGCGGCATGTTGCTTTCTCGCTCATCGGTTTTGATGTACACCTGCTAATATTAACTTTGAAATTATTATCATTTTGTTGTTGAATTCTTATCCCTTCGTTTCGGAGACCGTTCGTGACTATTAATTAATGATTGAGAATAACAATTGTAGTTTAAAAAACCCACATCTCAAATGCAGTAATCGTTGATATTTTAGAAAAAATTTAATGAGTCCAATCCTGCTGAGTTTCTCGCCGGATCTTCTCAGGGTCGCGTTTCCAATTCCACTGTTAGATTCTCTACGAAACACTGCTCTTGCTAGGGCTACTGTTAGCAATGTCATCAGGTCAGAGCCCCGTGAGCTCACCTACTAGTTCTGTGAATCTAGTATAGGCTCTCGAGGTTACGAGAAACGAACGTAGAAAAAAAAGAACCCAAACTAAGTATACTAGTAGCTATAAAAGTTCTTGGTTACTACATTACAACTCATGGTTGGCGGAATTTTCGTTGAACACGTCAAATCCATTAAGAAAAGTCCCTAAAAACACAACACGGACAATCACGAAAATATATTAATGTACAGATTACCAGCGCACATGACAGCTACCTAAGTTGGCTTGTTTGTTCATGTATCGTATAAGTCAATACAAAATATTTTAATTGCATTAAATTTAAATACAGAGTATCTAATGAATTAACGGTGTAAATGCTTTAGCATCCAATATTATGATTTTGACATAATTTAAAGCATAAGCTGTCAACCTCAATTATAAAGTTTCTAGACAGATATGTAACTTTTAGGATTAAATGACTTAGATATGGGTTATAATATATAGTCTATTATTCAGTTACGTTCTGTGGCAAAACAAATTAAATTGTCTGGCGTTACGAAACAACAATTCTAAGAGATATAAACATAAAATGAATTTTCTTATTAAAACTTAAAATATACAAATTGAATTTTCTGAGATATTTTACGTTGAGTTTGATTAAAACAATTATACCTAATTTTAAATGAGACTTGCTTTGTTTGTGAACTTGAAAGAACGCATTAGTTATCTTGATCTAGCTTTTACCATAGTATCAGGGAGAGAGTTATGAGAATTAAGAAGATAATTAGTATTAGGAAATGAGATCTAGTACAGACATCATCACTAAAGAGGAACGTCGATTTTTTTATTAACAGACTTATTATACCTGTGTGTGTCATACCAAAATAACAATATATTATCAAATTACGCGCACAGATATATATTATATAAAATTTTACTGCAAATGAACCATATCATTTAATATTACATTGGAAATTAACCACTCTCTCACCTTCGGCAACTTCGAGACCCTGTCCGTTGAATAAGCAAAGAGTTTCTTGGGATTTAATATACCCTCCACAATAGCTCCTCGACCAAACCTCAAGAGAATTATTTATCAAAACGACCTCGATATAAATACGCATTAGTGTTAATCTTAGTGGAAAGCATTGGGACTATTTTCACTCACGTAATAAGATTTTGATAAACAAACAGAGAAATTGATATTATGAAGATGTTTTTTTTATTTTCTTATCTCAACAAAATTTTACTGATTTTTCATCTTTTACTATCTCGTATATTCTCATTGTCATTTTTCTCTAATTAAAATTATACATCTAACATTTTTGATACGCCTTTATTATCTTCAGACGTATGTATATTAGTATGTAACGGAATCATTGAACATTATTTTGACCCCCTTCAAAACGTTGGATTAACTCAAAATTTTGTATATTTATTAAGGACCGATGACACTTCAACATTTAAAAAAATATTGAAAGAATTGAAATTCAACTAAAAAATGAAAAATAAATAATAGTTTTAATAAAAGCGTGTTAAATAATAGTTTTAAAAAATATCATCTCAAACAATACCTCAGATCACTCAGATGTTACGAGCAGAAAAATCTGTCTAGTTTCTAGTCCGTTTTTGGATTACCATCGCAACGCGGTGACCACCCGCTCCGTATATTTTTTTAAATCATTTTAATGAATTCAGTCAATAGACTACACGAAAACTAAGTATCTTAATCGATATATAAAAAAAAAACCAATCCAATGTTTCAGTTTACGAAAACCACCGAATAGAATTTTAAGACAGTTAAACTACTATGCAAAATACAGACAATATTACTATGCGAAAATGCTATTTAAATATTACCTTAGAAAAAACTGGTATTTCAGAAGAAAAAGGAAAACATGCGATCAAAATGAATATTTTAAATCACGAAGTCAAATCCTTGAACTGTATACCTTTATTGCTACGATACCTCCACACACGTGGATGTGTTCCATATAAGAGTCGTCTATTATCAAAGCCGGCAATCTGACTTTTGAACAATATTGGTAAATCAGAAAAACGAATTATTGACTTTGTATTCCATTGGCAGTCACAAAACTCTTCGGAACGGCATCTTAGATAAATAACAGGTTAACTATTAACCTTTATTTAATGCAGGTTTTGAACCGTATTCTTTGAAGGAGACGATTATATTCAAATCAATCTGTATTGACATATCAATAACATTTTTTTGTCCAAATGCACAGATTGCCACCTTTGATAATAGACGACTCATAAGTACTATTAGTTAAAATCGAATATGGGGGAAAATTTATTTATTTTTATTTATTTATTTATTTAATACAAGGAGAACCAACAGCCAACTAACAAAGTATAATAATATAACAAATAATAGAAACAAAAAGCCAATTAAAGGTTCTCACCAATATAAACAAATTAAAAACACTAGAGAAACAAAAGCATAGAAACAAAAAAAAAATTAAAAACAAAAACATTAAATGCTCGCTATTTGTCTAATCTTATGTATACTTGTTTAAATCAATAGTCACGATTTATTTTTGTTGATATTGAAGGGCTCGAAAACAGTAGGTAATGAGGTATCATTCGTATAAGAAGGGTAAGGGTGATTTGGATATCCGGCCAGTTAAACTGGGCTCTAAAAGTCGCACAATATTCTTAAGCTAGTGCAATTTGTTGACGATGTAAGTTCGTGCTTAGAATACAAAATTAGCAACTACGAAACTTGCGGGGGCGGATCCTCATGAATATTTAACTGTTTTCCTTTCAAAACTAAAACACATTTGCAAATTGACAAAAATTAAATTAAGTTTTCGAAAAATTAATTCGAATTTGATAGTTTATTTATTCATTAATTAGGTCAATGTCACCAACAACGCTTTTGCGTGATATCGAAGTCCCAGTTCCCAATATTTAGAACTTCCGTATTATTCCCATATTTCACCAAAATCGGTACACTACTTTGTTTTTTAAATCAATCAATAAATGTCTATTAAGCATTGTAGACAAGTAAAACGAAATTGCTAGATTTGCTTTGTAGTAATGTAAATCGGGGTCGTCTTTAAAAAAATATATATGTATCTTAATTTATGTAACACCCACCGCTCAAATCGGAACGCAAGACCTTTTCTGGTCAGAAATACATAGTAGTGTTGATTATTGAAATGTATAGATTCTGCGTCCTTTTAATTATTACTACGTAATGATATTCTATGAGTAAGATTTGTTTCCGAGCATGAAGTACTTAGATACTTATAACTCGATTTCTTGTAGGGATTAAATCCTGTGAACTAATTATAAAATCGACTAGTCGAGCCCGATCACACTGCAGCATCACTAATTGTATGAAAAACATCGATTAGTTAAAACTATTTGCACGTCACTTTTCGTACACTTGTATACTACATAATAAAGCAATAACCTTCCTTGAAGAGTCTATAACGATTATACCAAGATTCATCACGACCGTGTGACTAATGCAGGAGAACATCATTACTATCATTTACCCCTATCACCTGTTGAGTGAAATGTATAAGAGTTACGACCGTCTATTTTACTATCATATAAACTAAAAAGCATGTTCGTTGTTAAGAAATTTGACTTTACATATGACACTTGAAAGGCAAACGTGACTAAGCGACAATAAGTGCTTTGTACATAAATGATAGGCAATAACCATATTCGATGCGCCAAAAAAAATATATTTCTAGGTCTATTAAAATCATTTCAATCCTACAGCTAGATTCGTTAAAATAGATTTTTTTCAGGCATTTCAACTTTAAATTAGTCTACTGTAAAGTTCACGCATTGTCGCTTAGTCACGTTTGCCTTTCAAGCGTCGATATACAGATTCTCCTTTTTTTCTAGCTTTGCAATGATTCTTATGATAAAATTACAACCATAATACATATATATACATAAATAGTCTAACACACTTGTTTTTTTATATGTTTTGTCTTCTTTTTTTGGGTCTTCTGTTTGCTCGGGAGGCTAGAAAGGCTATGTCGCATGCAGCATTTTGTCTGTTACAGGTGCTTCAATCGCGAAACATTTTGCGCGCCAACAAGCTTTTGGGTAGCTTCAAGCTGGACGTAGCCACGGTGTGGAGCCAGACAGGTACCTTTATATTATGATAATAGGTATATTATACTTCGATTCCAAAATACTATCTTGAATTTAATATCAATCAATCAATGTGTCGAGTCTTTTTTCTATATGAGTCACCGGCGTGTATTCTATATCTTTGACATTAATACTGCATGACAGAAATATTTCTCTTACCTATCATCGTACTTTAAATATAATTCCTAACTGATTAAACGTAAAACACAAAAAAGTTAGAAACACAGAACACGTTTAAGATAATAACCCTGCATTGAATTTATACCCACTTTACTATAAACTAAAATGTTTTTTTTTATTTGTTTCTGTAAAATAGATATAGATAAAAGAAAATATTATAATATAAAAGATAATAGATAATAATAATAAATAGATAGATTTGCTGAAATCCATATTACAGAAAATCTATCAGGGTTTCATTGTGAAACACGGCTATTTCTATTTAATTTTCTACAGCAAGTTGGTTGAAAATCTTACGTAGGTATATTTCTCGCCTTCATTACATTTATTGAATTCTTAACGATCAATCTTGTATTTATCAGAGTTGAAATTGTAACCAAATAACGACGTAAGTACGGTTCAACAAAGTGTACTCCTGAATTAACTAGTATTTATAAATAAGTGGGCAAAGGAACATAGTTCAGTACCTTTTTCCTCAATATTTGTCCACGGCTTTTCTATCTCTTTATTTTGTTTAGTCGTCATTGATGAACTTTAGTGTAATTAATAAAACAAAATGACGGCAGTTAATGTTATTTTCCCATATTTGTAAATATTGTAATAATAAAAAGAATATGAATAAAATCAATTTAAACTGACACTAATTTAATACCAATTATGAAATAAAAAATAAAAAACTAAGATATGAACCTCCGCTAAATGTGATTAGTATATAATACAATAGTACAATAAACAGTATAGTGGCTGTGGATCTCATTATTCTATAGCACAAAAATCTGGTCAAAGACATATCCAAGGAAGTAAACTATACGACATTTTAATGCACTTTTATTGTTTATTTAAGTCTACTAAATCTTTATTAGAAAAGTTGTAGGTAAAGTAATAAGATTACAGTTTTAGTGTGAAAAGACTTAGTTAAACTTTATTAGTCGTAAAATAAAAGCAAGATATATTATGTAGGTTGCTATGCCGAAATCTAGGGGATCTTTTGTTTAACACGAAAATCTTTTATTTTTCAAAAAAAAAAAACAACGATTCGTAACATAGCGATATGTCAATTGATGACTGTCATTTATATTTCCTTATTTTAAAATGAAATTAGTGTGCCAGTGTGAATTGACCAAAAAGTACCGATCTTTCCACTTATATAATATACTCGTGTATATACGTGTATTATATAAATAGGCGAAGATAAAACAGTTAAAAACCATTTTATCTTCTAAATCTAGTTCATTATTTTACAAGTAACCTATATGAATAATTTTAGAAAATGCATTAAGCATTATCGCTAAAGCCTTGTTCGGACTAGGCGAGTATTTTAGTCGAGTCCCGATTAATTTAGTGACTAAAGTACTCGCTACTCGGCCGAAAAAATAGAACAAAATGGATTGACTTGACTAAATTATTTACTAACCTACATCGACAAAATTTTTGGTGCTCAGACACATTTAGCTACTAAATTACTCGGTACTCGACTAAAATGCTCGCCTAGTCCGAACAAGGCTTAACACGTTGAACGCCATACTAGAAGCCACATTTAGCCCAATGGACCGCAGCCATAGAGTTACTATTCTAACTGGAGTGCTTACTTCGTTTGACATAAAAACTAAAAATATACTTTATCTCTATGGCTTAAAGTTTATTTTTAAATAGCAAAAGATGTAAGGAAAAACGGTCTGAAAAGAGAATGATTATTAAGTGGTGGTGTCCCTCTCGCACATTTTACAAACAAAAAGCAGTGTTGCTAGCTTAGAGGATTTTCCACAAAATCTCGTGATTTGGACCCCTGTCTTAGTTATCAAAAATAGCTTTTAGTGGTTAGTGGATTTTTTATTAGCTTGGGCGTTGTTGAAAATTATCGAAAAGGTTAAAATCAATCCACTTTACAGGATTTTAAACATTTTATGACAATAATATTTCTAAATACTTATTATTTAAACGATGTGACTTAAACTTAACTAGAAAATGTTGCGACAATTTAGAATTTCCATCAACGTCAAAAATTAAATTAGTTCAAAAGAAACGTACAAAGTCATGGTGAAATTAGTTTCTGATGATGACAATTTATTAAAATAAATTATATAAGAAGTATTGATTATATGATATATATTGATTTTTAATAGAACATCATATATTAATAAAGCTCATTAACAAAAAAAAAAGTTCTATAATCTATATTAATAAGAACTCTGTTTAATGGAAAATTTAATGGTAGGTGCGTAGATTTCTGATGGTTTTCATGTTGAATTTGATGGGAAGCCAGATTAATTGTTGGCATCACCGAAAAAAGCTATGAATAGATTAAAAGAAAAATGGCGTCTATTTACGTTTGTAGTTCGAAGTTAAAAGGGCACCGATACAGCTTGTGGCTTGTTTTTTTTCGAAAATCGTGAAAGTTTCCGTGTAATTATGGTGAACACTTATATTGTAAGTGGTTTTAAGCGAGAATCCTCTCCAGTTTGTGGAATATCCTTCCATATGTCAGATTCATTGATAAATTTTTACTAGTGTGAGCATATATTTTTAAAATGTGAGATATTTTTTCTCATTATAATATTATATAATATAACCAATATTTTGTAAATAGAGATCAAGTACTATGTGTATTGTGTTATGTGTATTGACTTGTCATTTAAGAGTTATTTAATTGTCTACATATAACAAATAAATGAATTTCAGTTCATTTCATTTTATTACCCATTGTGTTTTATTTCTTAAAATGTAACTAGTAGACTTAATATACACGTGTCATGAAAATAGCACAGAAGTAAAAATACAAGCAATTTTAAATCAATTGAAGATGTGAATGTAGGAAAAGAGCACCCGATACGCGCAGACCATGTGTGTTGTGTCACACTCAGTGTGTCAAATATTAATTTGCACGGCCCACTTAGCCACTACATTAAAGTAGGAATTGCGTAATTAAGTTCAACATAATATTTAAGTCGCGGTTGAGTATTCGGACGTTAAACATGAGTTTGAGGAAGTTTAAGTAATAGAACTGAGGTAATGATGTTTGTAACAAAATTCAGTGCTAGATTTTCGACATCGCAGCAATTTCCAAAAAAAACCGTCGAAAAAAGTCACCATGACGACGAAGCAATGCTTAAAATTGAATTTATATAAATAAACTGTTGCAAGCACGTGTTTTGTATTTACATAGGACTACACAGAATTACTTAAGGTAAATTCAAAACTGATGCATGCGTATAATTTTGTCCTATAAATAAATTTTACATGGTCACCACATTAGACAAGGACACCGAGACCAAAAAGTATTCTCTTTCGAGACCGATTTCTCGGCATTAGACAGCACTCCAGTTGTAGGTACTTATTAACTCCATGACCGCAGCTGATAATGACGTTTGCTGTTTGACATCTCGAAATAAACTGCGTTGTACTTTCCGTAAATCGCTTATTATTTTTAAGTTTTTCCCTGAAATTGTTTGCAAACAGACACCACCGTTATTATTTATGATTTATGAACGATTCTCGACTTATTGTTGCAGTCGACGGGTTAGGTATACTATTGAACACAATATGTCGATCGTTGCGTTCAACTTATTAAACAAAGCTTTATATCGGATTAGGAAATTCTTTTAAAATGCACAGAAAGAATTAGATTTGTTTCTGAATATACGAATAAATATCATACAATACTTGTTTTAAATCAGACTATTTACGATTAAAAAAAAACTCTCTTCATCTTTAATAATAAAAATATCAATCACAATATACAAAATACGTTCCAAAAGTTGCTGTTAAAACATACGTATGCGTATAATTAATAAATCCTTCAAAAATTAAACATGGGTCCACTGTATGAGATATTAGGAAATGCTTGGACAGGTGTGTGTTTCTATTATATTCAATTTATGACCGTCCAAATCCCGAAAGGGACGACGGTGTTATTTCGGACGCGACGTATAAGTTACGAACAATGAAATATTTAGACGTATCTATCCTTCGAAAGAAATGTATCAACAAATTGCCATGCGTATTCTGTTACTTTGATAAATTCGTATGAATGCTTACTTATTAGAAAGTTTTATCAACGAACAAACTGTTATGTATTTAAGCATAAATATAAGTAAATAAAAACTTCACGTAAATATTTACAATACAGTACAAAAGTACAATGTGAAACGCTTCAAATTTCGAATTTATTTTTGATTGATTTTTACAAATATGTACATGTATTTTTGTAAAACATGATTACTATTTAATATACCTATACAGACAGAGACAATTCAGTTAATTCGATATTCACCTCTTTTTGTCGACAAATATTCTTTTTTTCTATTTAAAAGCTTTCTACATAAATTTCTTAGAACGTTTAATTGTGATACTGCTTTGAACACAAAAAAAAATATTTTGATGTTCGAAATATGTAAAAAATAGAAATATAATTAATTTTTTTATGAAATGAACATCCCTAAAATTGTGCTCTTTGATTACCACGACAAGTTCGACTTCAAACGACTTTAAGAAGAGTAGTTTCCGGTCGGTTGTCGCATTGCTCGTCTCACGAAAACCTCAGGAAATCGAATAATTATCGTTGCTTTTCAGACTAGATGTTCATTTTATTTAAATAGTTAAGTAAACGAACTCATACTTATCGAAGTTAAGTAATTACCGAAGCCCAACAACCTTCCCCAGTACCCTATATAAATTGTAGTGATCGGTGGATCGCTTTATGATAATGACGTCGAAGACTCAATTATATTTAATAACGACTGTCCCACCTTTCTAATTGGAACGCTTTTTTTCAGAAATATACAGGGCGATGGTACCTACCTATGGACTGACATTTCACTAAAACTCAACATAATAAAATCCCCCATTTGAAGTCGAGACGTATCATTGTCTGGACTCGACAATGCTTATGAGTTCTTGAAGTGTCCTAGTTTCAAACCAATTTATTTTTATGATCGGATCGCGGTCGTCTAAGTGGAGAACTATCGGTACTAAGTAACTATCGATAGTAACTTTGTAGTATTCTTTTACAAGGACAGTCTTAAGTTAAGGATATTAGTTCACTTCGAGCGAGGTCTTATTAAACAAGTCTTGGAACTCCGAAAATAGAATGAACATTATACTTAAATGGATTTTCTTTTTAAAAGTCTTTGTTTCCAAACACACATTAAAATTTGTTGATGATAGGAAAGCTCGTGGATATAAATAAACTAAATAAATAAAATCAGTTAATAAACGGTGCAGAAAATTGTTTTAAGCTGTTTTATTTTGGTCTATTATTTTAAGTTTAGTACTTTTATCTGTTTCGTATTTTTAACAAATACATTAGGGCCATCATGTGGATAAATCGTTTTCTTCGCGAAAAATATAACATTTAATCTAGGCTACTAATAAAAATGAACACATTTGCTCCAGTTTAAATATAATTTTCAACAAACATTGAATGCTGTGTTGAGTTAAAAAAATTATTGGCGAAAGCTTTTCAATATCAAAAATACAAACATTCTCGTTACGTATATCACGTAATGCTACATTTATAATGCTCCGTGTAACGAATAATTACGAACCAAATATAAAAAAGTGACATTCACATAACTCTTTGACAGTCGAAATATAAATAAATGACAATGCCAAATTGAATTACAAAAAGTACGCGAGCCTTCTGTTCGGATTCATATAAAAATGGTATCGAACTAAAACCGCGCTCCATTCAACCTACACCTGTCTTAATCCTCCTCGAAATGGGACTACAGTCTCGAAAGCTCCATTGTCTGTCCTTTTCACTCTCTGCGTAACGAAACGAGCCAAACGTACGGGTACTCATTACTAATGCATGATCCACTTGAGCGAGGCTTAGCCTTGAAATTGTTTTATGGAAGTTTTGTAGATTTAAATCGTGAAACGTATATTTCCCAGAAAAGTAAAGGATTCACAGACAAATCCAGGAAGATGTTCGATAAATCTCAGATTACCGATAATTCTTTTTATTATTTCACCTGATGCAGTCAATAAGGAAGTTATCGGAAAATTGTATTTGACAGGATCGTCAGATCCAGATCGTCATAGTTACATTTGCACAATTCAAATAAATAGAATTGTTAGGATAGATATACTTTTTAATTATACAATAGCTTCATGTTTTGTAACAAGATATTCTTTTGTTTGTTTTCAATTCTTATAAACGGTTGACACATACCTTAAGTGGCAATAGGACGAAATTTCAATTTAAATTCTTCAAAAAGGTATTTATAAATGAATACAGCAATATAAACAGGCACGAAGCTATCAGATGTATCAGACAATCCACAAAATATATTTTTTAGCAATATTTTTATTCAAGTCTTTTAACGTAAATATTCGCAAAAGAGAAATATACTTGTATCACAATAGTTGGGAATTCTATTTCAATAACTACACATCACTAAACTGTAATCCTGTGTTTATGTATCATCAACAACAACTCAGCTAAATACATTGTATTATAAAACTTATGAAATAATTAAATACACATAATATGTATTCATATGCATGATTAATTTGTTTCATCCTCGCACTGTGTGTTCTGCATGATATATCTATCTAATATGTGTTGAATTCTCCACGCTATTTCAGACTCCAGAAAGCACACAGAGATCTGGCTTCGTCCTTTGTTTATGTGATAAGTATATTTTATTGAACCTATCGCTTGGTCATGTCTTTTCATTGTAGAATACCGAATTCAATCGTACTGTGTTTAGGAAAATACAGTTTTAATTTCATTTGTAAATGTATTATTTTCTTTTTTATAATAAAAATATAAACAATTATTATTTAGTCTTTTAGAGATTTTGCAGAATAATCGATCGAAACAACGCTATTATCACTATTTATTCTCCATTATACTCAAAAACGGGAGATTTTAACTGACACATGATTTTTCGTGCAGGAAACCAAAATCTGATAAACTTAAGTAATAGAAGGTGTAAAAAGTGTACAACAAAGAAAGCTTAAAGACACAAAATTTGATTAAAAATTAAATAAACATGAAATAATGGTGCAGTTTTGAAATACCACAACCAGATCGATCAGTGATAAATTTAAAAACAAATAGGCTACAAAAAGTACCCCTAGACATACTCTAATATTATATCTAATCGATTAACTGCTAATTAATGTAATTTACCCAAAAGCTAAATTTGGTTCTTTAATATCATGAATAAATATTCTGTATTGAATTGAAACAAATGACAATATTACAACGCTTCTCTTTTAATTTTCTGCATTTTCCAAATAGCTTGTTATTAATTACCATTTTATGTTTCATTGGTTACAAACACATCGTAGCTGCGTAAAAAATCCCACATGATAACACTAACCACTCAATATTCACGTGAGCACGAGACATGATTAAAATACGTATCCATCACTTACGTTCACATAGATGGCAGCTACGTCATAATATAGACCACTAGTAGATTTTACTATAATATAAAGATATGATATTTAAAGTAGTTTATTATCTTCTAGTATTAATAGTCTCCAATAATTACACTATCGGATCGGTAAGTCACTGTTTCATGTTGGATCGAATTCAACTTTTGTCCCATGCAATTAATGTAATTCGTAGATGACGGCTCACATTTTATACTCTGAAAAAACTTCAAACACCTTGATGTGTCGTCAACTTCGATTGACATTTAATGTCTAAATGCAAAACATCGCTTGCAATATTTCGCTAAGCGAATGCTTTTTATTCATAGAATAGTTAACTATATTGTACTAAACGTTGTGTATTCCGGTCAACGCCTTCGCTTGTGAATATTGTGCTATGTTTCTGCATTGCGAAATAATTATCTATAAACTTTTGGTGTTGTTAATTTAAATATGGTGCACAATACAGAGAACATCTTTTTAGCTTTGATTAATTTGAGTAACATTAACAGTTAGTCAGTACCGTGATATATTTAAGATGTAAGTAGTATGTACCTTTCAATATTTTAAAATCTAGCTAAACAAATCAATATAAGGACGATTCACAGCAATTGCGCTTGCAACACAAGGCATTAAGTATTCTATCGTGATTTTTACGTTTTCATTTTTTCCAGTGTTGTTATTATTTTTTATAATCGCCCGTTGACAACCCAGCGTGAATTTGGCTTTCCTTGACGAGCGATGAGATTGAAGTGTCATTACCGCTGTACCTTCAAACCGAAATTAGTTCTCGGTGGTTACAGGAAAGATGGCGGCTCGCAATCACACCGCTTTCCAATATACAAAACCACTGGGGTGAAAATTAGGAATTTTATAAGCAACAAAGGCTATTTTCATTGAGAACCTCCTATCTTCTCAGAAGTAGACTTCAAATTATCTGTCTATCGTGCTTTAACACATATTCGGTTGAGGATCTTCTATTGTAGGCAGCGACTTGGCTCTGCCCAGGCATTGCAAATACCCATCGGCATTAAGTTCCGTATGCCGGTCTGTCTACAAAGGCAATAAAAAATAACCAGATATTCATCACATACATATACGTATGTTGTGTTAACAAAATCAATATAAGTTGAAAGGGGTTGCGATGATAGACCGCCACTTAACGAAAAGAATATCAAAGCTACAAAGATTTACCCGTATTTGTTCCTTAACTAATATCGCTTTATATGAATTTCAAACATAAATAAAAAATAAACAACAAATTTTCTTTAAGATTAGATGAGGGCTATCGTTTTAATTAAATAAAACATGAACAAGAAATACAGACAAATAAATATTGAAATTTGTTTACGAATAAATATTAGTATTAAATGGAAATTTTTAAACTAGAAATATAATAGATTTCTAGAGCTAGCGGTATTTACTCATTTGACCCACAACCTTGTCAACAGACCGCCAGTTCTATCACAAATGGGCCTTGCTGACTGACCCTGATGATGTAGCCGCCGGGGCTAAGGGCTACCTGAAGTGCGACATTAGTATAATTGGTAAAGGCGACACGATCAAGATCCCACCGAAGAGCGAAAAAGACGAGGATGACATCGAAGCGTGAGTAAAAATATTAGAATCTGTGGATTGTGCAATTCTTTATAGTACGATTATAATTATTTCTGTCGTGATATCATTGTCTTGATTCTTTACGATTTTCCTACATTCCTATGATCCTAAGTTTTTTTTTTTTTAGTCTTCTAGGTAATTTATAATTTTTTTTTATTGCTTAGATGGGTGAGCGAGCTCACAGCCCACCTGGTGTTAAGAGGTTACTGGAGCCCATAGACATCTACAACGTAAATGCGTCATCCACCTTGAGATACAAGTTCTAAAGTCTCAGTATAGTTACAACGGCTGCCCCACCCTTCAGGCCGAATAATAATAATAATAATAATAGAAATAAAGATAACCATTAAACTAATCAGAAACCGAATAATATTTAGGTTCTCGTAATAAGCCAGCAAATTAAATTACAAAAACAAAAATAAACAAATGTAGGGTTTTTTTTTTCAGCACAATTTTTTTTTTTATATTTATTTATTGGTACAGTAAATCTTTTGGGATACAGATGTTACGTACGAATTGTTATAATAATAATGTGAAATACGAACACATTCGTAAGTGATAGCCGTATCAAGTCGCGAAGACAATTTATGATATCATTGTTCCAGAAGACAGCGTGACGTTATTGAAATACCCAAAGTGAATGCTGTATTGACTTGTCTTTAACATGTTCTTATGTTAGACATTTTGACATTGTCTGTTATATGTGTCAACACACTTATGTGCTCATAGTATTTGTAACTCAATTCTATTTCGAGGTAGGACATGTTGTTAATACGCACTATTTGGCTCCCTATTCTGCTAATTTCACACAGAAATTTCCGTTCGAAGTGAAGAATAAATCTGATACTAATATAATTAAGGTTTCCATTTTTGGCAAGATTGACGTTACATATTTTTTTTACATAGATGGATGGATAATTATTACCCGGCCCCCTTTTTTTTATAAATAAATAATAGTCCTCCTGAAATTTTAATAATCGTTTACCGGAGCTGAATGTTGCGCATACTGAAACATGAGATTGATGTCTAGATTACGCCTAAAAACCGGCGTAGCGTTCGCTTACTATGTGTCGAGTAATTGTAACAAAAATAGTCAAGATACTCGTGTCGAACCAAACCCACAAATCCTATACATATTAATAAAATAAAATAAAGCCTTTATAAATTGTAGTGATTTGTTTGTTTTTAAAGGTTTTTTGGAACGAAGTTCTTTACGGCAGGCTTGGAGGGGAATAGGGATTTTGCTGCGCGACTGAACTGAAAAAAATGTGATAGTAAAACCGTAAGAAAAAGATCGTGAAATAAAACCGTTAAATGAGACGTGCGCAGGCGCGACAGTCGTATACACAAGCGAGTAGTGTATAATACCTTTCTCTTTCTCCTTTTTTCTTTTCGTTCTCTCATCCCTTCTCTCTCTATTTTGTAATTATTTATATTTCTATGTAATTTTATGTTGTCAAACAAAAATAAAGATACATATTTTGTTATTTTAATTGATAATTAATTTGAATTACGATATTTTTTTTAATTTTACGTAATTTATTATTTCCTAAAATACTGAATTTCCTAAAAACTTTCCTGTACTTAAATAAAAACCAGCAAAATTTAAGAGAAAAATCAAGAAAACCTACATAAAATTGAGCACGATTTTTTTTTGCAAATTGTGTCGATTCTACATTAGCCGAAGGAACTTCGTTCCTACCTGGTGTCCCACGACACCACATCTTTTTTTTATTTGATATTTCACTGTGGAAGATAAGCTACATGGTTCAAAACAGTTAGGAAAATTTGTATTTTTTATAGAAAATGGAAAATCGCGTAATCTCATAAGTCCAAGCGAGTTCAAAACACTCGTAAACATTATTGTTTAACCGAGAGTACTTCATTTAAAAATTACCTACTTAAAATAAATACCAAGAGTTTGTTCCGAAACTGCTTCGCTTTCCATCTATAAACAAAGATTACAAAACACATTTCTACAGGGAATACTATCTTCTGTATTCAAGTATCAAGGTAAAGATAGTCCCTTGACGACTTGTCTTTGTTCCTTTTATTGTAATGGTTGCTTTTTAAATATACTGTTATATTTTTCTATATAATGATGTCTTCTTAGTCTTAGAATTTTGATTTGAATACGATTTGTAGATAGTGATGTGCAATTTTAGAGCTCAGAGCTATATTACTTGCGCAATCAATAAATTTTGTATATAAAAATTAAAACGAACGCTTATAGTATACAAACGATTCTCAAGTTGACGTGCCTCGTTTTTTTCAATATTTTCCAAATGTTATAAAACTCCGCTTCTACTTCACTTCACTTTGGTTATTGTGATTTCCGTAATGGCTCAGAAGCCTAACAATACTATCAAGAATGTTATTTGAGAAGTGCATCTATGAGAAATCTAATGCATTTTTTTTTATTTCAAGATACATTCGCAAGAGTCCGTTAAGTTTGTAAATCAAAACTTAGGTACTTTCCGTGAAATCAATTTAATGAATTTCAGTGCATTCCTTGTCGAGCAGAACCGTAGTAAGACTTGGACGAAGCTCATAAATTAAGTATTTGTATAATGCAAATATCTTGCAAGGATATTTGGATGGCATTCATGGAAAGAAAGGAATAAAAAAAAAAGTGTTTTCAAATCTTTTACTTATATTTTTTCTTTTTTGTTTTAAATTACTTGTTCCATAATTTTGCTACTAAAACGGATTATAAAGTATGATATTAAACACGAAATAATAGTTATTCTATAATAGAGATCAATTATTATGAATACCGAGTACAGCTCTGTAGCTGCTCCAAGATTCCGCCTCTTGGGAAGCGCTTCGGAAAAACAATTTCACGATATTCGTAGTCACATTATGTCTGTCCACATGTATTATTCATTTATTGTAATATTTATGCGGCGGTTACTCGTACGTTGGTTGAGATTTCGAAACTGTAACATTAAACAATATGAAAAAGTAAACGAAAATCTTAGACCGTTTCTATTTTACTGTAGCGGCCCGCTCCGGCTCCGCTCGGGTCTTTAACAAAAATTTCAACGATTTTTGACTTCGTTTTATTTTTTTTAAATAAAAGAACACTTATTGTGGCATAGCTATATTAGCAAGACATATGCTGTCGCGACATTTTTTGTAAATAATAATGTGTTCTATAAAGTCGTAGTACATTATTTTATGCTATCATCAATAGTTTTTGCAGGTCACGCGATGTAAAGAATATTTTAGGTAATTTTTTTACACCTTGGGTTACATTATTGGAGCTTTAGTAAGGAGACCTAATTTTTTTAAAAAAAATATAGCCTATGTCACTCAGGAATAATGTAGCTTCCAAACAGTGAAATAATTTTACAAATCGGTTCAGTAGTTTCGGAGCCTATTCAATACAAACAAACAAACAAACAAATATTTCCTCTTTATAATATTAATAATTAATATAGATGAAATATTTTCATGTTTAGTTTTTTTTGTTCTATTTCGAGGGCATTTCATAAAACATACTTAATTAATGATTTAAAACCGTCTCGCTCTTAACAAACGTATGACTGTTTCCCGGAATAATTATACAGAGCTACGGTATTTACCCACCATCAGTGGCCAGGATACTTGAAAGAGACACCTCCTCACGATACGCTCCTTGATAAGAACCACCAATTCCTGCACCAAACCCATAAATTGTCTTGACAGCGGAATCTTCTTACAGTATTGGTAGAAGCTAAATACAAACCTACAGAACAATGATAGTTGAATCGATTTATATCCCAATTCGTGCCACATAGCGGTAGTTTAGTGAGCAATGTCTAAATGTCTTATATAGCTGCTATAATTTATACAACAGTGTGTTTGATGCTTCGTAATATCACGGCTCGAAGGAACTACAGCTACAGCAGTACTACTAGTTTTTTATCAACCAGAGAATGTAGACAAACAATGCTTTTTTTCCCGCGAAAATGTAACTTGAGTTACGTTCTGTCTAAACAGCAAAATTAAATATAACGTGGATGAAATCGCAAAGCACATGTATAGCCTGTATGTGTATAGATCTCAGAAATCCAAGAACAATGATTTCTTGCCAAAACAGATGGTAATTAGGTTGACTGGTAGAGAATGCCTAAGGCATTAAGTCCGCCAATGTAAATTTTACTTGAAGTGTAATAAATAAATAATTATTACATGAAACGCGAATACATGTGATGTGTCTTCAAAACGTGAAGCCTCAGTGAGCCCGACGACCGAAAGCCCGACACAAGGGCACAGGCATCACAGCCGAGGTGTATTAGAATTCAGGTTTTCTAGGAACAGTAGTACGCATCAAAGTGAAGAGATACTCTCATTTCAATTTTCGTATCTAATTGTATAAAATTTCTTGCTCAGCAATTTGCTGCTACCCGACGGCGTGCCAATTGAGCGTCAACGAGCTAAGTTTATCGTCAAAGTGTACAAGGCCGAAGGACTTCCGAAGATGAACTACTCTATAATATCGAATGTGAAACGAGCCTTCACTGGAGAGAGCACGGAATTAGTCGATCCGTACGTCCAAGTCAGCTTCGCTGGAATGACAGTAAGTGACCCAGCAAATACTATCACTGTTAAATGTTACTAGTGGTCCTTCTGTAGTCGAAATTCGACTATAATTAGTTGAAATTATAAGTTTGAACATTATTATGCTTCTATTTTCAAAGACTATTATACTCACAGATTTCGCCAAGACTACATACACACTATAGACAAATGATGTTAAAGACAAACAATATTAATCTTTTGTCAATTTGACCACAGACTTTCGACAGTGACAAAAGTTTGACAACAAACACTGAGTATATGTGTGTGTATATAATGTGTTTACTCAAATACATAGTAGTGTGTGTAATGTTTTCGTTATATAATTAATGATTTTTTTAGGCATAATTTAAAAAAATATTAACATTCTGCACTTCTTCTCTATATTCTCTATAAGTGTGAAAAATTTCATACTCCTCCGTCCGCGCAATTTTCGTAAAAAAGAGTACAAAGTTTCTGCTTCCCGTATTAATATATAAATAAATAAATAAATATTTACTAACAGTCACGCCACATTAACTGGTCCCGTGATAAGTTCGTAAAGAACTTGTGTTACAGGTATCAGATAACGGAAATAAATATAAGATTTTTATTATACACATACACATATTTAATATACATCCGTAACCCTGGAAAAGACATTTATATTTATCATACAAATATCTTCCCTTGGCGGGATTCGAACCCGCGAGCCCCTTGTGTAGTGACCATGTCACTTACCACTACACCAGACAGCCGTTAAATAGATATAGATTTATAGACCCGAACAAATAAAAATGCTAATGATATTTACTAGGGTCTTTAGAAAAAAAATTCATATTCTACAATGTCTTATTGAAAACACGTCACGTGTTGTTTATGAGACTTCAGAAATAATGAAAACAATGTGTAAGGGATGTACCATTGTCTCGAATCTCGAACCTGTGATATTTTGGGAGTTACAAATTATTATCCATTAGCGACCCGCCCTCGCTTCGCTTAAATGGGTGTTATTATACTTATAAACCTTCCTCTTCAATCACGCTATCTATTAAAAAAACCGCATCAAAATCCGTTGCGTAGTTTTCAAGATTTAAGCGTACATAGGGATATAGGGACAGAGAAAGCGACTTTGTTTTATACTATGTAGTGATTCGCTACCACGAATTTGATAATATTTGATTTCCATGTTTATTGAACAGCTGTTTTTACAAAACCTTTATTATAGGTTGATGTTATTATAGGTAAGGTTATTATAGGTAAATGAAAATTTCCTATATTCATTGTCATAAGTGAAGAATTTCGTGTAAATCTGTTAATGTAAAAATTCGCTTTATAAATATTTAATTCAGAACACTGATAAATAGTTCATAGCACAAAATTTCTTGCTATTCACAATAAATAAATCTCTATCAATACTCCTCCTCCGTGCGTCGTATTCCTCAGTTCTGAGGGTCGTGACCTTTACTGAGCACTTTTGTTAGGACTATGTTCCTCCATTCACTCCTGTCCTCCGCGCAGTGGATAGCGACATTGATGCTGGATTCCAAAGTCGTCTTAATCTGATCGAACCAGCGTATGGGACTACGCCCCCTAGGCCTCTTTCTTTCCACTTTGCTATTGATGAACGAGTATTTCGAAATTGTCACCCTTTTTCCTAAATCTCTATGAATAGTGACGATTTTTACAACACATTATTAATGCAGTACCACACTAACTCATTACGCTAACACTAAACTACCGAATATTCAAAAACAGGGGAGCACATCAGTTAAGAAGAACTGCTACGCTCCAGTGTGGAACGAGCAGATAATATTTACGGAGATGTTCCCACCGCTCTGTCAACGTATCAAGGTCCAGCTTCGGGATAATGCTCCGGTCCATCCTAACATTATCGGCACGCACTTCATTGACCTCAAGACAATCTCCAATGACGGAGAACGCGGTAAACTATTTGAAATTCTACTAGGTATAATTCACATTCGATATGTCATTACGTTCACTTACCACTAAATACTAATAAGAATATTCTTCATTCGCGAAGCAGTTGCTTTTGAGTTGTTAGGTCTCCTTCGGAGGCGCTCGGGCAGCTGTTAGCAAATCCCACCCCTCCTGGCTGAGCCCTTGCTCGCCCACCTGTCCTGTTGAAACTGGAAAGGTCTCCGGGCCACCACTAATCATTTAATCATAAAAAAAGAATATTCTGTGTACGGTCCAAATGACTAATTTAAATAATGACGACTAGCTGACCAGGCAGACTTCGTAGTGCCTCAATCGATAAATAAAATACCTAAACTTTTGTATAAAATAAACTTAAAACAAAAAAAAGGAATCCGTCCAACGGGGGAGACATCAAAGGGAAAACAAAATTGTTATTTTTATTTAATTCCGAGCATTTTAACATTTATCTACCTTTTAAACCTTTTCTGGACTTCCACAAATAATTCAAGACCAAAATTAGCTAAATCGGTCCAGCCTTTCTTGAGTTTTAGCGAGGCTAACGAACAGCACGTCATTTTTATATATAGATAGATGGCTGACCTAAGTTCTGAATTATCTTAAAACATTTGTTAAAATTCAAATGTTTAGCAGGGTTTTTGCCAACGTTTGGTCCAGCCTACGTATACATGTACGGCTCAACTCGAGACTACAGTATTATTGACCAGCACGCGAACCTTAACATGGGAATGGGTGAAGGCGTTGCCTACCGCGCCAGGTCAGTGGAGATTTTTTTATTTTCTAACCCTTTGACTGCCATGTAGGCCCTACGCGGCGCACTGAAGTAATAATGTCGATTTCTGTAATTAAGGCGCCGGAATATCTAGTGAAGTCTGGGAAAGACGTATCCGAAGATACCGAGAATAAATCTATTTCTATACTATTTTTAAGAAACCTAAAAGACTAAAACATACATTAACAAACAAAAGGCGGCAAGTTAGTCAATTCAGGCGCCTTAGTAACATAAATCGATTTGAATGAATGAGATTACTTCAGTGTAAATGTTCTCTATTTTGTTAGCCTAAGCAGGTTGATAAGTTCACAGCTCGTAAAAACAATACGACTTTCAATGTATTGTGAAGTCGAAGTTCCAATAGCATTGGAATAAAGCAAACGCCCTTCAGACTTCAAGGCTTTATTGGTTCGTGAAGAAATATACAAGATAGTGATTTCACCGTTCATGAGCTCACAGCACGCTAGTATGTCGGTACTCAAGATAAGATTGAGCTAAGTAGAAAATAAGGCGGCGCTATTATTACGGTTCAGTATAAAGCACTATTAGTTTAATAATTATTAGGCTGAGACAAATACGGGCTTCATTTATAGTATGGGCAAGTAGGTTATCATCGAAAAAAACCTTAAATAAATTGAATTCTTTTATTAAGGTTTACTTTACTAGAACCTCCAAATAAGCTACAATACCGTTTAGGTCAGTAACATTTTTATATATTATCATTACGTTTTAAGGATTCTTCTCTCCATCCGCACGGAGATCGCGGAGAGCATTGAATGTCCAACAACTGAGGTCGAAATAGAATCTATTCCACCAGTCATTGAGTCCAGTTTCGAAAAGAACGCGGAGTTCTTCTTGTTTTCGACAATTTTCGACGCCAACATGATCGATAAGCGTCTGGTGGATAAGGCATTGCAGTTTGAACTGAGCATCGGTAATTCTGGGAACAGCCTGGATGGTCACAACGAATCTGTACGGCGCCCACAGGATGTAGACCTCGAAGAGAACGGTGAGCTATTAAAATACGCCTGAAACATTAACCTATGGTTTTTTATATTGACACGTTACGTAGAGAAATCCTCATTCTTTGCTTCAAATGGTATTGGATTTCAATTCATATTTTTTGACTCCGTCCACTAAAATTGAAACATAGAAACGTTCAAAAATAAAAATGAATTATTGACGAACTATTGACGACGTAACATATGTTCCCTTTTGTCTCATAGAGGACATTAGTGTGGACACCGGATATTGGCAAAGCTTAACGCATCCCACAAAAGCAACATCGACTGACAAGACTTATTATTATATTCCGTATTGGGATCACAAGCAATGCATGCACGTTCGCAGTATTTGGCCTGACCATCGCCGCAGAATGTACAACTCCAACTTGATCGCCAATATTGTCGAAAAATTCGTAAGTAAACACAACACACAGATGCTTTAATTCTTTTGTGTTACTTTTGTAAGGTGTGATGTGAACCCGCTTAGGTAAGTAGCACTAGTCTGTTTGTATCTGCTCAAATAAGTCACTTGGCAGCTCTAGTATACAATATAAAGTCACTTCGAATTTATGTATTACACGTTGTGATGTTCAAGGATTCCGATTACTTTTTAACACCAGGTAGGCCATGACTACTGATCTACTGATCTAGAACAATAAAATAACATATGATTATAGTGCACGTGCTAAACGACAATGCTTTTTTTTTAATTTCCAATCTTTTATTTATATTTCTTTCATAGCGACCCTTTCAAATTAATACTTAAATTTGGAAATTCATTTCCCTGTTCCATTTCTGGAATGATTACAAGACACGCTGCACCAAATACTCAGGTTAGATTATTGCTGTTTAAACGTCAGGAACTTTTTTCTTACTTAATACCAGTCGCATAAAGGAGGATTCAATCGATGAAGCTTTTTAGACTAATCTAAATAAGAGTTCCGTTACTACTTGCAGGAGGAGGGGCTGAATGATGCCCAAGCGACAATTGAATCGGAAGTTAATCCAGGCAGCAACAGTATTCTGGCTTTGAAATCTGCTCTTGAAACAGTCAGCAGTGCCTGCGCTGCTTATGTACGCCACATGACCAACGCCCCACCAATCGGAAATACTAAGCTTGATCGTGAACGACAGAAAATGTGCTTATATGAAATTGTGAGTTAATTTACATAAATAGTGTTTGTGAAAAAATAACAACAGAACTCATCTATAAATAGGGTCCATGGTCGTCCATTTTATTAGTCGGGTTCAAACTAACGAATCAAAATAAGATCAGAGAAATTCTAATAACCAACATTTTTGCTTTGACAATTTATTTACAGGGTCACCTAAGTAGCCTTACTAAGGGACTGAGGGCTTTAATCACAAAGCATTCGATTAAAGATCGCTTGCGTACTGCTCATGCTTATCTAAATAAGTTAAAATCTTTGTGCGAGGATGTAAGTACTCCATCCTACAAATTGTTGCTTAGTTGGGAGAGTTAAACTTAGTACATTGATTTCAATGTTATAAATTTTGATCTGACAGGCACAGCATGCAATGCCCGATATCTTTATTTGGCTTATTAGCAACGGAAAACGTTTGGCATACCAAAGAATTCCAGCTCGGTATCTAATTTACTCTGACGTACCAGAAGAGTGTGGTAAATACTGTGGAAAAATGCAAACTCTGTTCATGAAGGTAACTTTTTATCTTTAAATACGTTTATACAACTTCTTTTTTGATAAACAGAATAAAACATCTGTTTTTTATTTTAAGTGGCCTGGAAAGAAAGCGACCACGCCAAGCGGCTGGGCTATTCCAGCAAAAATCAGCGTCTACCTGTGGCTTGGCGTCGTTCAGGACAAGAAACATTTTATTGACGGTCTACCGAAAGGCTATGATCCCAGTAGCGAGCTAAGAAACGCTGACAAAATACGATCTAATCCGCCGACCAACATATTTTATATGGAAAAACACGTAAGCCTTAATTTAGATACGGTAAAGAGAAAGTTATATTTAATGTGATGTCCCAATTTATTGTTTAATTATCTATTTCAGAATTTCCAAATGAGAGCATATATTTACCAAGCTCGTTCTCTGATTGCTTCTGACTCGTCCGGACTATCGGATCCGTTTGCTCGAGTAGTTATTGGTGACTGTACTACCACCACCCAAGTAATAGATGAAACTTTAAGTCCAACATGGGATGAGTTGCTCGTTTTCGATGATGTACTTCTCTTCAGCACAATGGAACAAATCAAATCTGATCCGCCAACGATCGTAATAGAAATATTTGACCAAGACAAAGTTGGAAAATCCGAATTTATCGGTCGCACTCTTGCAAAACCGAATGTGAAGTCTTTCGAAGAAACCTGTGACAAATCACAGAAGCTCCCTTCACTGGAGTGGTACGAAATCACTAGAGGCGATGACAGAGCTGGTGAATTATTAGCAACCTTCGAACTTCTTGAAATACCACCAAAAAAGGACGCTTCTGTACTCCCCAACCTGCCGACTCCGCGAGAAGGAAATGGAAAGCTACCAATTGATGTCAACAAAGGTCCTATTCTACCAGTCCCGCGTGGTATAAGACCTACATTATCTAAATATCGCATTGAAGTACTATTTTGGGGCCTGCGTGATTTAAAACGCGTCCATCTACTAACTGTCGATAAGCCCCGAGTCGATATTGAATGTGCTGGTCATATTATATATTCAACGGTGATACAAAATGCAAAACGAAATCCCAATTTCACGAATCCTATTAAATATGTGGATGTTGAACTTCCTGATCAAGATTTATATCGACCTCCATTAACCATTCGAGTGGTGGACTGTCGAAGTTTTGGTAGAACAACTTTGGTAGGAACATATACTTTAAACTCCATCCACAAATATCTTTACACTCCAATGAGCAAAAAAGAACGAGATATAGAAGAGAGGAAAAAGTCAATAATTCCATTGCAAAATGTAGACCTACGCGCCAATTGTATCATTCAAGATGACGCAATAACAATCGAAAATGATGGGTTCAAGGAAAATTGCCCTCTAATTTCCCGTGATTCACGATTTGCGGGACCGCCGAGCTCTGGGAAGCAGCCATTGCGTATAAGGTTTACAAGAAACGAACCCGTGAGGAAGAGGAAGCCGAGCACCGACTCTATCATGGGCGATGCTGAGCGCAGCAAAGATTGGTGGACTAAATACTTCGCTTCTATTGAATATATGATCGAGGACGAAAAAGAAGCAAAGAAAGAAAGACAATTCCCACAGACTCAGAAACTAGAGATGATTGGCGAAGCCCGCTCTCCTGATATTACACATTCCCCAAGATCAGTTAGTGAACGCGATCGAGATCGCCCGAAAGGCCGCCGTCGGGCTTCTATAACTGTTAAAATCAGCCCAAGCATGACGAAGAGCAACGAGATACCACGCACAGCCTTGGCAAAGGTAAAATAAGTAAAGGTACTAGGGCTTATTGCATACCCGCGTTGGTAGGTATTACTATCCTATTTCTGCAGTATAACAAGAATGAGACACTTGATACACAATACAGTTATTCGATATATTCTTAATTCAAGGTAGCGCATTAGCTCTTTCATCAATTATAAATCCTAAAGTTAAGCTTATTATATTGTAAAGTACATAAATTTCTGAATTATGCGGCTTAGGTGTACCCACATGAACTAGAAGCGGTACCAGAATATGAAGAGTTCAAAGAATGGCTTCATTCGTTCGAACTATATCGAGGCAAGAAAACTGGGGACGACACTGAAGATGAAAGCAGAGTTGTAGGAGTGTTCAAGGTAATGAAAATTGAAATAGTTAAAATTAAGAATATTTAATTAAGCTTATTTTCAAACGAATGATCATCTAAAATTTTCAATTATTTAGGGCGCCCTCAAATTCTACAAATGGCCTCTGCCCAAAGGTATTGACGATCATACTGTAATGGGAATGGACCCTAATCATGGATTCTTCCAAGGAGTTCCCAACAACGATCCAATTCATGTGTTGATTCGAGTGTATATTGTCAAGGCTACCGACCTTCACCCAATGGATTTGAACGGAAAAGCCGATCCATACATTGTACTACACTTGGGCTCCAAGCGCATCAGTGACAAGGAACACTACGTTTCCAAACAACTGAATCCTGTATTCGGTAAATGCTTCGAAATAGAGGCAACGTTCCCTCAGGACTCTATGCTGACTATTCAAGTTCTCGATTGGGACTTGCTGGGGTCTGACGATCTTATTGGAGAAACTAAAATTGATCTCGAGAATCGTTTCTACAGCCGCCACCGAGCGACTTGTGGACTTCCCAAAAAATACGAAGAGTGAGTATTTCTTACACATTACTATGCAAAACATAGCATTTTAACCAATTACTAACAAACTAACTTAAATAGGCAAGGGTACAATCAATGGCGCGATGCTATGAAGCCCACCCAAATATTGGCCAAGCTGTGCAAAGACGGCAAATTAGATCCACCAATTTACGAACAGAGCCGTGTCAAAATTGGCAAAACTATTTTCAATATCCCGGTTGATGATCCAGAACTTTTCTCTAACCCCGACACCATAGAAGAACAAATGGCGCTAGTTGTCTTGCACCGCTGGCAAGAAGTTCCTCGAGTGGGTACAAAGCTAGTCACCGAACATGTTGAAACTAGACCTCTTTATAATCCCAGTAAACCAGGTAAAGTTACTATATACAACCCTTTAATGATATAATATTATATAATAAGACTACTATTATTAACAACGAGCACTAATAAACTTGGACTTTAGCCCTAAGTAATATATTGCAAAAATAAAATAAAAACTTTTACGGAAAGGTATTGAACAAGGCCGTCTGGAAATGTGGGTCGACATGTTCCCTAGAGATATGCCTATGCCAGGACCGCCACTTGATATTTCTCCGCGGAAACCAAAATCTTATGAAATGAGAGTTATAATCTGGAACACAGATGACGTTGTACTGGAGGATGATGCATTCTTCACCGGAGAAAAAATGTCCGACATCTACGTCAAAGGGTAGGAATATACTTTTTCTGTACTATTTTAGATTTACAAATGGCTTTTTTTTTTTCATTTCAACTATATTAATGACTACGATAGAACCCAAAATAGTTACCTAAATCTAAAAGTTATCTAAAAGATTACTTCGGGAGATTGAAGTCGATAACTACGATGGGATAACTACCGATATAAATAAATTTATATACACATATATTTATTAGACCCGGGCTCCAGGAGGATTAGTGTAGTTACAGCTGGTAAAAGGAGAAGTAAATTTTCAGGTGGGTTAAAGGACCAGATGACTGTCAAAGCACTGATATACATTACCGCTCGCTCACCGGCGAGGGCAACTTTAACTGGCGTTTTATATATCCGTTTGATTATCTGGAAGCGGAGGAACGTATAGTGATCACTCGCAAAGAGTCAGTATTCTCTTGGGATGAAACAGAATGCAAGATTCCAGCTCGTCTCGAGCTCCAAGTTTGGGACGCAGATCATTTCTCAGCAGACGATTTTCTGGGTAAAAAGCACGTTATTTTATTTTTATTTTCTTACATTCGCATGTTTTTGGGTATTCCATAATACGAGCACAAAGGATGAAAAAAAAATCGAAAGGCGTTAAAATCGACTAGATATTACTAATATACTACTATTACTATTATAACTACTTATGATATCGCTTAATGATCATACGAGATCACATAGTAAAACCTCTACAAACACATTATTGTAGATTTTACGAATACAAACTGCGATGATAAATTTTTCTTTTTTGTAACAGGTGCTATTACCCTTGATTTGAACCGCTTTCCTCGTGGCGCTAAATCATCGAAGCTCTGCACTTTGGATATGCTACGAAACGACGGCTCAGTACCAATGGTAAACATCTTTAAGCAGAAGCGCGTTAAAGGCTGGTGGCCTTTCTACATAAAACGTGACACAGAAGAAATGGAACTCACTGGAAAAGTCGAAGCCGAAATTCATCTTTTGACTCGCGAGGAAGCTGATAAAGTTCCCGCTGGACTCGGTCGCGGTGAACCTGACCCCTTAGAAAAGCCTAAGTAAGTACAAACTTTTTTTTTAGGATTGAAGGATTACTGTTGGCCCGGAGGCCTTTCCAGTTTCACCAGTACAGTTGGGCGAGCAAAGGCTCCGCCAGGAGGGGTGGGATTTGTTAACAGCTGCCCGAGCGCCTCCGAAGGAGACCTAATAAGAGCAGCTGCTTCGCGAATAAATCTAAAGTATAAACTGCAACAAATAAAGAATATACTATCACTGTAAACGCAAACGTCTGATTTATCTATTATTATGTATACTTAAATGAACCGTTCGTGTATCCAATAGTATTGTAAGCGAATTACATGTTTACAACTCATTAAATCAGCTCCTATCGTATCGTTTTGATGAACGACTCTCACCATGCGAGACGCGATCGTTGTAAATAGAAGTTAAACATCGTTTTAACATCACTGTCTTTCCACAGCCGCCCGGATGCTTCATTCATGTGGTTCTTGAACCCACTGAAATCGATCCGTTACATCGTCTGGCACAATTACAAATGGACTATCTTGAAGGCTGCTATCATCATCGCCATGGCTGTCATGATTCTACTACTCGTTTACGCAGTCCCAGGCTACACTGTTAAAAGGCTTTTGGGTGCTTAAATGATTTTCAATTGAATCAATACCTCGATTCATGCAGAGGCACATTTCGGATTCGTAGTCAACCTTTATTTATAAAAAATGTGTTTTAACCAACAATAGTCTTGTTATAAATAACCATTAGTAAAATTACAAGATTGACGCATTGACGGGATATTATGAAAGCATTCTCTCATAATTATATTCATAGTACAAGCATTAATGTACGCACTGTTTGACTATAATATAAAGAGGTTTTCGAGGGTTTAAAAAAACCCCTATATAATAACAGCTACACTGTTGTTAGACGTAGATGACATGTACGAGTATATCTGAAATGATTCTTACACTATCAACAATTATTAGTGTTGCAAAAAATATAAATAGCTTCAAATCACATTTAATATTACAAAATTTCATTTAATGTTTCTTCAATGTACTTTCTGTTTGACTTGCAACGCTGCGATATGTTACAATACAAGTCTTAGTGTAGTGAAAACCTACACTATCTTGTTTTGCTTGACTTTTGGGAAACTGGCTTCCAAATCTGTATACATATGTACAATCAGTTTATAGCATCACATAAAGATCGTCACATCGTTTTAAAAATTAAAGAAAATTAACGGGAACCGCCTCTTTCAAATAGTCGGAGATACATTCAAGATCAGATTATCAAGTGTAATACAAATAAGCTGTTCTTGTAAGCTAAATTACTCTTAAAATGGCCACGCCGGTCACGCAGCTATTAGGCAGTGACTTGCCTATGCCTCTAGTATTGCAGATGTCTATGAGCAACATTAACCAATTTCTATCAGGTGCCATGCTCGACAGCCTGAGGAGGCAATAAATAATACATCGTTTAACCATTGTATGTACACACTTTGTACGACTAGCTGGATATATATGTATAAAGTCAAGATACTTTTAACAATTATGTTAATAAATGATTCTCTTTTCGTAAACGTAGGAGTTGTCAGTATTCGTTACAAAAAATTATTAACTGCTTTTAACCAATGGTATATTTAATCTATCACGACATAAGAGTTTCGTAGATACGGTTCGTTAGTTGAAGCCAACACCGAATGACGAAAACTTACAAGAAACACCCTAAAGGATGTAATTACCTTTATGTTTAGATTGTGCTTCTTGTTACGGTGGCTGCCCTTTCAACGGGAATTTTGAGCCTCTAAGCGTATGTTGTTATCATAGACGCTTTTGGTGTATTTAGGAAAAAGACATAGTTATATAGGTGTTCAATAAGAACAATATATTAATTCTTTAATATATGAATATTATATTATATACTTATACCTATATATGTTGTAATTTAAGTTAATTTACTTACATATCTAGTCTGACATCATATTTTCTTAATGAATCTAATCGAGTAGACAGTCTAGCAAAAAAAAAAGTAACCAAATATATACTATACCTAAAGGCAATCATTATTTTTGCTGTGACAATCAGAATCACAATCACTTTATGGTTCGTGTATCTCACAAGAATAATCCAACTGCTCTACGGTATTTAAATAAGATATAACAACTTCACTTTTAGCTTTAGTATTAATATTTATTAAACTTTTATAAATATTAATAATAAACTTCTTGGAACCAATGCTGACTCATCGACAGGTTCGAAAATCATTTGTGTATTTTTTAATACAGTCTTGATCCTTCCTCTACAGGCTACAAGTGGCAGGTCTGGTCACGATTATTTACAAGTTGAAATTATGAACTCGTCAGTATCTATCTTGATCCTACTTTTCAATTACCTATCCAATCATACCTTTGTATAAATAAATAAAGAACTGTTATTCTTAATTATTATAATAATATATGATATAATTAACAATTAACCATATTATATCTGCATACAATATAATAACGTTTGATATGCGGTGAGTGCTGAAGGTTTCGATTTGATCTACAAGGCGCAAACAGTAGGATATTTTCAGACATTTTCATAGCGGCATCTTTGAAGGTAGACCATACCATTTTAATTACCATCAAGACTCCTCTTTCTATATACTTGTTCGTAATACTACAATATAAACGGGCTCTTCTGTTGTATGTAAGAATTGCTTGATAATTGTTTAACCATTAGGTACATATACCCGAATCAAATCATACATTCTTTAATAATGCTTAAAAATTACTGTCAATAATTTTTCAATCAACGTAATGTAATTTATATTAAACTTTTTTAACCAACGTTTGATTGATATGATTAATTAATCAATTTCAAGAATATAATTTACATACAAACTTTTTCACTCGGAGCGTTCAGAAATATTTTTTCGTGTTTTGTTTCTAAGGTTTCTGAATTTAATGAAGTTTATTTAGTCCGTCTGTCTGGCATAAATTGAACTATCGTTCTTGGGAACCTCCGTTATTTGGAAATAGTTCTTAACGTCTATATCCACTTGAGCAGCATCTACTTGAAGCTCATTAAGACTGCTCACATCCAGGCAGAGGGTCGAGACATGTTGCGATTTATAGTGATGCGACGCGATTAGGCTTACAGCAAAAGCGCGATAAGACCAGACGCGCGTAAAATAGCTGCTTCTTTAATAGTCATCAATTCTATTAACGGAATACACCAAAAAAAGGGAAATTATCGATGCAAGATAAAAGAGCTATATCGCAATAGATCGCGCTTTTATTGACTTAGCCGGAGTATCGTTATCAATTTTCATTGGGAGCTATGACCTTTTTTTTATTCCTTGATGGGTGGACGAGCTCACAGCCCATCCGGTGCTAAATGGTTACTGGAGCGAATAGACATTTACAACGTAAATGCGCCATGCTGAGATCCAAGGTCTCAGCATAGTTACAACAGCTGCCCCACCCTTCAAGCCGAAACGCATTACTGCTTCACGGCAGAAATAGGCGGGATTGTGGTACCGGTGCGGACTCACAAGAGGTTCTACCACCAGTAAAAACTTACCTGAGACGCCATGTCCATCTCCACTAAGCGCACGGCTCAGACTATGGTCCGTTTAAGCGAGGCTGCTTCTAGTGGATACTTAGTTTTAAAACCATTGAGTTCTTTAGAATCGTTTCAACCCTAGTATATATAATTCCTGTCCAGCTTTAAGCATATATACTGCATAGACAAATTCTCATCTTCTTTTTCAATACTTTATCTCCACGCTCACTTACTCAACAGTAAATTTGAATTCTGCTATCATTAGGAAACGTATTTATCGGTGTTAGTATTAAAAATATTATAACATAAAATTTATTATAATAACTTATAATTATTAATATATATTAAAATTATTCATAACCACACTTATTGTAGTAACATCGTAATCAGACGTTTATACTCTTAATCATACATATTATTAAAACTCGTAAATTTAGAATGAAATCGACACATTTAATGAAGTCGTAAGTTTTGACGTAGTATACATATATTTAAATTAAATGTCTCTATTTATCTAAGTTTCTAATAAGAAACACTTATTCTATTTCATATAAGCTAGTATAATTTGGTGTATGTGAGTGGTATGAAATCGTTCTTATTATTAAATTTATAACAACTTGATACAATAAAGAAATGAAACGCTCGGAGCTGATTTGCGTAGGCATATCAAAGCCGCTAGCCGAACTAACGGAAAATAACTGAACACTCACACCGAAAAACTTCCGAAATCTCTATCAGACCAACTGGGAATTTGGCTTGACTTAAGAAAAAAGAAGACTCCAAAAACGATTCATGCAAAATAAATAAATAAAAAACTTTTAGCTTTTTTCGTTTTTCAATGAAAATATTACCCAAATTACATAATAAACAAAATAATTATTTAGTTAAGCAAACGTTGATCATAAGTTTTCACATTTAATTTGAACGAATCATTCGTAAATATTGCACACAGTACCTAATAATACGGTTTAGAAAAACACGACTGACCGAGACGCGAATAGTAAAAGAAATCAAAGAACTCAAGTTCCGTGTAAAATTATGAAATACCTTCGAAAGAACAGCAAGGCAGTCTACAAAATCTTAAAAAATTTCCAAATAATGATATATTTTTTACAATGAGACGGTTTCATACCAAAGTAGCTAGTTTTGCATATCTAATAGTTTTATGAAAAATGCAATAGGCTTCGAATTAGATTGGGTGGATGCATTCACGTTTTATGATAACCACGGGCTCCGGGAAACTTTTGAAGTCGCGTGAGCGCATCCACTCAATAAGTTATGTATATAATAATATGCATTATCATGCTTAAAATTTTACAATTTTAATATACTCCAATAATTTTGTTCCATTATAATATAGCTTCATATTTAAAAATAACATTTTCTGATTTCGAAACAAATTGAGATGTTTACGTTCCTGGTTCTGTTAATCATTATCGGCCTACATTTAATCATACCATAACTTTAACATATGCCTATATTTATTTTGTTTTTAAAAAAAAAAACATTATTACAGTATGTCTCTATGGTATTTGTGTTGTTAAATCGCTTACCCAAATTGATAATTAATGTTAGTAATTGCTTTTCTGTTTTGTAATGTTCAAGAATATCTATGTATATCATTTTTAATCTTTAAGCATATTTAATCAATTTATATTAATTAATATTCAATAAAGTTTCAGTAGAACAGAATAAATAGCCTTTTATTTCAGTGGTTCATTTCCCTGTTCACTTTGATTTGAAATTTGATTTTTAAATTTCAAGAGGAAGAGCATTTTTTATGTTTAGTTTGTGCCGAAAAATGTCGAAATCTTTTGTTATTTAACACCCTCCGCATACAGTACGAAATGAAGCTAGGCTGAAATAAGCGATATAAAAATGTGCTTAAGGTACGAATTTACTATCCACAGAGAAATAGGGCAATACGAATGTAATACAACCCTCGTTTCTTCATAATAGATGGTTAGGTAAATGATAACTCGATCAGCTACATACTTAAAAATAGCGGTAATTCTTGTGGGGTACCAAATTAATTTTTATGATGCAACAGCCTTCACTTCCCCGCCTCGGTCATGGTTTTCTCAACCAGCGGTATGGAACGCACACAGGCTGCATGCATTGACGACTTTTTATTTAACAATAATAATTTTAAAATTATTAAGGATGCATCAGTCACAAGCTAGAATTTTGTGCAGTGTTAAGATACTGCTTAGCAGTAACCGGGAATCGAATCGATCGAACGAATCGATTCGTGTTGTAGTAGTCAATGTAACTGAGCAGTCGACCAAGATGATTAAAAGAGAAGAAATCAAAAATAAGATAGAAAATTGAGATCTAAATAATGTAGCATCGATGGTTGTGAAACAAAGTGTACTAGGCTGATCTATTGCACTGACCTAGACCATAGCCACAATATCGTCCTCAGCTATGGATAAGCTAAACTACTTTTGTATACGTATGAGTTTTTTTTCTCTCCTACCTATGCTGATAGCCTTGAGAGGCTATTTCAGCTTCTCCTTGTCGTGTAGGTGAGCTCACGGGGCTTTAACCGGTAGTGTTGCTAACACTGGCCCTAGCAAGAGCAGCGCTTTGCAGAATCTATCGCCGGATCAGAAACGCGACCCACTGAGAAGATCCGGCGAGAAACTGAGTGGGCTGGGCTACGTATAAGTAATGAGTAATGGTCGATGAGGATTAAGGTGAAAAAAAACAACAAATAAAGTGTAATAATGTTTTTGACTTAGATGCGTAATGGTTATTTATAAAACAGACTCAGGCCAATAATTATTTTTGCCTTCTCCTTCGCCTGAGTTGCTTAGGTTTGGGATCAGGCAAATGGGGTAGTCAGCATCGGCGCCGACGTTTCCTACGACAGCTTCGGCGACGTCGTATCTTGCGACGACGCCTGCGCCGACAACGACTCCGACGTCGACGTCTACATGTTCTTTTTCCGCATAATTCTTTAGCCAACCAATTCATATAATGAGACCCTTTTCTCTCTAAAAAACCGAGGGCCGTACCTTTCTCCAACATAGAACCAACTGATTGGTCGAGATCTTCGGAGGTACTGCCGTGCTTGAGCCGCAGATGATCCAAAATTTGTTTTATTGTTGCACCATTTCGTTTTTCCTGTAAGTATTGGATTACCAATCTGCCGTCTGGATATTCGGGTTCGGTTTCAATGATTTCAGTCATTCTACTTGCAAAATTTCTAATTAATTTAGTTTAAAAAAAATTAAATATGTACGCCTGATCGTTTTTTTAAATGGTTTGACAATGACAGAACACTATTGTCAAAATTTCTTCATCTTACTAATATAAAAGATAAGGTTCCTTTACAATCAATAAGTATTAGATTCAATCTTCATAAGTTTAGGCCAGTGTTTAGCAGTGACCAATAATACATGCTTCTCTAGTATCATCATCATCATCTTAGGCCTTACAGCCCAGGGTGGGCCTTAGCCTGGTCCAGTATGTCTCTCCAGACTGCTCTGTTCAGGGCTTTCTCCTTCCAGTTCTTGACGCCGATATTTTTGAGGTCGCGCTCCACGCCATCCAACCATCGAAGTTTGGGTCTGCCACGACTTCTGCGGCCCTCTGGTTTGCCATAGAGCAATTGTCTGGGCATTCTGGTAATCTCCATTCGAACCACATGTCCTGCCCATCGTAGGCGTTCAATCTTTATAGTTGTTATGATGTTAGGATCTTTGTAAACATCATACAACTCGTGGTTATAGCGCGTCCTCCATATCTCGTTTTCCCGCACAGCACCGAATTTCCGTCTTCGAATCTTACGCTCGAACACAAGTAGACGGTTCTCATCTTTTTTGCTGAGTACCCATGTCTCTGAGCCATAAATAAGAATGGGTCTCAGTAGGGTCTTGTATAAACTTGTATAACTTGCTTCTCTAGTATGGCCTGATTTAATACAATAGTAAGTAGGTACTTATACTTCAAAAAAACAAGTCATAAGTACTCTGTTACCTTTTATATGAGCAAGAAAAATTTATACAGCACACCGTCTGTCTATCTTTTCGACAACCATCCTTGTAAATAAATATTATGTTCGATGGCTCATTTGTGCGCTGAAAGATGCTGATACAATTGTCTATACTCAACAGCAGAGTTGTACAAGAGTTGTAGCAGCACCATGCACTATCTTAAGTAAGTATATGGAATGTAACACCGCTTTGGCGAGGCTGCGCTGCGTTGTCGGTCGTCTAGGCGAATCCTTGATATCTCAGAACACAAATTTGATATATTTAATTGCGATAGTTAAGAACGAAAGAATATGATGGGATAATTTTATCTAAAAGGAATGTTTTCTGTTTACCTAACCGTAATTGTCATATATATCTAAGGTAATTGAAACTACAATTCAAATAGTTTCTTTCGTGAAGCTGGCCGATATTAAATAGCTTACGTAACCTGTCAACGTCTAAAATTACCATTTTAACTGTCTCACTTATTGGTTTTCATGTTTTTTTTTTTGTAATCCAACATTTGATAAATATATAAAATGTTATTGCATCTCACTTAAATTTACATAAAATGTCAAACATGAAGGAGCAAGAACAGAACACGGCGAAACTGGTCATGAACGCATTCTACAGCGTTGACGGTAAGAATGGCGTGACGGCGGCGGATATAACGAAATATTTACAGGAAAAATTTGGAGACGTATGGAAAGTAAGCGCTTTAGTTGGAAAAGCCGAGGAAACTTTGAAGAGGAGTGCACAGCTTGGCTTCTTGGACAAACGCGGAGAGCGGTATATTTCTAAAATAGCCCGTGGTATATGCGGGATGCGCAGACGTCGGTGTAAGCGAAAACGACACGGCAGACGTAGGCGCCGTCGTTGTGGCTGCAGTCGAAAACGTCGAAGGCGCCGTAGGTCATGCGGGTGTAGGTAGATTAAATCTCCATGTTTCGTTTTCAAAATTATAGTACATGTTTGTCTTGAACTATACTTTTATTTATTACTAGCTGTACCCGTCCGCTTCGCTGGGCATTTAAAATTAACGTTATTATTTCTCAACCCTACAAAGATTCTAATCATTAACGCCCCCGCAACTTGTGTAGGGAGTCCAACACTCATATAAATATTAGCCTATCTATTAAGTAGGTACATGTATTTTCTACATGGATACAAAATTTCAAGTCAATCGGATGCATGGTTCAGTAGTTAAGCATCCGTAAAAACCATTGTAGATTTATATATTAGTATAGATACGATTTGAAGGTACTCGAATTTTCGTCTTTCCGCATAGCGTTCATTAACCACCAGCCTTTGGTGTAACTAATATAAACCATCATAGTTGACGAGGTCTTCGTCCCATTTAAATAAAATGGCGAATGATACATAAAAAAGTTTTTATCGATCAGACCGAATATCGACTTTTGAAATAAAACAAAATTGTGGATCATTTATTTTATTTGACATCTAAAATTATCGTTTTTAAAACACAGATATATCGAAACATTAAACATACATTCACAGGATTACATACTTACATCAATGCATTTACTGTTTTTCAAAATCACCGGTAAAAGTTTAGGTAACCGGTAAAACTTTGTAATTCGAAAAATTCAATTTTTACCCATAACGTTAATAGTTGTAGTACAAAGTTACACTAAACTGACATTAATAATATAGTACCACTTTTGAAGTGAACGTAGACAATAATTTTATTAAAGTAGCGATACCTAAATAATAATTACAGTAAAAGTATTGAATACAGATTCTTTTTAGTCAATGAAGTACTTTCATTATGGACAGGCCTCGTTTGCAATAATGTATAAAACCAAGTCACCAACTTCATGATACAAATACATGAATTTAATTCAATTCGCAAAATTTTATCTTTCAAAAATGTTTCACAAAGTTACAAGACATCAAAATTAGAATTGAAAAAAAAAAACGAATTGTATGTAGCGCGAATTACACGGCTTTTCTTTTTAAAGCACAATTAAAATACCACACTTTGCTTTGTCTTCGAATAAAAAAACATTTCAGAATTCAATTCCTACACTCGCACGATTTCATTTGTACGGAAAACACGCAGTTTCACAATGAATAATACAAACGAATCACGAGACATTAACCACGTCACAAACTATTCGATTACACGACGGAAACACCAAATTAAAACTCAATATTATTGAAAACGTAATACACATCAAACGATAATAGAACAAATACATTAAATATTACAAATATATAAATTTAATATATAACAAGGATCGACTTAAAAACAAATGTCTGCTCTCATATCGGACAAATTCAATTAGCGTCACAGCGCACGGTGATGAAGGGTCAAATATATATATTTTTTATCACGTTCATTATGTAAATGCTTTTAAATACTGAAATCATTCGTTTGAATTTGCAATGAAATACCAATTAAAACGTTACCGATAAATTCATCACTGGTCGTTGTTTCTTGTTTTCGTAGAATGTATTTGTGACCGCATTCAATTAAATTAATATTGAAATAAAACTACAATGGGGTTGTTGATAATTTTTTGATGAGACTGTTGTCAGCAGAGCTTCCGGAAAATAAAGACTGATGGAATTGTTTTTTGATTCCTTAAAACTAATTAATATTTATAGTGATCTTAATGTAAGGAGGCACGCTAAGCTCGCGAGACATAATTTCAAATGTGAACAATTGCAACAACGGTTCTTGGATAGTAAGTGATTATGGTAAAATTTTGATTATCGGGCTAACTCTATTTATTAATATAAGTCGGGTCCCGTGATTTAGTCTGCTCAATTACAACAATTTTTTTTTTAATTCAGTACTTTGAAGTTATGAAAAGCCGAAGTTGCATTCGTCGAAGTGCGTCTGCCAGTGGTCGTGTTGCTTAGGATATTGACTCCAGAGTTTTGTACGGTTTACATGGCTGACTCACAAAATGCAACGATAACAATTTAAGGTCTCGCTAAACAAATGAATATTGTTTGGTCTATCTTATTAAAAGCTACTAGGGCCCCCGTGCAATAATTAATTCCGTGCTATAATTAAAATTGATCTCGAAAAAATATCAAATTGTAATTTACATTTCTTCTGCACCGAACCGACTCGTAACGTAATGAATTTTAGATGAAGCGATGACCTTAACGATCGATGTAAACAAAACACAATTTTGTCTCTTTCTCATTAATGAAGACCCCAAGCAATTAGGTAGATTAATAAAAAAAATTGAAGTGTTTTCGATTTAAGATTAACATGTTTTATGAATTACTTTAGATTTTTCAAAATTGTATTTATAATATTATTATAATTAATATTAAAAATTTAAAAATATTAATAAAAAATTCAATATACATTGCGAAATATCATATTGTATTGTCGGAAGATTTAGATTATTATCAATCATCATAAACTCAGTTGAAGATATCACATGCTAACATATAATTATTGACATTATCATCGACAATATCACCGCGCGTTCGATCGACGAAGACATAATATACTTTAAACGATACAAAAAAGAATTGCAGAACAGTGGCCATTTACATAATAGAAAATTTCAAAGAAGCATGCCCAACAACGAAATTAATAAGAATTAAATCCACGTTGTATAGACCGTCTCTGTTGGTGAATGAAGGTGAAACGATTATTGGTGGCGAGCAAGGTTACTAGAAAAAATAATCGACAAATAAAATCATTGAATCAAAAAACGCTACCTACCTAATAATATCTAGACAAACACTACATTGTCATTTATATTAAAATTTTATAAATCTTACAGCTAAACATCGAAAACTATCCAATAATCAAACGGACATTTAAATATAATTAGGAAGAATCTTTTGCGAAATTAAAACGATTATTCGATCAGTGTTTTTGGGATACATCAATGAATGACGTCATACGTCAGTAATTCTTAATTGGCACGTCGTTTGTGTATTCTGTCGCAGAATCAAAGCAGTTATAGCATGATGTCACTAAATAGCGTAGTTGCATAGATCAATCTTCTCTATTTCATGTAATATCATTACGTATTGAATTTCATTGGATACATTCGGTGATATTGCGTAAACGTAATGTTTTTGATACATAATTGAACGTGATCAATTCTCAATTTCATTGAATGTATGTCCAGGGAAGTTACAATAACTTAAAAATGTTATTTATATGTGTAGTTACTGATGTCGTATGAAATGGAGGCGTTTGACAAGCACCCGTAATGCAATTGTAATATTAATTTTGGATTGTGTTACGGTTTCGAAATTAACCCTGCGACATTACCTAGTATGACGTCAGCGGACATTAAATTTACAAGCAATTTTAAATATTAAGAACAGTTTTATATACGTTCCAAATTATATATATTTATTTTTTAAATTCTCTTTGAAATGTTTCGTGAAATATCCAATTTTGATGTTGAAGACGAACCTGCGTGAAGAAATAAATTGTTCAGTTCTAAAACCCTACTATATATTTTTTTCCCCTACGAGTCTTAAATTACTTACTTACTTAGTTTAAAAAAAAAACACAAAATTTCAAATCGTTTTATATCCTAAGTTTTATTATTAAAAATATTAGTAAAATCGAAATGACTTGAAATTACTGACACCTCGACCCTTTGACGTCATCAAAGGGAGGCCTTTGTTCTAATTGATCGCTATTTACAAAGACACACACAAATAGAAGACATTTAAAATATCTTTCGAGTATTTTTCCAGTAACCCTTGATTTTGTTTAATTAAAAAGGACGTTATTCAAATTAAAAAAAAATATATTAAAACACACGCGTTTATGATCAATACAAATCCACATTAAGCAAATGTAAAGATATGTTAATAAATATTAATCATTAAACGACATTTATTCGCAAAATATTTATGGCCTAGCCAATTAGAGTGGCCGCATGCCGGCATTTCTGAATCGGTGTACTGATCACCGTAATTTAATGAAAAAGTTAAGAATAATGAATAGTTATAATATTATTTATTTAGTTTCACGACTTATTTAAAATAATGACCTACCGTGAATTATCGCCCGTTCCTTACTATGTATTTTAAGAGTTGTATAAAAGAGTTTATATACAGAATCTAAAGTGCCACGTTACAAAGAACTACATATATTCAAATTTAGGCCAAATCCAAATGTGCGTGGTTGTTGCCAGACATCTGCTAACTGTTCGTTTGGCACTTATAATCAGGCCTTCCTGTTGATAAGATACCATGAAACCAGGTAGGTCGCACATGAGTAAAAACTTTTCGCAACAATATCCTATATATGTATATATATTATATTAATAATTACGACTGTCGTTGAAACAGCGTGAGCAAAATAAAATGACCACATTACGTCTGTAGACTATAACGTTATGAATAAATATAATTATATATCTTATATAAAAGAATTAAATACGAACATTTATGGATTACATAAATTGCACATTTCTTTACAACTAACATTCTCGAGTACAAGATCGCCGTTAGCACAATAATTAATAAAAAAAAAAAAAAACGTAATTACTTCGAATATAATATTTCATTTACATTAATAATTGTACGAAAGATAAGATTACAGGGGGATGCGCTAAAACATCCGCGTTTAATTATAGCATTGTATGACTAGAAATATGGAATCTACTGTCTTGTCGGAACTGCGGTTTAGCTTAATCAATTTCAATTTGTGGCTCGAATATCGCAACACATTAAAATAAATCATTCATTTGTGTTGAAGTCAAAAACGCAATAAACGTTTTACGGATACATCTAATTGTAACTAAACACATATAATATGCGCCCTAGGCGCCGGGCCGGCATACACAGAGGTACAATTACGCGGAAAAAAATCTTAAACTACTGATCGTTATCACCATTGAAGGTTCCAATAATACAACCCATTTAAACCCATCTATGCTCTTAGCTATCGTTGGAAACATTAGAACATGTATACTAAACACACAAACATACTTTCTGTTACTTTCATAGTTAAATTGACGCGTCTTTACTATCCAAGGTTAATTGCATTTAACATGGCTTATAATAATGACTTTTTGAGTTATACTATTGTTTAAAATTTATAGATATACCGATTTATCGGATTCGATAGATCCGCTGACCCAACTAGATTTATGGTTAAATAGTAAAACAGAGTAAGTATTAGGGTCAACTTATACTAGCGCTGTCGAAGTGCATGGAAGCATCTATCCAAAACTGGACATAGCAAATTCAACCTTAACTCCACTGCGTAACGCACACATTACTTCGGAGATTTTAAAAAGACGCGCGCATTCGTGCGGTTTCGCTTTAGTTGTAAAGAATTTGACCCTTCGATTTTGCGCTAGTATAAATTGACCCTTAACTGTCTCTTCCTCTAAATATCGGAGTTACATTCGTTTGTTCTAACTAAATGAGCGCCACCTGTCGTGCGTTTTCGGTACTACGTCAGAAAGGCTCGCAAGTTCTAGCGCTTATGTGATTCTTATGATTAAGATCTCTTTTTTTAGAAATGAGAGGGTATTCGTGAGTACGATGCGGTTTACGTATCCGCGACCGCTTTGATGACGTCAGAACATGCACACACACAAGAACGTAGTTTGTACTTACTTAAATGTTGAGCGATCAAATATTTTGTACAGAACCTCTTCAGGGCACTCCGTAGATGATTTAAAATTATAACACGTACTTATTAAACATATTTGGTTGGTTCGCGTTCCCGAAACATGGTCGCGTATCGTTTAGGGATCAGTATCGTGAGCCCACCAATGGTTCGGTGAGATCATCCTGATTATGAATCGATTCGAAGACATGTTTTTTTTTATACAGTACGAGTACAATTGAGATATCGATCTCTTGTCTTAAGATCGGCGGCGGCATTAACGTTGTTGTGACTATGGATTTCGGAAAAACACAGAGCACCCTAAAGATGACGCTGCATCCCTTTACAATTGCTCTAGGATTGAATACATTCAATTCATTGTACTGCACGTTCCGTGTTGAGTTTCCAGGAAGAACGTTTAAAATCTTTTTTTATAAAAAACAAATCTCGTATTCGGAAGACGGTTGGCTCCGATATAAAATTCGCTGATGTAGACGTAGGCAAGACGGATATTAATTCCTAAGATAGTTTCAACGACGCGACTCCTAACACCGATGGGTTACGGATTACGTATGGTAAAGATGCGGGTTCAGGTTTCTGGGTGCGATTCACACGGTGTCTATGTCGCCGACGTTGATGCGATCCTCGGAGGCGGTCACCGAGAAGCCCAGGATGCGCGCGTCGACCTTCAACATTTTGTTCTTCTTGGCCTTCTTCCCTTTGCCCTTGACTTCCTGGTAGTCGGAGCCGGAGTTGGTGCGCGGATTGATCGCGATCGCGGGCGAACAAAGATCATCCGAAGGCGTCACCATTCCGACGCGCAGCAACTTGGACCTGTTTTATTTCAATGTATAATTTAGTTTATAGTCAAATCACAATCACGAGAAACTATAGTTATAACGCTATTATAATTGAATATGCAATTTCGAAAAGGGCACATGTCGCATATTTTGTCAAATACGTTTTTTTCATATACTTGTAGTTTTGAAGCTTACCTACACCTTTTTTATAATAATTCCAGTAATTTTCAATTGCTAATTAACACTAAAATATATCTCAAAAGTTAATATTTTAAAATTTACACTGCTTTAGAAAATAATCAGTTTTTTTTTCATTTCCTGAACATTTTACATTTTCAGAGATGTGCCCTTTTCGAAATTGCATATTCAATTCTAGGGTGAAGGAATGGCTTTAACATAATGAACAACATTAAACTCATATGCTTCAAATAATATCAATGAACACCAAGTGGAATATGAATTCTTCAAGAATTGTATTAAACGATTGTTTTTTTAGGTAATTTAATATTCATTAGCAACTGTTAACTGCTTTTGCTTTACATTGTTGGTTACACACTTACTAGAGAAGAAGAGAACTTAGTAGAGAAATATTTTTTACTTGCATAAATTAATTCGACAGTATAATTATGTACCTTAAAATTATTATTTATGTAATACCCCCGTCGTACGGGAGGGAGTCAACTGACCTTCTCTCCAAGAACTGACGAGAGAAATCGTTCAAATCCTTCGATTCTCCCAAATAGCACTTCACGTAGTCCTTGACCTCGTACGGTGATTCGATGTCCTTCAAAAAGCCAACGAAAGTCGGCACTGTAATATAAAAACAATTAATTATATAAGATGATTGATAATTCACATTTACATTTGCAAATGCAATGAATGATTTATAATATTTTCATAAACGTTATAATGAAGGCAGTTATACTCATATCTTGTTTAATTATAGATTTAAAAACTATATGTAATACTGATAGGACATTATTCTCGATGTAATCTATATATTAATACGTGAAGCAAAAACTTTGTACCCCTTTTTACGGAAATTGCGCGGACGGAGGAGTATGAAATTTCCCACACATATAAAGAATATAAGGAAGGAGTGCAGAATGTTAATATTTTTTTAATTTATGCTCAAAAAATACATTAAATCAATAAATAAAAACATTACACACACTACCATGTATTTCACACACGCATGCATACTATGTGTTTATTGTCAAACTTTTCTTATTGCTTATAGTCTGTGGTCAAATTGAGAATAGACTAAATATTGTTCGTCTTTATTAAATTGTCTAAAGTGTACTCTTATAGTGTTCTCGATTATAGTCTTTGACAATTGAATCATAATAGTTAAAAATGTATAATTTCAAATAATTATAGTCGAATTTCGACTACTGGGTGACCACTAATAATCCATAAATAAATGTGAAAAACAATTAGAATGTTTGCGTGAACGACGGTGGTGAATTCTGAGTAAGCTTGTAGGCAGCGGCTTAGCTCTGCCCCTGGCATTGCCGAAGTCCATGGGCGACGGTAACCACTCACCATCAGGTGGGCCGTAAGCTCGTCTGCCTACAAGCGCAATAAAAAAAAGGGTGCGTGTACTTATGTACGCGCGTAAGAAGTTACACTTTATTTTTATTAAATTTATTTCTTTTTTTTTTAATATTAAATAACTAATAACAAATATTTAACGTTAATAATTTAATAATATTTAGTATGAATTATATTAAATAATAATTTTGTCATTTATATTACTAAAAATTAATGCTAATAACACTTTTTTTACGAGTGTACATGCGCGAATGTTCACCTGCGGCTATATTCAGACTCGCCAAGTTACGTCGGTCGTATTGTAATGAGCGATTTAGTGGGCAACTTCAATCTGTTAATTTTGTGTCACGGTGCACGCGCATCGTAAAATTTCGCTCTCATCAATTTTTCATAACGCGCCTAATGAAGTATAACTTCAAAAAATCTAACTCCAAACAAAACGCTTGTTAATTAACAATCAGACGCACCATCAACTTTAGAGCTCCACGAGGACAAAGCGCTGGTGCACCAGTTCTCGAATTCGACAGCGGGCGAGATCTCTTTCTTCACTAGCGGCACGAAGGTTAGCTTCTTCTTGTTCTTGTTGGTTTCGGCTGGCTTCGGTGACGACTCGACCGCCTGAGGCTTCTCGACCTTCGTTGGTTGGCTAGTTTGTGGTGTATCCCAAAATCCACCTAGTAATATATCTACATTATTATGGTAAGCAAATGTTTCTTTGCTAGAATGAAATTATGTTATTAATCATTGTTTTTTTTTTCTCGGTCAAAAATTAACTATCAAATGATGTGGGTAATGTGGAAATGATCACGGAACGTTGCGGTGGCAAGATTAGCAATGGATCGTAACAGAGCCATCTAGTGACAATAATGTGTGAGTGCGTGTTTTTAAGTCATTACAGAATATTCGTGATCGATCCGTAAATTATTAACTAGCATTGGAACATTTTTTGTTTAAATTTAAATTAAAAATTAAATTTAATTATGATTTTCTAATACAGTTTGTCACAAGTGATATACACTATTTAAATACAATTTAAAAAAGTGGTAGATAATTATTTTATTGGTCTTTAATTAAGCGTTGCACGTCTGAACGGAATAGAAAAAGTATTTTAATCATTCCTATGACGTTTTTAATTTCGATAGTTACTTTATAAAGTTTTAATGAAAACGTTTTATTTTTTCGGAAAAGATTTTTAAACTACCCTGTAACCGCACATGTTTACTTACATTTTCCTCTGTCGACTAAACTAATACAGAAAAACTTCATAGGCCACAGCATACATAGTACATTAACAACGTTGAAAGCAACGAAAACATAATTTACGAAACTTTGTCATATTATCAATCTATCAACGACGAAAAACCATAGATTTATATACGTATATATATATTTCATTCACATATGCATGTCGCATAAACACTATAGTTATTTAGACTACATCTGAACATGTAAATATTATGTATATGTATGAAGCAAAAATGATTACGGCATTCCCGTACTGGCAACATAAGTTGATAGAAATAGCCACATGTACAATTATACGGGCAAAAATACTAAAAACGATGATGCAATTAAATTATACGTACAATGTGGCTGATTTTTTTTTTCCTTCATATATTTACTGTATCTATACACTAATACGTGAAGCAAAAACTTTGTACCCCTTTTTACGAAAATGGCGGGGACGGAGGAGTATGACATTTCCCATACTTATAAAGAATATAGAGGAGTGCTGAATGCTAATATTTTTTTAAAATTATGCATTAAAATATATAAAATCAATAAAAAAAAAAGATTACACACTACGACACACTACTACTAAACTATGTACTTGACACACACACGCATGCATAGTATTTATTTATTGTCAAACTTTTCTTATTGCTTATAGTCTGTGGTCAAATTGAGAATAGAGTAAATATGTCTGTCTTAATTAATATTTGTCTAAAGTGTAGTCTTAGCGTAATTTGTGATTATAGAGGTATAATAGTCTTTAACAATAGAATCATAATAGTGTACAAATTGATAATTTCAATTAATTATAGTCGAATTTCGACTACCGGGAGACCACTAGTATATTTCAATATACGTTTGACAGAATTTCTATACGGTATTACATTGTAAGATTGAAACAAGCTATTACTCTACAAGGCACAACATACAACACTATGTTCCTTCGAAACGCCCTTCAAACATGCACTGTTAAATACCGTCCGTACAAAGTATTACTTATTATCGTATTACGATGCATATAACACGCCATTAACTGCCAAATGCAGTGTTTAATGGTAAATTGTAAACGCGCCCGCGCTAATAAGTACGAAATTTATGTACATTCGACGCTTGAACGGCAAACGTGACTAAGCGACAATGCGTGAACTTTACAGTAGACTAATTTAAAGTAAAAATACCTAAAAAGAAAAATCTATTTTAACGAATCTAGCTGTAGGATTGAAATGATTTTAATAGACCTAGAAATATATTTTTTTGCGCATCGAATATGGTTATTGCCTATCATTTATGTACAAAGCAGTTATTGTCGCTTAGTCACGTTCGCCTTTCAAGCGTCGATATGTATGACATATGAGCCCGAATGTGACGAAGCCGGATCGTAAATGAGAGATGTTTCATTCGAATTGTGATTGAAATGATTATCGAAATTGTAATGATCAATTACGTTTCTCACGACCCTTCGAATTATATAATACATAAAAGTCTATATTTTTATTGGTTTTGGATGAGCAGTTTGGGACGAGGCAAGGGTCCAGTGGTCTTGAGACATGAGGTCAAAATCTAAAGTTGTTTGTATCAGCTACGACACCCTTCGACCGAACCCATTGTTCACAGAAACAGACAGACTGGTGGTACTCACCAGGGCGGACCCTAGAGTGGCAGAAATCGCGATCAAACAAAAACCTAACAAAAATGTACATTTTTTGTGTTTATTACCACATCGATCTATTATATTTTGTATTATTAAATATGACATATTTATTAAGAGGCAAAACGATATTTGTTTCAATGATGTCGGCACAACCTTTAGAAGCATTATAATTTGCGTAACTACTTGTAGTAGGACGTCTTGTAAGTCCGCGCGGGTAGATACCACCACGCTGCCTATTTCTGCCGTGAAGCAGTAATGCGTTTCGGTTTGAAGGGTGGAGTAACTATACTGAGATCTTAGAACTTATATCTCAAGGTGAGTGGCGCATTTACATTGTAGATGTCCATGGGCTCCAGTAACCACTTAACACCAGTCGGGCTGTGAGCTCGTGTACCAATCTAAGCAATAAAAAAAAGACCGTTTGCTCGAATTCTAATCTTATTCGTTTCCAAATGAAAGAAAATCTTTTAATAAGAAACATTTCGATTAAATTACCATTTGCAGAGTTGTTCCACGGCGCGTGATTGGGCTGTGGTTGGTTAGATATCAGTGGCTCCTCCATGATAGAAGCAGCAACTGCGGCCAGGGTCGCCGCCTGCTTCTTTGCCTCTGCCTATTCATATCGTTATCAGTCATTTTTAATTGCATTAGCGCTATGAGGAATCACGTATATATGTTACGCTAACCTGTATCTCGGCTAAAGTCTGGCTGGGAGTTCCAATGGGAAGAGTAGTTTTCTTCTTACCCCATCCTCCTAGACCGGCCTGCATTTCCTTTGAATACCACGAAAAATCTATTACAACTGATCGATAAGTTAATGTTCGAAAGAACTTAAGATAAATTAAATCATTATTAATTTATTTCGAATTCGTCGTGGCCTAAATAATTGCGCCAGGTTTATCCGTATTGAGCGATGCAACAGTGGCGAATCACATCGTAATAAGTTAAACCCGTTGCACAGAAGTTAAGTGCCCTGTAAACGATCAAATTGTTTGTCAAATTTTACGTGTTTGTACGTATTATTTGTCAGTATGCAGTTTTGTTTGACGCGTTTGTCAAGCAATATACGTGTTTAATGGAAATCTTGATTGACGGCGTATTTAACAAACGAATCGCATCGTAATAAGTCAAACCCGTTGCACAGAAGTTAAGCGCCCTGTAAACGATCAAATTGTTTGTCAAATTTTACATGTTTGTCAAATTATTTGACAGTATGCAGCTTTGTTTGACGCGTTTATCAATAATATCATAAATATACGTGTTTGATAGAAATCTTATTTTGACGGCGTGTTTGACAAACAAGTTCTAAAGTGTATAAAGGTGGTTTGTCAAAAAACATCTCAGTCGTTTCTGGACACGACGTCTCGGTACGAGGCTTACATCTTGTTGGCGAGGAGAAAACCGAATCTACGGGAAAATAAAATTGTTTGATCTTTGGTTTGATCGTTTAAGCTATTGTTTGATGAAAACGTAACAAATGTTTTGGTTTGCCAAACAAATTTATCAATTGATCGTTTACAGGGCGCTTTAGTTGTATGTATTTAATTTACCGTGTTCTGTTTATTTAAACTATTGCCATCGTTATAGGGCGTTTACTTTACCTGATCGCGGGCCATAGCGACGGCCTGCTGTTGAGCGATGATGTGCATCATCTGCTGCTGCTCTTTCATTTGTTCGAGCTTCTTCTCGCGCTCGAGGCGTTGGATCTCGGCGAGGTTGAGCCCGTCCTTGTTGGGCGCGTGCAGAGTGTGATTCGCGACCGACCACGGCGCCTTCTTCGCCACCGACTCGACCGTAGACGGTTTCGGTGGTGGCTGTTGAACGTCCTGGAATCACAGCGGCACTCGTCACAGTATAACCACAAGACGTACACACAGCGGACGACCACACACCGATCGGAAGCGTTAAAACATTAGCCACGTCACATTCGTGTTCATTTAAATTTAGAACCGATTCACATTTACAGGCCGTTATTAACTTACCTTGTTTTGTTTTTTTTTTATCTGAAATACAATTGAACTTATTTTCTATGATTATCAAGCGGGTCGTTATTTATTCGATGATTTGGATGTTAAATATATTAAGGATTTAAGTTTAAACTAGCATAAAATATATGTTTTATGTGAAGTGATTAATATGTGTATTGGTTTCGCGTCATTCATTTGTATATAAGTACTTACGCTTCTGAAAACTACGTAAATAAAAATATTAATGTCAATTTAGGGCTCAATAGCGGTTGAACTATTAAACTACATTCCGTCAGCACTTGCTATTCAAGAAAATCCATGCCCTCGCCTATTTATAAACGTGTTATTTACAAACTATGTAACGCAAATATCATTGAAATATACATTTGACTATACTAATTTGATTCTATCGTAAAGCTATTTATTGATCAAGATGCTTTTAATTTATGTGTGATAGCATTGTCCAACAAAGGCGTAACAAAAACCCAGCGTCTCTAAGAATAAAAATACATTGCCCATTGATTTTGAACAGGGTTAAAATAAAAATTGTGAATTTAATAAATATATGTGCGGTGAACGGAAACTCTTTATTGTCTATGATGCAAGCCTCAGACAGACATACTTGTTGCTTTTTAATCGCCTCGGACTGTTTCTTTTTTTTCTCTTCATCTGCTGCCAATTTCTCCTCTTCCTTCCTGTAATATATAATCCATAAAAACGGGCGCCCACACAGCTGCTAGCTCTCATAAAGATTTCGCGTATTGTAATCGTGTCAGGACACAAACAAGTGGTCTCGAACTTGCCTTTTACGTTCCGCTTCCTCAACTGCTCTCGCCTCTATCGCTTTACGCTTGACATCCTTATTATTACCCTTTTCCGAACCTTTCACAATCGTGAAACCCTCCTTAATCCATTCCTAGAAGATAAATAAAACAATGCTATGAATATCGACACATACATATATGCTACACCATAATTGGCAAATAGTTTTAGTTAGGTACAAGTCAAATACCTTTTTTTCTTTCTCGATATCCTTTTTATTGACCTTCTCTTCTTTTTTACTTTTCGTAGGCGAAGGTTCCGAAGATCTTTTCTGCAGAAACATGTGGTTTAAATGTATTAATTTTGTTTCTACGAATTCTATACGAGTTATTGAATTTATTTTATTCAAGTAATTATTGAAACATAAAATTAAAGATCGATCAAACGAAAGCGAATGTGAATTTCAATAATAGTTTATTATAATTATGTTGATAATAACAACAACTACAAAAAAAAAGAAAAAGAAGAATGAAACAAGCAAGACATCAATCTGTGATGTAATAATAATTAGGATGTCGGTTAGTTACCTGCACGTTCCATCTGTACTGTTGATTGTGGTTAGTAATCCATTTCACTAATGTTAGTAACGGAATGAAACAAACACCGGTGCGAGGGCACACAAAACATATGCAGGAAACCAAATAATACGCGGTTTTTCATTGATCTAATTTAAAAAGAAGTGCGCAATAAACAATAAGCGAGAAAGCCCTCGAGTTGAAAATGTGGTGTCGAAAAACGCAATCCCTTCACCGGAAGTAAAGCCCCATAATACAAAACATTTTTAATGAAGACTATTATAATACAGTAGAAAAAAAAAAACACCTCCACCTTAGTTAAGCTACATTGTGTGCTGATACGAAAACTGCGACAACGATGCGTTTCAGAAAACGTACCATTGCGTTTGAATGATGGTTAACGTGTCGTATGAAGTTAGTTATTCAAAGAGCTACTAACCTCTAATTTAACATCGTCATCTTTAACTTTAAGATCAGAATCATCTTTCTTATCGTCTTTCGACTTCTTCGTCTTGTTCTTAGCATTGTTCTCTTGTTTTTTAACGTTCTTCTCGTTTTCATTTCGAGATTTAGCCTTTGGTTCGGGATTTTTCTGCTGTTGCTGTTTCGTTACGAGCGTCTCGACCGCCTCCGGTTTCGGCGGCTTTTCCGTTTTTGGCTGTTGAAAGCGCAACATCTTTTTCTGATAATGTATTGTATACACAAATCCAAAGTCTCGTAAAAAGAGTTAATTTGAATTCGTACATAACATTAACGTTATTCGCACAGTTACGTAGTACGAATGCTAAGAATTTATCTTCGAATATTTCATTTAGCAAAACAAGAATATGAACCCCGAGTACTTCTGTTATGTACTCAAAACAATTACCTGTTCAACAGCTACGCTCGATTCGCTAACCGTAGGCTTGGGAGTAGCGATAAGCGATTCCTTCTGCATGAGTTTCTGAAGTTCCTCCAAGGTGGGAGTTGCGCTCGTTGTTTGAGTGAAATCGCTTTTGTTAGACGTCGAAGTAGTAGCCTGGTCGCTCAAGAATGGCACCTGTGTTGAAGAAATATTCTGCGACGCCCTCAGCTGTGCAAGAATCTGATCCTCGGTCTTCATTTCTTTGGCAATTTCCTCCGGGAGCAAGGCGTGAGGAGTGATCGCAGACGGCTGCAAGTTGCGTATCTTTTGTTTATATTTATTACGCGGTGCTCGTTCCTTCATAATGAAGAAGTTTTTCTGTCTGTTAGCGAAGTCGACACGACGGCTTACGGATCACATGATGGTAAGTGGTCACCGAAGCCTATCGCCACAGGTTATGACAAAGCTAAATTTCATTCCAACAGTGAGTTTGCTCGTGAACTAAACGTAATGTACGTCTTTTTGTTTTTCGATGACATTTCAAAACAAATTTACGTCTAATGTTCAATTGAATCACAACTTGAGGTTTAACGAAACTCCAACAGTACATTCGCAAGTCCACGAGCGCACCATGTCCCCTATTAAACTAACTCTAAATTGTAAGACAAATGTTAATTAAAGTTATTCAAACTATAGCTGAAGATAAAACTTGTAAGTAAACTATTCTCAAAAATTATCCCTAAAATTCTGAAATAGCATAGCTAATTATATACTATAGCTCCGTATCAGACAAAATTATCTCGTTCATTATTTCCGTCATTCAAATTATGTACACTTCTTAAATATGTATACATATTTTATTTGTTTATAAGTATTTTCTATTTAATAACAAAAGGAAACAAATACATCTTAACGTTAATTATAATCAATACCTATTTTTCGAATCAGTAGAAGTCATCAGTAAGGTTTTATTACTATTCTAATGCTATTGAAATTTTCTCATTTCATTCACGGCGAAGCTGGTAACACGCCTGAGTTGAAACGAATTGATACATAGGTAGGAACGAAAACTAAAACTAGAGAAAATATGTCGTCAATAGAACATGTATGCGCATTATGTGTAAATAAAAAGCGTTTATTTACTTTAAAATAAACAAATAGTACATACATATCGATAGCAGTTTGTTAGCAATTACAACAACAAGTCGCACGAACGTTGGACAAACTCATCAGACAAAATAAGTACATACCTACATACTCGTATGTACTGATTTTTTTGTTGTTGCTTTATTATGATCTGTCACTGGTCCAAAATAAATAAATTTAGATTTTGTTCGTTTACATTGCAAGATATTTCTTACTTTTAGCATTCGTCCAATCAAGACAGATAAATGGCGTCTTACTACTTACTATCTATACTAATATATAAATCTACAGTGTTTTTACGCATGTTCCGTTATAAATACTGAACCTGACATCCGATTGACTTGAAACTTGGTATCCATGTATAAAATACATGTACTTAATGGATAGGCTAATATCTATATGAGTGTTGGACTCCCTAATAATAATGACAATAAATAATAATGTTAATTTTAAATTCCCAGCGAGGCTGGTGAGTACGGCTAGTTTTATATATATAAAAAGACCAATTAAGAAAAGACAGCACGTCGAAGTCATTTAAATAATCACGACTAACATTATTAGGATATTTTTTTTGTTTAGTTTAGTTGTCATAGTCGCTGAAAATCTCGATTTGGGATAGCGGAAGGACGTTTATGATCATAGCTCAAGGCAATTATTAGGCATCGCCTTTAAGATTAGGGCTGCTTTTGGTAAATTATTAGGAATATTGGCTTTATTAAACAAAGGCAGCGACCGCTATTTTATATAACGAGAAAAGGAATGGGCAAAATCTAGAAGAAAAGAGGAAAATTAATATGTTTATTAGATGAGTCAACGCCCCACGCGATGTCTACAATGTGTATGTACAATATACATGTATAGTATTCAAAGATAAGTATTTGTACCGAAATGGTACGAATGCCAAAAGTACAAAAAGAAAATAACTATTACTTGCAAGTATGTACAAAAAGAAAATAATTTTGTAGCGACTGACTCGATGGCGCGAGTCCGTTGACTGTTGCACTCAGGTTATCAAGTTCGATTCCCACATCGGGCAAACAGTCATATTATGTACGGGTTTGTTTTCTTTTTATATGGGTATTTATTTAAACGTTTATAAGTATGTTTATCGATCTCTGGTTCCTATAAAACGGCGAATCGTAATTTGGGACCGGATGACCGTGCGTAGTTTCTTCCGGGTGATCTATCTGTTTTTTTTTGTATTTTACTAACGTACCAAAACAATAATGCGAATTTCTTTTAGGAACATTCTTGTGAACCCAAAAGCCAATGGCTTGAAAAATCAGTCCGTTTCGCTTGCGCATGAATTTAAATCGATAAGCTCGGACACCAGTACTTTTTATCTGTTTAGCATTGCATGCATTACAAATAGGATTAGATAAATTTAATTTTCCAATTACGGTTATCATTTTCGGGTCGGGTAAAGAACAAAATCATTGCAATTTGTATTTAAATTTCCGAATCATCCCCAAACACAAAACGTTAGTTTCTACAAAGCCTTTATTTGAGAATATTTTTATTTATATCGGCGTATGTCGTTATTAAGCCGCGTCAAAATTAACGTTTTTTTTTTTATAAATTATTCTTTCTTCTGAGATTGCTTTTGATTTTTATTAAGTAAAGCAAGCAAGCCGATGTGTTAAATGTAAAATATAATACCGTGAAATGAGTTGTATAAGTACTAGTTGCCACTTTGCATAAAACATTCTGTACTGACTTACCGAGCTGAAAGCATACGAAATGAAGAGTTGTGTCAAGGTTGTAACCAGATAGTATGAATAAGGAACGACATTACGAATACGGAGACACATACACTTTTACTAATCCATTATTGAATCGATAAGTAATTGATAGGTTTCTTTTACTGGTGGTAGGACCTCTCGCGAGTCCGCGCGGGTAGGTAACACCACCCTGCCTATGTCTGCCGTGAAGCAGTAATGCGTTTCGGTTGGAAGGGTGGGGCAGCCGTTGTAACTATTCTGAGACCTTAGAACTTATATCTTAAGGTGGGTGGCGCATTTACGGTTGTAGATGTATATGGGCTCCAGTAACCACTTAACACCAGGTGGGCTGTGAGGTCGTCCACCCATCTAAGCAATAAAAAAAGGTTTTATCATGATAAAATGAAATAAAATGGTAAAAATGTTGTTCTTTTGTAGCGAAGGTGTGTAGCCTAGCTCACAGACACCACTACATGAATAATGCCATCCACCTTGACCTAAGAGAACAAATTTAACTAAATTGGAATAATAATTGTCCAACTTTACACAAAATAAGCCGTACATAATTACGCGCCCAATCTCGAATCACCAATATAAAATCATGAAACGCTAGAAGCTACTTACTACTCCTCGAATGTAAAACAATTACACAGCGAACTACATAAAAAAAAACTATTAATAATTATGTACAAAATTCACAAAGATTATTTTTTTAATTAAGCGTTGATGATTCTCACCGAGCCCTGAATGTAAAATTTTTACGGCCAAAAATATACAACAAAAAATACTCACTTTTATCGGGAAAATTCGAAATAAAATTGAACTTATTATTAAAGCTTATTAAAATTGACCACGATAAGGTCTATAATTCACGAACGAAAGTTTTCAGAGCTTTAAACGTTTGGCGCTGCAAAAGACGATTATCAATTGACGTTGACGTTGATATTTATGCAGCTAGCTTCATGATATTGTTTAGTGTTACCAGTACAACACAATAGTATTGTTACTTTATTTATGTCACTCAAATACAGAGGTCATAAAACAGGTACACTAAAACAAATTCTAACCAAACGAATGTCGTATTGAAAGTTTTAATAACGCAAAGCATGACATATTGTTTTAATGAAATAATAAAATTCTTAAAAAATGCTGCTAAAGTCGATTATGAAATACTATCACTCTTAGAGTTACTGTTAAATGGCAAACCTATGTGCATCGATATTAACCTCATTGTGTATGTAAATAGATTAATGTCCCTTTCAGTTCAATGCTTCACGAGGATCCGCACATTTTCCGGAAAACTTATACTTTGTAGCGGCCTAACTCAGGAGATTCTTTTTTTTAATTTTACCAATAAAAAAACATACCACTTTCAAGTTTTTTGCGTTACTATTTATAAGCTAGTTTTATGCTAATTAGTCACACCTGTTACAATGATTGACTACAGCTTCGCCCAGAAAGACAAGGTGAGCGTTCCGATATTGTGTTTTGCAATGTACTGCGTGTCTAACCAGAAGATTCTTAAATGTGGTTATACCAACAGCATTAATGGACTCTGAAGTTCGACACAATTATTTATTCTATGGTTTGCGCTCGGAACTTATTGAACGTCTAGTCTCACTAAATGCAAAACTGCTGAAGCCACAGAGTATTATATTTCAAAATAATATGAAGGGATTTCAGTTATCGAATTACATTTTGTTTACGATTTCGTGTTTAATCAGGTGGACTATTAAGTTATGCTACTTAATCACTTTCTTTGATATTTTTTGTCCTTGTTTTGCATTGCTTGCTATGCAACGTTGTGATTTTAGCCCAAACGTATTATAATTTACAGAAAAGTAATTTAAATGGATTTAAATTTAATTCTAGGTAGCGGATTTGAAAGATACTTCTTTTCTCCTTTCAATTATTAACTTTACTACTTTGGAATTCTATTATTTTTCTTTTGAATATAGTTTTCTTATGTGTAATGTATCAGGATATATTAAAACACTGATCGACCACAAAGATAATAAATTTTTTATTTGAAATTCGTAATTTTAAACAGAAAAACATAATGTTCACAGGGTATTTTTTAACATAATATTATTATCATTGGATCAAGAAGGCCACTGGATACAAAAAAAACTAGGGTCACAGCTCCAACTTGCATAAATGTCACCTAATCATATTAATATTATAATAGTATATTAGAAAGGATTGCGAAGCAATCCTGATGCTGAGGATTAAGAAGCAGGCTTGTCGCCGATAAATTGGAATCAACTATATTATAAAGTAAGCGAAATGCTCTGGTTCAGCCGACTGATGCTGTCAATGCGAACCTAACTAAAAGCATAGCTAAACCTAAAAATTACACTTTGGTAAAACGGATCGTTATTCATACGTTACAATAAAAAATATATATTATTTGAAGGTCCATAGTTCCCTCTCCAACCTACCTACAATCGGTTACCACCCTACTTTGTAGTGCGAAGTCAATTTTCTTTTATAATCAGTCTCAAAAAAAAAACAGCCAAAAGTATTTCAAAAACTTACACATCTAGTCGGAATAAGGAAAGAAACTATCATTATTCAATTATTAATTTTCAGAATAATACCGTCAAAACTTACATCTAATAAACACCCATCTAACATTAAATGCCTTATGTATTAATAAAGTTCGGAGATTAAACTGAGATTTATTTTCTCGCTTATCTAATATATATTGGAATATAGAAAAGATAAGAGATCCCAAGAAAAAGACAATACAAAAAAATTATACACATAGAATTGTACGTTTTGAAAACGACATGTCAACAACAATATTTAGTTTCATATATCATCTAATTTAGCTTTCTTTTTCGAAAGACAATAATTTAATATTGATCATGGACAAATACGATTAGTCAATCAGAATTCCATAAGATATAATTCAAACAATTTATAAACACAACCACAAAAAAAATTATAAATTTTAAATTTATAATAAACAAATTAAATGATGATACTTTATTCATTTTTGCAGCATTACTCAAAAATATTAATGTATTAAATCGCCAAATTGTTTAAAAACTAATCACGATTTCAAGGTTTCATCAGTAAAACCGATATCCATTAAAACCTATTCGTATACAAATAACAGCGGTATTCACAAACATCATTACATAATTTGTATTTTACGTGTAAAACTTTGCCGACAATCTCTCAAAAGGGTCGCCCTGGCAATCTTGTTATACCGTAATACGTTTCGTGTTTCAATTTCTATGTGCAGTTTAGTATTTGCATACAATTTACCTGCTCATCCGGTACGGTTAAGTGAAGGTAGAGCGAATTTAACGTAAAATATTGAATAAAATATGTTTAAAACCTAAAGGTGACTAATGATGCTACTTATGCATGTGAAAGTATTTTATGACCATCAACAGCCAGTAATCGTGTACTCAAGTCATCGGTCTTCCTCATCCACCTTTCAACATCGCTTGCTCAGCCTCAAGGCAGGTGAGCAACAAGGTTTTCTGGTTCTTAGCTCGCTAGTTTCGGTAACTTTAGTTATCTGCCAGATAACATAAGCTTCAGCCTTTTTACTTCACAGAAACTCCAGGCTTTTTCAGGATGCAAATACAGGACGTAATTACCGAACATTCTTCAGTCGAATCGAATTTTCCTCCTTGGTCTCAATCTCAAAGCCGTTTCTACTCAAACGAAGTCTATCACACCTAGTATTAATCGACTTCGAAATAATGACTATTCAAAAGCATTCCAGTTGATTTGTTTTTTTCATTCAATTTTAAACCATTTCAATTAGTATTATTTTGTTGTTGTTTTTTTATATTAGTTTTTGTTCAGATGGATCGGTAGTAAAATTACTTAAAAGATGAGCTAGGTCGCAAAGCTTCCTTCGCAGAAATTCTGCCATTAGGACTTGTCTGAAAGCCACTAATGTGAGTTTTTGCACCATGTTTTTTAATGTAAAATAAAATTATTAAAAACAAGATAGCTAGTTTCAAATCGAACACCCGTCGTAGCAGTGTTAAAAAGAGATCTAAACACTTCGAAGTCGCGACAGTATACTCTTAGTAAGTGTTTAATTTTGTGAAATCACTAAGCAGATAAGTGTAGGTATTACTTTTGTTGTAATAAAACGAAGATTCCTTCTTTCACAAATTCGAAAGAAAAAAAAATAACTAATCCGATATCATTTAAAAATTCCAAATATACGAAACTTGACGTATCTATGTATTATTTCTAAGCACAACTTGTGTCTTCTACCCACAACTTTGATGCCGTTTGAACTCAAGTCTGATGTTTATGAATACCGTGTAGTTATTATCGAAGAAAACTTACTCTATTCAGAACGACCAACTATTACGAATATTATAAGCAAAGCTACTTTATTTTTATATATAGGCAAAACATTAATGTTTCCTTTTCGTCTCGGCAAATATTGTATAACGCCGTTTTCTAAATCTATATTTATTATTATTATAAACTTTTTGAAATAATTTTAATGAATCTTACTTCTAATCATACATCAGAGACACTAACAGTATACAAATACTGGTACACATAAATAATAATAGTAAAAAACGATAAAAAAAAATACACTCGCTTATTTGTAAGCGCTAAGTTCATTATAACCTAATACGGTTACAACAAATAAACAAAAAGCCGACATAACAATATTCGATTTCTAAATGTCAAATGTCATTCTTATTAATCAATCAATTTAATAATAAAAGTTTTATATTAAATGGCAATATTTAATCCGCAAAATCTTCATACGTGATTTTTCTTTTAATTGTCATACGGACATCGCATTCAGTTCTTCTCGTCTTACTAGTCCATATGTGTTATGTTCTTAGTTATTGGGCTGAAAACGATGATGTTTCGTTTAAGAAAACAACTCGGTAAAATTCACGATGCTAATATTAGAGCTACCATTAGCCATTATAAAGATAATTTGTATAATCTATATTATATTATAAACATACTATTTGTTACGAAACAAACTAAAAGGTAAAATTGGTGATTTTTTTTAAACGACGTGTCATATTGCATGAAATGTAAAACGTTTACAAAATAATGGTAACCCTAATCGTTATCAAGACTCAGGAATCATGAAGGAACTAGTAGGGACGTTTTTAACTATGCCAAATTATCACAAACATAATCTTGTAATTTCTCACACTCTAATAGCAAGACAAATTACTCCTGAATATATACTTTTTGAACATGTTTTAGTTTTCAATTATTGTTTGTTTTTTATTTCATACTTCACTTCCCGATACAATAAATGTATATTAATGCAATTAACCTGAAGTACGTGTTTTAATTTTAACACGTAAATAACTTGAAAGTGGTAAATTTATTTATTTTCACTCAGTGTAATATTTCATTAATCGACCAAAGCAGCAGCAGCAAATTGTTTATAATAAAAAAAATGCACGTCATGCATATTCATATGATTGTAAGATATCAATGTAATATAGTCTATTGATTCCTCGCACGCATCTACATAATAAACCTATAAGCTCAAGTTGTCATTTTTCACTGTCAATCAGCATAAAATAAATAATAAACACGTTCGTTTTTACGAAACACCGAATTGGGGAAATTATATTTAGGTAAACTTACCTCATAGTAGGTTTTCGAGCGAATGGCTGTTGCAATCGCCCTTTTCGCAGAAAATCGTTTAATTTTACCAAAATTGGATATAATTTCATTTGAATTACAATATATAATATGCGATATGGATTAGAACGTGTTACAGTTGCGTTATTCAAAAGCATTTAAGCATTATTTTAAGGAATCATGAAATTTATATTTGGATTGTAAAAAAAATTAATACATTATTTTTTACATATTCATAATACTGATGACTGCTACTGTTGTAGTGTAATATTGTATACATATAATTCGTACAAACATATAATACAATATTAAAATTACTATGATCAGTTGTTGAGAACTGTTACCAATGTTTGTTTCGACGCAAGGGTCCGCAACGGAGTACATAAATATGTGTTACGCTATCTGCTAGCATATTATTAATTTAAATTATGGGTCTTTTGCTACCCTTTCTCTTTTGTTATTGACGACAAATAAGATAAATACAACATAATATTTATAAGATAGTATGAATACAAATTCTACTAAAAGACACCACAGTAGAAAAGGTTGAATATGATGCTTTTCAAGTCGTTGTTTATTGTCGCACGTCAGTATTCAACTTCGCCATTATTAAAACACAAAACATTACGATCAAGAAAAAAAGCTGGCGAACTCAGGAAAGCATTTTATAAAAGAATTCATCCTTTCTTCACGTACGTATTTTCGTTAGGCAAATAAAACAAGGTACTTGATTTGTTGAAGATAAACAAACATGTTCACATATTCAAGTATAATAGAAGTGAAGGCTATTTTTTTCCTACCTATGCAGATAGCCTTGTATTTCAGCTTCACACTAACATGTAGGTGAGCTCACGGGGCTCAAACCGGAAGTGTTGCTAACACTGGCCCTAGTAGGAACAGTGCTTCGCAGAATCTACCACCGGATCGGAAACGCGACCCGCTGAGAAGATCCGGCGAGAAACTCAATGGGCGTGAAGGCTTAAGACCCCTCCCTGGTGTGGTATTATCGAGCGACGCGACTAAGTCGGTGTTCAAATTCCGCAGATAAAACTTTGAAATTTGTACTTTACTTCCGAAAGGAAGTTAGCGTAGAATATTTTTTTTAATTAAACGAAATGCCAATTAATTGCTGTTTAAATGCTCTATTAGAATCTGTAATTGCTCCAGGTTTATCACGATTAGTTAATTTTATTAATAAAAAATAAAAAAATTCAAAAATTTAATTTTGCTATAAAACCTAAAATATCCATTTTTTTGTAATTTTTTTTGTTCAAAGAATTGCTCCCAATTTGCATTATTAATTAAAAAAAACATAATTTGGCAGTATTTATAATAATTAACACAAAAAAATTATTTGCATTTCATTGTTGAACTATGACGTCATCAGCAGTCGTTGAATCCACTGAAAGCTATGTTTACACGAATCCTCATAAAGACAATTTCATTTTTGCCTTAATGTTTATAATTTAATTTTAAGGTTATATTAGCTTTAAATTAATAAGAGAGGCCGCCCCAGAACAACTTGGCGCCGCTCGGTGGAGCAGGAGCTAGGGGTCTTGGGCATGACGTGGGAGGAGCTAGAACAGACTGCCCAAGACCGATGTAAATGGAAAAATTTGATTCGAGCCCTACACCCCAGCAGAGGGTAATAGGAAATAATGATGATGATGATGATAATATTAGCTTTCAGTGGATTCAACGACCACTGATGACGTCATAGTGCAACAATTTACATGCAAATAATTTTTTTGTATTAATTATTACAAATATTGCCAAATTATGAGGTTTTTTTTTAATTAATAGAGCAAATTGGAAGCAATTCCTTGAGCAAAAAAAATGCATGTTCTAACGATAACAACGTGTAATAAAAATCGTACCCGCAAAAAAAATTATTTGCCTATTACTAAACAATTGAGACTAGACCCCGAGGTATCAAGGTGGTTGACGATATTCACATTGTTATGACTATAAATGACGGTAACCACTTAGCACCGGATAGGCAGAGAGTCCGTTCACAGGGCAAAGCTAAATAATAATTTCCGGAAATTATTGAATAAAAGATTAATAGTGTATTTTTAAATCCCATCACGTTAAAACTCGTACTACAAAAAACATATCTAGCGAATATGTCTTACACTTTTAAATGTTAATCAAATAAAATCAAGTTTCATATAGAAAAAAACAGTTGTTCAAAAACGTCTATAATGACGATTTACACAGAGACGACAAGACGAGAATATCTGAAAAAAATATTCTTGCCTAGTGTAAACAAACATTAGCCATTACTTTAAAAAAGATTCTTCTCCTAATGTCTCCTTAAATATAGTCCGATCGATGAGTTTTAATTGTTGCGTAAAAGAGTTGGAGGTATTAATCGTGCGATGTACTCGTTTATATTTAAACATATTCAAACAAATACACGCGAATTCAAGAAATTCTCCTTGATTTCTGCGCTTATGGTGTTTAAAATATTAGGCTAAACGTATTCAAGGCGGGGTACTTTATTAACTTTTCGATGTTAACCGATAAATCTCTTTTAAAGAGCCTTTATTTGAGTATTTTGTAAGATCTTATGCTCGCTAACTTCTGTCAACGATTCGGATTTTTAATAAGTACATATAAACACAACATAGTTGTAAACATACATTTATGGCAATCAATTACATTATCCGTAGATGATAAAAGACTGTGTTTGTGAATAAAATAGTCATTCATGATTCCTTGATCAAAGCAAAATTAATTATATAAATACGACTTCATCGGATGTAAATAATGAATGCTAAAAATTATAGTTAGATAATTGTATTAAAAATAATATTGACAAAGTCTATTTATATAATAATTTCATTAGAGCAAGTGTCTAATAAGCATTTAACTCGATAGCTTATCTTTCCATGAAATAGTTTTTTTACTTTTTATGCCATACAATTTTATCAATAAACCTGGAATTCATATAAGTTCAATGAAAAAGGCCATCCATTGGCATTTTTTATTCATTGATTTGACAAATTGTATTGACCAACAGAGTGGAGTCATCCTTTTGTTCAACAGCGAATAGACACAAGAGTCAAGACAAAGAAGACATGATTAATTTCAGGTTTCAATATTAACGAATATTTAATCAAATGTGAAATGAGTAGGGTCGTTTCAACTCGTATTTGTTTGGTTAGGCAGACCCGGTACAACAAGCCATTCCGTGACCGTTAAGCATATCAGCACAAGCATATAAACATACTTTATATGATTATAAAATAATTAAAAAAAAATCTGTCACCCTTTAATAAACTTTAATTGTTTTCATGACCGCTGCCAACAATATAAAGAACGCACAAGCTTTGTAGGCTGTTCTTTAGTTTAATGTCTATATGACATATTTTATATTTAAACATACATCGTCATCGTATATATTATATCGTTGGTGGCTTCAAAGTTCAACTGACAATGCAGGAATAATACAATAAACGATGAATGATGAACAATACTTTGCATGATACAATTTTGTCACATTATATTTGAAAATGGTATTGTCCGTTTTTCTTTCGCGTCTGATGCCTTTCTACGATGTTAATAACCCGACCGTTGTAATCAGATTTAAATAAAAATCCAAATGCTTTTTTTAGACACTCGCTTAAACATCGGCAAATAATCCGGATAAGATTTTATTTATTTAAAGAATAATAATTAGTGTTTACCTGATTCGAATTGTGGAAGCAACGCAGCTGCCATATAATTTATTTTACGCAACTGCGTTACTGTAGATGCAAAATGAATGATGCGGACAACCTAAATTTCGAGATTTTACATTTTAACAACAAATAAATAATCAAAACCGAATATGTACGTATTTTATTGACGAATTAAAATTCGCTAAAAATATGGTTAGCTCTTTCAATATGGTAAGCTTATATTTACTGGAACTGGCTCTTATAGTTTCCGTAGCCCAGAAGTTTAGATTTATGCAATCCAAAAATCCTAATTCCCTAAGGACGAACACAATCTAACTACTATTTAGAATTTTCATCACTATTAAGGTCGGTGAATCTAATCTGCTGAATAAGTTATATCGGACAATTATTAATAAGATACGGGTATACAAACCTAACCTCTGTCACTGATGCTATAACTACCATTCGCTGTCCGAAGTAACTACTAGTAGTGAACGAACCCTATTTTCCTATTGGCATCCCTAATTGCTATTTTAAGTACTGGTTATAGTGCTGATCGTAGACTTCAACAATACCAGGGCCTATTTCTGCCGTGAAGCAGTAATGCGTTTTGGTTTAAAGGGAGGGGCAGCCGTCGTAACTATACTTGAGACCTTAGAACTTATATCTCAAGGTGGGTGGCGGATTTACGTTGCAGATGTCTATAGGTTCCAGTAACCACTTAACACCAGGTGGGCTGTGAGCTCGTCCACCCATCTAAGCAATAAAAAAATTAGCAAAAGTTAAGAGTCTCGGTTTGAAAGATACGGTTGTAGAATCAACTCGATTTAAACTTCCGATCTGCGTCAATTCTTTCTCTAGGTAATGTTAAATGCATATCAGAAGACAGTAAACAACTTTCCCTATGGAAGCCATTAAAAAAATCTCTGTCTACGCTTTTCTTTTTTTTCTCTCAATGCACTGTTCAGGCTACAGAACCGATTTATATATTAATAACATAATAGCTTTTGTCCACATCATTCACTGTAAATAACTCGAATTTTGCGACTGCAACAACTAAACGTGTAAGTGGATTTATTTAATTTTACATTTCGTAAACATGCCATTTTCGATTTTTCCGTTTCCTGAATTCAAAGTAAAATTTTTTATTTTGGAAGCGTTAATCTTTTACATATAAAATTCATCAAATTTCAAGAGTTTAATGATGATTTATAAATTACATTTAAGTTCGTCAATTTCGTGTGGAACGCGTGTGTTTTAATTTAGTCATTACAGTCGCAAATCAATATTGGTTAATTAAATCATCACGTACCTGATCCCAGAACGACATCGGCAGAATGTTGACGCGATTCTCGTTACGCGTGTTGACGCTGTGCTGCATCCACATCATGTCAGATGTGGAAGACGGCGGATTCCAAAGCGATTCAACCTATGAAACGATATATCTATCAATATCCAACCTCTAAACGAATACAGTCCCAAACCTGACGATATTCAAAAACGTAAAGCCGAACGTGAACATTACCAGCAAATTCCTAATCTGTTTTAATTTAAAATAAAAAAACGATTTTCAATAATCCACATTCCAAAAAAAAGTTGTTTTTTTTGACCACCTGTAAACGACCAATGTGCTTCTGAGCTTCTGATCAAAAGTAACAGGCACGCGATGCTATCAAAGTCCACAAAGCCATTCTAGTTTGGAGATCCGTTCAAATTCAATATAGTTGGAAAATACACGGCACAAACCAATTAATTGGGCACAGATGTACAAGTGGGTACAGATGATTGCGAAACAAAATCCACCTCTTCGCAAATCGCAATTGTGAGATCATTTCAATACACGACTGAAACCTTTACCGTTTGCATTGAATTACGAATTTTAAATACATGCAAAATTCAAGCTTCTGTACCATACATACCAAACGTTCTGCTATTTACAAGCTGTCGGATGTCTCATGCGTAATAAATCCAAGACGACACATTGACGTTTCATAGGACATATGAGTCGACTATTATCAAAGCCGGCAATCTGACTTTTGGACAATGATTGGTAAATCAGAAAAACGAATTATTGACTTTGTATTCCATTGGCAGTCACAAAACTCTTCGGAACGACATCTTAGATAAATAACAGGTTAACTATTAACCTTTATTTAATGCAGGTTTTGAACCGTATTCTTTGAAGGAGACGATTATATTCAAATCAATCTGTATTGACATATCAATAAAAAAAATTTGTCCAAATGCACAGATTGCCACCTTTGATAATAGACGACTCATATATTATGTAGATACACCTGAGTATATTTTCAGATAATTATAGCATAAAGCATAAAACAAAGATAAAGCAAGCAAAGAATGAGAAGCGACATTAGCGGATTATGTCTAATGATAATAGTATACTTTTATAAAATCTTGAATGCTCTGGGTTCCATTTTTATTTCGAATATTTAATGGAATACAGACAACGTGCGAGCTGCAATCGAAAATGACATAACACAACAATGCGCTTCAACTAAATTCTAATCTACTTAGCTTTTTTTTTTTAATACTACTGATAATTTACGGTCACTATGAGCCTTTTAGCGCTATCGAGCGAAATTTAAATAATACAGGACTCAATAGTTACCATTGGAACTTGGCCGTATGGTGGGTTTCCCATTAGTCCAACGGTACCAAATTGTATAGAATCTACAGGAGTGTTATCCGATAAATGCATGTTCATGACCTAAAAAATTACATAAATTAGCACGACATTTGTAATTCCGCAATCGAGCGAGGAGTAGTTAAATCTTTTTCATTGATAATGACGATGTCGTGACACACAAAAAAAACAACATAAAATGATCAGAAACGAATTCTATTAGACCACAAGATAACAGTAAGTCATGGAAAAATACATTAAATATTATGTACTTTGTTTTACTTTTAAATACCTACTAAAACACCAAATCGTCATTTCCCAAACTACTATGTATTTTTCGATATTGTCTGATACCTAAGCACAATCAAAATACATTATATGCTAAAAAGTATATTTAAAACTATCAATCAGAATCGATACAATTATAACTACTTCTCTATTAGGTGTAATACCTAAATGCCTAATTTCACTCTTAAGTTACCGGTATTAAGGTGCATTGTAAGCTTGCACGGGTTAGCATCACGGTCTTCCGCAAAAAATCGTACAATACTATTATTTTGAAGGCAAAAATAGGGTTTTTTCAATGCAAATAGACTTTGGCCTCACATTTAAACATAAACGGCGATATTCAAGTCGCGATATTTATGGACCCTAATAACCACTTAAGACGAATGCTCAGCACGTTAAGTACGCAGTCAACCTATCAGGAATAATTTTGTGATTGTAATTTACAACTTTCCTACCATCTATAAACTATCACATGTCTTTTTCTATTAAGCCGTTTGAACATATGTACTAAAACATCTTAAACACGTATCATATGATAACGATAATCAAAATACCATTTAGAGACCATTTATAGAATTAACTAACACCACCAAAACACCATTTAGAGAATTAACTAACGCCTCCATAATATGTATAATAATGCGGTCCTAAAAAGTTTTGAAAAAGCAGCAGAAAATTCACATAGGCGTACCGATTTCGGGTGTTTTCGAGCAAATAAACGTTTAATAAAAAAAATGCTGTTCAATTGTTTCGGGTTTCGTATATACAAAAAAAAGTAGTTCTTCTTTTACAATTTTTTTTTCATGCTTATGCTGATAGCCTTGAGAGGCTATTTCAGCTTCACCCTAACGTGTGTAGGTGAGCTCACGGGGCTCAAACCGGAGATTTGCTAACACTGGCCCTAGCAAGAGCAATACTTCGCAGAATCTACCACCGGATCGGAAACGCGACCCACTGAGAAGATCCGGTGAGAAACTCAGTGGGCTAATTTTACAGGCAGCGCTACCATTGTTCATAGACGTTCAAAATTACATTAGAAAATAAAAAAAAAAATTTTTTTCTATAGTTTTCAAATTAATGCGCACGATGCTGTGTTAGTACGCTTCACGGAAATTTTGTGGAGTTCACAGCACATACAGGCACGACGTGAGTGTAAGCTGCACAAACAACCCCACACCTTCAATAAAATCAGCTATGTTATGATGCACAGGCATTTCGGTATGTATTTACATAATGCAGAGCAGATAGAACACTTACATCCAGTCCGAGGCTCGACTGCGGATTCAGCATGTTATCATGAGGATTGCTATACGACATCATGTCCTAAAACCAACGCATTCATTAATTTTTGACCTAAATAAAAAATACAATTATGAAATTAAAACTTTCGAAGAAATTCTTGATTTAAATTAACATAATCAAGTTATCAACTCGTCAGGTTGTTATATAATCTTTTTATATAAAATATGTTATGTATATCTGAATCAACAACTCAATTAAGCGATATGAATGATTTTAAATTGAAGCTATATCAATGATGTTAGTTTCGTCTTCAGCTGCATAAAAAGAACGCATGTTTACTGGTCTAAAAAAGAAGATAAAATTCTTAGATAATTCCTGCAGGTTACTTAAACAAGTCTTGATTTTAATTGATCATCTTGAATTTGTGCAGACACTTTCGTTATTGCGTCACTGTACCAAACATAGTTCTTAAGCTATTACCTGTTCTAAAACATATCGTTCACATTAGTCACTTTGTTTGCAACGACATAAATGCTGGACAGGTTGATATTTACAAAACAAAATAGATGAATGCAAAAAAAAAACTATAAAACAACGACATAATGAATAAAAATCAGACTACCAATAAATATTTGCAATCTAAGAAGCGGCAAATAATAATTTATATTTATATATTATGGAACACATCAACCGATGAAAGTCAAAAATTTTGATGATACGAGTAACATTCTTAAATGGATTTGTTAAAGAGTTATAGATGACGGGTTTTCTTGATTCACGTTCAATTTACGTTAGTAATAAATTCGATAATGGTCATCGAAAATGACTAATAATCTAAACAATATTTACCATTTGCGCAAAAGGCACCACAGGGCCATAAGAGCCGAGCGGTCTCATCAAGGTGTCACAGGCCCGACGTACCATCAGGGTCGAGCTAAAGAATCCGGCCCTATACCAATTGTACATTTCCTTCGAAGTGAATGGCCCTTGGATCATTTTCTACGAGAAATATTTTTATTTTTCGAATTAAATATACATATATAGTTTATGATGCATAATTAATAATCATGCAGACAGACATGCAATAACGAAATTTGGACTTACTTTCGGGTCCTCGTAGTACCACTGGTCAGACAAGCTATGAGCAGTCGACGGTGGCGGCACAGATGTGTGCTGCATCAAGCTGTTGTAAATGGAATTAAATGTTCCAGCTTGATTCCCAGAATGTTGAAGTCCATGCATCGGGAACATATTGGACTGGTTGTTATGGTTAGGCATGGGGATATCGCCCGGGGATGACATCTGTTCAGTTTAAATTCTAATAAGTATCCTAGCAGCGCTTAACTATTTATGTCACACAATTTTACAACATTTAAACAATTTTTAATATTATTTGCAAATATCTCACCGATGAATTGTTACTATTTTGTCCCATGAACAACGAATTGTTTACAAGATTGGGTGTGCCAAGACCCGAAATTCCACCACCTTGATATCCAGCCAGGCCTGTCGGTCCACTCTGCATTCCTCCTACACCCAATGGGTTCTGTAATGCACCACCGCCAAGTCCAGTATTGGACATCTGATTAGAAAGCATAGGTGGTGGAACTCCAGTAATCGGAAGCCCAATATTGGGACGGGCAATTGGTAGACCGAGAGAGGCATTCAAAGCATTGTTTGTGATTCCAACTTGTATCATGCCCGGTTGCAGTCCAGACTGCATATTTGGTGGCGGCAAAATGGTCTTATTTGGATTTATGGCCATGCCCTGTCCCGGAAGCATAGGAGGTGGCACACTAAACATTGAAGCGTGTATGTCAGGACGAGGATGGACTACTGCGGATAATCCTCCAGGCATCATAGAGCTCTGTTGATTTGCCGCAGCCAACAAAGAAGAGTTGGTGGACTTGGGCAACTTCTGGAGGATGTCCTTATCTTCTAGAGCTAAGTCAAAAAGATCATCGACAATTTTGTTTTCTGCTGATTTATTAATCTTATCTTGAGAACTGCAAAATAATAAGATAGTTAAGTATAATTATTATTATTTTCTAACAATCAGCTGTATGCTGATTTAGGTTAACAGATCAGTAGTTGTCACCCAACCTTGGCAAACGCAAAATCCCAGGTTGGCGTTCCTGCTTCTCATGCGAGTCTCCTACGGGCGAAACAATATTTTGGTGCTTCTGGCGCAAATTGTTGTTAGGTGGCATCATCATGGCAGATTTGAAATTGTCTTCATTAGTCTGTTTAGTCTTGCTCTCGGAACGCATAAGACTCTCAAAAGGTTTAACCTCTGTAAATTTAGGCTTCGGCAAAGGTTTCTTATTCACTTTCTCTTTCTTTTCATCTTCCTTCTTTTCTTTAGGCACTATAGCCTTCTTTGGAGTCTCCGGAGGACTATCGCTGACAGTGGCATCCGAATCCTTTTCAGATTCTTCATCATCAATTTGATCATCTTTGGCAGATAACGTTTTCACTGCAATGTTAGCACTTGCCTCTGGGATCGCAGCACTGGCTGGCTGGAATAACATTAAAAATATTTTCTCATTCCTTTTATTAGAATTTAAGTACATTAACAACTATCGTTACACTTGTAAATTGGTAAATAGTTTTTGATAGTAATATCAGACTTACCTTCTTGAATTTTATGTCACCAGCATCAAAGCGTTTGGGCGACAATTTTTTGGCCTTCTCTGAGGCCCACCACTCTTCAGAGCCTTCCTCGACAGTCTTCTGACGAGCAAAGCTTCCATGGGTATGTGAACGCGTTAACGCTGAAAATAAATCGTTCGCAAATAACACAACGACGTTTTACCAAATTATTAAAAGATGATGATAGTTGTTGGTTACAAACACTGACGATATACGTTGTCTTGGTTTTTGGGTAAGTTGCTGTCATCATTGCTGTATCCATGAAAAGCACCGGAGGAATCAAACGTACCACCGCAAGCTTCGGCGTTCTCCATGGCCCTGGAACAAAAACGATTTAATGTTATTTTTTCATATTGACTTTTATTGATTTCAAATTTATATTTTTGTGGACTATTGTTTTTTTTTTTTGACTATTATTACTAAATTATACCATTCAGGCAAATTGTCATCATCCCCCGCCCAATTGCGGCGATTTGGATTCCATGATTGCTTTTCTTGATTTGGTCTTTCACCCCAGTCACGATCTAAAATAAAACCGTGAATTATTTAGATTAATTGATGGATGTAATTGAAATTTATTTTAATTCCTGACAAAGATGCTGTGAGTACTGACTCCTGCATGTTTTTCGAGTAAAAAATTAACTTGCCAAAGACATGCAATGCTCCTCCTTAAGGCAAACCCAAACCGCTAATCTCGTGGACGGCAGTGACTACTTTCCATTGGATGGGTAGCATGCTCTACATATATATATCGGTTCTAAAACGAGACGTCGCAACTTCAAGTACTGACCCCATTTGTCCTGACCTCTAGATCGACTCGTATCGGCACGCCACTCATCTCCTTCATCTCGAGAGGATTGACGCCAGTTTGTGTTCGGACCTGGCCGTTTGCTGAAATTATCAATTCTTTTAGTATTTTAAACCAAACTTTGGAATTTAGTATACAATTTAAAATTTACAAAAAATTAAGACCAATTGTATTTATTTGCAATTTTAGATTAAATTATTCGAGTTTTAGAAAAAAATATTCATTGATAATGGCCAATTACAAACTTCCACTGTGCCTTAATGATGATAACATACAACATTTAAGAATTTTCTGTACAATATAATTGTCCACATATAATATTTATGTGTGCATGAATGGGTTGATTTAAATTTCGTTACATTGTGTATTTTAACACAAATGTTTACAGAAGTAATAAAGCAATTTGAAACTTCAAATTTAGAGTTAAACTCACTCAAAAATAAATAAATCAAACAACTTACTTCCGATATGGTTTATTTGGGGTCCAATCAGTTTGTTCTCCACTATTTCTATTATTAGGTGGATTACTGGCACTCCAACTTCTATTGGGAGGCACTGGGTCATCTTCGGGTCCACTGTACAACGGCATCCTTGGGTTTATGACATGCCAAGAAGAACTTCTAAAATTCAAAAACATTTTTGCCAATTTATTCTTTGTTTTTAGATTACAATGGTTTTGAAATGTTAAAAACATTGAAACATCGCATCGTTTTGGGTCAGGAAAAGACAAGACGGTGATACTAACCCGTGAGCGATCACTACACGTCTTAGCGGTAGTGGGTACGTAAAATAAGAAATTTTCTAATACAAATATGTTGGGATAGCTATATAAAATGAATCTGTTCTAACCACAATGTTAAAATGATATTCATGGCTGCGGTATTATTACCTGACTGTCGGTGTTTGTCGTATAAACATGCCCCTGCCCCTTCCACGTCCTTCTACTGGATGATGCCCACGTCCGGCGCCTCGTCCCATCCCATACCTTTCTCCCGACGGGGCTCCCCCTGTGGGTGGGACACTGCGTGCAGTGTCGCGCTATAACAAATTAAATTCCTCTTGTACCAGTACCTAACATGTATAGTATTCAGTAATACGTATCATTCGGTGTTCAATATAATTACATACAAAATAAAAAACTGTTCTAAAAAGTGAGCATTATATACATTACGAAATCTATATAAAAATAGGCGGAGACAATAATACCATTTTCTCATATATTTATCAACTGATTTATACTTTTTAGTTGTTACGGGGGAGTTATGTTGATATATTTTTTTATACTTGAATATTTGCGTCAAAAAAATAAGGAAGCCATTTTTTTAAAGTAGAACAGTTAAGTTTTCTTTGAATCGAAACTACGAGCTGCAATATTAGCAAAATATCAAAGCAAAATATCCAAAATATCAAAGCAAAATATCAAAAGAAAACAGCATAAGATAACAAGAAAACGAATTAGGCTCGAATTTCAATCACTGAACTGACACTAGTCCAAATGAATAAATTAATTTATTATGTACTTCAATAAAAAACAATGAAAAAAATACTGATTTCAAAAGGACAATGCCCATTTTCTTAGGGCGTTTGGGCCCAAAAAAAAAGTTGTCGTGTCACGATGGTTTTAACTTAATTTGATAGACAAAGAAATATCGTTTGATATTCAGAAAACGATTTTTATATTCTCACCCAGGTTTAAGAGAAATCTGTTTTTTTCTGCGGCTAAAATTAAGTTGTGAATAATCGCTCTCGTAATTAGTTACAGTGTTAAATAAGTTAATTGTGGTTAATTTTGATAGAATATATAATAATAATATATATAAGAATATATAATATATATAATAAGTCCTTATGTACATTTTATGATTATTATATACTCATAATAATAATAAAATGAAAGTGGTTTCTGAGAATGGACTTCATTCCTTCTTTCGGAAATGAAAATCCGGAAGCTGGCAACGATATTGTTGTTGTGGTTTTTAAATTCGCCAATCGACAGGCAAAGAGCATAGCCTATACAGCCTATCTGTCGTAGTTATATTATTTTCATGTCAATGAAAAACCGGTATATCTCTTTTCATTGCTTTTTGGGAGTTTTGACGTCAACTCGACGAATAGCACATTGACTGAGCATGAGTTTCCGCAGATCTTTTTTTTTGACAAAAAAAAAACAGTCACTGCCATGTTGCCACAGTTCTATTCCAATGATTCCTCACTAATCGTGAACAACGATTATTGACGTTTAATACACAAAAAAACGCCCAATTTATAATAATATATACTATTTATATATACAATAAACTATTAAAAAAACATTAAAATAAAACTTTAAGTGACGCTTCACTCGGGTTGCTGCCAAAACTCTCTGACCATATATATAATAAGAATAAGTAATGGTGGGCCACTGAGATTTTTACTAATGGGATCATTAATGTCTAAAAATATTAAATAATTCATGGTTTTAAGTAATAATTATTATTACAATATATAAATATTGAATTGAACAAAAATAAACTAAAAAACTCTGTGAATTATAACCATTAGCAATTTTTTTTTTATTTGTTGTTCAAGTCACAGACAATTCTTTCGTTTGGCAGCATTTAGGTTTATTGTAAGGCTGTATAGGCTAAGCCCTTTGTCTGCCTATTGGCGAATTTAAAAACTGTGAATGATGAAAGTACTCAGTTTTCGGATGTTATCAAATAAGTAATTTTTTTTTTTTTGTAAAACAATGATAGGGTGAAAGAAATGTTGATACATAAACTAAACAACGTGAAAAATTAATGCATAGTTTTTCACGTACAAATAGTTTTGACACAAAGTTGGCCCACTTTTAGGCATTGTCCTTTAAGGTGTAGTTTGTTTTTCATTTTATTCAACGTAAATTGCGCTAACACTGGTGGTAGGACCTCTTGGGAGTACCACCACCCTGCCTATTTCTGCCGTGAAGCAGTAATGCGTTTCGATCTGAAGGGTAGGGCAGCTGCTGTAACTATACTGAGATCTTCGAACTTGTATCTCAAGGTGGGTGGCGCATTTACGTTGTAGATGTCTATGGGCTCCAGTAACCACTTAACACCAAGTGGGCTGTGAGCTCGTCCATCCATCTAAGCAATAAAAAAAAATCCTACGCCATTTAGCTAACCAATATATCTGAACTATCTCAAAAAAAACACAAAAACAATTTTAAGGTAAGATTCTGCGATTTACATTAAATATATGTAAATATGAAAACTGGCAACGGTTGTTTTGAATACATCGATAAGTACGTAAAAACAACCTTGACCCTAGGATATAAAGCTCCGTCAAGTATTCACCGCAGAGCTCCATGGCTACCGAGGGGAGAGCATATATCTCGTTGCACTCACACAGCGCTACCAAATTAATCTAGTCTAGTACATACAGTTGATGCACATGGCAGGTAAGCATCGCAAGGGTTGGCCCTTCATCCAATATAAAATCAAATTTCAGAATAAAGAGTGCAGATTTTTTAAAACTAAACTGCGCATCGGTTGATTTACTTAGCGAACGGTATTTGTCCTTCAGAAGCGTAACACGCACGAGTATTGCTTACTGCATATCAAGCAACGGAAAAAGTATGCAATCGTAAATTTACATGAACACAGGACGGTAAACACTTATCAAGTCCACAGAGAGAGAAAAAACATTGTAAAATTATAACAAATAGTTCAGGCATTTTATTTATTGGCCATCAATTATCATCATCATTCTCCTACGCTTCTCCCAGTCACCTGGGGTCGGCGCAACATGTTTTCTCCATCCATATTCCTCTATCATATACCATTTCTTCGCTCATTCCCGTCTTCGGACTTATTGGTCATCAATGATATCAATAAATACCATTTTAATATAGAGAGGTGAAAGGCTATTTGGTTTATACGACATTTCGCTTAATACGCGCGACTTATCTCTGTAATTAAAAGTGCGTTTTATTTTGTATTAAAATCGACAGTTCGACCTTTTTAATAGAACTTCAATTAAGTTTACTGCATTCAAATAGCTGAAGATATTTTTTTTGTTATGATAGTTTTACCAAAATTTAAACTTTAAATGGTTCTTCTGTAAAGTTACGAAAATGTAGCTTAAACCAAATGGCAATTTGACCCCTCGATATAAAAGAAAACCGGCAACAATGTTGAACACGATTGACGTTGTTATAAATTGTTTTGCAGTATTAGAGCGATTTGATTTGTAAACTTAATGTTCAAATATGACGTTGTTATAAATTGTTTTGCAGTATTAGGGCGATTTAATTTGTAAACTTAATGTTCAAATATATGTCTACTTTTTGTTACTATTCCAACGTTAAGCAGAAACTAAGTGTTAAGTTAGTGATGACAGGAATCCGAAGAATATGAATTTCGCCATCCACAGGCATGAGATTGAATTCTTAATTTTATTGCAACCACTATTGTCCTAACTTCAAACTGGAATGCGTCTTTGCCTCGAGACAGTATGGTGATAATCCGTACTAGTTATAATAAATTAATAAATAAATGAAAACAAATCATGACGTCATCGTGACAAATTAGGATTCCCTGTGTTACGGGTACCTGATTTTTTTTTCCTACCTAAGCTGATAGCCTTGAGAGGCTATATCAGCGTGGGTACCAGAGACTGTGATACTTATATACTGACATACTTATATACGCTTAAATATATACATATACAGATAATAACCACCTAAAGCAAACAAACCTGTTTAACACACGAATGTTTGTCCGAAGTGGGAATCGAACCCTTGGCGTAACAGTCAGGCACACTAAATACTGAACCACCTACCGAACGGTATCCCTGAACTCAGCACTGGTGCTGGCAGGGGTGCTCCCCCTTGACCTACGCGTACGCGAGATGGCCTCGCGTACGCGTAGGTGGCCAAGAGGGGGGCGCATCTGCCGGTGCTGGGAGACGGGGATATCGAGCGGGTGGCATCGGCACTGGAGAGGCCTCATCCAGCGGAACAAGTTGGGATGGAGCTACGAAGCCTGGTAGACGAGGAGCAATACCTCGAACATCGAGGATATGAGGTGCGTATATTTACGGACGGGAGCAAGATTGAGGGCAAGGTCGGGGCCGCGCTATCCATCTGGACTGGCGAGGCCGAAGCCAAAACCCTCAAACTTGCTCTCTCGCCCCACTGTACCGTCTACCAGGCAGAGCTCTTGGCCCTTTGTGAAGCTGCAAATGAGATCAGCCGGCGAAAAGAGAACGTTTTCGCCATCTTCAGCGACTCCATGGCGGCCCTTCAGACAGTGGCTGACCCGGATTCCCTTCACGTCCTTGCGGTCCGGATGAGGGGCGCTCTTAGTCACTGCAAAACGCAGGGCAAGAGCGTCTCCTTGTTTTGGATTAAGGCTCACGCGGGACTTGAGGGGAATGAGAGGGCCGATGCCCTGGCTAAAGCGGCCGCCCTGAGGTTGAAGAAGAAACCCAACTATGACCGGTGTCCGGTCTCATTCGCGAAGCGTGTAATCCGCATGGACACGCTCGCCGAATGGGATCGGAGGTACAGCGCCGAACAAACGGCCTCAGTCACCAAGCTGTACTTCCCAATCGCGTCCGAGGCATACAGGATAATCAGAAAGATCGAAATGACCAAGGAGGTAGCACAGGCCTTCACAGGGCATGGTGGGTTCTCCGAGTACTTGGCCAGGTTCAAGTGCAAGGAGAGCCCAGCATGCATCTGTGACCCTTACGTCGACGAGTCAGTGGCCCACGTGCTTCTGGAGTGTCCAGTCTTTGGCTCAGCACGATTCGACTTAGAGGTCGAACTGGGCCAAGGACTCCATGCGCGAGAACTCCCCAATTTAATGAAAAAAACCTGTGCGAGGAACTTGTTCCTAAAATATGCTATAAAAATTATAAAGGAGGTTAATAAAAGAAATAGAACATAAGAAATTTTTATAACATATAATATTTTAATATATTATTACTGTTGTAAATAACCTAGTTTAAGTAAATAGGATTAAGTGTACATGTACTAGGTTGAAGGTAGAATAAGGAAATGTAAATAATTATAGAAATAAATAGTCCCAACAGCCCTACTCCCCTCCCCTCCTTTTAGTAACCGCAGCTAGGAATGCAAAGTATGAATGGAATGAATGAAAAAAAAAAAAAAAAAAAAAATACTGAACCACCGGGTCAGTTCACAAATATGGGTATATTTGTGAACTAATTAAATGTTCATAAAATATACTTACACGACTGTACCGTAACTAACTACTTAATGGTAATTCCAGTGCCATTCTTGTGGACGTGACGCATAGATAACTATAAAATATATTTTTGTTTTGATACTGTGGTTATTAAACACACTATTCATAAAACACACATCAGAATTAATTTTTAAATGGGCACACTATTTTTGTCGACATTTTGCCCTAATAGCGCTGCTCCTACTACTACCGTGACTACTATGATATATTTTTAATTGCAGTGCGCAATTTGTACAATTCATGCACGTATGTATGTATGTGCACTTTTACAAAATCTTTATTTTGAAATGGAAATAATGTTTTAATTAATAATGTTACCTTTAATTGGTTAAGTATGAGAGTACTGGAAAACTTGTTTGATCGACAGTGATAATGAAAATAGCTTTATTGCCGTCGATGTCAGACAATCGTATGGACCACTGATGACCATAGTCACCAAAGCAAAACAGATGAGGTTTTCTTTCGAAATATCATTTGCATTTATTTATAATCGTGAAATCATACTGAAAATAACATAGAAAACGACTCTTATATTTATTGTATTTATGCAAAAATTGCCATTTCCAGAGAATAAAGATTTTGTGAATTAGTAAAGATTGTTTTAATTTACGGGAATGAGTGTCAATAAAAAAAACAAATAACAATGTAAAACGATTGATGTAAAAAAATTCATACAATTTATATTAAATATAAATCTGTATAGATTTACTGATGGTAGAGCATTATTGTGATTATACAGACCAGTATTCCCGTTCCGTCATATTTGAAGGAAACACGTGTGTTACACAGGTACAATCTAGATTTCAACTACGTGTCTCAAATGACAGCATTCACAGTGATGTGTATGGGCTCTAAGTTAATACCTGGTATTTCGTGATCTGGCGTAAACAGCGATAAGTATCATTGGCGTTAAGGATATCCGTCAGTTTTATAAAACTGTGTTTGTATTGTTTCAACGAAAGATAGCAATTTCAATCCCACAGAATTCCGACAGCCCTAGGTACAAATTGCAGTACCTAGGGGAGCCTTAGGTATATCGAGAGGGAGCGTTACAAAGCGCGGGAGGCTCTTTATATATGTACGTCGGGTGCTTATTATTTTGCAAACGGGGATGGTTTTGTTGATTTTTGATACACTGATTTCATTTCATTTCAAACGAATGGCAATGAAGCCTTCTGTTAATAATAAATCCGTCTAATGAGTAATCTGAAAAACATCCAACATATTTCGTAAACCAAGTTCCATAATTTTTCACATCATCATGGAGAAGTTTGGTTTGCGATTGTCTGTAATTATTTCATCCTTAATAACTTACATTTTATCTACATCGTTCATTAACGGCAACCCTTAGATAAAACAATGAAGTCCATAGATTAAATAAACATGACTTAGCAATTCAATAATCCGAGCGTTTCGGTTGGTACGCTATTTCGGTAACACCATCGAACATAGGTATAGTAAAACGTGGTTGCCATATACGTTTTTGTTTTAATTGAAACAAAATATTTGAATTCATTCAATTGTTTCTATGCGCCCGTTAATTAATGCCCTACCCACTATAACTTCTACTGTTTGTCATTTAAAAAATTGATTAATTTAATCATTTGATCAATTTGATTTTTTGTAATGATTTGCCAGTGTGCGATCAAAACATTTTTTACTATTTAAGAATATTCATTTAAAATAATACTCTACTTAGATGAGATGCACTCTGAGAATAATGTAGTCCACAGAGTTTCTCGGCGGATCTTCTCAGTGGGTCGCGATTCCGATCCGTTTGTAGATTCTGCGAAGCACTGCTCTTGCTAAGGCTAGTGTTAGCAAATGCTCTCAGGTTGAGCCCGTGAGCTCACCTACCCGTCCGCGCATATCTGGAATAGCCTCTTAAGCTACCAGTGAATAGATAGGAAAAAACAATGTAAGTAAAAATAGTAACGTTATTCTCACGTCTCAGTTCGACGAGTTTCGGAAACATTGAATTTAAACGACTTACCTCTTCTTCAAATGTGTTGTCTAGGGCTGCAGGTGGTTTTCCTCGAGGTTGGTAAAGGGTTTCGATGGCTTTCAGTTCAGCTGGGGCTTCTGTGTTTCGGTCATACAATGCTAACATCTCTTCCCTTCCGTACCTGTTGTCAATGAAAAAAACGAAATATGAAATAAAAATACCAAGGTTTTTATGTTCCTCTAGAAACGTTCAATCGATTAACGTAGCTATTTTAGATAGTAGAGATGAAATCTAGACAGAAGGCAGTTGGTGCGGAAGTTAAATAAAGAAGATGATAGTGAAGAGAACATTTCAAGCAAATGCCCTAGAGCACACTCCATGGAACACTCGATAAAACACAGAGAACTAAAATCCCCATGTAATCCAGGATTCCAAAGCATTCATTTAATCAAGATTTTCGATCATTCTTCTCTGGATTGTCAGTATCTACCATTTATTAGTTATATATAAAATGAAATTCAACAAATTTAAGTGGAATTGAGACTTTGCGATCACTTTACAACTTTCCGAGAAATGTGTATATTGCACAGTGGTTTACTTGTATAAGCATATTATTGCAATGTGCACAAAATAGTATTAAATTACGTTCTTATGAGCAAGAGTGTTAAATGACAAAAGACTCGGCACTGTGTCTCAGAATTCAGCAAGTCTGTTATAAAATTATCGTTCGTATAATCCATAAAATTCATTGGATAAGCAAAAACTGTTGGTGTTAATAGATTATTTGTCTTAGTAACATACTTTTTTATAATAGTGTCTCTCAATATGCAAAGCAATATATTCGATGTTTTATTATAAATGGAAAAAGTAAAAAAAACTGTTACATAAACAATGAGGGTTCCGTTTTATTTTATGTTAAATGTTAGCCTTTAGACTACACTGTGTATATGGTCAAACATAACTACATATAACCAGGAAAGTAGTCACCCTGTCTGACCTGCAGTATAATAAATAATAATTACAGAATTGCGAAATTCACGTTAAGATGTTCGTGATTACCGGGGGGTAATCGATTAACAAAGGACGAGTCCTGAAATCACCGGTCGTCCATCTAAGCTAATTTAATTAAAAAATGAGCGCGACTAAAAAAATTGTAACCTGAATTACATTTTCCGCTAACGGCTTCGTCTTCTTTGTATTTTCATTTACACACAAACTGTTCACATTGTCAAATTTATTACAATGTATCCGTCGTTCCCGATCAGAGTCTGATGGGTGAATAACAAATACAATTTCCGAAGCTCGATGTCGGTTGTCTCCCTCTAACATTGCTATAAATCGATATGCACCGGAAGCAACGCAAACTGCATTACTCGCTCTCAATAACTAGGTATAACAATAACAGGAGATCAAATTATAAGGAACTTTTCGAATGATGAAAGTACACTAACAAAAATTATTTACGAACTGTAATAGTGAAGATGCAATAATTTTACAAAACCGTTATCGCTTATGGAAAATAAAACTCACCTCAATTTCGCCAGTAACACTTTCGATGTCCCAGAATTGTTCGCTGTGTTCCCCGTTCCAGATGGTGTAGGTGTGCCACTGGCCGTTGCTCCAGAAGCTCCCGGACTAGTAGCACCGCCACCCGATGAAGTAGCAGAGCTTGGATTCTGACTATTCGGTGGAGAAGAAGCAGTTCTCTCCCTTGGCATATTACGCAGCCATAATGGACCAAATTTTATTGGATTACTACGATCTCCCATTTCAAAGAAAACTGAACCCGAAATTCAGGCAGCGCGAAGACAGGACAACTGGAACAATGAACGTTTTTTTTTGTTAACCAAATTAATTTTTAAAATTCGTCAATACGCACAAATCGCATTGCAAAATACACCAGCATTCGATCTATGCCCATTACAAGTCGCAAACGTGCAATTTAAACATATACATTTTACACAATGTTAAAAGAACTTAATTTACAAAAAAATAATTAAAGACGACTCTAACCTATTACGGAACGCGTTCTAGTCTAAGCGCTGACAAAACCAAAGTGACGCACAACGGGACGCCGGATGCCCGAAGCTAAGTTTATCCGAGGTATCTTGTGAAATAACAAAACAATATTGTATTGCGATATTTTCTGTTAATTGATATAAGCATAAAATATCATTGTAAGTAAATATATCGCAGTACTTTGATACTTAAGTTCAGTACAAATAAAAACCATTTTCAACGAAAGCACCATAGAGAAAATGTCTAGTTATCGAGATTTTTTAGTTTTTTTTGTTTTTTTGGCTTTAAGGCTGCTGCACAGTGCTATATTCTTTGTGTTGTAAAATCCACTGAGCTTTTTGCGATTGGCGATTTACTCAAAAGGTAGATTAAGATAGATTAGTTTAAAGATTGAAGATATTTAATTATATGGTTTTCTCGAAATCGAATCGATTTTGAACTTAAAATTTACAAAATTAAAACAGTTTCATTTAATTTTCAATGTACTACATTAACAAATTCAATTTTTTAAGCATAGCTTATGAATTATTATATTTTGTGATATAGATACTGGAACTGCATTTATTATTATTGAACGCATTTTTTACTCGTAATATAAAAAAAATGGTGTGATTTACGCGCTGCGAATGCAAAAAGATTAAAAATAAAACACAACAAAAAAACATATACATAAACTTAGCAGAAATTAAATAATCAGCAAAATTAAGTTGAAGCTTTGTTATATACAAGTTTTTCACAGGAATCGCCAGCGGGCCATTACACGTGGGCGAATGAGGGCGATAATTAATAGCAAAACAGAAAACAACATTTCGCAGAGCTATTTCCGTCGACGAATCCGTTTTTCCTTGAAATATACCTGTACAAGTCCTGTTTGAAACGGGCTATTTGTGCTCAGCAAAAATCAATATTGTAACGCTCCAGCCAATTACAGATTTCACGAAATTGAACTATATTTCAATTTGCAATCAAACGGATTCATCAAATAGAAACAATTATCTGTTATGGATAAATTATTCGACAAAACGCATAATACTATTGATTCGCACAAATTTAATTCTCGCAAATGCAAATACTTTCTACGTAGGGTTTATGAATACAAAAAACTACAAAATGGAAATTTACGAAAATTAAGCCAGTTTATGTTTGAGAGTAAATAAATGTTATATTGCAATTCAAATCGAAATATTTATCTGCAGTTATTATAATAAAAGAACTGAACCATAGGGCCCGGTATTGAACACTACATACGATTTATTTACCTTGGTTTCAGATATGTGAACCCTAGTGAATCAAATAAGAGAGCTGTCTAACACAGACTGATATAGTTTCTTCTATTTTTTAACTATTCTTTGTTTGAATAACTTGTATGCACAAATAACTTCTGATTAAGACAATACATTTCCAAATAACCAGGTACTTAAATTAAACCTAAATGAATGGTTAAGTCATTGATAAATTTATGATACTTTAATTTATTTTAATTTATAGTATAATAATTGATACTTAACTTTAGTGAATCAAGAACAAACAATATGTTAAGCCAATCAGAAAATATGTAAATCTCTATACTTTAAAATCAATCTACATTAATTTTAGCGAAATGTCTAATAAAACCCGTGTAATTTATAGTTACATTTTCATAAGTTTACTTTCATGATCTTTATTATCAAAATGAAACGCTTTACATAAACAAACGAAATGATTTTTGATGTACCTAATCAAAAAAGTTTAAAATTATAGGACCGTTCGAATTTAATCATTTGCGCGACACGATAATGATAATTTTACGATATTAATATTATTTCGAAGCTTTTAATTTAACGACACGGTACAAGACATGGTCTGCGACATGACCATAAAATAAAACTATAACACCTCATAACAAAGTACGCTTTCCACAATCAATTACAAAAAGTGCATTTATTCAATGTCAGCGGATTTTTTTTTAATGTATATGAGTACCATAAGCAAGTGTGCTCATTAACTTTTGTTTATTTATTTAAACCCAGTGAATGTTTTTTTTAATGTTAAGGAAGACATACAGCGAGTACCGTCGCTCTAAGACATTTCAAGGATTCATGCTGCTCATGTGACACTAGAGGAAACAATTCCAGAATCGTACGTGACGAAAATTATCTCTGAAAATACACTTTCGACGAATTTAGCGATTTCAGGTAAGACGGAATAAGTACTACTCTGCTGGCGGATGGAACTGAAGAAAAATCTTATATCATCATCGTACTCAAAAAGTTCCCAAAAGCATTCCTCATGTAACGGAAGATACACGGCGAGCAACAAAGTATCACTATAAACACACGAGATTCCAAATCAGTGAGATCAGTATTATAATAGACCATCCAAACTATCCTTTGTTAGAAGTGAAATGGAACTGGACGGTACTGGGAAACCACGGCCTAGAGATGGGAGCACTACGTAACGTAGCGTTTATCCTGTGATTTTTCAACAATTCTTTGGCTAGGCGTGAAGTACTACTTCGCTTTATTGAGAACTCCCAATAGAGGCCAATGTAACTATCATCCAAATGATTACAATAATAATCATTGCTCAAAATATAGAACCCTACAATCCCAATACCCTAATATCTTGGTAGGCAATTTAATTATACGTAATACACTAGCTATAATGGTTGAATCTCGTATTTCCTTTTTAAAGATTGCACTAGATTAGAATTACTCTTTAGATTCATTCTCTTCGTAGTCTATACTTAATTATTATTATTTAATATTATAAAGAGGAAAGATTTGTTTGTTTGTTTGTTTCGAATAGGCTCCGAAACTACTGGACCGATTTGAAAAAATCTTTTTCCATTAGAAGCCGACATTGTCCCTGATGACCATAGGCTACTTTTTTTTTTTTTTTTGTTTCATGTGTGTTTTAAAGTTTCCGAAGCGAAGCGAGGGCGGGTCGCTAGTAGTAAATAATTTATTTTCTGCATGTTGAAAAAGTCAATATTTTCAGTGTCTAGAATTACTTGTATCTAACATATTATGTAGATGTTTAATGTATTGGGATTCAGTCATTATTTATTATTAGCTGACTCTGCAGACTTCATAGTGCCTCAATCGATAAATAAGAGACCTAAACTTTTGTATAAAATAAACTTAAAACAAACAAAAAGAATCCGTGCCACGGGGAACACACCAAAGGTAAAACAATTTTTTCATTTTATTTAATTCCGAGCATTTTCATATTTATTTTACCCTTTAAACCTTCTCTGGACTTCCACAAGTAATTCAAGACCAAAATTAGCCAAATCGGTCCAGCCGCTCTCGAGTTTTAGCGAGACTAACGAGCAGCAATTCATTTTTATATATATAGATTTATTATTATTATTTTTGCGACTGCTGAACTTATTCATGAAGCGTTTATGGTGGCTCTCATTTGAACCAGGTCCTGAATCTCATTTCCTGAATCACAGCTACAGATAATGTTTTGTATTTTTGGTGTGTAAATCTTATACAAGGATATTTCTCTATATGAGCGCTTTACTTCTTTACGTGTTTTGGTCAGTATAATGAGTACAAGCCAGTAGCAGAGTCGACAGGAAAAAATTACATCAGGTTGTAGAAAACCGGAAAACGATTTTTTTTGTTATAATTATGTACATCAATTTTGTTTTATATGCATTTCTTTTATTGGTAAAACTTACTCAATACATTACGTATTCAGTTATGACAAAACCCATATTTTTATGTACTTATTACTTAATTACTTACAAATTCTTTACCTGCACGACAGAAATATTTGTAAGCAAAATCAAGTGATTTAATCTTTGTGCGTAGTGTGTCACGGTATAATTATGTTATTGGTCGATGACGAGATATTCGTCTTCACAACTCGACGACATGGCGCGTCTTTTGTTTAGACTCTTAGATATCAGTATATATGTATGTCAGATCTCTTAGATATCAGTACAGATGACTAAAATGGTTCTTAAACCGCTACATGCATTTTTAACACTGGCTTTGGAAATATCACCTGCTGCTGACAAGATCTAAAGTTCGTTGTATTAAAAGTAACTACATATATGTTAGCAATTGAGTTCCTTTTTTCATTATCAACAAAAGGATTAAGAATGCAAAGTAATTTCACTAACTGAGACGATTAGACCTAGACTATTTACAGTAAAGTTGAACTTTTCAAACTTTAAAAAGAACAAGGAGAATTTCAAATTAATCTCCATCGAAAGAGTGACGCATTAGTATATAAATATGATGAAGGACATCTCATTGTGTGTCGCCTACACCTCGTAGATGTTCATGAACGTCGTTTAGTAGAGATTAGGCATTATCATTCTATTCTGATCAATATATAGTTGCATTGTGATGTCGTCTTACTTATTTAAATAAATATAAAATTGTGAATGTGAGTGGTTACGATATTTAAATTTATGTAACAATAAATAAAATAATAACAATCCTAAAGGTATAACAATAGTACAGTATCGTTATTATGAGTTGGAATATGTATGTAATAATAAATGAACGAGCTGTTGGTCATCAAAACTATAACAGTAAAGAAAGGGCGACATACTCGGAAGTAACCAACCTTTTACTATTTACAATAATCATTGAAAATAAACTTTAGATCTAACAAATTAATTATTGAGCGCAAAACTAACCAAAATTATAAATATGTATATAAATCTAAATCAAACGTCCCAACACTGTTTAATCTTTTTTCAATGCGAAAATCTTAACATACCTCATCAATTATCAAGTGTGTTTTATGGTACAATAATAAAGAAACAGTCAAACAAAGGGTGTAGGGCTTTGTTATTATAAATAATGTTCATAGTTAAACTAATCGAGTAGGGCCTGGATCACTTGCCCTTCAAAAGATGCAGGAATAGCAGCTATATAAAACAGTAGAGACCCATATGTTCAGACCGGTGGCAGCATCCAAGTAATGTTTTTCCTTTTCCTTCGCAAACAAACAAACATACTGTCTATCTGAAGACAAGTCGCTCATGGATATCAGCAATGCCAGAGGCAGTCAGGTCGCAGTCTACAACTAAAATGTCTATGGACTCTGGTAGTCACCACAGTTAGATTGTCCACCACGCCAGTAACGAATGCACATGCAAACTAGAAAAAATGACTATTTATTTAAATATATGTATACTTTAGACAAGGAACAGAAATAAACTAAGTAAAAACTATCCATTTTGCAGGATGAATTTATCTTCACACAATCCAAAAATATTGAATAGTACTTATTCAGATTATGTACAACTTTCATATGTTATATAACCTTGTTAGTTACTTAAATAAACAGAGAAATAAAAAAATGTCAATTTGAATTCTCAGTTTCAAATTGGTTGTCCGTTTTCATATTATTAATAGATATGCTAATGCACTTAACATTAGCTGTGCCGAGTTCTATTTCCCAACAAAGCAATAAATATTGAACTAAATTTTTCCAATACACTTTAGCCTAAATCAATTATGAACATTAATGTTTTTTTATTACAGTATAACCCAGGCCACCTAGACAAAAGTAAATAGTCACTGGCATCAAGTTGCTATTTGCAACTGGCACAAGGTGGTCTTTCAGCCTGATGGTGTACAGAAAAAAACATAACTACAAAAATTGGTAATCTCTGATGCAATAGCATTAAGTAAAATAATTGACATATCCCTACAGGACAAAACAGCTCTTTTTTGTGTCAAATATTATAACACTGGTTAGAATTGTATTTCACACTGGACCAAACCCTGTTGAAAAATCTTAATTTTTCAGTAATGATGGGGCCTTTCCGTAATGAGGATATTTGCTCAGCATATCATAGTGGAAAGGAATTTTTTGTATGATATAGATATTAACATTTATTTATTAAATGACATGTGTATTGAGCAATTTATTGTAACTTTGATAAAAGTTAAAACCTAAGACAACCGATGCTGTTTAAAAAAAAGCAAGGAAATAAATAGCGTTAAAGTAACTGTACCTAATATTCACATCAGACCTCAACAGCGCTACTGGAAGTATCTAATAACGAAAATTTGTTAAAACTTTAAATAGTATGCCTGTGCAAATAAATAAATGGAGCAGTTTTTAATAGCAATAAAATGTTAGTCTAAATTGAGCTTATTCAAACATGGTCTTACTGGGTTCTATGTGTTACTCTGTATAATATGTGTTTACAAGAGCACAGTCCTGATATGTAATGAAATATAATAAATATAATTTTGTTTGTTGAACTTTAGATTATATTACAAATTATTCTTTTGTTCACACTAGTTTTACAGAAACTGGCTTATATTATATTATATCCACAAATAACAAGCACATTCAGAAGCATTAAAAAAAGATAATCTCTAATTAAAATAATGAATAAATAGTAATAATATACATAATATGTATATAATAGCTATGAAAAATTATCAACAAAATCATTTCATTCGATTTTATCTTGAACATTTTATAAAATAAAATGTCATAGTGAAGAATGTTATTTCGAACAATTTGCAAAAACCAGAACACAATATGTTTTCTTTGTGTGTGTTTCAGTAATTTTCCACATGATTTTTGAAACCAGAAACTCTTTGATCATGAAAGACACACAACCTCATTGTTCGCCTAATGTTAAGTAGTTATCAAATTTCATGATGAGAATGCATCACTCACTCGTTATATACATGAATCTACATTTGAGGCTTATGTGTAAAAGAGCTTTATATTAAGAATGATTATTAATTTACTAAGCTAAACACAAACAAAACACCAGCAGATCTAAGCCTACTAAGCATAAATACTATTTGTTTTATTAAGATCATATTTCAAGGCGCCTTCAATATACACTGCATTTCTTTTAGACCATAAATTCCATTAGTCACATAATTTTTAATTGTGTTACAGTGGGTGTAATGAAAATGTATTCAAAAAAATGAGATACATTAGAATTAGATTTGTTACATATGTGTATTATCAAAAAGTGTGCTAACCACTGCTCTGAGCAAATCGAAGATTCTGTGGTAGCTAATAGCTTGTCTTAAAATTGCCTAAATAAGTTGCTTGCTTATAACCATCTTTAAATTGAACAAAATAAAAGTTTGTAGTTGTTTGTTATCCAGAATAGTTTAGTTTGTTTTGAAAAAGGAAACATTACCTTTTTAACTGATAAGAACATAATTTTGGTCTTTTTTGTATGTTAGTCACAATGGCAAGTCAGAGTAGCAAATATACTCCACCACTGCATTGACTTAGCAGTTTAATCAAATGCTAATATTGAAAAGTTCTAAGGTTTGTTTATTGTGGTTCCAAATAATCTAGTAAAGATTCTAGCATCTAATCAAAGCAACGAAAACGTAAAAATGGAGAATTGAGATCTGCTACTAGCATTGTGTGTATCAAAATGATAGCACCATGTTTCACCCAGATTCGAAGCCATTCAAATAATTTATGTTATAGTAGAGTGAGAAGTAGACATGAATTTTGTTTGTGCTTACATCGATGATCAGCCTCAGAGGGTGAAGGCAAGTGTTCAAATTCAAAAAAACCTTAATGATTATGTTTGGGCTTTTGCATAGTAATATTAACAAACTATAATAAGTCAAGTGAAAGTCACTTGAAACAATGGTGTAAAATTTACAGTAATATTATGTAATTATCTAATTAAAAATAACCATTAATTTTAAAGAAATCATCACCCTTTTGAATAATGAGTACTATTTAAAGAGTTTATTGAATCTCTTATCAGAGTACTGGTCTAGAGGTAAATTTTAGATTTCTATTTGTAAAATAATATAACTAGTTAAATATTCATTGAATGTGATTTAGTCATGAAGATTTGATTGTTTTGAAACAAAATATAAATACACTCACTTATGTTTCTGAATCATTTAAGAAAAAACATGTTCAGAAATCCTTGGATATATAATAAAACACTATCATAGGATATAAATAATTAAGGGCACCACCATGCCTTCAAATTGGATTAAAACTTTTAACTATCTCAATTTATTCTCAAAATTGCAATAGAATTATATTGCATATATCTCATTATATTGCAATAGAACCTACCTCTGCCATTCCATTAATAGGAACTTTATATTTTGATGTTTAATAACAATTAATGATGTGATAATAATGAGATTACATTAAAAAATTTCTAATTTAAATTTCTTTGTCAAATATAATTTTATTGAATATCTGTGAATTATTTATTAATTGTTTAATTTTTTTTACAATAATCAAATGATGACAAGGTCCTATTTTTAATTTAAATTTTTGCGTTTTGGCATTATATAGTAAAAAATTAGGTTCTTTAATATGAAAACAACTATACATAACAGTTAATTATTTTAAATGAGGTTTGTGATTTAACAATGTAATTTTTATTATTTAATTTGTAAATATAATTTATTTATTTGAGATGTAGTTATTTATGTGGATATTGTCAAACTATAGATTGATCTTTTTTGAGAATCGCTATTTTAACACTAACGATACTGTTATCTTTAAAAAATAAACAAATTATTAATTTCAAATGTTGCTTTTTATATAAATAAAATTACATTTTAACTGATAATTCTCTATTATAAAAACTATAGGTGTTAAATGGATAATACGACATGCTTTTTAAATCAATTAGTGTACAAACATGCGCGAAAAAAAATTGAAAGTATAGAGCTACGCACAGGATATTGAGAATAATAACATGCATACCCAAGTTGGAGACATTCGCATACACCTCGCAGATTTACACAATAGTCCCGATACAGAAAATATGTATTAGGACATGTTGTACATAACGTGCAAGACTACATGCCGAATCGGCATCACAACACATAGTCTATTATCGAAAGCGCATGGCTTTGTTCACAACACCACTAGCATATTAAACCACGACATACCACACCGTGTGCTTTCCTGGACATCTCGCAAACAGATTGAACACTCGATACAAGAGTCAAGGTGGAAGTTGAGCAAAATAGTTTACGAAACAAATTATACCATAACTGAAGTTAATCTTTATTCAATGAGAAAATGCTAATGGGGACACGGACATACATATAGCGAAATTGGATCAATAATTACCTAAGAGCTTCAATGATTCAATAAGACGCACGCACGGTGGCGACAGCAATATGGCGGACCAAAGTGAAAAAAATCTCTTCTCTCTGATTAATTTGAACGTCAACGCATGCACTTTACATGAGCCATAGACAAACAAAATACTACACTAAAACAGCGTGCTATATTCAAATATCTCTAACAAATCTAAATTAATGCTATTTATACCGACAAATTTTTTGGCAGAACCATTGAGCGTATCCATTTTATTTTATTCCATATGGAATTTAATTTCAATAATTCTTATCTAATTCTACTCCATTTCACTTTTAACAGATAGGGCTCTGGCCTTAAATTACTAAAAACTGGCAGTATGGATTATGTTACTTTTGCCTGTACATTAGACAGATCCAAAATAAATAGAATTGTTTTTTTTTCCTCCGGTACGGTTTGTGCATTAGCCAGTATCAAGTAATAACATTTTTTTAGTTCGCCGTTTTAATTATTTATAGATTATGAATAATAAAAACGAAGGAAACTGACCATTTTGGCTATTATTAGCATCAGTGTAAGTAGGAATTAAATTAGTTGTGTGGGACGGTAAATACAAATGTTTAGAACAACTTGTGTATCGATGAACATCGCTCATATAACATTGATGTTAGGATATCGATGTTTTCAAAAGTGAACATCGGTAAAAAAAAACGTCGATGACATATCGATGTTTTTTTTACAAATTACCTTTTTTTTCGAATTTACACCAAAGGATTTTTCAAACAAAATGAGTGTGATATGAAAAATCGAAGTACATATTATGTACTTAGATTTTTCAAGTACATAATATGTACTTGAGAGCTGTGTGTGTGAAGTACATAATATGTACTTGAAAAATCTACATCAATCTACAAATCTACAAATACCACAAGATCAGCATTCAACTCCAAAAGGGGAAAATAAAAGTTAAAATGTACAGACCTGTGTAATCATCTTTTATCATATAAATTTTTAAAGGCAGTTAAACAATAAGAAACAATTTTTACGAATATAATAAAACAGAAAATAACACGTATTAATGAAACATTCATTAAATTCTTACTGTTCATGACGATGGTGAAAAAGAAACCACGCATGACAGAATTATGATAGTTTTATTTAATTACTTTTAAAATACATTATATTATTAACAAATGTTGACGCGTGTCACGCTGCTGGTCGACGAACACGAATCTTAGGCCGCGGGCGCAACCTCCTCCCGCTGCCTTCCCCTGTCCCCTCTCTCGCCCTGAACGTCGTGAACATCCTCCCCCCCTTGGAAGCTGAGGTTCCAAGGAGCTCATAGGCATCTCCTGTGGGCAGAGCGCAAATTTTTGATAACGCTCTCTTGACGATGCCCTTTGATGTCTTGATATCCACAACTCTGCAGATTCCATCAGGTCCATAATACATGTGGTGAATTCGTCCTAGGATCCATTTCATTGGTGGAAGTTGATCATCCTTGACGACTACCATGTTTCCAATTTTTACGTTCCGCTCACCATTCTTCTGCCATTTTACACGCTGCTGAAGTTCACACAGGAACTCACGTGACCACCGTGTCCAGAACGTTTGTCTCATTCGTTCTAACTGCTCGTATCGGTTGATCGATATCCTGATTGTAGTTGGAGCCGGTAACGACGACAATGGACGCCCGATAAGGAAGTGCCCAGGTGTTAAAGGTGTAATATCAGAGGGGTCCGCTGACATAGGTGTCAAAGGACAGGAATTTAATATTGCCTCAATTTGAGAGAACAACGTTGTTAATTCCTCAAAGGTTAAACCATTATTTCCTGCTACACGTTTTAGATTAAACTTTGCGGCTTTAACGCCAGCCTCCCAGATACCACCAAAGTTGGGAGCGTAGGCTGGATTGAATTTAAACTCTATGCCCTCACATAAACCGAAATCAGTAACGGACCCATTAGCGGCTTTAAGCATTCTTTTCAATTCATTATTCGCCCCAACATAATTTTTGCCATTGTCGCAATATATTGTGCGTGGTTTACCGCGCCTAGAGATAAACCGACGTAAGCAGAGCATGAATGCATTAGTGCTTAGTTCACTCACGACCTCTTGGTACAAAGCTTTGGTGCAAAAGCAAACAAAGAGACACAAGTAGCATTTGCTTGTGGTTGCGCCACGGCATTTGCGATTCAATATAAGGAAGGGACCTGCAAAATCGGTGCCACAAGTTTCAAACGGAGCAGCTGGATTGACACGAAGATCAGGTAAGTTAGACATAATAGGCTGTATATTTTTGCCTCTTAATTTTGGTACACTGTACGCAATTATTAGTTGTCTGATTAGATTTATCCCTCCAGAGAATCAATTGCAGATGGCGCTGCGACTCATCGACCTCAATTTGTCGGTGCATTTTTTCTATGTCCCCTATGACAACAAATGCATTATAACGAAAACGTGACAAGATCGAAAACAAATCGTCCTGCACTACCGACCTTACAAGCTGTGTAATCACTCGTGGTTTTACATGAGCCATCGAACACGACGCGCATAGGTGTAGTTTCGCTTTGATCACGTGTCACAGGGTGATGAGGTAAATAGTACCCGAAAGGAGGTCTCTCGATTGGTGATAAATGGCCCAACCGTTCATACTCATGAATAAAAGCTTTATATATTTTTTTCAAAATCGGAAACTTGTCGAGTTTTTTCTCTAAACTAAAAAATCTACATTTAGCTGTATTGAAAGAATCACCCAGAGCTCTATCAGGCGACTCACTCAAAGGCATCAGTACTGAGAATCGACCTTCTTCAGTACGCTTTGTATTTTGTAAAAAATGAGATTCACATACCTCATCAACCTTTGAGAACTTCTGCCTGTTAAGAGGGGGTAATTCCTCAATCTCCCAAAACCTAGGAAGAGATTCATTTATATTTCGGAAGAAATTACAAATTTTGTCATGAACTCCTGAACCAGAACCTACACCAGTTGGCCCAGATATCAACCAACCTAATCGTGATTCTTGGAGAGTAGGCTTATTACGCCCAAGCTTAATCTGATGACCATGAACGATCTCCCAGAATACATCTGCCCCTAACAACATATGAATATCAGAGGGATTAAAAAAGCTTGGATCAGCCAACTCAATGTTCGCAGGTAAGTTCAACGTAGACGTGTCTATTTCGACGTTAGGTAATCTATTTGTTATATGTGGTATGACCAGACAAGATACCATCATGTGAAAAGAATTGACCCGTGATTGTATTTTTATGTTACACACTTGTGATGCAGCACAGACTGTGTTATTAATTCCCAATACTTTTATAGGATTTTGATGAGAAATAGGTAAGTTAATCTTTCTTTGTAGTTCTTCCGTCACGAAAGACGCCTGGCTTCCGTTGTCGAGAAGCGCTTTCACGAGATAAGTTATATTACTGTTCGGATCAACTATTCTCACCTGAGCGGTACAAAGCAACACTTGACCAGGCATCATTGCAGACAGCGACACCTGTTCATTGGCACTACCGCCTTGAGAAGAAGAAGATGGGTTAGGTATGTTGTTGTTTCTGCTTTCTTCTTTCGATCTGCGCTCAACACTTGCAGATCGTTGAGTCTCACATACCCCGCGTGCCCCCTAGGCGCGGGGACCTAGTAGGAGGTTCGGCCCCGGCCCGAGAAAAAAAAAAAAAAGGTATGTTGTTGTTTGTGTTAACGTTACCATTCTCTTGCAATTGTTTATGTAATAACGAGTTATGTTTCGCATTACATATCTGGCAGCCTTTCCTGAAGCAACGAGAGGGACGATGACCAGATTTAAGACAATTGGAACACAATTTATGTTTATTAACTAGGCTCAACCTTGCATCTACATTCATATTTTTAAATTTATCGCACTCATAAAGAAAATGATTTTTTGAACAAATAATACACGATTTAGACGATGAATTTGCAGCAACAAAAGATTTAGTATATTTTGGTTCTTTACTTTGAACGTGTTTATCAGTCTTTGGTTGTTCAGTTTTGCAAAAGTGTACAGTTTCCAAAACATCAGCACGATTACGTAAAAATTCACAAAACGATTCAAGAGTAGGCGGCTTAGTCAATGAATTCCTGTGCTCCTCCCATTTGCGACTTGTGGCGCCATCTAGTTTTGTTGTCATCATAAAAATTATCAAAGTGTCCCAGAAGGAAGTAGGTTCCTTTAGGGTACCTAGAGCTCGCAAGTGTTTTGTGAAATAATCAATCATATAACGCAGTGACTGATGGGATTCCCTAGCAATAGGTTGAAATGAAAACAATGCCCTTAAATGATCGTTAACAAGAAGTCTTGTATTGTCATATCGTTTGCAAAGTAGGTCCCATGCTACATCATAATTTTCCGATGAAAACTCAATTGATTTTATCACTACCGCGGCACTACCTTCCAACACGGACCGTAAATAATGAAATTTATTAATTTTCGGAATTGACTCATTTTCGTTTACCATAGAACGAAAAGTATCTCGAAATTCCAGCCACTTCAAATAATTGCCGTCAAAACTAGGCAAATTTATTGTTGGCAAATTAATATTAAGAGATTTAGATTTGGATTCAAATGAATTTAAAGAACCATCGTTACGACTACTATCATTCAGGTTTTGAGCATCCACACAGCTCTCAATAATATTCTGCGCTTGTACGATTAAGGAACAAAAATGGTTTTCCATTGTTTCCCTTTCTTGTATTTGCCTTTCTTGTTCTAGAGTATCCTCGCTCAATAATTCAATTTTTCGTTGAACTTCATCAAAAACGGTCAATAAGTTTTGAAATCTTTCTAGTTTAAATTGAAGCTCATTAAGCTGAACCTTAGGCATTACTTTAGAATTAATTGCTTCTATAATTTTCATATACTTTTGAAAGGCAGTTACTCTTCCTCTAATCGTACCGCGTTCCTGAATTAATGATTTCAATTCCGCCATAATTTAAAGTTGCAACAAAATGGGCGAATAATAAATCAAAAACAATTACCAGAAACGAAGTTAATAAATGTTAAATTAAGAAACCAAACCATAAAGGCCGCTGTAAGTGTTCAACAGCGGCAGCCAAGTCGCTTAGTCCAGTCCGTCACTGATCCCGTCTTAAGCTCTCTTTGTTCCACGATAAATATACGCGCAGGTGCTTTGGTTGGGATCCAGGGGTTTCCTTTGCGGCTCGGATAGCTGGAATAGTCGGCAAAAAACTAATAAAATAGCTGTGTATACAATCACTTTTCATGAACCTATATCTCTTATACATAAATCACACTTTAACAAGTATTGCAAAAAAGCTATTGAATAGAAAGCCGTAACTTTTTCCAACAATTAGCATACGAAATAATATTTTACAAAAAAATAACATATTGTCATATCGTTTGCAAAGTAGGTCCCATGCTACATCATAATTTTCCGATGAAAACTCAATTGATTTTATCACTACCGCGGCACTACCTTCCAACACGGACCGTAAATAATGAAATTTATTAATTTTCGGAATTGACTCATTTTCGTTTACCATAGAACGAAAAGTATCTCGAAATTCCAGCCACTTCAAATAATTGCCGTCAAAACTAGGCAAATTTATTGTTGGCAAATTAATATTAAGAGATTTAGATTTGGATTCAAATGAATTTAAAGAACCATCGTTACGACTACTATCATTCAGGTTTTGAGCATCCACACAGCTCTCAATAATATTCTGCGCTTGTACGATTAAGGAACAAAAATGGTTTTCCATTGTTTCCCTTTCTTGTATTTGCCTTTCTTGTTCTAGAGTATCCTCGCTCAATAATTCAATTTTTCGTTGAACTTCATCAAAAACGGTCAATAAGTTTTGAAATCTTTCTAGTTTAAATTGAAGCTCATTAAGCTGAACCTTAGGCATTACTTTAGAATTAATTGCTTCTATAATTTTCATATACTTTTGAAAGGCAGTTACTCTTCCTCTAATCGTACCGCGTTCCTGAATTAATGATTTCAATTCCGCCATAATTTAAAGTTGCAACAAAATGGGCGAATAATAAATCAAAAACAATTACCAGAAACGAAGTTAATAAATGTTAAATTAAGAAACCAAACCATAAAGGCCGCTGTAAGTGTTCAACAGCGGCAGCCAAGTCGCTTAGTCCAGTCCGTCACTGATCCCGTCTTAAGCTCTCTTTGTTCCACGATAAATATACGCGCAGGTGCTTTGGTTGGGATCCAGGGGTTTCCTTTGCGGCTCGGATAGCTGGAATAGTCGGCAAAAAACTAATAAAATAGCTGTGTATACAATCACTTTTCATGAACCTATATCTCTTATACATAAATCACACTTTAACAAGTATTGCAAAAAAGCTATTGAATAGAAAGCCGTAACTTTTTCCAACAATTAGCATACGAAATAATATTTTACAAAAAAATAACAGTTAATGACACATAGTGCGAAGATTCGTAGCAAAAAATGTTTGCGTGTGTGCGAGTAGGTATAATTTCATTCCCAAGTAGCAATCAGCAAAGCATCAAGAAAAACTTACGAAAATTATGCAAAAATACATCATTAAAATAGCAAATTATTACATTAAATTATTAGTAAATCAAATTAATTACGTATTGATTACGATCGCATATTGCGTCGACAAACAATAACAATGTGGGTATATTTGATTTACACAAGCAAGCGTTCTGCGACAAAATGAGGCAAAATTCCCATAATTAATGAAAATATAATTGAAAATTGGCTACTTCCTTGAACGAGCTCAATGCAGCAGTAGATATGACAATCCAGCAGCTGTGCAGTCGTCAGGTACGAGCAATCCAACAACCAACATTAATGGGCTATTTTTCTTTTCGCCTTTACGTCACAAATCACGTCCGATCCGTCCGGTCAGAAAGTTTCGTCTTCAATTTACGATCACGTCGGGGGTCACCAATTTCTGTTCATGACGATGGTGAAGAAGAAACCACGCATGACAGAATTATGATAGTTTTATTTAATTACTTTTAAAATACATTATATTATTAACAAATGTTGACGCGTGTCACGCTGCTAGTCGACGAATACGAATCTTAGGCCGCGGGCGCAACCTCCTCCCGCTGCCTTCCCCTGTCCCCTCTCTCGCCCTGAACGTCTTTTTTTTTTCTTTTTTTTTCTACCTATGCTGATAGCCTTGAGAGGCTATTTCAGCGTACCCTAGCTTGTGTAGGTGAGCTCGCGGGGCTCAAACCGGAGAATTGCTAACACCGCCCTAGCAAGAGCAGTGCTTCGCAGAATCTACCACCGGATCGGAAGCGCGACCCACTGAGAAGATCCGGCGAGAAACTCAGTGGGCTGTGTCTGTGGGTTAATTCGCTCGTCGAGCCCTTCGTCGCAAGCGACGGGTTCGGCGAGGACGGTGACCGGTGCTTGTATTGCCTAAAAGCACCGTTAATGGATCAGGAAGATCCGTGATGACGTGCTTTGGGCGACGTCGACGGTTTACCAAACGGTCTACAGGATCGGGTATGTAGTTTCCGGCGGCCACGACAAGAGGGTTCTCATGTCTTGCCGTCTTCTCAAAGTGGCGCTGCGATGCCGACTGTAGATACTTACTGACGGGGTCGAGCTCCAGGTCATCGTGGAGGTCCACGTTCCTCTGGAACCATGGTGCTCCGACGGCTATCCTGCAGAATCGGGATTGTATAAGCTGAAGGGGTTTCAAGTTGGTGCGGGCCGCGTGAGCGAACACTACGCTTGCATACGTCATGACGGGGCGTATGCAAGTTTTGTAGAGGGTTACCTTGTTACGGAGGGACAGTTTGCTTCGTCTACAAAGCATTGGGTAGAGTCGTCCTAGTATAAACGCGGCGCGATCGCGTACCGTTTTTACGTGGGGACGGAATGTCATCCCTCTGTCGAGGGTGACGCCTAGGTATTTGACCTTCGAGGCCCACGGTATGGGCTGGTCAAAGAGAGTGATGGGGCTAACGGCGGAGGTGTTTACGCGCCTATTGGGGAGTGGGGTGCTCGAAGTGGTATTCGGAGGGCGACCCCTTTTGAATAGCACCGCTGTGCTTTTCGTGGGGTTGATGTCTATTCGCCACTTCCGGAACCACTGTCCCATGGTGGTTACTGCGATCTGGAGTCGCCGATGAAGCAACGACATCTTCCTACACGAGTAGTAGATAGCCGTGTCATCGGCGAAGAGCGCTAGATGGGTCTCCGGAGACCGGGGTATATCGTTGATATACAAGCTAAATAGTAACGGGGAGAGTGCGGAGCCTTGCGGGACTCCGGCTGTCAGATGACGGGGACGAGAACGAGTTCCCTCTACTCGATATCGAAACGAACGGTTCGACAAGAAGTCTCGTATGATGAGCACGAGTCTGTCTGGCACTCCCATGTTGTACAGTTTGTAGATCAAACCGTTGTGCCAGACTTTGTCGAACGCCTTCGCTACATCGAAGAAGAGGGCGCCGGTCGGGATTTGTTTACGCCTATTTAGCCCTATTACGATGTGCTCCGTGAGGCGGTGCACTTGTTGTACGCACGAGTGTTTGGCGCGGAATCCAAACTGCTCGTCTATTAGAATTTTATTCGCGGTAACGAAGTCCCAGAGGCGTTTCCGAAGGAGCCGTTCGTAAATTTTGCCTATCGCTGGGAGGAGACTAATCGGACGGTGCCCTGAACGTCGTGAACACTTACTGTTATTTTTAAGTGAAATTCTAATTATGTAATGAACATTATTATTAACGAACGTTTATTTCTTCAAAATTGAATTTAAAAATAACAATTTTCATAGTCTTATACCCTGGTAATGAATCAATTTAAAACGAAGACCCAAGGCGGTTGCAATAGCCAACGTCATGACCTATGCAAGTTTAGTGTTCGCTCATGTGGCCCGCGCCAAACTGAAACCCCTTCAAGTCATTCAATTCCGTTTTTGCAGGATAGCCGTCGGAGCATCAGGGTTCTTATGGAATATGGATGTCCATGATGACCTGGAGCTTGACTCAGTCAGTAAGTATTTACAGTCGGCACCATTGTGCCACATTGAGAAGGCGACACGACACGAAAACCCACTTGTCGTGGCCGCCGGAAATTATATACCCGATCCTGTAGACCCAATGGTAAACAGTCGGTGTCGCCCTAAACAGGTCATTACGTATCCTCCCGATCCATTAACGGTGCTTTTAGGTACCTTAGTCACCGGTCACCGTCCTCGCCGAACCCGTCGCTTACGACAAAGGGCTCGACAAGTAAAGTAACCCATAGACACAACCCACTGCATTTCTCGCCGGATCTTCTCAGCGGGTCGCGTTTCCGTTCCGGTGGTAGATTCTACGAAGCACTGCTCTTGCGCGGGCCAGTGTTAGCAACACTCCCGGTTTAAGCCCCGTGAGCTCACCTACTCGCCTGGTGACGCTGACATTAGCCTCTCAAGGCTCTAAGCTAAGGTAGGGAATAAAAATAATAGCCATCTATGAACAGTACTCTAACTTAACAAATCTTTTTGTGACTTCTTTTTCCATTTCTAATTTAAGCGATAGGATGGCTTCATAGAGGGATGGCATACCAGAATATTTTTCAAGCATGCCACGAAGGCAGCTTACGAGAGATATTACTTTGCTTACTGTAAGAAAATTTTGTGCATAGATTATTTGGTTAACCTTTCGAACGGTTGCAAAAGTTGAAAGATTTCGTAAAGGCAGCTTATCTTACATAACGTGATCATTACACCGGTCACTCACATGCGCACGAATACGCAAAATCAGAGTCTCTCTCGGAGCGTGGTGCAAGAGAGACGATCAAAACTTGTGTCTGAAGTGGAGAACTCTCTGGGGCGAGTCTCCGAATGGGGTGAATTGAACTTGGTTCAATTCAACCCGATAAAGACACAAGTTTGCGCGTTCACTGCGAAGAAGGACCCCTTTGTCATGGCGCCGCAATTCCAAGGAGTATCCCTGCAACCTTCCGAGAGTATCGGGATACTTGGGGTCGACGTTTCGAGCGATGTCCAGTTTCGGAGTCATTTGGAAGGCAAAGCCAAGTTGGCGTCCAAAATGTTGGGAGTCCTCAACAGAGCGAAGCGGTATTTCACGCCTGGACAAAGACTTTTGCTTTATAAAGCACAAGTTCGGCCTCGCATGGAGTACTGCTCCCATCTCTGGGCCGGGGCTCCCAAATACCAGCTTCTTCCATTTGACTCCATACAGAGGAGGGCCGTTCGGATTGTCGATAATCCCATTCTCTCGGATCGTTTGGAGCCTCTGGGTCTGCGGAGGGACTTCGGTTCCCTCTGTATTTTATACCGTATGTTCCATGGGGAGTGCTCTGAGGAATTGTTCGAGATGATACCAGCATCTCGTTTTTACCATCGCACCGCCCGCCACCGGAGTAGAGTTCATCCATACTACCTGGAGCCACTGCGGTCATCCACAGTGCGTTTCCAGAGATCTTTTTTGCCACGTACCATCCGGCTATGGAATGAGCTCCCCTCCTCGGTGTTTCCCGAGCGCTATGACATGTCCTTCTTCAAACGAGGCTTGTGGAGAGTATTAAGCGGTAGGCAGCGGCTTGGCTCTGCCCCTGGCATCGCTGAAGTCCATGGGCGACGGTAACCACTCATCATCAGGTGGGCCGTATGCCCGTCTGCATACAAAGGCAATAAAAAAAAAATAAAAAAAAAAAGTGTAGGACGACATTTGCGAATGATTATGCAAAGTTTTCGCTGCATTCGTGGTTTTCCAAGCTGTGTCGGTTTTTTAACAGACATCAAAGCGCGCGAACCTGAACCTTCGCGTAGTCTCCCACACATTCGCTTGCCCAGTTGCGCCGACGATTGCGAAGGTAACGGACGTATACTATACGCCATTTTCATAGTTCGTGACGTCTACTGTGTAGCGTATCTTCATCAAAAGAAATCCCATAAAAACAGCATGGCTGTTAATGATGTCTGGGAAAGAATTAAAAACTATTTTTCTCTTCAATGTTCTATTGACGAATTAAAAAGGAGAAATTCGTGAGACATTCGTAAACAAGTGTAGGAGGAAGCGCAAACGGGTTCGCAAATTGAGTATGCGAACCCATTTGCACAGCCGCTAGGTTTGCGAATAAATGTTTGACGGCCCTTCACATGCGCGCAAACATTCGTACATTGTACGAATGTTTGCGCGCATGTCAGTGGCCGGCATTAGAGGCGGCTATAAAGTGGAACAATAATATCGCAACAATAAAATAAATCGCACCATCATGAATCGTTCTAGCACTTTAATAGGTATATAAGTGCTGAATGAGTGAGCGAGACCCTACATTGAAAAATATCCAATTATGACTGAGACAGATAATCTGTGTAGATCACGGATAGAACGCAAGATGGCGCCCTACGTCTGTGTGTGCGATAAAACATCGTTCTAGAAAATGGGTGCGGGTGCAGCTGGCGAATCCCCCCCTTACATGTGGCAGCCAAAGTAGTTGATTTTCGAATAATGCACCAATTACTAATTAAAATTTATCGATTAAGAGCTTGTTGCGATGGGGAATTCGATTCTCTGACACTCAGTATTTTTTTATTCAATGACGTCCATCCAGATTACTAAAGGGATGAAGGATAAATGAAACACAAATATGTCCTTAAATTCTATTCATTTAATTAATACTGTAACAAAACAACCACTATTTTAAGACAGACAATGCTAAACTATAGAAAACTATTTTGACTGAGAGTGTGCGCAATAGAAAGATCTATAGGTACTACTTGCGCATACCTTAGTACCTACGAGTAGTACATTTAAAAACTTCATTTAAAATTTTCTAAAATTCACATTTTCATAGTGGAGGTATGAGAAAATATATTTCAATAGTGGTTTGTTAAGCTGTACGTTTAAAAACAATAATCATAATTTTAGTTCATTACTGAACGAAAGATCACTATTACACCCATGCTTGGGACCTATACTAAAATTATTGTTTTACTTGTGAGAGTTTTCTCTGACAAGTTGTCTAATTTCGAAAATCATAATTTAGCCTAATAAAGAGTGATCGACTCTTCGATCCAGGCAAAAGGGCCTTGTGAGACCAATCACTCTGTTTTATAATATTAATACAAATCACTCATCATTTCAAACGATCTAAATCATAGCATTGTATTATCATATAAAATAATGATTTAAGGAACATTCTTGATTTATTAATAACTCATACGGCTTGGATGTTATTTCTTAGTTTTCTCTAGAATCAAACGTTACCTCGTTTTCTCTTTTTGTAAAAATTAAGTAATTTTTGAGACAAAAATTTACGTCATTGTTCGTGTGATTGTAAAAATACAAGCCAGTCTTTATACAACGTACATATGTCACTAACATATATATTTTAACTAATTAAAAATCAATGTAAATAGTTGAGTTTCTTTATCTTCTTTTCCTCACAGTTTTTTGCATGATTCGTGCATTTTAAACGAGAGGAAATAAATATACCTACAAGTTAAATGCTTTAGATCAAATTTTCTCAAACAAGCTTGATATGACAAGTCTATTTATACTACTTAAGCAAATAGATATATTTGGTAATGGAAATGCCGTAATGTTTACGAATCTAAAATTAAACCTCAAAAACAGTAACCCACTTCTCAATTTTCACAATAATGTACTGTTATCATACTACTGTTTTACCTACATGATTTATTTTTTAAATGTTTTAAATCTTTATAATTATGCGTTTCCATTTTTTGTGTATTTCATACTGATTCCCATTAACCTAAAGTCGTATCACATTTCGTTAATGCACTAGAAAAATTCTCACACATCTATAAGATTACATATTTATTTATATGTTTCTACATCTAAGAATGGCTGCAAAGTTTTTGGGGCTAAATAAATCAGTAACAAAATACAATCAGTGTTCCACGATAACTGCTCATAATACATTCAAAACAACTTCAAAATATTTTGAGCATTTCAAAAATCTTCAGGAAATATTCATATCAAATTGTGTTTTAAAGTAATCGGTATGGGCATGTAAGCAAAATAGTAGAAAACCCTACTAATTACGTAGGTGCCTTACAAAAGTTTACCGTTGAGCCTTATAGTCTATGAAATTGTTATATCATGGCTTATTTAATTACTAGATCCTTCAATAATTTCAACGATGCTGACATATGAACCTGTCAAGAACCCGAGAATACCGAAGGAGATCATGAATACGTTTTTCCAGAGAACCCAATTGAAACGTCCCAAGCCGTTCGGTCGGTCCCAGAAGGTAACAGTTTCCATAATAGCAGGGAAGATCAATCCGAGGAATGATAAGCAGACAGCCCCGACTAAAGAAATGAATGGTCCAAGATCCGGAATAGCTATAGCGATGCAAACCGTCATCACAATCAAAGCGATCCTGATGCTGTATTCGGCAAGATTCTTCTTAGCTCCAAACCAGTGACGGACGTTGTTCCAAATGATTTCCATTGGGACGTAGAACTGTAGACTGTACGTGAAGAATATGGCCGTGGCAATCATAAGTTTCACACATTGACCCAGCCTGTGCAACAAAATAAACTATTAAACATCTACATGCCTCTTAGATTACGACCTAGAAGAAAGTCCAACCGTCAACATCTTTATATTATTTATTATTGAGTAACCTATTTATTTGATTAGGTTTTTTTTACATATAAGCACAAAAGTCCTAGAAATTTTATTTAACATTTAACATGATTATGTAATCACAGCTTTGAAACATGAGATTAAAGTTTTATATTTTTATTTTTTACTAGCTGACCCGGCAGACTTCGTAGTGCCTCAATCGATAAATGAAAGACCTAAACTTTTGTATAAAATAAATTTAAAACAAACAAAAGGAATCCGTCCGACGTGGGATACGTCAAAGGAAAAACAAAATTGTTATTTTCATTAATTTCTGAGCATTTTCATATTTATCTACCTTTTAAACCTTCCCTGGACTTCCACAAATAACTCAAGACCAAAATTAGCCAAATCGGTCCAGCCGTTCTCGAGTTTTAGCGAGATTAACGAACAGCAATTCTTTTTTATATATATAGATTAGCGTGAATGACAAAACAAAAACTTGCTCGTCTGATGTTTAATCGAGCCCGTAGATGTAAAAAATTTGAGACACAAGGACAAAGCCTCAATTACATAGTATAACTAAAAGCCACCCTCCAAACAAAAATGCGTTAATGAGTATGGCATATGGCAAATGTACCAGACAGAGTGGTAGTGTCTATTCGAGGCGGCGGGCGATATAAACTCTATTGAATACATCATGCGTATTGTAAATATTATTCTAAGTTTTGAAGGCTTATTGATTGATTCTTAAGAATCAGTTACTTACTTCTCGGATTCCGGTAAGTTCAAGGTAATACTGCCTTTGGTCTCATCTCCGTACTTCAGATAACCAAAGAATCCTGTGAACGCGTAGAGAGTTACGACGAAAAACATTCCAGTGTTCAATACTCCGGGGCATCCAATGAAGTGAGTAGGAGTCTTCATGTTGTTTTCCAAGGGCATCACCACGCCGATTCCCTCCAAGGCAAAGATAGCGGTACCGAAGAATATTGGTAAGGTTGAGATCTCAGCAAAGGAATCCCTTTCACTCACACTAGGGATATCTTGGAATAGATAGTAGAAGGTGATTCCCATTCCAGTTCCAACCAATACATTCGCAATCATAGAAAAAGGCGCTAAGTACTTCAAGTTCCGAATAAGATTCATCATGATGAGGAATGGCAAAAGAGCAGCCATGTAGACTCGGATATGCAGATTGTGGAATGAAGTTCCTTCGGCGTAGTAGTCAACTACTTGGCTTACATTTTTGGAAACGAATACGATGTAGACGCAGCAACAGCCCAGCAAATCTAATACCAAGAACCAGTTAACCATTGCTCTGTAATAAAACAAAACAAAAACAATAATTAATGTTAACGTTTAAAAAAGTCAGGCAGCGTACTACAACATGTTAGATCTTATAGATACTCACTTGGCGAGTCTGGAAAATTTATGCATTGATGGCGGCCCAGATAAGAAAGCAGCTTCAGCTGTTTCGGCGAAACCTAATGAAGGCTTTTGCATGCGTCTGCATAGCTCATGAGCAGTTTTCACCAGGACATGTACGCAGTAGGTGCAGATAGCTCCGATGGCAAAAGTCGCGAACAGACCGAAGAAAAGACCAGCATTTTTGAATGCTATTGGCATGGCAAGAATACCACTGCCCAGTGAACCTTTCAGCAAGTGAATTAAAGTATCCATGTCACTGAAAAATAAATTAAATTTCAATTAGTATTTTCCATATATGCTGAGTCCACACTGAACTGGGTAACTCAAATGATCGTTTATAAGAGAAAATTGATTAAAATGGTTTACGAGGATATTGTAGTTTTTTTTTACGTACGTAATAATTGAATTGATTTAATTGATAGCAATTTGATAGCATTATCCTCTGCTAAGTTTTATTTGTTCCTTCTTAAATTGTTATCCTTACCCCAATTGGGGGGCAAAAGGAGTAACCGTTTAAAAGTTTGAATTAATATAATTTTAAGAATATAAGGATTGACAAGCCTGGGACCAGTAAATCAGAACAGGAATTAGTTTTAAGGGAGTGTTAAGGAGTTTTATAGACGGATTTTAATGAACTAGACAGTAACAACATGAAGTGGCCCAGGTCAAATATGTTAGAGATTAAACTTACGAGGTAGGGTGAGCAAGTTTTCGGTGTTCGAAGGGATTATAGTCCTCGTCTGCCTCGACATCCTTTCCCGGGATCTCCATAAGAGGTAGGGTCGAGCCCGCCTGTTGTTCCACTGGGATCTCACTTGGGTCAACATTGTATCTGTAAAATGCATTCCAAACGATGTTATCACAACTGATTAAGCTGATAAAATTTAAAATTAATCATTAAGTGATTTGGTTAGAAGTGAGTTGGTACTATAGTGTAGTATCAGATATATCGAATAGAAGCAGAACTACCTAATCTAAATTATGATGGTGATGGTAACATTCAAAGCATTCATCTCGAGGTAATCGTGAGAGAAACGGGTGAAACGAAGTGTTCTCGCGGTCGCGGAGATATTAAAAATGATGAACAATTTACATGCTTACTAACGGGACATAGAGAAAAGTACGATAAAAAAAATGCATTTTACATTTAAGTTATTCGAAAGCAAATGTGTAAGTGTTGTCGTGTGAAGTGTCATATATTATGGTCTCCAAAACATAAAGAAAATATAAAAAAAAGATATTATCTGCGTTTCACTCTGTTAAGACTCGGCATTTACAAAACAAAGGCTCTACAATAAAATTCAATACAGCTTTACGTTAAAATGACATGTCCATTTGAATTCATTACAATTGAAATTCAATTGAACTATTCGAACAATGAACTAACTGCCTTTGGAATGTTTAATTTTCCTATAAAACCATTCAAAAGTTTAGGAAAATTCAAATTTTCATTATTTAATGCTATTTTAAGTTTTCATATATTTCTTTTTATCTGATGATTTATGGACATAAAGCTAAATTAAATTTGTACATAATTCTAAAAAAAAAAAGAGCCAATTCCGAGCCTGAACAGAGATGGCGCATAGACGTCGCCGCTCGCGCTTTTTACGCAGCCAGTGACGCTTACGGCCACTCGATATTATTTGTCAAATTACAACGAACAATAACAATAATAAAAAAATAATAAAAAACATAATAGAAACCATAAAAATGGAATGATGTACCGGTGTATGAGTCCATTGCAAGATGATCAAGGTCGACGCACGACTTTAATCTCGTGGAAACTGCACACGTCTTCCCGGATCTCCGTACAGCATCGAGCATTATTAACTCGTAATAAGGAGCGAGTAGGTACTTAACAGTCAACATACAATATAAAAATACCACGACAAACATTTAACAACATAGGTAAATCTACATATGGATAGGGGCCGTGAGCCCTCATACTCCGGCGAGCGTATTTATTATCGAGTTCTAATTAGTACTAATTACCACCGTTTTTTAGGCTATATAACCTCTATATTAATATAACTAGAGAACTTTCACGTTCCTGTTGGACAAAAATTTCATAATTATTAGTTCGAGGTTTCGCCAATAAAATATAATCCAAAGTCGTTACAATGTTGCGGAACAGAACAGTGATATAAAGCGGAAGAGCATGCTTTTTCATTACAGTTGACAGATATGTTTTACGAAGCATAAAAACAATCCGGTGCGGTATCTTATTATTAACAACAGTGATGCGGAAAGCCTGATGATCATCTGATAATTTATCTCCTTTGCTCTTGCAACGGAACAATGTAACTTACTTGATCATAACAACATCGGATAAATCATTTCTGACTCCTTTTTTCTTGGAATCATATTCGGCTATCATGGGCCGCAGTTGGGGCTTCTGAAACAAGTAAAAAACAAATTTAGTATATTATGTTTCGATAATCATTTATTATTCGCAATGAAACATTTCGGATTATTGGCGCTAGCTCCAATGGAATTAATTAAAAAAAACGCACAAGACTAGAATAATAATTATGTAGCCCATCTTCCAGTTTCGTTCCCAGATCACGTAATCTTTATATTATCAGAAGTATTTTTTTGCATTTAAATGTTCAAGAAACGTACAAACGAACGAACAAACAAGCTCACGGCATCTCGTGTGTATAATTCTCGGAGTCCATAAATATCATAACGATAATAACGTGAATGTCATCACCCACTTTGAGACATGAGGTGAAACTTTAAATTTAGTTATAAAAAGGCCTCATCTTTCACCGAACTATATAACTGCTTTGTGGTACAAATAGGCACAACCTATTTGGCTTCCAACAAGCCCTGCCACCAATGCGCATAGTTTTCAAATTTGAACATGATACGAAAGTTAGACGGTTCGATAATTGAATTTCATGATTTAATCACATTCATTACACAAATACAGACATACCGCTAAAGCATCTGTAAAACAACGCAAGCAGCGCCAAGCAGCGCAAAGCATCGCGTTAATCTATACTTATACATAAATGAAAACATTTTTAAGAGGCCTGTTTAGACATAATAAATTGGTCTGAAGTCTGAATTTTCGTAAATATGTTTATGTACGTATTCCGAATATTTCTGCCCTTGTAGTGTCAAAGCGTGTGACGATGCGGTGACGCGTTCTGGCATTCGTCGTAGAGGCTCGGTTAACTCGTGCTGTCTCCACGTGACCACGCTACTCTATTTCGGGAGCATATTTATAGCAAACGTTCCCATGTAAGATGTAAAAGATTCGGTTTCTGATCGCACCGCGTTTCAAAGACAAAATTCAAGAGAAATTCCATTCATTTAGTATCAATAAGCCGATCGATGTTTAAATTTTAAATGTACAGTTTATTTAATAACACAATTTATTGTTTTATTTTATTTTACCAGACTACTACTACTGCTAGATTATTACAATAAATTTTACCAGAAATTGGCTAGAAAATGTTTTTGTATTGCTTCAAAACATTATCCTTAATTTATTATTTGATTACAATTATTATTTCAATGTTTCCCCAAGTCCAAAGTACCTACGACTAAAAGGGAAAACACACCCTTGTAAATGATCGATAAGAAAATTGTATAATTATGACTTTTCACATGCTATACCCCTTTAATGACTTATTTAAGTTCAGTTTCTTAATTTCGTTGGGCGACTGGTAGATCTATAGCGTATTTTATTACAAAACCATTTTAATTGTAACAATACAGAATGATTATTAGTTACCAAAAAACAATGAAGAGTAATTTATTGTCATGGACTTTTTTCAAAATTGCATAACAGCACCTCAAGTAAACATTTAGGTATTGCGCATTTCTTTAATGCGTACGTAAAATAGATACGCAATTGGTTAAAATAAACAAGCGAGAAACGATCTCTGTAACGTAACATTTGACGATGAGACTCATTATAAGCCATTTGAGGTCTATGAATTAAATGACATGAAGTATGATAATAAGAGTTCCTTTTTTTACGAAATGAATTAATTTCCACCAAGCTATACGAAACGACTGGCGCCTTCCGTGGACTACCAAAAACGCAAATAAACCACAAAATTTCAGTAAAAAATTCCAGTTCAAATAATTTAATGACTTGCGAAGCAAAAACCTGAACAAACTCAAAAAATATTAAAATCACTGCTTGCTCAAACGATCATTGATATTTAATTATAAATTCGCCAGTATAAGTAATAGTTTTTAGGTTAAATCGTTGTCTTATATCCCGTTTTTTTTTTCTTAGATGGGTGTACGAGCTCATAGCCCACCTGGTGTTAAGTGGTTACTGGAGCTCATAGACATTTACAACGTAAATGCACCGCCTCCCTTGAGATATAAGTTCTAAGGTGTCAGTATACATAGTTACAAAGGCTGTCCGGCTCTTCAAACCGAAACGCATTACTGCTTCACGGCAGCAATAGGCAAGGTGGTGTTACCTACCCGTGCGGACTCACAAGATGTTCTACCACCAGTAAAAATTTGCCAATGGCTGAATATCTAAGCATGACAGAGTTTTTAAGTAAATAGGAACAATGTAGGTACATTAACACTTTGAAGGCGCGATCTCATTAACGATATCTACCATTCAAACATGAGAAGCGTTAAACAACATCACGTCAAAACCTAAATGTCAACAATGATTGCACGACACTTATTATGGTATTGATACATTGAATTTAGTAATGGACGCTGTAACCGTCACGAAATTCTAATAAGTAAAATACATCACAGATGAAATAGCTATTATTCAACGGCAAAATTGTGCGCACTAACATCTAAATAAGTTCTCAAGGTCTCCGAAGAAGCCAACGATTATTATTTGTCAAGTCTTTGAGACACGCCTACCCGACGTCAATAGTGTAAATTATATGCCTGCTCTACATAATCGCAAGCGGTCACGAAATGTAAGCAATCAGGAATTGTCTTAATTGGTAAATATGAATTTACTCATGACGAGATCACACAAAGATATACATTTCATCTCATACTTGTAATATGTAATAAAAACAATGTTGGCCGCTAATAGTAAATAAGATTAAGAAGTAATAAAGATTACGCAATTTGGGACATTCACCGGACTCAAGTAACAGGAGTTCATAAATCGTAGCAGAACAAAATACGCAAAATCAATATCACGGTAGTTGGCGGCAGCTTGCAACATGCAATGAAGTGCACCCCGACGGTATTGAAACTAATTAAATGAAAGTACAATAACATGCGCAGTGAAGATGAGAATGGGTGAGATATATTTTTGGTCCCTTTCTTACTGACTGCACGCTGCTTTTACATCATGAAATCCTGGTACTGTTCCCGCTTAACTCTATCTTTAGCTTAACATTTTGGCGGGAGAAGAGAACCCTGATTTTTCTAATAAAATTTTAAAATAAAGTTTTAGTTTTCGAGCATTTTTTTAAAGCGATGTTATATTAAAGCAGCTTCGTTGCAGCTCTAACTCGAAGCACAACTACCAGGGTAGCCGAAATGTGCAAGCGAGAAATAATATCGTTGCACTACTGCGCAGAATCGCCATCGAATGCAACTGCTAAGATATTGACTGTTTCAGTCTGTAAACACCAGGCTTGTAGAAACGCGAAGAGATTAATTGTTTGGGAAATAAAACTTGTATATACGACGCACAATGCAGCTTGTTAGATGTGTATGATACATATGTATACCGAGAGCGCGAGAAAAAACTAGGAGTTCATAAATACGAGAAAGTACGACCTTGCACAAATTTTGAGTAAAAAAAATCAAAGTTAGGAATTTCAATAGGTACATTTCTTTGTATTGAAATGATTTCAAGAACAAACAATTTATTTACTAAAATTTCTCTTCCAGTCTTATTTTTAAAATATTGTTTATTACATTACTATATTACTGGCCTCTTAGGTGAAGATTATTTATTTATACTTACAAATTTTATTTTGGCAAACCTTCAAAGCCGTCAACAATGTTTTAGCACGATTCTATTATTAGCTTTTAAACTATTTTTCAACAGAATAGTTTGCGCATAGAGACGAAAAAATATTAAAGTTTACATTTAAAAATGCATTATGCATAATTTTTTTTCTTTATACAAGGGAAGGGAACGAGATTTTTTTTTATTCCGATTAGCAATATTCACAAAATTTTTAATTACGGACTACCACAACTTTACATGAGGAAGTAAAATAATTTAAGTTCAGATTTAAATTTATCTATTCTCATCGAAATGAAATGGAATTGTCAAAAAGAAGAAAATTACCATCGTACTTTAAGCATCTCCTAATTTGGCCATCCTCCATTGGCTAATCCATTTTATATAACACGTGAAAGTGCTATACATCGCGAATCGGAAGCATCGTTCGAGGTGTAGAACAAGAGAAAACATAAAAATTTGTGCATGACGTGGAGAGCATAGCTGACCTGATATTACACAAGGACCGGGATGTTTGAAATGTCACCGCCCCAACAGGGGACATAAGATTGAAGTACCAAACATGCAGGTGATACCACGCTCCATGGTTGTTATTTAATAGACAAACTTAGAGGGCAGTAATGACAGACTTCTCGTGGATAATTTTTTTTTTTTTATTGCCTCTGTAGGCAGACGGGCATACGGCCCACCTGATGGTGAGTGGTTATCGTCGCCCATGGATTTCAGCAATGCCAGGGGCAGAGCCAAGCCGCTGCCTACTAATATGAGAGAATACTTGTACTACTGTGTCTATCTGTATAGGAAAGTAGTTCAAAGTGATGAAGATCGCACATGTCTAAGAAATAGCTGATCTACATCGTATTCACCGCAAATTATTTTATCAATACTTTTCGGTGACAACGTAATGACTTCGATTGACCTGCGAACATAAACAAGAGTGCTAGTTCACGACGATTTAACACTTGAAAGTAATTGGCGAACGTATAGGGGACTGGCGAGCAGTGACCCTCAAAAGTCGAATCCTTGATGTCTAGTCAATCGTAACTATTCGTCTATTTAATGATGAATCACCGTGAATTGAACAATGTATCATTTCTGTCGTGATAATGATTTCTCGCGCGCCGTTTCCGACATCAAAATTAAAACAAATTAACGTTCGTCGCCGTATTGCTTATTTTTAAATAAAATTATCTTACAAGTGGTAGGGCTCAGGAGTTAATCTATAGGCATATCACCGTCCTGTACCTGTGACACAGCAGTCATCGGTTCTGATTTAGAGGGCGAGGAGACCCGCAATGTAATAATACCGAATCATCATGTTTTTAGCTAGTCAACAGTTTTCACGTTGTGCCTCCGGTAACGACTACTACCAGGTCTGCTGTTCTCAAAGTAGGAGCTACTGATCTCAGTGTGGCTGATTTTGTAAATAAAGGTTATTCAACATCCCGTAATCAATCTTCATCGGCAAAATTGTCAGATGCCGTAAAGTAAATAAATGTTTTCAGGATCACGAAAATTAGTCAATCTGCTCTAAAGTTTTACTAATAAACATCAGTATTTGATCTTCTAAAGTTCTTCTCGTATATTTATAAAATTAATACTTGATATTTTATGTTTGTTTGGTCGTCTTCGTGTCTTTTTTGTAAGCGTATAACGATTTTGTACGTGCTTCAGGGTTTTTTTAATGCAAAACCCAATCAAGGTACAAATAGGTAGGATTTTGAGCAGATTCAAAAATACGTATTTCATATTATGGCCACAGCAAAATAAATTCAAAAGGTTACATTACAAGAGTATGTTCTTATCAGATTAATAGGAAGTCAATTAATAGTAACGTACATTTTATGAAAAATTATTACTGTAATTATTCTATAACTGGAATGCTATCAATCAGGTTTTACGATAGTATAATAAAATATAATAATCGAATTATATTTTCTATTGAATTTAATAATCCATTGGTTGATATTTTAGGTGATTATGGATAAATTTCAGACTTCGGAACCCATCATATTTAGCGAGTCTTAAGCAAAACGTAGTCGGGTTTTGCTAGTGTTTATTAGAAAGCAACGAAACAGTTGGCCTTTGCTTTAAGCATTAATGGTGCAGCAGTTTATTTCACTTTTATGAACAACCACGCACGAAGCTATAAATAATTTTGTCATTACATAAAAAAACATTATTCTAGGAAATGAGGACGCATTGAATTATAATTTAATGCCGTTTGCTCGGCTCAATGATTTTTATATTAAACTCAATAACGAAACCTTAACCTATATAATTTAAAAAATCAGACTATAAAGCTAGTAGCTAGTAGGCGGATTATTGGCAATCAATGTGCGAAAAATTATGAAAATAAAAACAGGTCTACTTTCGCAAGCTATACGCATACACAAGATAAAAATGATGTGTATTATTTGGTAAATTTTAATATAATTTCTCAAGGAGCGTAAAAGAATGAGCACTGATTGAAATCGTAATACTGAGGGTGATCAAAATAAATTTAGGAACAGAAACCTGATGCGGGTGTTTACAATCTACAAAGCTCACGAAAAGTGACAAAAATAATATCTATTGTACAGTTCTTGAACCCTCATACACTTATATAACAAAAACTGGATACATATACTTTGTTAATGAATTATTACATAGTTGAAGTATGAAGATAAGGAAAGATGAAACCATGTACATAATATTAGGTAACTAAAAGAACTTTTGGTTCAAAAACTTGATTGATTTGTGAAAGGTGTAAAAATTAAGATGGCCGTTTACCGGACGAAAAAAAACAATGAGCTAAACGCATTTGAAATAGCAGCAGGATAAAGAAGGAATACGAACCAACAAAATTGAAAAAAAATAATGAAAAAATTTAAATTCAACTAAAAATTGAAAAATAAATAATACTTTAAAAAAACTAACAAAATACACGTTTATAGAAAATCCAACAAAAAAATAGAAAATCAGCAGCTATAAATATTTTATGAACAGATATGAGCAGAAGGGTTATTTTGATATGCTGAAAAGCACCCCACGCTTTTTTACAATAAAATAATTTTTTCTTACACTATTTTTAATTCAAATTTATTTTCTATTTTGTAGTTGGATTTTCTATAAAAACGTATTTTGTTAGTTTTTTTAAACTATTCTTTTTTTATTTCATAGGTTTGATGAATCCCTGAAAAATACAATGGTCGTTTACGTTACGGCGACTGAATAGCTCGGCCTTGTCTCACCGGAAGATAACACTTACGGCGCCTCGACATTTTTTCAAATTGATTCCGGTATGTGTCTGCCCGTAGTGATTTTAATTTACAAATAAACAATTTAATTTTCACGTGTGAATATCTTTAGGCATTCCGCTTCCGGACAGGACATGTCGTACATATATCCTAGGTCTATTTTAGGATAGACGATCACGGAACTCAAGATATTTGATATATGCCTGAATCTCGCTTACGACATTCCTAAGATAAGCTTGCACATATACAAGTTCTGAACAACAACGTTCGGACAAATTCGAGCAATATTTAACCAGCCCGGTGGAAGATCTTCCCTTTGCCGTATGCCTACAAAGTATTAATTCAGCGTATATAGACCGTAGGTGCTTAACACAAGGACTATGAACTAATCAATCTACGTCAATATAAGAGAATTATAAATATTGTTAGTAAAACTGTCAGAAAATAAATCATTGTTGACATTCAGCTTATCTTAGTTCTGGAATGTACTGAAATAGTAAATATTGAGTTTACAGCCACTGAACTTAGTCATGGTCCACAAATAACACGCTCTGTGTCAAAATCCAGTCACGTGTTTCGACTGGCACCGTACACCGTCGTTAGTTTTAAAATACAGTGCATGTAAGTGCTTTAAAAAATCCTAACGAAACAAGCTGATAGTTTTCTGGTTATAAAATAGCATTATTGTTCACTGACATAAAAGCAATGCGATGATCAAATATATATATATATTTTTTCTATGACATAATCGTTTTATGAATGCTTTCCAAACTGCTGATATGCAAATAATGTAATAAATCGAGTAAGAATAACCAGTCAAACACAAAACAACACACGTATTCTTTCTAAGACAGTTTAATCTTAGAACGAACCCTTCGTTTTAACGAACCAAAAGAGATCAAAATCGAACAAGATTCTCATGTAATGGCGCTGTAAAATTCAGCGGACCAATAGCTGACGCAAATTAGTTGACTATAAAAATATTTTTTGCAAAGCTACCATAGCAAACATGCACTAATCTTGTCTGACAGCGTTGTTTGCATAACCACAGATAAATTTGATCAATTAATAAAAATGTTCAGATTAACGCTCTGCTGGTGTGTTATCGTGACTTCCGCAAAGTTTATTTACGAAAGAAATTAATCCTCCTTCAAACAAATATTTCTAGAGTTTTTAGATGATTAAAAATTTTACGTTTTCTATATATTTTAGAAATAACAGTTCCCGGTAACCACGAAAACTGGATTGTCACAAAGTACTGCCTCTGGTAAAAGTAAACTGGAACGCGATAAAAAAGCGAGTGCCTAATAAATGTCTTCAATGTCATTTGTGAGTGACTAATTCTTTACTGTTCGTAGTTTTAAAGTTTTGACAAATAAAGCTAAAGTCATCCTTGAGCTCATTAAAGTACTCGTACCTACATAACAAGGAACTAAACCAGACAGCAGTAGTAAAGCATCTCCCAAAAAAAACCCAAAATAGGATAACGGCAATGTTAACTTAATAATGCGTATAAGATTTGGTCGTCATTATATTGTGGTGTACTTACGACATCAAAGTAGCTACACGTTATCTGGGGCGCTTATCAGTGCTTCCTGACCACGATCCGAGGCACGTGAAGGCCGTTTCAATCATAGCTATTTGTAACCCCAACACCCGATTGAATGGCTATTATGAGATGATTGCCCACAAGCGGCTACGTGGAAGCGAATTGATTTGACAGTTGACACTTTTAATAAACGAACCAGGAAAATACATGCCATCAATTGTATCTACATTGGTTTCTCAGACCATTCAACTAGTTATCCTTTGAAGCTTGTATCATATCTATAGCGTCAGCTGCACGAATATATAGTATTGTAATTTGTTATGTTTCTTTTTCTTCTTGTCCTTATTGAGGACATGCTTACTATGCAGGGTCCTTGCAGCATGTCCTCTTTTTCTATTCAGCTCTATCATACGTCATCTCTACACTCACACACGTACGGGACTTGCATATTATCTTTTTTCATGCAGACCATCCAAATCTTATTAGCGCGCACTCTCTCCTAATTGTTATGTTTAAGAATTATTTTTTTTCCTACGATTTAGTTGACATTGACACGATCCATTTATTCAAAATAAAAGTGTTTTTTTAACTAGGTCTGCCCCTTTATAAGAACATACATTCTCTATCCATACCATTGTCCGCTTGTTTCTAAGGCTTAAATATTATTTATTGGATAGTTAATATTACCAAATTATGCAATTGCAGTGAAATCTACTAATTACTGACAAACTCTTTCTCGCAATTGGGTATATTATATATAAATTTATTATCACCTGTTTTCAATCAAGTTTTATTTATAGCTGCACTATAAAGTCAAAAGACTGGAAGAAGCAACTGAGTGTAAATGGAGTCGAGTTCGAATATATTACGGTTCAACAAGCAAAACTGACACCTCATAAATAAAACAGACTAAAGGAATAAATTATGTATCACATATATTGCTTGAAATTCACAAACAATCCATTAAAATTTATTTAAGCGTTTGATATTCAGTCCTTTGTGTCATATGTACATATTTAAGAGGAACAAGATCTTGAGTTCAGACTTAGACTCAGATCTGTAACACTGATTTTGTTGCTGAAACCATCAAGAATATAGTTAGATAGATACAATCTCCAAAACAACGTACGTAACCTTCTTTTGCATTGCTTTTACTCATAAATGGAGCAATACTGCAGTGGTTTCGTGTGTTTTTCTAGCCATCGTTATTATCATAACCAGCTTTATTATTGACATGAGTATAAATTAACTACACGCTTCCAGCCTATGAGTAATGACTTTCTCCGCTTAGTTTGTTTTCAATCATCAAACAACACGCAGATCTTAAAGTATTTTAGCATCTAGGTGTGCATTCATGTGTTTGTTGCTGTGTATATGCTACACAAACCAGTCTATGAACTAGTTACTGGTATTTTTGTTTCGAGTAGATGAATAGTTGATCTCACTGTCCCATGTTTACTGGAGCACATATACATATATTACCAAATAAAATTGAGCATGTCGTTGTATTCTGAATCATATCAGAGTAACAGTAAACCTAAAAATAACTCGAAAAGGTTAATCTTGTTAAGTTATCTGTATCTTAATCGATACTAATATTATAAATATTAAAATTAGCTTGTTTGTAACGGTTCCACTTTTTAACTACCCAACCGATTGTCATAGGACGAATAGGAAATATTTTTCATCCAGATAAAAGAACATGGGATTGAATTTATTTTTTCTATAGTAAGGCAAACGAAACCACGTGTAAACTTATCTATATATAAATAAGGCCATTAAGTAACTTTTCTTCTTTGTTTGGCACAATTTTTTTTTTGTTTTTTTTTTAGATACTAGAAGCAGAAATATCGGCATGTTCTCGTTGCTAAAATAGGACCAAGACCAGAAGGTTTCTCTCTGTGGTCGCCCTCCTACTTCTTACAGGCTCTGTCTCAAGACTGGAGATTCAGGCGAGAGTGCAGAGGAATCATTTAATGGATCGTTTAATTGGAAACGCATATAGTCTGCACGCCCAATTTACACAAGGATCTCTAACCGTACTCGTCGAACTCGACAAAGAGTTCGCCGTGCAACCTAACCCATGAATCAGCTCGCTGAGTTTCTCGCCGGATATTCTCAGCCGGTCACGATTCCGATCCGGTAGTAAATTCATTCGCGAAGCAGCTAGTCTTGAGCTGTTAGGTCTCCTTCGGAGGCGCTCGGGTAGCTGTTAGCAAATCCCACCTCTCCTGGCTGAGCCTTTGCTCGCCCACGTGTCCTGGTGAAACTGGAAAGGCCTCCGGGCCACCAGTAATCTTTCAATCATAAAAAAAAAAAGAAACAAGGATCTCATCCAAATTTCGGCCAACGGCCCACAAAGGCTAATGCTTTATTCACGATATAAAAAGACAAACGAGAACAACAACAAAAACGCCCGTGATCTAACCAATGTATTTTAGTATGACTGCTGAACATTGTAATGCAAATGTAGTGTTCACTTTATAAAAGAAGCTATATCTGTTAGTGTAATAGCACGAATATTGAAAGGTGGTAATTTGTGAGAGTAACACATTATATTGGAGTCTTTTGTCTTGCCACTCTGGCTTTGTCTTTTGTTATTCCTTAAAACAGAGACAGCTACAGGTTAGTATATAACACTAATTTAAATATTTCTGTTCATTTCATTAATTATCTATAATGTTGTATTACTGATTAATTAAATATGATATTTCAATTTCATTTGTAATGTTTATTACGAAATCCGAATTTATTTTATGCAAGTACATATTATGTACTAGTATTCGTTAAAGATCGAAAAATTTTCAGGATACTTTCAAAAACAGCAATAGTCGTTCTATTTTATATCCATTACATTACATGAATGATTCTAAAATAGTTAACGAAAAACTTAAGGGATATAAGGATGTTGTTACGTCAGCATCAAATGGAAATTACGTATCCTACTCGTACAAAACACGCATGAAAGTCATTCACAAGAAGGGGACGACTGCCGTCTAGTGTGTAGGCCGGGAGGTAGAACAAACTATCTAAACAGTATATCAGTTTGTTTCGTTGTGTGTTTTAGTAATCGATTTAAAGTCAAATTTTATTACAATATCGTGGTCATTTGAAACGTACCATGAAAGGAGTTTTGTTCAAGAAAATTACTTTGATTATTTCTTCTACAGCTAAAGTTAATCAAAGTATTAATTTCTTCTTTGGTAAACGTGGTACCTGGTATCTGTTATTAGCAAACAACGTGTAACCTAGAAATAGTTACACCGCTTAAAAAGATTAGACACATTCAAACGATTTCTACGTTTTTGTAGGTTACAACTATTTTGTATCTATGCATCACGCTTAAAGCTTAGACTTAGATGACATAAAGTATTATGTTTATAACAAAGTACAATCCTGAGGTAACTATTTTTATGTTTAGACTAGCTGTACCCGTACGCTTCGCTGGGCATTATTTTGGAAATTATTTTTCATAACCTACAAACTGGCTAATTCAATAGAACGTGGTTGATTACGCGTTTATAAATAGTGTAATTTGGTCAAACGATATTCAAACGTGAACTTCACCGTGACATGCGCGAAGCAAATTCAATTGTTTTCTTGCGCATAAATTAACAGTTAATTCCGATAGAAGTTAAATTATGCAAGACACTTCCATGCTAAGTGTAATAAATAATAAACTATTTATTTTCGCTGGGCAAAATATTGGAAAAAAAAACATTGATGATATGACGATGGTTGCGAGCTCTCGAAGTAAGGAAAGCGTGTTTTTCTCATGACGTCACTGTCTGGCCGCCACCCCGCAGTGGCGCCGAGCTTGGCAGGGGCGCCTCTTGTTACTGCTACTGCGTGATTATTGCACTAAATTAATGATACATTAAAAATACATGCTTGATAAAAATAGGGCTTTCGTAACGTCCAACGAAAACTGGCAAGTGTAGAGCAATTATTTTCAGTCAAATTTGGTCACTGGCAAACAATTGCATTACGTTACGTAAGCATTTAAATGGTTTTTATTTTAGATGTTGATTGTCCAAATCATTTTCCTGTACGTTCGAGGCTCATGAACAATTGCTAAAAATTTAAATGAGAAACTTTTTTATGAATGTCTACTTTCCTGAACATTTCGTGTTTTTATATGCATGAGAGTCACAATGATCGAAAAAAGGAACGAATTACATACACTCACGTGGTGTATTTTTAGTATTTACCATAATAAGTTTCTAAAATCTAGACACAATCATAATACTTAGTTATGTGGGAATACTATCGAAATTTACATCATAAAAAAGCAAATTATCATTTAATTACTGGAAATGTAGGTAATCGAAATACATAGAAACCAAAAGTATTTCGTTAGCGAATCTACGACCTTGACCCAAAACCAAGAGACATGTGAACGGATAATTGATCGCAGCACGAAGTCACTACTTGTATTGCGTCTTTTTTTTAACCTTTTGAGTATGGAGGTATAAATTGTATTTTTTTTTTTATTGCTTACATGGGTGTACGAGCTTACAGCCCACCTGGTGTTCACCTGGTTACTGGAGCCCATAAACATCCACAACGTAAATGCACCACCCGCCTTGAGATACAAGTTCTAAGGTCCCAAGTATAGTTACAACGGCTGCCCCACCCTTCAAACCGAAACGCATTACTGCTTCACGGCAGAAATAGGCAGGGTAGTGGTACCCACCCGCGCGGACATAAGAGGTCCTACCATCAGTAATTACGCAAATTATAATTTTGTGGGTTTCATTTTTATTACACGATGTTATTCCTTCACCGTGGAAATCAATCGTGAACATTTGCTGAGTACGTTTTTCATTAGAAAAATTGGTACCCCCCTGAGATTCGAACACCGGTGCATCGCTCAACACGAATGCACCGGACGTCTTATCCGTTAGGCCACGACGACTAAAGCAGTATTAATTTCAAGTCCACCAATATTTCGTTTAATATTCAAAAGTCGTATATTGGTGCCTCTTACTATAATAGACGCGGTGTTTTTTTTAGGTTATTTTGTATTATTTAACAGTTATCCAGCCCTTCCTAGGCCCGCACGATTTACTAATAGCAGAAATGTGTTTATAAAGAGATTGTCATTCAGTGCGCGCCTCGAGTGCGGCTGATCTTCTTGTAAGATCATTCTCATCTTTAGTCTAATTACGTACTGAGTTTCTCGTCGGATCATCTCAGCGGGTCGCGATTTTGACCTGGTGGAAGAATCTACAAAGCAATACTCTTGCTAGGACCAGTGTTAGTGAACCCTCATAGATTGAGCCTGTGAGCTCATCTGCCAATCGATGAGTAGCTAGAATAGGTAAAGAAATATATCTGATAATTGTGCGCACGAACATTTTCTTACTTTAGAGAAAGTAAATAAGTATTTAATTTTAGAACGATCGCATAATAATTTACGGTTCGCCTGCTGTGTGATTACCATCGCATCGCTCTACGTTAGTAATGGTAGAATGCATTCATTGCTCTGCATCTCATAAATAATCACCAATGTTTTCAGTTTTAATGCAACATATTAAATATTCTTTTGACTTTCATTTTTTATTCAAATCATACGACTTTCAACTGTCACTGAAGAAATGAAAAAAATACTCTAAAACAAACTTATAGGTGAATACTAGGGATGCACTAAAAAATTTTATTATATAGAAAATGCTATTGTGATCTTTATCTTTTCTAGTATTCTACCAATAACTCAGTAAGTACTCAAATTATTTATTAACCCTTACTTTTAAAATTTACATTCTCTTAAATTGTAATTTTTTTATTTTTTATTGCTTAGATGGGTGGACGAGCTCACAGCCCACCTGATGTTAAGTGGTTACTGGAGCCCATAGACATCTACAACGTAGACGCGCCACCCACCTTGAGATACAAGTTCTAAAGTCTCAGTATAGTTACAACGGCTACCCCACCTTTCAAACCGAAACGCATTACTGCTTCACGGCAGAAATAAGCAGGGCGGTGGTACCTATCCGCGCGGACTCACAAGTCCTACCACCAGTAATTACGCAAATTATAATTTTGCGGGTTTGATTTTTATTACACGATGTTATTCCTTCACCGTGGAAGTCAATCGTGAACATTTGTTGAGTACATATTTCATTAGAAAAATTGGTACCCGCCTGCGGGATTCGAACACCGGTGCATCGCTTCAACACGAATGCACCGGACGTCTTATCCTTTAGGCCACGACGACTTCAAAACGATAACAATATATGACGATTAGAGTAATATCAGATAATTATATAAATTCTCAATAAAGTACGATATAATGATTTTATAGATAAAAATTTATGAGTAATGTTATTATGATTATAAATCACTTATTTGCAATTATACTTTCTTTCCTTTGATACTTAATTCATTTGTATTTGCGTTGCTGATTTCGTGTAATTACATTTTCCATCTCTTCTAAGATGAGACATTTTAGACGTTAAATCAACGCCGCTAAAATGTACGGAACTGATTGTTGACAAACAGGTGTCGATCTACTGAGTTCTATTATATGAGTTCTATTTGTGCCACAAAGATGATACTCTGTTCTCTAACCTCACGTATCGTATCAAGTTCACGGGGTAAACAAAGACGCTCTGACGATTAGTTAGAATAAATAGAATAATAAATTAGCCTGTTACAATTATCATAATTGAATAAAGGAATCATTTAAAAAATATTCCATAACGTTAATGTAATGGCGTTATGGTAAGAGTACCTACTGAAGTTCCCTGTTAATCTTTATATACCTTTAAACGAGCGCAATTCTTGTATATTAATATATATGTATATAATCTGAATCTCGGAAACGGCTCCTCCAACGATTTTCATAAAATTTAGTGTACAGGGGATTTCGGGGGCGATAAATCGATCTAGCTACGATTTATTTTCAGAAAATGTTGTTTTATTCGTGTTTTCAATAATCAACTCTTCCCGACATCTATTGGCGAATAATAATACTATTTTTCTTAATTTCGGGCAACTAACCGCTTTAAAGACACAACAAGATGGCGTTATCAAAAAAAAAAAAACGAGCAAAGCTCGGTCATCATCTAGTATTTCTTTATTCATATAATCTCTTTTGTATCACATAAATGACTTAAATGTAGCTTAAATATCGTCATAAATTCGATAATTGACTGATAATGTTTTATGTCGTTCATTGCTTCAGTCACATATTGATAAACATATTAAGGTAGGTGTGTTTAATAATATTGTTAAAGTTTAATTGGATCGACAAATTTTCGGTATTAACTATTTAAGGGGCAATCAATTGAAGTTGATTCTTGGAACGATAGCTAAGTAGAATCATAACAAAAATAAAAAACAATATTTTATACCAAGCTAGTCATAAATACTTAGGCTTCGTGATTTTTGATGTCTTTCGAATTATAATTATATACTGGGTGATAAGAGACCGCTACCGAAAACGAAGACAGACGACAGAACGAATGACACCTTTGATGATGGAGTTATTTAGACAAATGTTGTAAATAAGTCGTATTTGTATTTATGCGATCGCGCAAATACTTATTTCGAGATCCAAGCATCAGCTGTTTCTGATTTTGTTTCATTAGTGGTTTTAGTAATGTATTTTTTTAAGTTATAATTCTTTAGGCGCGTTATGAAAAATTGATGAGAGTGAAATTTTACGATGCGCGCGCACCGTGACACAAAATTAACAGAATGAAGTTGCCCACTAAATCGCTCATTACAAATACGACCGACGTAACTTGGCGAGTTTGAATACATATAGCCGCTGGTGAACTTTCCGAACCGTACCGAGAATTACCAAATTCATACAAGAAAAGGAATGTCCAATGTGCGTGTTTAAGGATGTTGTTTAATCGATTTTTTTTTTCAAATTGATTAAAATTTAAATAAAAAAAAGAAATAAATTTAATAAAAATAAAGTATAGCTTCTTACGCGCGTACATAAGTACACGCACCGTTTTTTTTTTTATGAAACTATCGTTTCATTTAGATATACTAACATGATGTAGCGTAAATAATGCTAATAAAACGTATTAATTTTATTTTTATTTTTTTAAATCAGGATCGATTTTTTTTTCTGTCCCGTACCTAACGTTAAAACCAATACATTCTGAAAGGTACGTGAATATCGTATTAACAGAACACAAGAATGTTAATGTGTGTGATTATAGTGTCGTAACGTCACCGATAACAAATCAAATTATTTTCACGAGAATTGAAAACAATTCTACTGGAAGTTCTATTCAATTGAACCAAATAATTAATTTTAGAATCGAAACATGTTAAATATGCCATGTAATTGTTTGAGTATAATTGCAACGGTTGTGCCCGTCAATACAATGTTTCAGTAAAAGTTTATTCAAGCTATTGTATGTTTTAATTTTTATGACTTGTTGCAAACGTGATTAAAAAATTAGGAACACTTTACCGTTTAATTTATAATTTCGAGTATAAAAACTGTGTTTCGTAATCTTCAATTTTAAAAATGTGAACAATGTAAATAATCGTCAGATTTTAGCAATAATTTTTTTTAATTAATATCTCATCATCTTTAAAAAAGAACACGTCAAAGTGTAAGACACAAGTGATATCTCAAAACACGTACACACAAGCCCTGTTTATGAAATCGTAAAACGATTGATCGTTGTATTAACGTGTGAATAGAGCCGTGAAAGTATGTCTGCGGAGAATGCTGAGTATTACACTTAACGCACGTTTTCTCTTGTACATTTCATAGTTCAACTATAGTCTATGATGTCTACATAAATAAAATCGATTGGGATCCTGTTTGATTGAGCATCACTTGAGAACCGCTTGACCGATTTGGCTGATTTGCTTTTCGTGATTTTCACTAAAAAGTTTGTATATAATTAGAGTGACATAATTAAAAAAAAAGTCACAACACCGCGTTCAGAACGTGTTTTACTAGTGTTATACGCGGCGCAAAAGAATTAACTTCGAATAATTGCAATTAGTGTAACTTAAATTATAAAACCATTTCGTTTTGAAAATAACTTGCACAAGAGTATTGTTTTTTTAAAGTACAACTAAAGTGAAAGTATAACAATATGCCGTCTAATGAAGAGATTCATATTCAGCAGTTTCTAGACCTCAGTTCAAATAGGCGAGGTGAAATAAGGGCGTGAAATAACGTACTGACACGGTATTAATTTCCCTTTAAGCTTATCAAAATCAATATTAATAATTAGATAGATAAAGTTTTATTATATCTTCATTAATATTAATTAACTTACAATAAGCAATGTGCGTCTCAATATAGCTTTATAACAAAGTCCTTTGATAAAATGAGTATGAGCTAAAACTATAAGTTACATTTATCTATCACTAATACTATTATATTACATTTTAATTTAAAATGCATTATCCTTATTTTAGTTTAGCACAGCAGATGAGCTCACAGCTCACATGTTGTGAAGGGGACGCCGTGGCCCATTGTCACCACTGAACGAATACTGACGTATACTTTATGCTCTTAAACTCTAAAGCCACCAGAGTTATTTCAAGATAATTTTATTTTTAGTACTCATTTATAAGTTAGTTTTACACTTTATTATGAACAAGACGCGCATCAGAAATGTTAAGCTGGTGAACTGTAACATTTTGCGCCTATATGTATATTTTTAAAATGGACAAAGATAATACGTGTTACGTTCTAAAACAAGAGACAGTTTTTTTGTAATTGGAATCTAGACCTTATGGCTCGAGGCGTACAGATAAAATCGCGTAATCGTGTTCATGGGCTACAATAGCTGCTTAAATTTAGGCTCAACGCGAGTTATGCTTGCATTCGATCGTCGCTATTAAAATATAGTGTTAAAGCTATTTCGTAAAACAATAGAGCTCATTTTACATAATAATTGCTTCCGCTCGCTCATATACCGTTCATATACCGAGTATAAGGTGAACTCTTAGAAATTATCTACGGAACAATACTCAATCACACATGTATTACGACCGTAAACATTTTCACTGAAGTTACATTGATACGTTCAATACAATGCTATGTTAAATACCGATTTCTGTAAATGAAGTACTAACTGAATTACAGTTTACTGGTGGTAAGACGTCTTGTGAGTCCGCGCGGGTAGGTACCACCAAACTGCCTATTTTCTGCCGTGAGGCAGTAATGCGTTTCGGCTTAAAGGGCATGGCACCCGCCGTACTGTTAAAAGTTAGACCTTAGAACTTAGAACCCATGTCTCAAGGTGGGTGGTGGCATTTATGTTGTAGATGTATATGGGCTCCGGTAACCACTTAAAATTACGTAGTCCGTGAGCTCGTCCACCAAACTAAAAAAAATGCATTGATGTGCTACTAATATGTGCAATGACTACGATTTGGTAATAATAATGATTTGAATACCTATTATTGACTAGACAAAAAAAAAATTGAAATCACGATGACTTTTTGTGTGTGAGTGAAATCTAAAAATAATGTACAACATAGATACCAGGAAACCAAATTGACACATGGTATCATCGAGCGAACTTATAAATAAAACTTAAGCATCGTGCCACGACACATGGTTTTTCAACCGCTTATAACTGGTTCGAAGAACGATTCGGTCATATTAAAATTTAAAATGCGAGCTGTATTTAAAATGGGGTTAACGTTGCATTGCTAAGGCCCGTAATATCAATCGTAGTTTATACTAAAATCGAAGATTTAAACGGTCACTGAAGATCAACTCGTAATTTCGATCATAGTTAACTCTCCTTCTGAATTTAAGCGGTCACGACGAGGGAGCAATGAGAAAGGGTGTAAGTTGTTCTTTCAAAATGGCCGCTCGAAATAAACAGCTGTTTTGTGTCAAACACGGTAAATAGAAATATTTATCAAATAATGTCCTGAATTGCATTATGCAAAGGTCAAGTAGATAAAAAACAAACAAACATACTATTGAAGTTTTTTTTATTGCTCTAGTAGGCAATCTTTGCCTAGTTTGGACCAAGTTTGCTCCTTCGTCTGATTATTATTTACAACATTAGTTTTTTCCAGTATATTGCCATATTGCTTCACTAAGCTTGCTAACAATTCGGTTTCTGATTTAGAAAATACGAGAGCGCGTTGCTACCCTTATACAAACATTTTTTTTTTCAAAAAACACTTCTCCTGTCAAATATAGTAAAGTATTTTCAGTTTGAGGCCTGATAAAAGATTGAAAGGATGGATCACAAAATTTTGTCACACGTCAAAATATCATCTCAGTTTAGCTGAACTAATTTTGTTTTCATATTGATATTACGAAATAAATTTAATCAATGGATCAAAATTGAACTAAATTTTGTTAATCTTGGTTTAAACCATGATAAATATTACGGGCTTAAATCTGTTTTCGACAATTTTAAAGTAGCTTTCCCGAAGCCGAATGTGTCAGTTAAGTCAATCATTACACAATTCACGTTTCTTGATAATAAATTATAAGCCGTTCGGAAAGTCTAATATTTAACCTTCTTATCGTGAAAATAATAAAATTGACATAAAATATTTTTTCCAAATTAAATCCGTCTGACATAAGTAAAATGATTCACAAGTTCTAAAAACAAAGCGCTTTTTGTTTCATTGGATGTTCAGAAGATCCCGTTTGTATTTAGAAATCATGAGAGCTTACGAGTATATCATTCACTCATTACATAACTTTTAACTAAGCAACGATGCACCATAACTAGACAGTTCGACTTTTCTGTTGCTTAGATCAGCAGAGGCTGTATTTACTGTCATCTACAGAAAGGTTACAATAAATTTGAAGAAGACTAACAACACTCTCATTAAAGAATTTAACAGGGAGAATTGCGTTTCGATGTTTGTATGACGTCTGATTTTTTTGTCAAAAACTGAAAAACGAGAGCTCCAAGGTAGGAGAAAAGGTGCCTGAAAATTTAAGGAAAACAATCATCAACCATTGGAAGGGACTCATCAGAAAAAATACTAAATTTGTATTTCCTCAAACCACAATAAATGGATATGGATCTAGTAGGGGAGCAAGCGTAAGAATATCAAACAAGGATGGAATGTCAATGGAAGAACGAGGGTTCATGATATGTAGCAGCCATGGAACCATGATAAATCTGAAATGAGTGAACGGATTAGAAGAACTAGTGGTGGCCCGGTAGTCGATATTCGACTATAATTAATTGAAATTATAAGTTTGTACACTATTATGATTCTATTTTCAAAGACACTTCTATAATCACAAATTTCGCCAAGATTAATCTATTCTCAATTTAACCACAGACGTCAAGAACAAAAGTTTAACAATAAATAAATAGTATGCATGCGTGTTTGCGTCAAATACATGGTAGTGTGTGTAATGTTGTCTTTATTGATTTATTGTATCTTTTATGCATTATTTAAAAAAAAAATATTAGCATTGTGCACTTCTTCTCTATATTCTCTATAAGTGTGGAAAATTTCATACTCCTTCGTTCGCGCAATTTTCGTAAAAAAGGATACAAAGTTTTTGCTTCACGTATTAATATATAGATATAGACATTGCGGAGCTAAACCCATAGATCTTGCGACGTGAACTAAAAGTTTCAATTGAGTTGGAATATCGGCTATACTACCCTTCAAACTTAAACTCTTGATTGCTTCACGGCAGAAGCGTTGATCGGTGTAGGGTTCTCATCATGACTATCAGTAAAAGGCGCCGCGACGATGACAAAGAATGCTTTCATTGTTATTCTGTGTATTTTAAAACATTATAGTTGTTTTGCCTACCTATCAATATATAATCTCGTTTTAATATTTGACGATAAATCGATAATAAAGTACCTTAATATTTATTATATGGTATCATATAGTTATAAAACCATTTTACATTTATTTATCTTCCAAGAAGGCTCATTTTGGTTGTACTCTTTTTTTTTGGATTTGATAGCAATTCATTGTACAATTTACGTCATCTTTCAAGATTAAAAGTTTGAATTTCATATAAATCAATTTTTCATTTGGCACATTAAAGTTATTGTTGGACCAATAAACTAGTTTCTGTAATGGCAGTCGTTTATACAGATTCAATCGAATTAAATTAAATAATAATTCAAATTAATCCGGTTATTAATTAAATCGATATGAAATGACAACATTTATGGAGTGTTAACAATATTATTTCAGTTATCTTTTTTTATAAGATTTCCGCAGTTTTATCGGCAAAGATAAAAATCACACGTTTTTTTGCTAAATAATTTTTTTGTGTACGGTTAAATTATTAAAAAGTGGAAGCGTAACAAACAAACAGACATGTATCATCATGTCTGTTAAAATCACTTAATTATTTATTCTATATTCCACTTGAAAGAAACGCATCAATTTAAATAGTTTGCAGTCATACATGAGTTTTCTTCCAGCCAACTAAAAGTATACTAGGTTATAGACGGAAGAAAAATGTAAAATAATATAAACTACATTTAAAGTATCAAAATTTAAGGTTTTCAAATACACATAAATGAGTCGACTATTATCAAAGCCGGCAATCTGACTTTTGGACAATGATTGGTAAATCAGAAAAACGAATTATTGACTTTGTATTCCATTGGCAGTCACAAAACTCTTCGGAACGACATCTTAGATAAATAACAGGTTAACTATTAACCTTTATTTAATGCAGGTTTTGAACCGTATTCTTTGAAGGAGACGATTATATTCAAATCAATCTGTATTGACATATCAATAAAAAAATTTGTCCAAATGCACAGATTGCCACCTTTGATAATAGACGACTCAAATATCAATTCAATTGATGTATTTTTAAAGTATTAAAATTGGCCATATTTCCTATTGTATATGTTTTCTGAATATGAAACGATATTTTTTTGTCTATCACATTAAGTTAAAACCATCATGACACGACAACTTTTTTTTAGGGGCCCAAACGCCCGAAGAAAATGGGCATTGTCCTTTGTGCTTTAATTTATACCTGGTTATAGATCAACTGTGGTTTTCGGGAATTATCATACATAAACTGCCATATAAATGTTTGAATGTTAAAAGACCCCAATTATTATATTGATTAATTATTACATTGATATTATATTGATATATTGTCAGATAAATCCCTCGATTTTATTTTTTTGCGAATGGTAGGGATGTTTATTCCGTCACCTACCGTGAGATACGGGATAGAAGTATGAATTGTATAGTATATTGATTGTACGATTCTTAAAATCTAGTATCTTAGCGACAGAAAAAGAGAAACATGAATGATACTGCGGGTGTGTACGTCACTCCGCAGGTGCCGGCTGAAGATTGGGTCACTACTGTTAAGCATTACTGAGCCTTTACCAAGCATCGTTATTTTTCTCTTATTTTTTATCATCTTTTCAATATGTTTAATTTGGAATAAATGTTTATTATTATTATTATTTTTTATTGCTTAGATGGATGGACGAGCTCACAGCCCACCTGGTGTTAACTGGTTACTGGAGCCCATAGACATCTACAACGTAAATGCACCACCCACTTTGAGATATATGTTCTAAGGTCTCATGTCGGCTGCCCCGCCATTCAAACCGAAACGCATTACTGCTTCACGGCAGAAATAGGCAGGGTGGTGGTACCTACCCGTGCGGACTCACAAAAGGTCCTACCACCACTAAGTATTATTATTATTAATGGTAAAAAAATCATGTCCGATCAGCACAAAGGAAAACTCTCATACGTTTTATCACATTACCTAATTAATTTAAATAATTTATGTCTCATAAATTTAGTTTTGCGTTATCTTGATTCAGTAATGGACAATTAACGAACAGTAGTCTTTTACATTCACGAATGAAAGACCAGAATATGTTTTAAAATCAAATGTGAACATAAAGTCATAGATCAAGGTGATGAATAATTTTTAAAACAAATTTAATTTTTTAAACATTTTTTTTAACATACTCAAAACATGAAAACTTAACACGATTTATATGGCGATCATGATGATGGAGTGCCCAAAATTAACCATCATTAGAACCAGATTGCAAAAATGACATTTAATATTGTTTTCTTTTCAAACTACGTTATAAACGCTAGTTTAAAATATGTTTATCAATTTTTGTTTTAACAACATTTCGGGGTCAATATTATATTTTTAATATCCGTAATTCCATGAAGCGTTCGTCAGACATGGACGTCGGACTTTGACCACACCCGATTCTGGCGTGTTTTTGATCGACATAAGGGCGAGGCCTGAGCTTGTTAGTGGGAACTATTATGGTATCTATTCCTAAAAATGTGAAAAACTATTACGTATTTATTTATTTATATTCCTTCGTGGTCATGACCAGATAAGGTATGGGGCTAGTGATACCCAAAAAAAAACAATTATAAAAGCTTCCATTCTATTATTTATAAATTCAATTATCAAAACCCTATATGACTTCTTACTGGTGGTAGGACCTCTTGGGCGTCCGCACGCGTAGGTACCACCACCCTGCCTATTTCTGCCGTGAAGCAGTACTGCGTTTCGATTTGAGGGGTGTGGCAGCCGTTGTAACTATACTTGAGACCTAAGAACTTATATCTCAAGGTGGGTGGCGCATTTACGTTGTAGATGTCTATGGGCTCCAGTAACCACTTAACACCAGGTGGGCTGTGAGCTCGGCCACCCATCTAAGCAATAAAAAAATATAAGGTGGTCTACTTAATCTACTAAAGAAGACTACTAACTACTACTAGAAGGTAGAAGGTACTAAAAGGTCTGTTAAAGAAGTACACATTTATATTTTAGAATTTAATGTCAGAAGTTTAAAATAGTCAGTTCTAAAATTATGTATATTGTTATTCTAACTATCTGTTTCTATAACACAGTAATAATAATTGTATTTTAAAAAGTTTGCAACCTCGGTGTTATGTAAACAATCTCTCTGAAACCGGCCGACAACCTCAATGAAACTGTAACACAATGCGGTTCGTAGAATGTATGTATATGAAAAAAGTGTCTTGACGCACCATGTCTTTGTGTATAGCATTTAAAATTTTAGATGGGATCCTTCTGAGAATCTTCTTCTTGCCTTTTGTATAAGATTTTAGGCAAATAGATCACAGTAATGCATTTTTGACATGTATATAAATAGGCTTGAAGTAAAAAAGAACTGATCAATTTCATATTTTCGAGAAGCTCAGGTTCGACCAAGAATGAGCTTTGGAAAGCATTTTAATTTAATAAATGACAATTAAGAGTATAATTAAAGCTTACTTTCTAACACCTTTTGTGAAGTTGACGATAAGAAAACATATTATAGAGTAGGCAAATAGGACAATCAGATTCATTCCTTGGGCACGAAATAATCGAAAGGTTATTCAAACATTCCCAATACCCGAAAAAAGTAAACTACGTTGATGATGACGTTTTATTATTTGAACATTAATACAATCAATGAATACACTTAGACACCACTAAAATATAAATGTTTGTTTTTTATTTGTATTACTTTAACTTAAGCGAATAAAATATAATATTGTACAACTCTAGTCCAGTTGTTGATCTCCGAATTTGGGACGCATCGTAAAGCAAGCTGAATTAATGCTTTTAAATATTTTAATGCAATATATTACGTGTGGACTTGTAATGTACCTTGCTACAAATAGTTAAGATAATAGGGAATCGAATTTTGTTTGGAATACGCGTGGGCCAACTGTGAAAGCAGTTACAGATAGCTGCGTAAAATGAATTTGTCATGACACAATTTCTACCTAAACTATTCAAATGAAAGAATAAATTGCCTAGCTGTAATGGGACATCTGAACCGAAAGATCCTCAACAAACATTGGTTGAAACCAGGCAGGACAAGGTGAAACCTTATCTTATCGCGGCCGTGGTATAAAAGTAGTGAATTTGTAAACGGTGATTTCGATGTGTATTACTCGTATCGTCTATGAAAATTTATATTAAGTTAACGAATAGTTCAATGTTCTAAGCATAACGGTATCAGACTAGACCAATATTTCAACAGCATTGCGTATTAGTATGATAAAATATGTTATATTTTGTGGGTAAGCTAAATCTCAGTGTTTGTCACAGAAGAAACGGGAAACAATAATCATGATTTAAAAGAACGTTCACTGAGTAATAATCAATTAATATTCAAGTAATTATATTTTGTACCCTTCGCGGGCTGTTCTAGGGAAGTTTTATGTGTGTGTGGTTAAGCATCTTACTTCAACATACATACATACACACATAAATAATATAAAATACTTCGACTAACATGAAATACTCATGCATATAAGCATGCTCAAAATTGTAGTAAACGCAGAAGATGATGAACCTTTATTGTAATAGCGTTATTTTTTTCCTAATTTCTGATAGTTTGGTTAATTTTGGACAGTCATGGAATAAAACAACTTAGATGAAGTACCTACCGATAATGAAAAAAGTGCGGCTCTTTGTGAGAGTTCGTTGACTTGAACTTTAAAAATGATTATTGTAAGAGGATCTTCATAGATTTCGATAAGTCAATGATATAATTAATATTACACTTATTCAGTTATATGGGAATATGAGGATAAACCGTAAAAGTAGGTACTTATGGTACTTATTAATGTTACAAATGTCGAAATGTTGCTTTTTGTAATGTTCTTATTATTTACTCAAGATACATTATTTAAATATTGATTATATACATTAAGATTTTTTTATATCGTAATTTATTGAATACATAAATGCTATCTATCTAAGTTCTAATAATAGTACTGATGGTAGGACCTCTTGTGAGTCCGCGCGGGTAGGTACCACCACCCTACCTATTTCTGCCGTGAACCAGTAATGCGTTTCGGTTTGAAGGGGTTTGGGGCTGCCATTGTAACTATACTTGCGACCTTAGAACTTGTATCTCAAGGCGGGTGGTGCATTTACGTTGTGGATGTCTATGGGCTCCAGTAACCAGGTTAACACCAGGTGGGCTATAAGCTCATCCACCCATGTAAGCAATAAATTCAAATGAGCGCACTTTAGTTTATAGAAACCAATACATCGACATGTAACTACAGACCAGTGTGATCTGTTGAAAACAAGAAGGAATTAACAAATTTTATGAGAGATTCACACCCCGAACAACAACAAGCGTGTAGGTGGATCGACAATTAGTTAACGACATTGCGAAGGTAAAAAAAACTATGGAACTTCCTTGTCACCTTCGCACAGATTACAATGTAGGTCATGCGTCCAATTTCTTACGAACAGCGGCGTCGAAAATAATCAAAACAAATATAATATTAATACTGATACAACTGTGTATTTAAGATGATTTCCTCAAACTAGAATGTCCGTAATCAGTGACAATGTATGTGTATTCCTTGAATTGTTTAAAAACACAATAAGATCAGATGCTATTTTTAATTTAAATATTTTTTCTCTATTTTTTCCTTATATGGGTGGACGAGCTCACGGCCCACCTTATGTTATGTGGTTGCCGTAGGCCATAGACATCTAAAAACTAGATGCCGCCACCTACCTTTAGACGAGTTCTAAGGTCTCAGTTTTTAAAGTACAACGGCTGCCCTACCCTTCAAACCGAAACGCATTACTGCTTCATGGCAGAAATAGGCAGGGTGGTGGTACCTAACCGTGCAGACTCACAACACGCCTTACCACCATATTAACTTTTAGAGCTCTAATTAGATGGACAAGCTTATGGCCTGTCTGGCGTTAAATGTTTAGCAGAATCCATAGATATCACCACGTGAGTGCCCACATCAAGACACAAGTAGCGTAGCTCATTATATACCTATATGACGCTCATAAAACGTTTGCCTCACCCTAGAACGCAAGACTTAGTAGCAGAAACTGGCAGGGCGCCTTTCTCACAATATGTCCAAGATAAAATACATCGGACTATCGTTTATGAGTTGTATTCATTGATATCGAATTGCAAAACATAATAACTACAGAAAAGGGACTATGTTCTTTTGCTATTCGCGAGCTCTCTGTGGTTAAATCATTTCTCACCTCATTGATTGGACAACTTCAAAAGATTCGCTTTTAAATACGCTGTATCTACTGCTGCTCATAAAGTAATCAAACCAATATTGTGTTCCTATAAGAGACGATAAAACAAGAACAAGACATTCATTGCAAGCGACTTTTGACCTTCAATCCGCTGCAAGTACTCGTCAGTCTGTAGGGTTACTTGAAGACAATTGAAGATCGGTACATGTCGCGAGGTCTCATTTATATTTCGAATGCAATCGAAACAATGGAACGTGTGAAAGCAGTTTATTCAGCAACACTCATGCACTATTTGTATTTATAGTATATAGTACGCATATAGTTCTATTTATTAACATTTAAATTTACAACTTACGCTATCGATCTTCTTTTTTAAAGAATACTAGTGGTCCCCGCAGTAGTCGAAATTCGACTATAGTTAATTGAAATTAAAAGTTTAAACATTATTATGGTTCTATTGTCAAACACTATTATACTTTTATAATAATACAGATATTAATATATTCTATATAATACAGATTTCGCCAAAACTACACTATAGACAAAAAATATTAAAGACAAAAAATATTAATATATTCTCAAATTGACCACAGACTAAACAATAACAAAAGTTTCACGATTGACCATACAAAAAGAGTATATTTCATTGAAGTAGGAAAGCTATGGAAATGAAACGTCAAAAAAAAATTCGTGCCACTGTGACGTCATCTGGCCACAAAACATGGCGGCTTTAGTGCTGCCCAGAAGATTTTAATGTTAGTAGGTTTTAACGATAAACGTTCTTGGCTTATTTTATTTTAAATATTGTTGAGTATGAATGTATTTGTAGAAATTATACTTTAATAGGAATTAAGTATATTGTTATGTGCAAAGATGATGTGATTTAGATATTATGTGAAATCTAAGACGAGTTCGTGCTTCAAATTTTCCAAGTAAACGATATGACGATTTTTAAAATTTGCTACACTGATTTTATAAAGTTGTCGTTTGCCGCAAAACATAAAGATATGGCATAGTACAGTGCCATCAGCCCATTTCTAGCATGCTGAATGTTATCGTATTTTGAGTACGTGTTTTTCTTAGACTATTACAATCTATTTTAATTGTTTTGCTGACTCTAAAGTCCGCAACAGACTACCGCAGTGCACCTCAAGGAAGGTGCACCGCACCATTTGAATCACTCTCACTTGAGAGTGATTCAAATTTTAAACTTATCAAGGGACCGCCTGATAACAAAAAACACCTACAGAACATTTATTCGTTAATGAAATCACAAAGTTATTCCTTGTGACTTCCTCTCTAAAATCACTTAATTAATAAATATTTAACGAATTTACAATAGTCTTGAGAGTGATTCAAATTTTAAACTTATCAAGGGACCGCCTGATAACAAAAAACACCTACAGAACATTTATTCGTTAATGAAATCACAAAGTTATTCCTTGTGACGTCCTCTCTAAAATCACTTAATTAATAAATATTTAACGAATTTACAATAGTGTTTTACTCACTGCGGAATAAAACTATTTTATTTAAATAGTTCCGAAGAGATTTTGTCGATAGCCTTTTTCCCGAAATATCTAAACAGAATGTCTAAATATATTTGATGACATAATATTTTAAAGAGGTATTTATGATTAGTGTCATGATGAATAGATTCCGACCGAAAAATGGTATCCGATATTTCGGATTCAAATATATTATTAAGTGTATAATCCATGTTTCGGATGAGGGCTCCATAATGAATTTAAATATATATAGATAATAGTTTTGGGGCATCGACCTTCTTGAGATCCTATAAAATATGTTTTAATTATTATTTATGTACGTTTTAAGCATGATAAAATTAGAAATTTTATATAAGCAATCATATTAAATCGATATGAAAGTCAATAAATAATGTACAACCCAAAACAGACGGCCGAACTGACGTGACAATGACATTTGGCGCGCAAAACATGGCGGATTTTCGGCCTCATTAGACGGAGACGGAGACATTTACGTATATTCATGTTTCATTTTATGTACGCACTGAAATACTGTTATATTGTTTTCTTGCGAGTTAAAGTGCTGAGTAAGAACGAGATAGATATATGTTTATGTGTGTGCCTTCAAAATGGGTGCTATTTATATAAGCAATTGTACGTATAGAACAATATGTCGTGTCCCTACTATATAGGTCTATGGTATATTTATACGTATGTGTCAAATACATGGTAGTGTGTGTAATGTTTTCTTTATTGATTTAATGTATTTTTAGTGCATAATTTAAAAAAAATATTAGCTTTCTGCACTTCTTCTCTATATGTGTGGGAAATTTCATACTCCTCCGTTCGCCCAATTTTCGTAAAAAGGGGTACAAAGTTTTTGCTTCACGTATTAATAAAATATATAGATTTTAGTATTAAATCTTTTAAACTATCCACGCAAATGACATTTGTATGTATCTGTTTTATGTATGTCAGTAACGAAGTGAAGTTTATTCGCGAACCTCCTGCCCAATGGTGCGATCATCGCGTTTGACACGCCGCTAAATCAAAACTGAAACCAGTACTCCCGAACGATTCGATACCAATCTGAACTTTACCTGTCGACTATAAGGTTCACTATTGAATCAATGTGTTTGAAATTAAATAAGATTTATCTTTCGCCGAATCTACCTTTCGAGTTTATCGTACAAGGTGTTTCAGTTAAACATAGTTTGAAACCAATATTAGTATAGCATGATTCTTCTGCTGTATTGTTCGCGGAACTTAGTGAAGCTTTTGCCTTGTTTTCAAGCAATGAATTCAACTTGTTTAGTTACTTTCGTCTGCAACCAGACCAAATAAATTAATTTATTGTTTATCTAAAACTTATACCAATATTTTTATTTAAAAAAATATCATCGGAAATGCTCTGGCGAAAATCTACAACAGATTATCCGACATCTCGTTTATTGTTTAAAAGGCTCCGACCAATTGTAACAATTTAAGTGACTGCGTTGACATCTATTCTTTTAAAACAATGACACTACTAATACAACATGTTTTCAACAGATGATAGTACCTACTCATTTTACTTTCTTTAAAAGTTAATTTGGATGAAAACTCTAAATTAGATAGACAAAATCTTTTAAATTGTAGAAAATAATAAGTACTTAAAAGTGACCCTAAAAAGATTTCCAAATCTCTCTGACAAATGAAAAATCGCTACTGCTAGCTACGCTATCGCAAGTCAAAAATCTAAATGATTTGATAGGTACTTAGAATAATATATAGTTAGGTTAGATGTTTAATTTAATCAAAGAGCTGCTTTTGATAATTCATTATATTATTGACAATTATTGTTAAAATCGCTAATATAATTGTTTTGAGGTAGCCCAAGTACTGCCACATAATACCTAGTTGAATAATAATATTGTATGGAAATGTAGCAGTAAAGATCTCGTCTGTACATGAATGATTCGAGGGGTGTGTGCAACAAGCTGAGAGCGTCAAGACGAGCGAGCCAATTCAATGGTTCGTATAGAATCCTTTTTGAACGGTTATGGAAGGCAGGGGAGAGGTCGCGACTCGCGATGGGAATGGCATTCGGGTGAGACGCGGTGCGGCGCGGGGAGGGAAGTCGGCGCTGGCGCGACGAGAGGTACGCGGTCTGGAAATTTCCATTGCTCAAGCGCCGCAAACGTGTAACGCTAAGTCCACATCGCCCGTCCACCATTTACAATCCTACAAGAACGATAGAACTAATATCGTCTGTAATCCTAGCTTGAGTGGTTTATTAGCACGGTAAATTTATTTGAAAAATATTTATATTATGCATATTTAGGTACTCTGTTGTTTGATATCATTTATTTCGGCACATAACAATTCATAATTTATTCCATCATCCATTTTTACCTAATTAAAACTAGCCGCTAAGTAAGTACCTATGTACTTTCATTCTACGCTCATGAAATATGTTTCGTAACGGCTTTTGGACAAATTTAATTTGATAGAAATCACACAATACAAAAAAATATTTTTGTGGTGATTGAAATTCGATAGTTACGAACACAGAACACTTCTGTTTAATAAATGTAGTTATAACCGGAACTGTACAAACATCAAACATTCTTTTTTCTCATTATGCAGGAATGCCCATTGTTTGAATTTTCATTGAATATTGAGTTGAAACAGGCCTTTCTTTTGCTTGTTTACTTGTAATATATATATTTATAAAGATTATCATATAGTTAGTTGAATTTGTGGACCACATACCCCGATTTATCTGTATTATTTCATTGTTTTCCGTAGTTTTGGTTTTATCCTTTTTAAAATTAAAGACACGGTTTCCTTAATGTTGGTTCTCAAAGGTTTTGTTAATAGTGTTTCAGTTAGAAATCATAAATTTGTTATATCTATCTAAGGATGTACGTAATATATGGATTAACTATGAACGCATTAATTATATTTTATATCTCTCTACCGCGTCTTATCATAGATCCCTGACACCACTCTACTACGCAGAATCAATTACTTGTTAAAATTATTAATAATATTGTAATAAAACATACAATAAAGTATTTAGGAATAGGTAATAAAAATATATTTAATGTTGTATTTCAACAATGTTTTTTTCGCAAAAGAGGCCCTGTATAATATAATAATATGTATATATAATATGTATAAATATAATTTCGATCCTTTAAATAAATATACATGTGTGCACACCTTAAGTTACTAGCGAGTGAACAAAGTCGAAAAGCCGAAGCGTTCCGCGGTCGCGAACGCCTCCACTATACTCTTCGCACCAATTTGGAGGTCGTACATCTTGCTACACAAAATCGAACTTAATGTCTAGTTCGTAAGGCATAGATTGAGTAAGTTGTCAGTGACGTGTTTGTGAAACTTTCGGTTACACGCTTCAATACTGCCGGGGCCAATACACGCAGATTCGTGCGCCAACGCTGAGCCTGTCACAAACGACCGACGCGATGGCTCCACTAATATACGATTTTGAAACGAGCGTCTTGTTATTTAAGTTTTTTATTTATAAAATAATATCTAGGACGATGATTCGATCGATTTTCAGTCGATGCAAGAAAATCACTTTCTAATGCGTTTATAAAAATTAAAATTTAAATTTCAAAACCTAAATATTTATGAAATAATGTTTATTGGAGATAATAATATGTATTTTGTAACAAAGTAACCAAAGTATTAATGTGAAGATTTCTAACGACCGAAACGAAAACTCTTTTTAATTTCCATCCATACCTTCATTTTTATGTTAATTTATAGTCAAATTAAATTAAATTAATACACTCTTTAAGTTCTATAACATAAGGGCTGTAATCGCGAAAGCCCTATCGGTGTGCTGCGGTCGGGCTTACGGCTTTTCGATCCACATAGAACCTTCTGGATTACCGTTTTAAAGTGTGACAGCGTTAAACTTTGATTGTAGTGTTATAGTAATTTGAAATTCTGTTAGCATTGCATTATTTTATTTTTCGACGAGCTATTATTTAACAATATTCGAAAATTATAATTTCACACATGACGAAAAGGTAATAAAATAAATAATTAAATAGTAAGTAAATAGGTACTGAATTGTAAGCGTGTTACGTGTAAGTAAATTATTTCTGAATAGAATACATTAAATAGAATACAGACAGAGTGTTTCGTGCGTTGCCTAGATTCTAGAACAATCCATCCCGTACAGTATACGAAACGAGCCACTTACATGCGCTACGTTGAGTCATTGTGGAAACGAAATGTTGATGTGATAGTGCTCTAAGGCGATACGTATTTTCAATCATTTGGTGAACAAAAAATATTTTCTTTGTAATATGTAATTTTTCAATGCATTGACAGCACTATTATTAAAACATTACGGGTACGTATTTTGTTTGCGATGTTGGATTCAGACGAGCTCGTCGTAAACAAAATTGGCAAAAGAAACTATTTACATCCCTTTCATTTTACTGTCGGGAAAGCAAGACGGCATTAAGACGTGTATTTAATATTCATGAACATTAAAGCCAAGATCTGAAGTGGATGCCAACGTTTGAAAATGTACCTACTAAAAATACACAATTTCCTCAATTACATGTAATGATACATCGTATCCAGATAAAAAAAATATTAAATACAAAAAGTACAAAGGGCGATCGATCTAAGAGCGAACAATACCAAACACCCATAAGGAGGACAAGTTTCATTTATGGAAATAAATCAACCGCGATGTACTGAACGATTGAAAAAAGTATGTATAATATAAATAATATAACGATAACATAAGGTACTAATTGATTCAATAATAAATCCAATTTTTAAAGGAGTGTATGCAATGAACGACTCTATTTAATGTATGAAATTCACTCTTTTCAAAGCAAGAAAAAAAAATGTTACTAGTAAAAAAATAAAATAAAGTGTTTTAATTGTATTAATTGATAATTGATCTTGGTCGAGACAACGGAACAGTATACTATAAATTATTAGTTATCAAGAATGATGGATACCTACATTAAGTAGTAACCATAATAATTTACTGAAAAAATATACATCAATATATAGAAGTATATTTGCGTGATTGTAGGTAGTATAGTACCTTAATTTATTACTACTACAACTACAATTTTTTTTCAAATTCAAAGTGCTAAAATAGTCTTTAAGCAATTGTTTAAAAATGTAACGTCTGACACATTGTAAGAAATCACGTGTTTAGGCTTACATAAGTTGCTGGCATCTTCAGTACTTATAATATCTCATCGAAGTCATCAATCATGGACGAAAGTAAATATATATATATATAAAGAAAAGAATACAGAACATTAATTTTGTTTTATAAATTCACAGGTTACCCACAGATTCAATTCAGAATTCAAGAACTATTTAATGCTGATACACGCTTATGTTCAATATTCTAGAAAACGATTTAAACGTGGCAAATATTTTTTACTTTTTCATTTTTTTTCATATTTCAGGGAGTACCGGTGACCCGGAGGCCTTTCCAGTTTCACCAGGACAGGAAACGTTGTTCGCTTGTTTATACATACGTGCCAATAACACTTAATTAATAATTAATTATTAATCCTGGATATTTTTAAGTCTACAGTAATGTGACTTTAGTTTTTTTTTTAAGGGCAAGCAACATTTGGCGATTTGCGTGAATACGAGTGATACTCAGATTTCCAAAAGTCATTATTAAGAAATTGCAAACTATGCCGCGACAAGCTTTTCAATTATCGACATCATCAAATCAACAACAAAAAAAAAACATTACATAGAGAGATATTGTAAAAATATCTAATGCAATACATATGAATATATTCGAATATCAACGATTACTATAGATCTCAGTACCTCATCGGCTACTAATTTTTTTTATTGCTTGTATGGGTGGACCAGCTCACAGCCCACTTGGTGTTAAGTGGTTACTGGAGCCCATAGACATCTACAACGTAAATGCGCCACCCACCTTGAGATATAAGTTCTAAGGTCTCAAGTATAGTTACAACGGCTGCCCCACCCTTCAAGCCGAAACGCATTACTGCTTCACGGCAGAAATGGGAAGGGTGGTGGTACCTACCCGCGCGTACTTGCAAGAGTTCCTACCACCAGTAATTACGCAAATTATAATATTGCGGGTTTGATTTTTATTACACGATATTATTCCTTCACCGTGGAAGTCAATCGTAAATATTTGTTAAGAAATACGTACTATTTCATTAGAAAAATTGGTACCCGCCTGCGGGATTCGAACACCGTTGCATCGCTAGATACGAATGCACCGGACGTCATTTTTAGGAAAGTTATTAATTAACATTCCTTATAAAAGTCTCAGACACTGTAAAGTATGTATTAGCCCGCTGCTATGAAAGAAGTGGGGATAGTGAAATCGCAGCGCACGCTTCGGCAGATATGTTAAACATTTCTATGTCATAACTCAACGTTAGAAAAAGTTACATGTGAAAAAGAAAAATAAGTACAACTACGCAACATTTATCCTACAAAACAAACTATATTTCCTAAGCAATTAAAGCAATAATGACAACGTCTATGATATTGTTCTTCATTGATTGCTGCCGACTTATGCTCACATAGCCACAGCCCACTGAGTTTCTCGCGGGATCTTCTCAGTGGGTCGCGTTTCCGATTCGGTGGTAGATTCAGCGAAGCACTGCTCTTGCTAGGGTCAGTGTTAGCAACACTCCCGGTTTGAGCACCGCGAGGTCACCTACTAGTTCGGTGAATCTACGATAACCTCTTGAGGTTACTAGAATAGGTAGGAAAAAAAGTCGCCTTACGGACATGGGTTCTCGTTAGAATTATCCTCATCCGGTCCCACCCTCAATGCTTTGGCAAAGATGTTTTTCATCTGTCGTAAGCCAGGCCACCCACTGTTACATTCCTACCCCACGATATTCCATCAGTTAGAATTCAAATCGAATGAATTAAACAAAGAAACCGCACATTTTAAAAAGGTCTTCAGTATAGTGAAAATATTGCGTTATATATTTCATATTGTTTAAAATACATATTTAAAAAAAATTCTATTATTTAGTGATAGAGCCCTGTCAATTTTGTATTTTTTCTAGAAATTCTGGAGTTTACTTATAACTCGTCGCTATTATTTAGGTACTTAAAAATTTTACCTTTAATCTACATGGTTGATTCCTACATTGTACTAAATGGATCACCGGGGGGTGAATAAAGATCGGGAAGGCGTTTATCTCATCGAAAAAAATATTGGAAGCCGATATGATGTGAATGGGGTTCCGTGATGTAATGGACTTTATTTATGCAGGTATTTTTTGTGACGAGCAAAGGAGACAAAGAAGGCATCGACCCAAATGGGGTTTTGGCCGACTAAAAAAAATTTGACGTTTTACCTTAAAACTTGATAAATTGTCTACTAGGCACACAAAGTTTGGGAACCTCTGGTATAACTCGTTCATTCAGCAATCATATAATATTGCAGACGCGACGGCATTGATGCACTTGTCGTTAAATAGATCTCCGTATAATACTTTAAAATCCGAATTGGATGCTTAAGATATTTTGTAGTTCCGGTTTAAGAATCTAAATGGAAACGGTTAAACCCAGCAGCACTAGTAGGGCTCAACCAAATCAGATAGAGGTCTCCTCATCCTGGCCCCATTACTTGAGAAATTATGCTAGTAAACATTATTTTCTATAGAAAATATGATTTGCCAAAATAAATATGACTTTCTAAGACGAATATCGAAAACTATACACACCGAATTGACAAGGACCATACAGATCCGATTCGATGAGTGAAAGTTGACCATGCTCTTGAAGCGTGCTCTTAAAAAGCCATATTTTTTTTAAATTTAAGTGCAAGACATCTTTTGGTTATGGTTCATAAGGCCTAGCTAGCCGAACAGCATTCAGTTGAGAATTTTGAAGAATTATAACGTCATTTTTATTTATTTATTAATTGTTATACCAAAACGTACCTCACGAATTACGAGCTCTCATATCTAAGCCACATAGAGTTCTGTAAATGTAAATAGGTCCATTGTCGCTGTTACACTCAATGACGTCAGCACATTGCGCCCATTCGATACGAGTCGATTTAAATTGTAATAAATTAGAGAAAATGCTTTTGGAGATTTTTTTTTGGAATCCTTACATGGTGATTTAAGTTGAAAGCGTATTCCGATCGTCCAAAATGTAAAAAAATAAATAAACAAAGGTATCAAACTATCAACATCCAAATTCAATTAAATAAATAGTTTGTGTCTTTTTGATTAAAGCGAAATATTCTTGTTTTTTTTTAGTTAGATTATCAGATTGAAATGGATTTGATTTTTTATCAATTCGGATTGTTTTTAAATGTTGATAAAATCTCTGAACAACAATTATTGGGGAACTTGAAGATTCTCAGTTAATTAAATAAATACGGAACTCAGAATAGTAACGTGCAAGTGAAAATATGGTCATGACCACAAGCGAAAACTGTGAAGGATTACAATTGCAGACATAATTAGTGGCACAGACCTCGTTTATATGACCTCATAAATTTTTATTTTTAGTGTCTTTGGAGAATCTTGCCAAATTGAATGCACTTTACAATAAATATTCCGAACAATGTGTAGTTTTTTTTAATCGGTCTTGGGGATACATTTTTAATATTGTCATACAAAGCCTAATGAGTTAGGATTGAAATAATTCCCGTTATAACTTTTTTTTTTTTTTTGTAAATGTGACAGGCAATAATTTCTATTAAGAGAATAATTGTCTGAGCCGATTAAATAATTAATATTAAAATTCGGTATTCTGTAAAATTTGAATTTGGTTTCACGAAAACTAGTATAATTATTAACAGCTAATAAATTCATTTTTGACGATGTGAATTTAGACAAATCGATGTCAATAAGTCAAGCGAAACCGGCGGCGCCAGGGCAGACGCCAGACCAAGTATTATTCAATGTTGGATTCAGTGGGCCTTATTGCTTAAAAATTGGTAATACTCAAAATACATAATATGTCAACAAAGGAGTTTTTTTTTAACCTTTCGAATATTGACATTTCTGGACATCCTCTGTTTTTGTTCGGGACCAATAGTGACATGCGTACACAAACTCCGACATAGGTCAATTTGAATTTAAATAAAGAATTACTTAATTGTAATCATTTTATGTATTAAAAACTTATTATTGCACTGTATGTTTATGTAGATCAGAATTGTACACTGTACGAGACTAACTAGGTATATTTATATACTATTAAAGTAAAAAAGGAGGGCAAATGCATTAAAAAATGTTGGACGTGAAGATAGTTTTATAAAAATGTGAACTATGTAAATAATTATTGGGCAAGCGTCGTTTTATGTAAATCGATTGTCATCAGATAAAAGCTCAATTTAAACTTCGAAACAAATCACGTTAATGTAATAATCGAATCCAATTTAACTTTGTTACTTCATACACGAGACATTGGTCTGGGCTTTGGGTCGGTATTATTTTTACAATATTGTTTACATCTCGTATCCGACATGTGAGCTATTCCGATCTACGAAGCGTGGGTTCGTACTGCACTGTACAAAAACTCTAAAATGTATCGTGTATTTTATGTGTTATTGAACTGTCTTCGCGTGTTCCGCATGAAATATTTTATATTTAGAATAAGTTTTATGGACAGTTATAAATAAATTAGGAAACAGCGAAAACAATTTAATCGCTCAGCATAGGTAATATATTTATTACGTATTTGCGGCTCGTTTCTGTGAACGGAATGAGATTTATTCCGTTGTATTAATTGTACCGTTGCATTCCTATTCTTCACACATTTCGTAACGCATGAAAAAAAGCAACACAGACCGACAACAAAATTGATTAAAATGATATATTGGTTAAATACTTATTATTTATACGTAGGTATAACTAGTACGCGAGTATCTATGATCCCATTTAATTTACCAGATTAACTGACAATTATTCCCAGTTATGGTTTTTTTTAATTGAATTCTTTTTTTTAATCAAATTTTAAAAGCAATATTTACAAAATTGTTTATAATTTAAGAGTTATCGCAAAGCAAATAAAAAAAGTTGTATAATTCGCCATACATGTGAATTAGAAAAGAAAATAACTCACCTTAAAGACCGCCGGTGCTAACGGTATCGCCGCCTGATTGTGAAGGTGTTTTTTCGACATTTTTGCCTCTTTTTCTCTTCGCCTCTATGTAAAAAATACAACGGTTTTACCACAGAAAATAGGGAAAAACCCTATTGGATCGTGTTTAGAGAATAACTTCAAACTAACTAGCGTTATATTAAACGCCGTACCGTTTAAATTTGCGATAAAGTTTTCGCAAAATGAAAATCTCGTTTGTCGCTCCGTTTTGATTGTTTTCGTTGATTTTATTATTCGAAAATATCACTTTTCGATGTTTCGGAGTTAACTTTGTTGTAAAGTTTGAAATTATAAATAAGCGAACGCGCCAGCAAGTGTACGTCGTGCCGGTGTTGCGGTCAAGTTGATAATGAGAGTGGGCACGTCCGAGCGCTTCGAAGGGAGCGAATAGAGTTCGGCGCGGGGCTGGCTCACCAGTCGCCAGCCACAGGCGGCCGAGCTACAGCCGAGCGACGCTGAAGCGGAGGTGATGTGACGTTACCACTTCACGTAACTCTCAAATCAGCAGACTGAAACGGCCTCCAATCCACCCAATAACGACTAGCCGTAATTTTATTTGTTATCGTAGAGTTTTAATCACAAGTCTCTATCTGGACCACCAGTTATTTACCACACGATCTGTATTTTGTGTTTGCCAATTTCCTGCTAATATTTTCTAATATTTTCTTTGCCCACAGATTTCAGTTCACATGACGTACACGCTATTAGTAGATAGTCATTAGCCTCGACAAGAGCAATTCATCGGAGTGCAGAGAGCCTTACGTGTTAGAAAGATTGCGAATGTTAGCTACAAATGAAATAGTTTTGTGGCGCCGCGTGTGATTATTGTACGTGACCATGGAGAGTGCAGAAGTAATTTTGTTCGCAAGAACATCGAAAATAGAGTTGCCGCAAGGCGACTTATTTTATGTACTTATACTTTGAAATCATTACAACGCCACATCATTGTTACTATTAATTTATTTGAACAAGGAAAATTAATTATTAACTTCGATCATTGTTTTTTGATAAAGCTGAACAAAATTATTTCAAACGCATTGAGTACATATACGTTGTAGTAAAGTTGTGGTATAAACATACCTATTAACTTTGTACTGAGTTACGGTAAAAATGAAATATCATTGAATTTTGTTGTGTAAATTCATGAACAAATACACGTCAGATGTATTAATTAAAGAACGACTGGTTTTCCTGTTGTAATAATATCTTGTGGTTGACATTGAGTTACATATTATATTCTTATGATTTTTTTTGATACTGCAAAAATTACCAAACATATCTATCTGTAAGGTATAATTGAAAGTTAATTGATATTTGTGTTAGAATTTTCTTTAAAATCAGATAGAAAATAATCTCATTCGTCATCATCAACAGCGTATTTTAGTCCACTGTTGGACATATTATTATGTAGGCATCTCCCAAGAAATGATCTGACCCTGAGTCTCTAGTCTTCAACTCCGTCTCTTCAACTTGTTACCACCTACACCACGTTTATCGATTTGCGGTCTCAATTTTCAACGGTTATCGGTTCTTCAATAGATATGACCGACCTTTGCCACTTTAGCTTGCTTCTCATTCGTTGATTTTTAATTAATTATTTAAATATGACTTTTAGTTTGCATTTGCATCTGAATTACGGTCGCTTACACTGTATATTATATTGAAATTGAGCACAAATTGTGAACGCCTTAATTAATAGATACATAAGTAATTACAAAATTCAATTTAGCCAATTCATATAATTGTTAACGCCTTTTAGTTATTGATTAGCAATCGTTAGAACGGTACTTTCGATGAGTCCTTTGTCGAGTTGATGAATGCAACAAAATAATAATAAATATCCATCGATTTAAATATATTTAGTTCTTGAATTTGAGTGACGATTTTGCCGCGATTTTTTCGCAATTTTGACCAAATTCTACTTCAACGTAACTTGTTGCTATCTCTATATTTAATTTTACAGGAACATAAAACGTAAAAAACGAAATGTTAATATTGTAAAATTTTGGTTTTCGTCAGAAGTATTACCGTTATATAGCGTCGAAACGTCGAAAAAGAAGATTGGAAGGTACCTAGCTTCCTACAAGCGAAACATATGATCTTCTAGCAGATTTCAGAACAAAAAATGTGGAGGTGCTTCTAAATCTTTATATTTCGTTGCTTTGTGTATCTATAACGTAGCATTAAATAGTCCGGCACTTTTCGATGCAAATTGCCACGTTTCGAATTCTCTAAAATTCCGTGGGTTTCTTTAGATATTTTTTGCTCACTCGATTCCTTAAATGTTTCCCTAATGTTCGATAACGTCTGTGAACACTGAATGAAAAAAATAAAGATGACTTATTCCTTTTATTGTTGTTTTTTTTTCATGTATACTTAGTAATATCCTCTCCTATTCAAGTTTTGTATGGATATCGTGAATAGAACTACCTATAGAAATACAACTTTAGAATTTGGTGAATCGAACAAAGCACAAACTTCGCGAAGGTTATGGAGTAACGCATTGATTTTATGCTAACAAAAAGAACAGGTTTGCTAGCCCTCCGTTTAAAACCTGAAATACTGTAGGGGAAGCATAATGGTGCATAATAAAAAACAACCCCTATAAGCTGCCCTCGTTTTTAGTATTTATACTCGAATTGTTTGAAATTGTAATTTCATTTACATCACTCATTATCGATTTTGTGAAGTATTTCTGCGTTAAAACTTAGAGTATATTTCTTTATGGTCGAATTAATTATTATTTTTGGAAGACCGTTTATTAAATTCAGTAGCTATTGGTGTCCGATAGTTGCCAGATAGACCGTCAATTTGTGAGTTTTTCTCGGCGAATTAAAATGATATTCAAAATCTCATATCGATAACAATCGATCGAATTAAGGCGTGACTTCTACTAGGGACTCGTTTTGTTAAATTTTAGATTTAGTTCTTTGAAACGAAAGAAAACTTCAGGTTATGATGTGAGCACAAAAAATATTAACAACAAGCGGACCGCTCCGGCTTCGCTCGGGTCTTTAACAAAAATTTCAACGATATTTGACGTTGTTTTATTTATTTAAATAAAAGAACACTTATTGCGGCATAACTATAATAGTCAGACATAAAATATGCTGTCGCGACACATTTTGTTAATAATAATGTGTTCTACAAAGTCGGTGTACCTACCTACATTATTTTATTCTATCATCAATAGTTTTCGCAGGGCACGCGATGTAAAGAAAATTTTAGGTAATGTTTTTACACCTTGGGTTACATTACTGGAGTTTTAGTAAGGATCCCTAATGTTTTTCAAAAAAGATTATAGCCTATATCACTCGGGAGTAGTGTAGCTTCCAAACAGTGAAAGAATTTTTCAAATCGATTCAGTAGTTTCGGAGTGTATTCAATACAAACAAACAAACAAATGTTTCCTCTGTATAATATTAGTATAGATATAGCATCACTATACTACAAATTTAAATCGTTATTGAGAATGGTTATCCAATAACATTTTTTCTAAGATTTCGGAGGCCAGGTATTGTTTTTTTGTTACTTGTGATCTGAAATTTTAAATTTATTTGCTGTTGTTGGATGTATCCAATGTATTCGGAATTTCTAGTCAATCTTTTGTTTTACATTCAAATTTAGAAATGATGAATCAACTAGGACGGACATTTAGATCATAGGTTTAGTAACTACGAGTATAATCAACTAATAGCAAAAAAATTATCATCAGCACACGGAACGTCATTATGGTTACGAATATAACAGATTGGCGTTTTAGCGTGCTCGCCCATCTAATACCTAATGAAAAAAAATTGAATTATTTTTGAAACTTTTCCTAATCCGTTTATTTTCACAGTTTTATACGAATACTGAGTTTTATAGTAACTAGCTTTGCTCGGGTTTTTTTTTTTTGATAACGCCATCTTGTTGTGTCTTTAAAGCGGTTAGTTGCTCTCAATTAAGAAAAAATAGTATTATTATTCGCCAATAGATGTCGGGAAGAGTTGATTATTGAAATACGAATAAAACAACATTTTCTGAAAATAAGTCGTAGCTAGATCGATTTATCGCCCCCGAAATCCCCTGTATACTAAATTTTATGAAAATCGTTGGAGCCGTTTCCGAGATTCATGTTATATACATATATATTAATATACAAGAATTGCTCGTTTAAAGGTATAAGATACAGGAAGCACACGTACACCAGGTAATAGAGTTTTAGATAGATCACAATACCAAATAATCGAATTGTGGTTTTAAGGGTGATGTCTAAAATTGACTAATTGAGTCCGCACGGGTAGGTACCACCACCCTGCTTATTTCTAACGTGAAGCAGTAATGCGTTTCGGTATGAGGGGTAGGGCAGTCGTTGGAACTATACTGAGATCTTAGAACTCTTATCTCAAGGTGGGTGGTGACATTTACGTTGTAGATGTCTATGGACTCCGGTAACCACTTAACACCAAGTGGGCCGTGAGCTCGTCCACCTTTCTAAGCAAAAAAAAGGAATTAATTTGTGGATACATGTACGTATTTAAATAGAAATTTGGGATATGTACCGGAACATTCACATGACTCAATAGGATCGATAATTTTACCCATAAGAACACAAACGCATCAAATCGGTTTTTTTTCTTTATTATTATATAAACCGCTATACTGCAAGCAATTAGCAGACATTTACTGTGTTTCCTTAAAGGTGATTATAGCTTAAATCATTTCGGTTTAATAACAGCGAATTCGATAGGCCAGTTGGCATCACAATAAAAACGTTTATAAGTAGTACTTAAACAAGGGGACCTTGCTTGAGTGTCGTGGAAAACTCCGTGGCGGAGGCGCCATAGAATCCTTCATTGCACGCGAATATCGCTCATAAAGTGTATTGTTGAAAAGCGATTACCACACCAGTCGTAATCATTGAAATTTTTATGATTATTATGGTTGACTCATTCCGAGAATTTTTGCCGAAGCGGAAAAATGAATAGTTTAAATTTACATTTAGAGCTCTCTGTAATATTTCACACTTTACAACAATTTTCTCGGATTTTGTAGATTAATAGGTAGCAATATGTTAGAGAATTTATTTCTTCAGAATTATTCTATTTGTCTGTATGTTCTTGATTATAAATTTGCGTTTTGAAACTTCAATACTATTCGAAAAACATAAAATATCCAATGAGTATTTCACGTAGAGTTTATAAAAGCTTTTTACGATTAGGCACCAATATAAATTTGTATATGATATGCGATGACTTGAAAACTGTGAATAAATTCTTCGCGACATTTTAAATAAGGAATGAAGTGAGGATTACTTCCTCGTGGACCACGCAGTAGACCACGCAATAAAGAAGACTTAGAGCGCGATCAGGGAAGCGTTAGAGATGTTGTGTGGGCCTTATTGTTTGAATAAGAAAAACTAAAAAAAAAAAAGCTCTAGCGATGGTAGGGCGGTTTGGAAGCCTAATCGAGTAGATACCACCATCTCATCTATTTTTGAAGCGAAGCGGTAGAGCATTTCAGTTTGAAGGGTGGCACAGTCTATGTACCACAGCAGATTTTAGATTCCATGCTTGGTGTCTATGAGCGGTACTTAGACCACGATACAACAAAAACTTTTACAGGACCTGAAAGAGTTTGCAAGCGAACGGCTTTCTCGCATTTCTAATAAATATTATAAATAACATACATACTGTGTGCCCAATTGTGCCCTTCTATAGCTCACAACCTATTTACAATTCAAATTCAAAATTATGGTTATTGTAAACGTGGACTACTGAACCTGGTTGTCAACAATAATACTCGTATATGGCAAGATTAATGAAGTATAAAATTCTATAAATTAAATAACAATTAAATAAGAGTAATATGTGTTGTTATTGGCATTAAACCGGGCACCCGAGCAAAAGCGCTCGTTACTGCTTCATTTCCGGATCACACTAGCAAAACTAGTATCAATACTGCTACTGTTTTTCTTCACACGTTTTTCTCCGCAGTGCTTTTAAGTCAACAATTGTGAGGCAAATATACATTTCATTGACTATATATATTTTACAGCGATCGATCTTTTGTGATAACTGCATGTGCATACTCTAACTCTACGCTATTTTTCTTCAACATTCCTCAAGTAATATTTACTAATTGGATATTATTATTAAATCGGTTCAGATAATTTAAATTCATCTACTATGACATTTTTTAATTCTATTTACCATATGACATATGCGTTTGTGATTAAATGAAAACTTACAATCGAACGTAACACAATTTGAAATGCGATTGTCGTATATCGTTAAAATTTATACCATTAAACATTTCTTTAAACCTATTCTAATATAGTTTGCCAAACTAAATCATTAATGAGTTCTTTACATTTCACATTAAAAAAAATACAATTTAATTTTCTTTCTTTCACCTTCCGCTCTAACTTAAAGGCCACGAAATTAAAAATAAACTTAGAATATAATTTTTTAACTCGATGATTATAATGAAACGGCTTAGACAGCCCCGCGTAAGAGTAAAGAGTATTTGTAATAAAACTGAGATATGGTCAGGCCACAAGCTCTCTCGATATCGCACATAAAGCGAACGGGAATGTCCAATCATAAAATATAGAACCGTAAAACACTAATTGTAATCATGCTAAATTGCTTACCATGTGCGATTAGTTTGATGTACGTGCAAGCATAGATTGAAAATCGTTTGTGTTTTTAATGGTATTTCCTAGGAAGGATTTTTTAGGAGATTTTAATACTTTTTCTAAATTGTATACAGTCCTGTGAGACAACAGATCTAACCTTAATTCAGGTGTGCTTTTAAGATACTTTAAACCACATCTAACCAACAATTTGCAGGATGTAAGCATAGTGAATATTTCAATTAATTCGTAGGCTTATTTATATAACGTGACAGTTTCATACGTCTCTTCAGAAATGTGAATACCAATTGAAACATCATATTATAAGCGTAAACAATACACGTACACAGAAAAAATATTAACGCAGACGTAATAATGAAAATGATGAAATGCGCATCTTCGTACTGTAAATTTAGAATCGTATTTAATTTGTGTGCGTCATGCAACGTTTGGGGCCCGTTTAAAAACCTCTTTTCAATTGCTTCAATTATTGGTTTGTATAGAACGAAATTACCATCAATACGCTAACGTCTGTAGGTATAAGCCGCAACTAATAATTGGGCTGTTGACTATGTATTGCTGAAAACAAGATGGAGGCTGCTTGGACAAATTATTTGAAAAACTTCGTTGTTGTATTTCATTGTATTAATTTTAAGTTTTTTTTTAAACTGTTCTTTAATAGATTTCTATAATAGATCTATAATAGATTTCAATATAATAGAAAATATGTGTTTATTTTAAACACTTAAAGCGCAAATCACTTCTACAGCATAATGAAGTCAAAATGCAGTAAGGTAAACCTCTAAGTAAACTTCCTTGGATGGCTCTTTTTCCCTTATATTCTTTTTTTAGAGGCTAAAAGGTATTTAAATTACATTGTGATTGACATTAATTGTGAAACTAAACGCCTTCTTAGGTATTTGTTATTTTTTATAGATTTATGTTTATTAATTAAGTAGAATAGCAAAAGATGGCTGTCATATTAAGAATTATCAAAAAATTGTGTCACCAAAAACGGATTTATTGACAGTGAGCGATGGCCCCCCATACCTAACATACAATGTTTTAAAATAACTACCGTTTCAACTCAAAACGAACTCTAGTTATAATGACTAATGCAGTACATGAAACGAAATAAGATTAGGAGTCTAGTCTAAGATTAGGACTCTTCTTATAACATACTAGCTGTAACCGCCCGCTTCGCTGGGCATTTAAAATTAACATTATTTTTTCTCACCCCACACAATCTCATCATTAACGCCCCCGCAAATGGTGCAGGGACTCCAACACTCGTATAAATATTAGCCTATCCATTAAGTACATGTATTTTCTACATGGATACCAAGTATCAAGTTAATCGGATGCATGGTTCAGTAGTTATAACGGAACATCCGTAAAAACCACTGTAGATTTATATATTATAATATAGTTTAGATTTCTCATGTCAAAGTCAGAGGATTAAAAATCGGCCAATGGCACGCAATCGATTCATTCCAGTTATGATAACACGTAAACCGAATCTGTCTGATAACACGTGATAATCAGAATACTCAAAATTTACAAACAGATGAATCGCAGTGATAAGATAGAAAAAGCATGCGTGATAGCTAACCCGATTCTAAAATAATCGATAATGTCATATTTCGCCGAATTCATAATATTTAATAAATATATATATATATATACATATATATTTTTTATATTTAAATAATATTTAAATTCTTCTCAGCTGTATGTACTAATTACTTTTGAACTTACAATTTATTAGACGTTCAAGTGTAATCAAAAAGTCATTTATAATTGTGTTTATTTTGTTTTAAGAATTTGACCGAATTGGTTTTACATTATTAATGCAACAAGCTTTACTTTTTTTAAAAACGTTATGAAAGTTTGAATTTATTTAAAACATAAACATGAAAAAAAAATTGAACAGAGCAAATAAAAGAAATTCAAGATTAAATCTTAGGTAAATTTAATTATTTATTTTTCTGATATACTGTAAAAAAATTGACTGTATTTGCGGTATTTAATACATGTTATAGCAACTCTTGCCACAATAAAAGAATAAAACCGCCTATAAAAAAAATATATAACTAAACTAAGACTATATTTTCACAAGTCGCGTTGATATGAGAATAGTTCGCGTCTTCAGATCACGTCGTCATATTAAATATGATAAACGGAAATAGAAAGTGAATTTGTGTCTAGATAAAGATAAGAACAACATTCTCAGACTCTTTTATCACTGTCACGCTGATCTTTTCATAGACTTGGTGTTGAAAAGAAATGAAAAATTGGATGCAAAAAGCCAATAGTGATTGTGATTTTAAATTAGTCACCATGATTCCACAGAACAGCTAGCAGCGCGCCAATATTCAGTCATATTTGTAATTGAGACGCCATTGTTTCAACAAAAACAAGAATAATAAGATTTTAACGAATTGCCCACAGTTAAAATAAAATAAATAATAGAAACAAGCATATCCTTGCATTCCCATTACCAGCTCGAATTAATAGAACGAAGATTACTTGTCATCATCAAAGAAAATGATTATCATAAGATCTTGATCCATTCAAGTTAAATTCAACAACAGTAGAATAGTAAAAGCGTTTTATCTTAATGTCTGCGGAATGTGCAAAAACCCTGGAAATATTCATAGACAACAATATTTTTTAATACTCATTTTTTGTCAGAATGCCTGTCCAAATTAGAGCGTCTGACCATACGCATGCTCTGAACATAAATTGAGTTCCAAAAAAATAAAGCAGACAATAGTATAGCATTTGTAATTTATAATTCTTATTGTCGTTTTTACACAAATACTTATGAAAAATCCTGTGATATTTGTGTAGATAACGAAAAGTATGGTATTCAGCCGAATTAAACTTTTTGAAATACTCCATTGGATCCACTTGGTATTGGTCGAATTATTTTTACTATTCAGCAACATTTGAATAAGTATAACGAGCTAGTTTATGCTAAAAGCTCTACAAAAGCTTTTCAAATAGCCAGTAGAGTAAAAGTCGAAATTATCCAACTTTAGAGACGATATCGAGAATTAACTTTTTATTTAATATTTATGTTATTATTTTATTGTATTATATATATCGATGGGTGAAAGTCTATTTGGGCTAAGCGACCATTTTGCAACTTTACAGGAGAGCCATTTAAAGTTAAAAATTAGGAAAAAAATCCTTAATAAAAAAAACTTCTTCAGCTATTAGAATGGAGTAAACTTAATTCAAGTTCAATTAAAAACATCGAAATGTTGATGCTGATACCAAATAAAACGCACCTTTAATTTCAAAAATAAATGTCTTGTACTAAGCGAAATATCGCTTAAACCAAATAGCCTTTCACCCCTCGATATAATAACATTATATATATGTATTATCCTATCTTTTTACGTTTTTTGAAAGAGGTACTAAAATTGCCAAGACACAATTCTCAGAAAGGTGGTTAAACGTCTTAACCCCACCATGTTCCATAACTAAGAATGGTATTCTCTCGTAAGAATTTGCTGAAGGATTGATCATGAATCTTGATAGAGACAAACAAGACCAGAAAGGAATATTTATAGACTCATCCGAGCTGAAGATATCGAAGGCTGATCTTAACCAGTTTAATTAAGCTTAATCATGTTCCTCTGGCCTCTTATATCTATAATGATATTTAAAAAAATATTCATTTACGAGTATTCTAATTATGTGATATTACAGATCCTCTAAACGGAATTTATAAATTAACTAGCCGTACTCGCCCGCTTCGCTTGGGATTTAAAATTAACATTATTATTTATTTTCATTATTATTAGGGAGTCCAACACTCATATAAGTGATAGCCTATCCATTAAGTACATGTATTTTCTACATGGACACCAAGTTTCAAGTCAATCGGATGCATGGTTTTGTAGTTATAACGGAGCATCCGTAAAAACCACTGTAGATTTATATATTAGTATAGATTTAAACAAATCACGAAATTATTTGGTTAGTGGATCTTATTAAGTGTTATTTGCATTTCAAAAATTCACAGCTAAACTCATCTCGCCTATAAAGAAGTTTTACTTCACAATAAACGTGCAGCAGGATTCGAACTACGACATAATTATATGACTCGATAGGAGCTCTTCGGACTTTTACGAGCTGTGCTCAGGAGTGAATGGAACAGATGACAAGTACAATTACAATTATACATAAATGGATACCATTACATAAAAATGTATTGAGCATTTCATGGTAGGCACTTCGGGGAAAGTCAGTAATTGCTCTATTTGAACATATTATCAGTTAGTATTCAATCAAGTCTCAACAAATAAATAACTCTAAAACACTTAGTAAACACATTAGAACTAAAAATAGTGGTGTAAAAAAATGAAGCGCAATTAAAAATCCCATCAATCTAATTTTAGGAAGATGACAAAATGCTTTGTGATTTTCCTGAACAAACTTTATCATTGTGTCAATAAATTGCGTCAGCATGGGCGTGTAAGATACTGACTCATATCAGATAAGCGATGAGCATCATATCGTTGTACGATTTTCGAGGCCCCTGCATCTTAATTGCACTAATTGCGATAAGATCTCGTACCTATGTCACTTAGCCAAATTACATTGTGGTGATATGTACATCATTACGCCATATTGATTCATTAAAGGTAGTATAAGTTACAACAAGGTCGCCGGTGTACTCAAAACCTTGAAAATTGGCTCGACTAGCATTTTTTTTCTCAAATTGATTTTCAATATTAAACAGTAAATACATATGTGACAGTAAATACAGTCTATCAAAACTGAGCTTCGTCAAAATTTTATTTTGGTGAATATTTTGTGAACAATCTTTTCATGAAGGTTTGTAGGGAAAAAAAGAAAAAGTAGCCAGGCCTTGGTAAAGAGATATTACTGGGTGTACTAATCATTTTCTCTCTGTCTGTTTGTTACACTTTTCGAAGCGGGTGGGTTGATTTTGACTGGGTTTTCACTGGCAGATAACGAATACTATAACGACTAAATTATTTAGGAAAACGAATTAAAAATCCACAATAAGAAAAGTCCTTGACATTGTGAACAAAATCCAACTAAAAAGGGGAATATCTTCTCAATGTAAGACTAAGCCACATTAACGCATGGCCGGGCCGGGCTTAGCTCATAAACAGTAAATTAATTGCATACTGAAATTAACTGAACTTAAGTGAATATAAAGGCTCTGTATTTGTTATTCATGAAATCAAGTTACCTATAGCACAACAAAACGCTGCACTGAACATTTTCAATAGACATTCATGTTTTCCTATTGACCAGGAAATATTTTTTTATGTTTCAATTTTGCAATACCTGGTCAACGCGCTTCATTATTCATCACACGGTGACGATTCATCAAACGTGAATGTTTTTTAAACACGAGCATATAAAATACGAACACGTAATTTTAGGCGATAAAGATTTAAGACAACAGCGCGCCCGAGAAATGTTCAATTGTTCTCCTGGTTGTCGATTCTATAATCAAACATTGTCTTTTTATTCTCGAACTAAAAACATGGTCGAGATAAGAGTTCGCCGTGTATAACGCTAATACGTTTGTCAACGAGGAAATTACCTTATTTGTTTAAGTTATTATATCCTAGTCAACGGGTAGTACATTTCTTAACAAGGCAATGTGAATTTCATATAGTATTAAATGCACTCCTTATTCTGAAGTGCGACTTCGTGAACCTATACGTGATACACTAATTAAAATGTAAATTAACATCAGCTTTGACCGAAGCAACGTTTGGTATACCGACACATGCAGGTGGCTGGTTTTCAGTTTATTGACGTATTAATACGTAGTAAGTAACGTTCGCTTAGTGATCGAAATTCGACCGAAATCACGGAGTCTTCAAGGTTTTGATTAATTTTATGTATTAAATTTTATGTGACGTTTTAATGCTGAGTAAAAATACGATTACTTTTCCAAAACTTGATAATTCGGCAGTGGTTTCTATAGAAATTATTAAAATCGCTTAAAAATTACCTACGGGATATGTGGTGCTGTTTTTGCCTAATAAAACGATAATAAAAGATATTTTAGGGAATAAGTAATGGTTTATTAGGAAGTTCGTTAAAAAAGTAATCAATTGAACGCAAACACTGGATTTCCTGCTAACAACGACGACTAGATTTGAAGAGGTTTCATGTGGCTCGCAAAATTTTCCGCTCGCTTAATTCCTGTTTAGCTTGTTCGTTTTAATATTGAGTTTAACATTGAATATTGATTTCTTGTAAGAGCATAATTGTTGTTGAAATAAATTTGATACAATTAATGAAAAAAAAAAAACAAGATTAACCCGTAAAACGATTTCTTCATTATCTACCTTTTTACGGGCGGTCATATTTTCACTGGTTCTTTATATAGTTTTTCAAAGATTTCATGCAAAGAAAGTTTTCTGGTTTTTTTGTTGTGCTGATAAATTTTTCGGGATTAAATAATGAGATTGGTATAAGTGGGCCAAGGGACTCAACTTCTCCACCTGTTGTCAAAGTTTTACCAAAACTAATAAGGGTCACAATATTGAGATTCCCTCCACTATGAGGCACGAGGTTGAATCTTAATGGGTTCATTGAAGCTTGCATTTGAGTTAATAAATAAATTTGTCTAAATAAATAAAATTGCGTTGTAAATACAGTATTTAAGGGCAGAAATACCAAGGACTGTTATACCAATTGTGTTCACGTTTCTCACGACTACCAAATTCTTTGAAGCCTAATTATCTGATAAGGCACAAAAACACAGCCAATGAATTAATTTCTATAGAGTTCTTAAACAAAGCTTTAGTACTCAAGGAGTACTGCAAGAGAGACCAACAAATAGTTACTAAAGTTTTACATTTAATGATAACTGACCAATGACTATCGGAGAATAGAATAATTGCAGTGCAATGAACCGTTCAGTTATAAAACGGTTACATACTGTTCATTACACCAATGAAACCTTATTAAAGACAATAAGCTTGCATGATGATTGTAAAATAAGAGAAAATCTTTCTACTTCCATACCTACGACTTATGAAATACTTGTTAGGCCCCACCGAACTTCACGATAGTTCAAACAAAAATGATTTTGTATGGACAACGAAACAAAATCAATCAATGCAATAAAGTAAATAAAAATATTCAAATTACAATTTTTTTCTAACTACCTTTTCATATACACATAAACCGTGTATTTCACAATCCATCCAACAGCATCATAATGTATTATAATAACAAATTTGACTGATGTTCAATTTTAGAACTAGATCAGAAGCGTTAAAAAGAAGCATCCCAACAGATCCGAAGGTCATCCGTGGGTAGTTCGTCCCTGGCCTGGATGTGGCATTGAATGGATTCTGGCTCTGAAATCGATGCCAATGGCGTCTCACAGTCTGTCTGTTGTTTGACGTCATCTGAAAGAAAGTGCTTTTACAGGTCTCGTTATGGTGCCAAAACGACGGGACTAGCATGGGGTGGGCGGTTGGAAAAACATCGACTGCTATTCGAAAACGAACTTTGTTTGTTAGAATTGAACTTATTTTGTTATTTTAAATTTCATTGAAACAGTTTTCGTTTTTATATCTTGTTTAATGAGATTGTTTCCGGATTACGTATCGGATTTGCTGTTACATAAAAAAAATGTTTTTAGTTCCGTGTCAATACGTTTGACGTGACCGGGAGTGATGTTAAGTAGTAACCGTAGGACAGGATCAAGTGGAGATAACTTATGAGGGTCCTATGTATCAGCGGCGTACCTTAGGACTACAACAACAACAACACGTTTTGTGAAGCTAGCATACATAACCCCTCGGGGTAACTAGCAATGGGTAGGCAAAAAAAATGTCGCTAATTCTAAATGGAACGTCTTATCGGCTATTTATAACAAAGATAGATTTCTAAATTCTAAATTCTAAGATATTTCGAAAACAAGAAGTTTACATGTCTTTTGGTCTGAAAGGCTTATGAGACTTCGATTTGATTCTTCATCTTGTGAGATATGTGAGCTATCGAGAATTGATTAGGATAAAACCGTATCTAATACCGTGTTCCCAATTAGGCTAATACACAATAATAAAATTAGTTTTATCTTTCTTTTAAACTATTGATACTAATCAGGATATTAGACCGAAGTTATAAAATTATTATACTGTCATCGGTCCTTTTTGCATGTGCGAATTCTCAAGTTAAAACGAGGATGTCTTAAAGTTGGTGAAAATGAAATTCAAAGATTTAATTACAAACATGCGTACCAAGCTAATAAAAGAGTGTTAAAATGTCATTACAGTATAAGCACTACGACACACAAGTAAGTTTATCAAAAATTAATACGTCTCTCTACCAAATACTTACAGCACCTAACAAGTTGAAAAATAAGAGCTTTGGATGTGCGTGGGTGATTATGTGAAATTGGAAGACGCTGTACGTCGTATAAAAGTATCCATGTCACCCACGCCGCTTCAACGCTCTGTGTGTATGATAAATTAGATGCACACAATGTGTGTTCATTTATTACGCATTACTTATTACAAAAACAAAGAGTAAGAATATTACAGAAACATTAACTTTATTGGCATTGGTATCGTGCCGCGTGATTTCTTCTTTTTAATTTGCATATTTATTTAGTTCTATTTTATTTTCAATGATTTTAGTTAAAACTAATTTATCGATTTATTCTCGAGTCTTTTATTGTCATTTTATTATTTACGGCGTTTAGAATGTTAAACGGTTTTAGTGGTCACAGGCGACTTAGATTTTATTCGTCGACATTTGACAATGTTCGAAATAAAATAATGGTAAAAAACACGATATTAAATCGTTAAATTAGTTTTAGCTATTTCAGGATTAACGAAAACCCATGAGTAAGATATAATGAATTTAGGTTCGTTATTTTTAACTGACTCCAAAGGAGACAAGGCTTTTCTCATTTTAAAACAAAGTAAGTACCTAAGGATAATTCAGTTCGATTATCAAGTAAAATAGAACAGGATAGTATATTTCTGTTATATTTTTACAATAAATATAACACAATTTCATTAGGTTAAAATGGTAATTATTCTAATAAAGCCTCTTATTAGCTACGTAAAAGCCAATAGGATTTTTTACAACTGTCAAAACCGAAATATTAAGTGTATTATCTATACAACAAACAAACGCTCGAAAACGCAGTAAAATTTTCGTTTAAAAAGTATCTTGTGATAAATATAACGGCCGTCTGGTGTAGTGGTAAGTGACATGGTCACTACATAAGGGGGTCGCGAGTTCGAATCCCGCCAAGGGAAGATATTTGTATGATAAATATAAAAATGTCTTTTCCAGGGTTATGAATGTATATTAAATATATGTATGTGTATAATAAAAATATTACATTTACTTCCGTTATCTGGTACCTGTAACACAAGTTATTTACGAACTTACCACGGGACCAGTTAACGTGGCCTGATTGTTAGTAAATATTTATTATTATTATTTAAAGTCAAAAAGGATTGTATTGGAATGTTAGTTGTTGATACAATGTAGAGAATTTTTCAACTTTCGACCTTAAAACAGTTATTTTATGTGCGTCGTTAATCACAGGCCAGCTAGAGGACTTGTGAAAATCGTCTGGGGGCGTCATACCTGGGACTGCACAACTCCATGGCACCAATAATTCGTAACAAAATGCACTTTTGTACCCCAGACGTTTCTCGTCTAAAAATATTGAAAATAAAAATAAATACTAATACTGTCATTTATATTATACATACCTACTGATTGATTATTGATGTTGGTATAAATGAGTCGTCTATTATCAAAGGTGGCAATCTGACTTTTGGACAATGATTGGTAAATCAGAAAAACGAATTATTGACTTTGTATTCCATTGGCAGTCACAAAACTCTTCGGAACGAAATCTTAGATAAATAACAGGTTAACTATTAACCTTTATTTAATGCAGGTTTTGAACCGTATTCTTTGAAGGAGACGATTATATTCAAATCAATCTGTATTGACATATAAAAATATTTTTTTTGTCCAAATGCACAGATTGCCGCCTTTGATAATAGACGACTCAAATATCTAACTGAGATTGATAGATTCCAACACCGTTTATTCGTTTGGATTGGAATTTTGATGTTGACACCTCGGAATGTTTTTTTGTCATAGTACCATTAACAGATGATAGGTGTCACGCGAGTCACTTCCACAAACGCGTAAGTAACTTTCAAATATTTCATAATTGATAAAATATATAATATAGAGTACAAAAATATTCTACCAATTTCATTAATAATACGACGGGCCTTCCCCGCTTCCTTGGTTATTTCCAGAACTTGTTAGCAGCTACTTGAATTGATCATGACTACTAACTGTAACGAAACTACATAATATATTGATGTAGGGTTGTTCAAGAAAATAATTTAGATGGAAACCAATTTTTATTACGCTCAATTATGGCTCATCGTACTAAAGTAGTCTTTATAAATTCCGAATATACAAATTCTAAAAAATGCTTGCTCCATCTAGCGGCCTTTATCGTCATTATTCAAGCGTTTGAATGCTAAAAAGATAAAAGCTACAGCACTAAAACAGATGGCGCTTAAAAATCTGTTCAACGAATTCACAAATTTTGATTTTGACAAACTTCGTTTTTTTTTCTGGCTTAGATTACTGGTGGCCCTGAGGCCTTTCCAGTTTCACCTGGACAGGGGGGCGCGCAAAGGCTCAGTCAGGAGCGGTGGGATTTGCTAACAGGTGGCCGAGCGCCTCCGAAGGAGACAACAACTCAAGAGCAGTTGCTTCGCGAATTAATTTACTACCGGATCGGAATCGCGACCCGCTGAGAAGATTCGGCGAGAAACTCAGCGGACTGATGTATGGGTTAGGTTGCACGTCGAACTCTTTATCGAGTTCGACAAGTACGGTTACCGGGATATCTAAGCCTTCCTCGAGTGCTAGAGCTGAAGGCGTCTTATGCAAAGGTTATTGGATCTGATGGATCCGTAAAGACGTGGCCTATTTTGTAAAGAATGTTAAATTGTATTAAAACTAATAAAAAAATAAAAAAAAAATAAAAAAAAAAAACTTTAAACTATTTTTCAGCAACTTTTTCAGTGCAAAACCGGAAGAGTTTACAGTCCACGGTCCACCTAATACTGTGTGGCTACAACTAGTTTGAATATTTTGATTGAAGTGGTCAAGTCTTAGTCTATCAGTCTAGTTACTAGATAGACTCTAGTATTCTATATCGGTGTGAGACTACATACCACACTATCAGACATACATAATATGTATATCTATATTGACTAGTGAGTCTAGCATAGTGTCTGTATACCTACTCTTTGACGGTGTCTTTGAAATTGGCTTGGTCTTTGATTGAAGTATCAAGCGGTCTTTAAGTTCTTCTATAAAATTGAAGTTGCACATTTTCCATTTAGTCCAATACCTACCCTAGCTGTTTGTAAAAAATCAAAACTATTATAACAACAACAATATTATACCAACATTTATTGTACTGAAAAAAAAAAACAAAAAAGTGTTTTTAATTTTAGGTTGACTCAGTGGTGCAGTAGTTAGCGGCCTTGACTGTTGTGCCGAGGGTTGTGGGTTCGGTTCCCACATCGGGCAAACATTCGTGTGACGAGCAGGTTTGCTTGCTCTTTGTCTGGGTTTTTATTTTCTATTTATTGTAAAAATTTAAAACTCATATAATAATTATTTATGTCAGTTTCCATAAAACAGAGAATGCTAATTTAAGGCAAGATGACGGTACATGATTTGTTAAAAAAACGTCTAAATTAAAAATCAAATGCAATGAATTTATAGGATTAATCGAGATATTCCCAGTTGTTATCTAACCGTTTCATTACAAGCACGAATAACGAAATCTAGTATGCAAAATATTTACTTTATCCTTTTTAGGCACATAAATGACACATCAAAGAAAATGGGTTGTCGCGATATACTGTGATTGTCATTGCCAGTTCATTGGTTATTTTAAAATGAATTACCGTTAAACAAATCAAGGTAACCACTAGGGGGAAACTAGACAGCTGCCACATCCAGCCGGTCCAGTTTAGAGCCGCGGTGCGCTGCTACAGTTTGCCAAGGAAGGGGCGCTGTTTAACTGTTGCATAATAATAATCGTGTGTATTTTTTTTTCTTTTTTCACCAAACTGCCAAGAGTAAGGAGAAAATTTTTCACAAAAATTTAAAATTGATAAGCCCCAGTCTTATTATTTAATGCCTTAAATTATCTATTAATTTAAAAAAGACTGTATCTATGTTCATTTGTTTGATATGTTTTTTTTTATTTAACGCGTTTATATCTACACCTAAGTAGCTTTGCATTTGCCAAAATTGAACCTTTTGGACCTTTTGAATTTAGTATTATTATTGCTCTCCCTGGTCAATCGTACTTACGAATGGTATGGTGTTATGTGGTAGTCTGAAAAATATTTAGAATCTGGTGTCAGTGAACTCCTGACAGCGTTTAAGGAGTAAACAGTATTTATGTAGGTAAGTATGAATGTATCGAGTAAACTTTACTTAAGTAAACTTGTCTACCTAACTGTGATGAAACTAAAAAGGCGATGATGAAATAACACTTTAAGCTCAACATATTAATTAATAGGGGTTAAAGTATAAAATTGCCGTTTTATTGTAATAGATACTTCGAATTGACTTAGAACCTTCGTGGTTTGCGATTTTTGAGTGATACTTTTTTCAAATGGTACCTATGAGGTTCTTCTTTTAAAAAACGTGCAACATTCGATTGACGACTTTCAGTTGTTTTTTATGCAGCTTAGACAAGAAAGATGAATACTTCGAAAATTCGAGTGATTTTTTAAAACGAGCTCCGACGCGGAACGAACGCTGCAGAAACAGCTCGCAATATCAATGTTGCGTTTGGAGAGGGGACTGCTAATGAATGCACCGTGCGATTTTTGGTTTAAACGCTTTCGTGATGGAAATTTTGATTTGAAGAACCACGTGGAAGACCGCCCGCCCACACATGTGAATAAGAATTAATTGAAAGAGATGGTGGAAGTCGATTCGAGCCAAACTACCCAGGTATTAGCAGCATGGGTTAGCGTTACCTTACCAACAATGTTGACTCACTTGCGTCAAATTAATAAGATAAAAAAATATGAAAAATGGGTGCCTCATGATTTGACTAATCTGCAGAAAGAAACGCGTGTCATAACTTGTGTTGCCTTGTTGTATCGATACAGAAATGAAGTAATATTGGATTGAATTGTGTCATATGATGAAAAATGGATTCCTTACGATAAGCGTAAGCGAAAAATGCAATGGCTGACCTCAGGTCAAACGCCGCAACAGTGTCCTAAAGCAAAGCTTAGGTACCAATAAAAAGGTAATAATAACTGTTAGGTGGTCTCAGCGTGGTGTTATTCACTATAGCTTTCTCCGATCTGGTCAAGCAATAACGGCAGAAGTCTACTGTGCCGAACTCCGAACAATGATAGCAAAACTTGCAGTGAAAAAACCCCGAATCCTCGATCATGAATCGATCTTCACCATTATTGCTCCATGATAACGCGACACCTCATACAGCACGAGAAACCGTTTTAACTCTACAGGAACCGCAAATATAAACCATTCGTCATCCTCCGTATTCGCCAGAACTTGCTTCAACGAACTACCATTTTTTTCGTGATTTGGACAATTTTCTACGTGATAAAAGTTCTCTTCCCAGGAGGCAATACAAAATGCTTTCACACAGTTTGTAGAATCTAGATCACCAGAGTTCTATCGCAAAAGCATAAATGACCTTCCTATTACATGGCAGCAATGTATAGATAATAAATGGTAGATATTATGATCAAAGAAATATGTTAAATGAGAAAAAAATTAATTTCAAATTTTCAGTACAAATCAGTAATTTCATACTTTAACCCTTAATATCATTCGAACCTTATCATATGCAAAAAATATCAAATTGTAATTTAAAATCCATTTCAATTTCAGCCCCGTGGGCGCACAAATCTTGGCGAAAAAATATGAAAAAATAATTTGTGTTGTTCTTCACAAGTTAGTAGAATGGTTTAGGTATGTGCCGGAAATGCGTGCGTCGTTTACTTAAAGCAAGGTATGTTTTAGATATAGATTATACATCATATTATTATATGAACCTGGCATTAAATTAATGCAAGTGTAGTAATCGCTTACGCGGGCCGCATAATTTGAAACTCCTTCAAGTCATTCAATCCCATTTTTGCAGGATTGCCGTCGGAGCACCGTGATTCTGCAAATAGTGTGGATCTCCATGATGACCTGGAGCTTGACTCAATCAGTAAGTTTATATAGTCAGCATCAATGCGCCACTTTGAGAAGACGGCACGACATGAAAACCCTCTTGTCGTGGCCGCCGGAATTTACATATCCGATCCTGTTGGACCGAATGGTAAACTGTCGACGTCGCCCTAAGCACGTCGCCCTAACTGATTTTCTTTTAATATTAATAATTAATTAATATGAATCAACTTTAAGAGAGAGATAGAAAGAGAGACAGAGAAGTCAATATATCCTAATACATGTCTCATTCAGTCTTATGCGCGTCGATAATGCCCTCGTGCTCTTACCCACAGAGGTATTAAATTGAATTTGGGGGATGATTGGCCCCTTAAAAAAAAAGCAATTCGGCCGACGGAAAATGTCTGGGAGTATTGGCGACTTATTTTTAAGGATATTGCCTAAAATATACGTAAAAATCAGCTTTCAGAAAATACGTGAAGTAGGTCATGATTTTATGTACCTTGAGTACCTGATACCTGAAAACTGGCCGTCTAAGCAAGGTAGCAGGTAGGCATGCGTTCTTAGTACATACTAACACTACGCAATCGGCCACATTTCGTTCATCAGAAAATACGTGACATCTGGGGGCCCTGGGATCTTACTCTACATCTTCATGTACCGTATCAATCTTAAGAAAACTTTTGACAACCGCATGGATATATTGCTGGTACACGGTATGCTTGTCAAATTCTACTAAGAAGTATATTATCTTCCGCTCTGAAGGGTTATTCCGACAAAATTGAGACTTCAACTAGTCGGCGTCGTCCCGGGATGTCCCGTCGACCCGGGACAGGTAGGAAGGATAACAGTGTTCAACACTGAAACCTGATACGTGACTCACCCCAAAGAAGCTTGGGTGCCTGGACTCTACATTGGCTATCCCAGTTGACGGCCCACCAGGTCGCCCAGGCTGTGCCGCAATTGCAATACCTACAACTGAGGCAACCTATATTGTGGGCTGGAAAAAGCTTACAATATTTCCATGTGATGGGTTATTGGTTATATAATAAAAGATGCCGGGTAGAATAGGACTACCTCTGAAGTTAAAAAGCAACTATTTTTCTAAAACGTTTTAAATTAAGATAGCGTGTGAATGTAATGATAATCTATTTAAATGCTGGAAGTTATGAGAGATTTGCACACGTTTTTTAAATGCTTACAATCCTCTAGTACGAGATTGTTGCCACTAGAACGTAATTTTTGTGGAAGCTTCTAAAAATTATGGCACCACGCCTTGTGATATTGTCTTCTGGCTATACCTGTTACAGTTCAATACTTGTGTAGAAGTGTGGGAAAATGTAATTAAATTTCATTCTATAATCAATGTCATACCATTTCATTTCATTTTATTTTTTAATCAATAAACACCTGGCGTTGTTACAAAACATTTGGCTGAATGGGCTCTAACTCCTTTACCCATTGCCTGGATGGATTAAATGAATAAAAACTCTATGGTGTTTGCGGCTTCTGTTTGGCAGCTTGTTCTTTGTGAACAAATGGCAGCCAGTGTTAGCTTTATTAATATTAATATACCAGTGCGGGCTTCGGTTTTGCGAAGCCTCAGTTTATTTCTACTTATTTAAATCAAATTGAATGTAACAAATACGGCTTTCTTTAAAGTATTTGTCAGTGTAATTTTCAATCAGTGTATTTCTGCATTTTATTCGTTGTCGCTGGCCGCAGGTGAGGTGATAAAATTGTCAATAATCGAGTAAAAATGAATGAATAAGTTGTTGCCGACAGTACGTAAGCCTTCAATTAATAAAGGATTATTTTCTCGTGGTAAATATTAACTAAAGGCAGTAGATTACAATCATGTTCATTTAAGTTCACATTTCATCCATGTATTTTAAATTGTATAGTGCTTTCTATAAATTCTATATGACAACTTCGTTCTGCGCAGCAACCGTTTTCAACAAAGGTAGTGAGCAGCTCCGGTCCCGGGGAAATCAATACTGCAGTTTATTGACACGGCGCAGTAATATTCCATAATTGTATATACGCGAGAGCCTCTTTCATAGCTTCGCCGGGCTTCGGACCGTGCAGTACTCTCCACTCGCCCTCACTTGACCTCAATCTTTAAAGAATTTAGATTTATCTTTTACCTTTCAAAATCAGTTTCAAATAAGTATGTTATAAGTGAAGTGCTTTGTTTTAAAAAAAAATTGAAGTAGGTGAAAAGCCATTACTACTTCATCCCCACCCATTACCGGTATTGATTTTTCTTTTGGTGAGTCTTTCTGTTGAAATTTGACTTATTTTAGAGGATCTTATAAATTATAATAAACTTAAGCTAGATACTTGGTACAAAATGTATTTAAATATTAATTTAGAAAATTGAATAATAAAATGTAATTTGTGTGGATATTAAATTTTATTAAATTATGAATGAATTTGCATCACATTGCTAACATATTTGATATCTCATGGTACTTTTTGCTTTTTTATTGCTTTTTTGGAAAATCAATACTAGTCAATATTGGGTGTCGCCAAGAAAAATCTTGCTGGCATTCAAACTGTGGTCACACAAGCCCAACACAAATCAGAATATGAAGTATTTCACTTTTGTTTCATGTAAATGTAGACCACACCCTCTTCTCGGAATAAATCTTGTTATCGTAACTGGTATTAATATCAGTGCTTCACAATTTTGAAAATCAATAATTCTCAATGATTATGTTCCACATTTAGTTTTATTTGTAACTTGTTACATTGAATTATAAATTTCACTTCTCTGTCCAGTAAGAAAATATCAATAGTGAAACAAATAATAATTAACGAATTAAGAAATAATACAGCTAGAAGATGCAATACAATCTAAAATATTTGGAATACATTCACCCTTTCAACTATATATTTCATTTTTTTACCTTTAGAAGAACTGCAATAGAATAATTAGCTTATAGGATCTGTGAATTGAAATTACATCAAAATGTGTTTAAAATTCAACAATTCATCAGCATCTTACGACAGTGACTGTTTATTCCTTATTTAAAAAATGTGATATTTTAAATGAAACTTGTAAGACTGTTTATTCCTTAGTTAAAAAATGTGATATTTTAAATGAAACTTGTTTTATTACACCACCCTCACTTAGTAAGTAAGTTGCAGCTTATACATTCATCAATCAATATGGGAGATGTCCATGACATTGCTTTTACCATTTTCTACTATATTATTGTTAAGCTATAATTTGGCAAGTATACTAGCCACTTTTAATGATTTTCAGCCATCGAAGTAATAATGACGAGTTCATTATGAAGGAAATGGTCGGAGGATGCTGTGTATGCTCTGACGAGCGGGGTTGGCCGGACAACCCTTTGGTCTACTGCGATGGAAATGGATGCACTGTTGCCGTACACCAAGGCATTGTATCACACAAAGATATTATGTATATTTACTTAGAATTTGTTGTAGATTTGAGTTATTATTAATATACATATTTTATTTGCAGCTTGCTATGGAATTGTTACAGTACCAACTGGTCCTTGGTACTGCCGAAAATGTGAGAGTCCTGACACAAAGGGAAAAGTTGTAAGTCTTGTCTATATATTTCTACTGTGATATTTATAAATGGTTTTGATGTCTATAAATTTGAGATTTGTTGTTACAGAGATGTGAGCTTTGCCCATCAAAATCGGGCGCATTAAAACGGACAGACACAGGTGGATGGGCGCACGTTGTATGCGCCCTCTACATACCAGAAGTACGATTTGGAAATGTTACTTCTATGGAACCTATTGTTCTCAGACTCATACCACCTGAGCGTTACAACAAGGTGAATTTTGCAATTACTATTATTTTCTATAATTAAAAGTCTTTCAGTGTAACTAAAACTAAGCTAATGTGAACTCTGCTATCTGGCTATCAAAGGTTATCATGAACTGTGCAAAGTTGGTGGTAAATTTATTACTGAATTAATTGTGTAATAGATGCCTGGCGAAACATAGATTCAATAATCTAACGCCAGATTTCGCAATATTATATCCCTCTGTACGTATTATGTATAGGTATGTACAAGGCGAGCTATCCGGCATGCCCGGGGACCATTTCCCGGGACGTCGATCAATATTGCAAAGCGCGCATGCGCCACGGCACTCAATTGAAGATGCCCCTCCCCAATTATGGACGGTTGAATGTACTTTATTGATTCTGCACTGCACTGAAATGGAAATGTTTGTGATTATCAACTACAACGCTTGTGCAATAAATCTCTCTTTCGTTTTAGACATGCTACATTTGCCATGATCTGGGCAAGTCTCATAGGGCAACTGCAGGCGCTTGTATGCAATGCAACAAATCAGGTAATTGCTATTCGTTTATTAGGCGATTAAAAAGATTTTAAAAATAAATTTCGAAACACATTGAGTTGAATTCATTTGCCCTAGTTTCTTTGGAAAATTATTTGGAATTTGATGACTATAGTTTCGCAATACGATTTATTTATTACATTGCAAGTTAAAATGAATGTGCTGGCGTGGCCGAAAAATTTTGAAATTGGTACATAAATTTTTTATTAGTAATTTATTTTGATTATCCGAAAAATTTCAACACCTAATTTTAAATTAAAGTAGGTTTTTGATTTTCTAAAAATACGTTTTATTTAAAATTTAACAAAAATTGTTATTGAAACGATTGGATTAACGAAATAAAACAGGAATTGATTTCGACCATTGCATATTAATTAAATCCATTACATTGTTCAGAGTAAACCTATTTTTACATGAATTGAAAAGGAAAATAATTTTCCATAATGTTTTTTTTTTTTTAATTAAATGAAAGGCTTTAGACTCGTTTTTATCAAGGCAATTTTCGATCGTTAGGATGTAAACAGCAATTTCACGTGACTTGCGCCCAAAGTTTGGGCTTCCTATGTGAAGAAGCAGGCAACTATCTCGACAACGTCAAGTACTGCGGCTACTGCCAACACCACTACAGCAAATTGGTGCGTACTAGTACATTAATTTTACTTATTTCTTTCTAGATACATCGCTCGACTTCAAAGCTATATGGTCAGATGTACAAATTAAAGTTAAAACGTTTTTTTTTAAATTATTTTTCAAAATCTTTTATTTTATTTGGCTCGTAATTTCCAATTTTTGGAAGCTCTGTACCTGGCCCTAAAGTGAAGTCGAGGTCATCGCTCATGTAAACACAGTCAATATAGACTGAATTAGAAAGTTTTAATTAGACGAGTAGAGTTTCATTCAAGATCATAATTCTCCATTAAACACTGTCGTTTGACTCGAATATCATTTTATCCTGATCAAAGGACGCATATACATTGGTCTGACATAATATCATTTATGTCTTATCTGGCTTTCATTTTTATGCAGTCTCGAATTATTATAGCACACGCATTTTAAACAATAACATCATGGGATCGTAAACTAATTTATGTTGGAGAAATCTGGTTGTATGATTAAGGAGCAACGTCCGAAACGCATATGGATCGGTACCACCGTTCGTCTGCTGTTAAATAGCAATACGACGACAGTACACCGAACACATCGTTGTTTCCCAAAAAGATGCATGGGCATGGAAGCTGGCATCACGGGAAACGCAATATGATTACCATTTAAAGTTAAAATATACAAGACCATCAACATCACCGGTTGCCCTAAGAATCTTCTGATTGGGTTCTAATGGTCTTGTATTGTTTAACTCTGTAATTTACTGTGGCTATCTTACCACGCACTTACGAGGGATTAATAATTAAATAACTTTGGTCACTAAGTATAGGTAATTAAGTACAGTTTAGAAATATTTCGATCATTCTCACATTCGATGATCGTAGCCTCATTACACGTAAACATATGATTTTCAATTAAATGGGGCGTTAAATAATACTAAACATGTATATAACGACTTGCAAGGACTGGGAATTAACAATTAACATTCATATGCCTTACTATGCTTCACCCTATGCGTTATAAACCGGCACTTCACGTGGTGACTAGAGTAAAGAAGACCTTGTAAAATAGAGGCGTTGTGATAGATAGGTAATCAATCGATCACCTCGATATCTATGTACAATAACGTAGGTATATAAATCATAATAAATTTTCAAATGGACAAATCGATCAGATTGGCTTTATTGGGTTTTGTTTCTCATTTAGCATCACGGTGTTCATATTCTTAATTTTATTTACTTTTAGCGTATTCGTACAGATGCCAAATATATTATATGCTGAATAAGTGAAACATGGGCGCCATGTGAACTGCCTTCTCACGCAAGCCGATCGCGTACGGCACTATGCATTTCGATAAGGGTACCTTGAGACAGTTAAACACGAAAATTGTGTATATTCGTTAAAGAGAACCAACGCTATGTCATGTGCCTAGTTGATAATATGTAATAATTGAATGAACAATTTTGATGCCCGCAATGTTTATTTTTTTTAATTATATTATATATTTATAACTATAGCTTGATCGCACGCAAGCTAAAATAATACTAGGGTCAATTTTGAGGTTTCCATTTATCTCAGTAATATTTCGGGAAAATTATGAACACGACAATTGTGAGGTATTCTGTCGAAAATACTGATAAGCTTAGAGTGGCTCCCGAGGGCGGTCCACTGTTCTTGGCGTCAATATTATTATATTTGTATGTTTGATTTAAATGCTCTAAAGCAAAAATGTTTACTACATGACAATAAAACCAAAAATATGGAAAGTAGCAATTTTGGTCAGATAGTTATGTTATTACGTTATGTTACGTCCGTTGTTATTTTTGTTCACAAAATCGTAAAAAAATGTCTAACCCGTGTTAATATTATCTTCAATTTCTTCGGCTTGGGGACTTAAACATCATTCGATATATTAAAAACTCCATTCAGTAAACAAGACGCGACTCTCTTTGCATTTTAAAAAATCAGAAGTGGGTTTTGGATTTTTCTCGTTGAATTTATACCGTATGTAATAAAGAATCGAGTAATGCTAACGAATCATAAGTTATTTCCTACTTATACATACTTGGCTTCAGGCGATCGAATTCATTTAGTCACTTAAAATCCTTAATGGATTATAAATATAATTAGATATAAACTCTAAAGTTCTAAATTCTACCAAGAATGAATTTCTCGAAAATATTAGGCATCTTAGGTAACACGTGCCGTTTATACATGACGTTGCTATTAGTTGTAGTTTTCTTTTTACTATTTTTTTTAATTTTCTTTTTATTAATATTTTTATCAGAGAATTAGTCTCAAGGTTCCACAAACGTGCTTATCCCTTTCGTCCGCATGTATAACCATTCATATTAATTTTTCATTCATTAAAACCACATTGCCTTTCTTTTAGTTTACCAATCACGATGTCACCGTCGTCGCAAAGGTACTAATCATTTCATTCATTCAAATAATATTATTTTTTTATATTTATTTAATGTATGCGCATTGCTAACGTTCCTACTACGCTTCTATCAGTTACACAAAAGTATACAGCTTCACGCCGAAAAACACTAAAGTGTACAGTGTAGTTTAACCAGTAAGTCAATTGCTAAATAACTTCCCCCGATTTTGCATTGCTTTGGAATTATCGTTGCTTTTGTTTAAAATATTAATAATATTTAATGGAGTAATTGACTTTCTTCTATTGAATATTGCATAAAATTGTTTTGATACTTTACTGTTTGTGGTTAATAAAATTTCTAATTCCTAATTAAATAACAATCGTAAGGCTTAGTAAATTAAGTCAAATACTCTGTAACATTAAGTGGCATATCCTACGCTTAATACTTGAATCTAAAATGCGATAAACGTAATCTCTATCAACACAAAATAAATGAAAAACAAATATTAAACCACACACGAACGCAAAATAATATCAGATAAAAAAAAAATAAAAAAAAATACGAAAAATGGGACAACATTATAGTGTATGCTGTGCTGCTGAGTATATTCAAAGATGAATAATAATAACATTACGGTCATTTGAAACCAAGATGCCTAATAAACTCAGTTGTTTATAGAAAAAGGGTGGCAATGTGAAGACTATTCCGCCGTACAAGCCAGTCCCTCATGACAGTCACTCGAGTGACTCGAGCTGCGAAAAGGAGGGCGGTAACTCTCCTGTGACCACCGGAAGTGTCACGCCAACACATGCTGGCAAATCTAAAGGGGTACGTAAGGATAATGAAATACAGTAAATAAACATAGGTTTTTTTTTTATTATGATATTTTCAGAACTTGTCCGGGTTAGGGAATTAATTGTGTTCGTTCGGAAACACGGATCGTGACTCGGTAGAAACGTTTATTGATACCCATATGTGTAACGAAATATAAATAAAATATTTAAAAAAAAACATGCGTAGCGGGAAAGCTAAAAAAAATGAGTGTTTGTGAAATAGAATTGATCTTATTTACCTCTTTGTTGATAATTGAACTATTTTTCTTCAAATATGATATATGATCGAAATATTCCTGATTCTAAAAACAACGTGTCCGTCATATAGTTGATGTAATCGACGAAGTATTTCGTTAAAATGAATTCATCTGAATATTGTAATTGTAAAAAAGTATGGACGTCTGGAGATATCGTTAATCGACAGTTAATTTAAGTACGAAAACGTTGGTAAATAGCGCCAGAAATGAATGAACGAATTGAAAAAGAAAAATAATTTTAAAAACATGAATGATGAACATAAACGAAAATGCCAATTAACTTACTGAAACACTAATGTAATAATACATTGTGAATATCATTTTCCTTGTTTGCTTCACTTAACGCGTTGACGATAAAATTTAACTGTGTTTTTTTGTAGCCCGGACGCAAATCGTCGCACGCTAGTGGCTCAGGTTCTGGCAAAAACGCTCCTTCAACATCGAAGGCTTCGACTAGCACCGTTCAGCCTATGGGTAAGTAACGCAACACAACTGCGTCATTACTAAAAGCACTCTAACGGTAACATTGTGTTTCAACCAAGCAAGCAAATGTGTAAAAATCGGCACGAATCTGTTATTATTTGTATCGAAATAGGAAAGTGAAGCCTGTGTGTGATTTTAAGCAAATATATTCGATGTTCGAAGCTTGATAAAAGGATATCATAGTTTTCACTTTACAAATTAGAAACGCGCCGAGAGTTCATGCTAATGTAACATAGTATTATACGTTATTTTTAATTCTCACGTGATGAATGAACGAATGATGTTATTTTATTTTTCATTTTCGCCCGCGCTCGGACAGAAACGGACCCGCCTGAAGCTCCACCGGTATCGCGTAAACACAAAAGCGGAGACAAAAGTGTGTGTCTGAATGTTTTGTGTAGTCGTCGCATGCAATTAGTCAATTTGATGTTGTTAGATGTAGCTGGAATTTGTGTCCCGTGACGGTACACTTTATTTAAACTTTAAGAATAGAATAGAAGGAAATATATATGTATGTTTGACTCTCGAAATATTCAAGGCTGTAAGATGTGCGCCGCCACGGGGTTTGACGTAGTGTGGCCATGTATTGGTGGTATTTAGGTACAGTGTTGCCATGTATTGGTGATGTATAGGTACTTAGATTTTTTTTTGCTTAATTTACAAATAAATTACAAGTTCTAATTAGTCTCTCTATATCGTGAAAGCATTTAATTACGTAGAAAATGATCACTGAAAAATATAGAATGCAAAAATATTTTCCATTGCCCTAATGTTCTATTTGGCATTTCATATTATGTAAACAAGACGATTGTGGAATTAGAAACAAGTTATCTCGTTTTAATTTTACAGGCGGCCAAAGGGCAGAGAAATGTAAGTCGTTTTGACAGAGTTCTTTGAACTCTTGAATAATTGTGTCAATATTTTGCTGTTCTTTGCGTACACGTGAATAGTTAGTTGCACGAAGTTTTATTGTGAAATTTATAAAATACTTAGGTATTTATTCGTATTACGCATATAAGACAAAAAAAAATAACAATAAATTAATTTGAAACAAAATTCCACTCGAATTACAAAGGTATAATCAAATTAAGTATGTCAATAGATAATGTATTTGTTTATTAAGACTTTTTAATAGGAAAGTTACCTTTCTTCGTGTAACGAATAAAAATAATTCAATATTAGGGGTTAAAGTATGAAATTGCCGATTTGTACTGAAAAATTGTAATTCGATTTTTTTTTCATTTAACATATTTATTTAATCAGAATATCTACCATTATTATTTATACATTGCTGCCATCTAATAGAAAGGTCATTTATGCCTTTACGATAGAACTCTGGTGATCTAGATTCTACTAAGTGTGTGAAAGCATGTTGTACTGCCTCCTGGGAAGAAAACTGTTTTATCACGTAGAAAAATCACGAAAAAAATGGTAGTCCGTTAGAGCAAGGTCTGGCGAATACGGAGGGTGACGAATGGTTTCTAATTGCAGTTCCTGTAGAGTTAAAACGGTTTCTCGTGCTGTTTGAGGTCACGCGTTGGTAAATTCATGAGTCGGGGCTGTTTCACTGCAAGTTTTGCTATCATTGTTCGGCGCTCGGCACACTAGACTTCTGCCGTTATTGCTTGATCAGATTGGAGAAAGCTATAGTGAATAACACCATGCTGAGACCACCAAACAGTTACTATTACCTTTTTATTGGTAAGCTTTGCTTTAGGACACTGCTGCGGCGTTTGACCTGGGATCAGCCATTGCGTTTTCGCTTATGGTTTTCGTAAAGAATCCACTTTTCATCACATGTCACAATTCGATCTAATATTCCTATCATTTCTGTATCGATTCAACAAGGCAATACAAGTTTCAACACGCGTTTCTTTTTGCAGATCAGTCAAATCATGAGGCATTCATTTTTCATATTTTTTTATTTTATGGATTTGTCACAAATGAGTCAATATTGTTGGTAAGGTAACGTTAACCCATGCCGTTAATTCCTGTGTAGTTTGGCTCGGATCAACTTCCACCATCTCTTTCAATTCATTATTATTCAGATCTGTGGAGTCTTCCACGTGGTTCGTTCTTCAAATCAAAATTTCCATCACGAAAGCGTTTAAACCAAAATCGCACGGTGTGTTCATTAGCAGTCCCCTCTCCAAACGCAACATTGATTTTGCGAGCTGTTTCTGCAGCGTTAGTTCCGCATCGGAACTCGTATTAGAAAATCACACGAATTTTCGAAGTATCCGTCTTTCTTGTCTAAACTGAATAAAAAAAACAACTGAAAGTCGATAATCGAATGTTGCACGTTTTTAAAAAGTAGAACCTCTTATGTACCATTTGAAAAAGTTTCACTCAAAAATCTCAAACCATGAAGGTTCTATGTCGATTCGAAGTACCTACCTATTACAATAAAACGGCAATTTCATACTTTAACCCCTATTTTTTTTTAAATTTCTAAATACAAGTTTCGCAACATGTTTAGCACAAGCTAGTTTCAGTTTTCAGTTTATGCAGCTTTCAGAATTAAATATAATACAACACTTCAAGTCCTTTTCGCTAGTAAGACGTTATTACTGTGTGTGTGTGGTAACAGTAATAGACATCTTGTGAGTCCGCATGGGTAGATACCACCTGCCTATTTCTGCCGTGAAGCAGTAATGCGATTCCATCAATTCGTTGTTCTATTAAAGCCGAGATCTTAGAACTCGTGTCTCGAGGTGAGTGGCAGTACTTACGTTGTAGATGTCTATGGGCTCGATAATCACGGTGGGCCGTGAGCTCGTCCATCCATCTAAGCAACAAAAAAATGTTAAACTAATTAATTTTGTAATAATACGAAGTTGATGTTAAGGGAACTCAATTAAGAGGTTGAAGCTAGGAGACTCCGATACTATACTACACTGTCAAGAAAGTACCGAGAAAATATCAATGATACACAACATTTTAGTTATTCATCCAAATTTTATCATCTCCAAAATATGCTTCATAGTAACAATACACTTACGCCCACGAATTATCTATTTCAAAACATTTTGATTTTTGGGAATTGAGGTTAGTTTTCGCTGCGATTACTCCTTTGTATCATCTACGAAATGAAAATGGGTGCCACCAAGTGCTAATTTGAGCTTAGGAAAAATAATGAAGTCGGCCGAAAGTACATCCTAATTAACAGATGCAACTCAAACTCCGCGTTAATACGTAAAACAGTTGTGCCAATATAATAACAAACGAAACCACGGTTGACTTTGGAACCATAAACAAATCAATTCCCGATACTTTTTTGACTGATCATACTTATTACCTTAAAAAAAAATCAATAATTCGAGCCAAATCCGATAAAACCATTAAGTAATCAAGATGATCAATATTTCAACTTGCTCTTGAAAATTAGTCTTGCATGCATATCCATAATAGGTGTAGTAAGTCAGTATGTTATGTGGTCGTATAAGGAGCAGCGATAATATATTAACGTGCATTATTTGGCAGCTTATTCAGAACGACTATTCTTGTTAACAAGAAACTAGAATAATTTGTTACAAATAAATAATCGCTGGTCCTTTTGTGTGAGAATGTTTGCTGTTTAGTTTAGTTATTTCACAATATAATACAACAATGTATAGGCGGAAAATCTCATCACTCGTCAGACAAAAAGAAGCCGTCGCCTTCACGGCGTGGCTCGTCAGCCGGTGACGCAGGCGGTTCTGGAAGCAAATCGAGCACCCCGGCGCCGTCACCTCAACACTCTGCAGAAACATCGCAAACTCAAAGCGCTAAAGGTATATAAAACAAGAAAAAAATTCAATGGATACAATTGAAGTATAATATCTTCTCCTGTTTCTTCACCTTGTCCCACTTATCCAACTAGGTAAGATCAGCACAGCTAATTTTATCTTCCGTTCTCATCTGTCAGCCGTCATCTCGACACTCACTCTCTCTCTTAGTCATATCGACATTCACACTCTCCATCCATGTCTTCTTCGGTCGACCTCTTGCCCCTTTACCTTGCACTACCATTTCCATACATCCCCTAGTCATATGCATCTTCTCTCTACGTATCACATGTCCATACCACGCTAACCGCCCGATCTTACAATTGAATCAATCGAAATACTCTAATTAGAAATGGTAAAATTTGTATCCAAACAATTGGCTACATGATCGCAAATAAGTTACTTGTTCAAATAATTTGCGATGGGTTTTTTTTTTATTACTCAGGGATAACGTGTTTCTCGTGTTCTCTCTCTGTGATTGCAAGCTCATTAAATATGGATTCAATAGAAACACGAAATTATTTTACTTTGGTTTTACGACCAATGATTATATTTCAGCGGGTGGTTCGACCCCTAAAGCACCGCCGCCGCCAGCCTCGCCGAGCGGTTCCAAGCCTCCCGAACCAGTGGGAGTCATAAGCTCGGTAGCGTCTGCTACTGCGACCCCCGTGTCCACAATTACTGCTCCAGCTAGGTTCGTAATTACGAAAACGGCGATAACAAATTGATGAAAATCGGAAATAAATAAAATCAATTGTAAACGACATACATTTTCAATATAGTGCTGCGGTATCGACGTCTGTGGTACAAATACCTCTGCCGAAGCCGACTTACCAAGAGACAGTAATCACGAACACTGAAGCGATGGAAACGAAACAAACGAAAAAGCGTAAAGCTGTAGCGAGCGCTGCAGCTGCTGCCGCCGCAGCCGCCGCCGCCGCGGCCGCTGCCAATGCGGCTCTAGACTACGGACCGAGTACTTCATCAGCCATGGTACATAGGACATATGATTTAAAGTCACCTATCAGTAAGGCCAGACGCCATAACCTCCCTATAGAGTTAGGTAACCTTTGCCCGTTTCAGAAACACAGAGTACGAGATTGTTCTACGTAATCTCCAAATAAAAATTTTTTGCGAATTAAATAAATAAAAAAATCGAAAATTAAAATATGACGCGATGCATAATCGTTAAAATTTACGGGGTCACGAAATCGCAAAAGTCTAAGTGAAAATCTAGATTTATATAGAAATAAAATTGTTGATTCGTGTTTTATTTTGAAGACCCTTCCTATTCATTCCATAAGAATGAAAATGATTCTGGTATCATGGTGCCCGTTTCGGTTTGACAGTTGGATGCTAACGGTAACATACCGGGCGGCTGTAATTGGGAGGCGGGGCCCTCGTGTTCTTCAGAAATGCAAGAACATGAAAAGTACATCAAAAAGGTACGTTTTGTGGATCGCGACCCGGTTAACGTTGGTATGAACCGAAAGGAACCCACGCCCCGAATGGAGAACCTCCCCTTTCTTTTCGATTTGAAATTGGTTGAAAATTTGCAATTTGAATAGTTCTCTAACGACATACGTACCTTTTTTTAATTCTGGTAGAAATTTCCAAACAACACACACGCATATATTTCGTGCTTACTTCAGTAAAGTCTTAGATGGGTATTGATTGAGAGGTACATAATAAGTGAAGCTAACCGTCGCCCAAGGAGGTTTTACAGAAATCACTAAGAATTATTTGTATAACGAGCACGCATCATCCCCTATTTTAATCGATCATACCGTCAATAATGTGAAAAATGAAACGTAACAGTTTTTTTTTAATTTTTATAAACCAGCCTGCCTAACAGCTCTTTTGGCTCAAGTACTTTTAATTTTCGTTTCACATTCCGAATGAGATGTTTCTATATCATTACTGAGCAGCAATAAAACGAAAATAATTATTACGACGTAACCTAATGATACATTATCGGTATCTTAAAAAAAATAGATTAAATTTCGTTAAAATCTGTCGTATACTTTAGGGTTTCTCGGATTTATATTCTTGGAAGATATAAATGTGTTAAAAAATATAATATGAACATAGCCATCTTCGGGATCATCAGCATTGTGATAGTATTTTATTAAACGTCGACGAAAACAGTATATTTAGATTTTAAAAAATTTATTTTTTTCTCCTACCTACGCCGAAAGTTCGATTCGGAAAGTTTTCCTCCCGCTGTACAGGGAAGAAAGACTAACTTTTCCTCCCTGGGTACTGACAAGTGCGCATGCGCGTTAGTGTCTACGTCTGCTCTCACGCACCTAAAATTCTCCGCCATTGTTGTGCTCGGGTAATTTGCAATATTGTGTTTAGTGTAAAAGTGAAATAAACAAAAGGCAATAAAATTTCATAGTGAAGTATTAAACAAAGATAAGTTCATCAGACGGTTCTTATTCAATTAGTAGTAGTTTATTTAAAAATTTAAAAAACAGTTAAATTGTTTTTTTATGAGTATGGTGGGGCTCCGTCCCTCTACCCCCTGCCAGGGCTTCGCCCCTGAACCTCACCGGGGCTTCGCCCCTGGACCCCGGCTCGGTACTTTACGAACTTTCGGCCTGGTAGGAGACAAAATAGTATTTTTTTAAATATAATAAATAAATATTTTACACGCGGGAGGAAATGTGCAGTGCACAATGTACTATTGGATTAATCATCATTTAGATTATTTTTATTAATAAACCACGTATTAAATTCCTAATGTTTGTACATCGGACGATATCCGACATATTACAGAATTAGAGCAAAAAATATATATTAGTTCGCATCACCTAAACTTACTACCTAACTGAAACCAGCTAATAAATTTTTTACTACTGTTTAAAAGAAAAATTACTTTGAATTTATTTTTTGTTTATAAGCTACGAAGTGCGGAAATTAAATAGTGAATCCATTACGCGCATTAAACTTTAAAAGTTTACAAACTTAAGATTCAAAATTGTTAGATCGAAGTCTATTAAAAATTAAAAGAGTAATTCGGCTTGAATAGCACGTATTGAATTTTCATACTAACTGTTGAGTTCCTTGTAGGCTAAGACGGATCATCCCGAGCCTCTGAACATGCAGAGCCACTACAACCCGATTGCACCACCACCACCGCCTCCGCCACCAGCCCACAGCCCTGCTTCTCAACCGAGCCCTAGGTAACTACCAGACATTAACAGACAGACATCACCAGACACCAGACACGTTCAAAATGAGAAGACATAAACACAAAACACTAATTTAAGTATTTTGAGTTTAGTATGATTCTTAGTATTCCCATAGCTTTAACTCTGGCACAATTTTCAACAAACCTTAGACACAGTACACATAATTTTCGACGGCAGCAGACCAGCCTGAAACATAAATATAAAAATTACCTATATGTACCAGAATATATAAATTTTAAGTAACGCACCTATTTGCGTTTATGTATTTGAGTAAATAAAACTTAAAAATTAATAATAATGAAAACAGTTTTGTTTTGCAGTATTACAAGATCGTTGTCCAATTTCCCGCCCGAAAATGTTTTATTGTTTTGTTTTGTAGACTGTACGCAATAATTTAAAGTACTTATTAAACTATGCAAGCATTATTAGTGTGTGAGTACATTAAATTAATTGAAGAAATTATTGAGGATCTTCCTTGATTTCCTAAATTAAAATTTTTCTTACAGTTCTCAAAGTATTGTTAAAATATAAAAATAAATAATTATTAAAGATTTGCTTTACGATGCTCTTTTTATATTTTAATAACAACAATTTTTTTTATTACACAATGTATTTTTTCGAAATAAAAAGATTCTTTTATTTCTTTTAAATTCTTAAAACAATAATTTCTAACAAAACAATAATGGTGTTTGCTTTTAGATTATTTTTGTGTCCTAGTAGTTTTGACATTAATTCTTGTATTAATTGGATTAACAATACAGGGTGAATATTAATTGGGCATGTAGTATAAAGATTCAATGGAAAATAATTAATAAATTCGCTTGATAACAATATAGAAGTGTTCTTGGGCTAGGGGTTGGCCCCGTAAATATTTGATTGGGTATTCGAGAGGGGATCTGTACAAATAAACAATATAATATAATAAATATAACATATAATATACATTAAAAAAATACAAAAGGTAATGTATTATATTTTAAGAAGTGTTGAATCCTAGGCATGACACGCAAGAAATGAATGAAGGTGGTCTGCTTTTATACATTTGATCCAATTGACTCTGGAGCAATAATGTTTTATTGAATACCATTGGAGAGACATCGAAGAAAACCCAAACATAACTTAAAAACATTTTTAGAAGACTAACTTCATACGTGACGCTATATGCGCGATGCTTCTGTTGTATTCTAAATTGTTTGTCCTCAATACACTAAAGAAAGACAGCAAATAACGAATTCATTTCTACTGAATTTACTTTTGGATGGAGCACGCGAGACTTGCGCAAGCGCAGACAGATTGTTGCTGTTCATATCGTTTCATCAGAAGTGCTCGCGACAAAAAAAAGAAGAAAAATTCAACCATATCAAAATATTTAAGACTTTAAGCTGTGCCCGCGACTTCGTCCGTGTGGAATTTATCAAAACCTTATTTTATTCTATGACAATTTTAGATTTTTTTCTCCTTATTACATCAGCTATCTGCCAGTGATAGTCCCGTCAAAATTGGTCCAGCCATTCCAGAGATTAGTCGGAACAAACAAATAGACGAAGAGACCGACATAAATTGTAAAAAAACGTTATTGTGTTATATGTACCGTATATACATTTATGCATATAGTAAAAAGTGGTTATTTTATTATTACAAACAGATACTTAAATTTTATTTATTTGTATATATAAAATGCTAGAACAACCTATAGTTGTATAATTTCAATAAAGTTAAAATAAAAATGGTTAGTAGCACCTAGCAACCCTGGTGCGGATGTTACCACATCTCGCGGTATTCTCGTACCGCAGACAAAAATGTTAGTTGTATCAATGTGTGAATAGGTACCATCACAGACACCTGCCGAGCCCAATGCCTGGCCCGAGCGGTCTGAATCCTGTATCGACTATACGATCGCCTTCACAGCCTCAGGTGAGTGCGCGCTTTGACATTCGTAAACCCACGACGAAGCTGAACATTCACACCGAAGCTGCAACGTTAGCAATATTAATATCATGAAAATACACTCTATATTGTCGTTGTGTTGTGACGCAATTAACCCTCAAATAATATGTGTAATGTTATTTTAGATGTTTTATATTTATGTACGAGTAATGTAAGCTTAATCGCTTTGACAGCGACAGCATGCTTAAATAGAAACTAAAAAAAAAAAAAATAGTATGTGTGATTAGTAAATAACAATACCTTAATATTATGTTGCATGAATTTTTTAAGTTTGTGCTAATTTAATGAAATTTCTCAAAACAATATTATACCATCAGTAAGTGATAAAATATCTTAAACTGAATTAATAGTTAGACAATACAGTGTATTTTTTTTAATATTTTGATCTTTTCCTATCCGAATTATATAAAAAAAAAAAACATAAATAGGTCATAATTTCATTAATAAATTAAATTCACTAAAATAAACTATTAGAGCAAATCTATATTATTTCATTTCCGTAGGTTAACTACGATTAATTAATTAATCCTCTCGACCGGGTATCTGTAAACGGATTCCCCAGCGTTAAAAAAAAAGAGTGTTAACTATGAAAATGATAATTTAGTTTGAAGTAAATATATCACTAACAAGCTACGTACGATCGCTATAGACGCAAGGCTTGTTGTGATTGACGCGGAAACAATAAGAGCGTACCTACTAATAATAGCTTGGGCTGTGTAGGGCGGGAAGGCCGACCGTGACGGACCAACGTCGCTCCTCGTGTCGGTGCCGTTACCCTCCACGAGCCATGGACTGAACCTCTCCGCACACCCACAGGTTTATACCGCATAACCTGAACGCACAACTGACATTAAAAAAAGCATCATTCTATGATTTAAATTTGAGAACGTTATTCTTTCTTGTAACAGGCACAACAACTACGTTACTTTAAAAAAATTTTTAAAAAAATTGTGATTTCGATTCAAATTGAGATTATAAAATATATTTAATCGATTAATCGATACGTATAGTCATACTGGTATTCGTTATATACATATATTAAAAAAAAATAATTAATTCATTAGACTGATTGAAACGTTTAGTCCAATCGTTCCCTCAATTCTTAAGATCAGAATAATTGAAATAGTCTTGCCTAGTGTTAGTCTACGATTTTTTATTCGATACATTTAGCACCTAGTATAATCACTGATATTTGTTCAATATACTATGAATTGGTAATATTATAGTAATATAAAACTGTTACACGATTGTTTAAAAGAAATTTAAAAGGCCAGACACATTGTAGTATCTATTGAAAATAAAAGTTCAATAATAAAAACTAAACATATCTCGGAAGAGCCTAATGAGATTGCATCTTTGGTCCAACGCATGTTTTTATTTGTAACATATTCAGAGTATGATTCATTTACCAGGCTTACGGTGGTTTCATATAAAATGTATTGAAAATTATTGATTAAATACCTTAATTTTGCGTATAAAATTTAAATTTTTTATTTGAAATTTTTGATTAGAAATACAATTGATCCTTTTTTTCCTACCTAATCGTTAGTAGCCGAAGGGGCTATTCCAACTTCGCGCGGACCGGAGAAATTGATCAATAAACTAAGTAAACTCCTTCGTAGGGTAGACTTTTTCATGCACTGATACTGCTACAATATAATATAAAATCTGTAAATAATATGAGTTATTGAATCACTATTATAGTTTTTCACGCGGCTTCGCTCACGTTATTGTAGAAATATATTTATTTATGTATCTACCGGGAGTAGAACTTTTTTTTGCCTCTGGTTGAAATGTTGTTTCATGTCCCGCTGACAATGTGTACCTGCGCTTAATTTGATGACCAACTAAATAAATAGCTGTCACCTGAAAATGCCACAAAAACCTCTATATAGTATGGATATCAATATACTATATAGAGTATATATACTACATACTGTCGACGATTATTTTATAACGATCTATAATCATCTGGCACTCGGCATTTGATAAATTTACACTAAAATTTCGCAAAACAAAATTGTCACTAGAATGCGCGTGCTCAACGTATTGTTACGCATGCGAAGTGACGCCTTTGTAAATAAAAAAAATCTTATAATCCGTGTTCTACGTAATGAAGACATATGTCAAAACTTGTAAACTGGTGGTAGGACCTCTTGTGAGTCCGCACGGGTAGGACCCACCACCCGCTTATTTCTGCCTTAAAGCAGTAATGCGTTTTGGTTTGAAATTATCCAAGTGCTTGCTTGCCATGCATAGCTCCGGTAGTTTTTTTTAAGAACATTAATTTTAAACTTCATTTCTCTGAGGATTTCCATCAAGCGACCGTATTCTCAAAATATTTATTTTTAAATTTTTCCGTAGGTGTATATAAGATATATATGTTTGTACAATTTCATTTCCAAAAAAACGATTCCCTAATTAACATTATTTGGAGAGATATAGATTAATTTAGTAAAACTATTAACTTACTTTAACAACAAAGATCGAATTGAAAACGAATAATTAGAATCTGAATAAATAGTATTTATGTATTATTGTCACATAAAAAAATGAATTCTAACTAGCATGGTAGTACATTAAAATCGGTATTCTCATTACCATACCTTGAATATGCAAGATATTTATCATCATTAAATTTCTTAACATTAATACTAATAAATTAAAGGAACTGATTGTTCCACAACCGACTTGCGTCGACCCCACCTAGTGGGATAAGGTGGACACAAAGAAAAAGAAAATTGTTCCACAACAATGCTTACAGAAAACGTTATTAGAAATACAGTCACCAAAAATGCTAAAAGTTTAAGTTGATACAATATTACTAAATGTAGGTAGACTTGTGCATCCTAAATGACAGTTGTGCGTTCTATGCAACATAGCCTATAGGTACCGTCTCATTAGCTACAATCATATTTCGAGACTAGGCCATTTGAATGGAGTGCTTAATATTAAAATCTAAAACGGCAATGTTCTTTCGATATTTATATATCTCATAACATTTCAAAGCTGTTCTTAAACTGTTTAAAGTTTTCACTGAAGGATTGCAATGTGACGGTACCGTTATTAAGTATTACTAACATTTATACGTAATTCAAATGTTTGCTTCTAAAGATTAATGTTTCCTGAAGCATGGTGTCATGGTATGCTTTGCTTTCGCGCGTTCTTTTAAGAATAGTCTAATACGAAACTCGATCATTACTGTTTCGACCTTTATAATGCAATGTTTTTGTGTTTGAATTATTTAATATTCGCTGTTAATTTTTGTTCGTCTCAAAATATTCACGTAGCTTATTTTATACAGGTTTCGGTTCAATCTGAAATTCCTGGTCCATCGCAGCATATTTTCCATCAGCCACAACCACAAAAGCCAGTGAGTGTTTTTTTTTTTCTAATTTGAATGGTAGGTACCTAATAATACATATTTATAATCTTCTTTAATTCTCATCCGACGTAAATGAACTCTTACTTTTTTACCACGATCCAATATACCATATAATAATATAATTTTAATGTCTGTTACCCACAGGTAAAAATTGTGTCTTAAATTTATGGAATTTGTGAAATGAAATTCTATTGAAATTTGTGACAAGCAATTACCATAATGGAATCATATTAAGATATTTAATTCATATTCTTACGGTGTAAATCTTTAGCCGTCTTACAAATAACAAAAATGAACAAAAAAGACGGAATGGATGTCGTCATAGATAAAGTAGGTAGGTACTTAATATTTTCTTCAATTGGAAACCAATTCCTACAAATCGCTAGTTCATTATATTTTATAAATCATTAATTAGGTTTCAACAAAACAAAACAAAGCAAAAAAGTATTATTTCAATATTTGTATGGTAATTGATAAAAATAATTCTACAGTATATTTTTTACATATTGAAGTGTTTTGTCACTAACATACCATTTTTTAAATACATTACCCAAAGTAAACAAAATAAAACCTATATTTAAATTATTAATTTTTATTTGAAAACGATTGCCAATTTCTGCCCCAAAGTAGTCCTCGTTGTATGTGTGCTAACCGTCTGATATCCATGGGCTCCGGTAACCACTTACGGCCTGGCCACGGGGATCGGCGGTGCGAACAGCGAAGCGGTGGGCGAGGCGACCATTCGCGCAACACCGTTTGCAGGCCACGGGTACTCACGTTCGCCGCCGCGACTAGTAAGGAAGTCCGACAGCGAAATGTCTATATCGAAATTATCTCGATATTGCTTACAAATTAATAGTTTTTTGGTTCAGGACCTATTATTTGGAAAAGATTGTGAAGTACATGATTTGAATAAGAATCGGAGTATACCTATAGATGGAGAATTCCACAAGAAGTACGAGAAATACTTTGGGTGGCTAGACTTCCAAATAGCTGGTCTAGCTAGTATTTCAGCTATTTTATTTTTTTATTGCTTAGATGGGTGGACGAGCTCACAGCCCACCTTGTGTTAAGTGGTTACTGGAGCCCATAGACATCCACAACGTAAATGCGCCAACCACCTTGAGATATAAGTTCTAAGGTCTCAAGTATAGTTATAATGGCTGCCTCACCCTTCAAACCGAAACGCATTACTACTTCACGGCAGAAATAGGCAGGGTGGTAGTACCCACCCGTGTAGACTCACAAGAGGTCCTACCACCAGTAATTACGCAAATTATTATTTTGAAGATTTCATTTTTATCACACGATGTTATTCCTTCACCGTGGAAATCAATCGTGAACATTTGTTGAGTACGTATTTCATTACAAAAATTGGTACCCGCCTGATATTCGAACACCGGTGCATCGCTCAACACGATTGCACCGGACGTCCGTTAGGCCACGACGACTTTAAAAATATAAAATAAAAAATAAATAAAAAATATAAAAATTTCGGCGTTAATTTTTCGCGGCGAAAACAACTAAACTCATTTAATCACTGCACTATTCGCCGCGACTACCGCTCGACTCCGTGGCTCGCGCCGTCCGTATTCATGCATTTGTTTTGCTCGCCCGCCGCATCGCGCGATTCGCTCGGTACATTTCGCCGGTCGCTTCGCCGGTCGCCGGTGCGCGTGGCTTGTTAGGTACATTTCTATGCGCTTGTTTTAGTCGCTAGACGCTTCGCCGTTCGCACCGCGCGAATATTCGCATCGGCGAATGTCCCGTGGCCAGGCTGTTAAGACCGAGTGCGTTGTAGGCTCGATTTATGCTATTACAAAAACAAAGTGTAAAAATAAGCGCTGTTTTGCATTTTTTATTACTATTCTTAATGCTACCATCGGTTTATATATTATTTAAGTACTGTAGGTATTTAACATTTTTCTTTGCCATATTCTCGACGCAAAAACATTCTTACGTCATTCGCTATTTTCGGCGAAAGTACCCGAAGTCAAAAGATATTTCGACAAATGACGAAATTCCTGTGAGATGTGCCCCGGGGAACACCAAGATTGCGTTTTGGTACCTGCCCATCCCATCAACTACCTGAACTATGAAGCGTTCGCGCGTTGTTTAAACATGTGCTCGCCATTCGTTGCAAATGAAAAAATAAAAAATATGTTACACTAGAAAACGTCACGAAGATATTAACTCTATCTCGCTTCCTCTTCGCTCGACTATGGTATCGGGAGTGTGAGATATAAATATTTACAAATACTACGACGGGGATACGGGAGTAAAATTCTCGCGTCCATCCATTCAATCAGTCTCGCACTATCGCCGGTTTTGGCGAGATCTGCCGCCCGGCGGTAATGTCTCGGGAAATCGTGTTCGTTTCGTTTAATTAAATTTAGAAATAATGTGAACACTTAGCTTAATGTATACAATGGTAAGAGATATTATGCCATCTTCAAATTTATTAACACGTGTTGATACTGCATATCTTTTGTCGTGGAGTGTCGATGAAAACATTGCCGAACTAAAATAAAATGTAAATTATATCTTTGCACACTAGAAACTGCATAGCAGTTATTCCACGTTTAGCAAAATCGAAATTAATTATTATTACCAGTGAATAAAGCTGAAAAGCTAATAAATGTCATTATTTAAATAGTAGCTTTTCCTAAAAGAAGTGCACAAAATATATGTAAGTAGTACGAGAAAAAATACGTATTAGTTAGATTATCCTGATAGAACCTAAGTGATGAACTATTATTAAACCAATGCTCCTGTAGGTGTATATAGGCCCAATAAATTGATTTGGCAATGTCAACCATCCAAATAATTTATTCACTGGTATTGCGGCTCGTTATAGCCACTTGTGGACGTCAAGTACAATTCAAATAAATACGTATTTTTATCAAACAATAAAACAATCAGTTATACTGGTACATTTCGTAGTCAGTGTTTAGCGATAATATAATATACTATTAGATTATTTTTCAAGTCTTATTCAGAGTATACATAGCATATGCATAGTGTATAAATTCATTAACTAACACGAAATTTCAAAAAAACTCTTGAAGATTTGTTCATTTTTTGACATTTCAATTGAAAACAAAATTTCAAACTGCAGACATAAACACTACCACCCCTAACCCTCGAGTTTGCTAAAAGCTAATATGTTGATGATACGCCATAAACTGTAATAGCAGAGACTAGATAAACAATCTTCTGCAATAGAAAAACAACCTTTTACACTAAGAGGAACAAAGGTCACTCTTAACTAGTCTAAATCGATGTATTTTAAGATGACGTTTTTTTATTTCTCTATATCATTTACATATATGCAATGGACCACCTAATCTTAGGGCTTCTCTGACATCAACAATCTACTATGTATTTAGATCCTTATCACACTCCATACGGAATCTCTCATTAGAATAATGCACATATAAATTGTTTTTGAACAACAAAACATAAATTATATTACATTAGAATTTTTGGACACGTGTAAGCATCTAAGTCAATAAATAATAACAACGTCAATCGTCTAAGAAGTATTTTTACTTCTTTGTCGTTTATTCTTATATTAATATTTGATTATACATTTTGACACATAATATTAAAATTGTCATTTAATACTAAACTTGAATTATATGAATTATTTGTAATCTAAACAAATAAATATAATAAAATAAAAGTGTAAAATGAACAACACGAAAATAAACTCTAATATTGTGTTATCGCCTAGAAAATGATCGAAAAGGAAATAAATAGCATAATATTCTCAGGCGGTCAGAATTCAGATGTGGTGGTAGAGGCACACTCACGGAGCATCTATCCTTGAACTGTTAGGTTTCCTCTTCTATCGCTCGGGAAACTAAGCAAACTTACCCCCTAGCTTAGACATTTGGTTCGCCCATCCGTCGTAGTTAAGCGGCAAGGTCTTTGAAAGATTTGAAATCCTGATCCACTAAAAAAAAAGTTGGTAATCAAACCGAATATTACACCATTAAACATGTTTTATGCATTACAGACTTCTATGGAACAGCCTGGCGTCTCAGGGCATTCACCGCATACCGTTCCTGGTCGCTCTTCTTGGGGTGGTCTGAACGTTGCCTACGAAATGCAGCAAGATCCAAATAAACCAGGGTCAGTTCAATACATTAATGTAAAATAATAATTTATAATATTGTGGAAATAAAACTGACCCAAAAAATCAACAACAACTTCTTTAAATCGTTATGTTCTGAAATGTGAGTAATGATTGCCCTAATCGGAGGATACGAGTTTGTATCTGATGGTACAGAAGCAAGAAGTCAAAGATAAAGGAAACACAATAAAACTTATTTGGTCTTTTTAAATGAACCGAAGGTAAGTGATGTTTAAAAATAACAGTATTTGCAGCAGAGGTTGTGTTTTTTGTATGTATATATGTATTACATTGCGCGTTGTTGAGAATAGTCTCTATGAGCTGGATTGTTTATAAGAGAAATATTTCTAATCACTCGATTCGAAATTTTACATAAACCTGCGCATGATTAGGAAAGTTGAGCAATGCAATCACGGTGACACAAAAAAAAATGATTTTTTCAGCACAATTTTTCTTTTACAGTAATAGAAGGTAGTTCGAAAAAATTTCGTCTTAATGTCGAATAAATGGTAAAATAATAAACGAATATTCCATTACTTGCCATCCACGCGATGTCACCTGATTTCAAATAAATTTGTCTGTACATTAGAAGCTTATGAGAACCTGTCCTGGGAAACTGGAGAGATCTATGTGTGATCGCTTCCCCCAAAGAAAAAAAAAAGATTAAGGTTAAAAATAAAATTTGTTGGAAAATAGTTTGAGCGACCGTAATGCACAAAGTCTCATTAATATCGTACATGAGTCATGCAACCATTTTATTTTGAGTCAAATTTTGTTGCTATCCATATTTGTTACAATGTGTTTGAAAATTATCAATCGTAATAAGTGGAATTGTATATTGCAATGTGTTAAACATGTGGCGAAAACAAAACTTATGTTAACTGTACTGACAGAGCCGTTGTGAATGTTTATTTCTGTTGTATTACCCAACTGTATCCGACAGGATTTTTTTGCTCATAACATTATCAACATAACTTCCTTGTGCTTCATGTGTAATGGTTTTTCAAGTGGCCATATAATAAGCCTCATAGTATTTGAAAATATACAACACGTGTGTGCGATGTGAACGAAATACAAAGTTAAATAAATTAAATTACTTTTGTGCTTATAGTATATAGTGGGTATGCTTTACGTAATTTGAAAATCAAAATTACGAAACCATTATCCTACCTTATCCTTATCTACTAATTTCGTTCCGTTTCCGTTTATCTTTACCTACTAATTTCGTATCGATTCGTGGTAGCTAATTAGTGAGCAATTAATTTTCGAGCGTAGAGCACAATATTGTTCATAACTGAGAAATTGCAATGAAAATAATTAGATCCTAGTCACAAGTGCTCTACGAAACACAATGTTCAATTACTTATAAAGGTACTATAGGTCCAATTTACTACGCATTTCGCCTACCTCCGTATGAACCTTTGCGAAATGGCGTCGATTAATTATTCGCCAAGTCGCGCGTCTTTGGCGAGTAATTTGCATATTTCAGCGATCGCTAATTGCTGTAATCTGTATTGTGACATCACATCTGACATCGCTTCACAACTGGTTGAACGTACTAACCTTGTATCGACTGCTCATTGGGAATGTGTTTGCTATATAAAGACATTGGCACTAATGCAAAAACATACGATTTTAATTCAGCAGTATTACCAATTTAACCTCTAAAAATATTTCCATTCATAATAACGCACATAATACTGTTTTTTTCTTTTTCTTATCTATGCTGATAGCCTTGACTGGCTATTGCAGCGTCTCCTTGACGTCTAGGTGAGCTCACGGGGCTCAGCCCACTGAGTTTCTCACCGGATCTTCTCAGTGGGTCGCGTTTCCGATCCGGTGGTCGATTCTGCAAAGCACTGCTTTTGCTAGGGTCAGTGTTAGTAACACTCCGGTTTGAGTCCCATGAGCTCATCTACTAGTTAAGGTTACGCTGAAATAGCCTCTCAAGGCTATCAGCTTAGGTAGGAAAAAAAAACAGCAGTGCTTCGCAGAATCTAGCACCGGATCGGAAACGCGACCCGCTGAGAAGATCCGGCGAGAAACTCAGGGTGCTGTGTAATATTGTGAAAATAAATCTTGTGTGAGCCCCAGCCTTTATATTTTATTATGTTGCCGACAGTGTCAGTGGGATGGCCAGTACTAGCAAAGACAATATGGGCCCGGTTCCCATATGCCCGATGCCGCCGGCTATCAGGAACAAGAAACGAGCAGCGATGGCGTCTGTCGTCAACATGGCGCCGGCTCCTATGCTTCCTGGTCCTTCCGGTCCTCCATGTCCACCAGGACCGTCTGCAATACGTACGTACCCTTAATTAGACGCACTAAAATTGGTTTGGATCTTATACAGGTATTGAACGGGTCGAATACAGCTTGGGAACTTCAACTAACATTATTAAACCTATAATTTCATTGATTAACAATTTTTTTTGTTACATAACCCGCAAGTGCGTAAGTCTTGTGCGTATCTCTCATTCTGACTAACCCAAACTAACAGCTAACACGTAGCTAATGTAACGTCGTCGCTCAAGTCGTAATCAAAAACGAAACGTAAAATTAAATTACATACGTACATTTCCGAGCAGAAACTTCGGGTACACAATCATTGGCTAATGTACGCCGTCAACCGCAGCAGACCCCGCCTCCGATATACCAGGAAACTATCAAAGATTCACCTCCAAGCTCGCCAGGTAATCGTACAACACGTACCAACATAATTAACGCTTACAAATAATGTATGGACAACACCCACACTGCACTCATGCATAATATGCTTTGTTGCGATAATTCGAACAAGCATTACGGCATTAACATTATTTATTTACATTTTATTACGCGAACAAGGTTTTGTAAAGGTTACCTTACGCACTCGCGGGTGTTTCCGTCGCTTTCTACTAACGAAAACAGTTGTTTTTGTGTGCTGACCGGTTTTTTTTTTGTGTCCTAACATTAATCAGATGTTTGGTTGATGTTTTTAGGCTTGTTTTGCGATAACGTTGATAATTTTAATTTAAAACATACGTAGATCAATTTGAATTTTTAATTACAGGTACAGAACGCGCCATGAAACCGAAAATGGAAACAAAGTAAGCAAACAACAGATATAATAAAATATTACATGTAAAATACGCTTAAATGTCTGTGGAAGTGGTATATTGTGTTATACGCCGCATATGCGACGATCACGGAAAATGTATAATAAATTGGCGATTATAAACCTTGAATATAATGTGTACGATAATGTTATGTGACTATTTTCAGGATTGGCCCGAGTTGTACAGCGCCGCACATGCTCGGCAACGAATTGAATCCGGAAAGTGGGGCTGCGGCCCGGCTTCAAGAGCAACTGAGCGCCGAGCTGGCCGCACATGCCGCCGGGAGCGGTGGTCCAGACCCACTGATTCCGCCACCGCTCATCAACAAGGCCGGAACAGTGAGCTCATCTATATATTAATACGTGAAGCAAAAACTGGTTGGTAGGACCTCTTGGGAGTCCGCACGGGTAGGTACCACCACCCCGCCTATTTCTGCCGTGAAGCAGTAATGCGTTTCGGTTTGAAGGGTGGGGTAGTCGTTATAACTATACTGAGATCTTATAACTTATATCTCAAGGTGGGTAGCGCATTTACGCTGTAGATGCCTATGGGCTCCAGTAACCACTTAACACCAGGTGGGCTGTGAGCTCGTCCACCCACCTAAGCAATAAGAAAAAATAAAAACTTTGTACCCCCTTTTTACGATAATTTCGCGGACGAAGGAGTATGAAATTTCCCGCACTTATAGATAATATAGAGAAGGAGTGCAGAATGTTAATATTTTTTTTATTAAGCATAACAAATACATTAAATCAATAAAAATAAAACATTTTTTTGACACACACACACGCATGCATACTATTTGTTTATTGTCAAACTTTTCTTATTGCTTATAGTCTGTGATCAAATTGAGAACAGGTTAAATATGGACTTTTTGGTGGGAGCGCGAGGAGTGAAGTTGTGTGATTTGTTTTATTTTGTCTATTTAGTGTTTCTTCAGGTTTAAATGTGTAATAACGGTGGTTTATTATCTGTTTAATATCTGTGAAAGTGCACAAATGTGGGAAAATGAAACAAAGCCTCTGGACGTAACTTCTCGGGATCCTCCAAAAAGTCCACTGAAAAAATCTCAGTAAATGACCACCATTTTACTAAGATTATGTTTCATCCCATATCATGTCATTTCATCCCAATAGATTAATATTTCAAATTAATCATCTTCATTTCATTTCGTTTCACTCCATATTATCATTTTTCATAAAAATAAGAATATAAGTAAAAAATAAGACATGACTTAAAAGGTCTCAGTAACCAGGTCATTAAAACCATTTAAAAAAACAGGTTAAATATTGTTTGTATTTATTGATATTTGTCTAAAGTGTAGTCTTGGCAAATTTTGTCATTTTAGAAGTTTTGACAATGGAATCATAATAGTGTACAAACTTATAATTTCAATAAATTATAGTCGTATTTGGACTACCGGGGGCCGACTAGTTAGTTCTAATAATTTCAAAACTACACGTGTGTGTTAAAAGAAAATATTATATCGTGTTCATTTTTGTCCAGGGTGCTGGAGGCCCAGCGGGACGTAGTTCTTCGAGTGCTCAGAGCCTCGATCAGCTGCTCGAGCGTCAGTGGGAGCAGGGATCGCAGTTTTTAATGGAGCAAGCCCAGCACTTCGATAGTGAGTGTTTAAACTGGATTATATCGAGCTCGTACTATAAATGACAAGTTTGAAGCCAAGATTAATGTTTGAACGAACATAGCTACAACAGGGATCCGGGAAACTCAAAGCATATCTCAGTATTCGGCTGATCGTTGATGGGTTTTTACGTTTTATTTGGTGATTTGAAAATCATTAATGTCTCAAAAATAATAGTATAATTTATGTTTTTAAATATTATTCTGCTATTTGTATCCGATTCCCTATTACTTGGCTTCAAACTAATAACAGCTTTGAACCATAATTGATGAACGCAATAATCGAATCAAAACACTGTTTAAATCAATTCTAATTACATTTTAAAAAAAAAGAAAGACAATTGCTTATCAATTTTGGATCGAAAGATAAAGTATAAAGTTCGAAGCTTCAAGGCTCCGTATAAATCGGGATACTGAAGTTAATTTTCCAACAGTAGCATCACTACTCTCATGCCTGCACCAGCTCCGCACGGAGAACGTGCGTCTGGAGGAGCATGTGGGTAGTCTGCTACAGCGTCGTGACCATCTGCTTGCAGTGAACGCTCGTCTCGCGATACCTCTCACCGCCAGTAAGTAACGCTTTGTAAGGCTTCACGTGCAGTGCAACTCCTTTAATAGATTTTAATAGTTTCACAGGTCGCAATATAAATCTTATTCTTCATTGTACATAATAACAACTGATTAATAAATATTAATAAAATGAAATTAATAAAAACATTTGTTTTTAGTAGTGAATGCAATTTTATGTTTTATGAAAGCTTAACTTTTTTTTTTTAAATAAGGACATCCCTATCTGTCAATCATCAATATCAATATTTTGACATTCTCATTCTCTAAATTTAAATAGATTATTTTACGTCAAAAGCGTCGTAACCTTTATACAATAGATGGCGCTAGTATTCATAGACAATACAGAATAAATGAAAAAAAAATCGATACAAAACCAAAATTCGTATATTATGTTGAAAAGCTTCTATTAGTAATTATGGCTGTTGTTTACAATAGAATAATGATAATAATAGTAAAAATATAATCTTAAACAAAGACCTGATGAGACTAGTGCACCTCTCCCAATTTTTTTTACCTAACTTATTATTTTCTGTATAGTTTTATTTTCACTCTGCAGTAGGAAACGTACCCATATATAATTTTAATTGTCTTGGAATCCAACAGAATCCGTTTTGAATTATGTGGAGCAACTTTGAAAATGATGTTCTTATTGTCGTCGTATCGTAAAAAAAACGTTTAAAACAGTTGTTGTAAAAAAAAACGATTAAAACACAGATACAGCTATTAAAATAAACGACATTATAATAAACTTTTTTTTTATATGAAATCTGTTAATATTTTTACGATTCTCATAAAATAAAGTAATATGAATATTAAAAAAAAATTAAAATTCTAGATTTAAAAAAAAAGAACGTTAAAACGTAGTTTGCGGAAAAAAAAATTTCGCCCTCATGTTTGCGTGCTTGTTTATTTAGTGCATGTATGTACATCCCTATTTTATTTTTCGTGTATTAGATGTTTTTGAGGAGAGCATGTGTATGTTATACGCAGTGTCTGCGGGTCCCCCCGAACCACCAAGATGCGCCCGGGACAGCGGGTCCCAGATGCGCGGCCCGCCACCGCCTGTACGCGCCACCGAGACCATCACCTCTGACCGGTCCCACCAGGTACTGTATCGCGTGAAAATCTACCGAACCGTTACGAAGACGAGTGAGCTAGTCATTTCTAGTCTATCTTCTATCTTTATATGTATATATAAAAATGAATTGCTGTTCGTTAGTCACGCTAAAACTCGAGAACGGCTGGACCGAATTGGCTAATTTTGGTCTTGAATTATTTGTGGAAGTCCAGAGAAGGTTTAAAAGGTAGATAAATATGATAATGCTCGGAATTACATAAAAATAACAATTTTGTTTTTCCTTTGATGTGTCCACCGTCCTTCATTTTGTTTGTTTTAAGTATACTAGAGGTCCCGCAGTAGTCGAAATTCGACTATAATTAATTGGAATTGTAAGTTTGTACACTATTATGATTGTATTTTATACTTCTATAATCACAATTTCGCCAAGACTACACTATAAAAATATTAACAAAGATAATTTGAATTTGACAACAGACGTCAAGAACAAAAGTTTGACAATAAATAGTATGCATGCGTGTGTGCGTCAAATACATGGTATGTAGTGTGTGTAATGTTTTCTTTATTGATTTAATGTATCTTTTATGCATTATTTTTAAAAAATATTAGGATTGTGCACTTCTTCTCTATATTCTCTATAAGTGTGGAAAATTTCATAGTCCTCCGTCCGCGCAATTTTCGTAAAAAGGGATAACACGTTTTTGCTTCACGTATTAATATATAGATTTTATACAAAAGTTTAGTTAGGTCTTTTATTTATCAATTGAGGCACTACGAAATCTGTCGGGTCAGCTAGTATTTATATATTAATACGTAAAGCAAAAACTTTGTACCCCCTTTTTATGAAAATTGCGCGGACGGAGGAGTATGAAATTTCCCACACTTATAGAGAATATAGAGAAGGAGTGCAGAATTCTAATATTTGTTTAAATTATGCATAAACATTACATTAAATCAATAAAAAAAACATTACACACGCTACCGTGCATTTGACACGCACACATACACGCACGCATACTATTTGCTTACTGTCAAACTTTTCTTATTGCTTGTAGTCTGTGGTCAAATTGAGAGTAGATTAAATAATAGACAGATTAGTGCTTGCAACTGAGTTGAGTGAAGTCAACGATTATGATCTTTCTTCCCGCCCACCGCCGCTTGAAATATTGCTAAGTGATGTACATAATTTCAAGCCTTTGTACAAATACATTAAGAGTACTGTAAATAACATTTAAAAGTTAGTGAACAGTCTTGAAGTGTTCTCAAACTGAAAGTGACCGAAAAAAGAAATGGCTTAAAGGTCTCGTTACCAAGCCATAAAATCCAAATAAAAAAAAGATTAAATATTGTTTGTCTTTATTAATATTTGTGAAAAGTAAATAATAAATAGTCTTGGTGAAATCGGTGATTATAGAAGCATAATAAATAGTCTTTGACAATATAATCTTAATACTGTACAAACTTATAATTTCAATTAATTATGGTCGAATTTCGACTACCGGGGCACCGCTAGTAACCATAAAATCACATATAACTATAAAGTTTATTTCGATTCTAATAATGTTAAATGTTCTGTTTAATGTAACAGTCAACTGACGTGGACAGTGGTACTTTGTAGCATAGTGGTGTGTCCTTGAACTGCCTTGGGCTCAGATTACAGGTTTGAGAGACACCAACTTGCTAATGCGATCAGTTTTAGCTCCAAATAGTGTTTCCTGTTGTTTAAGTTTATTAATAATATTATTAATATAATAATTCGCCTTCGAAAACGGTTTACATAATAAAATTGCTAACCGAACAGTTTTTTTAGGTACCTAAAACAATGTTAGACTTAAATTTAGTATTTATAGTCAAAATTAAGTCCAAAAAGGATTCTTAATTATCATAAATAAAGAGATCTGCAGAAGAGCGAATAGAGCCGCCATATCTTTTCGTATGAAACATTCATTTCATTCTTTCAACAAGGACTGCCGCGCTCGAACGCCACTCACAAAAAATAAACGAAAGTCCAGCGAGGGCGCGTTTTTATAGTGTAGCGCTGGTAGTCCCTAGGTCATCCCTAGTTCCCGGTCGCGGGGGAGCCTGGACTCTGTAATAGTACTCTATAAATGAGCTAAATATTTATTTCAGCTTATGATGCGTGATATGCAACAAAAGCCCAGCTGAAAGGAGAGGGGTGGCGGCGGAGGGGGCGTGCCTCAGCCCGGCCCTTCCGCGGGCGACCCTCAAGCCCTGCGCGCCGTACAATCATTCATCTTCACTGAGCAACGCCGCAGGGCAGACTTCTCCATCGATGCTATACTCAAGTTCGATCATTAGACGATATTATCTCGTTATCATACACGAGGACGTTTATTTAGATTACATTATAATTGGTGACGTAACTCCGTAGAACCTTTTAAAAAGTTAATTAATTGTGAGACATTTCTAGAATGTGATCCATATATTGAATTCTGACATTTAATAAAGTTCCTCCCGAACAATTGAATAACCCCGTTGTTAGCATCGATTAGGTTGTAGGTTGTCGCGTACATTGCGTCATTGTAGTGATTAATGTGATGACTGGCCTAAAGGTCTGTGATCTATTTGTATATGTGGTTAATAAAGAAAATAAAATAAAAAAACTTTCAGCTGAGATTCTAAGCGAATTTTGATCGAGACTATGTCGTAAAATATTGAGAAGATAACTTCACCAAGAACTACCGGATCGGACGACTACTCTATATTGACGTTCACTGGATTGATATTTCGCCTGCACGGCGCGAACCTGAAAATGACCTCAAAGGCAATGGCATATTATTTGTCTAATGTCTCTCGAACGTTGAGAAGAAACAAGGAAGGAGCCTCGCTTTTGAAAGCCAAGAATTTTAATGTCGATGTGGACATGGGAAAAATCGCCGAAAATAAAAAGCAAATGATGCCACGTTAATGATTCTGGTGATTTTGAATGAGATACGCATCATAACAGTGTTCGAGCCGCATCGAACGTTATGGAAGGAAGGAAATACCATCCTGAAGGCGTCGGAGAAATATAATCGTTTTACGATGAGATCAATTATTTTGTCTTTTTCTCTTATCGCTTTTTGATAAGAGCTTTTTGATCTCATTGCAAAATGTTTTTGTTTTGTAATTATAACACACTTATAAACTATTTTAAACGTACTACTATACAATATAATTGTTTTATATAAAAAAAAAATTAAATTGTCATCTATCCAGTATGCATTAATTTCAACAGTTTGCATTAATTTTGAGAATTAGTAGAATTAGTTTTGATTCCCATGTGAATTGTGTCATTTTAAGTGGCTATTTTATTATTTTGTCTATATTTATATACCATTTTGGTTAACTGTTTTATTACTTTGTCTATATTTCCATACAGGATCTCATTTAATATGTACTAAAGCCAAAAAAAAAAAACAAAGTATGCTATTATGAACAGAAGAAGTTAATAAAAACTCACAAAGCTTTGTGCAATATGTATTACATTATTGTAATTAATGTGTGTAATAATAATTCAACAATTCGAATATTCATCGCACTTTGAACTATTCATATTGTTTCCTAATTTAATATTTTGAATATATTTTTCTAACATAAAATTGTTTAAAATTACATTACATTTACATAATACATTACATAATAAATGAGACCCTGTATTTGTTTATATAAACCATTTAAAGCATAATTTTAATATTATTTTAATATTATACTACTATACAATTGTTATAATTAAGTTAATTATTCTTTTAATGAAAGTATGTGATTAGTGTTTTAAGTTCATGTATCAGTTTGAGCGTTGGTGTGTTGCAAGTACGGATCGTACAACCATTTAATTTGTTTTTATTTGTTTTAATACGAGCGTAATTATTTATTAACATTCAATTGAATTTTAGCTGTATATTATGTTTTATAATCGATTCTGCAATTTTTAAGAATTCTGTATTGCGAAAACTCGTAACGAATAATTTAAATTCAAATATTTTTATCGAGTAGATCTTAATTTAGCCTCCAAACATAATAATCAAGTAGACAATAGTTCTTAAATTATTGTGTTTTTAATACTGTTGGTCGTTTCCGTAGGGCTGCCTCCAAACGGGCCACATTTTCATGGAAATATGTAGCGATAATAAAGTCAACAATTGCAATATCTCGTACCCGGCTATACGTTCAAATGATTTTAGTACTTAGTTTTGTCTTAAAACCACAATTAATCAACAAAACCTAAAGCGTACAATTTTAAAAATGAGGACATTACAAGCATTTTACGTTGATGTTAACCAAATAACGCCATTATTTTAATCAAAGAAGGCAGCTTTCAAGACAGTCATCAAAAAAATATCAACATTCGTTCAGGCAGGACTGAGAATCTCGCCTTATAAATGCGAAATTATTTTAATACAGGCAGTAGCTTTAATTTCTTATCAGTCAGTCAGTGTATGTTTCGCATCAGCCAATTGTGGTAGTTGTGCGGGACAAAAAAAAACCTTAGTGCAATATAAGCCAAGTTTCATTTTTATTAAATTTTTGTTGTTCGTTTTACTTCTTACATCAACTTTTGTACGTTTTACTTCTTGTCTAACTCTTCGTTCGTTTTCTTCTATCTCTTTAGCTCTTTCTAACGCTAATTGTTACGCGTCCTTGCGTTACGTTACGCTCTTTTTCTTCTATCTCGTTAGCTCTTTCTAACGCTAATTGTTACGCGTCCTTGCGTTACGTTAATCTCTTTTTCTTCTATCTCGTTAGCTCTTTCTAACGCTAATTGTTACGCGTCCTTGCGTTACGTTACTCTCTTTTTCTTCTATCTCGTTAGCTCTTTCTAACGCTAATTGTTACGCGTCCTTGCGTTACGTTACTCTCTTTTTCTTCTATCTCGTTAGCTCTTTCTAACGCTAATTGTTACGCGTCCTTGCGTTACGTTACTCTCTTTTTCTTCTATCTCGTTAGCTCTTTCTAACGCTAATTGTGATGCGTCCTTGCGTTACGTTACTCTCTTTTTTCTTTTCCTCGTCTGTTCATCTTTGAGCTTTAAGATTGAATCGTCGTTCCATCTACACGATGTTAGATCTACGCAATTTGGTAAGCCAACATATTGGAATCAATATTGACCATGTGTTGGCTAGGATGGACGATATTATGCAGTATGAGTTATAATAGTAGAGATTGCACCGGACATTCGTTTTATGTCGGTTATGCTACCAGCCGCCAATATTGAAGTAAAAATGTGGCCTATTTTATTTAGAAGCACCTTAGGTGTCTGAGTTAGAGAACATTAAAAAAAATCAACATTCATGATTTTTTTTCTTAAATATTGCATTCAAGTAGAACAAATTAAGTTTTACGTAATACTTTTTATTTTGAATTAGTGTTACCATCTGTGAAATCTTTCATATTATTGATGAAAGGTAGTTAGAAATGGAAGTTAGTTACAACCGTGACGTCACAGGAACAGGTTAGCATAATGCATCAGTAGTGCGATTTTCAAGTAAAACGAAGAACTTACTAGAGATGTCAAAGAGCTAATAATGTTTATGTGACGTAGAAATTTCCAGCAAAATGTAATTTGTTGAGGTTTATCGACAAGTTATAAAAAAGTTTATATCCTGGGTTGGGGAGGTTCCAGCGCCTCATGGGGCGTTTTAAAAAAAACGCATGGGATTATAAGACCTATGTCCAGCGGTGGGGGATCGCGCAAATAGATTTAAGCGTCACCGTTCTATTTGCGCTTTAAAGTTGCCGTGTCAACGACGCAATGTTATGTTCAGATTTATTTTGTGCAATAGAATAAAGTGATGTTTTATTCAGTTGAATTGCGAATACGCAATCTGACACGGCAACATTTTTTTAATGCACACCATTATGAGTTCTCATGCTGGCTGGCTTAACGTAATTTTAATCTTCAATGTTCGTAATATTCAAGGTATCTGTGTTTTTGAATTTATTGTGAAATAGGTAGTATGTGTACCTTAGTAGGAACTGCATGTGTATCTATCTATATATCGATATTTATATATTTATAAATATATATTTCATCGCTTTTGACTGCTTCTTAAAACATACAGCATATTTATTTAGGTACGTTGCAAATGGCGACGGGTGTTTCCTAGGCACCTTAGTTTATCTTAACAGATTACGTAAAACGAGTCCATCCAAAGGAGACTTTGATTGGGAGAATTTAACTAGGAAGTTTCATAACTTTTATTTAATTTAAATAATCAATATGTTTGCTATATAACAATGACATATTGGGCCGTACATTAATACGGTTAAATAAAACAAAAACCCTTTTTGGTATTTCATCATAAATTCGCATAATATAAACTTTTTACAATTGTAATTTTAACGGGTAGACTTGTCAAAGATAAACTTGTATTTTTAAATAAAACGCACGGTCTGTTTAGTTCAAGCAATAAATCATACCATAATCGGAAGAATCACAATTACAAGTTGACTTTAAACATCGCGCGAGACGAGACTAGGATAAGGACTAATGTTTTAATATTACGAAAGAAACACAAACGGCGCGATATAAAACGTAAACTTGAGGCAATACTTGCATAATATTAGACTTAGTTTAGGAATTTGTTTGAACTAAACGATTCAGGCGGTTTGACTTAGGTTATAATTTTTTAAAGTTCCTGTTGGCGGCGTGTGGAATGCTCCCTAATCTCACTTTTTGGATGGCCGCATTATAACACACACACCGTAAACGGGTTCGACTGCCGTAAACGATTTTAATTACGTTCGCTTAATTGTTTTTTTATTTATTGTTTTCTTTGGACCTTCTACTTTTGATGAGTAAACCGAGCGATTCCACGTTTAAAAGTTGGATGTGAACTGTCAAATACCAAAGATTGTGTGAACATATATTTTACTGTGACTGAATTCGGTATGCAGATAAGACATGGAACATCCGAAAGGGAGAGTGACTTTAAAAAAAAGATTAAGAGCCGGTTCTCTTTTTAGTCGCACAACGTCTTATTTTCTTTTAAATAGACCCAATCGAATTGCGATTGGCGTTCGCTGAAGCGAATCTCGCGAATTTTAAACGTTTATTGACGTTTACATTGGCATCTAGAACTATACCTAGCCGTATTGAGTATTTAAATTCAACTAATTTTAAATTTAAATGTTTTCGTTGTAAACACCGGGACTAGTGTATAAACAGGATAGCATGCGTTGTGTAACGTATCGAAGGTTCGTCACGTTTCTGAATGTTTGTTTGTTAACGATGTGAAACTTTGTTATTGTCAGACGTAAGGAAAATATCTGTGATTGGTACTCTTAACGCTGTGGTGTAATTGTTGGCAGTAAATTTGAGAGTCGAGATGTTATAAAAAACGGGATGTTGCTACTGTTACGATTAAAAATAATCAACCACTAAATAAATTGGGACCGGTTATTCTGGGCTTTGAGAGAGATCAAGGTGCCAATCTTACTGGTGGTAGGACCTCTTGTGAGTCCGCGCGGGTGGGTACCACCACCCTGCCTATTTCTGCCGTGAAGCAGTAATGCGTTTCGGTTTGAAGGGTGGGGCAGCCGTCGTTACTATACTTGAGACCTTAGAACTTGTATCTCAAGGTGGGTGGCGCATTTACGTTGTGGATGTCTATGGGCTCCAGTAACCACTTAACATCAGGTGGGCTGTGAGCTCGTCCACCCATCTAAGCAATAAAAAAAAAAAAAAAAAAAAAAAAAAAAAAAAAAAAAAAAAATCACGGGGGTGCAGGTTAAGAAAGGCTGAGAGGTAAGAGAGGTTCAGGGTCCACTATGTAATCAGTTGGTTCGAACGACGAGGGTAGAATGTGAAACATTGTACGTGCTTAACGTTTTGTAGGTCTTGGATAAGTTTCAGTTGGATCTCTCGTTGTTTAACATCTGATTTCCCATTGACGATGGCAGCCGCTCGTTTACATTATTCCGAACGATCTGCGTGGGTTTCGTAGGGCCTTGACGCTATTTAAATAAATCTTCTATTACGTTTAATTTTTATTATTTAATATCTTCAAGCGCAAATTGCTGCGCTTCCGACGATACAAGCATGGTCGTGAAACACTAGTACGTGTATTGACGTGTCGTTGGTTTTGGTCTGTTTCAGTATGTCAGCTTCGTATCGTTGGGAGGGCTTGCCAGGCGTGCTTAACTATTTCCGAGCTTACGTTTGAATACTTGTGGCACGCCAACGGCAATGCTCGATAGTGAAACGCTCGTACGTGCTTAACGTGTCGTAGGTCTGGTTAGTTTCAGGTGGCAAGCCTTGCCGGCATTCTGAGGTATTGTTTGGTCTGCCTACAAGTATCGAAATGTAAGTTCCCTTCGCGTCAATATGATTCCGGAAATGATATAAGACACGGGAATGCTTAACATCGTTGGTTTGATTGCACCGTCTTATATTCATACAGAATCATTCTTTAACGTCTTTGTAAGTGTAATTTGTACAACGAACGATGGTTATAACGAAGATGAGGTTAACATTCGGTAAAGGTAATTGAAATGAAACCATCGTTAGGACCGTAGCTACGTCCTGCGTGTCGCTCTGAATTTCGAAGAACCTCTAACAAGCTAATGATGTAATCAAAAGCTCTAACATCGACAGACGCTGATTGTGAAACACTAGTACGTGTACTGACGTTGATGAATGCCATGGTCCGTTTCAGGTGATAGCCGATTTCGTTATTGGAGCTGTTACACGCGCGCTTTTTGCTTGAGTAAATACGATTGCCCATCGCAATGGCCGTGGATTCTGGGCAAATAGGAAACGTTCCGTCAAACACGTCTGACAATAATAAAAAAAATTGCTACGTCTTACAACACGTTAAATTCGATTAAAACTGCGTGCTTACAATGAAAACAACTAATTTATTATGGTCCGGTACTGTCGTTTATTTTAAACCTTACCAATGGTTTACGGTGGTCATAAAGTGACCCAATAACGTTATAAGCGATCTTCGTGTCTAAAGTACGTGTTTGTTTTCCCTACCCGGTTAACAATGTAAGCTTATACGATATTCGGGTCGCAATATAACGTCAAATAAGTATTTACTACTTTAGTAGTATAATATGTAATACGTAGATGATATGCTTGTAAACTAATGTAATTTACAAGTGGATCACAAACGGCGGATTGTACTAGTTTGAGTTCTCTGTTCTCTCGACCAATCTGTAAAGAACTGGATATTAAGTATTTGAATTTTCTCTCGAAATGGTTAAAATGAACATCGTTTAGATTTGAAAAAATGGAATAAGTTGTTGAGAAGAAAAGGAAAATACGTTAGAAATAGGTTAGAAACGATTGAGTCGTGATCGCAGCAGAAGTCAATTTATATCTAGTGCAATCAGTTGTATTTCTAAGAATTTCTGTAAATTTCTCCTGATCTCGAACAGGAAGTACTTTAGGGATGCTCAAAGTTTTTACATTTTAATTGCAAAATTCCAAAGCGGGTATCTCTTAGCGAACCCGTGGTTATTTTATTCATTATTTTATGTTACAACGAAAGGGTAAAACGCTTTTCACTTAATTAAATGTTGGCCAAAATTGGTGCTATAAAGAAACTTGCTAAACATCGGTACGGTGTTCAATGATTGTAAACGAGTTTAGAATCAAAAATTGGGGAACAGGGTATTGGAAGTTAGCATAGCGGGGGGGAAAGGAATGGAGTAAGTTTCTAATAAAAACGCCAGTTTTTTATCTGCCAAAACTATTTTAATACTTCTCTACTCTATATACTCGACTTCAATTTTCATACTTGTAACACTTGAAAGATTGATGTTTTTTATTTTATTTTTCAAAAAATCCTTCATGTTTGACCAAGAATAAAAAAATCTTTTTAACTATGTACTGAACATTTTCAGAATTGCCAACATTTATAAGTGAGGAGGCGTGAAACCTTTGACCTAATTCATTTTAAATATAACTAACGTGGACCTATACTATACCACATTACTTTTAATATTCGATGTTATATTTAACTTTAGTATTTAAGTATCAATGGTGTATATTACCATTTAAATGTAAGCACAGACTGGCAAACAAAGGCTCAAGTAAAACTGGTGTTATAATATCCCCGAATACACACGAAGATCTTACATGAAAAGAATCCATAAAGTTTAACAACAATTTTAAAAAAATTTAAGAGCGTAATAGCCGTATCGTTACAATATTCACTTTTCAACTTTGAATCAACAGTCATGACATTATTTGAAAACGAGATAGATCCCACGCTATAAAATTAAAGTTGTTCAAACTGATAAGATCCTACTGGCACTGCGTTATGGAGCTCGGAGCGTTTATTTCTGCATCCTTTGCTGCATAATAACCTTATTCAATGAGTTCAAATGCACTTAAGTCTCGTGAAAAGGAAGGCAAAACGCTCTGAGTAATAGACGGGGTCACCAAGTCTTGCTGACTGATTGTGTTTAGAATTAATGTCTATTTAATAATCAATTGTGTAATGGATGTCAATCGATGTTTTGTTCTCTCTGAAATAAATGTCCTTTGATTGGAATCGTGTTTTAATTCTAACTAAATACAGTGTATCAAAGTTCTTAGACATCATAACTTGATGCTACCCACCTTGAAATATGTGTTCGAAGTCTCTATATTACGGCTGACATACGCCCGATCGCTTAGTGCTTCGCGACAAAATTGATAATATTCTATACCACCATTGTTTACGTAATAACTATTATGAAGAAGATTTCTAAAAAATATTCAAGTGTGAGGTCTTTCCCCAATAACGTTCTGTGAACCAATCATGTTATGTGCTACATCAACCAGCAGCTGTCTTTTCAGCGCATTGTGATTTCGCTCGTGTCGCAACTCGTTAATCTTCTACTAAAACAGATATGAGGCCGACAGCGCAAAAGTGGACAAACCCACAATTTTTAATACTAAGCTTATAATATGTATATTGGAGATTATTTAAAATATAAAAAATGTTGGTGCAAAACCGGCATATCCATAGTTTCACCCATAAATAACAGATGGCTTTGTAAACGTTATTTTAGCGCGTAGGTATTGTTTTTTTGCCTACTCAAATTAAAATTAAAAAATAACTATGGTAAGATTAGGCCACTTTTGCGCTGACGGCCTCATATAGCAGTGTGTGTATCAGGTTCACCACAAACTGAGGAGTGGCGATTGCTCGTGAGGTAACATCTGCCCACAGCAATGATGCTAAATGACGACCACGACCGCTCTGACAAGAGTGATACGACAAAGGAAAGGAAATACATATATAAGAATTAAGGATCGATTCGTAATCTTATCTTGGATATCAAGTTTATTGTACTGCTATTAAATTTTCTCTTCGGACATCAGCCGTTGAATGCAGTACCTAATGCTCAACATAGATGGCGCTTGAGCTAACTGTCCATTACGTTAAATAAAAACCTACTTTTAACAAAACAATTTAAATTTTGTTATATATTTGTTGGTCTTTTAAAATTTACACTTCGTTTGCATGCACATCCCAGATATTAGTAGATTTGCACTAGTTTCCAAAGATCAACTACAACATTGTACTATGGATACAAGTTTGTTGATAGTCACCTACCCAGTTGTAATGAGCATTCAGAATTGCAGCGCTTTCCTAGCGACACGTATTTATCCAGTCCTAAAGAAGCCACCTAAATCTTTAAAGGTGCATGTTAATATCAAATCGAAATTTTAAAAGCAGATAGAGCCATCTAGGGTATTCTTGATTACCTACGTTCTGTGGACCACTTGCGATCTTAGTGGAATTTTTTAAGCCAAACAGGCACATAGATGGCCCTATATCTCTAAAAAACTACGTTCGAACTAATTCACTTTATTACAGAATACAGTTTTCCTTATTCTTATTATTCATTATTAATAACCCGCCGTGGCTTTACACGTACCTATTGAAAATCATTTGCCTTGCCAAACCTGTACATTTTACTAAGAAAATGCATGTAACTAGACTAAGTACCTACTCTCGATAAAATGTGTAAGATGATGGTCTGATTTAATTTAATATGTTTTTTTATTTATTTTTTATTGCTTAGATTGGTGGACGAGCTCACAGCCCACCTGGTGTTAAGTGGTTACTGGAGCCCATAGACATCTACAATGTAAATGCGCCACCCAACTTGCGATATAAGTTCTAAGGTCTCAGGTATAGTTACAACGGCTGCCCCACTCTTCAAACCGAAACGCATTACTGCTTCACGGCAGAAATAGGTATGGTGATGGTACCCACCCGCGCGGACTCACAAGAGGTCCTATCACCAGTAAATATATGTATATGTCTCTCTCTCTCTCTCTCTTCGATCGGTCCCTCACTGCTGAGGATCGTGATTCCGTCCGATTTCGTCAACCAGCTGTCTCCATCGATCCCGCCCCGCAGCCCGGTGGACTGCGTCGCTGACAGGTATCCCCAGTTCCTCCGCTATTTGGTCCGACCATCGTTTGGGACCTCTACCCCTATGTACATGTAAATAATATGTAAATAATTATAATAATAAATAAAATATAAAAGAAAAATATTACGTTTTAAACCATTTTCTAACATTATTACTTCATCGTTTTTGTGTCAGAAGATATACATATACATAGCATTCTTAAAGTACAACTGATAATTCTAAGAAAAAAATTCTGTAATACATTGTTTTTGTTTAACTATTAGATTACGCGCCGCACGCCATATTATTTTCCCTATTTATTCGCAGGTAACCTAAAGGACTATTTCAGCTACAAGCGCACGGGTAGGTGAGCTCACAGACTCAATCTGAGAGAATTTATTAACTAGCAAGAGCCCTAGCAAGAGCGGCGTTTCGCAGAATCTACCACCGGATCGTAACACGACCTACTGAGAAAATCCGGTGAGAGCCTCAGTGGGACGTGTCTATGGGTTAGTTAGCTGGTCGAATTCTTCGTCGTGAACGACGAGTTCGACGAGGACCGTGACCGGTGCTTCAAGAGCCTAAGATGTTACGGGCGACGACGTCTTTGCGTTGTCTCGTCGCCTGGGTTAGATATGACCACCATCCATAATTGCTACATTTCATCCAATTTTCACAAACCTGTAATCAATTAGAAGCCCAAGCCTTTCGCATGATACACGCCGTTCATTGGTTTAAATCGTATGAAAGCTCTCGGTAATTTATCGCGCTTAGAAATCCAAATGTGGCGGAAAATTTTGATTTATAATCTACTGACGCAAATGGTAATGTTTTTCGAGCACATGTATGTATGCATGTGCATATGTATGCCTGCTTAAGTCTTTGACCGGTTTAAGTTCATATATGAAGTGGCATTAGATAGCAATATGTCAAGCTATATCTATACTAATATATAAATCTACAGTGGTTTTTACCATGCATCCGATTGACTTGAAACTCGGTATCCATGTAGAAAATACATGTACATAATGGATAGGCTAACATTTATATGAGTGTTGGACTCCCTAATAGTAATGACAATAAATAATAATGTTAATTTTAAATGCCCAGCGAAGCGGGCGAGTACGGCTCGCTTATTATAATATAAAACTTGCATAGCGGACTAACTTTTGATAATTTATCAACAAGCATTTTGTTCAAGTGGATCCTATGTTATTTTAGTAATTTTATTAGAAAAGACAAAATTCCTAAAGAACATTTAGTACTTTCCCAAAATTACCCGACATACCTAGGCGTGTTCCCGATATCGAGGTCAACAATATTGCGACCCCCGCATCCCTCGTAGCTTGATTGATTTATCACGTTAACTCCGTCCCGAATCTACGCTCATTGAAATTTGCCGGTCCAATAGTGACTTATCAACTAGTGGTTGCTCTCTTAATTGGCGGTATTGAGAGCTACGACAGCAGAGTTAGTTATATTACCTAGTTATTAGTATGATATTCTGTCAATACCACCGCTATAAAGTAGGTAACACAATTTAAACTTTTTAACATTAATTAACCAATCGTAGTCTAAGAAACAATACCTTAAAAGGTGGCCGAGGCGAAATAAATACGTGATGCTAAAAATTAATATAAAGTTTTTTATTTGTCAATTCATAATCACGAATTTAATTTGTAAATTTAAATTATGCTTACAAATGAAACCTAACTTTCGTTGACACAATTTTAAATATAAGCTATCGAATATTTTAATATTTTCTTTTTTCTCTTATCACAATTATAACCCTCATACATGTATTCAATGTGTATTGTATTTGGATTATTTGGCATTTACATCAGTTGGGTCGTGAGTTTGTTCTTCAATCAACACAAGAAATAAATTATATCACTGGGATATTGATCAGGCAACGTTGTGCCAAATAAGATTCCAGCCAATTGTCTCCATTTCAAGAAACTCAATCATCTCTTAAACATACTTAATCCGTTGCCAAAAGTGCACAAACCACGGAGTTCTTTTTTTAATTAACAACTCTTTGTCAACTTTTAACTTTACAAACAGGCCCTTCTTCTTCTTCGTCGTACCCTCATTACTCATGATGAGGAGGATGCTGCTTCTAACTGTCCTCTTCATAGTGTCTTGTTGGTGCCCTGCCTTGCTCGTTTCCACAGGCCATAGACGTCACAAAATAAAATCAGCCGTCCATTTTAGACGTTATTTTTATTTTTTTATGGCTTAGATGGGTGGTCAAGCTCACAGCCCACCTGTTATTAAGTGGTTACTGAAGCTCATACACATCAACAACGCAAATGCCGAGATATAAGTTCTAAGGTCTCAGTATAGTTACAACGACTGCCGTGCCATTAAGGGTGGCTTTCAAACCGAAACGCATTACTGCTTCACGGCAGAAATAGGCAGGCTGGTGGTACATACCCGTGCGGGCTCACAAGAGGTCCTACCACCAGTAAAAAATTGAATGCCGTGCCGTGAATGATACCCATCCGTGATTCTATCACGGGGGCCCGCCAAAAGTAATTCCACAACAATTGGCGTTTCGTCAACTCATTTATGCTTAGAAAAAAAAATCCTGCTTCAGAATCAAACACATTTGTGCCTTGACTATTCTGAACCAAGCAGATTTTAATCTTTTATTTCGAAGACGGCTTATTTCATTCCCAATCGGAGGCAATCCATGCCATTTAATCGTCAATTTTTAAAACCCGAAACGTTCCTAACATCAACGAATTTACGAAATTCAAATGCTCAGCTTCAAATTCGGTAGCGTAAATAGCGCGGCATAAAGAATTGAAAGAAATGCTTTGCCAACAAATATTGACGGTCTTCATGAATTCTTAGAAGGTTAAACAATAATAGCTCTGAAAATCTTGCTAAAGGCACTTGTGGCTGAATTGGTACGCCCACGGTTATATTAGTGCTTCGAACGAACGTCTGGATAAAAAGTTTATTGTTCTTCATTTTGTAATGTACTGTCGACAGAGAATACACAAACAAAAGAAAATGAACATTTTAAACTAGCATAAACAAAGGCAAACTTAGTTCATTAATAAGTTTTCTCGCAGCTCACAAAAGACAGAAGATTTTGAAGGAATTGTAAAATGTACAACAACATTAATATAAAATAGTTTATTATAATCGATACATACATAGTACTGACTGGTAACTTGGAACGTCTGATGGTCACTGGAAAAGTAGAAGGAAAACGTCCTAGAGGCCGGAGCCCCAAACGTTGGCCCGACCAGATCTCCGAGCAAGCCAACGGACCACTTAGCGCCGCACTACACCAGGCAACTGACCGGAACCGATGGAGGCAGGCAGTCGACAAGCTGAAACGGAGTCACGATCCTCAGTTTTTTTTTATTGCTTACATGTGTGGACGAGCTCACAGCCCACCTGGTGTTAAGTGGTTACTGGAGCCCATAGACATCTACAACGTAAATGCGCCACACACCTTGAGATATAGTTCTATGATTTGCGAGCAAAGAGCTAAAGGCTAAATGTAAAACTAAAACTAAATATCCAAAGGTAAATTTGAAATACCCATGGTACAAAATTACTATGAAGTTAGAACGTTAAAAAAAACGAGTTCCATACTTACTTAATAGTTTACCCGAGGACATAAGACGTGAAGCCTATACTTGCTAATTTTAAAAGTTTAGTAAAAAAAACACTTGTTAAATACGTTGTAACCATTTACTTAGGTAAATTAATTGCATTAATATAACCTAATTTAATAATTTATAAGTTATATGTATATAAAGCGAGTTACCTGCAGTCAAACTGCGAAAGCAGTTTTGCGGGGCATGGTTTAAATGAAAGTGTAACTTTTTATGAATAAATATATTACATACATACTACGGGCGTTCAAACGTTTAACTTTATTATTTTTAAATAATACAAAGCCAATTTTTTTCAGAAACCTATCAAGCGGTTATCAGCCGCAACTATTTAATCTATTTACCACCCAGGTCTAAATTTTTAGATTATCAAGAAATTATGATAAGGATAATATTGTGCGTATTATAAAATAATTACATGTTTGTTTTTCAAATTTCGTATTCGTATTAGTTACGTAATAATCCAACTGTACCTAAGTAGATAGTTAAATCAATTAGACTTTGGCACGACCCAGCACGCTTGTGTAATGAAAAACGCTGCATAGACGCTGATTTGTAATCTGAAAAGCAATTTTGTAATTAAAAAAAATTACTCAGTTGCCATTAATATCAATCAATCCTTTTTCCTATCCAAATAGCAATTTTGCTTTTTTTTGTGATATTTTCGCGTCACTTACATTTTTCTTATCATTAAAATTTCATTAGGTCTACTGGGAACATTTGAAGCGAAATCGGTTCAGCGGCTATCAAATAAAGTAATTACCGACGAACAGTAAGCACTACAGTTTTACTTTAAATAAAAAGATGTGTGGTGTCGTGGGACACCGGATAGGAACGAAGTTCCATATAAAAAAATAAAAAAAAAGAATTACGAGAAGAAAATGGCGCGGTGAAATATCGCTGTGCGGAAAACAAGGCCTTATTCCACGGACTTTTTCTTACAGTTTTTAATATCACATTTTTTTCAGTTCGGTCGCGCAGCAAAATCCCTTTCTCCTCCAAGCCTGCCGTAAGGAAGTTCGTTCCAATAAATAATATTACATTTTCATTTAATCAAGTTTTTAAAAATAATACTCAATCTATATTGTAATTAGTGAGATAAGTTCGGTCCGCCTTTATTGGTTTAAACTAGCGAAGAGACCAGATAAAGCAACTTTACGATTGAACCATAGCTAATTGTTGAACGGGAAATACTGTAATTTGTCTTTCGATTCTTCGTGTTACAATTTTGTGTTATACGGTACCTAGTTTGAAATATATCGGCCATGGAATGGAATGGTCAGGGTTTTGCGGCCGAATGGGGTGGTGGGTGGTGAACACGAGCAAAGTGTGCGGGCAGGCGTATAAAACGAAAACTACGAACCAACCAGAAAAAAGCTGTAAATTCCCACTTTTTGTTTGAAGTCGGTTAACAAAGAACATTTGAAATGAAATTAAAAAATATATAGAAATATGTACATTTTTATGAACCCAATATTTCGGTTTTGACTTTACAGAGTAGTGCGTAGCCACTAAGCCATCGGACATCACTGCATAAATTTTGATGACCACCTTGAGACGTGATGCTTAACCGTCAATTGCGTTATTGCTTCATCGAACCTCTGAAACCGGAATATATTTTCCTTAAGCCCGATATATTATTTGTGTTGGTATATTATTTCGTTGTTTTTGACATTTATAATCGTAAATCCGTAGGTGCAAATAAGATTTTAAGCATATGAATCCCTGATAAGGAACCGTGATAAGAGGCGCGAATAAAGATGTTTAGTGTTCCGCATAATGTATTAATTGATTATTAAAAGGTCATCTAACGTTGAAATGATTAATATTCTCCCGTCTTATCCATGTTAGTACTATCTGCTCCCTGCGTTTTTTCCATCCCCCGTTCTCCGTCGTTAATTAGTCGTGTTCCATTCAGATTTATTTATTAAAAAGCTAGTTGATTTGTGTATCCGAGATACGAAGAACCTAGTTATCTAATTTTAATTGGCTGTACACAATTTAATTACGTGTGCAGAATGTAATTTTCAGTTTTCTTCACCAGGCTCCATTGTTTATGATGTTATTTTGAGCAAAGATTTTTGACAGGTAATTATTGAACCAACGGATGAGGACAGTCTCAGAATCGACTGGAAATAAAAAACACATTTTCTCAATCGGTTTCGAGAGCTTTCGTTCAATTTTCGGGAGCATGACAGTTTTGTTGATTCCAAGCGGATATAGGTTTCGTTAAAAACGAATTTTACAAGAGGAAATACAAATTGATTCAGTATTTGTTCTGAACTGATTTGTTTTAGATTAAATGAACATTTTTACTGAAATTAAACTGACGATATCGGTTGTTGCATTTGAACACTTTGCATCATCATGCAGCTTCTGTACAGCGAACGGGTTTTATTATTTAGTCTATAGATACAATAGTACTTACTTTGAATATTTGATTATGACTAAATTAAATGGGTTCACGATCAAAATTAAATTTCAATTAAATGAAATTATACTAGTCGAAATTTTCAAATGTACTTTGCGAAATTCTACCGTCTGCTAGAGCTTAGAGCGATTTGACCGCTATTCAAAATATTATTGCAAAATGCTCCGCCTCTTTTATGCATTTAACAATTTATCACTTTAAATAACCTTCTTTTAACCTTCTTTTAGTTTTTTTAGAAGTTCGAATAAGCGCCAATAGCAATGCTAATAAATCGTCAACTGTCACCAAACCCGTATTAATTCCAGAAGCTGAGATACTTTTCACAAAAATCATTTATATAGCTTTTTGTGTATAGCTCTCACTTTATTTCTATTTCTTCTTTAAGTTGTATTCTCTGTTACCTCTACAGCCGTAGTCGTTATGGCTACTCCTTCAATATTCGGTCAGTCGGTCAGTCATGAAACTCTACCACATTCCATTCATGAGTTCTTTTTAGATACCTTCAAGAGGCGCGTCAAATATTTTCGTAATTTTGCTTATTTATTTACTGATTTACAAATATTTAAATTTCATATAAGCTTATACAATGACAAAGCATACGCGCTGCTTATAACTTATGTATTTAATTCATTTTCACTATGCTTGGCGAATAAATGATTTCTTTCTTTCTTTCTTTCTTTCTATGTATGTCTAACCTTTTATTTGTATTTTTACTTAACGATCGTGAGCTTGAACGGCATTTGTTTGAAAATTACCTACGCTTTTAAATTATATTCTGGATCCTTATACATTTATATACGTATTATTTCCGGTTTACCGGAAGGAACTAATATCTCAGTTAAGCTCGTCTTTGTAAAAAAATCCTCTTTCTTGTAAAATAGCAAAAGCTGTGTACAAAAAAGAGTAAAATAAGTTTGCATTTTTTTGTCGTTTCTAAGGAAGTCTTGACATCTTTAGATTGACTATTTAGTATACTTCAACTAACAAAACATAGAAATGTTCAATATATAAAAAAAAAACATGTGTATAGAGAATGTGTGTGTATAGAGAATTCATGCTGATAACTGATTCCCTGGTGCAGGTGTAATTGTGCCCTATTTTTTCTTATGTAAAAAGCAATTGAAATCTGGCATTATCTGATGATCGTGAAATCACTTTTATTTTCAGAATTTATGTTCAATTTCATAGTCCGTTACTAAACAGATTCATACACAATTATTATTGACTTTATGTTATTCAATATTAAATTGTATCAGACACTTACAAGTAACAAATATCCTATACTAAAAGTACGATGATAGAATCTGTAATCTTTCCCGAAGTCTGTACTTTGCACGATATTCTGCTCTTTCAGCGCGTTTCAAACAATAATTGCATCACACGGAGCTTTTAGTGAGGGTATAACAAAAACTCAGTTTTGATTTACTTTGCAAGCTAGAAGCTACATTGTATGAGAAAATCGGTTCTACATTAAACGGACTCAAATTGTTTTGGAACACATTGTTATTCGAAATTTGAATTAAATGTTTTAATTCTCTTATTCGTGTAGCCATGTGAAATAATTGATTGAGTAGAACAGCGGTCGCGGAACTTTTTTAATTATTACCCCAAAATATTTTTGTGTAAGTCGATATGACCCCATGGCGAAGAACAAAAAAAAACGAAATCGCTTCTTTTCAGCATCTTTCATATTATAGACCCCCTGATAATTTTGAAAAAAAATATTATTTTTTCGTTTCATTTCATTTCGTTTCATCGAGTTTGAAATCACAACGATTCTAAAGAAGTTGTACTTCAATATATACTTTTTACTCACAAAAGTTTCATTTTTACCCCCCAAAATTTAATTTTACCCCATTTGGGGTAACTTACCCAGGTTTCCCGACCGCTGGAGTAGAACTAAAGGAATCAATCCGTTCGAAAAGAAAAGGTCGAATTCGAAAAAGTCAAAGATTCAATTATTCATGAGCAGTTTAAAATGACAGTGCATTATGACGAGCTCACTTCGCAGAGTGAATACGCTGCTGAGTAGCCGGGGAAAAGTTTAGGATGTAATGGAAGAGAGATCAGAAAAGTTGTTAAATTATACTAGAACGAAGACTGACGTTTAAACATTTTAAGGATATAGTAAAATCTCCTTAAACTTGCGCTAAAAAATACTTATTGAATGTTATCGGTAGAAACGAACCAATGAACCCTAATTACCTATCATTATCTTAAAACAGAAATATGCAACAGTAATGTAAACAGTAATCGCAATGATTATCGTATTAGTGAGTGGCACTCATTGTCGGCAATCGAACGTTTACAAGTACAATGTGTGGTATAGTCGTGAGCATTGTAATTTTGGTGGTTGGGGCTTCACTTGTGCTGGTCAGCACCATCGTGGGTTTCGCGGTTGTTCCTGGAATAGTAGAAAATATGATCATCGACGTGAGTAAAACAACCGGGAATAGTTATTAATCGAGACTTTGTAATGTACCACATTGAGTATTCAAATGGAAAACGATGCAACTAAAATTATCGATACTCGTACACTGAATGTAATGTTATGTGCATTATAAACATGCAAAATCTCTAGTTTGACCTAAAAAAGCTCAGAGTTATAAATCAAGCGGAGACCCAGCGTTTTCATGAATATTATTTAAAAATAAAGTAATTTGTAAACAAACAAGACTAAATTGTGGTAATGTATTTATTTTTTATTTTTATTTACTTTCACTTTTCGTTTAGAACTTTTTGTTCATATATGGACATTAAAAGCATGGGCAGTTTTTTTTTGCGAAATTCGCTTTATCAATACGTAGTTAGACTTTTGTTCTCGGCTTATCATTTATAACTTTAACTTAATTAACTAAGAAACCATAATTAAAAACATAGAACCTTTTATTTATTTATTGCTTAGGTGTGTGGACGAGCTCACAGCCCACCTGGTGTTAAGTGGTTACTGGAGCCCATAGACATCTACAGCGTAAATGCGCCACACACCTTGAGATATAAGTTCTAAGATCTCAGTATAGTTACAACGGCTGCCCCACCCTTCAAACCGAAACACATTATTGCTTCACGGCAGAAATAGGCGGGGTGGTTGTACCTACCCGTGCGGACTCACAAGAGGTCCTAACACCAGAAACCTTTGATATTTATTTAAGTTGAAACTTTAAATCTTGAAGATACTTTTAGATAAACCTTTTAAGACAAATACCTAAATGTAAAAATAAGCCACAAACTAAAATAACCTGTACTATGTAAAACGAAAACTAATTACACTCTTTGATTTTCAGATTCCACTTTTTTGATGTCTCAAAACAAAACCCAAGAATATAAACCCAATTGAATGTCAGACCTATTTCGATATTGTAAATATCATAGTAAATACAAAATATTAGAATCCATATTTCCATTAATTTCATAGTTTCACATTATTAACAAGATACATTAGGGTTATCGATTTTTCTTGTTGAAGATTGATAATATGTGTAATATAAATAAACATATAATATAAAAAGTTAATTGCGCGCTTTAATAGACTACAACAGACTAAGTTCGATTGTTTTCTTCACAGTCGGTGGTGCTGTCTGACGATTCCCAACAGTTTGAGAGGTTCCAGGAGGTACCGTTTGGCTTAAATTTCTCCGTAACATTATTCAACATCGAAAATCCTGCAGAAGTTTTGGAAGGTGGCGTGCCGAACCTCACAGAACGCGGACCTTATATTTACAGGTAAAAAATTGGAATCGCACAATGTAATTATTTTATACGTTTACCGGACGAAAACAGACCGCTAATAATCGGATTGTGTGGCTTTCCTTTGAAATCAGTACCGGTGTTTGTGACGTATATCGCAGAGTTTGCTTGAAACTAATTATTATGTCAAGCGCAACTGAGGCTTTATATGAAATGCAATCTAAATGCGGTCTGTGTCAGAAGATATACAATACGAGACAATAAATAGCACGTTTATTTGTCATTCCTCTTTTTATATAAAACCGTTTTCGCTATTCAACTTAAAAGCGAACATTTTCGTAGAATTCAATATATTTCTTTGCACAGGTTACGACAAAACAGAATCATATCTAACGAAGAAGAGGACAAATTAACGTACAACAGATTGGAGAATTTTGAATTTAACGAGAGAGCATCATTCCCGTTCACCGAAGATGACATCGTTACCATTACCAACACCCCTTATCACGTAAGAACGCAAAAAATATTTCAAAACTCAAAACCAAAACTATGCATGTAATAGTTTAAACTTTGAGCCCGATCTGGTATTAGTCTAGTCGTATTCACGGTTCTCAAATGCCGTTTGTAGTAAATGTATCAAAGGGAGTGGAAATGTGAGTGCAATATTTGCGACGGTACGTCGAGTTTAATGCAAAGCGAAGGATTTCACATTAGCTCGTCGACGGAAAGCAGCCGCGTTCCTGAAATGCACTTATTTTACGTTGCGGAACAGCAAATTGCATAGCTTCGACGTTAAGCCACGTCTCAGATAATCGCTTTGACTAGGTTAACAAAGCAATTTACAGCGTCGATTTAGGAGATTAAATATTATTCATTATTTATAAAAACAACTATGATATATATGTTTTTAATAATTTAATACGCTCTTATTAGCTTTATACGTATGTTTGTATGTAACGGAATCTTTGAACATGATTTTGAAGCCCTTCAAAACGACGGATTAACTCGAAATTTGGCGTACTTATCAAGGACCGATGACAGTTTAAATGTTTTTTATAGTTACACCCGTTATTTACTATCGGCAGTCAAAACAACAAATTCATTTGAGCGCCTTCTCATTTCACTTAGCAAATTGGAAACTGTTATATTTACCTGAATGTACTTACAATAATGAATAATTTATGATACATACCTAATGCTATTTAAACAAAAAAATAAATATTAGTTAAAAAAAACTAAAAAACAAGCTTTTATAAAAGATCCAACGAAAAAATAGAAAATAAAATTTGTAAAAAAAAGCGAGGAGTGCTTTTTAAGATATTATCAAATTGAAAATGCTTCTTATCTACTCATATCGGCCAATGAAACATTTATAACTATTGACACCATGGACCCCACGATTTTTTTACAATAAATTTACAATCTATTTTTTTGTTGGATTTTTAAAAAAAACATGTTTTTTTTAATTATTATTTATTAATTTAAGAACTCACGCAGTCACGCTCTACGTGAAGTTAAGTGGTTGCAGCAATCCATAGATACCAGAATGTAGAACGTAGACACTTGAGACCTTGTGACGTCAAATTGAAGTCTCAATTGTATTCCAATAGCGGATATCATACTCTTCAACACATATGATTGCTTCCAGCAGAACAAAATTTATAATACTAACTTTTAAAGGCGGGTTTGTACGTCTTCTAAAAAAAATAGACTTCCCCGGATTACCCGAAATGTCATTACACCTCAGTATTACAAATATCAATTACATTTTATGCAAAGAATTCTATGAAGGCAATCCAAAAGAAAATATATTAAAATGACTTTTAAGCGCGACTTCCTTCGCGTTAATATAGAAAAAAAAAAGCTACCGTGTTTCTGTATCAAACCCGTGTCCTGTGTCCTTATTATCTTGACAACATGTATCTAAAATATCACGATGATCGAATGACTAGTTAAACTCACTTTAGCGTTTAATACACTAGTTTTTTAAAATATAAACATTTCATTTTTCTGGTGACAGGATCTACTATCGGTCCGTATACCGTCCTCGCTATTCTATAAATACAAAAGCATAACGATCCTTTCTATAAGCCAGCATAGGGTTATTCCCTATTCTCTTGAGAATTTCGCGAAAAATCTCAGGGCTCTTTCACTTTGTGCCGTCTACCCATCGGAGGACCAGTTAACACCAAATGATCCGTTATCTTCTGCTCGTTTACTAGAAAAAACCCTTCGACAGTTTACCGTCTTCATCTAAAGGCTAGCTAACAAAACTTGATACTTTATAGTGCTATTTTGAAATTACTTTAGAGATGTGTTCGTCGTCATACTAGTCAAGCCCGCAAGCCGCAGGCTTGGCGGCATATGACAAACTAATTACAGACTGATATGTATCTCATACGGCACGTTAGTTACGTTGTAATATGTTATAAAAAGCTAATGAGGCTTGATTAAAACTAGTTTTACGGTTTAATCTGGCTTTCTTTTTTTTTTTTATTGCCTTTGTAGGCAGACGGGCATACGGCCCACCTGATGGTGAGTGGTTACCGTCGCCCATGGACTTCAGCAATGCCAGGGGCAGAGCCAAGCCGCTGCCTACCGCTTAATACTCTCCATAAGCTTCGTTTGAAGAAGGACATGTCATAGCGCTCGGGAAACACCGTGGAGGGGAGCTCATTCCATAGCCGGATGGTACGTGGCAAAAAAGATCTCTGGAAACGCACTGTGGATGACCGCAGTGGCTCCAGGTAGTTATTGACATTATATGTACATATTACTTGAGACATTTCTAAAACTTTACAGTTTTTGTGGTCACACTGACGACTGACCGTGCACGTTTTTTTTTTGCAAGTTATTTTTAATAACGTGGACGACTCATAATAATCAAAGAAAATCCTAAAATGTAAAATAGTTCGTTTTGCATTTTCATAATTAAAATTTATAATATGTTAATTTCACGTTCATGTTTTTTTTTGTTGTTGATTAAAACAAACTTTTTGGATTGAGAAACAAAATTATTGCTTGGACACAAAACCGCAAATATTTGTCGTATCGATTCCGGTTGAGGAACGACCTCGTGTCTTCTTGACAGGGCCGTGACATTCACGTTTCTTATTTTTTTATTTATATAATTTTATTCATTAACAAACTGCGACTTGAACCGCGTCAACGAACTGTCACAGTTAATCTCTATACCGAATTGGTTCTGAATTACGCCCGATGACTTTTCTATACTAATATATAAATCTACAGTTGTTTTTACGGATGTTTCGTTATAACTACTGAACCATGCATCTGATTGACTTGAAACTTGGTATCCATATAGAAAATACATGTACTTAATGGATAAGCTAATTAGCTATATGAGTGTTGGACTCCCTACACCAGTTGCGGCGGCGTTAATGATGAGAATCTTTATGGGGGTGAGAAATAATAATGTTAATTTTAAATGCCCAGCGAAGCGGGCGGGTACAGCTAGTAGCTAATAATAATGAGATTGGTACACATACACTGCGCACCAATTATTGTTAAATATAAAATCTACTTTATTCTATAAGTGCATACTTATAGATAGTAAATACTCAATACAGGCAGAATCCAAATTGAGTCCAGCTTACGTAAGTGAAAAATATTATAATGTAAAAATATATTCATTCTGGAAATGACTGAATAAAACACGTTTCTGTGTCGGCTAGAAGTTTTCCGATATGAACTTAGTGTCAATAGGAATAGAGCTTTGTTTTTTACCTACCCATTTAATAATTGATGTTTTCATATCAATAAATCATTTCTACTCATGTACCTAAGGTAACTTTTTAATATTATTATAAACACTACATTTATATTTTGCTTAACAACATTTTAACAATTACTAGAGGTCCCGCAGTAGTCGAAATTCGACTATAATTAATTGGAATCGTAAGTTTGTACACTATTAAGATTGTATTTTATACTTCTATTATCACAAATTTCACCAAAACTACACTATAAAAAATATTAACAAAGACAAACAATATTTAATATCTATTCTCAATTTGACAACAAACGTCAAGAATAAAAGTTTGACAATAAGTAGTATGCATGCGTGTGTGCGTCAAATACATGGTATGTAGTGTGTGTAATGTTTTCTTTATTGATTTAACGTATCTTTTATGCATTGTTTTAAAAAAAAGATTAGCATTGTGCACCTCTTCTCTATCTTCTTTATAAGTGTGGGAAATTTCATACTCCTCCGTCCGCGCAATTTTTGTAAAAAGGGATACAAAGTTTTTGCTTCACGTATTAATATATTTTTAACAATTATACTAAAATGTTGAATTGCTCAATGCGACGTACGAATGGCTACGTATGGCGAAATTTAATTTGAAATCGCATATAATGAGATGCATTCTGTTAACTTCAACGAGACTCGTCATTACGCAATTACGAATATTCACGCAAAGCCGATTAATTTCGTTTTATCTTATTAAAATTTGTCTGAGTGTTACGAAGTACATCCACGTGCACAATCGTGCATCCACAGAGAATCGCTGAAATAATCCATTGGCCTGCCCGTATTTGTGGTAAATTTATTCTTTGAATCTCCTTTTTTTTTAAAGGTTTTTAAGTAATATTTTTTTTTAATATGAACAAATACGAATAAACAAGTACATGATATCCCGATGTGGTATTATTAGATAAAGTCATAGCTAATCGCAATCTGAGATATTTGTACTTTTTTTTTTCATAGAAACATATTGCTGCGATTAAATATGAGACCAAGAAAATAAATTAAATTTTCAAAAGAAATTTCAATTTTCTAGACTTTCGTATGATTGAAATGTGAATCCTCGAATATCACTATGTAACATACTTATCGTACTTATTGAAGTATATTAATTTAATTGGATCTTTTGCTGAACTTGCGATTCCGACGCAGTAGCGAATAACTTACGTTTGTTTAATTTTATAATAATTACATTTGTATTGCGAAGGTATTATTCTCATTAATGATCATTTCATGTTATATTTAGTTATCTATAATGATGAAATAAACTATTTCTTAATAAAAAAATCTGTGAATTCCATATAAATAATGTTTTGCGGATGCAATAATATAATCATATATGTTATAATATAATCATGCATAAATGAATTTATATTTGATATTCTTTTTCCATTTTTATCTTTTGTGACTATTTCTACCTACTCCGCATGGTGAAATTAATTTACAAGAACCCATTAATTATTGTGTATTAATGAATTTACTACTTATGGCTTGAATTATTAAAATATGTCTTCCGTAATGAATTCGTTCAACGAAATTGGAATTTGTCCTGATTATACCACATCAGTCGTAACATGTTCTGTATTTTTTTTTTTTTTTTTCGTGTAGAGGGCCGAACCTCCTACGAGGTCCCCGCGCCTAGGGGGCGCGCGGGGTATGTGAGACTTAACGATCTGCAGGTGTTGAGAGCATGTTCTGTCTAGCTTAGCTCTTCTCTCAAAGGTTACAACACTGTTTACTGATGATCTGTAGCGAAGCCTTTAATTATTTTGACACCTGAGTAAAACGTTAGCTTATATCCATTTAAAAATAAATGCCAATGAGTTTGAAGTTGAACTAGCTTAAAAATTAAAATAGCCTTAAATTTTTTAGATTAATGACTATTATCTAACATAACATCTTGGACGTCTCGGAACGTGGTGCAAGAGAGACGATCAAAACTTGTGTCTAAAGTGGAGAACTCTCTGGGGCGAGTCTCCGAATGGGGTGAATTGAACTTGGTTCAATTCAACCCGTTAAAGACACAAGTTGCGCGTTCACTGCGAAGAAGGACCCCTTTGTCATAGCGCCGCAATTCCAAGGAGTATCCCTGCAACCTTCCGAGAGTATTGGGATACTTGGGGTTGACATTTCGAGCGATGTCCAATTTCGGAGTCATTTGGAAGGCACAGCCAAGTTGGCGTCCAAAATGTTGGGAGTCCGTAACAGAGCGAAGTGGTACTTCACGCCTGGACAAAGACTTTTGCTTTATAATCCACAAGTCCGGCCTCGCGTGGAGTATTGCTCCCATCTCTGGGCCGGGGCTCCCAAATACCAGCTTCTTCCATTTGAGGGCTGTTCGGATTGTCGATAACCCTATTCTCACGGATCGTTTGGAACCTCTGGGTCTGCGGAAGGACTTCGGTTCCCTCTGTTCAAACGAGGCTTGTGGAGAGTATTAAGCGGTAGGCAGCGGCTTGGCTCTGCCCCTGGCATTGCTGAAGTAAATAGGCGACGGTGACCAATCACCATCAGGCGGACCATGTGCTCGTCTGCCTAAAAGGGCAAAAAAAAACATTCTTTGCACATGACATTGGCAAGAACCCTTTGACTATATTCGATACGAGCGTCATACAGTTATTAAAGGTGTAGTTGGGACTGATACATTCAGCTTACCTCTGAACTCTATTCAGAGACCAAATTGCTTTCCGATGAAATTTAAAAACCATCGGAGCTCTAGAAACACCTCGAAAGTTATCACAATACAAATGACTTTTCCCGACCAAAGCAACTTGATATGACGGAAAAAGCCTCAGAAAAATCTCAACATACCTATGGAGAAACAATAGGACACCCACGTGCATGTTAGTGGGGTGTAAGGTGCTCTTTGACAGGGGTCATTACTCATGCCGCCATGATAATGTATTGGAAATCTAATGCGAATCATTAGGCTAAGTTTTAATGGTTTTTTTTTAAAGTTAATCTACCTTTTGTTTGCGGTCAATCCTTTTTGAGCTCTAGCTACTGAAAGATTAAGGCTAAGTTCATATGACCGCGCCGTAACGCATCTCAACGGCTCAGTTCTACAAAACTGTATCGACTTTTTCAGCTTTCAACGCAATCATAAAATAAAAAGTGACATCCTAAAGTAGTTAAAAAAGTAAAAAAGTCTCAGGTCGGGAAAAAAAGTTACAAAAAATAATAATCTTTCATTTAAAGTATCACCCGTATCGCCTTTGTCTTCTTCTGTAACCTCTCAGTTTTCGGTATAAAATCCATAAGCAAATTGCCGTTTTCACGTCCGTTCTCCAATGTTGATGACAGACTGTCGTAGGCGTACATATTCTGTCATGTGAATGCTTCGTACGGCGCGGTCATATGAACTTAGCCTTAGTCTTTCAGTAGCTCGAGCTCAAAAAGGATTGACCGCAAACAAAAGATGGATTAACTTTAAAAAAAAGACACTCTTTAACCTAATAAAAAACCTTGGCTTGTCAAGAACATTCGTAAATACTGTACTTGAACGAAAATCCAAAGCCGCACTGGTAGGATCTTATCAAATTTGGCTAGACAGGAGAGGAATTTGTGAATTGAATCACTAAGATATTCGTCTCCTATGAACAAGATACTGAAGCTGCGATTTCGGTGATTGTTGTTAAAATCTTTTTTTTTCAACTTTTTTATTATTTCATCATTGTTTCAATTTATGTCCAAGTTAAATTACAATTCTTGCAGTCGTCATAAATTACATTTTGATTGGCGCGACGTTATGCTAACCTCTTAACTTTTTCGATTCGCAACAGACGATGACTGACTCACTGATGAGCAACGACGGGGCTGTGCGATATTAGTATTGCTGACGTCAATGAGTTACGCTGACCACCCACTATCAGGTAGCATGCACGTCTGCGTTCGAAAACAATGTACGTGTACTATCTCTAATGTGATCTACTACGCCTCAAAACTCACAAACTGAATACTGTATTGATTACAATTAAAACGTTTACTAGACAGCTGAACACATTACCGCTAGGGCTTGGAAATATCAGACCTAGCGGTCATGTCTCAAATAATAATAGCGCATTTATTGTATGGAGCTATGATGTATGTACTCATCGATTAGAAATTAAAACATTTTATCATTTTATCAATTTTCTCTATGATATCAGTAGGCATGTATGTACGCATGGCACTATCTTTCAAATAAAGTAATGTATTCATATCGTAACACGTATTACATAATCTCGAATTCTGACATAAATTAAAAATTATCAGACGATTTAAACTGATATGCTATAAAGCTATGATAAAAGATCTTAAATGTATTTTCTCATAATAAATTGACCTTATTATTATGTATTAGCTCTACACTTATTATAATTAGTTAGATAACTATTAATTAGATGATTATCAATTACGTAGTTTAAATAGTACTAGCAATATGTGTAGTTTGAATAAATGAAAATTCGTTTTTATTGCAAACAGAATTAAAATATATTTTTTTTATGATTTTCGTGGTAGTCCCTGAGACGCGTTCAAATTTTCAAGTTAATCAGACGTCCTGTTAATTACATTGAAAGATATCTTTACAAGATAATAAGAAAACAAATTGATACAAGTCAAACTAATAAAATAGACTCCCAATGGCGTTCGTTGTCCTGTTGGTGAGAATCGTGATTTATTATCGTTGGCTTTGAGTCTTGGTCCAGGAGTATATTTTGAAAGCATAGATAACGTAACCCGTGAGTGATCACTAATTATTCTGTAATTGCTCTAGATCCGCAGATGATGAGGGAACTACATAACATTGAATGATAACAGTGTCAGTTTATTTTCCCCTTTATTATCCCAGTTCGCTGTGCTCAATGTGTTAATTAAAAAAATGCATCTTACTTAGTGTAGTCTGTTACGTAATTACGATATATCGTTCTATCTAAAGTAACGACGGATTGAAAGTGTCTGTGAAGGCCTTGATGAATAAAAAACACTTTGATTTCTTTTAATAAAAAATAATGCTTACATTAACTAACTTATCACCCAAGCCGTTGTTGTTTTGACCAATTTTCAACCAATTTCCGTACAAATATATATACATATTTACGTACAAGAGTCGTACTTAATTCTTGTTGATCGTTCTCGTAATAAGTAGTCTTCATTTAATTATCCGAATGATTCTCAGAACACCAAACATTTTTTCGGTATCCCAGCCAAGTGAAATTAAACCTAGTTTTTAAAAAGGTCTTCTTATAATACCGAATAAATTAATCATAAAAAAAAGAAAAATTGTTAACTGGTAGAATCACCTTTTATTTTGTTTAAAAAATAGAGGATTTTTAGACGATCACTTTAAGCAATTTGATAACAAACAAAACGTGATTTCGAGAAGAATTGAATATTTGTTAAGCTTTATAATAATCGTCTTAGAATATATTTTTTCCTAATTAAATTGGCAGATGCGTCGCATTTTCATTAAGGAAACTAATTATTTTCTTCTTATTCTTCCTTTCATTGTTCTGACATTAATTTTTATTAACCTTTCTCACAGAATACCAAAAGCAATAGGAATTTTTTAAATACAAAGTTTGCTATTTATAGCCTTGCGTTATTTCTTTACTACTCATGTGATGTTGATGATGTTGACAATAAAAGCTAACCGGTTAAACGACTGTTTAATAAGGTAATTATAATCTACCTAGGTACTTGCTAGGTGATGATCATAGCACAAATCAATGTTTCCGCATTACTTGAGTTTAACAATGTAGAAATGCTTAACAAACAGGCTTTTTAAATAAAGGCGCACGAACCGATCGACACGACTTATTCAGTTATATCCTTAGTTATAAATGAAATTTGAAATATAGCTACCACTGTATGTAGTATTGTCTCATCATAAATCATAATGAGAATTTAGCAATTATGTTCATGATGTACGAGTAGGTATATTAAAACTAAATTTAGGATTTCATCTCGTGTTTATTATTTTCTTCTCATTTTCCCGACGTTAGCATTTTTGGTGATCAGACGACTATGGTGGTATTCATCGATTTTTGAACATTGTACTAATTTAATATCATGTACAATCAAATGATAAACGATAACTTAATATCATATATCATGTACAAATTAAAAAAAATACATATCTGACTGACTCGTGACGTGAATCAAAAATATTACAAAATAACTAAAGACCCTTAATCTTTTTTTGATAAGACGTACTCATTTCTTTCAAAACGATAATATTTTTATAATCGATCACTTAATCTGAATGTTTTCGCAATTTTCGTAAAAAAACAATGTTTATTGTGACCAAAATAATTTGAGCAAATTGAATAACTTCATATGTCTTAAACTGATAAAGTAGAAGTAAGTAGTTGTTATGCTAGAAATAGCACTTAGTTTTGTAAGTGCATAAAGTAAAATCACATCGAAATAATGTGACAATCATTTTTATTTAGCTGTTTAATGGCAGATTGTCGACATAGTAGTTAAAATACATGACAGTAGACGATAGCAGAAATATAAAGAAGTGTATTTATGAATAGTGTTTTAAAAAAGATATGGAACAAAGAGGTTTCTTAAATGTTCGATTACCATTTCATGAGAATCACAATGTAAGTTACGTTCAATAAAACATGCAGGAATAATTCAAGGCATTGAAAACAATTTATGGCAATATATTGACTAATGTCGAAACCCTTTATGAATTTAAAATTATTTGACGCACTTCAGAGAGGTTTGACGTTGAGAGTGTAATATTTAAATGTCCAAGGTTTTTAAATGAAGTATTCCGGTGTTCATGATTTAATTTCATATTATCTACGTTGGAAGGATAACTAGGCCTAATGGTTATAGGGCAGCGACCCTCCGCTTTAGAATGCTTTTACCCAATAGAAAACTCGCCCTGCTGAGAAAATTCGGCAAAAACTCAATGAGCTAATGATTAAATCTAAGTAGGTACTAAGTCTCACAGCATTCGACTAGTTCGACGAACTAAGTGATATACAATTTAGTTGTTGCTAGTGATAGAATTTGTAGCTTCGGAGAGTACATCCGTTGGACATATCAGGTCGTATCTGGGGCGTCGACGGTGGTTAACTGCTGTCCCGGTCGGACCAGAGGTGTGGTTAGTGACGGCCATATTTAACGCACTATCCCCTCGAATTGATGCTATGAAGTAGCGTTCTGATGCTGTTTGTTTTGTACTCACAGATAAGGTCTTTTTTCTATTTAATATTCTTTTTGTGTATAAAAAAGCAATCCCATCCCAGCCATGGTATATATTTAAGAATTTGTATGCGCGTATTATTCGCTATAGTGAACAATTTTTTTTATTACAATAATGATTTACAGGCCATCCTTCAGGTTGCTGAGAGTGCTTTTCCAGAAATGGCAAGCTTCTTACCAATGGTCATGAACGGAATCTTCGGTCAAAATAATAACGCCCCGATCATCGACATTCGAGTTGGTGATCTACTTTTCGACGGAATACCTCTGTGCAAAGACGCCGACCTCATCGGCCGCGTGGCCTGCAATTTGATCAGAAACATGACTGAAACGTCTCAGAACATTGAGACCCAGGACGACGGCTCTATGCTATTTACGGTTTTGGCTTATGTAAGTAGTTGATGACTGTAAAATGTAGACAATATATTTCACATTTCAAATTTAATAACCAGAAACCATTTGTTCCTAGAAACAAAACAAGCCGACTGCTCCCTACAAAGTGTTGCGGGGTCTCAACGACCATACTGATCTTGGCCGAATTTTGAGCTACAATGAACGTTCAAGCCTCGAATACTGGGTTGATGAAGTCGATGAAGAAGGAGAGTCTATAGAGCCGAGCATCTGTAATACAATCAAAGGAACTGATTCAGCTATATTCCCGCCATTCGTTGACACCGGAAACAGTATTTTTGCACTCAACGCCGATATATGTAGGTCAGTGTATTTTACAACTTCTTAAACAGATTTTAATACTTTATTTTCATCGTATAAATCACAGAACATCCACTGAGAGTTATGTTCAAGAGTTTTTGGTAAAGTAGTATTTTTTTTAATTGATGCCATTGCTGGTGGCCCAATGTTCATGATGTCCAGCTTTAGCAGGACTTACGGATTTGAACAAGCACGGCTCAGTCGTTAGGGCTTATGTTTTCTATCAACGGCCTGAGTGCCTCCAAAGGAAGCCTAATAGATCAAGGGCAGCTACTTTGAGAGTTCATCTACTACTAAATTGAAATTGTATACCGCCGAGGAAATTAGGCGAGGAATTCAACCGAATGATATTATGGGCTAAGTGTCACGTTGACTAATTCGATGAGTTCGGAGAGTTTCTCTGCTATGGCTGTAGCCTAGTCTAGTCTTAGAACGACAATGAATAGGATGTTTCTAGGGTGTAGATATTAGCTGGCAGCTATAGTAACCGTTTTAGGCCACGTTAAATGGCTATTGTGTCGCATCGCTGTAGCAAAGTAGCGTTCCGACGCTGATTTTTTACACTTACGGTTTGGTTCAAGACCTAGGTCGTCGTGAAAGTATACTTTACTGATGTACTACGGTTCTTACATTCTATACAAAAGCGAGATTGCAAAATTTTGGAGGGCGTTTATATGGACGTGGGTCGCGTGAACAAGAAACGCGCTCGCAGAAGTCATTATAGGCCGAATTCGAGTTTCGTAAAGCATCGTCTTATTACGAAGGGATAGTTTACTCAACTTGTAGATCATAAGTTGAAATGCCGATAGTAAATTCGAACTGATTTTATGTGAGGTCTGAAGGTCATCCAGTGCTATCCAGGGTGACTGCCCGAAACCTGACCTACCTTTTTTTTCGGGCCGGGGGCCGAACCTCCTACGAGGTCCCCGCGCCTAGGGGGCGCGCGGGGTATATGGGACTTAACGATCTGCATGGTATTGGGAGCAGACCGCGGGCCCAAGGAATTTTAGGGCCCACCCACTAAACGACTTCCCTGCACTCTCCGCCAAAGCGTCCGATCCCCTCCGAGGTCAGAACCCAGGTAGGGGGTTACCGCGGTCAACACTACAACCAGACAGCGCGGCTCACCCCAAGGACGCTCAGCTGACAGAGCCTTCGAGGCGAATCGAAGGCTCTGGAACGTCGGCCGTCTCGGTACGGCAGCCTGTGAGGCCGCCCAGACGGTGCCGCTGGTATCCCGGGAATACCCCGTTGGACCAGAACCAGCCTGCCGGATCGGGACGCGATACACCGCCAACCGGTCGCTCTTTCGAATCTCCTTGGCAGCGCGCTAGAGTGCTGGTAGCGCGCCGCGCGGCCTTTACCCCCTCAGGTCGCCCCTTGACTTTCACCGGGGGAAGCCGCTACCTACAGGGGCCAGGACGTACGGGCGTATTCCCTCCTCCGGCCCCCGGCTCGACGGCGACGGATCGGTGCGGAAAGGGAAGAGCTCTCCCTCTCTCGTTCCGCCGCCTCCTTCTGCGAGATTGTGGACTCGCAGAAGTCGAGCATCGCCTTCCAGGACTCGTCGCTGCCAAGCATCGTAGCCACGACGCGCGGTAGCGAGAGGTCCTCTCCTATGACCGCGACGAGGGCGGCGCGTTGCTCGTTGATTCTAGAACAACGCGCAAATTTGTGTTCCGCTCTATCATCCTCGTCGCGATTTGGATCCTGACCTTCCTGCCCCACGATATTTATGATTAGACGAAAAGGGGAGTCGCAGGGAAAGTAGTATAGACTCAAGTCGTTAAAATGTGTGTTAAAATAAAATGAATGTAATTTGCTTAACTACAAATTTAGCTACCATAACTGTGACGTAAATCATTCGAAGGATATTTGAAAAGATTACTAACCGACTTGCCTGTGCCAATGGGTTTGCTGATTTTGATTTAACCCACTCGATAATACATTTAAGTAACAAAATCCAGATATTATTTTGTATAAATCCATTCCATCCATCCAGCTCTGCGAACTTCGTACTTTATCTGAAACCCTGTGCTGCAAGAACTTTCGTAATACTCGTCTCAATACGAAACACGCTACGTAAGACGCAACACACACTGAATACATTAGACGAGAAATTTTAAACCCGAACCAACACGTTTGTAGGTACTGAACTAACTCAAACATAAAGTTTCAATAGTAAAATCTCTTTAGGCGATAATTGAAGAGACAGGTGTTATAGGTATTATACTTGTTTGCTCCTTGAAGTTTGAAAGAGTCTAAACAGTAAAGGCATTTGTAATCTGTTTTTAATTAACACGTATTGTGTCGACGTCGGAATGGCATTGTTTCCCTCGTCGACGCCTTATAGACTTTAACTGGGTTGAACTGCACAAATTCTGAACGTCAAAGTGGCAGTGAGCAACCTCCGCCTTGACACTATTTCTCTTTCAAATCCAGCCTCCAAGAGCGATTTCTTTATTAATCAGTCTTTAATTTGTCATATAAGGACAAATAAATATCTCAAGAACAATAAATAGTCCACGCTCATTTATCACAACTCAACAAATTGTAAATAGAGTTGACATCAAATGTTAGTAGAACTTCTTGTGAGTCCGCACGGATAGATACAATCCTGGACATAAGCCTCCCTCAAGTTTCGCTACAATGACCAGTTCACCACTGCCCGCATCCGCACCGGTGGCCCCAACCGTCGTGGTATTTCAATAATTTATTTAGATTTTACAAAACCAACTACCTTAGTACATAATTCTCATTAAATAAAAAAGGCAACCAGTCGTAGATGACAATAATATCTAAAAGTACATAGTCGATATGATTAATTCTGACTACTCTATAAATACAAGTACTGCTGAAAAAATACAATCAATCACAATGCATGATGGCTAATCGGTAGTATGTGTAAACTGGTGGTAGGACCGCGTGTGAGTCCGCAAGGGTAGGTACCACCGCCCTGGCTATTTCTGCCGTGAAGTTTAATGCGTTTCGGTTTGAAGGGTGGGGCAGCCGTTGTAACTATACTGAGATCTTAGAACTTATATCTCAAGGTGGGTGGCGCATTTACGTTGTAGTTGTCTATGGGCTCCAGTAACCACTTAACACCAGGTGGGCTGTGAGCTCGTCCACCCATCTAACCTTTAAAAAAAGTGTTTATATCTGAGAGACAGTGTCATACATTTTGCTTTTATATGAGATTATATGTAATGAAATTATTTTATTCAGCCAAGCTTAGGCAAGAAGATGCCGCAATTTTGGAAAATAAGAATTGTTCGATTCTCAATTTCAATAAGCACAATAAGTATAAGATTTGCTTGCTTCTCTACTAAAGCAGACTCAAATTAAAAAGAAATAAAAAATAGCGAGCGAAATAAAAAGTAGGTATAAGTCTTGCCTCTAATACGACTTATAAATTTTCTTTTTAAGTTTCAAAGGTTTCCTATGAGAACTCTTGCATCAAGCTTGTTGCGAACTAGTCATGCCAGCGCAGGTATACGCTTTGAAGAGACAAGATTAACTAACTTAAATTTTATCGTAGAATACTTCCCACAAGTTTCAAGCGCGTCTCATTGCTTGAGTGCTTTTTGCGAAATGAACTTGTTTGTCAGTTTGTTTGCAGAGTAAAATCTTATTAAAATACTTCGACACGCTTCATATATACTATTTTAACTAAAACATAATAAAATAAATAAATAAAGATAGGTGTAGGAAATTTTCTAACTGAAAGCGACGGTAAAAAAAATAAAGATAATAAAACTGCGACGGTAGTTATCATAGAATAGAGAAAATACGCTGAAGCTTGAATTGCGTTAACAACGTTTACAAATAAACTTGCATATACATATAATGGTCAATGGTAAGAGATCTCGTGGACGAATCCCCATGCACTGGACTGATCAGGTGAAAGACCTTACTGAAACCCCACTTAACGAGTGTGTGAGCCAGGCCTCAGTTCGCAAACTATGGAAAACATCTGTCAAGGCTTTAATAAATAAGAATTCCACATGACCACGACTGCTCTGCCAAGAGCAACCGATTATGATTGATACATATACAAGTTTCACGCAACATCATTCCAACTATCGCGCGTTGTCTACTGGGCAGTATCGCCCTTTCAGTGGAAGATCATCAGCTTGTCGTATTCGTAATTCAAAATAACAACCGCCTTGTTTTTTTCTTCAGATTTCTTCAGATCCATAAATTATATTTTGTTGCCACCTTCTGTAAAAGTTTTATTTAGAATTTACGTTCTTCCTCTTCTTAGTCGTTTGCGCTTTTGGTAGAGTGGTCGTGGTCATCAGTTCGGGTGGTGGTGCCCTTCATAAGACGTCACATTCTTCGCATATCGCGCCCCTTCTTGTGCACTAAATTTACGTTATACTTCAACAAATTCATGAATAATCGGATTCGAATAAAATCAACGATAAATTTACAGAACATATTATAGTGTGTTTAAATCGTCCTCGCAAATATCATAACACACATAAGCGATATGCTAGTGATTTCTTATATCCTTCGTTACTGCAGAAACCGTCTGAGACCGAAATGTCGAGGTATCTCATGATAAAGTTACTTGAAATGTCTCCGTCTGGTCGTAGCTGGAATAGCCCTTTATGCTTTAAGCGAATACGTACTGAAAAAAAAAATTAAAATGTCGAACTTCAACAATTTGTATTTCAATGGTTCTTTTATTACTAAAAGCAACTTTAAGAGCAAACTCGGATGTAGAGCGCTTCACGTTCTTCTAACCGCATCGTAGTTCACATGAATGATCAGCAGAGTACGAGACAAAAAAATAATTATAAATTAAATTAATATTTAAATCCGTAAATGTGGCCCGCGAGTATGAACACTGTTGCTCCATATTGTGACGATTCGTACTAAGAACTTCATCATAAAGGTGCTCTAAATTACGAACCTGCCTGTGCAACCACTGTTGTCAAAGTTTTCCGTCACCTCTCCAGGAATAAGAGCTCAGTAGAATGGCTTGTTAAGGAGGTTTGAATGGACTTTTCAGAGCTAGTAGATATTGCTACGTAATTATTGCTACTTTGTCCGATCCAGTGTTCCTTTTGGCAACGCCCCGAAAACCCAAGTAAATCATTTCGTCATGGAGATGGAGAGAGCTATGCTCGGTATCTCTCTAAGGGACAAAATCCGGAACGAAGCAATTCGACGAAGAACCAAAGTCGACGACATAGCTCTCAAAGTTAGCAGGCTAAAGTGGCGATGGTCCGGTCACATCTGTCGAGCCAGCGACGTCAGGTGTGGGAGGAAAGCCCTCGAATGGAGGCTACAAAGCGTGGGGCGTCCTCCAACCAGGGGGACGACGACTTAGTGCGCACGGCGGGAAGTCGTTGGATGCGAAAGGCGGAGGACCGCATTCTGTGGAAGGCATTCGGGAAGGCCAGCAGTGGGCAGATAAAGGCCGATGATGATAATGATGTATAATAAAGCACCTCTCTAACAACACTCAAAATATAATACTATTCCATCTGTTATTTTGCAATTAGATAGTTTTCTTTTTATGTCCGAAATTTGTCACTACTGCTCGACCTCCCCGGTCGGATATCTAGAGGTAGACCCAAGACAAGATGGAATGATGTAGTGCTGAAGGACAAAAGGGAATCCAATGTTGCTGATGAAGATGTCAAAGACAGAGCGAAGTGGAGCAGTAAAGTAAGGAAAGCTGACCCCACCACCATGTGGGATAAATAGTTTTAATTCCGAATAATATAAAAATTGTGAAAATACTCAGAAGTCGATCATAATTATATGTTGCATTCTAAAAAACGTTTAAAATACGTTGATCGAAAAAAGTTTATTTAAAAAAAAAAACATAAACAGCAGGACCATTAAATTTAATGAATTCAAAATGATAAACCCCAGGTATTACCAATTATAAAACGTAGTTCAGATCAGCATAGTTCAACAACCTCTCCGTAAATGCTTGTGTCGATCAGAACACAACACCACATTTCATACATAATATGTTACTGCAATATAAAGGGACTGGCCGTTTGTTCAAAGTTCTAATTTGATAATTTATTCCTCGCCCGATAAAAATCTCTCACTGATACGTGGCCTTAAAAGGCTACATTATCTTCAAATTTATTTACGTGGGTCAAATTTGTACAAATTTATACGTGTTCTCTAATATATTGACATTTTCAAAAAACTTTGCGCATGCGTTAGACAACTTATCAACGAATGATAAACATTGGAAACGAAAATGTTCAACAAATAACTCAATAGTAATTAATAAACTTTTAGAAGTGTGAATATTTCTGAGATTGAAATTGAAGTTTCATAAAAAAAGTCTATTAGACGATTTCCTAAGCTTCAGCTATGTTTTCCTTTATTCAAAGTTTAAAATTACATATTCAGTAAAACATTCTTAAAAAAGAATAAATTTAATAATTTAACTGCAACACCAACAAACCGGGTCATTGATTGTCTACGGTGGACATGTAGATAATACCTGACCGACCCATTCAAATATTCAATTTGTCATCCGCAGCTCTAGTTGTCCGCTATCTGAACAGTACTTATTAGTAATTGAATACTTAACGGACTTCGATATTAAAAATAAAAGGTGGCCTCGATGATATTAAATGCCATCGTTGGTTTACCTTCTTTAATAATAATAAAATAATAATAATAAACGGCAATATATGATTGCCGTTCATACAGATCCAGATTAATATGTACATTTAGATAAATAAAAGAAAAGAAAAATTAAAAAGGCAAAAGGAGGTGGTTCAGCTAATGCTGTTCAAAGTAGATGAATCGAACAGCGCTGATTTTTAGTCACCCCCTTTCCCCTTTGGTTTATTGCGGGATTCAAGAATTTTTTACCATGATTTTTTTTTTTAAAATTAATATTCATATTAAAATCACAAGTTGTAAATTGTAACAGACAGTGTATGTGCACCAGACCTACTTTCGGTTAGTTCTCCTGCGAATTTTCTCATTTCTGATTCGCGCAGGGAAACTTCGCGCACTGAAACTTCGGGTATATTTTTCTTTGGGTGACTTTGAGCCTTCTGATAAAGCCCTTAGGGAGCGACCATGTCTAAGTATCGTATTTTATTGCTGACAACACACACTAGTCAAAGACTTTCGTTTGAGATGAACCGATAGGCTCTTGTACTCTCGTAATACTTACTACTAATATCTACAAAACAAACAATACGAGCGCACGTTGTTCGCAGTTTTAACATTTATTTATTAATCTCAGCTGGCATCACTATTTCAGTTTAATACTCTTTATTGTATACCATGTAATCGGCAATCGTAAAGGCCGAGGCTACCACGTAATTTTAACCGTTGAATATTGTTGAACAATACTCCAGTTTATTTTTTTTTTTTTTTTTTTTTTTTTTTTTTTTTTTTTTTTTTTTTTTTTTTTTTTTTTTTTTTTTTTTTTTTTTTTTTTTTTTTTTTTTTTTTTTTTTTTTTTTTTTTTTTTTTTTTTTTTTTTTCAGATCGGTGGAGCTTCGCTATCAGTACGATACGGAGTACGAAGGTATCCCCACAAAGAGATTTTCGGCCAATGAGTGGTTTTTGGATAATGAAGATGGATGTTACTGTTTGAATGTGACTAAAGGTATCACTCAAGAGAACGGTTGCTTGTTGCGAGGAACTATGGAATTATTTACTTGCTCCGGTAAGTAATAATGTACTTAATATAGCGTTGTATAATTATTCTCTGTTTACATTATTTTGATCTTCTCATTTGTGTAACTACTTGTCCAGGCTGTGATACCACAGATTCCGTTTCGATACTCGACTTAAGCTTCGGTTCAATTCATATTCAAGATTTTAGTGTTATTGTTGGTCCGTCATATTATGTCACTATCCAGCATCTAACGATAGAATTCAATGTAGATTATGGAAGACACTCGTCATCTTTACAGCCAAATAGTCTCCATTAGATGTTTTTGAAATGGTGAGCGAACTATGAAAGAGAAAAAATAACAAACCCTCAACAAACCATCTAAGGTAGCTCCCCACACAACGTGGTCTCGCCTTGTCGCGGCGGTGGGGCTTAAGTGTGCACCCCGATACCGTGGAGCAGCATTGTCTGCAGAGGGGTGCCGCGAACTAAGAAGACTGCACACGGTGTTCCCTTTTCCCACCTTTGCTGGACAAAGGGTGCGTGAAGCGGGAGAAGGCTCCCTTCTGGAGACCTTTTGGAGGCTAGGCCATGTCCCCGGCAGCTCTTTGACTGCTAAAGGGGAAGGCCCTCCAGAGGAGGGTACCGGTACGCCGGCGTGGCCACGTCGTGGTCAGACGTGTGGGTCTGTCAGCAATGGTAGACCCCACGTGGATGAGAAGTGAACCGGAGGGCACTCCCTTCCGGTCGCTGGTTGCCATGTCCCCGGCTGCCTCTTGGCGGCTACAGGGGAAGGCCCTCCAGAGGGGGGTACCGGTTTACCGGCGTGGCTTCGTAGAAGCATACCGTAATCCCTACCGAGTAGGGGACGGGGGCCGCTGCCTAGCAGGGGCCGCGAGGATGTGTACCTCTATAAAAAATGCCCTAATCTTAAGCTTGTGACGTGCCCGGTGATGAGATGAGTGGCTGGAGGGAGTCCAGTCGTAAGGGCCGTCCCAGGGGACCGACCCCTGGTTAAATAACAAAGGACCAAAAAATGATGGCAAACTTAAAAATAAAATTACCCCAGGAGGGTACCACCCTAGGTGGAGAATCCCTCCGTGCTTCCACCTCGGTGGGAGCATGCTGCCCCGCGTATTCTGGGGGGGGCAAAGCATGCCACGATGAAGGGGGCTGTGCGACGGGCAGCGGAAAACCCGTCGAACCGAGGTGTGACAGCGCTGGCTCGACGCGCTCTGCGCTCGTCAGCGAAGGCGAGGCGGCTGGTCCGAAAGGGACAACCGCCAAGAAGATTAGGCGGAAGAGGAAGTCTTGGCGAGCTTCCTCTCGTGAGGGGGTAGGGGAGCCAGCGTCATCCTCTGGCGCAGATGCCCCGCCGGAAAAGGTGTTGGTAATCTCCGATGCAGCCTCTGCTGCGGAGGAGATGCCGCCCCCTAGAGGGAGACCCGCCCGGAAAAGGGGCGCGCCGTCACCGGCGCCATCATCAGTGTCAATGTCTGTCGCCTCGTTGGATGGGCAGACGACAGAGGAGGAAGAGAGCGGCCTTCAGGATCCTGCCATGGTCATAGACAGGGCCATGAAGACCGTGAAATCATACGCGGCCAATGGCACCAAGACCAAAGCCGCTGGTCGTAAACTGCGAGAAGTGGTCTCGCAGGTCTCGAAAGTTCTGCCATCAGTTGCTTCTGCCAATGACCAGGTGGTACAGCTGATGGCGGAGAATTTGAGACTTCGAGCACAGCTCCAAGCTCGGCAACGGCCCGATGATGGAGCAGCGACGTCCTGGGTCGCTGGAGCCCCTCGGAGCTCCCGTCTCCCGGCGCTGACTAGTGATCAGTGGCCTGTGCTGCCACCACCGCGTGCGGCACAGGAGCGTCCGCGTCTCCCGTCACCGCGCTCTAGAGAGACGACCGCCGCCGCGCGGCAGCAAGCACTCGCGGGGCCACGGATGCTGGCTCCGCCAGAACCGAAGACCTTCAGCCTGGACGAGGTCATCAACCGCACCGTCCAGGCTGTAGTAGAAAAGCTGGGCGGGAGGCTAGCGGCTCTCGAGGCGAGAGTGACTGTTTCGGCCGACGTTAGGCAACCGGCGGTGACGGGTGCTTTGGCCACCCGTTCCGCTCCCGTACGGGCTCCGGCCACCAGGTCGGGCCCGGGACGGGATCGAACTAAGCGAGGGGGCGGCGCTAACGCGAAGCCTCCATCACAAGCACCCCAGTCCCGTCCGCTGCCTCCGCCCCCGTCAGACATGGACGAGGGGTGGAACGTGGTGGCCCGGCGGGGTGCCAAAAAGGCCTCACTGGCAGCTCCCCAAATGGGTAGAGCGCCAGTGGCCATGGCGGTTCAGGCTGCACCCCAACAGGGTCGAGCACCTGTAGCCGCCAAGAAAAACAAAAAAACAAAAAAAAAAGGGAAGAAGTCGTCGCGGGCGCCGCGATCAGCGGCAGTGGTTCTAACTTTACTGCCTGCCGCTGAGGCCAAGGGCATCACATATAATGATGTGATGGCCCGGGCGCGTGAAGCAGTCAACCTGGACGAGATTGGGGCGGAGGAGGGCCTCCGCAGCAGGCAGACGGCCAATGGGGCCAAGCTGTTAGAGTGTCCCGGTGCCGATAGTCCCGGCATCGCGGAGCGTCTGGCGGCGAAGCTCCGTATGGTCTTGCCTGAGGAGGAGGTGCGGGTGCACAGGCCGGTAAAAATGGCGGAATTAAGAGTGACCGGCCTGGACGACTGCACCACCAGGGATGAGGTGAGAGCGGCCGTCGCTACCCAGGGCAACTGTGCACCGGAGAATGTAACCGTGGGTGAGCTGCGCCGTGGTTATAACGGGGCCAGCTCAGTGTGGGTGCGTTGCCCGTTGGAGACGGCTGCCTCCCTGGCTGCTCCTCCGCCCGGGGGACCGTCGGGGAATCCAGGCAGGCTGCGCGTGGGCTGGATAGCGGCCCACGTGCGCCTGCTTGAACCACGCGCCTGGCGATGCCTCCGGTGCTTTAGCACCGGACACGGTCTCGCCAGGTGCACTAGCTCGGTTGACCGCAGCGGTCTGTGTTTCCGCTGCGGCCAGCCGGGCCATAAAGCGGCGTCCTGCGCGGCCGCCCCGCACTGCGCTCTGTGCGCTGCGGCCGGGCGCGGGGCTAACCACCGGGCGGGAGGAAAGGCGTGCCTCCCGTCCGGTGATAACACCGAACGCAACCGGCACCGGAAGTCAAAGCGCCGGCAGAGGAGAAAGTTGGCCAGAGGAGCACTGGCCAACGCTGTAATCCCCGCTGCGGCACCGGTGCCGGAGGGTGGGGGCAGCGGTGAAGGGGAGGGAGCGATGGATGTGGTCCAACAGTAATGGACCGCACCTATCGCTTCCTCCAAGGAAACCTGAACCACTCCGCCAGAGCTCAGGACATGCTGTCTCAGAGTATGGCGGAGTGGTCTATAGATGTGGCTGTGGTCGCCGAGCCATATTTCGTTCCCCCGGCAAATGATTGCTGGTTCGGGGACGATGGCGGCCTGGCGGCCATAGCCATAAGAAGAGACGCGGCGATCCCCCCCCTGGCGATGGTGACCAGGGGCCAAGGGTTCGTCGCGGTGCAGTTGGAAGGGACCGTCGTGATCGGGGCGTACTTCTCTCCGAACAGGCCTACTGTCGAGTTCGGGCATTTCCTGGGCGGGATCGGGGCGATTGCTCGCCGCCTCGCTCCCCGTCCAGTGATTCTCGCGGGGGATCTCAATGCGAAGTCTGTCGCATGGGGCTCCCCCCGCTCGGACGCTCGTGGTAGGCTACTGGAGAGGTGGGCGAACGCGGCCGGCCTCTGTTTGTTGAATAGAGGTTCGGTTGCGACGTGCGTGCGGTGGCAGGGCGAGTCTATTGTGGACGTTACGTTCGCAAGCCCGGCCATCGCACGCCGTATCCGCGACTGGAGAGTTTTGGAGGGGGCGGAGACACTGTCAGATCACCGATATATTCGGTTTGATCTCTCCGCCCGCTCCACAGTCGCGGACGTCCATGGGGACCCCCGTGGTGCGTCCCGGTCATTCCCCAAGTGGGCACTGAAGCGCCTGAATAAGGAGCTCCTGATGGAAGCCTCTACGGTGGCGGCGTGGGCGCCCATGCGTCCACACCCGGTCGAGGTCGAGGGAGAGGCAGGGTGGTTCCGGGACACGATGCGTCGCATCTGTGATGCGTCGATGCCCCGGATCGGCCCTCGACTTCCTAATCGCCAGGCGTACTGGTGGTCGCCCGAAATTGCGCAACTCCGCGTGGAGTGCGTTCGGGCGAGGCGCGAGTGCGCCAGGCATCGCCGCCGCCGCCTGCCGCGGCGCAACGATCCGATTGCGTTCGCGGCAGCAGAGGCCCGGCTGCACGGCGCATTCCGCGTCGCGCAGAGGGCATTGCAGCTGGCCATCAGAAGAGCCAAGAACCTACACATGGAGGGTCTCTTGGAGACGCTGGATGAGGATCCGTGGGGGCGGCCCTATCATATGGTGCGCAATAAAATGCGCCCATGGGCCCCCCCGATCACGGAGCGTCTCCAGCCTCAGCAGCTGCGGGACATCGTCTCGGTGCTTTTCCCGCAGGAGCGGGAGGGATTTGTCGCTCCCGCTATGGACGCGCCGCCGGACTACGACGGTGAAGTCCCTGCTGAGGTGCCCCATATAACGGGGGCGGAGCTCCGTGTGGCCGTTCGCAAAATGTGCGCGAAGGACACTGCACCCGGCCCGGATGGCGTCCATGGCCGGGTTTGGGCCTTGGCTCTTGGTGCCCTAGGGGACCGACTCTTGAGACTTTACAACTCCTGCCTCGAGTCGGGACGGTTTCCTTCATCGTGGAGGACGGGCAGACTCGTGCTGTTGAGAAAGGAGGGGCGCCCGGCGGATACTGCCGCCGGGTACCGTCCCATCGTGTTGCTGGATGAGGTGGGCAAGCTGCTGGAACGCATTCTGGCAGCCCGCATCATCCAGCATCTGGTCGGGGTGGGACCCGATCTGTCGGCGGAGCAGTATGGCTTCCGAGAGGGCCGCTCAACGGTAGACGCGATCCTTCGCGTGCGGGCCCTCTCGGAGGAGGCCGTCTCCAGGGGTGGGGTGGCTTTGGCGGTGTCGCTCGATATCGCCAATGCGTTTAACACCCTGCCCTGGTCCGTGATAGGGGGGGCGCTGGAACGACATAGAGTGCCCCCCTACCTTCGCCGGCTGGTGGGTTCCTACTTAGAGGACAGATCGGTCACGTGTACCGGACATGGCGGGATCCTGCACCGGTTCCCGGTCGTGCGCGGTGTTCCACAGGGGTCGGTGCTCGGCCCCCTTTTGTGGAATATCGGGTATGACTGGGTGCTGAGAGGTGCCCTCCTCCCGGGCCTGAGCGTAATATGTTACGCGGACGACACGTTGGTCGTGGCCCGGGGGGGGAGTTTTGCTGAGTCTGCCCGTCTTGCTACGGCTGGGGTGGCGCATGTCGTCGGCAAAATTAGGAGATTGGGCCTCGACGTGGCGCTCAGTAAATCCGAGGCCATGTGGTTCCACAGGCCCCGGAGAGTGCCACCTGTCGATGCCCATATCGTGGTTGGAGGCGTCCGTATCGGGGTCGGGGTGCAGTTGAAGTACCTCGGCCTCATTCTGGACAGTCGTTGGACCTTCCGTGCTCACTTTCAGAACCTGGTCCCTCGTTTGTTGGGGGTGGCCGGCGCGCTAAGCCGGCTTCTGCCCAACGTCGGGGGGCCTGACCAGGTGACGCGCCGTCTCTATACGGGGGTGGTGCGATCAATGGCCCTATACGGGGCGCCCGTGTGGGGCCAGTCCCTGGCCGTGGGGGTGGCGAAGCTGCTGCAACGGCCGCAACGCACCATCGCGGTCAGGGTCATCCGTGGTTATCGCACCATCTCCTTTGAGGCGGCGTGTGTACTGGCTGGGACGCCGCCTTGGGTTCTGGAAGCGGAGGCGCTCGCCGCTGACTATAGGTGGCGGGCTGAACTTCGTGCCCGGGGCGTGGCGCGTCCCAGCCCCAGTGTGGTCAGAGCACGGAGGGCCCAATCTCGGCGGTCCGTGCTGGAGTCATGGTCCAGACGGCTGGCTGATCCTTCGGCTGGTCGTAGGACCGTCGAGGCGATTCGCCCGGTCCTTGTGGATTGGGTGAATCGTGACAGAGGACGCCTCACTTTCCGGCTTACGCAGGTGCTCACTGGGCATGGTTGTTTCGGTGAGTTCCTGCACCGGATCACAGCCGAGCCGACGGCAGAGTGCCACCATTGTGGTTGCGACTTGGACACGGCAGAGCATACGCTCGTCGCCTGCCCCGCATGGGAGGGGTGGCGCCGTGTCCTCGTCGCAAAAATAGGAACCGACTTGTCGTTGCCGAGTGTTGTGGCATCGATGCTCGGCGACGACGAGTCGTGGAAGGCGATGCTCGACTTCTGCGAGTGCACCATCTCGCAGAAGGAGGCGGCGGGGCGCGTGAGAGACGCACAATCCCGCCGCCGTCGAGCGGGGGCCAGAGAGGCGGATCTCGCCCAAGCCCTGGCCCTCTAAGTGTCTCGGGTCCCCCTCACGTGTCGGTCTGGGGACCGGCGAGGGGGGCCTAAGAAGACGACGTGCAAGCTGCTCTGCACGCGTTTTACGCAAGAGCATCCGGGTGATGGAAGGCCGGCTATCCTCGACCCACGCTGGTTCTGGCCCAGCGGGGTATTCCGTAGGGTAACCCACTCTAACCGGCGCCATCTAGGCGGGCTTCGGACAGTCTGCCGACCGAGAGGGCTGGTGGTCGTGGCGCCGACGACCGCCAGTCCGGCGTCCCGAGGGGGAGGGTGATGGGAGAGATGTGCTCCGCACTAAACGCTTCACTTTCCTCCCTTTGCCTTGTCATGAGTTCTGTCTCATGCGAGGTTTGGACGTTGGTTGTTGAGCGACAGGAGGTTTTAGTCAGTTCGACTCTGACATACCCCGCCCAGTATCCCCAGAAAAGGGCGGAAGTCCGGCGATTTCCTCCTGACCAAAAAAAAAAAAAAAAAAAAAGGTAGCTGAACCAAAAACTTTTAATATTTGCTGCGACGTAATCTAAGTTCATCTTGTGGCAAATTGAAAAATGTGCTCGTTCAGAAAAAATTTACTCAGAAAAATTTTCAATTTAATTTGAAAGAGATTTTTAATTTGAAAGGAATGAGTTTTGATGCAGCGGTTTCTCGCCATGGCAATTATGTTTTTAATGTTATTTGTACGAAAAATAGGGATGATAACTATGAAAAAGAAAACTGGAGAGACAAAATATGTTTTTAAATTTCTTAATTCAAAAACTTATTAAGAATGATTTTATCGAAAGAAAATCCAGCTCCGCGCGTTTCGAAGGGTACTCCGTGCGAAAGATAATCAGAACGTTCGTGGTTCGTGGATTATGCTTTTTTTTTCATACCGAGTCGAGGGTCGTTCTGAAACTGGGCTTGCATTTGACAACACTTAATTGGAATCCAATGCTAACACTGCTTTCATTGGGTTCGAATTTGTGCTTTTGTAAATGGTTCTTTTTCTGACAGTGTGAAACCGAATTTAACTATTTATTTTACTGAAACATGAAATAATTGGGAAATGCAATATCAAACGCCTTCAGCTCTAACACTAGGAGCAGGCTTAGGGACCCCGGTAACCGTACTCGTCGAACTCGACAAAGAGGTCGATGTGTAACCTAACCCATACATCAGCCCGCTGAGTTTCTCGCCGGATCTTCTCAGCGGGTCGCGCTTCCGATCCGATGGTAGATTCATTCGCGAAGCTCGGGCAGCTGTTAGCAAATCCCACTCCTCCTGGCTGAGCCTTTGCTCGCCCACCCGTCCTGGTGAAACTGGAAAGGCCTCTGGGCCACAAGTAATTACAAAAGTATAGAAAAAACATCTCAATTAAGTATTTTTAGCCTATTATACTCTTAATATAAGCTCTTGATTTCTATTAAAACACGTGATGACTTACGATTTGTTGAAATATTACTTGAACGTAAATTAGACAACAGAGGCCATCGTTTCACCTTTTGACCTACGTCGGAAACAGATTCATAATGTTTACACATAATCAGAGGTTCCGAATTTCTACGAGTGAAGCATTTTATTATTGGAATGTTGAACATATTTTATAATACAAATTAAAAATGTAAAATTTAAATTAAAGCATAGTGCTCATAATTTTAATACAAACATATTTTATGCGCCGTAATAATACTTTAGTAATTTGCATTTTCTGAGATTTAACCTAAAATTAAAAATACTAGACATATCATGTTACAACAAAGGTCATGACAATGTTGACCTTTACACATCAAGACGCTCGTTGTTACATAAAAACCGGTCAATAAACATAATTATACATTGTACAAAGAGATAAATTAGGAACACGCTGCTTGCAAGGTTTCCTTATTATAAGCATTAGTTGGACACCTCTGGTAAGGCGGTATGATTATATAAATCCAAGGTAAACCACGTAAGCGGCCTATGGTGAGTGCAAGTTCCGTCATAGACTGACCACTGACTCGTATACTACACCGCCTGGGAAAAATTATATTTGTCAATAGTCCAAATGCTCGGCAGCATAAACTAAACTAATTAAGATAACAGTTAATATACGGGCTCTACACAGATTGAGCGTGGCGCTCGGCGGGAGGCCTTCACGTAAAAAAGGATGCGCGCACGCGACTTTTGTTCATACGTACTTTGAGATGATCCGAGTCGCGTGTGTGTGTTTGTGGACTTGTGCGCTGTTCGCTTTAACAGTTGCCCGTATCTACGAAAGATGCGAGTTGGCAAGAGAGCTCATGAGCTTGGGAGTTGACCACGGCGACATCGCAACTTGGGTCTGCATCGCATTTCACGAATCGCGCTTCGACACAGCCGCCAACAACCCGCACAGCGGCGATCACGGTATTTTCCAAATCAGCGAGCTTTATTGGTGTGGGCCTGGTAAGGCTTGCGGTCTACCTTGTTCTTCGCTCCGAAACGAAGACATAAAAGATGATTTACAATGCGCTTTGCAAATACACGAAGAACATACCAGACTTCAAGGTAACGGTTTTCTTGCCTGGGTCGTATATCCTCAACATTGCAAGCAAAACACAAAAAAATATGTCGTCGACTGTGATTACCAACCGAAATATAATACAGCTCCTCTAAGAAGTGAAATCAGATCGTTTCCTACGTTTTATGATGATATCTTCCAAAGGAATGAGACTCGATCTATCAACAGATATCCAGAAAGCAATACTCAATTGCCTCCATATCTGATAATTAGTGAAATATATAGGGCGAGTTATGGAAAACAAATGGACTACAAAAAAGGAAAAGGTGATTGGAAGGATTACAAGATTGAAAATATAGATGAATTGAAACTGCCTGTTTTCGAGAAAGAATCAGACGTATTAACTAAGTCCACCATATCGACGACCACTTCTACAACAAAATACTATCCTCCAGTTGTACCTTGGCGAACGTTGGAAACGGATCAATTCCGACCAAAAGCAAAACAAAGCACCTTAGCAAATCTGAAATTTTCTACAGTCGCAACGACAACACCGACAACCTTACGTACTTACATCACTAGCACTACAACGAGGCCCACAACTGCTATAACAGCTAAATACTGGACACCTATAACAGTTTCATCACAGTTTCAAAAGTCTCAGGGTACCACAAATACCATTGGCGAACTGGGCCCATTCACAAACAATGGGTTTTTATTTTCGCAACCCAAAACAATTCAACCAACCCAAAAAACATTTACAACCACTGTAAAACCAATTTTTGCAGTAGGATCTCGTTTTAGTCCAGTTTCATTTATATCAAGAAACACCGACTCTACAACGTTTACATTTAAAACTACAACGCCAAAGCCCATTTTAACATTCAGCTCAGCTACTGCGAGACCTGAGTCGCGCTTTGCATATTCGCAATATAGTACATTGGTTCCGTCTACTACAAAACGTTCACCGACAGTGAAATCAAAATTAACTCCTTCTGCTGTGAACAAAAATGGAATAATAAGTACTACACGTGCTCCGGTAGTTAAAGCGTCGACGCAATCGATATTCGATTTGTATCTCAACCCTACAACAAAAGCAAAGCTGCCATCGTATGACGAGTATGCCTCACTCAACAGCGGGAAATACAACGTGAAAATATTCTCTGGGGGAACAACAACTTCATCGCCATTCGATTTAACCGCTCGGAATCATAAATCACCAGATGATGGAAAATCGAGAAATCAAATTAGAAGACAAATACTCACTCAGTAATAAGCCCATAACTAGTTATGCGTGGTAGTATAAATCTCTATTAAGACACCCTATTAACTATGTTATGCTTATTTAGATTATTTAGAGCACTGCGAATTTATTATTCTAGATAATATAATTTTTTTTACCACTTTTGAAACATTAGATCTTGGCTTAATACACATTGTGGTTCTATTAGCCAAGTAGCGGGTTGTCCGTAACACTTTTCCTATCTATAAATACACAATTACTAAATATTGTGAATAAATAATGCATTTTATAGAAATAAAAGTTTTTGTGATTACATTGATAATTTTTCCTTGTTGAATATAGCTTTATAGATTTACTAAATTCAAAATCAAAGAATATTTCTGAATAAATTAACATAATTTATTAGTTGCATCGAAGACGTCATTTCGTAATGTTAAGTTAATAAATTTCATGAGATTTATCTCCAAAATATTTTAATAAATATTACCGATGGTTTTAGAGTAACACTGTTCTTCTCCGACTAGAATCCAAGACGTTGTAAAGAAAAGTAGCTATGTAAACAATGCACCATTGTTTGCAAATAGTCCAGTAACGTTATTTTATGGGTTTTTTTATTTCTTCTATAGCTTTTACAGAACAACAAAGAATATAATGTTTTTATAATCGTTTTTAATATTATTAGATAATAATAGATCGATTTAATGCAGGAGTATCAATTTATTACTCTCCTCATTAGGTGTGTAATATTTCGAAATACACGGAATTTAAAATGAAATATTAATTTTTGTTAAATTTACATTGTGATTCTATTTAAAAACACGATCCACTTCATTAATTTAAATTCACAAACCATGGTGGTAGTTTTATGATTTGAAACAATTAAATACAAGGTCGCAGGAAAGCCAGCATTGTGCCGTAACGAATTTTATGAAAGGCAAATTTCACATATTCTTTAATAACTCATTTAAAATTTAAAAAATGCATTAGATTTTATTCGTTTATTATTCAAGCTACTTTTACGGTTTAATCTCCAGTACCGAAAGATTAAGTCACTGAAATATACAATAATAATAAAAATATTTTATGACAATCCAAAATCGTCTCTACATCTACGAATAAATGATAAGTATATTCGTAGCTCTACATACATACATACATATGTATGTTTAATGGCTTTGTCTTTTTTAATCAACCTGTTAAATGTCAAGAAACCGTATTAATTTATTGATGAACGATGTGGCCAACAATATGGGGTTATTATAAAACACGTAAAAAATTAATGATCAAAAATTAATATTCAAAATGTGACATCTACGAGGAGTAAGTCGGATCAAAGCAAATAGCTAGTTTGTCCGGTTTCAACACGTGTCGTGTAGGGTTGACACCGATGTGCTTCTTAAATTTATTTACATATCTACATGAAAAGGTATATTTATTTTATTTTACTTTAAAAAAATGATTTTGGTGCAGATAGCATTTGGTGCAACTTGTAGGCTGTTGTTTATTTATTTAAAAAGGTGTAGTCATACAACATAATACTAGTGTTAACTAGAAATAAATATCTAAGCAAATGAATTATATAAAAGTATTCCAAGCCGACCATATTAAAGGGTAATAGAATTTTTGTTTCATATATTTCACAAACAATGATTCTAAATTGAATTTTGGCTCTGTAGTGACCCTACGCAGCGTTCAATAGAGTAAACATGCGTTTTATGTTAATAATGTCTATATTTGGGTTTGACATCAAATTTAAAATAAAATATGAAAAGAGAAGAATCCAAGCATGTCACCTATTTGCTCAGAGTCTTCTACAAAACTTCGCAATAATTACTGTCAAGAAATCGTCTACCGACGTTACAACCTAGCCCATAGGCGCAACTCAATGAATTTCTCGCCAAATCTTCTCACTGGTTGGTGATTCCGACCACTGCTTCGCTGAATCTACCACCGGATTCAGCGAAGCACTGGTCTTTGCTAAGGTCAGTGCTAGTAAGTCCTCGCAGGTTGAGCCCCGTGAGCTCACTTATCGATCCGCGCCTAGTTGAAAATAACCTCCTAGCGATAAAGTAGGGAAAAACACGAAATTAAAATGACCGCAGGTCTCATTTAATATTCAAAAAGTAAACGTTCTTGAAAACAGTTCCCTAACTTTTTCTAAGAAATAGAGTCGGTAAATGAATCGGCAACGAATCTGTCGCGCTGTCGTATAAATCTTTATCGTGGCGGAGTTTTTTCGATTCACTAATAAAACGAGCTTAATGTTTATAAGCTCTACTTTAGTTTTCGTGGTCACGGACGACCGACACGAAAACTGGAAAGCATTCAAATGTCGAAAATAATATAACGATAACAAAAAGCGCGAAATGAATACGTAGAAAATACTTTTTCTACTAATAGTTAAATAGCTAAATAGTTAGAAAATAAATAGTTTATCTATATATTAATACGTGAAGCAAAAACTTTGTATCCCTTTTTATGAAAATTGCGCGGACGGAGGAGTATGTAATTTTCCACACTTATAGAGAATATAGAGAACTTCTTCTCTACACAATCCTAATTTTTTTTTAAAAATAATGCATACGAGTAAAAGATGCATTAAATCAATAAAGAAAACATTACACACACTACCATGTATTTGACACAACACCTATATAAAAATATACTCTTTGTTTATTGTCAATTGTCAAACTTTTGTTAGTGTTTAAAGTCTGTGGTCAATTTGAGAATAGATGAATATTGTTTGTCTTTATTATTTTTTATGTATAGTTTAGTTTTGGCGAAATCTGTGATTATATTACATAAGTATAGAACTATAATAATGCTTAAACATTAAATTTCAATTGATTAAAGTCGAATTTCGACTTCTGCAGGACCACTAGTATCTATAATAGCCTATATAATATACCTAGTATTTGATTTCTTATTGCAAAGACCGGTGAACGAGCCGGTGTTAAGTGGTTACTGGAACTCATAAAGATCGTAATGTGTATGCCGCCATCCACCTTAAGACGTGAAATATAAGTCGCTTCCCTGACTCCGGCCCACGGAGGAACCAGTCACCGTCGTCGACCAACTTCGAAGCCTGCAGTTCCCTCAGGAGCGGGCATAGCAATCCTGGTCGCCGTACTCGTCGAACTCTAACCGAAACCATACATGAGCCTAGGCCTGTAGAGTTTCTCGCCGGCTCTTCTCAGCGGATCGCGCTTCTCGTCCATTAGTAGATGCATTCGTGAAGCAGCTGCCCCTCAGCTGATGCGTTTCCTTCGGAGGCGCTTAAATAAAATATTAAGGGTCACCCATCTATATACATAAAAATGAATTGCTGTTCGTTAGTCTCGCTAAAACTCGAGAACGACTGGACCGATTTGGCTAATTTTGGTCTAGAATTATTTGTGGAAGTCCAGAGAAGGTTTAAAAGGTAGATAAATATAAAAATGCCCGGAATTAAATAAAAATAACAATTTTGGTTTTCTTTAGATGTGTCCCCCGTCGGAAGGATTCCTTTTGTTTGTTTTAAGTTTATTTTATACAAAATTTTAGGTATTTTATTTATCGATTGAGGCACTACGAAGTCTGCCGGGTCAGCTAAATATATATAAATATATAGCTATTATATTTTTAGAAGACGTAATGTACAGTATCCTTAGGTTTTTAGATATCTTAAAAGAAGTTTTATTTAAATGTTTTTAAAAGTTTCTTATTTATTTATATCAATACTTAATTCGTTATTAAGGTTCTCGCTCGGAAAGTTATCAAATGTGTAAGTAACGCATAAATCCTAAATCTATTGAGGATCAGAGGAGAAAATATTCTGAAATGTAGAATAGATATGATTCGACTATTAAATAAAAACCGATCATACGAAGGAATGTTTGTTTTTAAAATCAAATCTTCGCTTACATGCTTTATAATGTTTATATACGAGTATAATAATAATAATAATAATAATAAGGACTTATATCGTTTAAATTGCAACAGTCAATATTCATTCTAATTAACTACAGAAAGGGATCAAAGTGCGTTACTCAACATGCATTTAGCCCCTTTTTTTCAGCACTTCGTTTTGTGAAAGAACAGAGCTTTGTGTTCGGTATCTTTTGAATAGTTTGATCAGTAGATTCGCCTTCTCTACGTTCGAATATCATTTTTCAGATTCATATTGAAACTTTACCATGTTGAAGGTACTAGCAATGAAGAAGAAACATTGATATGTTTCTGACAAAATATTGGTGCTTATTTCTGTCGTGAAGCAGTAATATGTTTTGGCTTGAAAGGTGCGGCTGCCATTGTACTATAAAACAGATACGTAGAATACATATCTCAAGATGAGTGGCAGAATTTACATACTTTGTTGATGTCTATGGGCTCCCGTACCCATAGACACAGCCCACTGAGTTTCTCGCCGGATCTTCTCTGTGTGTCGCGTTTCTGATCCGGTGGTAGATTCTGCGAAGCACTGCTCTTCCTAGGGCCAGTGTTAGCAACACTCTCGGCTTGAGCCCCGTGAGCTCACCTACTAGCTCGGTGAATCTCGAAAAACCCCTCGAGGCTACTAGAATAGGTAGGAAAAAAAGGGCTCCCGTAACAACTTTATACTAGGCTGTGAGCTCATTCACCCATCTAAGCCAACCAACCAAGCCAACCAAAACCCAGCCAACCAAAAAAAGATTAATGATTTTGAATAATTCTATAATACCATAGTCTAAGTAAACTCAGTTGTAGTGCTACATGCTTGAATATTGTAGGTAAACTGACATTATCCTCACAATGTTCGGTGTGGCATAACACACTTGTAGCTACTTAATAAATTATCAAAGGGTTGCTTTTACGAATGTCCTTTGGAAAAATATGCAAACTCCGAAAACTGTTCACTACAGGAGTCTCTGTTGCAACAAAACTAATATGTTATGCAATATCTTTTAATAAGATTCCTGATGTTTCTTTTTAAAGCGCAGCTTAATGCAGTCTGCCTCTTTGACGTCACTAAAGTAATATATGAAAAGATATTCAGCCGTCTACCCATTCCGACTGATTCCTCTGATTCCTCTTTTCGGTATGTTTATCCATCATAAAGTTAAAGTTTTCCAACGCAATGAATTACGACATCCTGAAGAGATGTAAAATCGATCACTGGCTCTCGTGTCCAGACGCGTCTCGTTCTACGCAGGCGTTTGTCACTCTCCGGGAATTAAAAAAATAGACTTAATCTAGACGACTTAGAAAACAATTTCGCTTTAGGTCACGATGTCTTTTAATGCACTGTTAATTCAAATGCCTTTGAGTTACTATAGAAACGCTTGACTTTGCGATTTCTATATTTCTATAATTTGTCTATTCAATTTAAAACTACAAACAATTTGCTTTTCTGTTTATAAATTCATTTACATTTATTAAATGTCAATCGTATTTAAGAACGACACGTGTTTAAGTAATAACAAAATCAATATGCGAGTAGATATAATGAGGTGTTTTGTTTACGTTTTCACGTGTGGCCTAGTCATCACAATCATGGTTCAAACATTCTTTGAGCAATATCACTACTAACTATAGATTATCAAGTTTTTCTTTAAATAAACAACAATCTATCTCACACATTCGCAACTCAACAATTGCGAAATAATAATAAAAACAATGAGCGTAAGTATCTCATTCTTGTGCTTGTTATTTTTCTGTGAACGACAGGAATGTTTTAGGGATTAGTAATTTTTAGGAGAACGTCACATATATGATATATTATAGTAATAATAAGTCATTACCTATGAAGTTACTGTTTTACAATACAGGCCATTTGACAAACGTAATTTATGTTATAGGTTACAATAAATTCTAAATTCAAATGAAAATAATTTTGGAAGTATGGAATTGTATGTTCTGATTCAGTCATTTGTTTATTGATTAGTGTTTTGTTTTCACTACATTTGCATTTTTCTCATCAATATGAACACGATAAAAATCTATATATTAATACGTGAAGCAAAAACTTTGTACCCCTTTTTACGAAAATTGCGCGGATGGAGGAATATAAAATTTCCCACACTTATAGAGAATATAGAGAAAGAGTGCACAATGCTAATATTAAAAAAAAAATGCATAAAAGATACATTAAATCAATAAAGAAAACATTACACTGGCATGAATTTGTCACACACACACATATGTATATATGTATACTCTTTGTTTATTGTCAAACTTTAGTTTGTCAAAAACTGTGGTCAAATTGAAAATAGGTTAATATTGTTTATCTTTAATATTATTTGTCTATAGTGTAGTCTTGGCAAAATCTGTGATAATAGAAGTATAGTATAATATAAGTATATATATAATATAGTCTTTGACAATATAACCATAATAATGTTCAAACTTATAATATCAATTAATAATTATAGTCGAATTTCGACTACTGCGGGACCACTAGTACGAGTAATTGTGGAATAAGAGTTCTGTCGCGGTGGCAATTCCGCACAAACGTCTCCCAACAATAATGACGTGTACGGAGTGAACACTACAAGCAAACGCACGACTTGCTGTCGGTTTGAACGCTTCCGATCTGGAAATGTTGATCTAAAAAATGAGCTCCATGGTCGCCCGAAAACTAAAGTAAGCAACGACGAATCAAAGGCAATAGTGGAAGCTGGCGATACACAATCTACCGCTGAGTTAACAGTAACTTTCGACCTTAGCATCAAAGTAATATTGGTCCGTTTGCATCGAATTGGCAAGAAAAATGGATATAATAATCGTATATTTGTGCTTACTTTGGATTTGATATGTAGGTGAAGTAAATTAAAATCCGCGATTTTATAAATGCTATATTATTAATTGGTGACCATTTGTTAGATCGGATGTAGGCTCTTTCTCTTTGAAATTTATTATTTACCATCGAAAGCAATCGTATAGCCACTTCTAATTATGAGTGGTTACCGTCGCTGTAATGCTATGAACAAAACGGATACCCCTACTTAACCCGCTCACAAGTTTTCTGATTGAAAATTTTAGTATAATATAATATATCATTTATTTATTTAGTTTATTAGTTAGTTAGGTCACGGTCTTTGTGCTTATGCGGTCATCGAAGCTCATAGCGATATTAATTCCAAATAAACAATAATTTGAACTTTGACCTTTCAACTTCAAGGTATTTGGTTACGCGACCGTTTTAGGTACGTTTTTTAATTAGTTATTATTAAATTGTCTGTCAAAATGCTTTATGAAGAAAGTAAAAAAAGCAATCTGTAAGAACTGAAATTTTACGAATAAAATGTATGACGCGTTTTATTCGAATTGTATTTATATATGTCTGATATCGATACACTCTATCTAGATTATGAATGATTTAAAAAAAATTTGAATACCTCTTAGCACACAAAATTGTCAAACTAAAATTCATTTGGTCTCTGTAGACTCCGATACCCTTATTTGTTCAGGTAAGCACGTTCACGCATAATATACCTACGCATCCAAACAAACAAAAAAATAGTAAAATTACGAATTTGTTTTCATTCTTTTTTTTTTAATTTTAAACTCAATTCAAGCAAAATAATTTTAGTTCATTTTGTGTGAAGTGAAACATGAAAGTCCAGAATAAATTTTTTTAGAAAAATCATGGATGGAAAACGGTTAACAGAGTACTCAAATGTCGTCGAATAACAACCTCGGTCGTCCGTGACAAATAAAACTTTAAGGTATTCGAAACGTCGAAGATAATACAATTACAAAACGCAAGATTAAACGGTAAAAGTAGTTTTTTCTTGTCTACGGCTCGCGAATACCGTAAAAAATATTTAAAATAAAAGAAGCCTATATAATTTTAAAGTCGTCATGGCCTAAAGGATAAGACGCCAGTTCTATTTGTATCTAGCGATGCGACTTTGCCCGTATTCGAATCCCGCAGTCAAGTACCAGTTTTCCTGATGAAATACGTATTTAACAAAAGTTGACGAATGACATTCACGGTGTAAGAATAACATACGACGTCTTGTGAGAACGCACGGGTAAGATACCACTACTCTGCCTATTCTGCCGTGAAGCTGTAATGCGTTTCGGTTTTAAGAGTGGGGCAGCCGTTCTAGTATAAAAACGGAGACTCAGAACTCATCTCTTAAGGCGGGTGGCGGTATTTACGTTGTTGATGTCTATGGACCACGGTAACCGCTTAACACCAAGTGGATCATGAGTTCGCCCACCCATTTAAGTAATAAAAAAAAAACGCAGCTATACTTACTATATACGCGTGCTCTAACTATACTTACCATATACACGACTAGCCGACTAGCGACTAACCGTACTCGCCCGCTTCGCTGGGCATTTAAAACTAACATTATTATTTATTGTCTTTATTATTAGGGAGTCCAACACTCCTATAAATATTAGCCTATCTATTAAGTACATGTAATTTCTATATGGATACAAAATTTCAAGTCAATCGGGTGCATAGTTCAGTAGTTATAACGGAACATCCGTGAAAACCACTGTATATTTATATATTAGTATAGATAAAATCATATGATTTATGTAGTACATCATTCTCAAACTGCCCTTACCTTAGTCTAACAGAATATACTTAAACATTACTTTTATTTCATATACATATTTATTTCTTCGTAATATTTATTTCGTATAATGCGAAGCGGCGCGATGCGTCACGAGAAGCATGATACAATGTTTACCCGAAGTCACTCGATGATCATAACGGAAACGCGCCTATGTTAGCCAATATGCTTCACACATGTACTAAGAATGACGTTATACTCGTAGCCGATTTTAACAGAATTAAATTTCTAATGCTAAAGTTTCAAGTTCAATTAATTAACCAGTTATAAGTGTGTATTTTATAACAGTAGTTTCCATTTAAAAACAGTGAAAGTTTGCGCTTTTTTGTCATTTATTCAGTCCATTTTACAATTTCCATGGTTTCGAATACGTAGATATAGCAACTTTGTGTTCACACGGACAGCTAAAATTAGAACTCGTAAAATGAGGTTGAAATCTCAATTATATCGTAAACCGTCTGTCCTACCCTTCAAGGCGGAGCTCGTGAATGCCACACAACATAGACAAGCAAGCTAGTATGTCGCGTCACAAAAATTAGGGATAATTACATAGGTTTGTAAGTACTGTAAGTGCTTGCTTATAATTGTTATTGGGTTTGATTTCATTACACGATTCTATTGCTAAATTATAATTCTTTTTAAAACATACCGGCTTGTCTATTCATTTGTTGCGCGTCAACCACGCGACTCGTGAAGAAGACGAAACCGGGCAAACCCTATCAAAACTTTCTTACTATTAAAGTGCAATAAATGTAAAAATCGATTGATACATACTTGACTGAGCATCCCCTGAGAACGGCTCGACCGATTTATTTTTCGTCGTGTTTGTAGTTGTCAGGACGAAATTGTTTTTTTTTTAATATTCACATGATTGACGATGACCTCAGCAACGTGACCGGGCTTTACTAATCTAAATATAAATTTAAAAGGGAGAACGCTACCTAAAGTAGGTCGAAGTTAGAAAGTGCATTGTCTATATAATTTAAAAGGCAATCATAAAAATAAACAGCGCGGTTGGCTTATCAATTATTATATGTTTTAGTTTAAAAATAATTAGACTACCTCAAATATCAGAATTTACCTTTATTTCACTTATAATCAATGAAACGGTCAGTGTTGGTCTAGAATCAAGGCATTCACGGAAACATTAAGATTGAATACCAGGTTTGGTAGCTGAATTCCGTGAAGGGCACTATTGGCATAATATCGGAATTTTGTAGTTGCGTTTGTGATGGCGCACGTCGGTCGTGGGCGGAGGGAGAAACATCCCGTCCCCGCTCGGCGCGCCCTCCGGACGCTCAACACGGTGGAAACTGCATCATTCAATTTCATTTTTCCCATATTTGGTGTTGCGCTCTGAAAATTCGATTTGCTTCCTATACAGAACGTTCACTGCTTTTAGTAATAAATTTTTTATCTAAGTGAGTTATTTGACACAATCACTTCTATTACTGTTATCTAAAGTCTCTTTATATTTAACCGGAAATTAATAACGATGAATGAAGTAAACAAACGTCAAGATCTGACTGACTTTCATCATTATAAAGTCTCACCCTGTTGCCTTGATATGTATTTTCTACGAGCTTACGTTTTTTTTATTTATTGCTTAGATGGTTGGATGAGCTCACAGCCCACTTGGTGTTAAGTGGTTACTGGACCCCATAGACATCTACAACGTAAATGCGCCACCCACCTTGAGATATAAGTTCTAAGTTCTCAGTATAGCTACAACGGCTACCCCACCCTTCAAACCGAAAGCAATAATGCCTAACGGCAGAAATAGGCAGGGCGGTGATACCTACCCGCGCGGACTCACAAGAGGTACTACCACCAGACACAAGAGGTCTTACGTATTTTCGGATATCGCATGAAAATTACGAGTCTCTAATACGTGACACTCTGAAAGCGAAATTTATCTTCTCGTATATAATAATGACGAAACGATCGAAAAACTTCACCCAAATGAAACTAGTAACACATAGAAAACATTTTAATGGCTGCTTATGCCGCGTAGCGGTTTTGCTTTCCGCTTTGTAGGGTGCGACATCGGTTGTGCAACACAATTTAGACACTGTTCTCTTGTTTCAAAGTTTCTTGTTGTAATGTCTATCCGCTACGGAAACTTCCATTACGCCACTGGGCCGTGATCACGTTCATACTCTTATATTTATGTAATAAAAAGTAAATATATACGTAATTTGTGTATTTTATAATAATCCGGTCTTATCATAAATCTTTACATGTTTTCATGCCGCGTTTCTTATAACATTGTTGTTATAGTTTAAAATCACTTATTAATGAATACTAGAGGTCCCGCAGTAGTCGAAATTCGACTATAATTAATTGGAATTGTAAGTTTGTACACTATTATGATTGTATTTTATACTTCTATAATCACAAATTTCGCCAAGACTACACTATAAAAAATAGTAACAAAGACAAACAATATTTAATCTATTCTCAATTTGACCACAGACGTCAAGAACAAAAGTTTGACAATTAATAGTATGCATGCGGGTGTGCGTCAAATACATGGTATGTAATGTGTGTAATGTTTTCTTTATTGATTTAATATTTCTTTTATGCATTATTTAAAAAAAATATTAGCATTGTGCACTTCTTCTCTATATTCTCTATAAGTGTGGAAAATTTCATACTCCTCCGTCCGCGTAATTTTCGTAAAAAGGGATACAACATTTTTGCTTCACGTATTAATATATAGATGTCTTTAAATACATATTCAGCTAAAAGCAAAGAAATTTATCTAAATATATATAAATATTCGCCGACGTATACACTTAATCTATTCAACGGTACAGGGTTACGGATCCCCTCACGCAATCCCCTCAGGCAATCATCACGTGGATCATAAACTCTTAAACAGACGTCTTAATCTAATAAGAAGTGACCACTGAAGGGCGGAAGTCGTTAGTAAACTAATTTTACTGGATTCAGTGCTTTCCTTGACGCATTACTGCTTTACGGCTGAAATAGGCAGGATGGTGGGACCTACCCGTGCGAACCCACAGGAGATCCTACCACACGCAGTGTTTCGATTTGACCAAAGTAATGGCACCGAAGAATTCTTAAGTAATTATTAATTGAAAGCAAATGCGTAACACACCACAATGTGACCTGATGAATTTTTGAGTACGTCAAAATAGTTTAATAAGTTACAGTAACAATTGTAAGCCTGATGCGGAATTAAATAAAAATAACGATAATAACTCAAAACGAAGCGCTTTGACCTGTTTTCATCTAGTTTTATTCGCAAGAGCTTTTCAGGACTACTGCGCAGTACTTAATCCTATCGATCGTTGTCCATTGAGTGCCTACGATAGATAGGTGAAACCATACCAATGATACACTACCCCTCAAACAGATTCGCATGCACAAAATGTCAACATGGGCTTGCTTTGAAGACGTCCTTTGATCATTGGACCTTCAAATCATTGAAATGATTAAACGTGCTGTAGCTTCCTATATGCATAGGACATCGAAAGGTAACTAGCTACCTTTGTTGATGATTGATGTTGATGACAAACGTTTAAGGCTAGACCTCACTTTTTGCTATAAACGATTTATTTAGATGAATACTTTTAGTGCCTCAAACGGCAGACAAGACATGGCCCATGAAGGCACAAGGGCCCATTGAGGGTCCAGGTCACAAGACAGGTCTTTGACGTGGACTGACCAAATAAAAGCGGCAGTAATTGGCATTACACGAATGCTCGAAGAGGGCGGCCGTCAGAGAGGATTGACGGCGTGTTGTAAATCTTGCCACCAACGCCTGAAGTGGTCGCCTTAGTGGTCGTGGTCAAGTGATGATCACGACCACTAAATCAAGAGCGATACCGATAGTATAAAATCCATCTACAAATACCTACATGATAAATCAATCTTGCTGTTAACATTAACCATAGCACACTACGCTAGTTAAGTTACTTGATTATATTATTAATATATCATGTGTTGCATTCAATCCAAACTGCTATGAGTTTGCGAGCCAGAAGCGATTCATGATCATTTGTAAAATCATTTACATATTCATTTGCAATGCACGTGTTTAATCTTGTAAATATACGATTACTATTTACTTTCAATATCAGAAAATTGAATGCTAAAATGTACTTTGAATGATTGTTAAATAATTGAACAGATAAACAATGTAAAATAATAAAAGAAACAAATTAAGACAAAGAACTACACAACAAATTTTCTGATGGCTAGTGACTTTTTCAATTCAAAACCAAGTACAAGTATAATCAAAGAACCAAGAAGCAGCAGAAAAATGTATGAAGTGAATAAACTCACCGCCTCGAGTCGAGTTTCCTTTAGACTAGAAAGCAATTACTTTGTCGTAGATTCCATTACCTTTGAGCTTTGTGAATAAAAGAAGAAATATCTTATATTTTAATGATAAACTTAAAGAGTATAAAGACTAGCCGAGACTTGTGTAGTGAATAACTGTTTTCATGAAACACAATATCTATACTAATATGACTACTGAACCGTGCATCCGATGGACTTGAAACTTGGTATCCATGTAGAAAATACATGTACTTAATGGATAGGCTAATATTTGTATGAGTGTTGGACTCCCTACACCAGTTGCGGGGGCGTTAATAATGAGAATCCTTGTGGGGTTGAGAAATAATAATGTTAATTTTAAATGCCCACCGAAGTGGACGGGTAACGCTAGTGTTTATATAATAATAATGAGTTAATATATTTTAATAGTATATATAATAATAGCGTTAATATTTCATTCAACGTTGAACTTAGTCTAAGCTGCGAATTGATAATAGAATGATTTCATACGTAGCAACCGAGTACTTAGCCCATTGAGTTTCTCGCCGGCTCTTCTCAGTGGGTCGCGTTTCCGATCCGCTGGTAGATTCTGCGAAGCACGGCACTAGCTAGGGCTCGTGTTAGCAACAACGTCAGGTTTGCCCGGTGATGCTGATATTGTCTCTCAATACCATCAGTTTAGTTAGGAAAAAAAATAAAAACCGAATACTGATGACGAGACATCTTTGAACACGCACAGGTAGGCACTAACATACATCCCTGCATATTTGTGCCGTGAATGCGTTTCGATTTGAAGCATGGAGCAGCCGTTTTACTGTCGCACTGGGATTTAGAACTCATATCTCAATGTGGATTGCGGCATTTATGTTGTTGATATCTACGGAATTCATTAGCTCAACTATGCACACGAATTATTGCCACGGTGAACTGACAACATTTTATAAAAAATTAATACCCAAAATTTTAACTAGCGTAATTGTAACGTAGACCTCTAAACTCAATCCTAGTATTCATTTTATATATATATGGACTCAGGTAACCTCTTAACATCAGATGGATCGTAAACTCGTTCATATATATCAGCAATTAAAAAAATTGCGATTGTCAAGGTCGGACGGAGTTTAACGGGTGTTGTTATAATTTGAAATATTACAAACACAACATTGTTCAGTGATATATTACGTATTATTTTATATGCTGTCAATTTTATGGTGCAGTAAGCCTTGAATATAATTTCACTCTATCTTCGCATGACACGGCCTTGTTACCGCCAGGGGAATGTGTCGAGGTCAGCCTCTACTTGCTGTACGTGGTAAAACAACAGGGTACAATATTGTAATTTGTTCATCATTTGTTCTTATTCACTACCAATATTATTCCGACTACATACAATCACAACATGTCCGACTTGTGTGTATGATTTGCGCTTGACATGTTTTACACGAAACGCTATAGTTGCTAATGTTAAAGGAAGGTCTTATAGCCATGATTTGTTTTGCTTTGTAGATCGACGCTCCTAATTTTCTTATTTGAAACTTGTTTATCTTGACACAGGAGGAGGTGAAACGAAGATACAAAGTTTACGATTTTTTACTTATCTTTACGTACCTACAGTTTTTTTTTTTGTGTTGTCTAAAAAATCATACCACTGGTTCGTTTTTTACTAAGCCCAATATTATACTATGACTAAAAAAACCAATGCCTTCTCAGTGTACGGAAAACGCTGTCTTTGTGCCACTATAGTACTAAACTATCCTAGTGGTTAATTCGATGCTTTTAATTAAAAAACTCGCGCGCCGAAACTGTATTTAATTACTTAGCTTGGACTATTTATTTATTCATGTATCTCAGAATATTATTCGCCAACCAGTTTTACAAAGTAATGATATTGATATTTCTTGTCGTATCGATTTTTATATCGAATAATTTAAGGAGTTACTGTTTTCAAGCTGAGCCAGACCAAAACCAGAAAAAGACTAAATCGGTCTCCACAAATAAAAGTGTACCCATGAGGGTGACGATTTTTTTTTTTTTTGTAATTTAAAACGACAATATTAAGAACGTCAAGGAAAAACTTTTGTATTAATGGTGTCGAATTTTAAATTTATGTGTACATTTACCTTAAGTAGGTAGATACTCGAAGATTTTATCTCATAAGCTGTAGATTTTTTTTGGAATTTGGCAATGTTAAATTGAAAAAAATATTAAATTTGTCCTCCTTAGTCTTTTTCGGAATGTGATCTGCATACATAAATTTCCTAGGCTCCACTGAGGAAGATTTTAAACGAAAATAAACGCCTAAATAATTCGACTGCTGTGTTGTATTTTCATTGGAAACCTCTGCAAGGGAAAATTTGCGGAAAAGTCAAGTTCTAAAACTTTTTCCTTGCTTTTAATTGTTGGCCAGGTTTGATTTATTAATAATTTGAGGTTTCGCAGTAACGCTTAATTGTTTTTTTTTTTAAGTTACATTAAAGAGAATATAAGTTTTTCCTGTTTATGAGAATTTGGGAAGTATAATGACAGTATGAATTGCATCCACACTGATATAAATACGCCTAGTTTTTGCTTACAGCAAAATACTCGTAAGTAAACATAGCCTAACTATTAGGACAAGTCGAAAGGAAAAAACGATTTCTACACCATAAACAGTCATTACAGAACTTTGGCGTTGCATGCAACTTAATAGAAATAGTTTTTAGCTGTCCGATTGAATGTTCGATAGAAGTTTAATCTCGAACATTCCAACATACATACAAAGTATGCAGATTCAAAACGAAGTTCAGTTCTGTTCATCGAATACAAACCCAACAACGATTATCAATCCTTGTTTATATATTAATCTTATTTATTTATATTTTAATGTGGTTCGATTCCCGCACAAACATTCGTGTGATGAATACATTTATTTGCTCTTTGTCTGGTTGTATCTATAAAAAAAATGTATCTATATTAAAAAGTATTGTATATGTTTATGAGTCTCTGATTCCCATAACACAGGAAATCGTATTTTGGGGCTGAATGACCGTGCGTGACTTGTGCCCGGTTATTTATTTATTATTATTATTTATTGCGGAATCCTAATTAACTTTTTTATTATATAATATTATTATCATTTCTATTATTTCTCATCTCTTCTACTTCTTTTTTTTCAGGCATAGTGCCGAACCCCCTACGAGGTCATCGTGGCCTAAAGGATAAGACGTCCGGTGCATTCGTATCTAGCGATGTACCGGTATTCGAATCCCGCAGGCGGGTACCAATTTTTCTAATGAAATACGTACTTAACAAATGCTCACGATTGACTTCCACGGTGAAGGAATAACATCGTGTAATAAAAATCGAACCCGCAAAAATTATCATTTGCGTAATTACTGGTGGTAGGACCTCTTGTGAGCCCGCACGGGTAGGTACCACCGCCCCGCCTATTTCTGCCGTGAAGCAGTAATGCGTTTCGGTTTGAAGGGTGGGGCAGCCGTTGTGACTATACTGAGACCTTATAACTTTTGTCTCAAGGTGTGTGGCGCATTTACGTTATAGATGTCTATGGGCTCCAGTAACCACTTGACACCAGGTGGGCTGCGAGCTCGTCCACACATCTAATAAAATAAAAAAAATGCGCGTCTGGAGGGCAAGCGTGGTATGTGGGAATTGACGGTATGCAGATGTTGAGAGTAGGCCGCGGACCCAAGGATCTTTTTAGGGCCCCAGATTCGTGATTCTCCTCACGCAACTTGTCAATCTCAAATGTCACAGCTGACGCTGCACTGACTTAAATCTTTTTTTTATGTTTGAGAGATTACTGGTGGCCCAGAGGTCTTTCCAGTCTTACCGGGGCAGGTAGGCGAGCAAGGGCTCAGCCAGGAAGGGTGGGATTTGCTAACAGCTACCCGAGCGCCTCCAAAGGAGACCTAACAACTCAATAGCTGCTTCGCGAATGAATCTACCACCGGATCGGAAGCGCGACCCGCTGAGAAGATCCGGCGAGAAACTCAGCAGGCTGATGCATGGGTTAGGTTGCACGTCGAACTCTTTGGCGAGTTCGACGAGTACGGTAACCAGGGTCCCTACTCCTAGTGTTAGAGCTAAAGGTGTCTAATGCTAGGGTTATTGGATCTGATGGATCCGTAAGGACGTGTCTAGGGCGTCGACGGTGATATTGCTTTAGTACCTAATCACATATTTTAAATATTACTTACCTTGTCGCAAGCCATGTTCAGTTCATTATCTAGAACGGAAGCGATTTAAAACTTAAGATATTGATACATTGGCAGTTACGTGGAATAATTTAAGAAGTTTAAACTTTAAGAAAATTATTTGTACTTAATTATTTTTTTCTTTTTTTCAGGCGCCTTCATGGTTTTATCGTATCCGCACTTTTTATACGCAGATCCAATATACAGAAATGGTGTCGTTGGTATGAACCCGGTTGAAGATAAGCACAGGATAATGTTGGATATAGAACCGGTATGTATGTTTATTTCGACTTCTTTTACACGCTGCACAGGATGAAAACAGAGAGTAATACATATTTAGCATAAACATTTGTCGTTTCGCTTAGTAAATATGTATTTCATGCTGGGTGCATACACCCACCATAGTGCGATGACCTCGGAACGGTGACCGGCAAGATTTGGATGAGGAGAGCCGAAGACTGGGCTCAGTGGTGTGGATTGGGTTAGGCCTCTGTCCAGCAGTGGACGACTGTGGGCTGATGATGATGATGTATTTCACGAAAACTTGAATGTTAACTAAACATAATTTACAGATGCGATCTACGTTCCCACAAAACCGCGGATACGGCTTAGTTTTGGTAGATAATATCAAAACTAGTTGCGTACTATTGGTTGTAAAAAGATACTTTTATGTATTAGTATCTTGACCTGTATTAATGTTAGTCTGTTTAGTTATGTATGCGCTCCCGACCACTTCCAACTACTTTGTATTTATTAGATAAGAGGCATAAACGTCATGGACCACCTGAAATTATGCGTATTATTAGCAACTTGTTTACGACCATTGGTTTCTTAATATTCTCGCTAAGTTTTTCTGATAATCGTAGAAAATTCCCTCTGTAAGATGATGAGAATTTGAATGATTGATGAAAATAAAAAGTTCAATTGAACTTTGATTGAATTAATGAAAATAAATATTTCAATCATAGTCTACAATGTCTTAAGATTTTAATTTATTTTCCAAACTTATGTCATAAATATCACTTATGTCACAAATACGTGTAGTATTTGGTATCTCAAGAGTTAAGCTGGAGACTGCATTAAGAAATCTCAATCCCTTTGATACAGCTATTTAGTACTGCTACTTCCATAGTCTATCTAAAGTAGAAAATAGAACACTCATTATTTCAATCTACTTGCAGTTTCAAACTCATCTTCCAAAGTAGGCTTTGATGTTCTCAGCGTGAAGTCTTCATGTCATGAGTGCAATACTAACGCAAGCCCAACTATTGAAATTCGACCAAAATCATTGACATCTCAAGATTTAGACTCATTTCACGTATTAAGTTTTGTAATAGGGTTTTTTATAGACAATTTGAAAAAAAAATACAAAATTATTTCCTAATGTTTGTTATTGATAACAATAAAGTTCATCAATAGCTGTGAAATAGAAGAACTGTAATCGGAAAAACAGAAAAAAAAGTTCACTAATTTGTTTATCTGTGATAGATGATTAAATTCATTTTCCCCCAAATTTTTGGATAAGCTAAAATTTTACATAATTATTTAGAACTGAAGTGACTTCTTCATCTAATTAAGCAGAGTTTGTCTACTGATCTTACGACTATATTACGTATTCCAAATTCTATATGTTACGTATTACAAATTAGCTTGATTTTAGAAAATTATTTAAATAGGTTTTTAAATAATTTATTAAAAACTATATGTAATAAAACAAAAAATACTTAATATAACCACGAAGGTCCACGAGTCCAGTAATTTTAAGTTAATGTTATTATTTACAGAACACAGGAACTCCTGTAGTCGGAGCCAAGCGTGCGCAGTTTAATATTTTCATCCGCCCGATTTCGGGAATAGTGGCCACTGACAATATTAAAACTACATTAATGCCACTGTTTTGGGTTGAAGAGGTAGGCAGACAAAGATAGACTCATAATTAGATAATATAGTTGTCCCTAATTTAAGTAGTGCAAAAAAATTTGAGTGCCATTGATTTTCAATTGATTCCTTCGGATTTTGAGGTAAGCATTAAGTTCTCAAAAGTACGTAGTAGTTTAGTTTCAAGTACGTAGTTTTAACTCAACAGAAAGCTGACGATGTCAATGTTTGTTTAGAGATGAAACCATTGACAAAAGCAATGAGCATTGAACTTCGTTATTATTGAACCAGTCATTCCAAGGCAAGATCTTCTCGAGAAACTATTTTATTATTACGAGACATGTTGTTAAAAAATCTTCATCTTCAAATCAAGATTGCTGAAAGAACACGTTTTTTTCAGAATTTTGAATAATATCCCTCCTAGGAAAAGTATGTTTTCATAAAATCGTACTAGACGAGTACATAGGTTTGGAGTACACTTAGTTGCTATTGTTAGATTTTGTTTTGTTTTAAACAATATTTTAAGTGTATCAATCTCATCGATTTGTTCATTTCTGCAAACAGCATCATTTTATGTTTCTAGTTTAGTTATATTCATACTATTTATACGATTTGCACAAAATATGTACATAATATCATAAAGTATTCAGTCTGAGTGTAGTGTTAATACGATTCCATGTCATGTTGTATTCAAGGTGCGAAAGACTTCATCACTCTCCAGTCTAGGCCACAGCTATAAAATAAATTTAAATATTAGTGCAGCAGTGTAAGTTTTAACCCTTTAAAGTTCAAAAACAATACCAATTTATAGAATCATCTAGTTTTTATTTTTTCAAAACAATTTTATAATTTTGCTTATACATTTTACAATTGGCGATTTGAGATACGACTGTTTGTTTGATTTGTGTTTTCTTGTGATTGTGATTAACTTACTTCTAAATGCCGAAAACACGAGCATAAACATGGACAGCCCATACATCACATCTTATGGAATTACTATACGGAATTTGTGCGGCGAATTATTTCTATCGTATGTATTCTAAACGATCTTGTTGCAACTGGCGGCATTAAGAAGTTTTTTGTTATAATTATTTGCATCACATTGGCACCATAAATAGTATAGCACCTTATAAATCTTATATATCATCTAAGTCCAATGCTATGTTCATAAATGTTTCACTTTTACACTAAACACAATATTGCAAATTACCCGAGCACAACAATGGCGGAGAATTTTTGGTGCGTGAGAGCAGACGTAGACACTAACGCGCATGCGCATAGGGAGGAAAAGTTACACTTTCTTCCCTGTACAGCGGAGGAAAACCGAACTTTCGGCGTAGGTAGAAGAAAAACACAATTTTCAAATAAATTTGAGTTCGTTTTGGTTGGAGATAAGTCGGATAATTTCGGTTGGAGATAAGTCGGAATAAGTACCTACGGAGGATAACACATAGTATCTAGCTGTGGGCATTGTAAAGTCAATACGTTTTCTCGTACAAAGCGAGTTCTTGCGTTATTTAGCAATAATAGTGAATAGTGATAGTTGATTGACGATCGGGTTTACTTCTCTGAAAGTTCCGCTGTTATTCTTTGAAGTTATTTTTGATGCATCGGGTCGAATATTGAAATGAGGTTGTTTTTCGTCACAATTCGATAAAATACGTTCATTTCTCCTACCCACTAAAATCAGGATAACCGCAAACGCATGCTTCTTCATACATATCAGTTAACTTCGAGCTACACATTTCTCGAGTTTCCAGTACGTAAGCGAATAAACCACAAATTTATGGTGCCTTTGTCACATCGACTCCAAGCGGAGGATTGCCACCCTATTGTCTGGTTATAGAGTTAAGTGCGGTAACCTCCTACCTTATCCGAATTCTGTCTCGGACGGGGATCGCGTGAAGGAAAGCTTAGTGGGTTGCCCTCTACCATCTTCAGCCCTGACCTTGTTCGACCCGGCCTTTACCATCTTCCGTCGTCGAGTTCCACATATCCCATGCGCCCTCTTAGGTGCGACACCTAGGAGGAGGTTCGGAGTCGTCTGGAAAAAAGTGTTGCTACCTATCTTAGTAGTCATGTTCGAAGGTTCATATGATTTTTCAGACTGAGCTGTATTCGTTTAATACTGAATTTATTATAAACAGTTGAAAGTGAGTCGTTTTTTTTACATAATTGAATCTCATGAAAAAAATATATTTTTTCTTCAACTGTAATGAAGTTTCGACATTCACAAGTTCAAGTTTAGATATACTAATTGACATTATGCACCCGGTTTTGCTAGTTTGGTTTGCAATTTGCGACTGCAAAGAAATGGAGATGATAATAATAATAATAATAACCGGGAAAAATTCACACACGGTCATCTGACCCCAAAGTAGGATTCCCTGTACTATGGGTCAAAAATTAAAGTAGATACATACATTTAAATATATACTTATATAGACCAGTGACCCATCGGTAGTCGAAATTCGACTATAATTAATTGAAATTATAACTTTGTACATTATTATGATTCTATGGTTAAAGACTATTTATATTGTTTAATCACAGATTTCAATTTTATCGCAGACTATAAACAATAAGAAAAGTTTGACAATAAACAAATAGTATGCGTGTGTGTGCCAAATACACGGTAGTGTGTGTAATGTTTTTTTTTTATTGTTTTAATCTATTTATTATGCATAAATAAAGAAAATTATTAACATTCTGCACTCCTTCTCTATTTTCTCTATGCGTGTGTTGAAAATTTCATACTCCTCCGTCTGTGCGTTTTTGTTTCACATAGGTATTAATATATAGTTAATAATAATACTTATATAGATAATAAACACCAGTTAGCGGCTCTAACTACTGTATCACCGAGTTAGTCATATTCATTAGGTATGTGTTATGTGCGATGAGCCGGTGCTTGCTAGACATACAACTATTTCGTTTACCATCCAGGTACTTGTAAGCAGACATTGCCGATGCTAATTACTCAGGAGCTCGCAAAATGTAGTTAGATTTTTCAATAATTTATTATAATAAAACACAAATAAGTTGTATGGGTTGTAATTTTAACATGTATGGTAAATACAAAATATTTAAATTGGATTGTTTGTCTCCTTCATTGAATGTGTACTTAGGAATACAGCGAAGAATTAGTAATATTTTTTTTCTCGTTTCAGACTTCAAGACTTCCGCTAAATTTTGTAGAAGAGATTCAAGGAAGATTGTTGAGACCATTAAATTTGCTGAGTATTCTCATACCAGTAATTGTGGCTATTTGCTTTGTGATACTCGTAATAGGAATATTGGTCACAATCAGAGCCAGTTCAAAACGAAATAAGATTAAACAGTGATCAATTTTAATAAATAGTTTTTAATTTATATACTATAGGGGTTTAAGAAAATAAAGATGTTTGTACATTTACATTTTGTTTTATTAGATACATTCTTTTAGTCACCCTAAAATCATCAAATAGTTTAATCTTTAATAATCAAGCTACGTCTACAGACCTTATATTTTCAAAACTTAATATTTTAAATTTCAGCTCCACAACAGAATGACACCTTTTTTCATAAGACGCCTATCTGAGAGTCAGTGGTTTCCGTCGCTCGAACATTACAATCGTTCGAGGCCTAATAAAGCCTATCCTGGAATACATTTTAAAATCTGAAAAAAAAAAATGTCAGAGTTATGTATCACTAAAATATGTATTGTGAATATTAAGCTATATTTTGTGAATTGTTTCGCAGTAATTACATTTGTTTGTTTAAAAGAAGTTGTAGTTGCTATAACCATCACAAAACGGCTAATTGTGTAAAAACTAAGACGTAGCTTTTTGTAATAAACAAGTAATTTTAATGTTTTATATAATTGTATTATATTTTCGCTGTAATAGACCTTATGTGTGAGAACCCATTTTTTTTTTTTTCGGGTAGAGGGCCGATCCTCCTACGAGGTCCCCGCGCCTAGGGGGCGCGCGGGGTATGTGAGACTTAACGATCTGCAGGTGTTGAGAGCAGATCGCGGGCCCAAGGATTTTAGGGCCCACCCACTAAACGACTCCCCTGCACTCTTACACCCGACGTCCGATCTCCGTCCGGGGTCAGAACCTGGACAGAGTAGGGGATGTGTGAGAACCCTGGCTTAACCCCGACATACACTATTATGATTCTATTGCCAAAGACTAATCATCATCATCATCATCATTTCAGCCTATCGCCATCCACTGCTGAACATAGGCCTCTCCAATAGATTTCCAGTGCGACCGGTCCATTGCCACCTGCATCCAACGAGACCCAGCGCTTTTTACTAGGTCGTCGGTCCATCTAGTAGGTGGCCGTCCCACACTGCGCTTGCCAGTACGTGGTCGCCAGGATCTTTCTGCCCCATCGACCGTCCTCTCTTCAAAGACTAATATACTTTTATAATCACAGATTTCGCAAAGATTACCCTTTAGATAAATATTAATAAAGACAAACAATATTTAATTTAATCTCAATTTAATCACAGACGGCAAAAAAGTTTGACAATAAACAAATAGTATGCATGCGTGTGTGTGTCAAATACACGGTACCTAGTGTGTGTAATGTTTTTTTTATTGATTTAATGTATTTTTATGCATAATTAAAAAAATATTAACATTTTGAGCTCTTTCTCTATAATCTCTATACGTGTGGGAAATTTCACACTCCGTCCGCGCAATTTTTGTAAAAAGGTGTACAAAGTTTTTGCTTCACGTATTAATATATAGATAACTAAGTAGATGTGTTTTTAAACTGAAAATAATTTCATACTTACTCTTTTCCACGGACAGCAAAGACGACAAACCACAGCTTCAGGACGAAGATTTTATTTATTCATATCAGGGAAGTAGCGTATCCCCGGAAATTCGAATTAGACACAAACTTAAGTTTTGACTGTTGAAGTTTTGAACAAAAATGGAAGAGCAAGCTGGCCCACCTGGTGTTACTGATTACCGGAGTCTAAAATTACAACTTGGACGCCGCCACTCACTTACAGACATGAGGTCTCTGAGGGAAGTCTCAGAAGACGGCATAGAATAACGAGCTATGACCCTTCAAAACGGACCACACTAAATCTTCAACTAAGCTAATAAAGCCAATTCAACCCGTTGAAGACACAAGTTTGCGCGTTCACTGCGAAGAAGGACCCCTTTGTCATGGCGCCGCAATTCCAAGGAGTATCCCTGCAACCTTCCGAGAGTATCGGGATCCTTGGGGTCGACATTTCGAGCGATGTCCAATTTCGGAGTAATTTGGAAGGCAAAGCCAAGTTGGCGTCCAAAATGCTGGGAGTCCGCAACAGACGGAAGCAGTACTTCACTCCTGGACAAAGACTTTTGCTTTATAAAGCGCAAGTCCGGCCTCGCGTGGAGTACTGCTCCCATTTCTGGGCCGGGGCTCCCAAATACCAGCTTCTTCCATTTGACTCCATACAGAAAAGGGCCGTTCGGATTGTCGATAATCCCATTCTCACGGATCGTTTGGAACCTCTGGGTCTGCGGAGGGACTTCGGTTCCCTCTGTATTCTGTACCGCATGTTCCATGGGGAGTGCTCTGATTGTTTGAGATGATCCCCTCTTCTCCTTTTTATCATCGCACCTCCCGCCATCGGAGCAGAGTTCATTCATATTATCTCGAACTGCTGCGTTCATCGACAGTGCGTTTCCAGAGGTCTTTCTTGTCACGTACCATCCGGCTATGAAATGAGCTCCCCTCCACGGTGTTTCCCGAGCGCTATGACATGTTCTTCTTCAAAGAGGTTTGTGGAGAGTATTAAGCGGTAGGCAGCGGCTTGGCTCTGCCCCTGGCATTGCTGAAGTCCATGGGCGACGGTAATCACTCACCATCAGGTGGGCCGTATGCTCGTCTGCATGCAAGGGCAATAAAAAAAAATGGCTGGATGATGGCTACGCGTACGGGCTCTCACATAAGACCAGCTTACCAGTAAAGTAACGACCCAGAGCAATTTTTTTTATTGCTTAGATGGGTGGACGAGTTCACAGCCCACCTGGTGTTAAGTGGTTACTGGAGCCCATAGACATCTACAACGTAAATACGGCGCCCACCTTGAGATATAAGTTGTAAGGTCTCAGTATGGTTACAACGGCTGCCCCACCCTTCAAACCGAAACGCATTACTGTTTCACGGCAGAAATAGGCATGGTTGTGTTACCTACCCGCGCGGACTCACAAAAGGCTCCACTTTTTTAGAAAACTGACTATTTTAATTATTTCTCCAAATCCTGAGCAGTTTCGAAAAAAATAGGCTACTAGTGATCTGGAAAGTTGAAGAGGCTTTACAATTTTATTTAAAACGAAAAATCCAATTGAATTAGTGAATACGGGACCACATTAATAAAACACATAATTTTGAACATTGAGCTTTATTTAAGAATAAAATTGTTTACTTCCATCCATTAAACAATAAAGACAATGCATTTAAGCAAATAAACGTACATTTATAAACGCGAGAGTAAAACTACTATACTTGATATAATATGAAAAAATCACAAAAATTTGGGAGGCTGATATAATATATGTTTTTTATAATCTTTATTTATTGGACTAGATTATTAAAAAAAAAAAAAAACACAACGAATGCATGAGATTTCATGTTTATGATTACAGACTAATAGAAGTCTTATTACGTTTAAAATTAGTTAACAAATAAATATAAAATCGAGAGAATACGAAAAACGAACTTGAGACCGTGATCAGCCTCCTGGCGCGAGATGTCGCCGTTGATCGAACACAAAAAAAGAAAAACTAAGTAAAAATGGATGCATACACTACGTACAATACCACGTTTAATTACTACTAAAAACCGAGAACATTGATATTATTATACGACTATAGTTAAAATACACATACATTATACTTATACATAACCATTATGCAATTATCGGTTATAGACTCATTACTTTCACATGAAAATGGGAAGGGGCATTACACATGCAGAATCAGCACACCTACTTTAATACGATTATAATAATATGATTATATACGTTTAGTGTTATATTAAAATTTTTGCTAAATCTCTCTTTGTGCTAATGAAAACGAAATAAAATTTAGATTTTTAAAATTATAATCAGTCCTATACACCAACGAAAAATAAAACAATATATATTTTGATTAAAAGTTTAAACACCTACATTTAATTTAAAATCTACTTCGATTGGTAACGCGGTACAATACGACTTGCAAATTATTACATTAAGCTAAGTAATACAAATAGGCAGTGTTGCGCAAATGCAATGTACTATCGTAGAGGTCTAAACGAAATGCCCCTTAGTCTAACTTACTACTTATCTACATTTTAATTATGAATATTATAAGAACTTGAAAATACGACATCCATATTAATAAGGTATAATTTTAATATGCAACTACTAAAAAGTTTTACTGCGAGAAATTAAAGTAACGTTACCTCTCGTTACACAAGCTCATTCGTATTCAACTAAAATATTATTAATAAAATCTTGATATCCTCTAAACGTACTTCAATAAAGGTATTTACAAAAACTAAACTCAATAAAATCTTAATTTCAAGAATGATCGAAATTTTGTAAAAATGACTTACGAAAAAGTGAAAGTGACAATCATATCTACAAAAATATATACAGAACGATTAGAACGTTAAAAGGAAATTAAGATTAATCGATCAAATGCCGTTTATCGTCGTTATTACGATTGCGGCCCTTGGCGTGCGCTAACATCGTCACTAGTTTCTTGTGGCTATCGCCCACGATCCAGCCGTGTTGTTGGGGATGCCCGGGTTCGTCGTCTCCGTCTGATGACCAGTGGTAGTAGGGGAGAGCGCGCGCACGTACCTTCGGTCCCATCGGACTGCGCACTCTAGCCGGCTCCTCGTCACTGCTCTCCTCGTCTGTAGAAATCCTCCCGCTAAATCTCCGTCCGCCGCTGCAGCTCGACAACTTACGATTATTACTAGATACCCTGCTCTCGGAGTCGTGCTTTTTGAAAGTTATGTGTTTGCTCCGGCGCCCGCTCGAGTGATGCCCCTCCCTTTTCCTGTTTTTCTTTTTACGTCTGTTCTCTGTCGACTCTGCGCTGTTTGGACGCATCGGATGATCTTCCGGCTCCGATTCTGAACTCCAAGTTTCAGCTAATATATTTTGTTTTCCGACTGTACACTTCCGACGTGCACGCTGCCTCGCAACGCCAGTAGAGAAATCCGATTCAGGCGATTCGTCAAAGAGACAGTGCAATTTATAAGCAAGTTCACTATCGTTACAATTATAATTCTTAGGGTATCTGTTATTTGTTTTTTTGTCAAATACTTGTCTTTTGTTATTCTGCGGAGATGGATCTCGCAGCTTATTCTTGTTTTTGGACTCTTGTTTAGGTGGACCGTCACAGTTGTTCGATTGTGATTCATTGGATTTACGATGGGACTTTTTGTGGTGTTTATCATGTTTCTTTGGTGTTGAGTAAGGAACTTCCGACGTAATGATCGTATTCAGCTTTTCTTCTGTAGACGCTCTGTTGGTACTTGAGAAGTCATACTTTTTAGATGTCGACGGACCATAATCAACGACGTCGCTACATTTACTCGTTCGTTCAATGTTAGATTTTTTAGTGTTTTCAGTACTACATTTCGTGGATTGTGTATACGATGAAGTCATCATGAATTTATCTAAAGAAGAGTCGCTATGTATTGCTACATTAAGCGGCTCTGGCGGTTCGAATTCATCGTTTTTAGATGAAATAGAATCATTTATCAGGGTTGAAGAACTTTGATTTGATGTGGATGGTATGGGCTCATCTTCGAGGAGACTATCAAAAAGTTTGTCCAAATTAGCTTTAGATTTAGATGATTCTTTAGGTTTAGTGCTTTTTCTTTCAGTTCGAACCGCATTATGCTTGAAGATTTTTCCCATAACAGCATTTTTCTCGGTTGCATCTCTTCTCTTTAAGGGTGATGTAGTCTTTTTAATCTCGTTTCCACTTTTAGTGTTAGCTATTTCACACGATAAACTGTTTTCAGTTTCATCCTCACTGCATACATAGTCGTCCGACATATAGACGAAGTCGTCACCGTCAGAAACACTGTCGTTTATAATTTCATCGATCACAGGTTTAGATGTGCTAGGTGTCTCCTTGCTGATGCTTTTAAATCGTTCCATTAGGGTTGATGGTCGAAAGTCGAATACTTCAGCATCTTCATTATCCATAAATTCATAAACATCTACTTTTTTCTGGTTAGGGTCCTTGGTTCGATGAGCTATTTCGGTCTTGCTGCTAATCTCCGATTCTCGTTTATCCTTTTTCTTTTTACTGTTTGTCTTTTTATTCTTTTTCTTTACTTTCTCAGTAGAAGTTGTACTACTGCTACTTAATGTGGTGTTTATATTAGTAACAGAAGTAGCAGTAGCAGTAGTAGCAGTAGCAGTAGCAGTAGTAGCAGTAGTAGCAGTAGTAGCAGCAGTAGTAGTAGTAGTAGATTCTGAAACCTTGATTCCGTCAAATCCTTTTAGCTGTCCTTTGGTCCGAAATGATCTTCTCTTTGATTTCTTGACATATTTTTTCGTTTTTCTTTTATTTACTCTTTTTCGAACTCTGCAAACGTTTCAAAGTAATTAGGCGTTAATATGACGTACGGTGGGCTGTAAAAGTGCAAGGATAACAAAAAAAATCGTCTGAACCAATTAGTAATGTTATGTCTGCTATAGTAGTTACACGGTATCTATACTACGATCCTACTAGATGACATTCTACTGCTTTAAAATTCCAATCGTATTAAGATTTTTAACTCAATTCGATACTTTATTTTTATAATTTCGACTCAAAAACAATAATCGTAGAAATTATAAGTATAAAAAACATTATATTCGAATAGCGTCCGAAACACCTCAGTCACATTACAAAAATATCTCATAATGATGTCACTTGACTATTATTAAGCATCAAGTAGTAATTGAAATATGTGACGTTCCTCCACGTGTTCGATCATGGGTGGCATGGACCTCATGGTACAGACAACCACTAAGTGCTTCCTTTACCAGATCTGATCCTCTAATTGGTGTTCCGCCCACGGCGCGCTTGTCCTCTATGCGACCCGAAATTATGAGCTTCTCTAATTCATGTATGAGAGACCGCCCGAGGATGGACTGTGCAGGAACGTCACATGTCGTTGCGATCCTCAGCAGTGAGGGAACGACATAGAAGAAGTATTTAAAACAGAAAATCTGCATTTTTTTGTACTTTATCAATACAATATCACTTTGTAGACTGACGGACTATTACAGACTATGTAAGCTATCAATGTCACTACCAACATCTTCTAGTTTATTTTAAATAATGCGTATTGATGTGTTCATAGGATTATAAAACTTAACGTATCTATGCAATTCTGCAGCTGATACGAGGTGCCAAAATAACAATACAGAAGCTTAGTAATACTCACGTTGGAACTGGTTCTGCGACAGGTTGTGATTGTTTAGCAGCTGCCGCCTGAGATCTACATTTTCTTTTAATTTTATCAAATTTATCTTCAAACATGTCAATACTTTCAATTATGTCTGGGTACATTTTTTCTTTTACTTCAGGCTTTTTAGCTTTGTTATCTTTTATAGCAACATTATCGTTGGAAGTTGAAGCAATAATCACAGGTTCGGAAGGAATTTCATTGTTTGTCATGACATTTCTATCTATTGGTATGGATAGCGTTTCGACAGGCGGTTGTGTTTTGTTATTGACTACATGATAAGCTGCATTTCCAAGTTTATTAGCATTCGCAGTAGCGGCTTCTTTTAATCCCGAAATCAAATCATTCTCTAAGTTTCGAACTTCTTCGCTCTCTAAAATATTTCTGGCGGTTATAGAATCGACGTCGCCGTCGCTTCTTGTATCCTCACAGAGCTGTCTCGTTCTCATCTCTAATTCTGTTACTGCAGAAGCAGGACATATTACGCATGTGTTCGCTGCAGAACTTCCGATTGTATTTGTCTTACTGAAATCGAAAGTGTTTGAAGATTCTTTAAGCATTTCACAGCAATCTAAGAACAATACTTCATCGCGACTTAGTTCTCGGTTCCCGACTTCTTGCTGTCTTAAGTTTCGCTTAAATTCTGCAATAACTTCGTTAATGTTCGGCATGACCATTTTAGGCGGAGTCTTCTTTTTGCGCTTTAGTTTGGCAGCTAGAACTTTAAGCCGATCAATGTGCTGTTTGTATATGAGTAAATAATTTGGTTCTTCTGATATTGGCAGTGTTTTGAATTTTAGTTCTAATTGTGATAATCTTGAAACATGGAATAAAGTCATCTGGTGTCGTAAAAAATTATCGGGTCGTCTGAATTCTTTTCGACATAATTTGCAAACACACGGTAATAATGATATTTCTTTCTTTTTTCGTCCGCGCTTTGTCAATGTTTTAGCTGTTGAATGACAAGCTTTTATATTATTTTGTGTAGGTTTTTTTGTTTCGTGAGCTGTTTTCTTGGAAGTTCTTTCTTTGTGTCCGAAATACACATCGTCACTTGCATTGGCGATGATATGAAAAGTCTCAGCAATTTTTTTAGACGCCAGCAAATTGGATTTACGTGGTTTTCGTTCAGAGAAAAACCCAAAACTTTCCATAAATTGTTCAGATCGAAGTTGTTGTTCCGTTTCGTCGGCAGGCTCACCGCGATCAAGATTGGAAAAAATGCAAATCGACTTTCGTTTTGAATGATTATCCCTTTCATCATTTCTCTTGGATAGCTCCGCATTTTGATTTTCTTCTGTAGCACCGTTCTTGCTTTCGTCGGAACATTTCTTTTCTTTTTCGTCCACATATTTTTGCAATGGAACGTCACTTTTAGAAGATTCGTCTGAATCAGTAGCAGTTTCTTTTGGGACACCTTTAGTACACTTTCTATTATGTGATTGGCTTGTGTATTGTTTTGCTACAGTGTGTTTATGTTTTTTACTTTTTTCTTTTAGTTTTTTCTTGGTTGTAGTCGGCGGTTTTTCAATCATATCGTCCATATCAATGTCATAAGGATCGTGCGTTGCTGTTTCTGGAGGTTTTAAAGCAAAAGATTTGGAACGAGTACTTCTCGAAGCTATTGATCTATTGTAACAGGTTGTATGTGTTTCCGATATCGGGAAATTTTTGCTTACATATTTTCGGTTACAGCTACTTTCTGTGTCTGATACGTCATCGCAAAGCCTTGATAACTTCGTTTCAATGTTACTTACTCTCGGTTTTTTTTGTCTACAACGCGAGGGCAATTCTAATGTGGTAAAATTCTCACGTTTCCTTTTTTCTCTTAGTTGCCGTAATTGTCTATATCTTATGGTCGAATGATCGTCATAAAAGCTAGAATCAGTGCCGTATTCAGAAGGACTTTCAGGCGAATCAAAGTTTATTATCACACTAGTCTTTGAAGAATCTTCTAGGGGAATGTTTGGTTCTTTAACAATCGTGACCCGCGGTTCTAATGCTTTCTCAAATCTTTCTCTACACTTTTTCAAAAACTGCTCCACCGGTACCACACCTTGAGCAACCTCACCAGTTTGTGTTCCACCTTGTTTCTTAGATTGTTCCAAGCGAATCTTTTTGTCATTGATATGAAATTTCGGATCAAGAGATTTTTTACGTTTACTTCCTGCATGTTTTTTGCTATCGATATGATCTAGATCTACCTCTTCTGTAGGTTTAATAACTTCTGAAGGCTGAACTTCAATTTTACTATTCTCAGAACTCATACGTTTTTCATGAATCCTTATACACGAATTATTTTCTTCATCAAGTAGTAATTTTGAAAATATAAGTTGTTTCTTTGTCAGTGGAGCTTTCTGTTCAACGTGGACATCGAGATGACCAATTTTCTCTCTCTCGGATAAGACTCCATTGTCGATGAATACTGATTGACCACGTCTGCTACGTCGTAACGAAGTGCCATGATTCTCTTCTATTTCGGACGTGAAAGGCTCAGTAAATGTTACATTGTTCTGATGTTCAGGTTCTGAAGGAACAAGATTATCTATGTTTTCTACCATATCGACATCACTCAGATCTTTTACGGTAGATACGTTTGGTGGTTTCACGATTCTGTCGGAATTCATTTCAGGTGAAAAGTTGCCTAATTTTCTTTCAGTTTCTTCAACGTTTGCGGTTTTTAATATATTAGGATCATATATTTGGCAACTTTGGAGAGTAGCATTCTGATTGATAATGTTGAACTTCTCTTGTGACGGAATATTTTCTATTTGATCTTCTGTATGATTTTCAGACAGTGCCTTATTGTCATTTATACAAATTTTAATGTCAGCTTGAGCAGCACTCTGTGTGTAAACGAAGGTATTTTGAATTTCTTTGCTCTTTTCACATTCTGATCTAACATCTTCAGGGTAATATTCAGATTCGTTGTTTTCAATGTAATCATAGTTTATGTCATCTTTTACGTTTTCAATTTTAGTTCGTACATTCTCATCATATAAACTAGATTCTTTTTCAGTACATAAATTTTTGGACTGTTCCTTTAAATTTTCACCCTTATTCCTATTTTCAAGATCTTTGTCCACTGTATTCATACTCTGATAGTTTCTAGCAGTTATGCGCGTGATATTTTCATGTGTATGTTCTTCTACGCGCTTGTTAGTTAATAGGGTGTGTTGTTCTCTATGCTTTTCCTTAAATATCACATCTAATGTGACATCATCCTCTGAATCTTCATTAATATTCATTTCCAATTTGCTATCGTCTGTTATTTCAGATTTAAGAATATCATTTAATTTTTCACGGCAAAGAGTATCAGATGCAGATAGTTCATTAGAATCCTTTTTTGTATCATCTACCGTTTTTATTATGCATTGTAATTTTGAATCTTCAACTAGACATTGACCTTGAGACTTACCGTCTTTGGTGTTTTCATCATTATTAATAATATTAACTTTATCTTGTTCTATTGATTTAACTGAACTCTGAGTATGAATGTTTTCATTTTGCTTAACTGCCACTTCTAGAGTATTCATAGCTGCTATATTATTTTCATTTTTACTTGGCACATTTTTACTTGCTTCAAGGGTCGTTGGTACGATAGGAACTGTTTTAGATGCAGCCGCATTTTTATTATGCTGAGTGCTACTAATTTCTGACTGTTGTATAGCTAACGATTTCTCTAAATCCGTTAGATCCTCATATTCATCTTTATCACTGATAGTTATAATGTCTACAGAAACGACTGCTGCCGGTTGTTCGGTTTTATTTGATGTACTCTGAGTATCTTTTACTTTGTGTCTCTCTGATGCAGTCTTGATACGTACAGCCCTCAAACTAGCAGTTTGATCTTTTTGTTTGTTTTGTTTACTTGGTTCATTATTTTCACGTGGTGGTGCTTGATTTGGAATTGAACATAATTTTTGTTCGTTATCTTTTGTGTCATTTTCATCTGTTGTCAAATCAATGACTTTGACTTCGATATTTCGCAACATTTGTTTTTTCAATTGGAGGTCCTTTTGGAATTTTCCCTTATCAGATTCATGGAATTTTCCCTTACCAGATTCAGCTTGGTGAGAATCGGTTTTTTTAGAATGGTTTGTAGACGGTAAGGCTGGAGGTAATGGAGGTGGAAGCGGAGGTGGTAATGGTGGTGGTGGCGGTGGAGGCGGCAACGTCCGTGGAAGTGGAGGAAATATTTTTTCTGGAGGCGGTGGTGGAGGAGGCGGAGGGAGAATAGTACGAGGAACTGTTTTTAGTGGAAGAGGAGGGGGTAGAAGAGTATGAGGTCCCGTCGTAGTTGGAGGGAGCGGAGGAATAAAAGTATGAGGACCTGTTGTGGGTGGAAGAGGAGGTGGAGGTGGAGGTGGAGGAAGTAAAGAAACGCTTGCCTGCGGTAAGCTTGGTGGTGGCACACCTGGTGGCGGTGGAGGTGGTATAAGACGTGGTACTCTATAGAATCCATATGCCATACTTGGGCAAATATTCTGCGCAATCGTAAGTCCGACATTAGAGGAGTATTGATATTCAGATATTGCTAAAGGACCAATGGCATCAGACGAATTTCTTTGTTTTCTAGGAGTCACAGATGTTTGATCCTTTGTTATCCTTCCAGAATGTGAAATAGAATTCCCTGTTGAATTAGTGACGTACTGAGGTAATACATTGAGTAATTGATCACGGTGTCCCCGGGGCATCGTGCCAATAATTTCAACTAATTCTTTAGGTAACATAGATATTTTCTTCGCGGTTTCGGGATCCTTTTCAACTTGACCAGAAGAAGAAGAGGAGTGCTTTCGTTTTCTTTTATTTTCATAATCTTTATATGATTTGTGATTTTCAGTTTTGGAAGATAACTCATGTTTTTCGCTGTCGTTAACGCAAGCATCACAAGTGGACTGTAAGATACTTTTCGAAGCTTGAAAACAAGTACCGCAATCGGACTGTAAGTTGCTTTTCAGTGCTTTAATACAAACCTCACAATCTGATTGTAAATTTTTCGGAACTTTAACACAAATATCGCAATTAGTTGGTGAGTTCTGTTTATTCTTATTTGTTTCAATGATTTTTTCTGGAATTGTACCATAATTGAGGTGACTGCCAACCGTTGTGCCTGCTAATGTATATACGGGTGTTGTACTAGCAATTGTTGAGCCAGGTAGACTTAAAAGACTGCTAGTCAGGGTTGATGAAAACGTCGTGTCTATTTTAGTTACAGATATACAAGAGTTTCCTAAAGTATATACGGGCTTGGTACATTCTGGCTTCCCTGCAGTTGTAGCCGAGGCAGATTTTGATAGCGTATATATGGGCATTCTAGCCAATTCAGAGGAAGCTGAAAAATTTGGTAAAACGGTGTTGTTGAATACTTCCTTGTCTTGCAAAAAATTTTCATGGTATTCCGATCGCATCTCGGAGGAAGCGTATTCGCATGTCATTGGTGAGCAATCCTTAGTGCACATGCTACCAATAGTTAAAGGACTTGTAGCAACATTTATGTTTTCAGAATAACACGGATCAGGTACTGGCGAGTCTTCATTCTCTGAATTTCTGTCACACTCAAAAGTAGAGATAACAGGTCTGGACTCCGAATATCTATCTCTGTGTGACAATACTGAATTTGATACGTCGTCAGTATTATAGTTATTTATTTCAAATATGTTCACCGAAGATTCCCTACTAAATTGATTTTGTGGTTCAAAAGTGTACTGACTTGATTTCTCAGTGTTGGTTTTTGTTGACAAGTCTGCTGGTTCACTTTGAATTTGATCAAATGTTGATCGTAGAATCGATTCGTTAGAAGTATGGGAGTTTTGTTTAGTTGATTGTTTCAAATATAAATCTTTCTGTACGTCTGTTGATATAGCAAAATGTCCGTGTTCTTCCTGTAAGTTTAATCTCTGTGATAAATCTTGGACTTCATAGTCACCACTCCTATTATCAATAAAATTTTCTCTGAATCTTCCACTGATGGACAGATCTTTTGGACCATCATATTCATTTTCAATAGAATCAGAGATATTTTCCATCTCGTTTACCATTGTCTTTCCACACATACCTAATGATTGACGTGATACTAACGTATTCAAACTTTTGACACTTAAGTCTACAACAATGTCAGTTATGCTATCTTCCATTAGGCTCTTTCTTGATGACTCTGTACTTTTATTCGACAAATCGAGAGTCTCATAAGAATCGTAACTATTCCGATAGTACACGTTTTGATCTTCGGTAAAATTTTTACAGCATTGCATGACTTTGGTCTTTCCAGATAAATCTAAAGGCGACGTCAAAATGGAATCAAAATTTGTATTAGCATGAGCCGGGGGTGGTAAATTGCACTGAAAGTCATTAGTATAATTATTTTCCCTGTAAGCTTCAGTTACTATTACATTTGATTGATTTCGGTGTTCGTCAATCACCTCTTTGCAAAGATTACTGTCATTGAAAGTCTTAGATGAATTTAGAATAGATTGTGTATCTGTTACATCTTCAGAGGATTTTCCTGAAATAGAACGATTTCGATTTGGAAGTTCATGACTGTCGGTATGGTAATAGAGTTCAGGTTGATCTTCAATTGGTTTACTGTTCTTTTGAAACTCTAAATTCGCAAATTGATCTGTGTTATTTTCTCCCTTTTCTTCGTGTAGTGTAGGCGTAATAGTTTTCTGTTTATGAATAACTTTATCATTTTCTTTTTGTGATGTAGTTTTTATATCTGGCAATCTTTGAGTAACGAGAGGAGATGCTGTTTCAGATAAACTTTCAGCCAACTTTTCCTGTTCTTGCATAGTGTTCGGCACCTTGGATTGGATAACGGAGCACTCGGTCTCTTTTTGTTTTAAAATTAAGATTTCTAGCTTATCTTTCTTCTCACTTAGTACTTTGGCTTTCTTTTTCTGTGCATCTATGCTATCTTGTGGTATAACTTCAATTTGAGATGGTATACCCAGTAGATTATAATGTCGCGGTCCTTCCTCATTAGATTTATCGACACGGGTATACAGCAAACTTGAATCTTGATGTGTTTTGGAGCTTTCATCACTTAAGAGGCTATTTATAGGAGTATAGTGGGCAGAATTAAAGATTTCTTTAACCACATTTGTTTTGACAAGTTTTCCATTATGTAGTTCGGTACCAAGACTATTTTCTGAACATAGGCGTTGAGTGATATTTCCATAGTTGCCTTCAGAACCTTCAAGCAACGGTAAAGGTCTAAAAAAGACTTGTGCTGGTGTCATATTTATTGTTGGGTCAATTTCAACATGATCTGGTAAATTTGGCTGATTTTCCAGAGCTTCATCTGTTCCGCACTGTACGGACACTGATTGATTTTTAGCTTTTTCTTTTTTAGCGGCTTCTGATACTTTGTTTATCAACATTGATATGCAATCATTTAAGCCTTTTCTTGGTTTGGTACATTTTGTTTTTTGATACGCGTACTGATCTAAAGCGCCTTTCTGAAAATGCAAAGGCGGTTTATCTAGCTTAGTCACTACGGCCTCGTTTTCAAATAACAAATGTTGGCCAGTTGGTACATGTTGTGTGGTCAAATTATTACATTCCTGCTGAACTAAAAACATTTCATGGAACTGGACAGCTTTATCCTGGGTTTCAGAGTTAGCTGTAAGTCGAGCTATGGAATGTTTCAAAGGAATTTGTTGTGGAGGGGGAGGTTGATTGTTAAAATCGTCACTTTCTCTACTACCACCGGATTGTTGATTTCCTTCATTTGAACCATCACGTTTTGTGGAATTTTCTCTGGAAATACCGGATCCCCCACTGTTATCAGAATTTTGAGATTTATTACCTTGCGATTGTTGTTGACGGTCACTGTTTTCAGCACCATCTACAGGACTTCCTTGAGTTTCCTGATTTTCAGTATTTAATTGTTCAGTTTCTTTGGCTAACATTTCTTTTCCATCGGAGGAATCGTTTAGAGAACTGTTATCTATATTATTAGCAAATGTGGTATCTAAAGATTTGTTGGCTTCTTGATCTTTGTAATTTTTTTCATCATTGCTTTGCTCTTCGTCTCCGGTATCAGTTTCAGTGTCATTGGGTGTTTTCACTGCTTTGACTCGTAGTCTACGACTTCTTGTGTTGTTAGAAGTACGTTTCTTCATTATCATTTTTTGTCGCTGCTTACCAATTTTTCTGCGTGGACGTAAATTCGAAGTTGGATTCACAATAACACGATGACGTTTAGCTGGCAAATCTGCTAGCATTTTTCTTATTGTTTCAGCTAAAAACAAAAAACAAATATTTAAAAATTATATTTAATAAAGATCAAATTTAAGTGGGTATTACTCACCGTCGCCAACCTCGGACCTGATTTTCGGTCTTGACATCATATGACCCTTTTGGGATTGTCTGTTCCTGATGTCCTTCCTGATTTTTTTACGGATGGTATTATCAGGAAGCCGTGGACGGCGTCGTCGAACACCAAACGGACGATATCTGCACTTTCTACGTACAGTTGGTGTATCACCAGCACAGTCCAACATGTGTTGGTGTAACTCTTCAAGACCAATAGGTTTCTTACATTTTGTACAATCTCTGAAGCCTCTTAGGGGTCTTGTTCTGTTATTCAATTGACTTGGGGGCACATAAAGATGCTTCCAAATATCAGCATTCAAAAGTGGCTCCCCCACTATTTCATAGTGTTGCACTTGGGCGTTAGGATGTTGAGTAGTGTTGTGAGAAGATAAAGCACGGGCATCGCGTGTCTGAGCACCACAAGCACAACATACATAACATCTTGGGCGAACCCATTCTCCACTTAATACAGCGGGTTGCAAGTCATAACGGGGAGCTGACGGCGTTAATCCTAACGAAGCGGGGAAGTCTAACCCTTCTTCTGTTACAGCAGGTCTATCCGTATACTTAACAATCTGTGAAGATGGAACTGGTATTTCCCTACTTTCAAGGATCTCTTTTAACTCTCTTCCAATAATATTTCGCTTCTCAATCTTCTTTTCTATGGGAGTGTTATTGAACCTCTCTTCATATTTACTACGCATTCGCAGTTGCGTCCAAATATCCAAACTAGAGATCAAAGTTATTATGCAATTATTGGTGTGCGAGTCACGCTTAATTTGATTAACATTTGGTATCGTTTTATCCTGTTCTATGTTATCCCATTTCCATTTATGTTTCGAAGCTATAGAACGAGGTAGATGTCCATCAAAAATATTACGACAGTATTGTTCGAATGCAAGCAATATTGGAAATCCTTCTGCAGTGTTGATGACGACACTATTTTTTGCTTTCCTTGTCTTAATGGCGCTTATGGGGTCAGAATTGAAGTTGAATGAGCCATCTAGAAATTTTGTCATATTTTCGTGAACATTGCTAGCAACCTTGGAGTAGAAGTCGGTTTCAAAGCACTTTTCAAATCTATGTTCAGGTTCATCCGAAGTTTTGGACCAATCTTTTTTTGTGGATTCTCCAGTACGTGGTGATCTGTGAATAACACCCAATCTGGATAATATTTGATCAGCGTCAGTATTGTGAAATGAAAAATTGGTGGGTATCCTCTTATTCCAGTGAATGTCATCCAATACAATAACAGCGTTTTTTTCAAGTACTGTTTTACCTATAGTTTTTGGATTAATATTTTTATTAGTTGGCAGTATTAGGTTTGTTGTTATGTTATCTTCAATATCAGCCGCATCATCAGCTTGTGAAGGTTTCAGTTCGCACGATATAACTATACCATTGAAATCAGAGTCGGTGAGATATTCCTTGGCGTTGTCATGGAAACCTCTGTCAACAACGTTTATTTTCTCTTTATCAGGTGTAAAAACACCTGATAAAGATTTTTGACGAAGTTTATTACGATAAGCCGGTTTATGCTTTTCGCAGACATTAGTTTTATGTTCAGCAAGTTCAGTAGTCGATGAAAATCTATTATTGCAATCAAGACATGCGAAATATTGATTAGGGTGGTTATTCACCATGTGTCGAATAATATCGCTTGATTCTGCTTCGGAATGATTACAGAAGAGACATTCAATGAATGCATCTTGTTTAGAAGAGAATAGGTGAATACGACGTGCATGTTTTGAGACAGTTTGTTTGGAAGCAAACTTTTTATCGCAGTATGGACAGAGATAGTTTGAGGTGGGAGGAGAAAGTTTGAGATCATCTTGATTGCTCGGTGAAGGTTTGGAGGAAGTGCTTGTCTTCTTGGATTTTTCCTGTAAGGGTTTACCGTCACCTTTACGAGCTATTTTAGTTGGAGGACTAGACGCGATAGACCTTCTGGGCCTTAGTCTTCCGTTTAAACTAGACGAGGGTTCATCTTCGCTTGAATTCATCGTGCTTGGTTCCGCGGTCCTAAAATTGGCAAAACAAAAAAAATAAAACAAAAATAATAAAACTACTTGAATTTACTAAGTTAATTAAGTATGAATTGGTTTTTTAAATTAATAATGATTTTATTTTACATATTTAACTGCGATGGAAATTGATGTAGCTTTAGTAAATGTGAAAAGTTCGCTTTTTAGTAGCAAATGACTCGTCATCTCACGGCCCATGGTAAGCGGTTAACTGATTACATATACACCATAGCCTTGAAATCAGCACCTATTTTGACGTAAGAGGAGAAGACAGTAATAGAGATACAGGTTATCTGTGTTCTGACATACATTTTATCAGTTACAATAAGAGCAATACATGTTTTAATTTAACTGATTCGCAGGACATACCGAAAATATTTATAATTAATTATCACGAGTTGCAAACGTTTTTTTAGAGAGACAACTCATTAAATTGTAATTTGTTTAGTCATAGAATTATCATCTGTATCGCCTTTTTAAACTGTCAGCGCCTTGCATCCTCCCTAAGTAAGAGTATACGTTTAAGTTCGCGTAAGCGTCAACTATATTTACATGTTACACTTTATAGGGTATCCCACAAAGGGTATGTCAAGCCGAAAACTATAGAGAGTGTTCAATTAGAATACTCGTTCGACGAATAAAATGTTTTTAGGTAAATAGTGTCAGAATGAAAAGTACTTGAACAAAACGAACAAAATATTCTTTTACCAACCCTTAAATTATGTGTTACGCAAGATAGCGTAATATGATTCATTGAAAAAACTTAGGCCGGCCACATATCAAATGACGCGTTTTTATAAAATAAATATAAAAGATATTGCTTGCATGGGTGGACTAGCTCAAGTATTAAGTGGTTACCGGAGCAAATGATGAAGAATTCGTTTCTTCTAGGTCGAGGTAACGTAATTGATAACATGAATTTTTTCGCTTTTATCTAACAAAGATTTATATCCATAAACGTAAAAAAGTAAAACTTATTACACAAATTATTTAATGTAACCAATTTTGTATAGATCCCAACATAGGAACCTGTAAATTATACAAGCGCGATAATGCCGCGCCGGTACCAACGGCCCAGCTCTGACTGTCTCGTCACATTAAACAGCCACGAATGTTGAAATTAACATTCCCCGTAAGGAGTTTGAAATTTTGTTTTGAGTTTTTGAGTCTTAGGGTTGTACCTAGTAATATGGTTGCATTTTTTGTGGTATTCATTATTTGAAATGAATTGAACGAGTTTGTTATGGTATATCTCTTTCTGACGCATTTAACAGTTAACGGTTATTTTGTTGCATAAGTTGAATGGTGTCATCGAGCAGTTTAAATAATTATTAAAGTATCTATTTGAAATTACTAATTACTATTTTTACATTTTGACGTGATCTACATTGTTGAAGCTTTGGCCACGTTTCAGCTGGATATACCCACTGTGAGAGACCGTGTATAGATGTGGTACGATAGGGGGGAGGATGGATGAGTACCTATACAAATGAGGGCATGAGAGGAATTTTGGGGCAATGGAGACTGGTTTTTTCAAAATATGAATTTTATTTTATCATTTATGTCCATAATCAATGATTTTTCAGTATAATCTATTGGTAAAAAAAATCTCTTCACATGATCATTATTATTTTCCATAGCACTTAATTTTATTAATACGATTATTTTCCGTCTTTAATAATTTAAAATGGTCATTATACGCATTATTTTGATTGAAAATTGAATCCCGTATTTACGATCTTCGTAACAAATATTTTTTATCCTTAGTCATAATTTTAACTTAGTTGAGGTTCACCTACCATACCAACATTATTACGTTTGACAATAAATATATTAAAATACTTTTTTTACCATTTGAAACAAAGATTTATGCTCAACACAAACATAATTGAGAAGTTATCATAAATACTTAGTCTGGCCATAAATACTGTTACAATTAAAAATAAAATAATTTCTATTGCAAATAACATTTATTACTTTTACAGTGTGTTAGTTTAATACATAAATATAAAACAATTTAAAGTATAAAAAGCTTATTCGAAGTGGTCTCCATTGACTGCAATACAGTCCTATAAACGTTGAGGCCAGTTATCAATAGAAGCACGCACTCTTTCCATGGGAAAATTTTTCACTACCAATCGTAAAATTGTTTTAGGGACTCCAAATTATCATGGCGTTTAGAGCAAGCCGTACTCTCTAAAACTGATCCAGCGGATTAAGATCGGGACTAGACGCCGGCCAGTCTTCAGCTCTGATGAAGTCCGAAACGTTCGTTTCCTTCTCCACCTTTTTCGTACGAACACTACGTGGACGGCCAGATCTTTTTCTGTCACAAACAGAGGAGGTCTCATTGCACCTATTAATAGCCCGGTACACAAACATTAAACTAATACCAAGAGTATGGAGAGTTTTAAAAATTGCATTTGACTCCATACCTACTTTGTGTAATGCAATCACAGCGATTCGGTTCTCTTTATCACCCCACTCCATTTTAGTATCGCAAAATATTGTACAATGTATTGGCGCCAAAATGAGAAAACTCAATAAGCAATCATATAAAAATGACAGATTCCGAATTCAAATGTAATATTTTGTTTATTTTTAATTGTAACAGTATTTATGGCCAGACTAAGTAGATATAACTGAAATATTTCCGATGTTAGCCAAGTTAACCCTTAAACATATGAAGGCCGTTATTTAAGTTATTTTATCACTTGTCTGAAAGTTATTTTTTTTTAAACCGATTTTCATATTATTGTTAGGCACTTTGTTAATTATTTAAATATGAAGGCTGTTTATACTTTCAATGTTTTCACATTTCTGTTTAAAAAGTGGTATCACAAAACGCACAGCTACCTACCTACACACGCACTTATTAATGTTGATTAATATACAATGAACCGTAGGACCTTCTGCCTATGACTTTCAAATTGGGGATGCACCAATCCTTTAAAGATAAATCCAATAAGATTGGAACTCATACAATTTAGCTGACTTGTTTGTTACTGCAGTTAAGAAGAATGAGGAGCCGCAAGTTTCCAGAAATCGGGTTTCGACATCATCCAATACCTCGCTCTAAGTCGATTAGTATTGAGTATGTCATCTTGTATTCTGAGCATGAACAGAGGAGTGTACAAATTTTACAGTGATAGTAGATGACGCTGCCCATATGTCATCGTATGCTAAAAGTACATTGTTGCCCACCGTGACCAACTACTCTGTAAACATCAATTAAATAAAAAGTATTCGGGCATATCGTGTAACGCGCGTCTCAAAATATTATGGTCTGGAGGAGAAAAAGATATTTAAATTAATGAATTATATTTCAGTAACCGGCGGCGCGATAGTGGAATAAAAGGTAATTTAATTTACCACTAGCCTTCGGGAAGTTCAGTAGTCGAAGAACAAATCTAAGTATAAAATAATCTGAGAAGAAATAAAAAGATGAAATCCATAGTTTTTAAACAGAGCATATTACAGCAGGTACTAAAACTCAGTCTGAGTACAACATAGGCGTATCAAAGATAAAAATTAAGTCCTTTCTAGGCAATAAATTAAGAATGCCTTATGATGATAATTTGGAATATCTACTTATTTCCTTACTTATTATGGATGTACCAGTATTGAAAATCTTTCATAAGAAAGATTTTAAAAAGTTATATAAATAATAACTATGAAACGAGTTCCCAAAAATCAAAATATATTATTTCAGAAAATCATCCTCGTCCAATCTTTTCTTATTGTAAATTGAAAATAACATTTATATGTTTCATAGATTAAAACTAGACCGAGACAATTATTTATTTAAACTAATACTAAAAATCCTGTTACTTATTATTGTATTTGAAATAATAAATAATGTGTACTAGTTAAAGTGAATATGTAATTATTAATTTTGTTACCAAAATCGTTATGATCAATATTTGTTTGGTGATAATTAATTAATTTTCATATAAAAAAAATATATGTTAAATCTTCGGCCAAACATATAAAGTCTTTTTTAAACATTTAGATAACGAACATTGGGACAATTAATCTAAAAAAAGAGAATATTTATTATACACACTACTATTAATATTGGAAATGATTCCATATTTAGGTAATCTATTATTTTACGGACATAATTTTCACCTTTTTATACATCACTTCCAAACTTACTACTGTGTAAGTTCTTTTCAGAAGATCACATCGGTGCAGTGAATCATTAAGTTAATCGTTGAATGAATATATCGTTGAATAATCACACCCTGTCACAATATTTGTAAACCATTTATGTAGGATACGGCTATTGTTAAAAGTGGGAAATAAGAAATTTATTAATAACTACATAGTATAAAGTAATTTATAAGTGTAAAGGTAAGTAATAATTATTGTCTTAAAAAATTGTTTAAAAAAAAACAAAATTGTATATTAGGAAATACAGAATACGTTCATTTACATATGATACAGAGAATCTATGAGGTTTACAAAAAAGTTTACTCGAACAATAAAACAGATCAAATATACAAATACTTACGAGAAGGAAGAAACAAACATTGTAAGTTCTAAAATAGTGTTAATAGATTTTTCTAAGCTACCAACATAATATTTAAAAACTTAGAAAGCGAGTATGTGAAGCAACGCATTTTCAGATACTAAAAATCGTGAAGCCGTCGTATTATCGTAACATATATCTTTAATTTGAATAGATTTCAATCGGTTAAACTTTTCAACAGATCTCTATTTCACGTTTGGAAACATTTTAACATAATAATATTATGTTATTGTTAGAATAATTTCAGTACTTTTTCTTAATCCTTGCGTTTGAGTTATGATCAGATTGTATTAGGTGTGTGATCCACGTCGGTGAAGACGTGGTGATCAACCACTGGCTTTCTGGCAGGCATGACACTATGTAAACTAACATACTGAATTTCAATCCGAATAATAATGCCGCCAGTCAGTGTGTATTCATATCGCACTGATAGTCGTACCAATGCAAGACGCTCCCATTTTCAGAAATGAGGTCGGAGTCTCAATTTCATTGTATAACGACTGTCCTATCCTTGACATCGAAAGGCATAACTGCTTCGCACAGAAATTGGCGAATCGCATCGGAAAACTCTCGACTTTTGCGTCTGTGGCTTTGCTTAATCGTCCAAACTAAACGTTAAACATATTAATTATAATAATTAATGGTGGTAGTTCCTTTTGTCAGTCCGCACGGGTAGGTGCCACCCCCTGCCTATTTCTGCCGTGAAGCAGTAATGCGTTTCGGTTTGAAAGGTGGGACAGCCGTTGTAACTATACTGAGACCTTACAACTTACATCTCAAGGTGGGTAGCGGCATTTACTTTGTAGATGTCTATGGGCTCCGGTAACCACATAACAACAGATGGGTTGTGAGCTACTCCCCTAATTATTCAATAATTAAAAAAAAACGTATAATAAGAAAACCAACATAAGTTATACTAATTTTTCGGCTTCGGATACAAGATATGTAGTAGGAATAAATAAAAACGTAACACCGTCTCCTAGAGATGACTTACTTTTCTTGTCAGACATACAAACTGACCGCGTAAGGTATCTCGCATCATAATTACTCTTAAGAGATACGATAGATAATTTCCCCCTAGAGACAGTCAATCATTTGTGAACATGAGTATTTCATTAGATAAACTGGGATTCGACTATCGTCATCGCCGGATCGCTCGATACGAGTACACAGGCTGTGTGTCAAGCTGTCCCATAGCCCAACGACTTGGTTTGGACTTGGACGAGTTTCATGAATAGTTTAGAGTTGTTCAGTACGGAGAGGTTTTGAGTATCTCAGCGTGTTCTACCATCGCGAAGTGTTCCTATGATTTTTGTTATTTATTTATTACATTGCGTATTACGTTTTTTTTTTTATTGCTTAGATGGGTGGACGAGCTCACAGCCCACCTAGTGTTAAGTGGTTACTGGAGCCCATAGATATTTACAACGTAAATGCGCCACCCACCTTGAGATATAAGTTCTAAGATCTCAGTATAGTTACAACGGCTGCCTTACCCTTCAAACCGAAACGCATTACTGCTTCACGGCAGAAATAAGCAGGGCGGTGGTACCTACCCGTGCGGACTCACAAGAGGTCCTACCACCGTATTGGATGTATTGCGTGTCCGCATGCTTAAGCAAAAGCTTCCTACCTATTTTACAGCAAAGTAAACATGCTTTCCGATTCGAAGGGAACGGCTGCTGTTATAGTACAATTAAAACTTAAGACATTCTTTTTCAAGACAGTATTCATGTTGTTAATCTATGGGTTCTAGTTACCAGTGAATATCAAACCGCGAGCTAGTTTAATGGGTAATGTATAACAAAGAATCTCTTGGTTGCATTCGCATAGCTTCTATCCCACTCTTCAAATCTAAAAGAGTAATTTTTACTCTGTATAAGTAAGCAGGACAGTGAAGTCCATCCCTAGTCTTCACAGCAAACCCAAAGATAATGTTAGTTACTTTGAATGCGTTCCTCTAGTTCGTCATATATTTATAGTGCGAATCCAGATATTTTACTTTACTCGAAAAAACTCTGGATCGGAATATGTAGTTTGTAGTTACCTCGCAGAGCTCCTTGGAACTCTGCAATATGTCCTTGTTTGATTAGCCTTTTTGAATTTTTGACCTCAAAATTTTATATCCAAATCAAAAAATAAAAATTATTTCTACATTTCTTTGGTATATATCTGAAGCACTCAATGAGCGCTAAATTATGAATGCAATCATGTAGTTTTGCTCAACACTATGAGCGTTATAACCAGCAGTACAATGCTAGCTTAATTATAAGCTAGCAGTTTTGCAAAATGTATATCAAAATAAAAAAAATAAAAAAAAATCCTACATTTCTTTGTCATATATTGGGAGGACTCAATGAGTATTAAATTTTCATTAAAATTTTTAGTGATTCTGCCCATTTGACCATTCTAGCTTTATGGACGTGAGTATAGGGGTTCCCGTAGAGCGGTCAATACTACAATCAGACTCGCGGAGCCATCTCTAGGATATCCGACCGACGGGTCGACGACTCCATATCGGCCATCTCGGTACAGCAGCTTATCAGGCGGTGCCGCTAGTGTCCCGGAATACCCCGCTGGAACCAACTGGTCGCTCTTACATAGCGCGCTAGAGTACAGGAAGCACGCCGTGCGGCCTCGCCCCCTTTCGAAGCCCCGTAACATTAACTGAGAGGAGGTGGTCTCCTACCAGGGTCAATCAATATGCATCAAGGGAGACAAAATCAATCAAAATATGCATCCATGGCACCGATGCATCTCTGCCAGTGCAGCGGTAATTTTTCAATGCCCTTCTTGAAGAAGTCAGGCGCTCGGGAGCCAACAAACACGTCAAAAGCATTTTATACTGTTTCTATTTTTGCGGATAGTGAGTTTTTACTTGCTTATCGGCTTAACTTATCTAAACTTTGGGTAAAAAAGTAGGTAGATATCTGTCGGCGCAAGATCTGGTGAGTTCGATCCTCCAACCCTAGCTGCTCTTGTGGCTTAAAGACCATCGATTGTACTGTATGAGGTCGAGCGTTGTTGTGTAGGAGCAGAAGTGATGTGCACTTAACCAAAGCTAGCCAGAGGTCCCCATCAGTGTCCCGTCTGTTTAATCATAATCAACCAGTATAATTAAATCTGTCATTAATTATACCAGTATTAAGCTACCAGAGTCACCATGACTGTTTTAAGAGTAAGTTTTAAAACGACGACTACTAACAATTATTAAAAATAATTCATTTTTTTATCGCAAGTGACAATGCGATCCAAAATGCCTTCGTTTCTGTGTCTGTTAAGCAACGTGCAACGTTGGCGGCTTGGCTCTGCCCCTGGCATTGCTGAAGTCCATGGGCGACGGTAACCACTCACCATCAGGTGGGCCGTATGCTCGTCTGCCTACAAGGGCAACAAAAAAAAAAAAAAAACGTGATTTTTCAGCTGGTGGTAGACACCCACTTATCAGGTTTTGTACCTTGCCAATTTGACACAAATGGACTGATATTGTTTTGATGCTTATTTTGAAAACTGCTGTTAATTCATAAGTAAATACCAAGCACTCAAGCAAATAATAATTTGTAATTCACTCCGTAAACGTCATTATTGTTTGTGCAGAATTGCTACCGCGACGGAAATCGTACTCCATAATTACTCGTATTTTTATCGTGTCCATATTGATAAAAAATAGACATGTAGTGAAAACAAAACATTACTACACAGTAGAACACTAAACAAATACTTAATTGAATTTGAAATATATTACTTCACATTTAAAAAATAAAATTCCTTAAATTTAGAATTAATTGTTAGCCATACATAAAATACGTTTCAAACGGCGAGTATTGTAGAATGGCAACTTCATAGATAAATACCTATTATTTTATAGTAATAAGAGGTTGAACAGCACCCTTACTTTAAAAATTGAAAATATGCAAACTCGTTTATAAAAGTTTAAATTGCAAAATTAGTGAACACAGTGTTGTCGTCTTTTACAATCTCTGACGTATTGTACTGTTTGAAAAATTGTTTTCGTTGCTCTGATGCGTGGACGGGCTCACGCCCCCCCTTTTGTTAAGTAGTTACCGGAGCCCATAGAGATCTACAATGTAAATAACGCCCCCAACCTTGAGACATGAGTTCTAAGGTATCACTTTTAACAGTAAAACGGCTACCCTACCCTTCGATCCGAAACGCATTATTGCTTCACGGCAGAAATAGGCTGGGTGGCGGTACCTACCCGTGTGGACTCACAAGACGTCCTATCACCAGTAAAAATTTGAAAGGAATACATAAAAATTTACATAAAGCTTTTATTTTGATTACAAACCGTCGATCAAAATCGCATTCTAGGCCACAGCGCGTGTAAACAGCCACCCGGCATATAGTTCGCATTACCTTCATCTTTGGTGGATGAGTTGACAAAATAGTCATGATTAGAGATGGAAGAATTAACAATCATTTCGCGGCTAGCATTCTTAAACAAGGTTCTGTAGTAGTAGTAGTAGGTGAGTAGATTTAATAGTTTTTGCAGAAGGCTTTAATCGCGTTCACGTATGTTTATCAAAAATAACGAACGCAGTTTGAGTATTTTTTCCTAAGCTTTATATGAAAAGCTCTAATACTTCATGTCCTGTTTCTTTTTTCAAAAGTAACAAACTATAAAATATGTATAACAATAAAATTTCGACCCCTATTTCACCTTCCTCGGACAACTCCGAACACTTTGGAAAAACTCCGAAATAAGTATATATATATATATATATATATATATATATATATATATATATATATATATATATATATATATATATATATATATATATATATATATATATATATATAATTTCCAACGAGAGGCAGGTATTTGCATTTTGCTGTCCATACGTCCATTATATTCTTTTAGAAGTGAAATTTCCTTAAGCGTCCTCAGCTTACAGCTTTTTTTATTGCCTTTGTAGGCAGACGAGCATGCGACCTACCTAATCTTGAGTTGGTTACCGTCGTTTATGGACATCAGCAATGCCAGAGGCAAAGCGAAACCGCAGTCTAAAATAAGCCTTATATAAAGCTTAATACATTGAACGCCATATGAAAAATCAAGTATTTTCATTCAGGTCACGGTGATCCCCGGTCCTTTAATCGATCTGAACGCCTTGGTTTTCAAATCCAAAAGAAAGTTGTAGTTTTCATCAATATTGTATTTTATTGCCTTTTAAAATATCTTAAAAACAAGACTGTAAAAATAGCTAATTTTTATCCTCCGTGCAAATTATTGCAATAATACTATACCTATTATATTTTTTCAGACGTTTCGATATTTCAGTTCACGCGGTCAACGACGAAACCGTAAATATTTTTTGAATTATATGTATATATATATATATACCTAGGACTCGCGAAATCCAAATAAAATACTATAATGTATGTATAAAGGAAGTTTTCTTAAAACGTAGTATTACGGAAAAAAGGACGAGTAAGCTAGGTGACCTTATTTAAACCTGATATTTAAAAATAATTGAAAGAACAAAATACTGTAGAAGACACAGAGCATCATCCTTAGGTAGCATAATATGAAGGCCAACTATTGTCAAAACGCGTTACTTCACATTTTCGGTTAAAAATTAAGGAAACTTACTTGGTCAGCGCGAGCTGAAGTTCCGGCGGCGTTTCATCGAAAAAGCTATCTTCGTCTTCGACTTCGGGTGGAATCAAGCAGTCCAATGGGTCCAATGTTTCCAATGGATCCAATGGTTCCAATGGTTCCAATGGTTCCAATGGTTCCAATGGTTCCAATGGTTCCAATGGTTCCAATGTTTCCAATGGTTCCAATGGTTCCAATGGTTCCAATGGTACCAATGGTTCCAAAGGTTCCAAAAGTTCCAACGGTTCCAATGGTTTCAAAGATTCCAATGGTTCCAAAGGTTCCAACGATTCCAAGGGGTCCGACGGGCCTGCGTCTTGAAGTTCGAAGTCCAAACTATCTTTCCATTTCACAACCGGCAACAAACCGTCGGCAATGGATCTAAACAAATTGAAGCAGTTTTAGAAAATTAAGAGAAAATATTATGTATCCTTTAACTAACTTATTCATTAGTATATTGTGTAGTGTTGAACATTAGAAAGCTTGAAATTCGGTTAAAGTAGTTTTCGCTTAAAATATTACTGCAAATTATGTATATTACATTAAAACAGCAGTTTCCTATCATTTACGTTATTTATTAGGAAAATTTCTGATGTTGATAGATTTTCCACAGTATCGTAATAGGTATTAGCACCGCCGTCGCTCCTATTCCTAGATTTCAGTGTTATTATTAGTGTAAATAATTTTCAGTACTTCGTGGATACGTTTATAGCCGCATATAATTTCATGATTTATTATTTAAATAGCACGAACTGGGTGGTTGGCCGGGTTTTCCGGGGACGCAACAGCTAGCAGGCGCAGTTTGAGATTGATGGCGACCCACCCTCTGCCTCATTACTGAGCTGCGGATGCAAGATACCACCCCCTCCCCCTACTACCCTAACCACAAGAAAAGCGCTAATTGGTGAAAAATCAACGAAATGGTACAAAATGCACCATTCATTATATGCTTCTTAAAGTAAACTTAAGTTCTTGAATGAACTTAATTTAAGAGCATGGTAAGTACCTTTATGGGTACAAAGTACCTTTAAATCTTATTTTTGTGTACTTTAATTTTTTGAACCCAATTCAAAGATCGATACTTTCGCTACGATAAATGGTATAGTTATTCGTACGTGAGACTTGGTATGACGTGAACATTACTGACATGTTCCGAACTTTTTTGGTGTAGAGTGGTGGAATTTAACACGGTATTATGTTTTAATCTATGATTGTGAGCCACGAATCCAATCGTTATGATTTTCGATCATTAAAGTAAAGATTTATTTGGAATTCTAACGGACGAATGATTTTGGATTCCATATTATATAATCTAAGGTACACATCAATCAAACTAATATTTATCATTATATTATGAAGTAGAATTCAGCAAATTATTTTAAAATGAGCGTTTTACACATTTTTTTTGACAAAACATGAGACGCGAGCATATCGTAAATAATAAATATATTGTTTTCTAAATAAACTGGACTTAATTACGATAGTTAAATAAAGATAATTGCTACTAATGTTATATAATAAAAATAATAACAAGAATCGAAGATCCAAGTGAAAAAAAGCTATTTTTTTGAGTTTTTACTGAGTCCACTTTTTTAAAAACAATGTGATCTAACCGCGCCAGTTTAGGAACAAAACAAACAATAAGAAAATTAAAAGAAGGTAAGTGAAACGCAATGAAGACAATATTATAGGTACATACATAAAATTACTAAAAGCATTTACAGAACAAAAAACTTGAAACTAAAAAGGAGGGTAAAATATTTCGCTTTCGTGCATGGATTAAATAAAAAAAAAGAAATAAAAAGTTTACGCAGACTAAGCATGGCAAATGCAAAATAGATGATGACTGAAAAGATCAGACATGAAACAGCGCAACAAGTAGGCATTCGCTTTCGCATTATATTAATAAAATAATATTAACCTTAATGTCTTCACTCGAACTGGCACTATGTGTATTTGACACATTTTTAGTATTTTAAAAAATGTTTAAAAGAATTAAATGAATCAAGATTTAAAAAAAATTAAGGTCCTTGTGCATTAAAAGTTTCGACACTATTTATAACACCAATTAAGTAAATAGAAACACAGCAAAAAAGTAACAGGGTTCGGACGACGAAAATATAAAACGGTCATTTTAAAATGTATTAAAGAAAATTCGGAAATCATTTTCCACAATCACGGTACTGAGAGCCGACACGTCCGCCCAGTGCCGGGGCTGGCGCGACTGTAAATGAAATCGCTGCGGCAGGTAAGCTACGGATGGACGAGTTGTCTATGTCACGGAGGCTATGAATTAAATATAGGCTAGTGTGTGTGTACGGTGCACTTACATATGCAGTTGAGGGGCGGCGCAAAGCGCCCGCCCCCGGGTGTACGCAGGCCCACACGTGGCGCCTTCTGCTTGATGTAGCCAATACGCAAATTACCACTAGGAAACACTTCACAGCAGATACGCGGAGATACTACTGTCAGTTCGATGCAGCCCTTGGCTCAAAGTAAATAACAAAACCTGAAATTTAGTCTATGTTGTAAATCTATGTTTTTTAATAAAACATTTAGTATTTTCCTTAAAATTATGCTTAAACTTTTTTTTCTTCTATTGCAATCGAACTTATGGTGATCAAGATATGATATGAAGTGATATCGGCTACTCTGAGACACTGGGAGTACTAGGGACACAACTATGACGTCACTTTTACTGTGCGTCTTATGGACCCCCTTAAACCTTACTTAAAACATTTTCGTCACTCCTATTTCATTATTGATACGAAATATTGATAATCTACAACAAAACGATGCTTAAAGGATGATATGGTTTTCATATCTTTAGTACAAATATCATCTTTTAAAAATTAACATAGCGGTATTTAGTTTTATCAAGATTTGCTATTCTACTTAATACTTCAGTGTTAATAATCACTACTATTTCCTATCAATTATTAGACGTTTTTGACTAAAAATATCAAATTTTCAAATTTATCCTGCAATTATATTTTTATTTTTAACTGACCATGTTTCTTTTTTTCTCATTTATACACTATCGTACAAAAATAAAATAAATTTGCAAAAAAAAAATAGTTTTCTCGAGATTTTACAGAAGAATAATTTGAGCTTTGGACATGAATTTACTAACATTCTCCCCATTGCTGAATTTATATCTATGTTATATTGCTTGAGTATCCACCCAGGCAGTATTTAAATTTACATTAATGTGACAGGAAATGTTTCTTATTCTGTCACTTAAATACTTCAAGGGAAGACTTAGCATGCCTAATATGAGGAAAAGGGTTCCACAAACGCACTGTATTATACAGGCATCACCCACGCAATATTTAAATTTGCATTAAGGTAACAAAAAATGTCTCTTAACTGGACTCTGAAATACGTAGTAGTTAGTATCTGTCTCTTAAATACGTAATATAGCATGTCTAATATAAGGAAGAGAGGTCCACAAACGTACAGCTTGTATTAATTACTTAGTCTGGCCATAAATACTGTTACAATTAAAAATAAACAAAATATTACATTTGAATTTGGAATCTGTCATTTTTATATGATTGCTCTTTGAGTTTTCTCATTTTGGCGCCAATACATTGTACAATATTTTGCGATATTAAAATGGAGTGGGGTGATAAAGAGAACCGAATCGCTGTGATTGCATTACACAAAGTAGGTATGAAGCCAAATGCAGTTTTTAAAACTCTCCATACGCTTGGTATTAGTAAAATGTTTGTGTACCGGGCTATTAATAGGTGCAATGAGACCTCCTCTGTTTGTGACAGAAAAAGATCTGGCCGTCCACGTAGTGTTCGTACGAAAAAGGTGGTAAAAGCAGTAAGGGAAAGAATTGGAAGAAATCCTGTCCGAAAGCAAAAGATTTTATCTCAGCAGATGAAGATAGCACCTAGAACCATGTCGCGTATTTTAACACGTTGAGCGCCATGTGTATCTTTCTGGAAACACAAAGTACCACCTTTAGGGGCCGCAGTACTTTATTCGTAAGTTATGTCTAAAAATAACTTTTGATCAAAACGTCGTACAAAAAACCCACTCACACCAAAATAACCGTGGAGGCCAGAGGTATTAGAATTCATAGTAAAATGTATTGAAATGTGTTTCCTGGCGGACACACTGGCCTACGAATAAAGTACTGCTCGTGTTTCCTAAAGGAAACACGCGGCCCCTAAAGGTGGTACTTTGTGTTTCCAGAAAGATACACATGGCGCTCAACGTGTTAAAAGATGACTTAGGACTTGCAGCCTATAAGACACGTACTGGTCATTTCTTAACTGATAATTTAAAAGAGAATAAGGTGGTAAAATCGAAACAACTACTGAAGCAGTACGCAAAGGGAGGTCATAGAAAAATTTTGTTTACGGATGAGATTTTTTTTACAATTGAGCAACATTTTAACAAACAAAATTACCGTATTATGCTCAAAGCTCTAAGTAAGCTTCCCAATTAGTCGACAGAGTGCAACATAGGCACTATCCGCCTTCAGTGATGGTTTGGTGGGGTATTAGGTATGAAGGAGTGACTGAGCCATACTATTGTGAAAAAGTTATCAAAACATCGGCACAAGTGTATCAAGATACCATTCTTGAGAAGGTAGTGAAGCCCCTTAACAACAATAATCAAGAATGGTCCTTCCAGCAAGACTCGGCGCCAGGTCAAAAAGCTCGGTCTACGCAGTCTTGGTTGGAAATGAACGTTTCGGACTTCATCAGAGCTGAAGACTGGCCGCCGTCTAGTCCCGATCTTAATCCGCTGGATTATGATTTATGGTCAGTTTTAGAGAGTACGGCTTGCTCTAAACGCCATGGTAATTTGGAGCCCCTAAAACAATCCGTACGATTGACAGTGAAAAATTTTCCCATGGAAAGAGTGCGTGCTTCTATTGATAACTGGCCTCAACGTTTAAAGGACTGTATTGCAGCCAATGGAGACCACTTCGAATAACCTTTTTATACTTTAAATTGTTTTATATTTATTTATTAAACTAACACACCATAAAAGTAATAAATGTTATTTGCAATAGAAATTTTATTTTTTCTTTTGTTACAGTATTTATGGCCAGACTAAGTGTATAGCGACAAACTATATTATCAGAAAAGCATTTACGCATATAGGAAAACGGAACTGTAGCTGTGAAGAATCGAGTTGAAAAAATAAAGAATTTGGAAATTTCGATGTCAGTGAATCGGCAGCCATCCACCCTGGCTCAGTCCTGAATTTGAAACGCGTCTCATACTTCTGGAGACCGAAAATGAAGCGGATGCATAAATAAGGTCAGACCTTCGAGTTTATCAAAAAATAATTTACTTAAATGCATTTAGGAAGCAGATATCAGCGTAATCAAGTAGATGAAGTTTTGGGGAGCTTATTCTCTTATTATTTTGCAAAGTATTTTTTTATAATATAATCGATTAACACACGTTACACCGACTTTCTAGTCTATCCGGTTATCTGGTTACATCAGTCAATATTTAATTTCACAATACTCCCAAAAACAGTTTTTGAAGGTTAAAACGATTATTTAATATAAGTATCAATAACGTAAATCAGTAACGTGTATTAAAAAGTTTTAATTTTGGCATGTAAGTATAATTTAACAATGTCGATTCAACTTTAATGATTTACATACTTAATAATATACCAAACAATACTTAGAAGGACAGGTGCCAGATCAAAAGTTACTTAGCTTGCTTTCGTTGGGGATAAAATAACACTGAATGGTCGGTTATATTAAATTTGTTTAACGAATGGTCACGTTTCGTGCACTTATACGTCGATATATATTTGCTGAAATAAACTGTAACCGATATTCAGACCCAGGTTTAATTCCATCGATATCATCACTAATTAAATTAGCTTTAAATTGGTCGGTAGGATTCGTATCCTATCGTTGTATGTATCGTGTTATGTATGTATTTGAAGGACAGAAAAAAAAACGGTTAGAGAATATGTAAGAATTATTTAGGTTATGGTAAGTACGTACATTTTATATTAGTTGAACGTTAGTAACATGATTTTTTTATTGATTTGGTCACATAAATCATACCCAATGCCCACCTTCGCTAATGGTGAGTGGTCATTATCATCATTAATGCCGATCAATTACAGTTAAGTTTTGTCAATCTGCTGTGCATCGGCTGTTATGCTGGATGTTATTAAGTATGACAAAATGGCGATTACCGCATTAAGTAAATAATTTGAACAAACTCTACCCGAAAGCAAAAGATATTCTATGGGGATACGAAAATACAAATATTGTAGTGCAATTCAAACATCTTTTAAGCGATTCGTTTTTAGATGGCAAAGGGATAATCAGAGAAATATATGCTTTATTTACTATTAAGCAAAATTTTAATAGGCAGACCGTGTTATGCTTAACGCTCTACAAAAACTCTTAAAGTATTCGGTACGGTACATGGGCTTTAGCCGGATTCAGATGATGATGGGTTAGCACGGTTTAAACTATTACCCAGGTGCTTACTCAGCAGCCATTGGTGTTTCGGCTGGTACCAGTACCCTGTACTACGTTGCCGTTGGTAGTATGCTAGTATAATAATCAGTTAACATTATCCATTTTCCTTTATCCAGTGAATCCGTTAGTCGCCTTTCATCACGCTCATGAAGACGTTCTAACAGAGTAACAGTCAGGTAACAGTCCTTTTTTTTAAATGAAATCGAGAATTAAATTCATATACGTATTATGGATATGTTTGTAGAAGATCACATGTTAGGTAGGCCTTTTCTGATTTATCAATACTAATATATAAATCTACAGTGGTTTTTACGGATGTTCCGTTATAACTACTGAATCATGCTTCCGATTGACTTGAAACTTGGTATCCATGTAGAAAATAAATGTATTTAATGGATAGGCTAATATTTATATGAGTGTTGGACTCCCTAATAATAATGACAATAAATAATGTTAATTTTAAATGCCCAGCGAAGCGGGCGAGTACGGCTAGTACTATTATAAAAAAACGGGAACTATTTATGCCCTGAGTTATTAAATCGGACTCTTATTTAGTATACGGTTTATTTTAAAATCAATTTACTTGTTAAGCAGCAACGTAAATAACGTGACATTGGACGTGGTATTTTACAATTCACAAGCAATTTCTAAAAATAACACGTTTTCAAATTTTCAGTATATAAGTGTTGTGCACGTCGCGTACATTCCCAAACTAAATTGGACTTCTATATACTCATTTAAAATTGCTCATAAACAAGAATCTATTTTAAAAATGAGTGTATATTGATTATTTCCTACGATTTTCTAAGAAAATTATAGGCCATTGTACTGTGTAATGTTGGTTTAATGCCTAAAATCTCAACCCATTCACATTCGTTCTACTGATATGTTTAGATTAATTTAATTTGTTTTATTCAATTCCAACATAAAACATAATTTTTTTTTGTGATTATAAAGGATTTTGTAGCTAATTGAGAAAATGGATCCCTTATAGCTAGGTCATGACGTCATTTTATTACGAAACTATTGACAAAATATATAAACCTATCGAAAAAATTCTGAAGATGAGTATTTCGTAAACCAATAAAACCACAATCAGTATCGTTATTCCGTCAAAACACTCCATACGTGTAAACTGAGAAAAGAAAATCGAAATTGGAGTGCACATTGGCGTAAGAGGGTATATATTAAACTTTTATACTTAGGTAAAATACATAGATATATGTCAAGTTAATAGTACGTACAAAAATCGAAAGTTGATAACTCATGAGATACTCTCTTCCAAAATCGTATTCAATTAGGGAATTAAAATGAAACTTTCAAATAAAATTCAAACGAATAAGCAGGTGATAAAAAAATAACTTTTGATTAATATTGACATTGAAAATCAACATACTCGTATCTAACGAGGTCTTAGTTGTACTATAACAACTTAGTTGTACGACAACAGAGGCTGTCAAGCCAGGCGGCAAATCTCCTATAAGGTGAACTGATCAGATTAGGGCTGCAACAGATTGCGCCCTGCACGTAAGCACCAGACACACAGCCCGAAGAGAGAAGGAGGCGCTGAGTTATATTGGGTAAATTCGTCACTAAAAACATGACGGCCACAACCACGCTGCCAAGGGTGTAAGGGCGAAAAAAAGACATTTGACTTATAGAAGCTGAGAAATCTGTACGTAGTGTTTTCTGTAATTGCCTCATTTAAGAAATTTTTATTCCATTGACATGAAATTGTAAAATAGGACATTAAGGAAACAGGACATTAATTAGGAATTTATTAACCTGTTAAGCTTAAGCCAGTTTGATTTTTTAACACACAATGCTATTTCTTTATCGAGAAAGCGGTTCGTATGCTCGAGTTAGGTGTGTATTTTCTTGAAAAAATTGTTACCTGCTAGTCTGTGGATTAGAACACAGGTATAGTCGTGTCGCTTAATATATTATAAGGCTACAACGACTTACAAATCGGTAAAAATGGTAAATTGTACTTAAATACGGCAATTCCATATTTAACTACTGAACTATTAAATAATAAGTTAACTATATAACAGTGATTACCTCTAAACTTAAAGCACAATCGTAATAAAAGAAGAATAAATATTAATACCTACTGAGCAGATGATTCAACCAAATCAAAATCAAATTCAGGTAATGCATTCTTAAATAGGACAATATACAGATAGCACAATTCTCTTTTATTTATATTTCTGTATTTAAAATCAATATTTTTGTCTTCATATAATTCACAGCCGGGATAGCATACATAAACAATTAAAGTTACAAAAAAAAAATTAGCCAACTCTATTGTAGGTTTAGTTATTATTAAAAAAAAAAAAAAACAATTCTAAGTAAAGTTTTAAAGCAAAAAAACAGGACAGATTACGTCAAACTATGCAAATCTCGTCTTACATTAAAAGTAACAGGTATCACTTGATAACGTTTTATGGTGTTTGTGGGAATGTATTATAAAGTATATTCCCGTACCTACGATTTCTGCAAGACATGCATCCGAAACACGAGCCGACGGTCGCTCTATATATTATAACTAGGAATTACCATGATCGCTGACATCTCAAGATTTAAATTAATTTTATGTATTGCACTAGCTTTGCCTGCGCAGACTAGGTACACTTTATATCACGTACATAGGGTTCAAACTAGTTACAAATCGAATTTTGTTAAAATCGCTTCAGTTATTCGAGCGTGAAGGTAAAAAGTTAGTATAAATCGTATATATATATTGTAATAATACATACGCGCGGACTCACAAGAGGTCCTACCACTATTTAACATCTGACTCGTATCAATTCGGACTGACTTTTTTCAATAATTGCTTTTCAATAAATATTTTTTAATAGAAACTTAATTATGTTACATTTATATATATTTATAATATGATGACACATTTGATTATAGAGGGCGGTTGGTAGTCTTCCATTGTACTTGTATATATGCAAGGTCTTCTTTGAAATTGTTGTTTGCACAATTAAATTTTAGCTGGATTTATTGAAACTTAGGCGTAACTGTTTATTTATTTTTTAGCGCATTACTTTATATTGTCGTAGAACTAATTTACCAATATCATATAAATGTAAACATGGAATAAATCTTACGAACACGGTTATTAATATCCGTATTGAGATAGTGTCGCTAGTGTCTGTATGTTAGAAAAGGACGGGAAACTGACGCCGATCAATATGCGGCGATTCGCGCAATGTGGCCGCACGTAAAAATATATAGTATGATATGAGAAACGATGGTTTCTTCGGTTTAAAAAAGTTATGTTTTGATTTATACAAACTACAGTTTCGTGATCAAAACTTTTATCGGATCATGTCTTATTTGATTCATAATTTTTACTGCAACTGACGACAGCACACTATGTTTTACTAATTAAAAAATATTTTTCACACCTATATTATACCTATTATATTTATTAAACTTTATCACGCGAAATTAACGTACGTTGCTATTATTGCAGGTTCATATTCGTATTACCTATGTCGTTAACGTGGGAAAGTATTATGTGAAATCGGATTTGCTAGCTAATATGTAGTAGATAATAAAATTACACGTAAGCAGCAAAACTTACTATGCGTTATTTATATTACCAGGAACGCATCAGAATATAATTTATCACGTTGTTTATCGAAGATTTTTTTACACTATTATTGGGCTGGTTTGGTACAGTGTGATACAAAACAAAGCGCTCTGAGTAGACTGAGATGCACTCATCATTTCCGTTTTACAAGCGTTCTTTCCGCCGGCGAAGCGGAGATCACGTTCACTAGGAACTACTGGATTCATCCAATACACTTCCGCATAATTTCAACATTTCAATCATGAAGCTCAGGAATGAATTTCCCTCCTATTTTTCCACAGTTTTATAAATTGCCTATAAACAACGTTTGACAAAAAATATCCCAGTGTAAACAAGCAACTTGGCTGTGTTCATCACATTTTCAATATTTACTAGCGACGGTAACCACATATGTGATGGATGGATGGTATCTGTTTTTGAAACAACATATTTTTGACTTTATTCGCTTTTTTGAATGAAAACGTAATTGCGGATGCAAAAGGCACGACTCAAAGAACAGGCCCGACTGTGGTTTTGTTGAATTTTTATGAGGAAAAGGAAGGAATAAACGAAAACTCCGCTAATTAGTAGCTGCACTCCCTCGGTGCTAATGCGGGACGAGTACCTCGGGGAACATTGGACTCAAACTAACTGTACCTACGAATAATAATCTCCGTTAAATGTTTTGTAAGTATTACTAGATGATGATAAATGGTGTTTTTTAGAAATAATATTTAAATACGAATTACATATTGATAAAATGATGAAATATTCCAAGATCGTTTAGGCATTTTTAAGTGAACACGTGAGTTAAAAAGACACAAATAATAATATTTTCTTGGTCTATCCTTAAACCAAACACTCATTGGCTTCGGGTTGCTTAACAACGCCATCTGCTGAAATAGCTTTGGTGTTATTGTGTCTTTAAAGCAGTTATTTTTTCACAATTAAGAAAAATAGTATTATTATTCGCCAATAGATGTCGGGAAGAGTCATAAAGTTGATTATCGATAAAGTTGATTATTGAAAACACGAATAAAACAACATTTTCTGAAAATAATTCGTAGCTAGATCGATTTATCGCCCCTGAAATCCCCTGTGTACTAAATTTTATGAAAATCGTTGGAGCCGTTTCCGGGATTCAGATTATATATATACAAGAATTGCTCGTTTAAAGATATACGATATCTATCTTGTTCCTTTTTATGTACATTTGTCTGGATGTGCATTCGACCAACGCCCTACATTGCAATAATGGTCACATTCAAATGGAACATAGCACGTTTTTTAAAGAAAGAACTGTATTTGGAATATGGAATACAAAATTAACAATTGTTTGCAGTTTTTGATTATTGATGAATCGCACGAACGCAAGGACAAATAGAGAAAAATCTGTTTATGATTTTACTAATATCGCAAAAAAACTCAATCTCCTTGACTAATTAAGATTTGAAATAAAGTGCAGTCGACATAAGTATCTTCATGACGAAGAGAAAAGAAGTTTTTTTTTCCAATTCGAATGTGTGTTTTAACTACGCAATAATAGCAATTATTGTTCGCGGTGTAAACATTTCAACACGATACAAAAATGTTAATCATAAATAAAAATAGCCCTTTGAGGAGAGTCGTCTTTACAAAGGGGCATGGCAGACCTACGCCCAGAGCTGCACAGTTATCTAGTTACACTAAAAAAATATATTAATATTTATACTAGTTCTTCCTGGTTAGTAATTAGTAGTATATTTTTTCCAAAAATATTAAACATTTAAACGACTACGCTTGGAAGGATTATGTTGACAGATGTTATGTTGACAGATAATTACACAACTCAACAAAAAAAATTTCGTTCTTTGTCCTAACATTTATACTAGGTTTTTCCCGTTAATTATTCACAAAAACGAAAATAAAATACCTTTTTTTGGTATAGAGTTTGCTTTTGTGATAGTTATAGTAATAATACTGATTTTTCATTTTTTTATAAATTTTAATTAATTTTAATACTTTCAAAAAAACCGCGCTATGAGAGTGGGGTGTTTAAGTTTACACAGTGCCACTAGACGGCACTCGAGTCATAAACAATGATCAGGTGTTTTGTACAAGCCCAGAAAAACTTAAAATATCACGAAAGTGTACGATGCTGATGCATTTTGTTTCATATGTGGTCAATTTATTAAAGTTCAAAAGCAAACTGTTTCATGCCATGTATTTTTTTTTCGTCTAATTACGATCTAAAATATCGAAATTTTATGCTTTGCAATCAAAGTCAAATTTGCTGTTGACCCGTGTTATCTATCTATCTCTTAGGTTTATGGCGTTACCGGCAAAATAATTTAATATTTTCTATAATATATTATTTCAATCGTTCACTGTTCATTTTGTAAAATATGTATATAATAGCATAGAAAGTACCTTTAACAATAATTATGATTATTTTTGTATGATAGTATTAATTAAATTAAAGTAACTATTATCGATTTTTTGGGTTTTTTTTATGGCAGCACCATTACTGCCTTGATAGAAGCCGGAAATCTTAAATGTCAAAATCTTTGCTTGTTTGGCAACTGCCTTGTGGCTGTTTGTGTACATTTTTTGTGGTTTAAATCGACAACGTTTACCTACGAATACTGACTCTGGTGATACCTCTATACCCAACGACCACAGCTTGAAAATGGATTCCGATTCTGTTGCTCATGATTACACTAGCGAGAGCTTGGATTTGATAATAGATACTTCGACCGACGACCCCGGCATTCACCCTGGACATAACGTTTTACAGCAGTCATACGTACGGTAGGATGCTGTGCCCACGTCATGACAGTGATATGGTATTTAGGATGGGCACGGCATCAAAGTAATGTTTTCCCGCCAACCCAATTTTTAGATGATATTTTGGTGGTATATGATAATGAAATCGATGAGTAAAGCTATAAATTAATGTGTTTTATTTCATTTCTAATAGATATCTGTTAATAGTTAAACTAATACAGGATGTTACATACAGGACATTTTATATAACATGAGAGATAAAATGATTGAATGAGTTTAAAATGCCAACTTTTTTCTAAATCACTTCTTTTACTAATTAATTATTGCCATTGTCTGCTATTATTATCATGAGTCTCTATGAATGTGCACTGTGGGCCTAAATTACTATGGGGACGTGACATTCCCCTTTGTATGGTATGGGTTATGCATTTCGACTGGAAAGGTGGGAGATGAAAACCATTATACAATTGAAACTTTTATTGCATATTTCAAGGCAGCAGCAATATCATTAAAAGGACTACGGGCTTCGGTAATCTCTTAGCTCCAGGTAGGACGTGTGATTATCTAACCACCATTACTGGTGGTAGGACCTCTTGTGAGACCGCGCAGGTGGGTACCACCACCCTGCCTATTTCTACCGTGAAGCAGTAATGCGTTTCGGTTTGAAGGGTGGGGCAGCCGTTGCAACTATACTTGAGACTTTAGAACTTATATCTCAAGGTGGGTGGCGAATTTACCTTGTGGATGTCTATGGGCTCCAGTAACCACTTAACACCAGGTGGGCTGTGAGCTCGTCCACCCATCTAAGCAATAAAAAAAAAACTAGTGCAATAAAAAAGTTAAAATATGACTATCAATAAAAAATACACTTTAAATATATGTAGGGCTACTTTACTATTACTTACTACTGATCTAAGAATGAAAACGTTCATTTCCTAATACAGTATTTCAAAAACAATTAAAAACATGTTTTGAAAAACATTTCGTTCTAATTGTAAAAATGATAGTAGTAAAAATAGGTCAGGAAAATTTTTACTTAGGTACATATCTTCGGCAATTTATAATAGGTTATCACTAATGGTCATTAATGCAGGCGTGATTCATATTAAAAATTTCCGCTACTTATTTTAAAACTCATTTTACGTGCAAAGGTTCGCTGTGATGCTCATGAAATGTTATTTTATATACCTAACCAACATTCACCAGTTATTTGTGGCTTAAATTAGCAGGATGTCAAGTTGCAGGTAATTGATACAATTTATTATAGATAAGCATACAATAATACAATAAATAAATAAATAACAAACCAACAGATTTTATGGACATTGGAAAAAATCCGATATCGTTTATTTGATTAGTCCACTATTGTAAAGTAATCATTTTAGAATTTGTGAGATTCTTCTCAAGAAAAAATAAGTCTGATCTTAAACATATTCCAATGAAACTGTATATAATTTAAACACGGTAGCCTTGCGGATGAATGTTGCATGGAGGGCACATGCCTGGTGCAACATATTTAGCTTAGTTATAAATGCACATGAGTCTGTATTATTTGTTCAACTGTTAAATCGAAAGCGATAAACTCCGAAATAACTTTCAGGGAAATTGACAAAAAACTGTTAAATGATACTTTGAAATCTTTCATATTTATTTGATAGCGATTGTCAAATAGAATTCAATTATAATATGGTAGCTGATATTTGGAACCCAAAACTTGTTTATTTGATTAGAATAAAGTAGACTTCAATCAAAGTCCAATATAGAACCACGATACTATAGACGACATTTCTTTTGAGATTCTCATTTTAACAAAACCACTATAACCTAGTATTCCTAAAATACATAAAACAATAATTAACACATCTACACTATTTGTTTCTGATTGCGAGCATAATTTTATACACAAATGATATTAAAAATAAAACTAGTGAAAACATCATCAAAATTGGTTGCAAAATTAAGTATCAATAATCACATTTATAATAAGCTTGTGAGGAGACCTAGAGGTAGACCCAAGACAAGGTGGAGGGACGTAGTGCTGAAGGACAAGAGAGAATGCAATGTTGCTGACGAGGATGTCGAAGAAAGAGCGAAGTGGAGGAGTAAAGTCAGGAAAGCTGACCCCACCACCATGTGGGATAAATAGCTGGGAAGAGAGAGAGAGAGAGAGAGAGAGAGAATAAGCTTGTGAGGAATGAGTAGCATTAACACGGCACCGTATTATCAAAGATTATATCAACCCCTTTTTTTAATTTTGACAACTACCTAACTTACAAAATATATTTATATTAATATAGGTGAAGCAAAAACTTTGTGTCCCTTTTAACGAAAATTGCGCGGACGGAGGAGTATGAAATTTTCCACACTTATAGAGAATATAGAGAAGAGGTGCAGAATGTTAATTTTCTTATTTATTATGCATAATATAATAAATAAATACTAAGTCAATAAAAAAAACATTATACACACACACACAAATTAATTTTTTCCATGTATTTGACACAATACATACATATAAATGTATATATTCTTTGTTTACGTCAAACCTTTGTTATTGTTTAGTCTGGTCAAATTGAGAATAAATTATATTTGTCTACTTGTATAGAGTAATCTTGGCGAAATCTGTGATTATGGAAGTATATATATAAGAATAGTCTTTGACAATAGAACCGCAATATAATTTAAATTAATTATAGTCGAATTTCGACTACTGGCACTAGTACTTTTAAATATTTCAGATTTTATTATATTTGTTAAACTCATGAAACAAATGTGTCAAGTTCCTATTCAACTCACTTTTGTCTGCCTTCTCAGTAATCCTTCTGAGTAAGTAAGTATTAACTGAGCGTACTAACCCTAATTGAAACGATTTACGCAGTTTAATCTGCCGTTTTTTATTACCCTTGTTTTATTTCGTGAATTTTCGAATATTTTAATTTTAGTGGTCACGTCCATCTAAGGTGTTATTCCTTGACACATGAACACCTTAGTCATCACTGGTAACAGTGGTAAAATAGTTTTAATTACGTGTACAACTCGCGAAAACCGAGAAAAAAATGACTCTGATTTTCCTAATCTATTTTTTGTTAGCTGACCCTGGCAGATATTGCACAAAACAGTGGTTCAATCTTAGCCAACATTGGCATTATTAACATGAACATAAGCATAGCGACTATAAATGTAGTTAAATTACATTTTACTACTCTTGTTGTGGGTGGCGGAATTATGGTAATGATACGAATATCTCTATGAGCACCGTTAGTCAGTGAACACCAGGTGGATCGTGAGCTCATTCACCTGTGTATGCAGTAATAATAGGAAAAAGAAGAAGAAACTTAACTTGTTTTCATTGGTTACTTCTCTTTATTATTGGACAATATGAAAAAGAGAATTGAAAAAAATAATTAAAGAAAAAAACGACATTATTTATATCAGAACTCGGAGAAAAATTGCCAATTTAGTAGAATCTCGTACTAAATACATTGCAGTTTTTTGGTAATATTCGTGACTTATCGTAGCCCCTATTACACGCAGAGCAGAGCGGTCGTAGAAATTCAAACATGTAGAATTATTATCGCGTGACCGCCAATTGCACCCTAATTGCCTAAGCACTGGCCTCAGCCACTATCATGGCTGATTTTTCACTCATCATATTATGTATTAAAGTTATAGTTGACATTTTTCAAAAGCCACGAATTCAAAATGAGATTAAATGTCTACTTGTTTTTATGTGTGATTAAATGTCTAATTGGACGGGTGAATAAGGTTTAAGTCCATCTGGTATTAAGAGGTTGCCGGTGCCCATATATGTACACTTTTTTCCTACTTAAGCTGATGGTCTTGAGAGACCATTTCAGCGTAGCCTTAACTAGTAGAGGAGCCCACGGGGCTCAAACCTGCCGTCGTCGCTCACACTAACCCAAGCAAGAGCAGTGCTTTGCAGAATCTACCACTGGATCGGAAACCCGACCCACTGAGAAGATACGGCGTGAAACTCAGTGGACTGTATCTGTGGGTTAATTTCCTCGCCGAGCCCTTCGTCGCAAGCGACGGATTCGACGAGAACGGTGACCGGTGCTTGTGGTATCTAACTAAAAGCTCCGTTAGTGGATCGGGAGGATCCGAAATGACGTGTTTTGGGCGACGTTGACTGTTTACCATTCGGTCCGCAGGATCGGGAATGATATGTACACGACAATGTATAAGCCGCCGCCCTCTTTAAGACCAGAGGTCTAAGTGTCAATTATCTAATAGAACGGCCGGCCACCCTTTAAATTGGATTGAATTTATGATTCGCGACAGAAGCAAGCAGGATAAGTAAAAGCAGTAGTAACATGACACTATATGAAATTAACAATATACTATACAACCAGAATTGAACTGTTGACCTGTTGCGTTGAACTGTTACCCTATAAATGAAATTTTACCTGACAGGTTTATCAACGGTTACCATACCTTACCCTATAAAATAAATTTTACTTTTAATAGGAAATCTATAAGCCATTATGCTGTCTAGTTGTTGATAGTTGTAAGAAGAGCGCTGTTTACTGTGTTTAAATAAGTGAGTAGTTTTATTACATTCTCTTTCTTGTTATAGCAAATTTATAATCTATAGAGTTACATCGCCCGATATGGTTTTAGAATAAAACTAAAATATATGCTCGAAACATTTAGTTTAGATTTTTTTTCCTCCTTTATATGATACTACGATTCGAAATCCAAATCCAAACCATGAAATTTATAGGTCGGACATATATTACATTCATCATGGATTGGGAACTAAACGTGTAAGTGTCTCCTCAACCCCCACCCAGTCTGTCGGCATCGGATCCCCTACAACAATTGCATTCAAGTATCATGGTTAACGAGTTGAATCCGCTCGCACGGTCAAGCCAACACGTAACTCCCTGCTGCTTATTTGTTTATCTTCAATGTAATTGGAGTTCGCGAGCTGTTATTGTTGTAATTTACTTTTTATAGTATAAGTATAAATCAGGATGGAGATCAGAGGATTTTCCGTGATAATATTATGTCGGTCTATTAGGTAGACGACCTCAATGTCTTAGTGCTATCACTTCCCCATTGTTCATGTGTAATGAGCAATATTTGAGGGTCTGGTCTAGGCGAACGAAATACACGACAGTTCGACCCTCAAGGAACTATGGTGTCAAAAGTACATTAGTACTCTTAGTATATATTATTATATACCATATATTAGTATATAGTATACTACATATAGTATATATTATATATATAATAGTTTAAATTAGTAGCAACTTCGCATTAATTCATACTGATTTGACGATCGATAGTCTGACCGTTCCCAGGAGAGTTGACGTCATGCAAGGCCCAAGTTAAACTTTGACTATAGGTTTGACTATAGGCCTAAGTTAAACTTTGACATATTATTATGTGTTGTGCAAATTGGATTTGAATAAAAGAACTAAGTAATGAAATTATTATTTTTATAATAATGTTTTAGTATCTAGAAATTCTAGTAACACAAGAACGGAATTGACTACCAGCCTTCTTTCAGTTCATCATTCTATTTTGACAAATACTACAAAATAATTTTATAAAGTTTAATTACTTTAATATCGAAATCCATTTTTTTTTAATTGTATCCTATTGCTGTGTTATTTAAACGCGGAAATCACAACATTATTAAATAAGCAAACTCACAAATTAAAAATTAATAAACTCTAAGCCTTCTTGAATGACCCATAGACAAGATCTGACAAGAAATCTGGGCTTGGTAATTCGCGAAATATGATTGTGCTATGACACTGTTATTGATATATTTTAATATACCGGATCGTCCCACCAACGGCGCGTCCATAATTTTGTCACAAGTGTTACAGTTTAATAATTATTGAACTTAAAACGAGCCTTCTAGATTTTCACCTCGAACCCAATCTAACTCATTCCATATAACTTTTGCTATTTTAAATCGATGCATTCACAATTAAAAATTTTAGTCTACTAATAATCGTATACATAATTATTTATGTATAATTCAATGTTGCAGAAACAAGTATTTGTTTGACTCGTATGTTATGACTCTGATAACTATAAATAAATCTGGCCCAAAATCTGAGTTTACAGTTATGCAGGAAGAAAACGTATAAAGAATTTGAAGAAAATAAAAAACATCGAATTCATACATCAATATTTTCAGCTTTACAATGTTCAACAATAGTTAGTGTTTAGGCGTTTCTGTTTGATAGCAATATTGAAAAATTTAATCTGCTGGTGTAGCATATTCTCAATGATTATGCAAGAAAGATGTCACTGGTAATCCAGACGCATATTGTACATCTGTACAGCTCCTACGAGAACTCTGGGCGAACTGTAAAGCACTCTGATGACGCCTTTTCTAATAGTAGGAAAGTTGACTTTTTCGAACGATGTTGATGTACAATATACGTCCAAAATTATAGAGGAAACACTGAACTAAAACATGCTTTTGAAAATATACTAAAAAAACACAAGTTTTACAATATTGGACAATAAAAATTAAAAAAATGTTGAATACCTTACCTTTTAAACTAACGTGATCAAACAAAACATGCTTGTACAAATCAAAGTTCCACCTTTATGAATAACTTAATAAAAACACAAAACAAGTAATGAATATGCATCCCCAAAAATATATTTTAATGCACTATGCACAGATGACTCGATGAAAAATTAAAAATGTATGTAGGTAGCAATGCGTATGATGGCGAATAAGCTTTAAATGTTTGAAGAAATCTTTCATGCTTCAAGTAACATTGAAAACAAGTAATGTTGAGGGTAGATGAAAATTATCAGATCTAACTAAACTTATAAAGACGTCAATGAGTCATTATGTAGACAGAAATACACTCTGTATATAATAGGGTAGGCGATGATTTACATACATTTATGTACATTTACATATACAAGAACTATTGTCATTCATAGAGCCGTCGGGCAATATATCTTTACCACAACTAAAGTATATTCGGTAGCCTGCAATCCATTGTCACCAATGTCATATTGTATTATTGCCTGAATTGCCAACCAAATGAATATTAATACACACTTTACAAGATACTTATTGCATTTAGAAGGTTCTGGGATATCAGTCTTGAATCAGCGGCTCTGTAGATACATGGAACACTTGACAAAACTCAGCCATCAACACGACTCAAACTGTTCTAGATGGCGCAATTGTTCTAGGTTATTTCGACTACTATACCTTAACGGTCAACTACATAATAACTACATAATAAGATATAAACTTTTAAAAATATTACGGGCCGGTGATTAAACCAGGCTTCTAAGTCACTATAATACATCACTTGATTTTCAAATGTCTTCTTCGTTACTTATCGACCTGTTTGTGATTTTGTTCTCTTTTTTTACCATACGAGTTATTCGATTTCAAACTCAATAATAAATATAGTTTACTAAAACGTGAAATTATTATTTTTTCTTTTATTTTTTAAACTGAATTTTCATATTCATTACAAACAAGAGAGCCCAAACAGATACGTCAATGTATCATGCACGTATTCTTGTTGCCAACTTGCAGTCGGATAGACTGAACACTTGAAATTGTGTGTCTAAACGGTCGTGACCTAGAATGTTGATTTAGTAAACAGTGGAGCGCGGATTCGAGTCTTGTTAACAATTACGGTTAGTGTTCAAGACGTAATTTGTTGATGTCTATATATTTTTTGTATTAATTAATATTTTTTTTTTTATTGCTTACATGGGTGGACGAGCTCACAACCCACCTGGTATTAAGTGGTTACTGGAGCCCATAGACATCTACGACGTAAATGCGCCACCCACTTCGAGATATCAGTTCTAAGGTCTCAAGTATAGTTACAACGGCTGCCCCACCCTTCAAACCGAAACGCATTAGTGCTTCACGGCAGAAATAGGCAGGGCGGTGGTACCTACCCGCGCGGACTCACAAGAGGTCCTACCACCAGTATTACGAACGCAACGGTCACCTTAGCCAATTGTTAGTAGAATATTTTGGAACTAGACCGTGTTTTGATTTTATTGTTACCCTACTAAACTTGAAATTGACATACAGTTGAAATTTTTTTAAAGCATTAGATATCATCCAGGCAGAAGCCTTGACATTACAAATGTATACCGCTTACCCACCTGCAGATATGTGCTGGAAGCCTCTGTGGTTCCCGAAAGCGGCTATCCTATTTTATTCGCATATTCTTCGCCGCAAAATTTATTTAGGAGTCATCTTTTTAAAGCCCGATTTTTATTAAAAGATGTTTGTCTATAATCCGGTGAATATTTTTTTTTTATATTTAGAATTTATCTTTCGACAGAGCTTGTTTGATAGACGGCACAATATTATAATCATATACAATCACACACATATATATATTATTTGCAGTGCATACAACAACGGCATATAGACAAGAATTTATTTAAAAAGGAACGTTAAAATATAATGTGGTATAATGTGGTATGTGGGTGTGTGTAATAATAACGCTATGGAAATCAAACTATTTTACAAAACTAAAACTGACCTACACTCTATTTGTTAAGGTGAGATAATACAAATTTCTAGAACGATCGGATTCTAGAAAGATCCGATCGATAGCTTCGAACCGTGACAAATCGGGAATTTAATTCTTAAAAGAGGTTATTTAACGCGTTAACAAATTGTCGAACTATACTTTTTTTAATTATATAATAAGGTATGACTGCATACACTGATTATTAAGTACTAGGTTACTAAGTCTAATATGGAGTATGAATGTAGCAAATTTAAATCTATAGCCAACTAGAATAGAAAAAAAAACTTGCAAACACCTGTACCGCCCTTTAATTATATCAAGAAATCTCGAATATTTCTTGTTTTCGGTGAAACGAAATTCGGTGGAGTCTCTTACTGGACACATAATACTAAATATTGAAAGTAGGTACTTACTTAAGGACACGAATTTTGAATGCTCCACCCTGACAGCTCACTATAACACCATCCGTCACGATTTTATCTAGCTGGACCCTATACTCCACATTAGTGTACGTAAGTGTGGGCTTACTAAGAGCCGTAACACTCGCGAGACACAAGACTGTAAACTACCGCCCTTGATATTTATATTTGTCAAATAATAATATGTAGGTAGATTGAGGACGACAGCGTGCCACCAGTTCAATTAGCTTTTGAACTACATAATATGTACAATATTTGAAAACATCTCACAGAAGATATTTATAAGGAACAAGTTTAAATCACATAATGATTCAATATTAATTCTAGCATTTTGAAAACATCTGTGGCATCACCACTTAGCATGAAATACCTAATGTGTCGTATATATTTTCTCCAATAAATAGCCATCGAAAATATATTTTTTTATAATAAATAAGAAAACAAGTGATTTAATTTATATGCTAATAATATGCAAATTTAGGTGTAATTAAATTTAATAATCTAAATAATTTTCCACAAACAATTCATTTTTAAGTTTCATAATACTTTCGTAACCTTTAATTGTTTAAACAAAATGGCTACGTGTCTGAAGTTCGGACTAAGGACATAATGTATCTAGACGTCTTTTTGAATATCTGCGCGCGATGAGCGAGAGGTAAAACGACAACGAACATCCTTTCCAGCTTCATGATCAATACGATAACCGGACCTAATTGTGTATGTTGTTCTCAGTTTGTACAATTCTTCAAGTATTTTCACTAGCTTTTTACTTTAAAAATATGAAAACTAATTACAACATCATATTTGTTTAACTATATTTTTAGCACACCACCTTCAAAGATGATCGCGTGTTTGTTATGAGACTTAGGTTAATTCATCTTATTTAATAAAGCAAATATTCACACATCTACATACATTCATCACTGGGACAATGAAATCTTTCATATAGATATGAGTAATATTACTACTATGCAATCCAAAAATGATGTTTGAACATCAGTTTCTTTATGTAATCAATGAAGGTTCGAAGTTGATTTTCAATAACTAGACGTCGTTTAGTGTTATTACAGCATATCATCATAAGGTATGGTGTAAACTGTATTTTCGAGGTTGCTGTGTAGCCTGCCCTTTAACGTACGGGCCGCCATACTTCACGGCCCCGCCCACATCGACTCCATTTTGGTGAAATTGCATTTGATGCACTAGTTGCGGTTTTATTATTGTTTACCTATATCATCAGGCTTCGTAAAAATACTATATGCTATTGAGATACTTAAAAAAAAAACCAATGAAAGTTGAGAAATTTATATATAAATAATCGCTGATCGATATTGACGCAACCAAGTAAGACCGTGCGAAGTTGGCGACATGCTTTTATTTATTATCCAGATTGTATTTAGACTGGTCCTTGAAAGAAATTAAATCTAATGTAGGGTTACAGTTTTTAGATTAAGCAAACATAAATTATATTCATATACATACACTAAAATATTCAAATTATTTGAATAAATCGACTGTATGAAAAATTAACTGGAGATAGTGATACTATTATTAATTAAAATGATCGCTTTGTCAAGGTGTGACTGATGCCCATCGTTTTAGTAAACTTATATTCCTCATGTAATCAATTCAGGTTTCTGTTTCAAATTAGAATTTTTTCTGTGTTATCTATGAGTATATGAGGAATAAACATAGAAGACAAGAACAAGTACTCTCAGCCCCTGAACATTATATTATTAACTCAAGCTGAGAATCAAGCCATTACCCTGACCCAGTAGCAGAGTTCATTAAGGACTCACCAATAAGCTAAACAAATTTGTGTGACTTGGAAAGCCTTTAAATTAAATTAAATTAATTGCAATCAATCAATTTCCATATAATAATAAGTTGTGCATCGTTCTGGTCATTGAAGCTTGTTTATGTAAAAATATTTCACGTTTAATGTTATACATTATTTTTGTAACATAAACTTAAATTGATACTAATGGTTTCATATTTAGTCTAAAAATAGTTTTTGAACGTTGTTTAGTCAGAATGAGTTAATGTACATGCTGAAGGATGAATATATTTTCAGCAGTTTTTTTTATTACCCTTGTAGCATACGGCCCATCTGATGAAGAGTGGTTACCGTCGTCCATGGACTTCAGCAATGCCAAGAGCAGAGCCAAGCCTCTGCCTACGTACCGTTAATGGTTGGGATTTATACCCAGTTTTCTCAGTCTTGTCTCCAGTGTTCATTACTTTTCCGTCATTTCTTGTTTTCTAAAAACTTACCAACTTGTTTATTTTAACTTTAAATTTCATGTGATTTGTCATTTAAATCTTATTGTTAAAGAAACCATTTTCATTGTCTCATCGCACGACTTTTTTATAGCAATAATAATGTCGATAAATAAACGACTTAAACTTTTGTATAAAATAAACTTAAAACAAACAAAAGGAACCCGTCCGACGGGGAACACTTCAAAGGAAAAACAAAATTGTTATTTTTATTTATTTCCGAGCATTTTTATACTTATCTACCTTTTAAACCTTCTCTGGACTCCCACAAATAATTCAAGAGCAAAATTAGCCAAATTGGTCCAGCCGTTCTCGAGTTTTAGTGAGACTAACGAACAGCAATTCATTTTTATATATATAGATAGAAGATAGATAGATAAAAAATAAGAACTTGTTCAGAATAATTTCCTTTTACATTTTATATTGATTTTCCTTTTAAATATTAGACTTTTATTTCAAGATGTAAAGATGATGAGACTGTTATCATTAGAAATATGTTTTTTTACCAAGATCAACTTGTAAATGATATATAATAATTCACTAAATATCTGTTTGCAAAAATTTTGTCGACCTATTAAATGGGTGCTACAGAAAAAAAAAATAACCCCATAATTTTATAACAATGGCTTTCTGTTCTCAATCCTCTCAAAGAGTCTTCATCTAAGAAAATATCTTACTTCTTACTACTTTTAATTCATTTTTATTGTAGATTTAAAATTGCTTCATTTGCAATTTTAATGCCATCGGTGCATCTGATGAATTTTAACACATAATAGATTTTTTGGAGATTAATAATAATCAACTTTTCTATCGGCAACACTTTTTTGAGCTATTCTCTGCTTTTTGGTTGCCAGTGCTCATTGACTGTAAGCCTACTAATTGGCTTTTTGATTGCTAATGCTTATCAACTGTTAGCCTATTAATGGCCTTTTCTATTCTCAACACTTATCACAATTGAAGTTATCGGTAGTTTTTATCATTAGTTTTAGACATGTATTAAGTTACCGGAATCATTACTACTAATATTAAAAAAATGTGACTAAGTCAATCCATACTGTCCATCAGTCAATGAGAACCTATTATTTTACTTAAATTGTGAAATTGAATTATAATTTATATCAATCTTCAAATTTTACTATAGAAATAAGTTATTTTCTTGTTAATATCTTTATTTTCAAATTAATGATTTATTTTTATATCTTTTTTAATAAACTTATCACTAAAGGTAGTCTTCAAAGATAAGAGATAGTAGTGATGATTGATATTGATTCAATAAAATTTGAAACATTTCCTGATTATAAATGTATGGTTTATTGGTCTTAGTGATTTTCTGTCTACTTAAGTTCTATTAATTTTCGTTTTTTTTTTTGGCAATTTGTTTTTATTATTTGTTTTGGAATTTTCAATACATTTTATTTTATTTATTTAATATATATTTACAATTATATAGACCAAATTTGAAAATTGTATACACTGTATATTCGTTTTGCATGGCCTCATTATATGAATTGGCCTTGTGCAAACTAACAAGAATCTTTAAAACTCTAAATTTTAACCTTATAGCTGAACTCTTGTCTATGGTTATCAATAGTGATTAATACTCCTATTAAAATTTCCGCTATGTTTAAGGAATTCATTTCAAGTCATCCTTTAAGCATCCTAAACCATCCACAAAATCAAAGATATTGAGAACGCAGACAGTCTTCTATAACTACATACTGTGTTATGTAGTTGGTACCATGCACGTAGCAGTAAAATATGGAGGATGCATACTCGATACTCTCAAAAAACTCAGTCAAAGCTTATAATTTTACTCCAATCAGTCAAATTCGCCACTTTGAATGAGTTTATTTAACAAAATAGGGACATTCTTATTGATAAAATCTTTCGAGATGTGAATTTTCATCAATTGCCACACAGTCGTACCGCCCTTACACAGTTAGTGATGAAGGTTTATCATGACTTACCTGGCTTAAGAAGTGCATTTTTCACAAACCGAATAAACAGAAATAAAAAATAAATCAAGTTATCGTGAAATTAAATAGCTATGGGGTGCAATTTAGTTAGGTTTCACAAAATTTTCCACAAAACAATAACACTACGCGCATTCACTATCGCACCACCACACTGAAGTTGTTGACAACAAAATCAATACTACCAACGTTACAGATAAAATAAATCAATTATTTCACAAAGTCGCGTCGCCCTGCGCAGATCCGAGAAAATGGTCATGCCCACAGTTCGAAGAAAAAAAAAAGATCAATTAATGCTCATACTTTCCGAATATATTTTTTCCTCGGAATCAATTGAGCGATAACATGTATTAACGAAAAAGACGATTCTAATTTAATTCACATCGGATGGAACAAAATCAAATTATTTACATAGGAAAAATTATTACTTTTACTTATTAGATTTAAATAATAAGAGATCTCTCTGAATTTTTAGACTTTTTAGCTTTTTTTATAGATGATTTCTCTTAAAGACCAATTTTTATCAGATGGTCTTAAGAACGTATACGCAAAAACCTAATAAGACAGGATCATAGCATTCTCCATTTATTTAAATCATTACGTGAAGTTAAAGTAATTTTTTCCAAGATTTCTAGACAGATAATTATTTTGTCCATAGTTATAATAGTATGTTCCATTAAGTTATATCGTATTTCAAAAGAAGGAAATATAATGCAATTGCTACCTCTGTAAAGATTAAATTTTATTCTAATTTTAACACCGTGAATGGTACAAACTTCATAAAATATCATGCTAAGCTTTTATACGTAAAACAATTTTTAAATAGTTATGTAAAACAATCCAAAGACGTTGTTTAAGCTTATTTATTAGTAGTTTTCTATAATTTGAAACCCATTTCATTCAATTATCATTTACTAAGTCTTAATAGATATTTAAGGTAAGTACATATCCACCACCGTAATAAACATTGGAAATTTTCGTGTGGTAGTATTTTAAGTAGTATTCTAAATAATCACTAAACTCTTCATCGTTAAAAAAATATAAGACAATTATTATTTAGTATAGTTTGAGTTTCCTAAGTTGAAATAAAGTGCTCAACATTTTGATTTTGTACGTGTAAGTAAAGTCAAACAAAACTACAAATGTGTGATGGAGGTCAGACCTCTGTTTAATTTTATAAGAATTTGATTTTATTTAAAATTCAAGGTCTTAATACCTACCATTTCCAAGCATTTTGATTATGTAATGCCTTAAGTCATTTGTATTTGTTTCGTAAAAAGGGTGATCATAAGGGGCGAAAGAATTCAAGTCATTTGTAGTCTTTTTTATTTTAAACGGGAATTCAATTCGAACTGTCATGCTGTGAGTACCACCGTCCTGTCTATTTCAACCGCTACAACAGTTTCACTGTATGCCGGATTGAAGGGCAGGATAGCCGGCTTTTAGCGTACTTATAAACTTTATGCTGTCGTGTTGTGAATGATGTTTGACTGTTTGACAGTTGACATTACCAATCCCTTACGTTTTTCAAATGTCAATTGTGTTAAATATGAAGTGTGTGATCTATAGTAGCATAGTAATTTCGAAATTTGAAATTGGTCTGGTTTTGAAATTTTATTTTCACTTGCAGCTAAATAAGTAAATAGTCTGTTGCATTGATAATTCTAAAATTTTATTAGGACAATGAAATCAATTTGTTTACTTAAGAAAGTTTTTGTGATGGCTATATTCCTTTGTACATTTTTCTTAGTGTTTTTCTGGGCAAATATGCAAATTTTAAAGTAAGTATTTTAGGAACAAAATTTTCGTGTCTAAGAGTAGTCTTTTAGAAGACCATATGCTAATCCAGGCCATGCTTTAGTGTGGCTCTGTCCGATATTAAATAATTTCCCAGAAGCACTCACAAAATTTAAATTTGAATATTACTATAGTATTTTGAGAAAAATATATTTAAACGCCACTATAATAGGTCGGGTCCATCGTGTCATCTAAAGTACAGTGGAACACAGTGCAGTACTTATACTTGTAATCATAGAGTAGACTTATACTTAATTAACTAGGGAACTACCTTTAAAGGTTTTAAGGCATTTTCAGTCCATGCATCCAGACTTAAAAAAAGCAAAATTCTTTCCAAAACTGATTATTTTTCAACTTTTCATTAGCTTTTTGTCAAACATCACTTGTGCCTTAAATTCAAATAACTTTAGTTTGTAGTTCTGTGTTTTTTTTTATATTACTTACTAACTAACATACAAAATTTAGCTGAAACATATTTATGATAATATTACCTTATTCTATGGAAACAAAAGATTAAATTAAAGTCAAATGATGAACTAAAAATTTTAAGAATTTGCAAATTTATAAACTCACCTCACATGAAAATGTTTTTTTTTTAATTTCTTTAAATCATAGTCAATCGTGAACACATTTGTACATTATAACAAACAGCAAGTAAATGACAGAATGTTTATGTAGTAATAATAACTGCGACAAAATTACATTATGTAATAACTAGACCTAACCTACTGATAAACTTTGAGAACTAATTGAATACCGTAACCTAGTTTTATCTATATAGAATAAGCTTTTATATGATATAACATTGTTTGAGTTTGAGCAGGTCAATTTTATAAAAAAAGTAAACTATATTGCTTATAAACTGTACTTAAAGGTAGTTGTGAAATACACTTGTGACTTTGTATTCTGATGGCATTATTGGCCCTTTGCTCATATAAGATTCCAAAACTTGAAGGTTTCAGTTTGTTCATAAGTTCAAGAATTTTTTTACTAAATTAGTGATACCACTTGAAAAAGATGACAGAAGGAGGAATGATATTTTCTATAAAAAAAAAAACTTTATATCAACTGTGTTAAATCATGAATTATCATACCATGCTTGGTTGATAAACACTGAAGCTGTGTCCAGAACATGGTTACAATTCTAAACATTATGACACTTCAACCTAAATGCATCTAAGTTAACATTTACAAAATTTAAAGATACATCAAAATCAGTTACCGCTCTTTAATCACTTTAGTCACAGTCTTACGTCAAAGTAGAAGATTGTTTCCTAAAACTTTTTCCAAGAAGTAATTTTACCCATTTTGTACTAGGGTAGTTTAATAAAAAGTGATAATGAATATGACCCTGCAAATCTTCTTCCTGATTCCTTAAAAAAATCGTATACCGGGACTACTGCTCCTACTCCTACTACTACTCCATCATCGTCTCCAAATTTATGGCCTCTGAAACGTTCTTTTAACTGCGGAACTAGATATAAATCACTAAGAGCTAGGTCCGGAGAATATGGAGATTGTTCCAACAATTTGAAGATTGCGATTGAGATCTTGAATGGCAACCATCGCAACTCTAGACTTGCGAAACAAAACAACTTTAGCGAGTTTGTCACGCCGTTGCTTGCGTATTCCCTCACGCAACTTTTTTGCAGACGTAAGTGAAACCCTTAATAAGGTCTTCGACCATACCACCCCTTGACTGTTCCAGAAAAAACAGCCCATAATCATACCGGCGGATAGAATCGCCTTAAATTTCTTCGGAGTTCAATTTTATCCTTTTTTAAGAAGTCGTTCGAAAAACGCATACAATTGACTTCTTTTTTAAAAAACAACAAATAATTGATTGCTTTTATTATTAAAACTAATGCCTAAGCTATATGTACCTGCCAGTATTTTTCTCTTCTTTCCAAGGAGAATGTATCACATTGTCACTATTTATTGAACACCCTACGTAGAATCATGATATCGTCATATGTACCGCTAAAATTATTAAATCAGTCATACTGTTTTATTAAATTATATTAGCTATCACGAAGGCTCTTGGTTCACAACCGGTTAGCAATATGTATTAAATCGTCAATGGCATGACAAGCAAAAGAACCTAACTTTATCATAAAATCACAAACCTGTAATTACGTAGGTAATATGCACATATTATAATAGTTTATGAGAACTCTTAATATCGGTACAACGGGACCAACATAATAAAATGTACTAAAATGTAGTTAACCTATGTTAAGTTTCCTAACACATAGATAATTTTTCCATAACATAACTGTACCTATAAGTAGACATACAGATTTTAATGTTTTGTTACATACAAATAGCTATCTGCACTTTTTTATTCATAGATGGACAAACGACCGTAGATTTCCATGCGAGCTCATAGGCCAGCTGACATAAAGTTGTAATCTCATAGACAACATGACATGAATGCTGCTAAACATCCACCTCTCTAACTCTCTCTCTAACTCTTAACTATGACCGCTATTCTACTCTCCAAACTTTATACTATTATATGATTTCTAACCATGCTAAATATGTACTAAGAATATATGATCATCATGAATTATTGAATTTAGTGCTAGGGTGGCTCAAGCTATGTTGTCATTCTGGGAATACATGGTCTCGGTCATGCGGTCATGGACTATATTCAGTAATGGACGGCATATAAACAATATTATATTAAATTCATAAAATTTATTTCTCATAAAGACCTTTTGTAATTTCATGGTACAAAATATGACGATTTATGTCGTCATCGAGCACAAATCGATAGATATTTCATAAAATAAACAAGAAATATGTTGTAATCGTGTCTGTAATTCGATAAATCAATACAAAATAATGAGTGATAGTGACAATTTTATTACAAAGTGATTAACCATGTTTTCAAATAATCTGTGCAGCTTGAATGGAGTAGACACCGCCCTGATATCAAAAATGAGGCCACTGCATGTGAAGAGCAGATTGTGTCATGTTAATTTAATTGACGGCAGAAATCATAACGAAGCTATAGCGAATAAGAGCGATTTGAAAATGATATATTACATCACGCCGACTTATCCAAGACCAGAACAGATTCCAGAGTTAACTAGGCTTGGCCACACATTGATGCACGTGCCTCGGATACATTGGATCATTGCAGACGACCAGTCTTTGTGTTCAACCAATGTTCTCAATTTACTTAGGTAAGTATTAGGCTAAGTAAGTATTCGGGTGTCTATAGAAACATTCGTGGGACAAAGGATAAGGCGTAATTGAAACGTTGACTTCTTGTCTCGGAGTTACATTCGCGTTTTGATGTCTACAGTATAGTTGGTACTAATACCGGATGGATTGTAAGCTCTTGTGTTCAAAAATTTACTTGTATAAAATATTATTTTGATACTCGGTGCCAGTGTACTCATGCTAAACTCAGCAAACTAGTATTTATTATTGAATAATTGATAGAAAAATTCTCGTGTGGTATCGAATTCAGAATTAACATTTTATATTCATTATCGAAAAATAAAATTTAAATTTAAATTTAAATTCACTAAGAAATAGAAGTAATGCAAATTCTACCTAGTCAGGTCATAAATTCTGTCACATGTTTAATGTAAAATAATTGAAACAAGTTTATTCATTATGTAGCCATTCATATACCAAAATGAACTTAACAAAACATAGATTCTTATGACACTAAAGTTTATTCAAAATGACCTCCGTGATTTTGAATACAGGCCTTCAATCTGCGCGGCCAGTCGCCTATCGCAGCACGAACGAGGTCCATGTCAATATCGGCGGCTGCCTTAATCAAGGATGTCTTGAGTGACTCCAAATTGGGATGAGGCTTTGAGCACGCCTTTTCCTCCAAGTGTTGCCATATCTTGTAATCTAACGGATTCAAATCTGGACTGGAGGAGGGCCAGTCTTCGTGACGGATGAAGTCGATTTCACGCGCCGCCAGCCAGTCTTGTGTGCTCTTCGCTCTATGAGCTGGCGCCGAATCTTGTTGGACTACCCAGTGCCTGTTATTGAACATGGTATGAGAAACAGGTTCCACAAGGTTTGTCAGGACTGTATTTTGATACACAACTGCATTCGTTTTTACACCTTTCTCACAAAAATGTACCTCTGTTAAGCCCCAATAAGAAACTCCCAACTATACCATGAGCGAGGATGGAAAATGACCTCGTTGGACACGCGGAATACGGTTGCTCGCTTCTTCACTACTGTGTGTGTACACCTTATCATTTTGTTTGTTGTAGCTCTCTTTTACGGTAAAAAATTTTTCATCCGAAAAAAGAATTTCCCGATATTTTTTTCCCACGTACCGCTTCAACAAAGCGCGGCATCTCTTCAGTCTCAGGTCCATTAGACGAGCATTCAAACGATGTCCTATTTTTCTTCGATATACCCGAAGCCCTAAGTCTTCATTTAACACCCTTTTCACCGTGGTTCTGCTTAACCCCATCTGAAGGGCCAACAGTTTCTGCTTACGTTTGGGATTTCTTTGAATTCGCGCCTTCACAGCTTTTATCACTGCTGGAGTCCTAACATACCGAGGGCGACCACTTCTTGACCTGTAATCTACACTAGAGTCTTCATTGTATCGTTTGATAGTACGAAAAACGAATCTTTTGGTTATATTCAAAATTTTCAGTATGTTCAAAATTTGAATTGGCGCGTAACCGTAACGATGCAACGCAATAACTGCAACACAGACCGTGCGTCCACTCCATATTTAAAAATGAGTAAAATTCTAAAAGTACCGTATACATTTTTATTTTCATGAATAATTCGAGATTCGAATTCAATAAACTTTTTTGTGGCCAGCATTCTAAAAGAAAGGTTTTTGCTGTGTGACAATACTTATGACCTGACTAGGTATTTCTTAGTGAATTTAATTGATGCGTTGTACACCCTAAGTCGTTTTTTGTTTCAAATATTTTAAATTACTTTTTTTTAATTTCGATCATAACGGTACGGTACGTAATTTTGAGAGTCACATTTTACGTTAACATGAAGAGAGCTTCATGTTTATGCTCTCTTCATGAACAAGAGAGCTTCATGTTCATGAAGAGAGCTTCATGTTAACCTAACAATAAGTAATCGTATCCGTGTATATCGCACCGACTTCGACTGCCGTCTGCCGACTATCGGAGGCGCAGCGAGCTTCGTGCTCTGGGAGTGGCGCGTCTCCCTAATAGTGAGTTGCGGGCGCGGGAGGCCCATTCTCGGCGGTTCGTGCTTGAGTCGTGGTCGAGGCAGTTGGCCGGTCCCACGTGGGGTCTACGGACCGTCGAAGCGGTTTACCCAGTCTTTGATGACTGGGTGAATCGTAGCCGAGGACGCCTTACTTTCCGTCTGGTGCAGGTGCTGACTGGGCACGGATGCTTCGGGAAGTACCTGCACCGGATAAGAGCTGAGCCGACGACGAGGTGCCACCATTGTGGACACGAGCTGGACACGGCGGAGCATACGATCACTGTCTGCTCCGCTTGGGAGGTGCAGCGCCGTGTTCTTGTCGCAAAGATAGGACCGGACTTGTCGCTGCCTGGCGTCGTGGCGTCCATACTTGGCAGCGACGAGTCTTGGAAGGATATGCCCGACTTCTGCGAGTGCACCATCTCGCAGAAGGAGGCGGCGGGGCGAGTGAGGCTAAGCTCTCCTCACTACGCAGAAATCCGCCACTGCCGATCAGGGGGTCGGGATCGGGGTCCCGTCCGCAACCTGGCCCTCTAATAGCTTCGGGCTCCACCCGCTTTGTGCGGAGAAGAACCTAGGCGTAGGGCGGCTTTCTCGATACGCTCGCCCGTAATACGAAACCGGCTGATGGTAGGCCGCGTTCCCCCGATCGCTCCGGGGGAAGGTGTAGCGCGGTGCCATCAATGCGGGCTGTTGGCCCGTCGACCGAGGGAAACGGCGGTCGTGTCGTTATCGGCCGCTGGCGTCTGGGGGACGGCGGCATGGATGTTATATGCTCTGCGTAAACCCTGTCCCGCTATCACAATAGCTCCAACTGGGTTCCCGCCCGGTCCGGGGTAGGGCGCCGGCTGTGAGCGGCAGGAGTTTTTAGTGAGGCTCAACGCCCACATACCGGATACGGCGTTTTTCTCCTGTGGAAAAAAAAACAATAAGTAGTCGTGGCCTATAGTAAACTAGCATCGAGCGACGCGGCTGTGCCGGTGTTCAAATCTCACTGGAAGGTGCCAATTTTTCGAATGAAATACATACTGACAACATGTTCACGAATGACGTCCACGATGAAAGATTAACATCGTGTAATAATGAATGAATAAAAATCAAACTCGCAAAAATTGTAACATCTGTAACATATAAAACAATTTTCAGGATTTGAAGACTATATCTTCAAATCTCAAGGTTCGCGGTGATATTCATGTTATGATGTCTGTAGGCTCGGATGAACACTTAAAACTAGGTATTAGCTGAATGACTAAATATGTATATGGTCTGGTTTTAGCTCGATGAAAAACCACAAATTTTCTGCTAGTGAATCCCGTTCATTTTTTATCCATTGTATGAGTCGCTTCTAATTTTTTTTATGCTGCTTTTAATAGCACTTCGTTAAGTCCATAAATCTAATAAATGATTATTCAAATGATTCAAATTACATATGACGTGTGTCGCATTTTTCCTCTTTTGGAATTCTAATAAAACTTTTAAAATGTAGAGAATAATTTCTCCTTTAGATTAACCTATATTTTCAGATAGAAAAGTAATAGAATAGTTGTGGGAAACCATTTTTACTTTTATTTTTCTGTTTTTAAAATGTTATCAATGAAATGTTGCCAAAACCGGTCAAATATAAGCGGCGAAGCCAAAGAGACTTGACAACTTTTTACTTAAATATGATAAAACTTCATCACCCTCCCAATATTCTATTATATTATTTTATATTTTACTTTCATCAGCTTTGGATCAAATTAAAACAATTTGTGAAGTTTGCCTGTAGTCAAGTAACAAATTGATATTAAATATAGCGGCTGGATTAAAATTATTTTAGCGAATTTCAATTCAGTTCCAACCCTATAATTAAAACTATTTGTTAGCTACAGTAGTTACATACCTACCTTACGATCCAACTATATAGTCAGCCTTCTGTAAATACTATTATAACAAAACATTAAGATTAACTAATAAAAAGCTTTTTGAAATACATGTCAATAGAGAACAAGCAATTAAAGGAGTCATCGTATTCCTGCTTGTGATATTAAGTTCCAGTGAACTCTATTCCGATGTAGGGTGGTGCGATGGTCCTTAGAGCGGATTCTCCATGGAACATATGGTATAAAACAATTAATAACGGCAAATAAACTACTTTAGCATCTTGGAAAGCAAGGAAGTCTGCGCGATAGGCTTGCAATAGGTCATCCTTTTTGGGGACAGAGTGAACATAGGCGCTCTTAAACAAAGACAGAAATGATTAATCGAATAGGTCTTAAATTAGCTTTTTTAAATATCATAAAAAAAATCGCACTATGGTAAACTAGCGACCCGTTCTCGCTTCGCTTCGGAAACTGTAATTTATTATTGATTTCTCCACTACTTAATGGATGTTATTATACATATAAACCTTCCTCTTCAATCTCTCTGTCTATTAAAAAAACCGCATCAAAATCCGTTGCGTAGTTTTAAAGATTTAAGCATACATAGGAGGATATAGGGACAGAGAAAGCGACTTTATTTTATACTATGTAGTGATAAGTTCATTGTTTGATTTTACTTTATACCACAGCAGTTCCAAATACGGAGAAGAACTGCTGAAAATGAAAAGTACAATATTGAAAGTAGGAAAATTGAACCTCATTACTTCGTAATTTTCAGAAGTATTTCATTCCATATTTTAATTTATGTAAAAAGGTTTTTTTTTAATTACAGGCGGACGGGCTTGCCATTCACACATATTTCCAGTCCAAAGCCATACGTGTACAAAGGTACAAACTTCCCGCGTGGCGTTTCGAACAGACGTGCAGCCCTGGTTTGGTTGCGGGAGAACGTTCGAGAAGGAGTCATGTACTTTGGCGATGACGATAATACAGTAGACTTACAGCTATTCGATGAAATAAGGCGTACCAAGAAGGTATCCATGTTTCCCGTAGGGCTCATTGGTGATTACGGTATTTCGGCGCCCATCATCAAAGACGGAAAGGTAATATTTCATAACCCACACGATTTTTAGCTTGCGGCGCTTGGTTTTATTGTTGACAAAAATATTATTAAAGATGATCAATTACATACGGTATCGGCTGTCAACCGTGTTTCTTCATAGGGACCTGTAATATTTCGCTAACATAGCTTCAGAAAACTTGATAACCGGAAACGGTTCAGCGTTGCCGGTTGCTGAGCTTTAGAATAGCCGGTCAATGAAACTTTCACGAGTCAAAAGATAGGAATAGATGGAGAGAAATGGTGAAAAGACTACCGCGGGTAACATCGCGGGCCTCAGCTATCAATAATAAAATTTAATGTTTCCGAAGCGAAGCGAGGGCGGGTCGCTAGTATAAAAATATGATTCAAAATGATCCTACAGAACGCGGAGAAACAACGAATTTTTGAAATATGTTGTATTATATAAATGTTTAATGTGCAATTTCAGGTCGTCGCCTTTTTCGACTCATGGCCGGGGTCTAGAACATTCCCTGTCGATATGGCAGGATTCGCTGTCAACATAGAGTTCCTGACTCCGACGGCCACAATGCCTTACTCAGCTGGCCACGAGGAAGATAAGTTTTTAATGAGTTTAGGAATAAAATTAGACGACATTGAACCGTTAGCCGATAATTGTTCAAAGGTTTTAGTTTGGCACACGAAAACTGTAAAGTTTAAAAAACCCAACCTTAAAATCGATATCGAAAGAATTAGCAAGTTACCGAAGTACGAGGATTTCGCTAATCTTTTAAAAGAAACTTCTAGGTTAGGTATGGCCGGAATATTCTCGAAAAATGGTAGTAAAACTTTCATAATTAAAGATAGGAAGACCTTTGAACCCTTAAGCCTTCTGCCCACTTTGGTATAAAGCCTTAATTTTTAAGTGTTAGTATTATGAAAAGAGTTCGTGCATACTCTTTGTTGCGTCTGTGATGTTTATCATGTTTAATGAATTATGTTTTAAAATATCAAGAACTCTTTTTACTAAAGAAATATAATCCAAATAACTGATCGTTTACGCTAAGCAGGCATTTACACTGCTTAATTCACAGCTAGTATTCGTGGTAATTAAAATAAAATATTGTCCTTAACTATTTTTCATCAACGAATTATGCTGTAGAATTATATTTCGTATAATATAAAACATATATGAATCCAACGAAATTATAGGGCCTTACTTTACTGATTTACCAATTGAATGTGTCTCGTACATGACTTGATAAATGGCAAACAATAAAAATAAGATCAAAGTTTATGAAACGAAACGGTTCAAATCTAGTACGAAATTGACTGTTGACTTGCTACGACAGTTTAATGCATGCCACGTACTTATTATGATTTTTTTAAACTATAAGACCTAATGCTATACATAAATACTAAGTTCGTTTTCAACAAACGGTGTTAGTTTTTTAAAAAAAAAAAAACAAAAAAAAAAAGATTTTCCTCAAACAATTAATCTCAACGTCCATACAACTTTAGGTAGGTACTATGTGTTTTTTTTAGCGCTGAATACAAAAATTGTAATTGGAAAAGTATTCGATAAGATACGGTCGTGTGCCATATTAAAAATAAGAGTAGGTATACGAAACATTTGTAAAACAAACATCTGTCAGATTCGTTCGTATCAGCAAATGTTATGTTCAAAGCTGAGCTTCATGTCGTAAACGTGTTAAATTTCCCGATAATTATTAATTTTAAAGATACGATGTAAATTTCATCATGGTAATGGCCATGAAATTTATAAATTTTTGCAATAAATATGGACCAAAAAATTAAAAATAACTAAGAAATGTGGTAAAGTGTAGAACTAATTAAGTTGCTATAAATTTCGATCCAAATGATGGTATTACGTAGTTTAGATTAGTAATATAATGCTTACCCGGAAATGTCGAAATGTACGTATTGGAACAAATGTGAACTGAAACCACGTCTTGGATGGCCATGATTATTACTAACTCAGTCTTAAATAATGCTGCAATAACAGAATGGTAGAATACTCTGAGATTCTCGCTGAATCTTCTCAGTGCGTTGCGTTTCCGATCCGGTGGTAGATTCTGCGAAGCACTGCTTTTGCTAGAGCCAGTGTTAGCAACACTTCCAGTTTAAGCCCCGAGAGCTCACCTACACGCTAGGGTAACACTGAAATAGCCTCTCAAGGCTATCAGCATAGGAAGAAAACAAAAACTGTAAATAATTTTTATTTTATTCCCCAAGGAATTATTGGATAAAAGAATATTTCCGCCCTATTAGCCTCCTCCTCGTGATAGGCAAACTATATGAACAGCTGATTAATAAACTCCTCTGTGACTTTATCACTTTGAAAGGCATCCTCATAAACAAACGCTCTCTCCCGTGTGAAATCTTGGCCGGAATCTCCGCTCTTTTCCTGCTACTTTTTAGCTTTTACATTAATGTCATACTCCGGCGACCCAGTTAACCCTCTTCGCGAATGATAGACCTATTTAGCACTCGTCAAAAATGTCATTCACCCACAGTAAACTTCAGATCGCGGCCACCAATTTAGGGCAGTGGTTTCGGAAGTGGAGCATCGACATCAACCCCACGAAAACACAGTGCTGTTCAAAAGGGGTCGCCCACCACTGCTAGTACATATTTCGACTTCTTATTAGACGTGGTACCTCAATTGACGCCATCATAATCTCGGGCCAGCCAATACCGTGGGCCTCGAAGGTCAAGTACCTAGGCGTTATCCTCAACAGCGGGACGACATTCCGTTCACACATTAGGACAGTCCGCGACCGAGCCGCTTTCCTACTCGTCAACTCTACCCCGTGACTTACAAGCGAAGTAAATTGATTGTTCCTTGGTAAGAAGGTGACACTCTACAAAACTTGCATACGCTTGCAAGACCCATGCAGGTGTAAGTCTTTACAGGTCATCCAATCCTTGATTCTGCAGGATAGCCGTTTGAGAAAACCCACTGAGTTTCTTGCCCGATTTTCTCAGTGGGTTTCCGACTCGTACATTTCAGTGACTTTAAATCAGCCGGGCCTCATGCTAAAATGAATATTGAGGCAATATAAACATTCCAATGTATCTACATATAGTTGTTATCTCTTTATTCCTAACTATTTATTAGTCATGGTTTTAAGAAAAGATCCTAAAATAGGCACTTATGCCTACAACGACCATAACATAGCCTAATATGTTCCAAATTGATATCCTTTCATAATTTAACGGAGGGCATTATCAATTTCTCTAGTTCTATCAAGTACTAAAAACAAGAAAAATTATTACGATATGAAAACAAAGCTAAACGTAATTAAAAAAAAAGGAATTAATCAAATACATTCCATTGTTCCGATGCCTAATACTAAAAATTGTAAGAAATCTAACCATTAGCTAAAAGCGATTTTATGAATTGAAAATTGATACAAATGACCACTTAATTCATAAAATATAGTAACCGGCAAACATCGTGAGCAAATGACCTTGACTGCGCAGAACCGAATTTTAGATCACTTTGGTGGTGAGGGTGAGGCGCGACGGCAGGGGAAATCGTATCGAGCGCGTTATTGGTAGATCAGTCGAACCTTGCGTCCCGCACCGCGCCTTCGTTCCGCTTGCTCCCAAAAGTACGCTTGCGTACAGTGAAAAGTCTATCGTTATTAATCGTTAAGTTATATTTTGTTATAATTGCTTGTTGACTTTGTTGCCATTGCTATTTGTTGAGTGTTTGTTGATTTTTTATTAAAAATACACTATGCCGCGACAAACTGGTGTAGTATTCAAAAGAAAGGGTAGAAAAATTGTGTACGACGTATCTTGCTTCATTATAAAACAGGGGAAGAATGATATTATGGAAAAAGTAAAACAGACTTCGGAAGCAACAAAAACATCAGTGAGTACTGTTAGGTGCATTATTAACGAAGCTAAAGGCTCTGGCTTGCTCATCGTGCTCGGGACTCCGGGTAAGAAAAGATCAGGGAAGAAGAAAGTTACCGGAATGGATAGTTTCGTTCAATCTGTAATAAAAAGATGTAATCATAATAACTACATAACAAGCAGCGAAACTCCGTACCGTAGAAAGGCTTCGAAAATTTTAAAGAAGATATACATTTTAATGGCTCGGAATGAAGTTTACGACGAATTATGACAGAGCTAGGCTTCAGATGGAAAAAAAAAACAGAAAATAATCGGAAGCTGGTAATTGAAAAAAGTAACATTTTATTACTACGAACCGAATATCTTCAAAAAATAATTAATTATAGACAAAAAAGAAGATCGAACCGACCGAGTCGTAAACTACACCGATGAGCCCTATGTCGACTTATCACGATGATGGCGACTCGGGTGATGAAAACAGTGATGATGATAATGGTCAAGATTATGATAACGAAAAAAAAATTACAAATACCAGCTTCGCTTCAACTGAACGAAGACCTGGCAACAGCTCTAGTTTTGACTTAATAGAAGGAATATCTATTTTACCCCAAGATTAAATTATTACAATTATTAACCTATATTTTTTGTTGATGTTCTAATAAATATATAAATAAATACATATGTTGATTTTAATAATTTAATTGCATTATGACGCAGAGTAAATAATGTTTTTGCACGTGAGTGTACCATGCGCAAACTTACCCCCACTACGTCAACAAATGCTCAAGAAGTTTGCCGGTTATTATACTAACTAGTTCATTACTCGCAAACATGCGTATGTTGGAGCCAAAGAACATTTTAAACCAAATCCATAGCATTTATATAATTATTGAAGGCAATTTATTATTAAAGAAACAGTGCAATATTGAAATCATCAACAAAAATAAATATAGTAAAAATATTAATCATTTAATCCAGCTAAATTGAATTTTTATTATAAGGAAATGTTTGTTGTTGTTTTATCAAGGTCTTGGTAAATTAGCAAATTATTACTAAAAGTACTTCATCTACATTAACTGCGACAGAATCTAAAACTGCATGTACAATTGATTAATTATAATCAATTTAGATTACAAAATGGTATCTTTCATAACTTTTAGTTTACGTTCTTTGTTTTATTTTATGTGTTTTCGATGTGTGATGTTTGAACTCCTACTTTTATATGATTATGAGTGCTTAACCAATAAGTAGTAGTTTGAAAAAACAAAAAAAAAAACTCTTTTGTCGGAAGTCGAATTCAATAGTAGAAAAAGAAAAAAACCAACTTCTTCAACCACTGTATGTATTGTTATCAGTCTTTGAATAGTGTACTAAATTATTATTTAATCTAACGTTCTGAAGTGTAAGAAAATCGCGTTCAAAGATTACGTAACGTAACGTAACATACATAAAGGCGAAACTAAAAAGCGTGTTAAAAATTTAAGAAAGCCACATGAATATGTTTTTCATGTTTTTTTTTGTGTACAGTAAACAATAACTATATAATTATGCAATAGCACTATAACGCTCTCGTATCTCGTATAATCATCGGAAGTGAACCATTGTAATGGAGATTGTAAATTGCGTATTTTGACTAGGTACATGAAATTAATTCAGATCACTTATATTTGGCTTTTATCATTTAATTTTAATAAATTCGACCCACAAACTTTTGCAGGTGTATAACATTGTAAAATACATAACACATAACATTGTACAATATATCTTAGCAAATAATTGAAATAGGAACAAAGTAACGTTCTAGAGTTTGGTCTGGGTTTCGTAGACCATACTGCCATAAAGATTTTTATCAATGACTATCAATTAATGACTATAATTGTACATAGTAGTCAAACCATAACTAATAAATCATAGTGAAGACCCATGTCGTACTTAAGTGTAATAATACACTAGTAAAATTTTAAAATTCTTGATACTAAGTAATTTATTAATATGAACAGATCAAAATATATTTATTAATTTATACACAAGTGTATTTCTAATATTGACTAAGATTAAACTGAATTATTTGTTATTAAAAAAAATTATGAAAATTAACAAATTCCGCGACAATTTCACAGAATTTTAACGATTTTTTTATCGCCTGTTTTAAACTCTGTTTCAGTTTGTTAAGTTAATTACGAAATCAGTTAAATAATGTGATGCATGATAGTTTAAATATTAAAAGTTATAAAAAGGAACCAACGAAATAGTACAAGCGACATTAATAAAAAAATGTAAAAATGGGCCATCGCGGGAATGCTGGCAGATGTGAAACATTGATATTATTTTGTACAGGTATACATAAAAGTATAGTTCACGATAGGGAATTCATGTGGAAAATGAAAAATAAAATAATATTTTCATATTAAGAAACAGTCGCTTTTGTACGCACTATTACATATTATTAAAGACTTTAGTTAAATATAATATATCATTTAGCGCGGCAACGCGTCGCCATGGCATGCTTCGTCAGCCCAGCAATCGGTTTTACGTGCGATTATAGATGTTTCACATGAAAAAACAAATACTGTTGCAAGCGGTACCTAGAAGTAAGACAGTATCGGAAAAACGGGAGGTGCGATTGCCTGCAAACCTCCACAAACATTAAATGTAAAATTGAGGCCATCAGCGTAAAAGTGGCTTAACTAATCCACAATTTTTCAAAATTGGTGCTTCTAAATTGCAATTTATTTGAAACAAAATAGATTTTGACGCAAAACCGGGGTATCCCTAGTTTCAGCGATAGATAACAGATGGCTTTGTAAACATTGTTTTCGCGCGTGTTGTTTTTGCCTACGAAGCAGTGTTGTAAAAGTAAATTCAAACCTCGATATCTCCGTACTAACTATGGTAAGCTTAGGCCACTTTTGCGCTGACGGCCTCAATTAGCCCACGTACGATATAGCGTATCTACATGTAAAGCATTCTGTATCTTTTGAATCTCTATTTCATATTAGTTTTAGGTAAAGCATTCTGTATCTTTTGAATCTCTATTTCATATTAGTTTTAGTCTTAAAAAAATGCGCTAAGAGATTATCTATCGATAATAGATATACACTGTACACATCTATCTATTTATGTCAATTTTAACTCTCTCTCGGATTCGGTTATCATTGCTGATTAAACTTACAGGTTTTATAATTACTTAGAATAAGCAAAATATTATTACTATTGTTGCACAATATTGGTACTATTGTACTGTAAAGTTTATTGTAACTTTAGTTTGAATTGTTGCTGTGAATTGTAATTGAATATTTCATATAGTCGAGGTATTTAATTTCAATACTTTTATTTTGTTTATTTATTTGTAAATATTTTAGTATTTATATAACAAAGTAAATAACAACCCAAGTGATATTTTAATGCGACTAAGATTTTATAGAATAACTCCGTCCATTGCATCTTTGTGTTACCATTAAAATAAATATATTATTTTCAAAATACATTAAACCTTAATAATTATAATAAAGTGTAATATAAATTATATTAATGTTACTATTTACAATTATAGTTGTATAATTTATAAAAAAAATGCGAAAAATTACAAATCCCATAATTCTAGAATCGAAAATTTTTTTATAACCTGAAACACGATCTTAATATGATTTTAAATTACCTTTATTCTTTATGTCTACGGCGCAAATACCTCCGACAGGACTCATGATAATTTAATTGCATTAAACATTTAATTGTATTTGCAGTGCTTTTATTATTAATAAATAGGTTACAAAAAAATTAATAAATGATGTTGTTGTGTTGTCTCATCATGACATTTTGAATTATAATTTACAACGACAAGCAGTTCTCTATTTTATGCCTAACAATGTTACCAAAATGAGTACTTTTATCTAATAAATTAGACATTCAGTTTATTAAAATATTCAGGCCTAAGTGTACTGAATATCGATCGATATTTTCACCCATTGGGTATCGATTATTGCGGTACCTATGTAAATTTTGGACAATAGACAAGATAACATAAACAATGGATAAACATAAAGATAAATTGTTTTTGTAATGAAAGAATATTTTTATTATATTATGTGTTTTTTTTCTTTGTTAAACAGTTTGTGTTAAATTTAAAAAGTGGTTTTTAGATTAACACGTATTACATTTGTATACTGATGTTAAACTAGTTTTCAATACTTTTTAGCTTGGAGCCGTTTTCCAATTACAGCACAAGAGCGCATTTGGCAGCGCAATTGGAAAACTACCATTAAGTAATGGTTAATTACAGAGCATAATGCGACTCAGTGACGCACAATGCCGAATTATGCTGAAGCTTAGTTGAGCATTATGCCGCATAATGCGCTCTTGTGCTGTAATTGAAAAACGGCCTATGCAGTAAGATACTGCATTGTCTGCAATACTTTTAAAATCACGAAGCAATAAGATTCTGCCTTAAGGTGTGTGTTGCCTTAATATATGGAACATAATCGACATAGTTTTAAATAAAAAAGAAATAAATTTAATTTCGTGTTTAAAGACTTCATATTTACATTGGACATAAATAAAACGGAATGTTTAATGCAGAACCCTTTATTTCCCTTTATTTCAAACCGGATGCTTATAAACGCATCCGGTTTGAAGGTGTGTCTAGGTTGGTGGTCGTAATGTGGTGGCAGTAATGTTAACCATGTTTCGATACCAGCTGGATCATGGTTTTCTGTGATGTGTTCATCCGATCTGCATTCACGTGACTGTTCCACGCCAGAAATTGTCAGGATAGTGGTATAACTACCGTCAATTGTTACTGGTAGGCGTATTAAAAATTCGAAGACGGTCCCGCCACTACCTATCACATCTTATGAGAACACTCAGTTTATCTGTCACTGGAACTCAAAAAGTGATCTGTGGTGCGACTTTGACTGAAAAATGCTGCCAGCGTCAAGCATGAAGTAACTAATCTCAACTGATCTTGATGTACTTGATGTACATGATGCACCCAAGCAAAGATCGACAATGTTTAGTGTTTTGCTTTGTCGAGATCTGAGAATTGTTATCATTTAGGTACTCTATTTTTTTTTTTAATTTCCGACCTAAACTTGGAAACATATTGTTATAGGCTTCTTATTCAGCTTCAGTAATGAAACATCTTAGTAAATAAATAATTAACATCGCTTAAATCACATTTTCCTACTAGGTAAAGGTGGGTAAATCTTATGTACCCGTCTCTATCGGCGATCGTTATTATGGTACCTACCATCAACGGTGGTTTAATGGAATTGCAGAGTACTTATAAAAATACAAACACAAGTATAACTGCATTCGACTAATATTAATACTAAAAAATGTGTGCGTGTACTAGTGTACACACGTAAGAAGTGAAACTTATTTATGGCCTTATTTTTCGAAAAATGATCTACATGCAACTTTCTAGAAATTGGTTAAATAAAGTTAAATTAGATAAAGTTTAAACAAAAGGATTTTATTATCATAGACATGAATACAAAAAAGTTAAATTAGATAAAGTTTAAACAAAAGGATTTTATTATCATAGACATGAATACAAAACAGATGGCGCGTAACGGAAAAATGTGACGCGTAACCGAAAAACGTGACGGTAAATTTTTTTCCAACGCCGATAAGGAAGTTTCACTTCAATAATATGAATTTTCAAGAATAAAGAAAAGCTATTTTATATTGTAGTATATCAGTCGATAGCACTATTTAAGTAAGTAGGTACTAATTTATTGCTTTAAATTTGTAGACAGATTTACGAACCACCTGATGAAGATTATGTGCTTACAGAATACCATAGATATCAGAAAAGGAATGCCTCTTACATATATTAGATCGCAGTGAACTACGTTTTATAACGACTTCATCTACCGCTATACAATAATATGGTGATTCAGATAATTTTATTAATATGTATTCGACGATGAAATACAATCTCGGTTTCGACTAAGTATCCGCAGACACTAGATTTGTTTATTGTGTGAATTATATTATTTATATAAAGGTTTAGAACAGAAAAGGTAGAGAGGTGATACTTACTTAAAAAAATCTACCTAAGATACCACCAATAAATAGGCGTAATTTTTTTGTTTGATTTTCATAACACTCACTTTATTTCATCATATAATTTGTTACCATAGCTATAAAGACTCATGATTTGGAATTCATTAACTTTATAAAAACTCAAAAGTATGTCTAAAATGCCACTTGAATTCTGTTTTTGTGGGAGCTTTTATAAAACAAGGACACAGTACACATATATTGTCGTATAGCCTGGTTACTGATCTGTACACAAGATGATACCTCTATCGCTCGAAACTCTACAAAAAGTTTTGACAGATACTGTCAAACAATTTGACGTTAATTCGTAGCTAGCTTCACGATGTTTCCACCCGCATTCCGCACTGCGTTCAGAATTCAGATTCCGAATTCTAGTTATTCTAGTCTGGAAGTCACAGAGCGAGGGTGTATGCGTTTATTTGAATCGCTCGTATACAACGAAAATAAATTATTATCTTATAAATTACTACTGGTACACGTGCTATGTAAAATGTGGAGATTGTTTATGATATTCTACGTTTAAAATAAAGGTGAGATAAATAATTACTGCGGCAGCGTGCCATGGACACTCGTGTTTACTACTTGTTTACGCGAAGTTGTCTAAGATGCTTTTTTTTTGGGAGCTTCTTAAATCATTTCAACTAAAGTCTATATTTTTAAATACGTCCAAAAATTCGTGATTTATATTATCACGAATAAAGGGAATTAGGTAATAATATTTTTTCAATAAATAAATTAAAATCTTAGGACATTTAAAATTATGAATTTAATGTACATTGCGGTTACAAACTAATTAACATTTATTTATTGCTACTATAAAAATGATAAAACAAAAATCAACTCTTGACCAACTTTTAAAGAGACCTAGATGAAGTATTTTGGAAGTTTACAAATTAATCATTATTGTTTTGTGTTCATATTTCAGTTGCTTTATTATTCAAGAATGTAATGGACTATACAAAACTAACGGATAATTATAATAACGGATAATTAATTTATATTTCGTACTATTACTACTGACACACTGAACTAATTCTCAGAGACTACACACATTTCAATGACAATAAAAACTAATTAATAAGTTATCATAAAGTTAACTTTAGACATTCATTATCTAAGAAATGTAATAAATAAGAAAAGTCAATTAAATATTTGGCCACAGGCTTAAATATATTTATATAAAAAGTATGTATTTGGTAGCCGTTGCCATTAAAAAATAATTTTTATTTTTATTAAAATTAATACTCATACTTATTGTGCTGTATTTATACGCTCGTCAATGATACGTTGACTTAGTTTTAAAATATATTTAAATAGAACCATTTTAAAATGAACCTCTTTTTAGACTGCAACATGAGAGCCAGACTACTCCGCTGCAGGCCCTTCTCCACTCGAATCCTCGCAATCGTGTTGCTCGTAGTGGGGTTCGGCGTGTATTGCTACTACTACAGTGCTTCGCCGTCGTATCCCACAAAATCAGGTAAGTGCTATTTGCCTGAGAAAGCATTTGGAGAAATTAACTGAGAGTTGACTTTTTTTTAGTATACGGTAAACTAGAATACGGATTTAATACGGGAAAGCTTTATTTGTGCGAACCAGGCCGTAAAATCGTTTTATACCTTTGCGTAATTTTGTTATGAATGGTGTTTTTTTTTTTAATTTAGGTTGATGTTGGAAATGCAAGAGTTAAAATAAACGTAACGAAACTGCGCTTTGTGCCTTTAGGAAATGGATGACAATCATATTTCTCTGAAAAGAAATGTTGTACATTAATTTGGCTAACATTCAAACATGAGATTATCCATAAAATTAAAAACATTAATTCCATGATAATAATATGAACTTTAAATTATTCTCTTAATTATCCATTAAATAGGTAATTCGTAAAATCCACTAACACCCATAAAAAGAAACACATACGAAGGAGAGAGAAAAACAATCGAAAATTACAATCAAATAACTCCCACGGTACCCTTAGTATGGAGAAAACACGTTTGCCAATAATAAAATACGAAATCATGAAATGCAAAACTAAATTTATAAGACAACGTTCAAAATATTTAGGCCTAACCAAAAGAAAAGCCTGGATAAACATGAACCATTTTTTTGTTCGTTTTATAACTTAGATGGGTGAACGAGCTCACAGCCCACCTGGTGTTAAGTGGTTACTGGAGCCCATAGACATCTACGACATAAATGCGCCACCCACCTTGAGACATAAGTTCTAAGGTTTCAAGTATAGTTACAGCGGCTGCCCCATCCTTCAAACCGAAACGCATTACTGCTTCACGGCAGAAATAGGTAGAGTGGTGGTACCTACCCTCGCGGACTCACAAGAGGTCCTACCACCAGTGTAAATTTTGTCAAAAGATAGTTATATGCTATTAGATAAATCCGGCAGCATATGTCAGCCTCTGTATCAGATGGAGATGTAAGTGTAATCAGAAGAATTATTCGGACGGTAAGATGCTTTATATATGTCATCATTAGACGACACAGATAAATACATGTGCACACATGCTCATAAATACTGCGGACGTGAAATTGAATTCAAAATTATGGTCTGGAATGCCTGATACGCCTAATAAGGAAGCTGACGTGTACAGACGGGCTAAAATGGTACAGAATTCACCTTAAATTTATCAAGGAACTTCACTGAACAAAATTATACGAGACTAAATAAGTTTTAAATTTTTTGATAATTATATTAAAGGTAAAAAAACTACATAATTACGGCCTAAATATACAAGAAAGAAAAAAACAATATTTTAAGTGGACTGAAGTTTTCGTTTAATTAGAAAGAGCTTAAAAAGTTAAATAAAAGTCCCAAGTAAGAAATAATTTGCATTTACCTTCTAGTTTGCTTTATAATGTTTAAGTCCTATTTAAGTCACAACTTTAATCCAAAGCGGAAATTGAGTAAAGCGGAGGAAATTTACAGTTAAAAATTCACCAATAAGCTACAAAGATAAAAACACATCTCAAACGGCATTTCTATCGATAGTCAATAATAGATTAAAAACATGTTTTAAAATTCAATGAGGCGGTGATATTATGTTTTCGTTAGAATTAATCATAATAAAAATACTATACTTTAATAAAGTTTAGCATTCCGCTAACACGAAAACGAAAATGTCAAATCGAAACTTCTGAAATTGTGATTAATTTAATGAATAAAAAAACAACGATGTTAAACTGTAAACTAATTTTAGGCATTAAAATAAATAAATGGACAAGAACCTAAAAAACTCACCATGATAAGCAATAGATTACCTAAAAAAAATCCAGTATTTTTTTGTCAGAGCCAAAGGATCACCTAGGTGACTTAATTAATACTGCCTTTTGAAATGAGATTGACCAGATTTTATATTAACAAAAATACCGGCTTATAAATCTGCTAAATCAGATCAGATCATCAGATGCTTCTGATGTTCAGATCCGTCAGACCCATCCTATGTTTAAATAACATAATTCAAGTACCTAACGACGGAGTATCCCAAGGTCTCGTTGACGCATGATTGCATTACCGGTGCCCATGGCCGAAGATTGGCACTGGTTATTAGGTGGCCTTAGACGCTTCCGTGCGGGGTAATAAAGGAATCGCATCGTGTAGCAATGTGCTATTGCAAATTAAAATATCCTCGCGGTGTAAATAAATAAAAAGCCTCGATTGCATACATATGCATTATAAAAACGTTAGCCACTATGAAAAAAAATGTAGAAAATGTAGAAAAAGTGCAGAAAACAATTCATATTGCTCGAGAACTTCTGTCTGTTCTGTGGTCTAATTGGATTTCCAACGGAAAGTATTGAAACCAGACCGTAATTAGAATGCTGTGATTCTCATCAACAAATTTCCGTGGGGTAGAGAGTTCGAATATAAAACGTATATTTGTGACTAACATCGAAAGTATTCACATACCTGTGCTAATTTCGATTTCGGAGCTCTGTTCTAGGATCTAGTACAATTGTTCTTTTGCCTCGGCTGCGGCTATTTCTCGCTTGCGTCTTTTACATTTCTCCATTAACTAACTACTTCTTTTATGTTTCAAAAAGGCTACAATGAAAATGAAGTTTTATTTAAAATATTTCCTTTCCGTCCGAGGGGCTTTACCTGAACACCGCGCTGGAAGTTAATTATAACAACTTAAGAACTACATGCAAAATAATGCAAGCACGGCTCGGCGAGATTAATTTACCGAGGCAAGACGCTCTGGTTTCCGCGCCTGGTTTTTAATCACTTCTAATGTAACTTTAGTCTAATGAAGCGATACATTTAACTTTAAATATTTTAATCTGAAACTGAGACCATAAATTAGAACAATTAATCCTCTATGATTCCATTCCATACTTCTATTGGTCTGACAAATTCTTCGCCATGTTATGCCATCAAACTATCAACACCACCGACTTTTTATGTAAATCGGTGAACACCAGAATATGATCAACGAAATATGTTAACGAATGTTTTGGATATTCTCTTGTTTGATTGTCGAAATATGTGGTGAAGAAACACCCAATATAAATATATGTAGAAATACATATTATATACAACCAAGATTTTCGAATTAGAATGCCGTGTTCATTTATAAAATATCCATTATAAAGTTAAACTAATAAGTTAGTTAAATACATAGTATATATTTTCTATCTATAAATATTTTTCGGAATTTATTACTCATTCCTCAAACTTGTTCGGCTACTTCCATATATTTCCCTTGTGGAACACCAGATGCAGCCGCGCGCTGCAACGTTTCTCCGAAATTTATGGTACTAAGTTTATCAATGAACTGATTCAGTATGGTCGAAAAAGTCACACGGGATATTGGAGCCTGATCGAAACTGACCTCCATGTTTGAGAACAAAGCAAGGCTATATTTACTTACAATTAGACATGTCCATTCGATTTGTTTTAAAAAAATAACAAAGTAAAATCTTTCTTTGGTTGTTTTTTTATTTTATTTACCTTGAATCATTCAGATCAACGTGTTATAGTTTGTCCTGTGCATCAAATTTGAATACTCAGGCCGCCGGCGCCGTTTCTCGGCTTTGTTATGATTTAACGTTTACATCCGTATTGGCAGCGGTGTGTATTTTTGGTATCGAACTGAATAATCCATTTACGAAGCCAATAACGATCTGTGAAAACTGTGCATTTCTGTTTATTGAAATCAGTAAAATTCGATTGTGTTCTCGGCCTGTATATTCGGATGGGAAAATCGTGTTCTAGTTTCTAATTAGCCGTGAACTTTTCCACAAAATCTGCATACTGATACTATTCCACAAAATATGCTCATATTTCCAAATACAATATTTCTTTAAGTTACGTTCACACGTACGTGGGTGTAGTTAAAATCCACTATTTAAAACTTAATTGCTCTGACCTATCTCCCGGAGTAATTGTACATTTATTAGCGCAATCAAGGATAATGTAGATATTTAATTTGATTTATTATGGGCGAACCTCATGCCAACATCGATTTGAGGATTAAAATAACTGACTTAGGAATATGCCACGCCGTCACGAGCAATCCGACGAGTATGCAGTGATGGCTAAACTTCAGCAGGTGTGGAATTCCCATATAACTTTCCAAGTCGAAATAACATTATCGGCTCGTGTTTTTACGTTCCAAATTTTCTGTGTAATGTTTTCTAATTATGGACTTTAGGCGACATTCTCACAATTATCCTGCGAACTTTGTGTATTTTTAGACTAATCATAATTTTTATAACAGAATAGTAGAATAATATTTAAGTAGGTAAAGACTGATTAATTAATTAATGTTCACTGTTTCTATAGGTATAATGATGACGACAATATGTTTTTTATAAAAAAATATACCTCTTAGATTGTTTCATATTACTTTGTTCTTAAAATATAGACTAGATTGCATAATTATATAAGATGAAGAAAAACATCCTGATCCTTTAGTTAGCTAGACTATCAGGAAACGAAGAAAAGTCCACAAAGAAATATGCATTAAAGAAAAACAAAAAAAACTGTATACCCATACATCGCGACGGAGCTCTGCTTCGGTTTTCAAAACAATTTAAATTCAATTAAAACTAATATATTTCAGATACTGAATCAATGAAATATTGTTAAAATTACCATTTACGAGTAAATATCATCGATAATAAAAAAACTTACATAATACACAAACTACACAAATAAAAATAGGTTCATCAGCGTAATCTAAATATAAGTCTAATCCAGAGTGCACGACATTCAGCCCGGTCCAGTGCTGCATTACATTAAGCTCATTCGGTTCATTGGGAATTGTTTAATACTATCTACGTAGCTAGAGCGCTAAGAATAATAATCAGTAGATAGCAGTTTTGCCCCTGACATTGCCGACGTCCATGAGCCACGGCCACACGCTCGTCAATCAATAAACCCTTTTCATTGATCATATTATTTTTATTTATCCATTTGCTGGCAAGGCTCGCCGCACCAACTTCTGCGAAACGCTTAAGTAGGGGGACATTATTCTTCCGTAGAGGTGGGTATTGTAACTGCCTCACAGTCCCAAAAATTACAGTGCTAAATCGGCGATTCAACCTCTCACTATCATATTTATGCCATGTGGTGGTTCTGAATCGGACATTCACTCTGTGATATCTATCAGTTTCGGTAAAAGACACTTCGATAGACAAAGTAAGCCGAGAGCTCTGTCAAAAAACTGTATTCGGTTTTTGGTCATCTTTATTACTATAACATTCTGATCGATTTTTGTTTGGCTATTAAATTAATATTTTCGAATTAATGAATTAATTAATAAAGCACTCTTTATTTTAAAATGTATAAATCTTTATTAGTAAAATATAGAAAGTTTGTTATTTTTATGTATTAAATTGCAGTCGAATTTTAAAATGTATCTAATGCATGCCATTGAACGCCGCCTCTCAAACATTATCTACGTGATCCACCTTGGCAGTGAATTTGAGTATAGCTGTTACGCAAGTTAATTGGCATGCTGCCCTCTACTTAACATTTAACTGTCGCCCGCCAGCGAAGACGCGACGTAAGGATCATATCCATTCATGTATTCGACATAAATATACCTAAAGAATATTCCTTGTTACGGTTGGAGCGATAAACTTGTGCCTGTCAGTGCGATTCCCGATAGCGATATTTATGTAATTGACATTGTAGTTATATGTATTATAAAGTATTAATTTGAAACATATACATATATATTTCTGAAAAAAAAAAGTTTCTGTAAGTAAATCCGTATTTCCAAAATTTAGTGGATATTAAAAATATACTAACTACGTTGGAGAAATATTTTAGTCCAGATAACTCTTTGCCAACATAATGATGTAACGAAGCTTTGCAAAACCTAACGCAAAATGTCATAACGAATTATCTTGTTTTCCGAATCCAAGTTCGACTCGTGTTGTATGCATGAGTAATGTAGCAATTGAATATTTAATACACATATATTTTAATACCGTTTAGTTTTAGATTTAGACTGATTTGATGGTTGACTATAATTACTTCAACAAATAAACATTTTAGTTTCAATATAACAAAGATCTTTTATATATAACATATTGATTATCTGCATTTTTAAATGACATAAATTCAAGTTTAGCTTCCAAATAAAAACCGGCGTCCAGAACATCACTTATTCAATAACAACACGGATTTCGCGGAGCGCACTGAGGGTCATAGTTCTGACTCACAAGTCACTGGGGTTCAGTGAACACAGACTCAGATGCTGCGGGCTGTCGAATGCTTAATGAATCGGTCTGTGACGCCACTGATACCAAATATCACTACATATCACTACATAGTATAAAACAAAGTCGCTTTCTCTGTCCCTATATCTGTCTGTCCCTATGTATGCTTAAATCTTTAAAACTACGCAACGGATTTTGATGTGGTTTTCTTAATAGATAGGGTGATTGAAGAGGAAGGTTTATATGTGTAATAACATATTAAATAGTGGAGAAATCAGTAATAAATTACAGTTTCCGAAGCGAAGCGAGGGCGGGTCGCTAGTATATGTATATATGGCTTGGATATATCATTGTATGTTTTGTGTTGTTGTGTAAACTCACATACAGTTTGGGCATAAATGTTCGGTCTCAAACTAAGGAACCTATTTAATAAGACACTTTTGATACCAAACCAAACTGACGACAGATTTTTTTTTTAATATATTTTTATGTACCAGGTCACTTTGTAGGCAGGATAATAACGATTGTTATGTGTCAAATCATAAATGATTCATTGTTCATTATGCGACTAATCGTGTATATGAAAATATTATATGTATTAATATTCTAGATTATCGTAAAATTATGACCAAACGCGTTTTTTAACATTACGATAAAAAAAAACGCCTACAAACTTCAACAGTTTTTTATTTTATTCGATAGATGGGTGGACGAGCTCATAGACCACCTGGTGTTAAGTGGTTACTGGAGCCCATAAACATCTACGACATAAATGCGCCACCCACCTTGTGATATAAGTTCTAAGGTCTCAGGTATAGTTACAACGGATGCCCCACCCTTCAAATCGAAACGCATTACTGCTTAACGGCAGAAGTAGGCAGGGTGGTGGTACCTACCCGCGCGGACTCACAACAGGTCCTACCGCCAGTAAAGTCAGTCAGTTTGTCAGTTAACTGACAAAAGCAATTACCAAAGTAAAACATTCAAATTGTAATCAAATAGATGTTCTCCTTTGTAGTTTCACAAGCTGCAGCAGTTACGTTTGATGACTTTGCGACACGAATTCCGTATTTTAATGAAAATGTATGTTTATATTGAAGTACGAAGGCAAGGCTCTACCATAAAAACATTCAAATCAATATTTTTCTGTACTTTATTTATAGTTATACCGTTCACCCGGTCCTAATTGATGTAGTTATTGTTGGCACTTCAAAGAAAGTTTCTAGCATAGCACGGGGCTGATGACGCGCGTGTAGGTGCAATAATTGGTAGTATTTCATATTTATCGATAGTCCCCGTAACGCGTTGGCTTCGTGATTGCTTCAATCGCAGACTACACCTAAGTTTGTGCTTATTTGTGTTTAGGCAGCTACCAGCACGCGCAAAAAAATTGAAGTAATATATGATTGATTTTTTTGTTGCTTAAATGTTTTCACGGTTCGCGTGGTGTTAAGTTGTTCTCGAAGTTCATAGAGGTTGCCGCTGCCGACTTGGAACTTGAGTTTGAAGTCTCAACTGTTTTGTATAAGGACCGTCTTACCCTTAAAATCTGAGCTTTGTATGCAAATCTAATTACTGGTCTGGTGCCGGTCATCCCTTTTATGGGAATTCGAAATCTTTCGGCCCTTTTGTGTAAGGTTATTAAAATGGTTGATTTTTTTTTGTAGTCAAACATTCTACTCAATTTCCATTGTCGTCTAAGAATTTTCGCTCGATCCAATTTCGTACCTGAATACTTCCGGTCTCCTCTGATAGGAAGCGGAATAAAATGAATTACTCGAAATAGATTCTATTTGTTCCGATAAAACTGTGTTGATATCTGGGAGAACAAAATGTATTTACATTGCTGGACCAATGTACGGTGGAAATGCAGTAAACAGTTATTGAATAAAAACCGACCTAAATTGTTTTGTAATATCAGAATCCGGAAAATGCCTATAAAAAATGAAGATCTAACAAAAATACTTTAGTAATACAAAAATAAAAGTTACATAAGGTATTCCAGGTATGAGCCCTTCTTATAAAATAAACGAAAATAAAATATGTTTTTCTAATAAAATAAACGAAGATAAAATATCTTCCATTATTTCGTTGTGAGATTATTCAGAATCGAACAAAACCGACGGTTCACAAAAGGCGGAATTCACAAGGAAAGGTGTCACAGTGTTTTTAGTGTTGATTTGGTGAATTGCGACCTAAAGCAATCTTTAGCCTTATATTTTTTTTATACTGGTTGTAGGTTGCACTGCAACCCCGTAAACTTAGGTTCCTTGACTATATCTGCCGCGAAGTAGGCACATGTTCTAATTTGGAAAGTGGGATGGCCGTTAGATTATACTATTGAGACATACACCTCACGTCTCAAAGTAGATGGCGATATTCACATTGCGATGTACATGAAGTAGCCACTTAAACTAGATAGGCCGGGATCTCGTCTAGCCGTCTATACATTAAAAAGAGCACCACAGCCCATGTATGTATATTAGAACGTGAAGAGGTTGAAATCTCAATCGCACAATACGCCCATCAGTCAAGCGCGACGGTTATCACAAAAATATCCCGTGGCCCAAAAGAAACGACGTCCTTTAAAAGTCGGTAGCGACAATATCTTAAACTCTAAATACGTGTTTTAGAGAAGCGCCGACCAATAAAATAGACGCTGTCTCCGAACGCACGAACAGAAAATAAAATGAAACTGAAAACTAAAGGCGAACAGGAAATAACACATCCCATGTGTGAATTGTGATCGACAATGATATAGGGTTAATGCATCGCATTTCCTACAGACCGAACGCGTTCCGTACATTCCGGGATTTTTCACGTTCCGTTCCTTTTATTGCGCCGCGTCGTTGCAACCGAGATATAGAGAACTTATCGGGTGAATAGATCGTTTTTTATTTTTCTATAGGTTTTTTTTTTACGAAAATTTTATGAACTTTACAAAAAAATTCAAGATAAAACTGATTTACACAAATTATTTTAGGGTACCTCCCCGATAGCAGAACAGACCGTGCGAGATCCTAAAATCTTTGTGTTACGTAATAAGTGACGGACGCTTCTTAAGGAAATATTGAAAAATCTCGTTTATTTAGCTAAGATCAACATTATCGGGTATTCAATTGACTGTTACTGAAGCTCTGACTGTCCCCCGAGGCATCAGAGGTCTTGGGACGCACATGTAACTTAATGAAAAAATAACAAGGTTTGATGAAAAATTCTATCGTGATAGCTCTTAATAATGGCCTAATCAGCATCCAGCTTATTTTATATTGCATTACTCGGGAACTCTCATCGAATGAGACATTACATCGAAGAGTTGGTTGTGTTAAAATAACGGATATCCATCACTCTAAGCTGACACGGATGTGTTTCGCGGCAGAAATATGTAGAACATTTTTCCCTACCTCTTCATTGGTAGTCTAGAGGGCTTTTCAGCTACGCCCGGGCGTTTAGCTCACGAGCTCAACTTGAGCGAATTAGCTAACACTAGCCCTAACAAGAGCAATGCTTCGCAGAATCTACTGCCGTTTTTTTTTTGTTTATCGGTTTCATCATAGTATTTTCGTATAATTCAGATATCAGAACACAAAACTGTACACAGCTTGGAATAATAAAATTTCGGACTTTCATCTTATTCGTCTGAGTATAATAAAGAGAATACGTTATTTACGCGACACATTCCTTTTTTTCCCGGTGGGGGGTCGAACCTTACACGAGGTGTTCCCGCCTAGGGGGCAGGCAGGCAGGGTATGTGAGACTGAACGGGTGTTCCCGCCTAGGGGGCATGCAGGGTATGTGAGACTGAACGATTTACAGATGTTGGGAGCAGACCACGGGTACAAGTCATATTTAGGGCCCTACCCATTAACTGGTGGTAGGACCTCTTGTACTAGTGGTAGGACCTCTTGTATTGGTGGTAGGACCTCTTGTACTGGTGGTAGGACCTCTTGTACTGGTGGTAGGACCTCTTGTACTGGTGGTAGGACCTCTTGTACTGGTGGTAGGACCTCTTGTACTGGTGGTAGGACCTCTTGTTACTGGTGGTAGGACCTCTTGTGAGTCCGCGCGGGTGGGTACCACCGCCCTGCCTATTTCTGCCGTGAAGCAGTAATGCGTTTCGGTTTGAAGGTTGGGGCAGCCGTTGTAACTATACTGAGACCTTAGAACTTATAACTCAAGGTGGGTGGCGCATTTACGTTGTGGATGTCTATGGGCTCCAGTAACCACTTAACACCAGGTGGGCTGTGGGCTCGTCCACCCACCTAAGCAATAAAAAAAAAAGACTCCACTTGCACTCACCCACCCTACATTCAATCTAGGAGTAGGAGTGCTCCGCAGTCAACAGTGTAACCAGACTCAACGCGCCACCCAAAGAACGTCCGACTGACGCATGACGGGTCGTTAAGGTCGTCGCCTACCAACGATGCTGGTCTCCGCGGCATGGCAGCACGTCAAGCCGTTCGGGCAGTGCCGCTGGTTTTCCAGGATAACCGGAGCATCGCCTGCCAGAACTCGTCGCTGCCGAGCATCGCAGGCTCGATGCGCGAAGTCTCGATTCAGCTAGCCGAGAGGACCGGGGAATAGCTTTGACGGTCCTTGTAGGCAGGTACTGCCAGACGGCAAAACCACGCCTTGACCACGGCCCGCTGAGATTGGATCACTAACATTACCTACTCCAACTATTCTCCACTTCGGATCCGTAAAATTGACAAGATTAATTTACATTTTAGGAATTAAAAATGAGTTTATTATTTATGTCAGTCAGTTAATGGCTTCGTTGGATCGTCATCGAATTTAGATTACGAGAGATTGAGATACATATTTACCATAGAGTATTGCTCAAAATCGAGGTAAATAAATACTCTAGGTAAATATATGTAGAAATATTTCGCAGTGGTACATACGCATTGTATGTTTGTGAGAAATCGTGTTTTAATATACGGTATTATTTGAATAGCAGATTTGTTGTTTTAGTATAGCGGTTTAATGATACAATAAAATTTTAATACATGTTCTGTTTGTTTTTGTTTAAAATGAGTCAGTTTCGTTGTTAGTATGTACATATGTATTTGAAATCGTCTGAAAATGGGCGGCAGTTTCCTCTGAGTATTATACCAGCCTACTGCGATGGTCACTCGGCCTATTTCGGTCATAAGGGTTACTTATTGTAAGACCGCAAAGCTATGTATGCGTCTTTCCTATTTCTACCAGGAAGCAGTCGGGTGTGTTTCGAATTGAAAGGCAGATAGCTGTTATACAATAGAATTGAGACCTCGATCTCATGTCTGAAGGTGGGTTGCAACATTCTCATTGTCAAATCTCTAAGTTCCGAATGCACTATGAGCTCGCCCATCCAATGTGAAAACCTGAATGTCGTATTTTTATTCTATAAATCTACGGTGGCAACTGCATAATATAAAAGAAAAGATCAAAGTAAAGGTATCAAACAATCCATAAATTTTAAATTGAACGTTGTCGTATTTTCATAAACAGCTTCGCAGCTCCCTCGGTCCCTAGTACTTGAAGTCAAAGCTAGCCTTCAAAGCAGCCTTGCTTATCATATTATTGTCTCGTCGTCTCGGAATAAAATACGTTTGACAGTGATCGTTATTTGATTTTTAGATATACTAGAGGTCCCGCAGTAGTCGAAATTCGACTATAATTAATTGGAATTGTATGATAAGTTTGTACACTATTATGATTGTATTTTATACTTCTATAATCACTAATTTCGCCAAGGCTACTCTATAAAAATATATATTAATAAAGACAAAAAGTATTTAATCTATTCTCAATTTGACCACAGACGTCAAGAACAAAAGTTTGACAATAAATAGTATGCATGCGCGTTGCGTCAAATACATGGTATGTAGTGTGTGTAATGTTTTCTCTATTGATTTAATGTATCTTTTATGAGTTATTTTAAAAAAATATTAGCATTGTGCACTTCTTCTCTATATTCTCTATAAGTGTGGAAAATTCCGTCCTCCTCCGTCCGCGCAATTTTCGTAAAAAGGGATACAAAGTTTTTGCTTCACGTATTAATATATAGATTTCAATATGTCGCCGTATTTGGAGATATATACCTAGTATGTCAAAGGACAAACAGTTTACGGCAATGTTGCAACGTGGTTGTTTGTATCGCTATATCGTATATTATCATTGTTGAATGATTATAAAACGTTCGTGACGACTGAATGCACGTAGCTCATTACATAATCAGTGTTTGTGGGATTGCATGCGTTGATGCAGAGATGAAACTGGCTTTTCTGCAATTGTCATAGAAACAGGAAGTAATTAGAGCTGCATTAAAATTTACATTTATTTGTACATATTCATATTATTTTATTAGCTTTACGATGTTATTTCCTCGTAGTGGAGGCGGAAGTTGTTCGTTTTCGCATTTTTTCGAAGTCTAGGTCGCGTTGTTATATGTTGAAAAAACGTAAAACTAATGCGTAATCAATACTTGTATTGGTGGTAGGTGGTAATATTGTATTGTATTGGTGGTAGGGGTCATTCACTAATTTTGACCTCGCATGCGTAGGTATCACCATCATGTCTGTTTCTGCCGTGAAGTTCTCATTCGATTCTCTTTGAAGGGTTATGATGTTTGGGTAATGCAATCAAGTCCTCGAACTGACATCTGAAGGTAGTTGGAGACATTCACGTTATCATATCTGTACACTTCGGCAAATACACCGGGTGGGGTATGACGTCTGCAAAATTAGAGAAATATAATTTAATGGAGAAACGTTTTAGGTGTGACGTCACAAAAATCTAACAGCCATTGATTAATTAAATTACGTTAAACAAAACCAAACTCTTTCAATAAAATACATCGGTCATCAGATGTCCTCCCCTACACGACGTTCATATATTACTTAATTAACGTTAAATAATTGGCGCGATAGTTTGAAATAACATACTTAATTAGCAAATGTTTCAACGTGAAATATTCAAATGCTATACATTGACTGGCTTGACCTTATTAATTTATGATAAGTACCGTCGTTATCTAACGTGAAAAACGAAAAATGAAACCGAAAAGAAATTGATGTCAAATTACAGCCAAGAATCGCGCAATTACTAGGGATCGTAATTTTTAACAATTAATTGTTATCCGTTAAATGATAATGAATGTGCCACTTAATTAAACAGGTTGTTACGACCGAGGAATAATAATTGTTGAAAACGAAGACTTAAACTAGACTAGTAAAACCAAATACCTACCTTAAATGTTTCACACCGGACATCACAAAAGTCAAAATTGCTTTTGTTCGAATTCAGCGTATCCTAAACATAATTAAAATTACATTAATGGTTTCAATTTGCATTTATAATTTCTGATGTTTCGGATACTTCAGACTTTTCGTAGTCCGGGACGAATAAGGTAATTCTTGAACCGTTCAATATTGTGCAGTTTCATCGTCAACTTATGTTTTTCCTACAGAATATATGCGTTAATACATTTTAATTTGTGGGTTGGGTGACTGAAAATACGTCCCACCATTAGCTTAGCTTTTTATGTTAGGTGCGATGTACAGATTTTAACTCTTAACTTTAAGTTTAATCTATTTTTTATAATGGATTTCTTTTAGTTGTCAGTACTGTGAACTGATGACTCGTTAAAATATAATGTTTTATTTTAAAATTTAGTGTTGACGGCGGAAAAATTGCCCGGGATCTGTTTCTAGCGTCGGGCGAGAGTGCAGCGGAGGCGTTTAGCGAATGGGCCTCTAACATCTTCGGCCATCAAGTCCCACGTACCTTGCGTTCCACGTTCCGGGAACCTCTAAGCAGGTTCGGCCCACGTCCCGAAAAAGCTTTTTATATCCATTCAAATCGTTTGCCCAAAGAATTGAAACGCTATTATTACGCTGATCTTTCTATCTATGTAACGAAATCTTTCAATGTAACTATTTCTAGTTTCGCAACATCACATTAACTTGAAACACGTATCGAGTGTAAAGTATCCCGATCAGGATGACCAGAAAAATAATTGCCTTAATTTCTATAAATAGGTTAGATTGCTACTACTGCTACGGCTAGTGTGGTATGGGCATGTGATGCGTACAGAGAGATGCATGTGACTAGGAGATGTATGGAAATGTTAGCGCAAGGTAGGGGGGGGGAAGAGGACGACCGAAGAAGACATGCAGTGTGTGAATGATGATATGAGAGAGAGAGAGAGAGAGAGAAGTGAGTGTTGAGATAGCGGCTGATAGAAGAAAATGGAATAGAAAAATTCGCTGTGCCGACTCCACCTAGTGGAATAACGTGGAGAAAAAGAAGAAGAAGAAATTTAGATTGCTACTCAACTATCCTTTTTTTTTTTTTTTTAACCTATTTTTTTATAAACCAACTAGGCACTCAATGTTACAAAGTTTTAGGAATCTATAATATCGAGATTAATTGAGAAACAGAATGTGCAAGCCAAATGAATGACGTCTCCGTTTCCCATTTAAAAAAAAAAAACTATGCATGAAGCGCGAAACTCCGTTGAACTTGTGGAAACGAGAATTATCCAAAGACACTATATATTATAATACATTATAATATACTTTTTACTGCCTTCGAAAACTTAAATTTTTATTTGCACGCAATTTTTGCTAACAAGTTGTTGTTTTAACTTTGATGATATATTATAATATAGTGTTTGTCTGGTTAATGACGTGATATATGAGTACAGTATGAGTAGTAGTAGTACATGATATATGAGTATATTATATGTGGATTCGGGGTTCTTGAGCTTGTGCCGTTAAGTCCCCATCATCCATTCATATCTGAACTATCTTTTCATTGTTTTTCTTAACCACATCTACCAATACTTCAAAATAACCGGGACAAATCACTGACTCGGAGACTAATTGATATACTGACTTATGTTTAAATATACTCATGCACTTGTAAATATTAATCGCCATACAAAGGCCAAAAAACGCTGTTCGTCTCACTAATGTTTCTCGATGCTCTAACATCGCCATCGAGTCAACCTATCTAGGGCTGTCTCTGGGTGGTCTGGGAAACGAACGTTTGTACTACAAAAATAAATTATATGCCTATAATACGTATTTATGTACTTAAAATATACACTCGTATATATGTAACTCGAACGTTAGATTTTTAATTCTACGGCTCGTGAAAGATTAAGTAGATAAAATGAAAATGAAACTCCCGCTTCTGCAGGAAATAATTTATCTCGTGGTCAGTTTAAAAACTATTTTATTGTATAAACTTTTAGTCTAGTCTCAAATTTGTCGTGAAATTTGAAAAAAAATATAAACAGAACTTCGGAACAAATATATATAGTTATAAAAATGCATCCCAATCATAATAAATGCCACAAGTTATTTAAGCTCGCTCGATGATGAACATTGATCGCTAATGTAAATATCAATGTATTGTTTCGAAAACAATACTGTCATCTGAAACGTTAAAAGCTTCTAATACTCGTAGTATCATATTATTATTTATAAACTCTGATCTAGTAAAATAAAACTAGACGATGGCCGTGCTTTGCTCGGTTTTTTTTTTATACATTGTGTTTTTAAGAAATTATGTTTAAATACGAATTACATATTGATAAAATGATGAAATATTCCAAGATCGTTTAGGCATTTTTAAGTGAACACGTGAGTTAAAAAGACAAATAATATAAATAAACCATTCATTTTCTTGGTCTAACCTTAAACTAAACACTCATTGGTTTCGGGTAGCTTAACAACGCCATCTGCTAAAATAGCTTTAGTGTTATTGTGTCTTTAAAGCACTTAGTTGCTCTCAATTATGAAAAATAGTATTATTATTGGCCAATAGATGTCGGGAAGAGTCATAAAGTTGATTATTGAAATCACGAAAAAAAGAACATTTTCTGAAAATAAATCGTAGCTAGATCGATTTATCGCCCCCGAAATCGTCCCCTGTATACTAAATTTTATAAAAATCGTTGGAGCCGTTTCTGAGATTCAGATAATCTAAAATTTCATATTATTTATTATAAATTTTATTAATCTGTATGATAAAACAGAGCCCGTCGCTTGTTAGATATATTCAATAGAAAATATATATATTGATTTTTTGGGCTGCCGAGCATACAGCCCACCTGATCGTGATTGGTCGTCGCTCAAGAACGTCGGCAAAGCCAGAGGCACAGCCTGCTGCTAACAAAATGTCGTTGTTTTTTTAGGTTTTGTAATGACACATGGTGATGGTTCCTTGATGATCGCCGGCTGATTCTTGACTGACAGTACGATTGCCACCAGTGTCTACCAAAGCCAATGCTCTAGTTGTGAACCTTGGTATTTTTGGAACAAAGTTCCCTATGGGACGATGCGGAGGGGTACCCTAACCGGGAAAAAACGTCCGTAACGTAAGATTTTTATTAGTAATGCACACAGTGTACGACTTAACTTTGTAATAACGTACAAATTAGTAATGCATACAGTGTACGATTTAACTTTGTAATAACGTATAAAAAATAACACATTTTTTTATCATTCATTGACCACAATCTCAGAGCGTTCGTTTGCGCAATACACTAACTCTTATGCAAACAACCGTGAATGAAGTGTACCACAATAAGTTCGCACGTTACCAAATGACCGTGGGTTGTGACCACTATACGATGTTAATAGTCCATAGCTACAATGGTGTTAGTAGTCTGCGATTATAATTACACCATGTCCGCCAGAATTATAATTTAAAATAACACCTTCATGATTGGTATAACATAGTCATGTAAAAATGAATGAAAACAAAAAAAAAGAATCTTAATAAACAATAAAAATACTAGGTATTCTGTTCGTGATCTAAACAGTTCAATTTCCTCATCCCTTGATGCGACCGCCTGTGGCTCTGCTAATGCACCTGTGCCGACCCTCTCCATTATCCCCAACCTCGTAACTTGTTAATTTCGCCATTGTGACAAGATCCTTTGTTTGTTAATACCTTAACTGAGTCACTAATTACAGTAAAAAGAGTTTCATGCGCTTCGTGGTGTTGTTTTGAACTCGTAGGCTGGAATTTTTGAATAGCGTTTCCCCTTTGCCGATGAAATTGAGTTGCACCCGGGGAAAAGGACAAGCTCGCACGCCTAACTCGCTTGTTTCAACTTTATACGGTCGTCTCTTAACAATTAATTTGCTATTCGAATATAAATCTATATCTATATATGCTGATGAAAAATGAATTGCTGTTCGTTAGTCTCGCTAAAACTCGAGAACGGCCGGACCGATTTGGCTAATTTTGGTCTTGAATTATTTGTGGAAGTCCAGAGAAGGTTTAAAAGGTAGATAAATATGAAAATGCTCGGAATAAAATTAACAGTTTTGTTTTCCCTATGATGTGTCCCCCGTCGGAAGGATTCCTTTTGTTTATTTTAAGTATATTTATTTATTGAGGCACTACGAAGTCTGCCGGGTCAGCTAGTTCGAATATAAATTGAAATGTTAGTATAGGAAAAATCTGAACTTTTAATTAAAAAAAAAAAAAAAAATGTTGATTATTTCGAGTTGACATAGTCTTAATCAGTTTTATTATAATGTATCCTTCTACTAAAATGCAATTTCATAATCATATCTAGGTTTACGAGGCAGGCGTGTTAGTGCTTTGTCAAGAGTGAGTAACAAATTTTAAACGCATTGTTACTCATTCATGTCAATCTATACAAGTAAAATTGGATTTTTGTCCCCTCTGTGCTCCTAAAGCATTCCACAGATTGAATTAAAACTGTACAATTATGATTACAGGGCAGCTTTTTTTTCAATACCATCAGCGGACGATAGCGTAGTTTTAGTGAATAGTTTTTTTTTGTTTTTTATTGCTTAGATGTGTGGACGAGCTCACAGCCCACATGGTGTTAAGTGGTTACTGGAGCCCATAGACATCTACAACGTAAATGCGCCACACGCCTTGAGATATAGTTCTAAGGTCTCAGTATAGTCACAACGGCTGCCCCGCCCTTCAAACCGAAACGCATTACTGCTTCACGGCAGAAATAAGCGGGGCGGTCGTACCTACCTGTGCGGACTCATAAGAGGTCCTACCACCAGTAATTACGCAAATTATAATTTTGCGGGTTTGATTTTTATTACACGATGTTATTCCTTCACCGTGGAAGTCAATCGTAAGCATTTGTTAAGTACGTATTTCATTAGAAAAACTGGTACCCGCCTGCGGGATTCGAACACCTGTGCATCGCTCGATACGAATGCACCGGACGTCTTATCCTTTAGGCCACGACGACTTCAAAATTTGCAATTGCTTTTCAACATTTAGAGGATCTCACAATGGATTGTGGCTGCGTTTAAATTGTGTTAATAAATAAAATCGTATACAGTCCAAAAATAACGCATCAATAAACTAACTAATTCATGGCGAATTCGTCCTAACACATTTACCATGACGACTATATGCATTGAAAGTTTCCAAATTAATTTATCATGTGCTATCTTGCTTATCTATTTTCGAAAGTAAACGATGATATGACACAAATATGATATCGGTGCTTCTTTTGTATCTAACCGAACTACTGCCGGTAGGTATTTCATCCAACCGGTTGGTATATTTTATAACTCAAAATACGTACCTCTGCAAGCTCTTATCAATGTGGCGTTTTCTTCTTCTTACGTGTGAAGTAATTGTATCCTTAACCTTATTTGGTATCGCTTAGCACTGTTGACGTGTGGATTTGCTGACTGCTTTCATGCATTTAACATCTGTATTCATAGAAATCATTCACAGCCGCCACACCCTTCGAAACACTAGATAACAGTCCGGATTGTATTTCTATTTTATCGCTCGTCTAACTCGTATATGGTAATACTTACCTGTGCGGACTCACTATATCATTAGATAAATTCCCACACTAATATTTACCCCGATTTATTAATACAATGCCTACTATTTCCATGTTTTGTAGCTAAACAGTATAATACAAGTGGTATGTTCGATATTTTGACTGTTTATTATTCGACGTTGTAAAGGTCTAGCTCGCGTCTGGCTTCGATCTAGACACGAATAGAAACTATTTTAAAATACATGAAATGTCCGAGAGTTAGCTAAATTTTGGTGTAGTCACACTTCGCCATCATTTGGTTTAGCCATCGGCTACTCCTCCCAATTAGAACATTATGTAATACTGGGCTCCGCTTGACTACTACGAGTATTGCATAATATATCATTTAGTTAATCTAATATTCCTACGTAAATTTTACTCCACTTTCTGAATCTTCTTCATGTTTGATAAATGGTCTGTCTTCTATAAGCAATTTTCATTTTATTTACACCATGTCTTAGTCTAATTAGTGTCATGTTTGTTTATGATTTACGAGATTAGGTTTTAATCTAACCCAGACGTACAATGTATAATAGGGTTTTTAATTTGTCTAATCTAAAAGCGTTTATATTTCAGTTGAAGTAATTTCATATGTGTTCGCAGATTTTTGTCTCTTTCCTTTCTATTCAAGACAAAAAGTCAATTGAACTTACAGTACAAATGTAAATACAAATTAACAAATCAATTTTCATTTTATAGTTGCTTGTATAGTTTTGTTCCTGCTTGTAAGAGTAGGAAATCACTAATAAAAGCCAGCCACGCTTCGCTGTCACCGTTAAGAAATGGACCTAAGCATTTGTTGGAATATTCGTGCGTCAACTGAGCAAACAGTTGATCGACACTTTAATTCTTGCGATATTTAGTACTACTAGTGGTCCCGCAGTAGTCGTAATTCGTCTATAATTAATTGAATTTATAAGTTTCAACATTATTATGGTCCTATAGTTACAGATTTCGCCAAGACTATACTATAGACAAATGCTCGTAATATTAAAGATAAACAATTCTAACCTATTCTCAATTTGACTACAGATTTTAAGCAATAACAAAATTTTGACAATAAACAAAGAGTATAATAATATGTATGTGTGTCAAATACTTGGTAGTGTGTGTAATGTTTTCTTTATTGATTTAAAGTATCTTTTATGCATTATTTAAAAAAATATTAGCATTGTGCACTTCTCCTCTATATTCTCTATAAGTGTGGAAAATTTCGTACTCCTCCGTCCGCGCAATTTTCGTAAAAAGGGATACAAAGTTTTTGCTTCACGTATTAATATATAGATTCCTATAACAACATTGATTTTACTGTCCTAAAAATCTTCCTCGATGTGCCAACATTATGTATATTAATTTTCATGACAATCGAAAACCACGTGCGAACCGTTCGATTATGAAAAACACAATTGTAAATATCTGTTTTATATTCGAAGTCTTAAGTCTTGTTCGATCGCGCTAAAACACTATATCTGTAAAGGCAGCGAAGTTACAACTTTCACGACTAGGAGCAGCACGCGATAGCAAAAAAAAACTAGTCTTGCGTTCAACACGCTAACGATATGACGTCGTAAATTCATATACTCCTTACAGAGTACTAGGTTTCCGCCTGCAGCTTCGCCCGCGTGATAAAGTATGTAGGCGGAAATCCGTGCTCAATAGTGGGATGAAAGTTAGCTAAAATTATTTACCAGGGTTAAAAGGGTTTTTCGGTGCCAAATTACTTTACAATCGGTTCGGTTTGGGCATTAGAACGTAACAGACAGACAAACCTTTTTTTTGTTGTATTAAATATAATATTTTATAAGATAATATGCTTACTCTTTTAGGGTAGTCATTACATTTAGGGAGAGATGGCGGGACATCGTGAGACGCATCAAGTCTGCCCCTTCCAACACTACATGACGATCATGACCACTCTGTCAAGAGTGACACGATTGAGAAGAAGAAGGGGCAGTCTAATTTATAATTTAAAATAATAATTTTACAGTGATACGGATATGACAATACTTGAACCCCATTCAAGTATTATTATATCATTCTCAATCAAAAAGTATTTGTACTTCTAAACCTACTATTACAGTTTTTACGGTGTAATTCTTGTATTCAGTGATAATAATGAATGAAAATCCAAAAATCCATAAGATTTTTTTAAGGCCCATACATAGACACTAATGCAATGTTACAGAATAATTGCGAACTACACTCGTTTTAGTCAGAAAATCATAAAATTATTTATAATTAATACATTAATTTAATACGGTCACGAACGAATATTTATGTCTAAATATTAACATTACATTTGGCGATAAACGTACGATGTCAGGAAATATTCACAAAATTACCCTCGTATATCAAAGCTTACTGTAGGTATTGCTATTGATGAGCTGCACTCACCCTTCTATAATACGAGTACTACCCCCCTTTATGATACTTGTCCGTTTACACACTACGCGTCATGTAGCGCGGGATGCACGTCCGATTTGATTTAAAACGAACATTCTGACACGTCCGATGAAAAATGTTACAATTTTAATCCGAGACGGATTTCGCTCACCTCACTTCAATGTTTACATTCAATATTTATTTTTGAAATAATATTCAGCTCTTTTCCGGTTAGCATTGCAGGGAATTTATGTGATATATGATTTGGGATGTAAACTTTTTTGTTGTGTTATGCATAAGTTCGGGACCCGACAGCGGCGTTCTCTCCCACCTATTCCTTAAATACATTAATCGATAGATGTAAAAAATTTGATAACAAGAAACGAAACATACAATTTACTTATTTGGGACACGACCTGTTATTTTATATGTATGATAAGATTGATTCTCTTGGCTATTTCTGCCGTAGGGGAGTCATTACTATTTGTTTAAAGGGAGACTGACTCCATGTTCCAAAGAAGGGTGGATACGCGTAGACGTATTGGTGTCCGTTAGCTGAGATAATTATTTAATACCAGATGAGGCCATTAAAAATAAATAATCATAGCAGTGCACGATCTGTTAGCTGTAAGTGCTGCACAAATTAAGAATAGAAAATATTCAATTCTCTCTAATGTCTTCGGGTTACTTGTTCACAAAAGATTTCCTTAAAAATTGTACACAACTAACATGTAAACCAGTATAAATGTGGCTCTTATGGATCCTCTGTTGTGATGAATAATGAATATATTCATGATGTACCCGGACACCGTGATATGGGTGTCGTATAGAGCATATGCAAATAATAACAGTGCCAAATTTGTTAAGGCTGTAATTAGTTTTCTGTCATCATATTTGTTTCTGTCCCTATAGATCACTTGGGGGAAATAAAAAAAACTAAACATAACTAAAGTATAAAAAAATTACGCGAATTAACTATTAGGGTGGTAGGAAATCACCGGTGATAAGGCATATTGTGAATACGTATCGTGAGAAACACTGTCCCATGCTGTAGTTGCCTATTTGTTCAGCAAAAAAAACCGCAACTATTTTCAACATAATTCGCAAACTTATTTTTTAAAAATGATTAAGCCACCAAAATCACAGAAATCTAGTAATTTTTACTTTTAAATAGAACCGTAATAGAATAATTAATTCAATATAAAGGATAGTAATTAATTTACAAGTAATATTATCTGCGTTGTGTATTTATTGGAATTATTATCCCTGCACTATATGGAGATTAGTAGGTTTTAGAGCTTTTGACGACACGTAGAGAAGTTTGAGTAAAACATATTCGCATGTGCAATCCCAAAACTGGTACTAGTGAATTGAAGCCAAAGAGCTCCCACGTTTTTCCTGACCGAGTGTCGTTGTTTGATGTCTGACGGAAATGCGTCATGGTTCCCATTGCCTCGCCCCTTCACAACAGATACGTACTTAAATTAAGTGCTTTACAATTATTAGCTAAAGCAATTAAATGATGCTTTATAGTTGGAAGTTAAAGAAAGAGAAATTCTTAAAACAAAATTAGTATGAAATTGTTCAAGATGATTTGATCATGATTTTGGATGACTGGAGCGAAAGATGATATAATTGCATAAATAGTTTATATATTGTATCGTTCGTATTGTTATTTTAACCTAATCTGTTTGTAGAACAGCTCTGATAGTTTAGTCAAGTTTCAAACGAACCTACTAAGTTTTATTGATTCATATACATATTAATATACATATATGTATACTCTAGTGAGGGCCAATATCATCTAGGAATTGGTCATTTCTAATTCCTGTACTAAAACCGCTGTCGTAGAGCAATAATTTGGTGACCTGACAAATAGAAAACAAATTAATTAAAATGAAAACACGATAAAAACATAATACCTATGCACTAATAATTTTTTTGCCATAACCAATCTTCCTTAATTTTTTTTAAGCTTACTAAGTTTTATTGGTTCATATACATATTAATATATATGTATACTCTAGTGAGGGCCAATATCATCTAGGAATTGGTCATTTCTAATTCCTGTACTAAAACCGCTGTCGTAGAGCAATAATTAGGTGACCAGACAAATAGAAAACAAATTAATTAAAATGAAAACACGATAAAAACATAATACCTATGCACCAATAATTTTTTTGCCATAACCAATCTTCCTTAATTTTTTTTTAAGCTTTCGTGGCTACTTTATAAATACTATCATTCTAAGAGGTCTTACCACGATTTTTACTTTTAATGAGTTCCCGATATTGAGTCGCCATGATCACGGATAAAGTGTAGACTGAAGTCTTAAAGGGGTGAGAATCCATTAAATAAAAGTAGTTATAATCTTTCTTAATTTCTCTTATAAATTTTGTAGACTAATTTCACACGGGACGGAGATTTTAATTAAACTATACGTAAACCTCTTACTTCGGATACTTTGAGGAACACTGTCTTTAATATTGAGGACAATGGCTTCATTCAATTCACTGCTAAAATGATAGAAGACTACCGAATTTTGAACATAAATAATTGGTTATTAAAAGTTACACAACACCAGCGTAACTTACCATGCCAAGCCAAGTGGATCGTTCTCCTAACGTTTCCTAGTCGACAATAAAATAAACATTTAAAAATATGAAATATGTCAAAGTTTACCTCGGTATTTATGAAAATTGACTTTTCATTGTTGTATGTAACAAATGATATTGTATTTTGTAACCTGATGAGGGGAATATATCTCAAATAACAAATAATGGCTTATGACGTAATCGCCATTAAAGTATCGGGCGTACGATATACATTATTGTATATATGTACATGTAGTTGAAATATCCCACTCCGCCACCCACCCACTCTTTCAGTTTTATGTAATTAATAAGTATGAGGCTTATATAAAAGAAAGGTAAAATTTTAGATAGAGTTGCGTTTAAAATATTTTTTGTAGTACAAAAGAGAACCTCTATCATGGTGTTCAAAGAAATAAAATTGTTATGTTTAGTTAACGACCCGGTGCCGAGATGTCAGAGTCTCGGGCAATAGTTTTTTTTTCCTACCTATGCTGATAGCCTTGAGAGGCTATTTCAGCTTCACCCTAACGTGTAGGTGAGCACACGGGTCTCAAACCGGAGTGTTGCTATCACTGACCCTAGCAAGAGCAGTGCTTCGCAGAATCTATCATCGGATCGGAAACGCAACCCACTGAGAAGATCCGGCGAGAAACTCAGTGGGCTGTGTCTGTGGGCTAAATAGTTCTTCATGGTGCAACAATGAACTACTTATATACATCTTATTTTACCACATATGAGCAGTTGTAGACTATCCTAAATATGCAAAAGGTATGCATCAATAGCATACCTGTATGTTATATGAATTCCTATTCGAGTCATTAAAGAATTATCTTTTTCTTTGAATTAAATTATGTGTAATTATTTATGACAAAATGAAAGCTTAAAGTTTTCACCGGAGAGCAGAGCTAATTAGAGAAATAGTTCGGTGACAGTTTAGTCTGCTTTCAACATAATTCTGTGATCTCGGGCGTTTGTTTGCTTATCTCTCGCCGCCATAAAACTTTTAATACCATAATGCGTATTTTGTTTTGTTCTAACTTTTCGACGATTGTTGATTTAAGTAATTCGAAACGTGTTGCAATGATTAAAGGTTTTGGTCTATTGTTCCGCTGGTTAATCACATTTTAACATGAATAACACATTCATTTTTAGATGATCTTTGAACATTTTTAAGTTTTGAAGGTACAACAAAGTTTGATTTAACACCATTTATTATCAAACAACAAATGGTACTTCTTTAACTAATGACCGCAACTTCGTAGAGTTTGTAACACTCGTTGCATTGCGGAAAATCGAGAAGCCGAATGTACAGTCTACTTGTTGAGTATGTAGCTAATTTAAACCTTATTTCATTAGGAACTAAGTGAGTTGGGGTATAGGGATGAGTAAAAATGTAATAATTTTGTTTATTACGACCCTCGAATAAGTAATTTGTTATGAAGGACAGAAAAGGTTAAACTCTGATGTACTTGGATAACAACTAGAGTGATGCGTTTTGTAATTTTGGATATCCTATAATAGAATGAAAAGTTAATTTAATTAATTAATGTTGAAATAAAGTGCGGCGGGGTTAGATTATTTAATAAAATATTACAAACCACAACAACCGATTTTATCCACTCTGCAATTACAAACATTGTCACATTATTGTTGCATTGTAATACGAAATTGAAATTGAAAAATCGAAAATTCAATATAAAATTGTCAAAAAATTAAATGTGTTCATGATTTACATGAGTTTGAATGTATAATTTATTCTGAAGATATTCTTTGTGTTCGTTATTCAATTTTGAAGGTAGCGACGTCGTTCGTTCGCTTCATATGTTCGATACTCCGGGAATTGTCGAGAATGAGAATTTATTGGTCCGTGTCGCGCCTTGTCGCACATTTATATTATATTCTATTTCATTCGATCTCGATCTTACTAATAAAAAAGTAGACCTGTATATTTAGTGAATCAGTAAATTGACGAAAGAATTATTCGACGTGAACATGGTCGAAATTCAAAGCTCATAGACCGCTGTTTTCTAAAGTTGGTTATATTGAACGACAGGGGTCAATGATGACTTGTGAGGGGCTATGACATGTAAACAGGGTTCTTATTTAAGTAGGCTTTGTTTGTAACAAGCAAGGGAGAGTCGGATGGCGGCGCACCAAAGGGTCTCTAGAGGTGTTTACAAAAAAAAAAAGAAGTGGTTACGGAAACGAAAAAGTTTGAGGACCTTTGCCGTAGACTTGAAAGTATCTAAAGTGCAAGGAATCAAATGCCGCCTGCGAGCTTCAAAATACACTATTCACACAAAAGCCTTACGTATGCCTAGGCTGTTTTTACTCGCAACGTTGCAAAGATTTTAAAACTTTATTTCCCAAAATTCGGGGTTCAAATGTGGCATTTTCATACCCGATTTTAAGTTCCAATTATTATCAGGCTTTCATTAGCTTGATCTGTTTCTATATAGCGAAATGTTTCATAATAATTTTCACTATCCCAAGACGTCGGACTTGAAAATTTCCACACAAAATATTGGCCTAATGTTTTTCTTGACCAGGATTACCATTACCGAGATAAAAAAAAAACGTTTTGTAGAAAGTTTTTGTTTTAAACTATATTTATTTCAGTTTTCAAATTCACTTATTTGTTTAGGCTTTCGTATCATCATGTTACAATTTTAAATACGATAGTGCTATCTGGTTATGAAGATGTAAAATAACGGGTTGCGGTAACAGCCTAACACTGCGTGGGTTTTGAGCTCGGCTTTTATTCATCTATGCTATTTGAAAATACAAAATATGTACTTATAAAATGCTGGCGATAAAAGACCATACCCAATGAGTTTAGAAATTGAATCGAAAACTTTCATAAAAGAGTTAACCCCTCGTATGAGAGAGAGCTTCTTCGTTCTCAAATTGAACAATGCAAAAAAATGCAAATTTAATCGCCACACGGGAGTCAGTCGGGTAAATTCACTCTCGTCTGGCTTTGGACTAGTCTAAGCACTGGGGCTATGGAAATAAGTACTAGAATCGGTTGTATAATTGGACAGTTAGTTATTTTCTAGACATGCCACGAAAAATGAATGACATTTGAAAGATAACGTTTCTTTGTAGCCCAACTCAGGTTTCATGTATGAGTAAGCTTTTGATTTAATCTCCGTCAATACAATATTTTGCCCTTTATTCAGGTTGGTTTTCGTTTTTTCTTTAGTTCATTATATTATTATGTGGCTTTGTCATGTCAAATGAGATAATGGCTTTTGTTGTCCTGTCTGTCTTTCCGCCTATACATTTTCAGGATAACGAATTGACAATTCAGAACGTTTCGCCAGTTTTGTTTATTTGCTAATCCCTGTTATTGATACCTCGTGGTAAAACAGATGTTTCAGAACGTTTTCTGCATTCCGAGGTTTTCTTCTTTGTGGGTAAGGTATGCTTAAGTTGTCCCTGCATCTCGTGCCTTCCGTGTAATGTACCCATTATGTTACCTTTCCGAGGAATGTTTGTAATTTTGAAACAAAACAATCTTAGGTTGAATTTAATTAGAATTCTCTTCCACGTTTTGCCTCCTTTGAGGTTTCTGACATTCAATTAGTTCGTTACGTTAATGCTTTGTTGTTACTACAAAATTGCGTACAAATTTAAACCAAGAGTTATAAATGTATTAACGTTTTATAAGAATCAATAATAAATTTACTGGTGGTAGGACCTCTGGACAGTCCGCGCGAGTAGGTACCACCACCCTGCTTATTTCTGCCGTGAAGCAGTAATGCGTTTCGGTTTGAAAGGTAGGGCAGCCGCTGTAACTATACTTGAGACCTTAGAACTTATGTCTCAAAGTGGGTGGCGCATTTACGTTGTAGATGTCTATGGGCTCCAGTAACCACTTAACACCAGGTGGACTGTGAGCTCGTCCACCCACCTAAGCAATAAAAAAAAAATGTATTGAAAGAAAAAAAAGGAAGTAGAGCTTTAAAAAGATTTTAGTAAAACATTGTTCATAGTGGATGAGTGATAAATTTTATTTCCTGACGAATACGCATGTCTGAAATTCGTGTAGATAATTTTAATATTCATAAAACGAATCTTCTTGAAAGTTACTGAAATATTCGATTACATTTACGACTGGCGAGCCCAACAGGGTAGGGCAGCAGATTGATTTCTTAAATATATTTGAGTAAAATATAAATCGAATCTACTAATAGTTTTGAAATAGTTTTTTTTGTGAGATATTCTACCATTTTTCCCCGAACTTTTTATATAAACGGCGCACGGGTGGGTACCACCACCCCGCCTATTTCTGCCGTGAAGCAGCAATGCGTTTCGATTTGAAGGGTGGGGCAGCCGTTGTAACTTACTTGAGACCTAGAACTTATATCTCAAGGTGGGTGGCGCATTTACGTTGTGGATGTCTATGGGCTCCAGTAACCACTCAACACCAGGTGGGCTGTGAGCTCGCCCACCCATCTAAGCAATAAAAAAAAAACGTAGTATTTGACATCATTCTTTAGTCTAGTGCTCTTTTTGTAAAATGAAATATTTAAAAAAGTTTCTCCATTTCTCCGTATTCGTCTTTTAATGTAATTATTGGCTGGTTTCTTTATAGAGCAATCCGACATAAATCACCTTTTCTAGTTTGATACTACGTAAATGTGATTTACCTTAATCGAAGGCAGCAAATATTTGCGCTTGATAGCTTGTCTTCTGCTGGTTCCGAAGCCAAAATTTATCAAGTACCTATTATGACGTGTATATTGTGACGTCACATCCACTAACTAGATTAAAGTAGGTTTCATTGTAGTTCACGAATATACAAAATACAAATTATATCGTGGCTCTGAATATTGAATTTATTATTGTTGAGATTTCAATAAAACCAGTAGTGTTCTTAGACAATTATATTAACGGAAAGAGAAAAAAGGAACCATGACAGACATTTTTAAACAAGTGACCATAGATTTATATTAATCAGTATTATAAAATTACCATAGATTACAACAATTATATCACCTTCGTATACCTATTTACGGTGTGTTCCAAATGCCACAGCAATGCTATCAAACTCGAAATAATTACATTAACAACATTTTTTCATTGTTAAAGAAAATTAGAAAAAGTGACAAGCAAAATTTTGTTTCGTAAACACCTATTTCTAAATTGCGTATTATAATTTTTAATCCGTCTATAAATAACACCTTTACTATGTGTCGGTGTAATCGGTTTCGTTTTCTCTTTTATCACGTACCTTTAATACTCCGTTAATTATAACGCGCCTGTGTCTGTCTGTCTGCAATTTCCGTTTAGCCACAAAGCGATTTAAGTGCATTCCTTCACATAAGCCATTTTATTATGAGCTCCAATAACGCAATATAATAAAACCGTTCCTAGGGAACAATAGCTCTCGCGTGGTATACGACAATAGGAATAAAATTCCCGGAGACCATGAACGGCTTCTTACGAGAGCGCTTTGTTTATTCAATTTAAAACATTGTAAAATGTCGTCGCAACGTATGCTTTATTAGAGATACGTTTCTGAGATTACTCGGTTTTTTCTTATTTTCCAATTAAACTTCATCATGCTCTTTAAATTCTAAATGAACCTCACTTACTTCACTGGTAGGACCTCTTGTGAGTCCGCACGGGTAGGCACCACCACCCTTCCTAGATGTCTATGGGCTCCAGTAACAACTTAACATCAGGTGGTCTGTGATACATCGTCTGCTCGTACATACATCTAAGCAATAAAAAAAAACGTAACTTTCAAACATCAATACAATAAGAAAATATTATATATACGAACCAAATATGAAATAGTAACGTATTCGTTCGCGTTTCATAAATGCTTGTACGCCGAACGGTATGTGAAGGCTTGGTTGCGAGGGAGACCCACGATTCAGACAAAAAGAATCGTAAAAAGAACTAGTCTTCATGAATATGGAATTTGCCTCACGTAATTCCGTTTGAAACGAACGTTCCACAACCAAAAGGTAAACGTTCGTGTTGCGTAGAATTTAGTTGAATACATTGCAAAAGACTTGCAATGAATGGCAAAGTATCGTATTTCTTCTTTAAATGTCGAAAAATCTAAATGATGGTTCCATCGCTCTGTTCACTACCAAAAATATCTTCTAAAACATCTCATTAGCGACACACTAGCAGTATATCCACAAATCTAAGAACTATGTGTGTAAGTTATTTGTTATTTTGATGTATAACAACAGAGAAAAAAGTCAAACCAATCCTGAATCCCCGGTTTCGTTTAGCGCTTTCCACTATTGGCCTGCGAACACGTTAAAATGTGCGGACACACGCCAGTTCTAATCCGTTTTTAAATTAACGGATTTAGACTTGCAGCTTTCCACCGTTTCCATCTCGTTCGAGTTCATCGTGTGCAGATTGTGATTGCATAAAAACATCACGAGAAGATTTTATTTTATTTTCGATGATCAAAAAGCATCGCCGGTCGTGCTTAATAATGGAAGTATGACACGGAGATAACCGAGTGTTGTGCTATCAATTGTTCTTGAACCCTTCGTCTGATTTATTTGGTCTCATTCGTCGAATTAATTGAACATGTTCAAAAAGTCATGTCTATTTTAAACGGTTTTAACGGTTTTTATTATTGACTAGTTCACCCGGCAGACTTCGTAGTGCCTCAATCGATAAATAAAAGACCTAAACTTTTCTATAAAATAAATTTAAAGCAAACAAAAGGAATCCGTCCGACGGGGGACACATCAAAGGAAAAACAAAATTGTTATTTTTATTTAATTCCAAGCATTTTCATATTTATCTACCTTTTAAACCTTCTCTGGTTTTCCACAAATAATTCAAGACCGAAATTAGCCAAATTGGTCCAGCACTTCTCGAGTTTTAGCGAGACTAACGAACAGCAATTCATTTATATATATATATATATATATATATAGATATAAACGTATTCTATCTGGGTACGCTTTTATGGCTTTTCCAAAATATACTTGTGATTTTAATCTAACGGACCCAGAGATACTGGATGGAAAAAAAAAATATTTGGCTGGAGATTTCTATCACACTGCGTAGAAGCAACGTTACAGACATATCTACAATAATTGGGATCGATAAAATAAACCATCAGCTTCTCTTGCGACTTAACTTTTTTAACAAAACTGTTATGATCTTGTTAACAAGCATTTATAGAATGTTTATAACTCCATTCTAGGCGACCATCATAAATATCATCTTCTGTGTATTTTTTGCTTTATAAATAGGAGTGATTTTTTGTATGAATTTCCAAAACCTTTGTGTTTGTCATGGAATTAGAGTCAATTGTAGTTGGCGCGCTAAGGATCTTCAAGAAATCAATGTTTTACATACGATTAGAATAATCTAAGCTAAGTGGCTATAAGCCACAGCGGGACGCGACGAAGTTTCACTGATTCATAATAAAAATGAATAAGACCATATCAATAACACTTTTTGACGTACGTTTCTTAACGAGCTTGTTAAGCTCCGATGACTTATTATGAATAAGCAGTAAATTTATAAATAAATTGCCCATATAAGCCATCTCTGTTTATTACCTTGTTAAAACGATGTGCGAACGTAAAAATTTACCGCATATTATTCCAATTATCGGATGTTGCAAATGTTAATATCAAAATGTTGAAGCTATAAGTATACGAGACGCTCACTGGCGCAAAATCTGTTGAAAACTTATTGAAACAAATAATTTAAACAAAATGAAAATAATTTCACTTCAACTTATTTTTGATACCATCATACACTACCAATTTTAGACTGATCCCTAAATAATAACAGTAATTGTAGTAGTTTGAAGCGAGTAATGACTGGTATATTTTATTATTTACACTAATCATTCCGACAGTGGAACGATTGAACTCAATTTATCGTATAATAACAGGTCTATTTTCGGTTAACAAGCAAGCGATCGCGTGGTTTTTAAAATTTCATATCAGCGGGGTTAACAGTCGACTTGGTCGCGTCTATTGAAAGAGTTATCTGTAATAACATCGTATAGTAAAATGAAACTTATGAAGTTTATTACTAGTGATAAAAGGGCGTGCTCTGAGCTGTCAGTGGCCGACACTCACCCAACGTCGGCCTGCAATTAACCCAATACAAAAAGAACTAACCAGACAAATTATAAAAGCTAAGAATTTAATGTGAATTAGTAATCCACATACGATTTGAGCAGCTTCAAACTGTAGGATAACTAGAGTGCTGTCGGACTTAAAAAACATCCTAAGTCTTTTGAACTTAAAGCTTGGAGAAGTCTGGTTGGTCTACACAGCTTTAATGTAAGTTTAGTACTTAGAGCGGCAAAGAATGAAAAAAAGGCACAACGTGCTAGCTTTGCGACAAAGCATTGAGTCAGTTCAACAAGCCTGGTTAGACATCATTAATTTAAGCACGCGCGTGGTGTCCCTTAATTGTCAGACAAAGGTTGTCATGGCATTATGCGCGTCTATTGTAGGTGTAATTGAACTAATACTGCGGACACATGGCAAACCAAACAAACGTAAGAAGATTAATGTTAGACTAGAATTTTGCAAACGAGAGAACGAGGTAAAATGAAAAAAAACGAGATATCTAATACCACCAAATTGAAAATAACAAAAGAAGAAAGAATTTTGAAAGCTTTAGGTGTACAAACAACGAATTTTTGAATTGGTAGGTTTTCTTGAAGTCTAAGTCACAGTAATACCAATCGCTGAATACTTTATTTATTGTAACTTTCGTTCTATTTTCAAGACAGTTCAATAAAAATTATAGCTGACTTTATATTTTCATTTAATCTTCTTTTCTCTTAGTTCAAAGCTGATTGATTCCTTACAAGTAAATATTGACTTTGCTATTATGTGGATACTTTTTGAACCGAAGAAGAAAGTCAATGTTATTTATTTTTTATTTATCTATTTATTATTTACATAGAAGTAGAAACACAATTATTGTATGTTTTGTATTATGTATGTCAATTACATGTACGTATTACATGTTTACGTTCATAATAATATTTATAATGGACGCTAAGGGGTTTATATTTTTCTTCATACTTCTTATAGTTAGTTTTAATTTTAAATATTACTTAAGTAACCTATTAATTCTTTGTTATGAAATTACGTTGCTAAAGTTTAATGCAACTTTATTAGTATTCACTATAAGTATATACTTTAAAAAATAATTTAATTATTCGCGTTTCCTCATTTGCAGTCTCAAATTTAAGACAAGCGAATCTGCGGAACACCGTATGTAGATTATATTTTAAAAGTTAGGATAAATAGGATAAATATTTGATTAGAAGAAACTTGATGTACTTGAAATCAGCTGTTAGTGTTCATTATCAGAATTATAAACTTTCTACCGTATCCAATGCTAATTTTCACATATATATTTTTTTTTATTGCTTAGTTGGGTGGACGACCTCACAGCCCACCTGGTATTAAGTGTTTACTGGAGCCCATAGACGTCTACAATATAAATGCGCCACCCACCTTGAGATATAAGTTCTAAGGTCTCAAGTGTAGTTACAACGGCTGCCCCACCCTTCAAATCGAAACGCATTACTGCTTCACGGCAGAAATAGGCAGGGCGGTGGTACCTACCAGCGCGGACTCACAAGAGGTCCTACCACCAGTAAATAATAGTAGTAATCTAATCCTACCTACCGACCACCAGTAATCTACAGGATTTCAAACAATTTGATTATTCGCTGAACGAAAATAATCTGTTAATGTACATTTTATTTTGGGCTTTATATTAATCGTTGGAAAATGTTGAGATTACAGTTGAAAGATTCATCTACATTCGCGCAGTCTAATAATAAATCGAGCGAGTGATTACCATCTAGTATGCGTGGCGTTTGAATGCTCGAATTCATTTTGCATTGAAATATGGCCCCCTGCAAAAAGGCTCGACGCGACTTCAATATCTTTCACGTGTACGGCCAATATTTCAAAGACTTAACACCCACTTTTAGCTTACCCGCTTTTGACAAAATTGATCTGAGAAAAATTGAGCTATGTAAATTGGAGTTATTTCGGAAGGGCTTGTTTGTTTGATAGCTAGGGGTCGTTGTTGAACAAAGTAAAACTTTAATATTCTCGGTTACAACGGCGGATCCAGGGGGTGGGTCATGGGGGTCATGACCCCCCCTGAGCTAGTTCCAGGACTTGAACTAACTTGGACTAATTGAAGAACATCATGATTTATTTATTATCTATTGTTATCAAAATTAAATTATAAGTTCTTAGCATGCCCACGACTATGTGACCCCCTCCTGGCGCCAAAGCTGGATCCGCCCTTGCTCGGTTATCGAACGTTGAGCAAGCAGCGGCGGTGCAATAACTTTGACTGAGATGTCCTCATATCATTTTTCATTGTGTACTTTGCGGATGAAGAGCTGAAATGGACGTTCGCCGCAAAAAAGATTGGCAATTTTATTCGCTACACAGATTGCAGTTCAAGCCAGGACGTGATTAAACATGTTTATTTATACCGTAACTGTATTCTGATATTTAGTATTTTGCTTCTTTTTACACTGTGCATGTATTTTTAGGTTGCATTTCTTTTAAACTGTATCCCGATACTGGGCACAAATGCTTGAAGGTCACAACTTTTATGGCGGTCTCATTTTGTTTTGTAAATTATAATACAATAATGAATTAACAAGTTCAATGTTTTCTTGCCTTGAAGTGCGATGTGTTTATTTTAATACAAAACACGACGCCTTTAGGTCAAAGGAACAATGAATTTTTCTGCTTTAATTTCATACTAGTGGTCCCGCAGTAGTCGAAATTCGACTATAATTAATTGAAATTATAAGATTGAACATTATTATGGTTCTATTGTCATAGACTATTTATTATACTTCTATAATCACAGATTTCGCCAAGACTTACACTTAAGACAAATATTAACAAGGGCAAACAATATTTAATCTATTCCCAATTTGACCATAGACTTTATGCAATAAGAAAAATTTAACAATAAACAAATAATATGCATGCGTGTGTGTGTCAAATACATGGTAGTGTGTGTAATGTTTTCTTTATTGATTTAATGTATATTTTAGGCATTTAAAAAAAATTGCCTTGTGCACTCCTTCTCTATGTTCTCTATAAGTGTGGGAAATTTCATACTCCTCCGTCCGCGCAATTTTCGTAAAAAGGGGTACAAAGTTTTTGCTTCACGTATTAATATATAATAGATAAAGCATTTTATAGCATTGATGTAAGACTAGTTCATGGAATGGTTTACTGGTTTGTTAACGATACTTCTAAGAGCTCTGCATCACTGCGAGAATGTAAATTATTATAGTCACAGATATGAATACTTATGAAGATTGCATTATCTCAGTAATAAATAGTGTATGTTGGCATTTTACGTTCAAACACAATCGTCACCCATGCAATAGCAATATTATTATCTATTCTGCTATTTTATTACCTACCAAAAGAGTACAAATTTGATAATAAAAGAAGGCATTTTTTAGAGACTGCCCAAAAAATTAATGAATGAAATGGGATCATTTTTCTCGAAAAAATTGGCAATCATTTGTAAAGTGATTGTCATAACTTTGATTTTGGTATAATTTTATTGTAATCTTTATGTGACACGTTCTAGTTTATCATTTGCTTTTAGCTTTTTTTTTTCGTTGTTTATATTTCAACTGTTGTTTATTAAAATTTACAATAGAACTCTATCGCTTGCAACAGTAAAAATTACTTGAGAATTTTTTTTGTTTTTTGTTTGCCTTAATGTCATTCTTGGTGTTCTATAGGTAGTATTGTATTTGTTTTTTTGTTGCTCTTCTAATTGAATCGTGGAAAGATTACGTAGTTCAACGCCGGCACCGGTACATGTAATACAATTAGATTTCCGCCTTTTCCTGCCTCAATTTTGCTATGCGTTTTGCTATTTTATATTGCACTGTTCTAAATATTATTGCTATGCTTGTTTGTTTTAAATTTAAGTTCGTCATTTCATTTTAATGTATAATTAAACACTAGGTTAAGGTACAACTGTTTGCGAATGTTTGTTAATGTGTAACATATAATAATTTGTCGTGAGAGCAATATTTGAATTACCGCTATTTTTTGACGCTGCGAAAACTAAACGATCGACGTAGAATTAGTAAGCACTCTTAAATCAGATTTTATGTTAATTCTCAAAACAAACCACCTAAAACAGTCTACGAAATGTTCATAGTTATAAACAGTTCACTTTGCTTCATGCACATTGTTTCCGCTTAAAGCATTTCTACTAGATTAAAATCAAATCGCCTGTAATTACTGGAAGGGAAATAACAAAATAACGGTGTAAAAGATAAGCCTGCGAACTGGTATTGGATCCAACTATTATGTTTGTTTTAGTATTACACGAGTATTAGCTTATATTAGAATACGTATGTAATGTACGTATAGTTTGGAATTGGTTTTGTTTAATTATGTCATCAATTACGAAAGTCACTTATCCAAAATTCGTGGTCTGATTTCGGAGTTTAAAATGTAGAGCGGGCTTGTCGTGAATGCGAAAACAGCACTGACAGCGCGTCGTTTTAAATAAAACAGTTATAATTATTTTTCGCGTCACTATAATATGTGCAATATTTGTTGTCTGGTATTTACATAATACTAGTGGTCCCGCAGTAGTCGAAATTGGACTATAATTAATTGGATTTGTATAATAAGTTTCTACACTATTATGATTGTATTTTATACTTCTATAATCACAAATTTCGGGCTACACTATAAAAAAATATTAATAAAGACAAACAATATTTAATCTATTCTCAATTTGACAACAGACGTCAAGAACAAAAGTTTGACAATAAATAGTATGCATGCGTGTGTGCGTCAAATACATGGTATGTAGTGTGCGTAATGTTTTCTTTATTGATTTAATGTATCTTATATGCATTCTTTTTAAAAATTATTAGCATTGTGCACTTCTTCTCTATATTCTCTATAAGTGTGGAAAATTTCATACCCCTCCGTCCGCGCAATTTTCGTAAAAAGGGATACAAAGTTTTTGCTTCACGTATTAATATATAGATATGAACATAATTTAAATTTAAAAACAAGTTATTTGATCTGTACCCACAATAATGCGAATGAAAAATTAATCGAATATCTCATATTGATGCGTAACAAAACTTTTTGTGTTTAATTTAAAACGATGTTTGTGTTGGCCACTGATTTCGGATGTTGGATAAAAATATGTGAATAAAAGTTGTGACAAACGTTGGTCGACGTCTTTCTTGTGACAAACGTTGGTCGACGTCTTGCACGAATGCGCATTTCCGTGGAACGTATGATGCACACAGACCACAGTTGCGTAAGTTTGCAGTGCTGTAATTGATCTAGAACTTACGTACGCCGTTCTAGATCCATTGTGTAAAGTTGCATCCGCTTAGTTAGAGTTTTATCTTCAGTTTTTGTTTTATCTGTTACGCGGGACGGGATATTCTATATTGTCGTAGCTTTGATACTGCCTTGAGGCATTGTTACGTTTATTGGAACAGCTCTTTAGTTTTTAAATTCAAAACGTACTGAAATATAATAGTTTTAGAGATCGTGTTTTTAAATTATTCTTCTTTCAGATTTCGATCGTTTGGAGCCTCTGGGTCTGCGGAGGGACTTCGGTTCCCTCTGTATTTTGTACCGTATGTTCCATGGGGAGTGCTCTGAGGAATTGTTCGAGATGATACCAGCATCTCATTTTTACCATCGCACCGCCCGCCACCGGAGTAGAGTTCATCCATACTACCTGGAGCCACTGCGGTCATCCACAGTGCGTTTCCAGAGATCTTTTTTGCCACGTACCATCCGGCTATGGAATGAGCTCCCCTCCACGGTGTTTCCCGAGCGCTATGACATGTCCTTCTTCAAACGAGGCTTATGCAGAGTATTAAGCGGTAGGCAGCGGCTTGGCTCTGCCCCTGGCATTGCTGAAGTCCATGGGCGACGGTAACCACTCACCATCAGGTGGGCCGTATGCCCGTCTGCCTACAAAGGCAATAAAAAAAATAAAAAAAAAAAAGATTCATTCTTCAAGTTAAACATAAATATTTAGATTCCATTAATCCTTAAATCATGCCAGTGCTACTTTAAGAAACTCCCATAAACGCTTTTCCGGAGTACTGAGTATTGATTAAGCTAGTGTCTGTTTTATAATATTTAATGATATCTTATGTCATTCTGAAGTCAAATATCCAGTACTTATATAATCATACATGGAATATCATTCGATTAAACTTTAATTTCAGTATGCGTGGTCACAGTACGCACCCAAATAAAACGGAGATTTTTCTAAACTACCGAGCCGTAATTAAGTAACATTTATCAATGTATGTTTTAAAAATAAAGTATAAAATTACGCAACGTGAGTTTGGTAATTACAATTTAAAAAAATAATGAGGTTTATGATAAAAACATAAAGTATGTACTGTACGTATAATAACTATTCGTAATCGAAATCGTCGTAATAATGATAATTCTCTTTGAAAAGGTCTCAAGTATAGTTACGATGGCTACCTCGCCATTCAAACCGAAACGCATTACTGCTTCACGGCAGAAATAGGTAGGGCGGTGGTACCTACCCGCGCGGACTCATAAGAGGTCCTACCACCAGTAAATACTTTGTGATCGATTGTGTGAAAATCGATCATAAAGTATCACAAAGATCGATATCTTAAAACATCTTAAAATACCGAAGATATTTTGAATTGCTTTCCACTTATCGTATGTTGATCCTGAATCACAAAAATAACTGTATCAAATTTCTTCACAAACGGATGGATGACTTAGAAACGCAAATTCGCAACAAATACTAATTTTATTTATGTATATACATAGATGATACCAGAGCTCATACACACTACACAATCACCGTCCGGTTTCAATTGTTTGAAATTCAATTATATTCGACTAACAATTAACCATAAATATGTATATCGGATTGTCTAGCTTGTATCAATTAAAAAAAAATGTAGAAAAGCGTTCATTAGTATAGTTTGCACTTTGGCAAGACCCTCACTTGCGGTGTTGGTGTATCGTGAAACAGCGTGACACTTAAAAGATTGATTTTGTACAAAGATAATTAAACATCCATCACTGTACCCGTTAAGTTGTCACATCGATGGTAACTTTATGAGGATTGAGTGCAGTCCGCGTTTGATTAACTGGATATCCGGTCTTTGTGAAAGCCGCACCTTCGACTGCTCTATCAAGTTATCACGTCTGTGAAATTTTATTTTGTGAAAACGTTTGAATAGAACAAAAAAAAAAACGTTGAATCAAATGTTTGGAACAAATGTTTCGGTAGGCAGCGGCTTGGCTCGGTACGCAGCGGCTTGGCTCTGCCCCTGGCATTGCTGAAGTCTATGGGTGACGGTAACCACTCACCATCAAGTGGGCCGTATGCTTGTCTGCCTACAAGTGAAATAAAAAAAATAAAAAAAAACATTCTAATCTCGAATTGCATTTTTAAAGGTTCTTAATACCAAAACTCCTCAAGGAATAGAAAATCATGTACAAATGGTACAATCTAATAGTTTCGACATTTCGTAAACAATTGAACTTTCTTCTTCTTCTTCTTCGTCGTTTTCTTCATTGCTGAAGGTTGTGTCCCTGAAACTTGACCGTTGCCTGTCTCGTGAGCTGTTTCCATCTCGTCCGGTCCTCAGCTGCTCGAATGGCGGTTGCGACTGGCAACCCAGTTAGAGCGGTTACTTGATCACACCAACGGCTAGGTAATCGGCCGCGGGGTCTCTTTCCTTTGAAAGAATTGAATACTAAATTAAACCTTAATAACGTAAAATACATTTAACGTAGTGCGTTCAAAATGTAATTGAATATGTTAATTCGTTGGCGTTTACTTTATTAATTAGTTTATAAGGTAAACACCGTATAAATTGGATGGCCTTATAAACAATTAAAATGAGTCATCTATCGTGCCACCCTCAATCCCGTTCGATTCGATTGTCGCTACGAGTTAGACGCAGGCAGTATCTTAGATGCCAATTGCGATATTTTCAATATTTGTACGTCCTCAACTATCCTCAATATCAAGTCTGCCCCTTCCAACACTACATGACAATCATGACAACTCTGTCAAGAGTGACACGATTGACAAGAAATGAACTATCCTCATAAACGCTTTTCAATTAATTACGCTTATTTATAGTGCATTGTGTCGAGGCGTGAAAGACTATTTGCTTTAAGCGACATTTTTCCAACTTTACACGAGAGCCATTAAAAGCTTAAAATTTAGGAAAAATGTCATGACGAAAAAGCTTCTTCCTCTATTTGAGTGGAGTAAACTTATTTGAATTTCAATTTAAAATATCGAATTGTTGATGCTAATATCAAATAAAACGGACCTTAAATTACATTTCGCGTATTAAGCCAAATGTCGCTTAAACCAAAAAGCCTTTAACCCCTCGACATGATAAACCTTAAAGGTCAACAGGTCCTTACAAAAAACATCTTTCACGTATCTCTGCCTAATGGACCTACTTAAAGAAGTTTCTGATTGAATCCAATCGCGAAGTAATCTATTTATAGAAAACATACCACGGAATAATACCTATTACGTGTACCTATAATAGTACCTTTTACGTGAGTTCTCTAAACCACTAAATTCGTACTTAAAGGACAGCGGTAATAGTGATGGCGATCTGCATTTCATACATACATTTTATAAGCTTAATAGCAGTGTTTATTCCCTGCTGACGGCTACACAAACTATTTTGTTTTATCTTCCATGAAAAAACAGGAATTATGATATTACTATGATGAAAGCGAAGCTTTTATGTTTATTAAACAAAGCGAACTGCACAATGTGGATGGTGCTTAATAGTTTTTATTTTATTTTAAATGCGTTTAATTAAACAGTTTACGCCGCAAAAATTGGATCTGATATTAACTTAAGTAACAAAACGGCCTACCATAAATTTTATTAAAGCTTGTGTTGTGGGTTTCATTGAACGATATTTATACCGTGTGCACTTCGGGATTCGTTCGCGCAGTGAGACGTTAGTTTGGCCAATTGTTTACGTTAATAATACTACCCTGCATAGTTTTATATGCAGAATAAACGTATTACTAATAACAAATAAGGCCTTAACGTATCAAATTTATAAAAAAAATGCCTTTCTTGTTTCAAATATCTATTAAAATAAATAGCCTTAAAACTTAGGTAGCGCGACTAAAAAGTACGAGTGCTCGTAATTTAAATATTTTAAAAGACGCCCGGTGTATTTGAATCGACCTAGTTGTACGGCTACGTCTTCTACGACATAATGGCTTCTTACAATCAAAATCGAACGCACATTACGATATGTATACTTACTTACAGGTAGGTAATGCGTAATGGGAATCCGTACGGTATGGTACAACAACTTTCTGCCGTCGCTACACCGTCTACAATAAGATTAAAATTTAAACTTGTGCCTCAAGCTGCCGGTAATCACGTTGTGGTGTCTATAGGTTCGTGTGCTGATGTGCGCTGGTCTGCCCATCGACTCAAAAATTTAATTTATTTAATTAATGAATAATTATAATTCCAAACGAAACATCGAGTGCGGTTGAAGGTCGGGTTATCAGTCTTTGATAGCCGCTATCGGGGTATTGTAAATTTGTTGATTTTTTAACTTATTTTATACTTTCCTCCTAAGGCCGATCCGTCCCGTGTATGCTACGTAGTATCGCTCAGTGTACGAAATATTGATTTTTGGTAAAATTCGTATGCTAACAATACTATGACTACTAGGTTAGAGTGGTATGGAATGTGATGCGTAGAGAGAAGATGCATGTGACTAGAAGATGTATGGAAATGCTAGTGCAAGGTAGAGAGGGAAGAGGTCGACCGAAGAGGACATGAATGGAGTGTGCGAATGACGATATGAGAGAGAGAGGAGTAAGTGTTGAGATGACGGCTGATAGAAGAGAATGGAAGAGAAAAATTAGCTGTGCTGACCTCACCTAGTGGGATCAGGTGGAGAAAAAGAACAATACTATGACAAAACCTTTTCTGAAATACCAAATGTACCAAGTTTCGAGACAATCGGATTAACGTAACCCATTCGCATAAATAAAACGAAATATTAGCCCAAGACTTACCTAAATCGGGTTTTACTATTTCTGGCCGTATTTGATGCTGGCATTCCCGACGCCAATGGAAAAGATAAAACGCGGTGAGATTATTCCCAGTCTGCACCAAGTTTACTACGAAGGTCGTAAACGTTTTAGAGAGTCGTTTAGACTACCTAGTGTATTATCAATTACAGTTCACTGGAGGCCTTTCACGGAAATCCGGTATTGCGTACCACTGGCTTTTATACTTTTTACATTCAAAGGACTGACGAACTCTCGGCTTTCCTGATGTCAAGTGGTGTCTACGTATGGTATTGTAAAATGGTATTCTGCGTTATGCTTTGCTTTACAATGAGCCTTACCATTAAAACGTGAATTGAAATTGAGATCTGAAATGATGCGAAAGAAATTCCAAGCATATAATGAAGTAATGTAGTATGTATGATATACAATGGTTACCGCCAGATAAACCGTAGTTCGTAAGTGCAAAAGATTATCCCTTGATTATAAAATCAAACGTCATTATATCATTAACATAAGTTAAATTAAAAATGTTTTCCAATAATGATTTTATTTTTAACATACTCTTGAGTTTTATGTATAGCTATTGACTCCTTTTTAATCTAGGTACTTGAATTTCATTCAAACTGTATTGTGCATAAATTACATCGTATGGTTATATGTATAATAATATGTTTATATATATATTTCTTCTGTGTGTGTGTTTGTCACTGAACTCCTAAACGGTTGGACCGATTTGAATGAATTTTTGTGTCACAAGACAACGTTTGTCAAGTCCGCTAGTATTATTATAAATTTGCATTGAAATAAACAGGGCCACTTATACATTTTCAAACTCATTGTTCGTATTTTCGTACATTTGTATACGATTTTATTTAAAAAAAAAACATATGAATATAGTTCTCTAAACTTGGGATCTGTGAATTTTTAGTTACCTAAAGATCTTCGTATTGACGAGTGTTTCATGGCACATTGCGAATGTTTGCATGGTAGATCGATAGAACGGCGAAGCGGTTAGCAACCAGCTTAGGTAATGTAGCTACTGAATTTATCAATAGATATTACCAGATCAGTTTTTATTTATTAATGACGTAAATAGATAAAATAACTCGCGGCACGTCTGGTGTTAAAGGAGATGAAGAAGAAGAGGGTGTAGACACGACTATGTGAATGCCGCCACCAACCTTGAGACATGAGGTCAAGATCTCAATTATAGAGTAACATTAATGCTTCGCGGCACAATAGGCAGGTTCGTGTTACCCACACGTGCGGACTTAAAATACGACTAAACAAAAATACTTTTTTTGTAAATCGTTTTGCCCACCAAAATTCACATCGAAAAAAAACCCGCAGAATGAATTAATTGTGTTCATCAAGAACCGTGAAGCGTTTTAAATCATATCGACCGCTGTTATTAAATTTTCCTGGAACATACATATGTGTGTATGACTAATTTTATTTTATACAAACGGTCAAGACTATAAAGTTTAAAAATAGAAGCAAAATCCAGACCGGCAGAGCGTCTGGCGCTTCGATACTGTTCCGTGAAGAATTGACGGATAAAGAATCGTCGACGGGCACATATTGTACACAGATTAAGATTACCAACAAATACTTTTCAGGAATATGGAAAACACGCGAATAGCTAATGTTTACATTTGTTACATGTTACCTAGGTACATTAACAAATGGTTAAAAGAAGGATTATATATATATTAACCATTTGAGTCGTCTATTATCAAAGGTGGCAATCTGTGCATTTGGACAAAAATTTTTTATTGATATGTCAATACAGATTGATTTGAATATAATCGTCTCCTTCAAAGAATACGGTTCAAAACCTGCATTAAATAAAGGTTAATAGTTAACCTGTTATTTATCTAAGATGTTGTTCAGAAGAGTTTTGTGACTGCCAATGGAATACAAAGTCAATAATTCGTTTTTCTGATTTACCAATAATTGTCCAAAAGTCACATTTCCGGCTTTGATAATAGTCGACTCATTTGTTGTTCGTAAGTTACGTCCTGGTTTTTCGTTCTATAAAAAATACAGCAAATTTGCCCTATTCTCAATATAATTTCTTTTCTCTTAAACGGGTTCTTGTTAACAAGTTCGGTAGACGGCTTTTTTACTCTCATTAAAGTTATTAAAAGAGCTTAAGTAAGGAATTACGGTAGACATTTTGTAAGTTATGATCTTCATAATTGTCAAATGTTTTTAATTGAAAATTAATTATTATATTAGAAAAGGATTAAAGTAATCCTGTAGGAATTATGAGGCCTTTGCTGTGCCCCTGGTGTTGTACCAATGGGCGATGGTAATTACTGCCAAACGACGGTTAAAGTTTTTGCAAAAATGTCCTTCACGCGATTGATAATGTTATCACGTAACTGGGCACATGTTTGCGGTCCGGGATGTGACTTATTGTCCTAATGGAACGAATAAAAATCTCTCTTAATTTGTTGTATCTTTAAATTTAATCTTAGAAGGAGAACGACTTACTTTAATCATTCATTTATTCATCATATATTTAAACCAAAAGTATTTGCGCTCGCCTTACTTGTGCGATTTAAATAAATGTTTTAATTGAACAAGGCAATGGAAAACGTCGCATAAAAATTTGTCCATGAGCCCAAGTAAGATATATGTTATATTAACCTTTAAGTTGGTCTAACGATTGTATACGCGCTTGTGAACATACACGCGATATCTTTATTCTGTCTATTCACATCGTATCACGACTTTACCTATACGGAGTGCAAAGTACAGATTTGTGTTCTGCAAGGCATACCGTGCATAAGAAGCATTATGGATTAGTCGACTATATCAAAAATTTCAGATGTTATATCAAATTTTACATATAAATTGTATTAGTTTTATTATAGGTAGATAATAAAGTTGCGTTTGACGTTCGTGATGAAAAATCATTTGTATTCATTTTATATAATTATAGACTTAAGCCCGGTCAGCGTCCTCGTCGAACCTGTCGCTTGCGACGAAGGGCTCGACGATTGAATTAACCCATAGACACAGCCCACTGAGTTTCTCGCCGGATCTTCTCAGTGGGTCGCGTTTCCGATCCAGTGGTAGATTCTGCGAAGCACTGCTCTTGCTAGGGTCAGTGTTAGCAACACTCCCGGGTTGAGCCCCGTGAGCTCACCTACACGTCAAGGCGAAGCTGAAATAGCCTCTCAAGCCTATCAGCATAGGTAGGAAAAAAAAGGCAGCGGATTGGCTCTGCCCCTGGCATAACTACCATCCATGAGCGACGGTAACCACTCACCATCAGGCTCGTCTACCTACAAGAGCAATAAAAAAATCAAATCCACAGTTATTTTAGTAAATATTTATGACAATAAATACGAATCTTACAACAAAAAACAAGTTTAATTATTATATTTTCTGTCTTTTTCATTAATTAATGGTAGATTTTGTAAAAAGTAAGTAAGGCATGTTTTTATTAAATTAAATATTCAAGTTTCCGCACAATACAAAATGCGTTTCAAATAGGGAAGTACTATTAATATCAGACAAAGCCACACCGAAGCGTGGTTTGGATTAGTGAGTATATAAATATATTTCGTACATGGCGGAAACAGCACTCACGGTCTGGACCAAGTTTTGTATTTAGATAAGGTTTAGTTAGTTCATATAATATGTAATTTAGGCGACTTCTCTGAAAACGAAACAGCGATTTCATGCAATAGAGCATTTTTGCAGAAAAGCTTCATCTCACACAGATATTTTTTTATAATTTTACTGGTGGTAGGACCTCTTGTGAGTCCGCACGGGTAGGTACCACCGCCCCGCCTATTTCTGCCGTGAAGCAGTAATGCGTTTCGGTTTGAAGGGTGGGGCAGCCGTTGTAACTATACTGAGACCTTAGAACTTATATCTTAAGGTGTGCGGCGCATTTACGCTGTAGATGTCTATGGGCTCCAGTAACCACTTAACACCAGGTGGGCTGTGAGCTCGTCCACACATCTAAGCAATAAAAAAAAAGATAAGAAAAGATAAGTCTGATGTATTTGTATTGTTTACTGTTTTGGAGGTTTGCGCACTTGCTATCTCAAAACTTTAGTAGACGGGATTGAAAAACAACGTTACTAATTAAAAAAATATAATTCGAAGGGTGTACGGCTAATTGATTCGATTTAAGCAACATTTTTGCAACTTTACAGAAAGCTATTTAATGCTTAAAATTTGGAAAAAATATCATAACCAAAAAAAACCTTCAGCTATTAGATTGCAGTAAACTTAATTGAAATTCAATTAGAAATATGTAACTGCTGATGGTAATACCAAATAAAACCCACCTTTAATTACAAAGATAAATATCGCGTATTAAGCGAAGTGTCGCTTAAAAAAAGTAGCCTTTCATACATCGATATGTTATTTTCTATAAATTTACACTTTTTGATAGATTGAAATTACGAGTCTCATAATGTATGTGAACCTAGGTGAACCTACATTATGAAATTCATAAATTAAACAATATGAGAACATAGAGCCGAACGCAGTGCGATCGCTCAGGTACTACGAATACTACGTTAAAAGAAACAAATAACTCTTATGTTTTTACTATGTACAAATCAACTATAAATCTATACTTCTATACTAATATTATAAAGAGGAAATGTTTGTTTGTTTGTTTGTAATGAATAGGCTCCGAAACTACTGAACCGATTTGAAAAATCTTTCACTGTTTGGAAGCTACACTATTCCCGAGTGACATAGGCTATAATAATCATTTATGAAAAAAATTAGGGATCTTTATTAAATTCCAATAATGTAACCCAAGGTGTAAAAAAAATACCTAAATTATTCTTTACATCGCCTGCCTTGCGGCTTTGTAGAACACATTATTATTTACAAAACGTGTCGCGACATATATGTCTAACTATTATAGTAATGCAGCAATAAGAATTCTTTTATTTAAAAAAATAAAACAACTTCGTTGAAATTATTGTTAAAGACCCGAGCTGAGCCTGAGCGGGCCGCTAGTCTGTAATAAAGGCCTTGAACAAAACTAAATATATGTATATATAAATGTGATCAAAAACAATAATAACAAATGATGAATATAACGTTGTATTTATTATTTTAATTATATAACACTCAAATGATATTTGTTGTTCTACAAAGTAACAGAACAGAAACGCATTTTTGTTAATAATATCGTACGAAAAGTTTAAAAAGTATAGTATTGATATTTTCCTTTGCCTAATTATCATGTTCGAATATTATAAAAATAATAACGGCTTTATTTGTTTATTTGTCCCCGTAGGTATTATATTGAAGCGGCGTTTATTCGATTGAATTGAATCTTTGTGCTGTTAGTTTTGGCACTTCACGGGCGGATTTTATCATAGTAACATCGATGTGTCCACGATTCGTTTCAACAAATAGGGTACATTTGAATCATTCGGAAAAGTCGCTGCAAACTCTGGCCCGTTCTAACTACTAAGTTATCTATTTTCTATCTTCTTCTTCTTCTATCTTCTATATATATAAAAATTAATTGCTGTTCGTTAGTCTCGCTAAAACTCGAGAACGGCTGGACCGATTCGGCTAATTTTGGTCTTGAATTATTTGTGGAAATCCAGAGAAGGTTTAAAAGGTAGATAAATATGAAAAGGTTCGGAATTAAATAAAATTGACAATTTTGTTTTTCGTTTGATGTGTCTCACCGTCGAACGGATTCCTTTTGTTTGTTTTAAGTTTATTTTATACAAAAGTTTAGGTCTTTTATTTATAGATTGAGGTAGTACGAAGCCTGCTGGGTCAGCTAGTATATTGATATATTCCAAGCTAATATCGAACGTAATCGAACTCTCTTTAAATAGACATTGAACTCCCGCAGTTTTTGTTTCTCGAACGGCTCGACTGTAATATTGTTTGATGTCTTCTGCTGTCGATAAAATTGCTACACTCGGCAGAGTTAAAATGAACTCGCTGAAGGCTACAGCGTAATGTATATTTATGAGCGACTGTCATAAAAATGCTAGAAAAATGAAATGAAAATGAAACGTTTGTATCGAGTTGATCTGGCACGTTTGTTTGACACGAAATTTGCTTATTTCTACCGTGAAGCAGTAATGCGTTTCGGTTTGAACGGTGGGGCAGCCGTTGTAACTACACTTGAGACCTTAGAGCTTATATCTCAAGGTGGGTGGCGCATTTACGTCGTAGATATCTATGGGCTCCAGTAACCACTTAACACCAGGTGGGCTATGAGCTCGTCCAACCATCTAGCAATAAAAAAAACGTGTAAAATAAGCACTAAACTGCTAAACGTTCTTCACGTGTTTCACAGTCCGGAGTCATAAAGAGCAACTTGCAACGCGACCATTTCAGAACTAAAACCACCTGTTGATTTGAAAAACCATCCGTGTTTGTATAAATCAGGAGATATCCTACTTACAATTTAAAAGTCTTGTAACATTGAATAAAATTCAGATCCCACCTTTCATAACAAAGTTCGTTTTTGAATACGCGATGTGGCCTTTGTGCAAACCTAATTGGCTTGTCCTCTTTACCAATAAATTATTTAGGCTTCTAAGAGCCAATTTGACGGACTGCTAAGCTATGCGTGGACAAACGTTCGTGCTCAATCGCGTCACTAATGCGACTAGACTTTGTTTAGTAAACATCATTATATTAAACTAATTTGACGTTCACATGAACTCGGGCTAGCTCCCCGTATTTTTTCTTCTGTTTTATTATTGTGTTATTGATCTCTGTGACTCTTTACAATTAGATGAGTCAGCACAAATACACAGTAAATCATCTAAATGAATAAGTGTATTAACCGTCAAATTGATTTGTTTATTTCAAGAATTCCTCGTAATTACTGTTATCGGTTATAATGCCGTCAACAGTAAACATGTTCCAGATTATTTTATACATATGTTGAGCATAATTTGTAGCCGATTCCAACAATATCGAAAGTAATATTATTATACTCGTGAACGCTATGATTAGATAAACTCGACCTTTAGGAGGTATGTGCTGTTTAATTCGAATAATAACTTATATATTAATCTTGATTATAAAATAATAAGAGCATAGAATAACTATAATAATAATACGTGTAACATAATGAAAACTAATGTAAATTCGTGCAGAGTTTTTTTTTTTTATTGCTTAGATGCATGGACGAGCTCACAGCTCACCTGATGTTAAGCGGTTACTGGAGCCCATAGACATCTACAACGTAAATGCGCCACCCACTTCGAGATATAAGTATATAAGTGACTAGTGTGTAGAATTGATTGATGATAATACGAGTGCTTAGACGTAAACCCGTTTCTGTACGTATCAGTAATTTGCCAAGGATAAAATCGGTTGTTTACAATGAACGATATCTCAGCGCAAAGAGCACAACTCACACCGAAGCGTCATCGAAATATAAGATTGTTGTTATGAAGACCCTGATATGAGTCGTCTATTATCAAAGGTGGCAATCTGTGCATTTGGACAAAAAAATGTTATTGATATGTCAATACAGATTGATTTGAATATAATCGTCTCCTTCAAAGAATACGGTTCAAAACCTGCAGGTTAATACTTAACCTGTTATTTATCTAAGATGTCGTTCAGAAGAGTTTTGTGACTGCCAATGGAATACAAAGTCAATAATTCATTTTTCTGATTTACCAATAATTGTCCAAAAATCACATTGCCAGCTTTGATAATAGTCGACTCATATATTATTTGTTTTAGTAAGCACTGTATGGTGCAGTTATGTAACGAGAATAAAAGGTTTCAATAGAAAGCAAGCTTTTTTTTTTTTATTGTCCGTCACTATCGAAGCTTAGTAAACGTTAAAGTTTTTAGAAGTAGAGGGATTTTATATGGCACAGTGAAATGTAATAATTAGTATTGTAATCTTCCCTCGGGTTAATAAAACAAAGAATAAACATTATTTTTTTAATCCCATATTTTTTCTTGTGGTTTCTCTCCAACCTCGTCTTTAGTGTCTTCTGAAAGAAATTTCATTTTGAAAGATGCCGTAGTTTTATTCAAATTTAATTGTAAGTTATTTTATAACGATGATCATTATTATATAAGTTTAAATAAATAATAATAAAAATTATTAGCGTTAAATCTCAACGTGAATTTTCTCGAACACTATTTGTTTTACGTACAGTCAATCATGTGTCATCATCACGATCAGATCACAGTACTTCAATACCGGCCGTCTTTTGAACTTTTCCATTTCCAGAATGAACCCGAAGGAAATTCGAAACTCTAACTCTTATAACTGGTGGTAGGACCTCTTGTGAGTCCGCAGGGTAGGTACCAACACCCTGCCTATTTTCCGCCGTGAAGCAGTAATGCGTTTTGGTTTGAAGGTTGGGGCAGGCGTTGTAACTGTACTGAGACCTTAGAACTTATATCTCAAGGTGGGTGTGTGGCATTTACGTTGTGGATGTCTATGGGCTTCAGTAACTACTTAACACCAGGTGGGCTGTGAGCTCGTCCACCTATATAAGCAATAACAAATAATAATAAAAAAAACTTAAATCCCTGACCGCTCTTGGACTGGAGCACTAATTAGCTCCTATAAAATACGATAGTGTAATGTATGAAAATACAAAATCCAACATATCAACAGATACACGAGCGTAGACAATACTAGATATAACAATGTTGTTCGCTAATTAATTAGAATACACAAAATAACACGTCTCGAAGCTTAACTCGCTTCACTTCGGCACGTAACTGAAAAACAGTGACGGTACATTAACTAGGTACTGTAGTACTTGATAAAAACAAACGACTTTATAATGTTCTCGTCATAAATTTCATTACTGATATATTTTTACATACTAAGAAAACATTCGATATTATTGGTCGAAATAAATCTGAGAAAAAAAAAGTATATTACCCATTTTATTTTTGTATTTTATTATTGTTTATTAAATGTATTATTACCCGTTGTCGTTTTCTTTCTCCTAATATGCATATACTATGCACTGGACGTATGGCGTATACTATGGCTTCTACTTACTTTGAAACTCTAGAATAAATTCCCTGCATGAGTTAGTTTTCCTCAACCTATTCGCTGGTAGCCTAACGCTAGGTGAGCTCACGGGCTCAACTTGAGATCATCTGCTAACACTAGCCGTAGGGCATGAGCAGTGCTTCGCAGAATTTACCATCGGATTGGAATCGTGACCCGCTGAGAAGATCCGGCGAAAAACTCAGTGGGCCACATGAAATGTATTTTTTCGAATGAGGCCATAGTATTTTATGGCCAGTTTAAACAGAGGATCGCATGACCGACCATGGTGGTGGTAGGCACCATCGCTCATCTACGTCAGCAATGCTAGGGGCACAGCCAAGTCGCTGCCCACTGTAATGCTGTTTGGAAGCCACCAGTCATTTGCATTTCGAATGTGAGATGATCAGTCTGGAAACGTTACATTTATTATTCCAGTAGAAGAACAGTTCTAAACGTAGCCAGACAGTAGTAGTAACAACATAAAAATCGCGATCAAAAAAATTATATTGCTCGTATTTATCACGCGCGATGGGAACACAATTAAAAATAAGCAATGGCGTCAGTTGCTGTATCCGCTTTGGATTGGCCGTTCATATTTCTTGAAACCAAAAACTTTAATCTAGGAATGAGTGCCTATTTAGATCTAGAGGAGCAAATTGATATTGATTCATGCTTCTGTCAAAGTTAGGTTAGGCCATATTATTTTCGGTTCCGTGAAAATGACTCAATGCTTAATTAACATAAGAAAAACATTTTAGAATAAACAGAAAGGTAAATTTAATTTAGAAAATAGAAACACAAGCATGATTGGTTTGAATTGTAGCAGCTTTGTCAGTTAATATTATTTTCACATGAATACATTTCTATTTCATACCTCAGCAATCACAACTCGAACAAACACAATTCGTATGAAAACGTACATATTTAAAGAAAGTAATTTGAATTTTCTGTATGAAAATAAAATGTGTGCGACAAATGTTTACGTATCTAAAAATAATACGTTTTTAGTTACCTCTCTTTCAAGAGTATAATCGATCTTACCGTGATATGTCAGCCATTGATCTAGGGCTCTAACATGACATTTGTTACGTAAGGAACCAAACATCAAGAAATTCGGTCATGTTCCTTTTGTTGAATTTTCTTATTAGCCTATTTGTTTTTCCGGCTGGCGGTGACATGAGTTCCAAATGGTTTTATTTTTCACTTGGATATTTTAATTAAATTATATTGTTTGTGATTTATACAAGTATTAAAGTTTTGTGCTTATAAAAACAAAGATTTAAATAACAATATGATTATGTTTTTTTTTTGCATATCTACATATTCGTGGTAAATGAATAATTGAGTAAGTACGCCTTGAATGGTGGCATCGAGTGTATGTAACTTATGAGCCTTAAGATCTAAACAGTTAGATCTCTTCATAAATCTAATATACTTTGATGATACAACGAATTTGCAAATGTATTTTAACATTGCCATCTTTCACTGTGACTACTAAACAGGTTTATAAAAAAATCATGGTTTATTCATAGTAATGCTTTCACATATAATGTATTATTATCAAAAACTTTTACGCCAATAAAACTGTGCAAGGGCTTTACTAATTTACTTAATTTGAACGAATGAACGCAGAGAAAATATAAAACTTAATCTAAGACTACACGAAACTATACAGTTTATCTATAATTAACTAAAAAGTTAAAACAAATTTTTGAAGCATTTAAAGAATTCATATTAAAAGGACATAAATGTAAAAATGTCGTTTGAGAAAAATGAATACTACGTTGTGTCATATTCAGCTTATAAATGCTCAACCCTAAGTATAGGCCCCTCTAGTGCTTCTTATTCATTACGGTCTAGAACGTTCGTTCACTGCGTGCCACTCTACGGTCAGTTCATACTATGCTTTGGTTGCCCCAATCGATATTTTTAAATGATTACAAAAAAAAAACATGTATTCATTTCACACTCATTTGTAACAATTCCACAGTATCTTTTATTTATTTGAAAGCTAGTTCTTATTGGGCCCATGTAAATTTTATCAAGATCCAATCAGTAGTTTTAAGCTATCCTTTTCATTGTCTTCGACTACATTGATGATATTCTCATTCATTTTATTTTAACGTAACGTGGGACGCCCCCTGGCTAGGTGGTGCGATGACCTTCGGGGCCGGCATGAAGTGGATGAGGAGAGCTGAAGAGCTCAGTGGTGTGGATTGGGAGAGGCCTATGTCCAGCAGTGGACGACTGTGGGCTGTTGATGATGATGAAAAAAGTGTCGGTTTTTAACATATACCTCCGGAATCCTAAAGAAATCTTAGTAAGGTTATCCAAGTAAAATAACATATACGTGCTTTCGTCCTTTAAGTACGATATTCCTGTTAGTCGTAAACTCGGCAGCTTTTATACACAATTCACAATTTAATGACATAATAAAACTGAAATGCCTTTGGCAGTTCGTCTGCCTCTTTGAAAAGTATTCACTCAATATCTTAAGTTTTATCAAGAATCCATTTTAGAGTTAACAGTTCGTGGGTCCTAAAATTAATGGTAAAAAAGAACTTATACCTACGAACTTTTAAGTTTGTGTTAGACATAAGTATGTATGCTTAGAGTTTTTCCCGTGACCTAATAATGATTGCTATTTTTATGGATAAAAATATTTTACTAGCGTTTTGATCGGGTAATCTTATTTTCCTTGTAATACACAGCTCAATTAGATTCGAAAGATTGTATTTGCACGCTACGCAATTATTGGCAGTTTTAGTGTAATGGGTAAAACTCGAATATGTGTGGCTGGAATAGCCCCTTAGGCTCCAGCGATGTATGTGTCGTAATTCAAATCTAGATATTCTTTTTAAGTAAGGCATTTACGATACCTCGTTCGCGAGTACAATCTACAATAGACTTAAAAAACAAAGACGCAATAAAAATCAAACCTGTAGAATTATATTGGATTTATGGGATCGCTGATGCTAAGGTATGATCCTCGTAACTACTTGGCGTTACGACTAAAATATTAAGAAAAATATCTTTCTTTGACCACAGTATATACATTTTACGGGTAAACTGATATTCGCAATCGTGTCCGTATTTAATCTTGGACACAAAGACACCCTCGCACCAAGTATGGAAGTACATCATTGACGTCAGTGGCCGTAGGTGGCCTATTATTACTCGTGTCTCCACGTGTAATCATAATAAACTTGAAAAGTCAACGTTCTGAAGAATTTTATTTATATCTATCTTAGCTGAGCTGACAGTACCTGATGTGGGTAGGTATCGTTTCTGGATCAAAGTTGTGCTTTTAGGAATATGAATGCGGACAAGGTGTGTGGGAATGTGTAAATTGAGCCTTGATTCTTGAGTATAGAAGACGACCGGAAAGAAAGGACTGTGAAAATATTCTATCTAATCTATAAATAATGTAAAAGATCCCGCAAACTTCTGAAATGATTCGGTATCGGTTCATACTAGTTTAACACACTCGCCTTAGAGAAATTTAAAGAAACTTGCTCATCTATCGTTTGCATCAGAGCTTAAACACAATTCTCCGTATTGTAGCAACAATAAAATATTACATAACAAGTTGCCGATCATGGTCACTCGTGAATATAATTTTCGGTATGTACTTCATATTCGACGTGCCCAAAACTTCAATAATGTTTATGTTACTACGTGAATAAGTTATACCTTACATGAGCTCATGATTAGAAGTGTTGTTTCAGCTGCGTTAAGATAAACCTCGTATTTGGAGATGTTATTACTTTTTTTCTGCTCCACAGTTTTATTTTGTAACCGATCGTTGTATTCAAAATAATAATGGTCGATTTATCTACAAAATTAGTCTATTGATTGAAACTAGTCTTTAATTTAAAGGAAAATCTGAACGATCTTGCTAGCCTTAATAATTTCAAAGATTTTGCTCCTTCTCTTATTTTATATTTCCTTAATGAGGATCGTGGCATGAAGTTTGATGTTCCTCTGTGAATTAGTAACAGACTGAAAAATTGAATATAGCAATTTAACCTAATTTGAAAAATGCGTGTCACTAAACTAGGCCATTGATTATTCAGGTTACTTTAAATTCGTAATTACAAATTAATAAAGCTTTTATAGATAAAGCTTTCAATATTCAGATCGCTTTTCGAATTCAACATTACAAAAAACCGGAAAGTTTTTAAACCTCCCAATTTTGTGAAGTCGTCGTGGCCTAAAAAGATAGAGCACCCGATAAAAACATACTCCTACCAAGCTATGCGATTATGCTGATGTCACCTGTCCTGGTGAAACTTGAAAAGTCTTCGGACCACTTCTTCCTTCTTAAAAAAGAAATCGGTGTTCAAATCCCGCAGGCAAGTACCAATTTATTTAAAAGAAATATGTACTTAGATTACTATATTTATGAACGACCCCACGACGTAGGATTTTTTTTTGATGAATATTTAAAAATAGTATATATCTAAAATTAAAAAAAAAAGACATGCCCGCTGAGTTTTTTTCCAGTTCTTCTCAGGACGGAGGCTAATTTTTGTGAATTGGCGGTAGTTCTTTTTGACGTTCAACAAGTACCTATGTACTATCATTTATGTTGAATATTTTTTTTTTTGATTTGATTTGAATTTGAATTCATTTGAATGATAAAAGTTTTTGATAGAAGACGTGCAGAGATGAAATAGTTGAAAACTATTTACGATAGGCGAAAAATTAAAAGAAAGCGATTTTTGTTTCGGATATGAACTCGCTGTGAGATACAGGTGTGAACTTGCTGACGCCAAACAAAAGCAATCTAATATTGAACACAACGGACAACTAAAGACAGCTTACGCCGCTGCCCGCGTTGTGAAATATTTATATACAGAGAGATACTAGTGAAATTAAGAAGTCCCACAACTTTCAATTTATTCGTTATTTAAAGATTACTTAGGTATCAATGCCTTGTGGTGTTTTCAATTTTTGAGATGGTATAAAAATCAAATTATATTCGTTAGCAAGCGGGTCATATGAAACCTGAAGGAACGGTTTCGAATATCTTTAATGTTCCGTCAAGCTTTAATAAAAATAACTTGAACTAAAACATAAATGTAATAAAAATGTTTTATACATTAATATCATTTAAATGTGTTTTCAGTGTCATAAATGAAAATGTCTTATCGAACATTCAACAGCCGGTTAATGCAAAATTAGGAAAACGTTTAATAATAAAAAATTACCAAACCCAATATCCTAAATATCCTATTTTTCACTATTAATCATTTCCTCGTTTTATTTCTTTTACGATATTCATTTTATCACACTTCACCGTATAAAAAATCTCCTTCATTTCAATGGAGCTGATTTACCTAAGACTTCTTACTTTGTGAGATGTTTTACTTCCAGAAATCCGAAAGATCGATCCTTCCTACCTGAAATTATGTAAAAGATAGTCTGCGATATTGTTTTATTCTGCTAGTTCGTTTTAGTATTAATGTACAAATTAGAATTATTTAATGAAAAACACATCGCCTTAAGCGTCCATATTACCGTCGAAGACTATAAATTATATTGGTAATGAACCCGAGTCGTAAGACATATACGGCCCGAAGAACATAAACTTGTCTGTGTCCCATTCGAAGGAACCTTGTCCATTATGTTGACGCGTAAATTCTAATTTGGATCGCGAGACTTATAAACTTTAGAGACCCTAGTAAACACTAGTATACCATAAGCACTCGGGTACTTTTCAAATACCAAAGTAAATTAATGGTAAATTCATCAGGAGGCGGCTTTTTATTCCGAAGTATAATATTTGTTGTTTTTGATTAACATTTTTGATATCATTTTGGATATGTGCATTATAAGTCTACTTGCATACCACGAAGTGATCATTCGTTATGGTTTTAAAGTTGCGACTTTAATACAAGATTTCGACCTCATGTCTTAGAATGATCGTCGGTGAATGCATTCACTTTGTTGTTGTCTATGGATTCCCGTAGTGTATATCGGAACGTGAGCTTGAACTGCAAAGGAAATGTTATTGAAATTATCATACAAATACAATAATATCATAAATAATAATAACACTGAGCACGTGCTCTAATAATGATCGGGCATCTTATTTAGATCTGGTCAACAAGCTAGATGCATTTGTATCGCTCACAATCTGATTTACACAGGCTGTGTACTTGAACATTTGTGAAGTGGGCTTGGAGAGGGACTTCGCCCCGCCATCAACGGGATGATGACCTGTGTCTGTGGTGACTTCTACAGGGTGTTACGTATTATGGAAACTGACGCGATCTCACTGTGTACTTCTGTTAATAATACTAGTAACATAATAATAATGTAAGCGAATGCAACATTTTTAACAATTCGTAAAGATCACGAAACGATCCGGTGATGCCTATCGCGAATAACCTATGACCGTCATCGAACTTAAGTAATATGATATACGATAAAAATATAATTAAATAACATGATCGTTTTATCAATTAAATTGGATCCAGTTCAGTTGTCGATGCAAAGTCCTATAGCTGTAAAGCCATTGAAGTAGCTAAGACACTATTTGTGCAGGCGAGTGCTCAACTTCGGTGAAGTGACTATGGCGTTCAATGTGTCCTTACCGATGTTAATGGACTTGCGGTTAAGGTATTCCCCTATAGTAAACACATCGGTATTTCGAGACGTTTCGGGAATGTATGTGCATACGTACATATGGATATACCAAACAAACGTCGAAGCACATAAATAAATACATAGTGCGGAGTCAAACAAATTTTCTACGGCAACCGTTCCCTACGTTTCCAATATTGGATTGAACATACTTTTATTATATTTCTTATTTTCTCAGTTCTCTTTCAGTTTTCATTCGTATAATATCGTATTCATGAATTCCGAAAGTTTTAGTTTACGAACTGAAATATATGTAAAGTAAACGAACATAAAGAATTTTTTTTCTTTTGTCATAATAAAAAGAAAGAATTACTTAATAACACAGACAAAATAATTAATTGAAATAATATTTTACATTAAACTTTTATAATCAAAGCTTTAAATGCAAAATATAATTATGTATATATTAAATGTACGATGTTGTACGCTGTTGATACTCCAACGTGCTTGAATGGCTACGAAATTCATGAGATGATAATAATTGATAACTAAACATTGACATAAAATAGCAATCAAGCAGTATTTGAAGATAAATTCAATCTTATAGCAGAATGGTTGGTTGCTTCGAGAATTTAATCAAATCAAATAACCGAGATCGAAATATTGTGGTCTCTGTTCATACTGTTCAGTTTCAGTCTGAAATCGCTGTTCGATTTATAGGTTTAGATATTTCGAGCGTCTGTCTTTGGATTTGTTCGTTGGAATATCCATTTTATTAGCATAGTATTAAGGTCGAGGAATACCTGAGGGTCTGATGTTGAAGGGTGATCGTAAACTTAGGCTTTTCATAACAAGAAAACGGTAATTTAGTATATATTACCTGAGACATTGAGTAATATATGATAGCTTATAAATATATTACTTTGTACATATATTAGAATATAGAAGAATTTAAAAAAAATCTTATTGAATGAAGCCCTTTCATAATTATATCCGTTGGCCTCGAAAAAATCCTTTAAACCTAGAGACAAGTTTTTAATTGACACACGCTCGTTCTCTGGGAAAAATCGCTACTGCCAACCTGCAAAATATTTAAGGGACTCCACATTATTAAGGCTTTATTAGTATGTATACGCTTTTTATAAAAGTAAAAAAATCATAATCAAGCGAATTAAGATCGGAACTAGGAGACGCTCCGTTAAGCCAAAAATGTTCCTTTCTAAACCAATGCAGAAGCCGAATAATGTCCACGTTGTACTCTAATGACTAATTGATAAGCTTTGAACATAATTTCGATCATTCAGCTTGTTAAAATACTGCTTATTGAAAAAACTGACTTGTCAGCTAATGAAAAAAATATATCGAAGACCCCCCACTTACATACTTCGAAAGAAGTTCTTTTATTTCATCTTTAGTGCGTCTTTTATAAGCTAGAAGTTCTAAGTCATCTTTAGAAGAATGCGACGTGGTTCAACTACTCAATTATATTTTTATTCATTTGCCTTGCCATAAATTATTTTGCTTTCGGACAGGTGCCTTTACATTTCCGTTCCTATACATAACTACTTTGTGTAATACACATTTACTATCAAAGTAATTCGGACCACTCCATTCCGTTCTGATAATACGAAAAAATAACTAACATAATCGAAAGATTGAGAAAACACAGCGAGGAAACAAACATACAAAAAATCCGAATCAAGTTCCGAATTCAAATGTAATATTGTTTTTCGTTGAATTTATGGCAGACTATGTATATCCGTCGTCGTCCATTGCCGATAAGAATTGAGTGCTGCTCAACACATGAGTTATTCAAATATTCAAGGACAAATCACGACATCGTGCCTTCCAAACTTTTCGGCGAAAACCGAGAAAACCATATTTCCAACGGCCTTGGCTGTCTTAGCATTTCTTAATCATGTATCTTTTTTTTTTTTATTGCCCTTGTAGGCAGACGAGCATACGGCCCACCTGATGGTGAGTGGTTACCGTCGCTCATGGACTTCAGCAATGCCAGGGGCAGAGCCAAGCCGCTGCCTACCGAAAATCTCTTGTAATAATTATTGTAATAAATTATTGTCTCTTGTAATAAGTATCTCTTGTAATAATTGAATTCAAGATTATTGAACTCTTAATTATTAACAAGTCTATTTTCATTGTTCCTCTAACTTCCCGTTGTCAAACAATTCGTATTCCCTTGTGAGTGAAGACAGTTGGATATTAAGTAAAACGTAATTTGCTGGATGTCAAGAAACGTCATGTAATATAAACGCGAGACAATGATAATATTCGTGTTAATAACAGAATGTTGACTGACACTGAGCCCCAGCCTATCATCGCTTAATAATTTATAACCGATCGCTACGAGCAATCGTCTGGAAACGAGTCTGCATTTTTTATGATATCTTTGCGCGAACCTGGCTCGGAACTCCGAAAAGATATTTAAATGTATTTTCATATTGACAAGACTAAGCTCAATGAAATTATATCGTGTATGCAATATATCTTGATAGCAGCATATTGTCGTCAAAATCCCAATCCCACCAAAATCTTTTACTGGTGGTAGCACCTCTTGTGAGTCCACGCGGGTAGGTACCACCGCCCTGCCTATTTCTGCCGTGAAGTAGTAATGCGTTTCGGTTTGAAGGGTGGGGCAGCCGTTGTAACAATACTGAGATCTTAGAACTTATATCTCAAGATGGGTGGCGCATTTACTATGTAGATGTCTATGGGCTCCAGTAACCACTTAATACCAGGTGGGCTGTGAGCTCGTCCACCCATCAAAGCAATAAAAAAAAATAAAAAAAAACTGCAATGTGCACTTTTTGAGATTTTTACTTTTTAACCTTTTCGTATAGTTCACAGTCCTAACTACCGTAAAAACTGTTATGTTTCTATCTATAGCTTTAATATTTATCTATAGCTTTCATTTTATATAGTTCTTATCAAATTCACCTTCATATAAAATTTTATACGAAAATGTTTTTACTCGTTAATTCAAAATAGAGTCTTTGGACATAGCAGATTTTGATTTGACAATGACTATATTAATTATAAAGCCCCGTTTTAAATATATACCAATGCATCTAAAATCGTAGATCTTGGTTTGGCATATCAAGATTGTGATTCGAAAGTTTTATGACAAAACATGAGTTCCCAAATGTCACATCTTACATGACTAAAGATTGACCAGTGGTTGATAAAAATATACGCATGTCCTACTGCTCCTGTCCCCTCTAATTATCACATCCCCTAGCCTCGCACGTGTTGATACCATAATTCTGTTCTTACCACGATTTGCATTTTTAATATGCTCCCGATATTTCGGTGTTGTTACAAACAATGATCACAGGTAGACTAATGACTGGGTAGATAGAATGTTATACCTTTAAACCAGCAATTCTTTTATATATATATATATATATATATATATATATATATATATATATATATATATATATTTAAATCGATGAAGACTTCTTGCGTCTTTTCATAGTCGAACCCTGTTGCATCCACCGTTTCCAATGGGTTTTAAACTATTATTCGTGCGAATATAGTTACATTGGTGTCATGTGAATTCTATTACCAACAATAAATTTTATTTAAATTCAAAAATAAGATATTCAATTTGAAATAATTTTCGCTGGTTCCTTGCATCCGTTCATGATGGAAATAATGTGTCACATTGTATATTTCTGTATTTGTTCCATACATTTAATCAGTTTTTCGACATCCATCCAAATGTATGGATATATCGGTTCCGTATACTGTCCTGTATTTATTCTATGCATTCCACTAATTACATGACTACTTGCTATATTTGAGATTATATAGGTACCGAATATTTTTTCTGTATGTACTCCATAAATTGTTTTGAGGTTGCTGCTTCCTCCTAAAGTTATAGTAATATCGATACCGTATACTTTTTGGAGTGCTGCCGTCTTCGATTAATGTAATAAATAATAGATCCCAATGAACCAATCCCAAGAACCATCTCCTTTTATGAAGTCAATAAAAATTCACTGGTGGTAGGACCTCTTGGGAGTCCGCACGGGTAGGTACCACCACCCCGCCTATTTCCGCCGTGAAGCAGTAATGCGTTTCGGTTCGAAGGGTGGGGTAGCCGTTGTAACTATAGTGAGACCTTAGAACATATCTCGAGGTGGGTGGCGCATTTACGTTGTAGATGTCTATGGGCTCCAGTAACCACTAGTAACCACTTAACATCAGGTGGGCTGTGAGCTCGTCCATCCATCTAAGCAATAAAAAAAAAAAAAAAAATTATGTAGCTTTGGGTTTGGATGCCGGCTTTTTTTCCTATTCGCCGGTAGCCTAGGAGACTATTTCAGTTATGACCTTACGGGTAGGTGAGCTCATGGCTTCAAACCTGAGAAAATTTGCTAACACCAGCCCTAACAAGAGTTGTGCTTCGCTGAATCTATCACCGGAACGGAATTGCGACCCACCGAGATGACAATGGTTTATCGATAGCGAACACACTCTTCAAACAACGTCCACGCAGGCTTGTTGCTGCACTTGAACTTCACCAGCTGCTCAATACCGAAATCAAATTGACTATATACTTATAAAATCAAGGTGGAGTGGTGGAGCCGACTACGGATCTGATCCTTGTCTCTAAATTCCAACTTAAACTTCAGGTTGCAAGAAAAATTAATGAATGCGAAATAATTGCTCCTCATGACACCCACATCTTTTTTGTATCTTTCGAAAAGAGTTGGAAAGAAATGAAAATTGAACGGCATGATCAACTGACGGCTGAAGAATTTTGGAATAGAACAAAAGCAATGATTTGAGAAGCAGTGAAAACATTTAAACCTACCAAATCTGAAACCAAAAACATCAGCACTGGATGAGTGATGAAGCTTTACCATTGGTGGAAGAGAGACGACACAAAAAAGCACAGGAAGTTGAAGTGCAAATACTGAACAAACTGGTGCTAACATTCAAACAGCCTGTAGGAGGGATAAAAATAACTTTCTGAGAGAGATCTGCTCGAAAGCTGAAGCGCATGTTGAAAAACACGAAACAAGAGATGTACCGGAAAATTAGTGTAATCCCCAAAACTTGTGTCAGACCTGGGCTGTTGAGAAATCAGATGGATGTGTAGTAACAGAGTTAGAAGACTTTTAGACCGATGGAAAGAATATTGCCAAGCTCTCTTCTTTGACCCCGACTGCAAAATTTTACCCCCAACGACATCAGATATCCAAGAATGCGAATCAGAAATACTGAAATAAGAAGTTCGTCATGCCATCAAACATCTTAAAACTGGAAAAGCAGTAGGAAGTGATAACATCCCAATCTAGACAGTTAAAGATTTTAGCCAGAGTGGTGTCGAAATCTTCCACGCAATTTGTACAAGATATGGAAATCTGGCACCTGGCTTACAGAATGGACGCACTCCCTTTTTATTCCTTTGCATAAGAAAGGTTCGACAAGGAAGTGTAGCAATTATCGTCTTATTGCCCTGATATCAATCACACTGCAGCAAAATTCTACATATTCTTAATGAACGTTTAAAAAGCTGTTTAGCAACACAAATAGTACCAGAACAAGCTGGCTTTGTAAAGGGGAAGGGAACCAGAGAACCGATCTTGATTGTGCGACAAATAATAGAGAAGCCGAGAGAGTTCAACATGCAAACGTTCATTTGCTTAGTTGACTTTCAAAAAGCATTTGACTCTGTTAAATGGCCGCATTTATGGAAAACCCTCGAAAATATGGGAGTGTCAAAACATCTTCAGTAAAGCTAGACAACGTTGCCTCACAACCTCTGCGTCCTAGCGCTGGATTCCGGCAAGGGTGTATCTTGTCACCTCTCTTGTTTAACATTTACACTAAGGCAATTATGAGAATCGCCCTAGATGACTGGACTGATGGTGTGTCCATTGGTGGCAAAAACATATGCAATCTTCGTGATGCTGACGATAATACTCTGCTGGCTTGTAACCACTTGGCAATCAGATCTTTGCTACAAGCAAAAGAATTGCTAAATCGCGTCGAAACAGTTGCCTTGGTCTCCGAATCAACAGGCACAAAACCAAAATGATTATAGTGGACAAGCAATAAAAATACCTCGAAGATTACAGAGATTGCAAGTTGTGAGGTCGTTTCATCTTATACCTACCTAGGTTCACTAGTGACTAACAGTGGTGGTTCGGAGGAAGAAATTAAGCGGCGCATAATCATAACGCCATCGGCCATAGATAAACTCGGCTTATAAGGACCGGAATATCACCAAGACCACCAAAGTCCGACTGGTAAGGGCACTGGTGTTCCCCATCTTTTTATATGAGGTTGAGACCTGGACTGTGAAAGAAAGAAGAAGGATCGATGCATTCGCTAGCGACCGGGTTTTATCGTTAATTGACACGCTAAAAAGTAGCGGGGAGAGAGCGGAGCCTTGCGGAACTCCGGCCGAGATATCGAGTTCCCTCGACTCGATACCGAAACGAAAGGCTTTTTTTTTTTATTGCCCTTGTATGCAGACGAGCATACGGCCCACCTGATGGTGAGTGGTTACCGTTGCCTATGGACTTCAGCAATGCCAGGGGCAGAGCCAAGCTGCTGCCTACCGCTTAATACTCTCCACAAGCCTCGTTTGAAGAAGGACATGTCATAGCACTCGGAAACACCAAGGAGGGGAGCTCATTCCATAGCCGGATGGTACGTGGCAAAAAAGATCTCTGGAAACGCACTGTGGATGACTGCAGTGGCTCCAGATAGTATGGATGAACTCTACTCCGGTGGCGGGCGGTGCGATGGTAAAAACGAGATGCCAGTATCATCTCGTACAATGTCTCAGAGCACTCCCCATGGAACATACGGTACAAAATACAGAGGGAACCGAAGTCCCTCCGCAGACCCAGAGGTTCCAAACGATCCGTGAGAATGGGATTATCGACAGTCCGAACGGCCTTCCTCTGTATAGAGTCAAATGGAAGAAGCTAGTATTTGGGCTCCACAAGAAATCTCGTATGATGAGCACGAGACTGTCGGGCACGCCTATTTTATACAGTTTGTAAATTAAGCCGTTGCGCCAGACTTTTTCGAATCCTTCGCGATTTCGAAGAAGAGGGCCCTCGTGGAGAGGGGTCTACGCTATTTATCCCTACTAAGATCTGGTCTGTGAGGCAGTACGTTTGCTGAATACACGAGCACTTCGCGTGGAATCCGAACTGTTCGTCGATCAGGATGCCTTTCGAGGAGATGAAGTCCCAGAGGCATTTGCGTAATATTCACTCGCATAATTTGCCTAACACTGGGAGGATGCTGATCGGGCTGTACCTCGCGGGTTCGTTTTTAGGTTTTCCAGGTTTGTGTATGCCGATAACGTTCTTCCTACACCGCGGGAAAGATGCAGTTCATTATAGCGGCATTTAAAATAGAAACTAACATGATTATTAGTTTAGGGGGTTAAATTTTTTAAATGCGGCATTTGTTTCTGGCGGAACCGGGGGCTTTCCTTTGTTTTAAGTTCGCGATTTTTTCTTTTACTCCGTTAATGGTAATGTGGGGTAACGCGTCTGAGGGTTTTTGGGAAGCTCTGGGCTCGACCTCTCTAGCAATTAACTCGGTGTGTTCGGGTCCACGGCTTGAGCACTGACGGTGCACTGCTCCTGCAGAGCATCGGCTAATAACACTACCTTTTCATCGTTATCAAAAGCCGAGGGTTGGCCTGAGAGGCTTACGAAGGAATGTATATTGGCGATCGTTTCCGATTTGAGGGTCCTAGCTAGTTGCCAGTACGCTTGGTGAAAGGGCGCGAATCCTTCTAAATAACTTATCCACCTTCGGGTTTCCTCTAGACGAGATTAAACATCTTTCTCTCATCTTTCTCAGCTTTCTTCCAATTAGGTTTATGTGTGAGTACATTATTTATATGAGTGTCATTTTTATAAATTTAGCTATGAACACGAAATAAAACAATTTTTTCGACAATACTATCAAGTTTTATTACACGCTTTATATTAGCTTTACATGTATGTTTGTAACTGACTACTATAGACGCGATTTTGACCCACTTTAAACGGCCAGATTTCATTCAAACTCTATAGATTTATCGAGGACCGATGACAATTCAAAATTGGAAAAAAAAAATTGAAAAAATTCAACTAAAAAATGAATGAATGAATGAAAAAAAATTTTTTTATTGTAAAAAAAGCGTGAGGTGCTTTTTAAGATATTATTGAAATAATAATTCTTCTACTCATATCTATCAGAAATATGTTTATAACTAATAACACCATGCACACCACGCTTTTTTTACAATAAAATATGTATTTTTTTACACTATTTTGAATTTAAATTTATTAAAATTTATTTTCTATTTTTTAGTTGAATTTTATATAAAGCGTGTTTTTTAGTTTTTTTAAACTATTATTTATTTTTATAAATTAAGTACAATTAAAACCATAATTATATAATTCAAAAAACAATACTCATAATTAAATAATAAGTGTCTACAAAACAAAAACAAAAAAATTGCGAAAATTGAACATGAAAGGAGACTGGCATATCAATTACGATTAAGAATAAGAATTATTTAAAAACGACTAATTAAAGTCTAGTTTATTTTATCATTGGCTATAACTGAATAAACTTCTGTAATGCGTATGTAAGTAACACTAGTTTTCATCCGCGGCTCCGCTCACGTGTTTCGTTGATAAAAAGTATTATTATACATTCTCTAATATGCTGATATTCACACTATAGGCGTCGTTGCGCCCGCGCCGGCCGGAACAGAATTGCAAACAAAATCACGGCGCTTGCATGACGCATGCTAACTCCGCCCCCTCACCCCTGTTGTTCCCGCGTTTCTCTTGGAACAGGGTCATTTTGTGTGACGTAATTAAACCACAAATTGGAATTGATAAAAACTTGAATTGAAATTTTTTTATATACAGAAGCCACATTATCGGTGAAATATACTTAAAAAAGATATCCAATATACGCTACCGATATACGCCGCGGAGAAGCGACCTCCAAAATTCGCGTGCCAAACAGCGGAACTAAGAAATACGCTGAGAATCAATCCGGTGACAAAATAACGTCCATGCCAATATTTTACCCACGCATTGTACGGATCTTTCGGCTACCACTGGCAGAATTTGAGAAATGGACAATCTTGCGTCCATATACAGGACGCAATAAATCGGTCGGATGCAATATCATCGGTAAAAACCGCCATATAGGACGTAACATGAACTCCCGGATGGAAATATATATATATATATATATATATATATATATATAATCTGAATCTCGGAAACGGCTCCAACGATTTTCATAAAATTTGGTAAACAGGGGATTTCGACGGCGATAAATCGATCTAGCTACGATTTATTTTCAAAAAATGTTGTTTTATTTGTGTTTTCAATAATCAACTTTATCGATAATCAACTTAATGACTCTTCCCGACATCTATTAGCGAATAATAATACTATTTTTACTGCTTTAAAGACACAACAAGATGGCGTTATAAAAAAAAAGCCTAGCAAAGCTCGTCATCATCTAGTGTTAGTAATCAGCGCTAATCGTGTTAAGAAGACTGCGAAAGTTTTAAACAGGTCATAGCATAAATTTAATACACCGTTCAATATTCGGCACTGATTGTATAAAACACGAAAAGAATAAATTTTTTCAGATCGTCAATTAAAAGAAAAGCAACTTATGTAAACTAAAATAATGCTATATAAACTTTAAAAAATGTTCACGCCACGAAATCGCATAATACCGCGACCACGATAGAGATTAATATTGAGAGTTTCGCTTTGAAAACAAGCAGCGTACCTAAGTAAAATCTAATCCCGCATTTGATCTCAGCCGTTAGACCATCGCCGCAAACTCTACAAGAGTAGAGTTTGTAACATCTCTAAGGGAACTTCATAACTCGAATATACTTCATCAACTATTTCGATTATAGTAAGGGAATAGCAAATCGAAATCGATCCTCAATTAAACTTTGTATGAATTTTATTTTTACAATATTATTATTATTATTTTAAAGTTAATATTATTAAAGATGAACACAAAGCAGTGTTTTATGAATAGACGCGTGGCCTCACCTCTCCATTAGTTCACGGAAGTTTCTAGACGCCCATCGATATTTCACCCTTGCATAAATTATATAACGATGTGAAAATAGATCCAATCAATCGGTCAAACAAGAATTGGAGCACAAAGTGCGCACTGTGTAGCTTAGACTTATATTATGTTGAACCATGTACATACGTAGCACGTAGCGGATCTTCGATTTCTGTTTGTGTCCGCTGATGATGCGAAACAACAGTTTTTGGTTTTGCTAATCGACGTTAATTTATTTAGTGATTCTGTAATGCATATTTTGAAATAAGCACAAATGTAGCTCGTATGAATGGGGGTGTATTTCTTATTTGCGATGCAATTAAAATATACTTGCCCTAACTGAGGCTTAAGCCAATTTCATCAAAGAACAATCCACATATTCAAATTTATGAACCAAGTAAACTAGAATATTTTATATAATTTGGGTAATTACTGGTAGTAAGACGTCTTGTGAGTCCGCACGGTACCACCACCCCGGCTATTTCTGCCGCGAAGTAGTAATGTGTTTGAAGGGTGGAGCAGCTGTTGTACTGTAAAAACGGAGACCTTAGAGCTCATGTCTCAAGGTGCGTGGCGGCATTTACGTAGTAGATGTCTATGGGCTCCGTTAACCACTTAACACCAGGTAGGCCGCGAGCTCGCCCACCCATCTAAGCAAGATATTAAAAAAATTATCGAATACTTGCCCAAGTTTCCGCCAGCGTGGTCAAGGAGAAGCTTTAGTGTAGTTTTTCGTGAGAGTGAGATGTTTTTTTTGGATAAGAGGTAGCCTATGTCACTTTCTTAACCTGATACTATCACTTCACAAAAAAATAATTTCGGTCCGTTGCTTCATTTCGACGTGAAAGAGAGACAAATAAAAACATAAACCAACATAATTTCACATTTATAACATAAAATACGTATATGGATTTCCATAATACTATTAAAAATGATCTTCTATGACCTTAAATCCTATAAGGAAAGTGTACATGTTTGTATCGAAGATAATAAATAAGACCCTGAACTAAAGAGAGCTTGTTAAATTTTCCAGTTATCGAAAGCTCTTTATCCTATTGGAGGTTTTGTTTGCATGAAAACGTTGTAATACTTCTAACAATAAGGATTAACATAACGCTACGTAGTTATAACGAAGCCTTAGAAACAAAACAATGGGCTTACGGTCTTTACCTCGCATTGTTACAAAGAGGATAATGAGTGAATATTATTAATTAATTAATACTACACATAAACGAATAACCGCAATTTTTTAAGTTTATAAAGGTTTCCTGATATAGCAACTTGTGGACTTACTTACTACTACATTTTACAAACTACATAATATTGTAGTCCTGGCGAATTTTATATTTCGCTGATCAATCACTTTGCTACATCATTGTTGTCAACCAATTATTATAAACTAGAGGTTCCCCAGTAGTCGAAATTCGATTATAATTAATTGGAATTGTAAGTTTGTATACTATTATGATTGTATTTTATACTTCTATAATCACAAATTTCGCCAAGACGACACTATAAAAAATATCAACTACTTATGACAAACAATATTTAATCCATTCTCAGCTTGACAACAGACGTCAAGAACAAAAGTTTGACAATAAATAGTATGCATGCGTGTGTGCGTCAAATACATGGTATGTAGTGTGTGTAATGTTTTGTTTATTGATTTAATGTATCTTTTATGCATTATTTAAAAAAAATATTAGCATTGTGCACTTCTTCTCTATATTCTCTATAAGTGTGGAAAATTTTATACTCCTCCGTCCGCGCAACTTTCGTGAAAAGGGATACAAAGTTTTTGCTTCACGTATTAATATATAGATGATTGGGTAAGTATAACCGACTTAAAAGAAAAAAAAGAAGTTCACCAATTCGAATAGTTTTATGTGTGTTATTTTAGAACTTTTGTTATATATGTATCGATTTTTACGATTCTTTGTTTACTTGAAAGCTTGTGCTCCTCATGTGATACCATTTAAAATTTATCAAGATCTGACCAGTAGTTTTATAAGTTATTATAAATTTTATTACGTTGAAGTCGGTTTTCTCATTTGTTAAATTTTCATTACTTGTTATTGTACTTATACTTGTGCACCTATATAAGCCTGTAGAATGAAGCAAATCATCAACAAATCATTACAAATAAATAAAACAACTCCCACTATAATATAAGATGACAACAATACGTATTAAAGCCGGGATTAAGTATATATATATTTTAATACAAATAATCCAAAACACTCCTTTTAAAAATTAAAGCATCAAAACATAAAATAATGTACCCGAAAACTACAAGCTTGTGAAGAACTATTATTTTCAATCCTTTATTGCTTATCTTCAATTAATTAATCTAGTAATAAATTAGTTTCGTTAACATGATAAATATAACGAACATGCAATAATACAATGTAAGGAAGTACTTCGTTTTATTGCCTTACCTTATACGTTGAAATATAATTTAATTATCCTCGGACCTGGTAAAGTCTATGACGGTATATGTAGTTCTAATGAAACTATGATCTTCCGTGTGAGTGCAATTGAAACCCATATAAGCGTATCTTAACGAGAATAAAAGCTGTCTGTTCATATGAATTCATTGAATTAATGTGTTTGTGTTCAATATATAATTCGATTATCGTGGAAAATTACAACGCTCGATTCGAAATCAACAAGTGCTAATTGCCATTACAAAGTGCCTCACTGTAAATTGTGTAATAAGTGCGCACTTTTTCGAAACACTGATAAAAGTCGGTAAGCAAATGAAATTCAAATTTCGAAGAGTGTTTTTGTTGGTCGTTTCTGGTTATTTATTTTGTGGAGGCACGTAGTGGCTTTCGCTGGTGCAAATCCTCTTTTTTTTTTTTCATTTGTTATACGTTGCGTTCGTGATGGTCTCATCTTTCAGCAGAGCACTCCTAAAGTTTAATTTCCGCTAAAGAATTTTAAGTATGTTGCTTTGCAATTGACACTCGAGTAAATAACAATTTTAAATTTTACTTTCAAATTTTCTGTAGAAAATCGGTTTGTTTGTCATTTTATGGTAATTAAGATTTTATCTGTTGCACTGAGGCATAGGATATATACTATGTGGGGTACTGTGAAGGTTTCGCGAAACTACAAAACTGTTGAACAACTTTGAATTGGAGTCTGTACTCGAACAGGCGTAATTAACTAAGAAATTATACACTTAAAGATTTTCTTAACTAATTCCAATCAAGAATTTTCTTCAAATCGATATTTCGATAGACTGACTCGTAGGCATTTAAAGGTCATAAACCATAAGGCTCCATATTCAGATCTTTTAGACGGTAATATATTATTGTAATGTGAAGTGAATGAAATCCTATTTCTTCGATTGGAATCAAAACGCAAATTGACTTTTTGTAATATATTTAAAAGTACAGACGAATTAATAAGAAAATAAAAACTTAACTATATTCATTCTCAAATATCCGACGTTTCCAATACTTAAGATATGGTGCTAAATCTAAAAGTTTTGCTTATCGAATCACATTATTTATACTTTTTATATATGCCTTTTTTTGCTTCGAAAGAAAAAAAAAAAGAAAAAATCGTTCCACATTATTCCAACGCTCTTAAATATTTAAATATCAATATGAAATAAATAAATTATATTTATTCATGAATCAGAAACGTTAACATAACGTAGCAACATATTAAAATACCGGTCAATAAAAAAGATCCTTTGAAATTTCATTTTATTCAACAATAATGCGACGTTATTTAAAAAGGAAAATAAGCCTGCAAAATAATGTAATGTTTCTGTTAATATAATATATATATAATATAATATATAATGTGGAACGATTTTTTCTTTTTTTTTTTCTTTCGAAGCAAAAAAAGGCATATATAAAAAGTATAAATAATGTGATTCGATAAGCAAAACTTTTAGATTTAGCACCATATCTTAAGTATTGGAAACGTCGGATATTTGAGAATGAATATAGTTAAGTTTTTATTTTCTTATTAATTCGTCTGTACTTTTAAATATATTACAAAAAGTCAATTTGCGTTTTGATTCCAATCGAAGAAATAGGATTTCATTCACTTCACATTACAATAATATATTACCGTCTAAAAGATCTGAATATGGAGCCTTATGGTTTATGACCTTTAAATGCCTACGAGTCAGTCTATCGAAATATCGATTTGAAGAAAATTCTTGATTGGAATTAGTTAAGAAAATCTTTAAGTGTATAATTTCTTAGTTAATTACGCCTGTTCGAGTACAGACTCCAATTCAAAGTTGTTCAACAGTTTTGTAGTTTCGCGAAACCTTCACAGTACCCCACATAGTATATATCCTATGCCTCAGTGCAACAGATAAAATCTTAATTACCATAAAATGACAAACAAACCGATTTTCTACAGAAAATTTGAAAGTAAAATTTAAAATTGTTATTTACTCGAGTGTCAATTGCAAAGCAACATACTTAAAATTCTTTAGCGGAAATTAAACTTTAGGAGTGCTCTGCTGAAAGATGAGACCATCACGAACGCAACGTATAACAAATGAAAAAAAAAAAAGAGGATTTGCACCAGCGAAAGCCACTACGTGCCTCCACAAAATAAATAACCAGAAACGACCAACAAAAACACTCTTCGAAATTTGAATTTCATTTGCTTACCGACTTTTATCAGTGTTTCGAAAAAGTGCGCACTTATTACACAATTTACAGTGAGGCACTTTGTAATGGCAATTAGCACTTGTTGATTTCGAATCGAGCGTTGTAATTTTCCACGATAATCGAATTATATATTGAACACAAACACATTAATTCAATGAATTCATATGAACAGACAGCTTTTATTCTCGTTAAGATACGCTTATATGGGTTTCAATTGCACTCACACGGAAGATCATAGTTTCATTAGAACTACATATACCGTCATAGACTTTACCAGGTCCGAGGATAATTAAATTATATTTCAACGTATAAGGTAAGGCAATAAAACGAAGTACTTCCTTACATTGTATTATTGCATGTTCGTTATATTTATCATGTTAACGAAACTAATTTATTACTAGATTAATTAATTGAAGATAAGCAATAAAGGATTGAAAATAATAGTTCTTCACAAGCTTGTAGTTTTCGGGTACATTATTTTATGTTTTGATGCTTTAATTTTTAAAAGGAGTGTTTTGGATTATTTGTATTAAAATATATATATATACTTAATCCCGGCTTTAATACGTATTGTTGTCATCTTATATTATAGTGGGAGTTGTTTTATTTATTTGTAATGATTTGTTGATGATTTGCTTCATTCTACAGGCTTATATAGGTGCACAAGTATAAGTACAATAACAAGTAATGAAAATTTAACAAATGAGAAAACCGACTTCAACGTAATAAAATTTATAATAACTTATAAAACTACTGGTCAGATCTTGATAAATTTTAAATGGTATCACATGAGGAGCACAAGCTTTCAAGTAAACAAAGAATCGTAAAAATCGATACATATATAACAAAAGTTCTAAAATAACACACATAAAACTATTCGAATTGGTGAGAATGTGTGAGAAGTGAGAATAATACTTCTATATGAATGTAAAAGAAACGGAAGCTCGCCTGATTATTGGTTTTATTCGGATTCGGGTGTGAAAGAATCTTACTTTACTGGTTTCCGCTATTAAAACATCAAGAGCTACGCCAATATCCGTTCAGTAGCATTTTGTGACTCAAAAACAAATATGCACACGTAGAAAATACAAAAATGTATCTACTAAATTATATAATATTTTAACAGATTATTGACATGGGAAAAAAGTCGAAAAGCTTGAGGAGCATTTTCAGAGACGAGAAAAACTGACTATCTTAAATTTAGACATGAAAAGAACTAAGTTTCACCCACATCTAATTGTTTTGTCAATATGAAATTAATGGAGTGATGTAATCAAATCTACCTATGTAACATATTTCAACGTATTTATTAGGTACAATATTGTTACTTAGCGGTAAAATTTTCAATCTCGCGCTAAAATAATATGTGACTACCCTGAATTAAATACTTTCATAATATTTTCACGTAGACGTAAAATACTTCAGAGTTCACGATGTAACTGTAATTATTTTAATAATACTTTCTAGCTAATAATGTTTTTTATGTTCTTTAAAAAAAACGAAAGAAGTGATTGAGCATTGCTTAACAATCAGTAACAACTTAAAAACACGTGGACACTAAGCACCCTACTCCTATGACAAAAAAGGTGAAAAACTCCAGCTAATTCTTTGTTATAATAAAACATTCGGTAAAAAAAAAAAACTTGAAAAAGGGAGTAAAGGATTCGAGACTTCCGGGATAATATATTATATAATCCGTAAATAAATAAAAAATATAATACACATAATCCGAAATAATAAAAAATTCGAGCTTATACAGTAAAGATGGTTTTAATTACGCCCACGCCGCGCGAAAATCGAAGGAAATACCATATTTCCTTATTATTCGAAATCGCAAAAATACGATCTGCGATGCTCCTACATTGTAAATTCCGATATCGGAGACTTTTCACGGTTGATAAAAATGCGAGTGTACGCGTTGAAAATACTGTCGGTCTGTCAGACTAGAAATATACTCCGCATTTTATTGGATTTATAAATCAAATAACTATCCTGAGCGCTCTCCTTTAAACGTGTATTGCGTGTTTTGTGTATATTTCAGTTTCCGATTGAAAATATTTTCAACATCCAAATAGAAGCGAAAGAACTTCATCCGGATTTTATCATCTTGAACAAGTGCGTTTCAATTTAGCTTCGAACAATCACTTTTTTATTCCCGCGGTCTTTGTTTTCCGTTAATCTACTGCCACTACTGTACTCCGACACTTTTTATTTAATTGCAGCAACTATTAATTCTACAAATAAAAGTTACCATAAATATTATTATCGAATTTACCTACAAGACAAAAAAATTATAACGACTTTTTTTTTTTATTGCTTCGACAGGTGGACGAGCTCACAGCCCACCTGTTGTTCAGTGGTCACTGGATCCCATAGACATCTACAACGTAAATGCGCCACCCACCTTGAGATATTTTTTTTTTTTTATTTTTTTTTATTGCCCTTGTAGGCAGACGAGCATACGGCCCACCTGATGGTGAGTGGTTACCGTCGCCCATGGACTTCAGCAATGCCAGGGGCAGAGCCAAGCCGCTGCCTACCGCTTAATACTCTCCACAAGCCTCGTTTGAAGAAGGACATGTCATAGCGCTCGGGAAACACCGTGGAGGGGAGCTCATTCCATAGCCGGATGTGGCAAAAAAGACCTCTGGAAACGCACTGTGGATGACCGCAGTGGCTCCAGGTAGTATGGATGAACTCTACTCCGGTGGCGGGCGGTGCGATGGTAAAAACGAGATGCCGGTATCATCTCGAACAATTCCTCAGAGCACTCCCCATGGAACATACGGTACAAAATACAGAGGGAACCGAAGTCCCTCCGCAGACCCAGAGGTTCCAAACGATCCGTGAGACCGGGATTATCGACAATCCGAACGGCCCTTCTCTGTATGGAGTCAAATGGAAGAAGCTGGTATTTGGGAGCCCCGGCCCAGAGATGGGAGCAGTACTCCACGCGAGGCCGGACTTGTGCTTTATAAAGCAAAAGCCTTTGTCCAGGCGTGAAGTACCGCTTCGCTCTGTTGAGGACTCCCAGCATTTTGGACGCCAACTTGGCTTTGCCTTCCAAATGACTCCGAAACTGGACATCGCTTGAAATGTCGACCCCAAGTATCCCAATACTCTCGGAAGGTTGCAGGGATACTCCTTGGAATTGCGGCGCCATGACAAAGGGGTCCTTCTTCGCAGTGAACGCGCAAACTTGTGTCTTTAACGGGTTGAATTGAACCAAGTTCAATTCACCCCATTTGGAGACTCGCCCCAGAGAGTTCTCCACTTCAGACACAAGTTTTGATCGTCTCTCTTGCACCACGCTCCGAGAGAGACTCTGATGGCCGATATATCGCGCATCCCCCGTGCTGTCATCCGCATAGCAATGCATGCCATCAATAGACAGCATGTCATTGATATACAGGATGAAAAGCGTGGGGGAGAGCACCGAACCTTGTGGAACGCCAGCGTTAATGGTCATGGTATCAGAACAGTCACCGTCTACAACGACCGTGATGCTCCGCCCATCCAAAAAGCTAGCGATCCACTTGCAGAGACCCTCGGGGATTCCGTAAGATGGTAGCTTCGACAGAAGTGCCCTATGCCAGACCCTGTCGAAGGCCTTCGCGATATCAAGGCTCACAGCAAGAGCCTCGCCCTTGCTCTCCAAGGCTTCAGCCCACCTGTGAGTAAGGTATACAAGAAGATCGCCAGCTGAGCGACCGTGACGGAAACCGTACTGTCGGTCACTGATCAGCTGGCGATCCTCCAGATACTTCAGGAGTTGTATATTAATTATTCGCTCCATCACCTTGGAAAGCAAGGAAGTTATCGCGATAGGCCTATAGCTCGATGGGTCCGACCGGTCACCCTTCTTGGGGATAGGGTGGACGTGGGCAGTCTTCCATGAAGACGGAACCCTGTTAGCGCAATAAGAGATGCGATACAAACGCGTTAGCGCAGGCGTCAGCTCAGGGGCGCACGTTTTCAGAACCACTGCAGGGATGCCGTCTGGCCCGCTCGACTTATGGACGTCCAGGAGTCGGAGTTCCCGCCTGACTGCACACTGTGTAAAGCAGATCTCCGGCAGGGAACTATCACACCGGAGGATGTTCGGTGGTGTGGCACCCCCGTCGTCCACAGTCGAGTTCGAGGCGAAGAGTTTGACCAGAAGGTCAGCCTTCTCTTTCGCACTGTGGGCCAGACTGTCATCGGACTTGCGTAGTGGTGGGAGACTAGACCTGCAAAAGTTACCTTCTGCAGCTTTGGCGAGCGACCAAAAAGCACGGCTCCCAGAGGGATAGCTCTTCAGTCGCTCGCCAATTCTAGCAACGTGCTCCGATTTCGCCCTGGCAATAACCTTCTTGTAGGACCTGGAAGCGGCGTTATATTTCCGCCTTTCCTCTGAGATGTTAGGATCCCGACGTCTCCTAGCATCATCCCATGCCACGTATGCGGACCGCTTGAGGTGTGCAGCATCCCTGCTGGCATTGTTATACCAGGGTCTGCTGCGACCCCCAACGGGCACTTCAGAGGAGGGAATAAACAATTCCATCCCCTGGAGCACCACGTCTTTAAGACGGTCCGCACAGACTTCAGGATCAGCAGAGGAAAAGCAGAACCGCCCCCATGGGTAGGATGCGTAAAACTCACGCAATCCATCCCAATCTGCTGACAAATACTGCCAAACTCTTCGATACCTGGTCGTCGTTCGACGACTAGGACGAGAGAGTGGTGTGGCAGCACGGATAAGGCAGTGATCAGACGATCCAAGTGGAGCGTCGACCACCACACTGTATCCGGCTGGATCGGTGGTCAGCAGAAGGTCCAACAGAGAAGGCTCGTGCCCTTCAATATCTGGGACACGGGTGGGCTGTGTCACCAGCTGGGAGAGGCCGTAGGCCAAGGCGAAATCGTAGGCAGCCCAACCCGGGAGGTCAGTGGTTCTGGACCCCAACCACTCTTGCATATATAAGTTCTAAGGTCTCAAGTATAGTTACGACGGCTGCCCCACTCTTCAAACCGAAACGCATTACTGCTTCACGGCAGAAATAGGCAGGGCGGCGGTACCTCCCCGTGCGGACTCACAAGAGGTTCTACCACCAGTAATGACGTGTTACGACATGTTACGTACATACCTATAAATCGCCAATTCTATATCTATAGTTTATCGTATATTTATATAATCGTACAAACGTCCTGTTTAAATTAACGTAAAATTTTTAATGAACGTTCGATTTAATTAAAAGCCTGTAATTATAATAAAACAATTTTAACAAAAAAAGAAAACTGGCTAACAAACTAAAATAAGAATTAATCAACATAAATATGTGTCAAATATGCATTATTAATTCAGAAACCAGTCAGATGTTACGAAAATTTAAATGAATATGGCTTTCAAAAATAAAAAATAATCATCAAAATTTGCTAACTTAGAAAAACGTTCTGAAATTGACATAAAAAAAATACAATCGAATTGAGAATTTCTAATCTTTTTCACGCAAGTGTAACGAAAAGGCCAGTGGCTAAAACAAAGCCACAACGTTTCGACTTTCAATTTGCACAGGAAAATGCACGATGCCAGAACAACTTTGAAATTCAAATTGATCTACTCGTACACGAATAATAATGTGATTTTTTTTTATCAATTCAACGTTTTTTATGTTACATTACGTAGCGATTGTTAGTTTTTATAACTGATGATTGTCGGTGACTGTAATGCCAGTTTGCTATAGTAAACGAAAGGAAGTACACTATTTTTTTTGTGAATTTCCGAGAATACAATAAATAAACTATTCTTTAATAAACAAAAATTGAACGTTTTCTCTATTTTATGACGGATACTAATTCACGCAAACGTGCCTATCTGAATACGGTAAAAAAAAATAGATGAAAGCGTGAAATTCTCATTGAGAACTCAAAAAATAATTGAAAGTAACATTAAGATTGTGAAAACCCTCAAATAAATCTAATTATCCGAGATATTTTTCACCAGTAAACTGCTTCATTTTATGTTTACTTATTGAAAGGATTCAAAATGCACTCTCAAATTAAAATTCACTACTAAATTTATATCATTTAAATTACGTAGGTGGAAACCCATTTCGTTTAACAAGCTAGGGAAGCGAATAATCAGACGCCTATCGATTAGCTTTTGCACGTCTAGATAATATGAAATCTGCTTAAAACGTTCGATGTGTACGTATCGCGTTATAAACCTCGTGCCCCCAACATTAATTGAATTTCCACTCCGGCGGCGACGCTACGGATGATCAAAATTCACGTGCATTTAAGTTCTGAATGCAAAATTTGATCAACGCCCCTAAGTCTTTCAATATTGACACTTAATGATAGTTCACGGGACCCGAGAGAGTTGAATGACGCAAAAGTTTCAAACGAATTAGTTGTTTAACTGCGACGCCAGCCTATAAAATTACTCAAGATCAAACCTGCTGAGAATTGTACTAATAAATAATAAATATTTACTAAAAATCAAGCCACGTTAACTGGTCCCGTACTAAGTTCGTAAAGAACTTGTGTTACAGGTACCAAAGAACGGAAATAAATGTAAGATTTTTATTATACACATACATATATTTAATATACGTCCATAACCCTGGAAAAGGCATTTTATATTTATCATACAAATACCTTCCCTTGGCGGGATTCGAACCCGCGACCCCCTTGTGTAGTGACCATGTCACTTACCACAACACCGGACGGCCGTTACTAATATTTTTACTATACACCGAATACACACAGTAAATGAAATTTCAAATGAATTTGGAGCCCTATATGTAACAGCGCTGCGTTCACACCTCTTTTACGTTTTTATGCAATTGAATTGGCTTCTGTTGAACAAATACTTTGATAAGGTATTATTGGGTGTACTAAAACCGCATTGAGAGGTAAATAAGTTCACTATGCAACTGATATTAGGCTAGTACTGGAGATCATAGATAGTCACTATATTGTGAATATTAATTGATTGCTACGCGACAAGAATAAGGATTCGTTATCCATGCGTGCTTACAAAACGTGCTATTGCCATACTTGATTGTCATTTTGTTTTACGTTACTCGATAGAAGTTGACAACATCGATGATATCATATACAAATATGCTGTGTAAAATAGCTGACAGATTACAGGCTTAGTGCTCTGTCTTGTGTAACAGAACTGGCTTAACCTGACGACACTATTAAACTATTTTATGGCTTTATATCGCGTTTATTTACGGTCTACCCTGTCTGCGAAAAGTATACGAGGCATCGACGTAATTAAATGAAAATAATGAATAATCGAGGATACAGCACGATCGCGCTTTTCAAATGTGATTACATAATCAACAAATTGTATGTAAATTTACTTATCATACCTTAGTTGTAATGTATTGTCATGAAGTTAATGCGTATCCACCGAAAACTAGCGTTTTTATTGTAACAAATAACTATAAATTTACTGGCGGTTGGACCTCTTGTGAGTCCGCACGGGTAGGTACCACCAGTTTGCCTATTTCTGCCGTGAAGCAGTAATACCTTTCGGTATGAAGGGCGGGGCAGCCGTTGTAATTAATTGTAACTACACTGAAACCTTAGAACTCATATCTCAAGGCTGGTGGCAGCATTTACGTTGTAGATGTCTATGGGCTCCAGTAACTACTTAAGACCAGGTGAGCTGTGAGCTCGTCCACACATCTAAGCAATAAAAAGAAATCAAACTACATATAGACTAGACGGAGCAATAAATCTGTAAATACTGTCCCGTCTCCTGCATTTATAATCTGTGCATACGAGCCGGTCAGACATGCGCTAGTGCGGCGCATAATTTCTATTCGCCACCCGTATATTCGTACGTGCACGGATTTCGGCAACCTATGCTAATGAAAATATGTCCATGAAAATCTACAATAGAATCTCTGCGGATCCGAGGTGGCGTTAACGACGATCAATTCAAATTTATTCATTTGCATCACAACGTTGGTTTAAGTTGCTGCTTCTTTGACCATATTAGTCATTGAAATTCGCCGACGAAATGTTTTTGATGCCTTAAAACGATATTTTTGCTGGCGTCGACAGGTCAATGTGACCCCGGTAACCGTACTCGTCGAACTCGACAAAGAGGTCGACGTGTAACCTAACCCATGCATCAGCCCGCTGAGTTTCTCGCCGGATCTTCTCAGCAGGTCGCGATCCGGTAGTAGATTCATTCGCGAAGCAATTGCTCTTGAGTTGTTAGGTCTCTTTCGGAGGCGCTCGGGCAGTTGTTAGCAAATCCCACCCTTCCTGGCTGAGCCTTTGCTAGCCCACCTGTCCTGGAAAGGTCTGGTACTGGAAAGGCCTCCGGGCCACCAGTAATCTTACAATCACAAAAAAAAGATCAATGTGCTCTAGGTACACGTGGGGTTATCGCAATCCTCTTTGAGACTTTAGGTCGAAGTTTGAGATATTTTTGTTGGTAATTCATTCTCGCTCACGACTCGGTCGTGCGCGGACGTGCTTTCCGATCCGTGGCCCGCTTGCGAGCCGCGTCTCTGAACTCACAGTTGTGCTCGACAGTGTAGTGACCGTGAATACATCGTGCGTACAATTCGGTAGTGCGGACGTGCCGATCCGTTGGTCGCTTGCGATCTGCGTATCGAGGTCCATTTTTGTGCGCTAAAGTTTTGTAACCGCGAACCCACCCTTACCAACTGCCTTTTTCAAGGCAACCAATCGCTACGTTCAGCTTCCTGTGGCACTCACAGGCTAGCGATTTCCTAACCCTTCCCAAAAACAACAGTCTTTTTCAAGACTAGACCCCCGCTCGCGATTCTGCCTGCTGTAGCACTATACAGCCCGAGCGGGTTCCTTTCCTTTTCCCCGCCGATTGCCGTTTTCACGGCATAGGCATTCCCCCCCCCTGCTCCTTGCTGTCCTGCAGCACAGGGGGGTTACAAATCCTATCCTATCCGGGGCCTCGCCTTTCGGCGAGTTCAACAAAAGTCCCGGGGCCGCCCCCCCCGGGCAAGAAGACCGAAGCATGGAAGAACTCAGTGAGAGTGTTATTAGTGACAGTGATTTTGTCGGGTTCCTCCGGGAAAGGTACCCGACAATTAGGGCCGAGTATGTTAGGTATAGGGCCTCTCGTGGCAATCCCTCTCCCCCCGCGTCCGTCGCCGCGTTTCTCAACCGTGCCTCGGAGGCACGCCGCGCGCCCCCCGCCGCCGCGTTAAATTCGAGCGCACGTTCCCACGATGCGGCTCACGTAGCGCCTAACGCTACCCCCACCCCCGCGCACGCGTCGAATACGTCATCTCGCGCTTCGTCCGTCGCGACCTCGATTGTTTCGAGTTCAGGCTCCGATACCGAATCGGAGATGGGTTTCGAATCCGCGTCAAGCCCTCAGCCTGGAACTTCGGATGGGTTCCAAACCGTAACGCGCGGTAAAAAGCGTACTCGCGCCGTGGAGTCCCGGAGCTCCACGACGAAGCAGACAAAATCCGCGACCGCCTCCCGCCCGCAGGTAGTCGTGACACCGGAGTCGGACTCCGCTCGCCGCGTAACCCCGCCGCCGCGTCCCAAGCCCGCGCCCGCTCCTAAAGCAGCTGCCCCCCCCCCGCTGATTCTCCAGGAAAAAACTGCGTGGAACCGCGTTTCCCAGGCCCTTCAGGCAAATAAAATCAACTACACCCATGCGCGTAACGTCGCGCATGGGATTCAGATCAAGGTCGCAACGCCGGGCGACCATAGGGCCCTCTCAGCATACCTCCGAAAGGAGAACATAGGTTTCCACACCTATGCTCTTCAGGAGGACCGCGAGCTCCGCGTAGTAGTACGCGGAGTCCCCAAGGAGTTGGACATAGACTATGTTAAGGAGGATCTGACCGCTCAGGCCCTCCCGATAGTTAGTGTGCACCGGATGCACAGCGGGCGGGGCAAACAGCCCTATAATATGATACTCGTGGCGTTAGAACCCACCCCGGAGGCCAAAAAGAAGATCGCATGTCTCACGACAATTTGCGGCCTATCCGGGATCTCGATCGAAGCCCCCCATAAGCGTGGCACTCCCGGGCAGTGCTACAGATGTCAGCTTTACGGCCACTCGGCTCGTAATTGCCACGCGCGCCCCCGCTGCGTAAAGTGCCTCGGCGACCACGCCACACTAGATTGCTCGCGTGTTAGGGAAACCGCGACAGAACCTCCAAGCTGTGTCCTATGCCTTAAGCAAGGGCACCCCGCGAACTACCGTGGATGTCCTAGGGCTCCGCGAAAACGTCCGACCCACCCAGCCCCCCGAACCGTCGGCCCAAAGACTTCGGCGCCTTCAGTGCCGAAACCCGCCTTCGTGCCGGCTGCAGTTCCCACGGTGTCGGCGTGGAAAAAACCGCTGCCGTATACGAAGGCGGGAACGGAAACCGCACCCCCGCCCCCGCTCGTGACACGCCCCGCGCCCCAGCCCCTGCTCGCACCTCGCCCCGCGCCCGCGTTCCGTCCCCCGCAACCCTCTGCCGCCAACGACTTCGCGCTCGTGCGTGACTTCGTCACCGCGGTCAACTTCGACCGTCTGCGATCGTTCGCTGACGCTATCCGTAGGTCGACAACCCCCGAACAGCGGCTCGCGGCCGCGTTCGATCACATGGACGTTTACGAGTCCGTGTCGCGTACGTTATAAAATCTTTACCGGTAATCAATGGCGCAAAAAGGTAGAGAAAAACCGTATTCCCTTACGTTAGCATTCTACAATGCTAACGGACTCGCGCGTCAACGCGATCAAATTTTCGAATTCCTCCGCGACAATCTTATAGATATCTTATTAGTGCAGGAGACCTGTCTGAAGCCCTCGCGTCGCGACCCGAAAGTCGCGAACTACGTCATGGTTAGGAATGACAGACTCACCGCCTCCAAAGGCGGGACTGCCATTTACTATAGACGGGCCCTGCACGTTGTCCCTCTCGATACTCCCTCGCTCTCACATATCGAGGCGACAGTGTGCCGCATCTCGCTGACGGGACACCAGCCGGTCGTCATCGCATCCGTCTATCTCCCCCCGGACAAGCCCCTTCTGAGCAGTGACATCGAGTCACTGTTCGGCATGGGAGACTCCGTCATCCTGGCAGGCGATTTAAATTGCCACCACACTAGGTGGAACTGCCATCGTACTAACGTTAACGGTAGGCGTCTCGACGCGTTTATAGACGACCTCACCTTTGAAATAGTCGGTCCCCCAACTCCAACATGTTATCCGTATAACATCGCGCTCCGTCCGAGCACTATAGACCTGGCATTGCTTAGGAACGTAACTCTGCGCTTGCGTTCCATCGAAGCAATGTCAGAGCTCGACTCAGACCACCGACCTGTCGTTATGCAGCTCGGTCGCCCCCACAACCCAGTCACTGGTACGAGGACCATGGTGGATTGGAATAAGCTGGGCACGTGCCTAGCCGACACCGCTCCGCCAATCCTCCCTTACGGCCCGGATTCGAATCTATCCCCCGAGGACACCGTCGAATCCATAAACATCATTACCGATCACATATCTTCCGCGATCATTAGATCTTCTAAAGAAGTCGATGTGGAGGACAGCTTCCACCGCATCAGACTGTCCCCCGATCTTAGGAATCTCTTAAGAGTTAGGAACGCGGCAATCCGGGCCTACGATCGTCTTCCCACGCATTCAAACCGGATTCGGATGCGTCGTCTACAACGCGAAGTCCACTCCCGCTTAAGCGACGCGCGTAACGACAATTGGCATAGTTATTTAGAACAACTCGCGCCCTCCCACCAAGCATACTGGCGACTAGCTAGGACTCTCAAATCCGAAACTACCGCTACTATGCCTCCCCTCGTACGCCCTTCAGGCCAACCACCGGCATTCGATGACGATGACAAGGCTGAGCTGCTGGCCGATGCACTGCAAGAGCAGTGCACCACCAGCACTCAACACGCGGACCCCGAACACACCGAGTTAGTCGACAGGGAGGTCGAGCGCAGAGCTTCCCTGCCGCCCTCGGACGCGTTACCCCCCATTACCACTGACGAAGTTAGAGACGCGATCCACAACCTACAACCTAGGAAGGCACCCGGCTCCGACGGCATCCACAACCGCGCGCTTAAACTCTTGCCAGTCCAACTGATAGCAATGTTGGCTACAATTTTAAATGCCGCTATGACGCACTGCATCTTTCCCGCGGTGTGGAAAGAAGCGGACGTTATCGGTATACATAAGCCGGGCAAACCGACAAACGAAACTTCTAGTTACCGTCCGATTAGTCTCCTCTCGACGATAGGAAAAATTTACGAACGGCTCCTTAGGAAACGCCTCTGGGATTTTGTTACCGCGAACAAAATTCTCATAGACGAACAGTTCGGATTCCGCTCAAAACACTCGTGCGTACAACAAGTGCACCGCCTCACGGAGCACATTCTGATAGGACTAAATAGGCGTAAACAAATCCCGACCGGCGCCCTCTTCTTCGACATCGCGAAGGCGTTCGACAAAGTCTGGCACAACGGTTTAATTTATAAACTGTACAACATGGGAGTGCCAGACAGACTCGTGCTCATCATACGAGACTTCTTGTCGAACCGTTCGTTTCGATATCGAGTAGAGGGAACTCGTTCTCGTCCCCGTCGACTGACCGCCGGAGTCCCGCAAGGCTCCGCGCTCTCCCCGTTATTATTTAGTTTGTATATCAATGATATACCCCGGTCTCCGGAGACCCATCTAGCGCTCTTCGCCGATGACACGGCTATCTACTACTCGTGTAGGAAGATGTCGCTGCTTCATCGGCGACTCCAGATCGCAGTAGCCACCCTGGGACAGTGGTTCCGGAAGTGGCGAATAGACATCAACCCCACGAAAAGCGCAGCGGTGCTCTTCAAAAGGGGTCGCCCTCCGAACATCACTTCGAGCATCCCACTCCGTAGTAGGCGCGCAAACACCTCCGCCGTTAGTCCCATCACTCTCTTTGGCCAGCCCATTCCGTGGGTCTCGAAGGTCAAATATCTAGGCGTCACCCTCGACAGAGGGATGACATTCCGTCCCCATATAAAAACGGTACGCGACCGCGCCGCGTTTATTCTAGGACGACTCTATCCAATGCTTTGTAGTCGAAGCAAACTGTCCCTCCGTAATAAGGTAACTCTCTACAAAACTTGTATACGCCCCGTCATGACGTATGCAAGCGTAGTGTTCGCTCACGCAGCCCGCACCAACTTGAAATCCCTTCAGGTTATTCAATCACGATTCTGCAGGATAGCCGTCGGAGCGCCTTGGTTCCTTAGGAATGTGGATCTCCACGACGACCTGGAGCTCGACTCTTTTAGTAAGTATCTACAGTCGGCATCGCTGCGCCATTTTGAGAAGGCGGCACGACATGAGAACCCTCTCATCGTAGCCGCTGGAAATTACATACCCGACCCAGTAGACCGAATGGTAAACCGTCGACGTCGCCCAAAGCACGTCATTACGGATCCTCCTGATCCATTAACGGTGCTTTTAGGCACCACAAGCACCGGTCACCGTCCTCGTCGAACCCGTCGCTTGCGACGAAGGGCTCGACGAGCGAACTAACCCATAGACACAGCCCACTGAGTTTCTCGCCGGATCTTCTCAGTGGGTCGCGTTTCCGATCCGGTGGTAGATTCAGCGAAGCACTGCTCTTGCTAGGGTCAGTGTTAGCAACTCTCCGGTTGAGCCCCGCGAGCTCACCTACTAACGTTAGGGTGAAGCTGAAATAGCCTCTCAAGGCTATCAGCATAGGTAGGAAAAAAAAAAAAAAAAAAAGTTGGTAATTTTGGCTGTTTACCCCTTAAATCGACTTGAAAGTTCTCACTTTCACGGCTTTATGTTTTTATCTGGTTTTCTTCCGACGTGGGTCCACCCACCCATGTGAACAAATATATTTATATATTATACATATATAAGTAGAAATATTGAGATCTACTCCGCGACCAAAACCATAGCTCAATATTAAAAAGCTTCATTCAAATTTTCTCATTACAAAAAATAAACCTCTATTATGAACTGTAACTCATTTAAATTACTCGTCAAGTTAAGTTCATGGACAATTTAAATTCAGTTAAAGTCATCTTATAACATCTATATAAGAATTGTTTTCGTTTCTTTGTACAACAAATTATTACCATATTTTTTTTATAATAATTATTTTATTCGTTACAGATAACAGCTTGGCGAACAGCGATGAGATCATACTGAGACCGTTGCAGATAATGCAGCGGACACCGAAATATAAAAAGGTAGAATTATTTTATATATTATACTAAAATATACGAGTACAAGTATACAAATTGTCAAGTAAAAATAAATTTACACATTTATAACATACAAAAAACCCGTATAATACAGTAAATAAAACATTTCTAGATATTTTATAATTTTAATAAATAATATTTTTATTGTAAACCAAAAGATCATGTCTTCTAAGATGCAATATTATTTTGTTCAGGCACCCAGTCAGTGTCCAGTTCTCAAAGAAAGCGATGCTGACATTGACACCATGTCGCTGTATCCATCGTTCGAGTTCCAGGTAAAATATAATTCAGTGTTCTTTTTTTTTTCGGTTTTAGTGAGCAGACATGTTCTGAGCTAGCTTTGTGCTATGGCAGCGACTGAAGCCTCATAGACGTCTCAAAGCGAATGCTGCCGTCCAACCCGCTACCACACCACAACCCAAAAAGTTCATTTATGAATAGCCTAGCTGTACCCGTCCGATTTGCTGGACATTTAAAATTAACATTATTATATCTCACCCCCACAAAGATTCTCATCATTAACGCCTCCGCAACTGGTGTAGGGAGTCCAACACTCATATAAATATATAGCCTATCCATTAAGTACATGTATTTTCTACATGGATACCAAGTTTCAAGTCAATCGGATGCATGGTTCAGTAGTTATTACGGAACATCGGTAAAAATCACTGTAGATTTATATATTAGTATAGATTACGTTAGGTATACTATTTTTCTTTTTATCAAAATGTACCAAAAGAGGTAGCAGTGCAAGATTATCTATGTATATACAGATGCTAGGTTGTCGTGTGAATCCGCGTCGAGCACGGTTAGGAAACCGCCACTTTGCTTAATTTTGCCGCGAACCTGTAATGCGTTTCGGTTGGAAAGGTGGGGTAGCCGTTGTACTATTTAAAAGTCATAAGTCAAGGTAGGCATTAGCGTGTTTTATGTCTATGGGCTCTGATAACTACTTAACATCAGGTGAGCCGTGAGCTCGGACTGAACAAAGCGTACCCTCTGATGATAATCCACACAGATGATCGGTTATGAATTATCAGCGTGTATAATAAAAAGTTAAAGTATGCATACAGTAGTATGCTTAGTTAGTTGTATTCTAATATTTATAAAGAGTATTTAATTTTATTACATTGAAAGTGCTAAAACTTTGACAATATCTGTTCTAGGTATTGTTGCTCATACTCTTTCTTTTTCTTTTAAAATTTTGTAAATGCCAGTCGAAGTTTCTTCAAAAGACACGGATAAGTTTATAGGTTCCGGGAGCTTTTAGAAAGTAGTCGTGTTATCTAATGCTTCTATTATGATTGATCTATCCATGTGCAAACAGCCTAAACGGTTGCCTGCGCCATATCAAATATCCACCATTTCGTCTTCTCGCATTAAAACTGTATAATCTCAAAACTTACTAATTTTACAGGAGAGTGTTTTAAAGGTTTAACATGCTATATTTTTAATATTAATCATATTTGCAACATTTATTTTTTATTTTTTAGCAGTTACATTATCTGTCTTTTAAAGTAAGATAAAATTATGTATTAATTTTGTTAATAGTAGTCAAAACATAGGTAAACAAAAAACAAAACTAAAAGTAAACTTCGCTCTTTTGACAGTATTTATGAGAAAAAAAAAACTGGTGATACCAAATATTTACGCATATTAACTCAATTTCGAATGTTTTTGGAAATTGTACACTTTTAATGCGAAAAAGCGATTTGTAGTCGTGGTTTTATCTTCAATACAAAATTTTGGTTGGTTAATGAAGTGACACACGCACTGTTTTAAATTGCACAAATAATGCATTTATCAGCAAGCTGAATGGATCCACTAATTTCCTATGGCGCGCCCGAATTTGATTTCAGTTTTAATTTGCCATATTATGAACATGGCATGTGGAGGGTGTTCAACAGAGGACTTATCAGGGGGTTGAGTAATTGTGTCGAACGTATCGACATTGTTAGCCACGAGGGGAACTCGATTTTAACCGCTACGAAGCGACAAAAGACCTATAGAACTGATACAGTAAATAATTTTATTCGTTTCATAATATATTAAATTAAATTAAATCATAATATATATATTATTATATTAAATTACAAAGTAAACAAGATATTTTAAAAAGATTAAAGACAACGAAACCGAAGCGAGAAGCCGTAAACGTTGTTGCCGTTGTTATAATACAGGAATTTAACACCCTTCCTGAATGTAGCTTGATTTTTCTTTTCAAGATTGTCATTCACCCCGTCCCGTTCACAGTTCGAGCGGAAAATATGAAACTAGAAAAAGGCTGCGTACCTTTTGAGCTGCACTTGTGTCTGATTCAAGTCTTGTTTGGTTTGTGTTGAAGTTTTAAAGTTTTCATTTATGTACCAAAAGTAGGGAGTTAAGTTTAGTGAACAAATTTATTACGTTGTTCGGTGGATATGAGTTTATTTAAAATATATATATATATATATATATATACACATGCTTTTCTTAAATGATAATTACTGACATATCTACTAAGTGGCTTATGGGGAAAATATATTCAATAATACTGAAGAGTTTCATAGGCAAAGACTTAGACTCTACTACAGGCCAAAGTATAATACATGCTTACGTGACCATAACGAAAAATGTTATTAAAAGGTCGTCAACTATTATAATTAATGTTCAACTACAATCGAAATGATTTCATTCAACGAATGGATATTACTAAAGTTATTTAAAATCGAACCGAAGTCCAAGTCGATATGCGGGTTCGACTGTAATCATAAAATGCCAATACATTTCTGTACTCTCGCTAAGTTAGCACGGTTATTAAACGAACCGTCGTTGTAAAGTTTCTTGCATGAGTAAAAAGTACAATGGCTTCTAGATGTTTCTAAAACGTTCTCCTGTAAACATCTTTAAATGAAGCAGATTTTCTAGATTAGATTATAAAAATGCTTAGAGTCACATGGCAGTCTCTATATGAAAATTTAGTCAGTTAAGTAGTCGCAAAGGTCATAATGTCGAAATATTCAGGAGGTGAATATAGCGGATATTGTTTAACAACGAAATCACATAACCTAAGGAGGAAAATAAATACACTACATTGTGTTTCTCTACTTGTAAGAATTTATTACTTGTCTCCTTGGCATTAGATCGTTGTATGCTACAATGTTCTGCCTTCGGCATCGGATAGCCAGTTCAGGGGGAGGACAGACTGGGTTATGTCGGACTCCGGCGCCTCTAGAGAAGAAGAGGGAGAAGAGAAAGACCGAGGTCCTCCTTTTCTTCTAATTCCTGCCGGGAGACTAAGCCTTGAGAAAGGCGCGCGAGGCGCTACGCGGCCTCAGCCATGCAAGACCTGAGAATCAGGACAAATCGCTGACGCATAATTACGATTGATATGTGGACAAAATAATATTAAATAAGATCCTAATTTAACATACTGATGACGTGTCGAATAGTTTGTAATGTAGATAAGAACATTTTCTTACTTAAAACTTCATTTTCTGAAGCAAGACAAACTTTATCTGTTTGTATTTCAATTGATGTTAACTGTTCTTTTTGTTCTGAAAATACACACGTAGAACAATATCGACGCTTGAAAGGCAAACGTGACTAAGCGACAATAACTGCTTTGTACATAAATGATAGGCAATAACCATATTCGATGCGCAAAAAAAAAATTCTAGGTCTATTCAAATCATTTCAATCCTACAGCTACTAGCTAGATTCTACTACGGCTAGATTCGTTAAAATATTTTTTTTTTCAGGTATTTCAACTTTAAATTAGTCTAGTGTAAAGTTCACGCATTGTCGCTTAGTCGCGTTTGCCTTTCAAGCGTCGATATAACCTACACAAAATATTTTGTAATTACAAAAGAATTCCATTTGTAATTCAAGGTTAATAATATATTTTTAAATTATATTTCTAAAACGAAAAGCGTTTCTTGGTGGAGAAAATTCCATTGTGCGTAAAGTTTATCGGATGTCGGCGACCGCAGCGCTGAACGGAACGTATAACTTTTGTCGTGACAATTGTAAAAATGTTTTATCCGGTACAGTTTTATAAAAATCCCCTTGTAAAACTTTTTAGTAGAACTGTTTTTACATCGCATTTGTTATTGCCCTAGCAGGTAGACGGGCATACAGTCCACCTGGTGTTAAGTTATCGTCGGAACCTATAGACATCAGCAGCGTTTGCGGCGTTGGCGGGGCTGAGGACCCGTAGAGCTAAGAACTGTCTAACGGCCGGGGCAATTGCGTTGTTAAACGAATTTCTGTCCGAAATCTAGGATGCTGACGTATTTGCCGATAGTTAGCATAATATTATAATAGTACTTAATAATTTCAATAATGTTTTTTGTGTTAACGAGTCAGGCGTTTTGGTGCAAACTGTAAGCCTGACTTTGTATTGAATGGAATAAATAAATAAATAAACGTAAATGCCGTCACGCAGCTTGAAATAGGAGCTCTAAGTCGCGGTTTTTACAGTACAACGCCTGCCCCACCCTTCAAACCGAAACGCATTACTGCTTCACGGCAGAAATAGGCATGTTGGTGGTACGGGTAACTAACTACTCATGCGGACTCGCAAGACGCTTTGCCACTAGTAAAATAACGGAATTTTAAACATAAAACAATGTTCATCTATCAAACGAAGCAAAAATACTTGTCCTAAAATTCATATCTCTTGAACCCGTCTCATTCTGGAAGACTAACCCCACGTTTCCGTTAATGCTTCGATCCCTCGCGTCAGCTAATTCTTAATTACGATACATTACGTGCAATGGAAATAATGCATTTTTTTATCTTTGTTTCTTTTTGTGGTTTACCTTAATAAGCATTTATTAACTATCTTCATTATTGAGGACCGTTTCAAAACACTTCTTGATCTTATTCATAATTTGTCACCGGAGTTCTGTAAGCCCGGTACTGCTTCACGGCAGAAATAGGCAGAGTGGTGGTATCTACCCGCGCGGACTCTCAGATCCTACCACCAGTAATTACGCAAATTTTGATTTTGCGGTTTGATTTTTATTACACGATGCTATTCCTTCACAGTATAAGTCAATCACGAACACTCGTTGAGTACGTATTTCATTAGAAAAATTGGTGCCCGCCTGGGATTCGAAAACCGGTGCATCTCTCAACACGAATGCACCGGACGACTTCGAAATTATTTATTCGTTCGTTCGTGTTATTATTTTCATTTTGAACCAGCAAACGCACCGTTATAGCAGCTATTTTAGGCGATACCCAGGTCATATGCCATATACCAAAATAAAAAGTATCTCATATATTAATCTAGGTTATAAACTTTTATGTGCGAAATTGCACCCAAATCCATTTTAATACTAACTAATATTTTGTTAATAGTACTATTATTTATACTAGTAGAGACAGAACTTTTGGACAGCCTTCTTATAACGGCTTATCAAACAGTCACAATGAATAAGGCCGCCTGTAAATAATTGATTGATACTTACAATAACATTGTAAATGTTTGCTTACTTAAAATATTTTTTGCTGTAAACAGGCGGATAATCTATCCACCTTGAGTCATGTGGTCGGTTTCGCAATTGTATTGTTTGACGAGAAATAGGCAACACGGTGAACCAGCAAAACCAGTATAACATCTTAACTAATTAATATTTAATTTGAATGATACGCATCTCTTAGGGATTAATTGGCTTTGAGATGGGACGTGTTCGCAAGGGTTTACGACTGTGTGAGATTATTAGCAATATATTAATACCGGGGACGGAACAGACGGCGCCTGCTTCTAAGCCGCTATATCAAGTAATTCCTATTAGACATACGTAAATCCGATCCTTTTTTTCCTATCTAATTGTTGGTAGTCTAATGGGTTATTCCGACTTCGCGCGGAAAGACTACTGAGAGAATTGCTAACACTGTTCCTAGCAAGAGCAGTGCTTCGTTAAACTACCGGATCGGAATTGTGACCCACTGAGAAGATTAGACGAGAAGTGGGAATCCAAATTTTTCTATCCGTACTCTTAGTTCTGTTTCTACGCACAGGTTTGAAGAGAAGGATAGCTATGACCATACACTTGAGATTTCGACGTTATATTACAAAGTTTGCGGCAACATCACGTTCTTATCCCGAGTAATCGCCTTTTAGGTCAGAAGATCCTCCTACCTGTCTGACTATTTATAATGAATACCACAACCCACCTTAAGACATGAGGTCTCATTCTCAGTTGTTTTTTGAAGCAGCTGTCCCACCATTCAAAATAAAACCCCTGGCCCTTTTGTGGCACAAATAAGAAGGATGGTGGTACCTACCGATGCTGTCTTATAGGTTCTACCACCGAAAATAACTAAAAAAATCTTAGAACAACTTGTTTCCGTTGGGTTTTACCAATTATAGGTATGATAATTTCGCGCGTATATAGATAATAAAAATCGGAAAAACACAAAGCGTTCAGATTACTAATACTATTCGATGGGCGGTATTCAGTTTGTATTGTTTATGGTCTACGGAAACCGTTTAAGGGAAAGTGCTACGCCTATTCATATATATCCACCTTAAAAAATGTTGCAGTAAAAAGAAAAGTGAATTGCAAACAAATCATCTGACTTTTCGTAAACACATAAGTGAATTTAGAAACAGTACGGTAAAATGAAGAAAGGAAAGACGTATTGCAAACTAAATAAAGTAAAAGCAGTCAGAACGAAAAACAAAAGAATAGTACCTACAACATTTGTCGACGCGAATAAAACGAATCAAGACACCTGTAAAACAAAAGACAAACTGAGAAAATGTACAAATCTAAATGAAACATGCGTAATGGATTTACGTGTTACTCTTACAAAGTCATTTTATGAAAACGCTCAGCGGCTTTGTTGATTACCGTATTTATTTACGCTGTACGTTTTTGAACATTTCGCGAAAAGAGCTTCGAACTCGATTTCGGGATGTTATTGCTGACAAACAGGGTTATCCGTGCAATTATTTGCACTCTAGCCTCTAGGAATAACGCGATGGCAGATATAAAATAATAATGATAAAAAATAACGTATTTCATACTTAAGTTAAGTTTTGAACTGAATTAACCCATTCTTTAAATAATTTGTCATTCATTTTTAAGCTATTGCATAGCTTTTATGGCGGGCTTTGAATGCGGCGACCGAATCGAGAAATTCCGTAACGACCATAAAACCTAACACCCCCACTCCACCTACCATGTAGCTCGCGTTCAACACATGCACACGTTGCGCTTGTGTTGTCTGTGAATAAGCGCGCGGCTTGTTGACGTCGCACTGCATGCGCATCATGAAAAGTCTGTCCATCTCTCTCTCTCGCGGGGTCTAGCTTATGAGTGTGAAGGGGACAGTTAATGTTTATAAATATAGCGTGGTCTTATTTTATTATTGTTTTAATATTAAATTATTATTGTCTAATTATAACTGCATAAGTTGATAAAAAATGCTATGCTTTACCGCGGCGAGCGCCACACGTGTTTTTTTATTTTATTTTTGAGGTGCCCGGTTTCGTCTGCTTTAAGTTTGTAATTCAGAATGAAGAAATGTTGCATTTTCCCGGGATAAATAATTACCCGTGTCACTTCCGTGCTCATAAATTACCAGTATACATGTATTTGTAGAAAGGCGCGTTAAATCACGGACCAGCGAACGTAGTGTCGTATTTATTACAGTAGATTACGGGGGTCATTCCATTTAGCATGATAAAAAGTATCTTATTTTGTTAATCCATGCTATAAAACTATCTTTATGCAAATTCATTCATCCATATACGTTCAGTCATTGGCGGTTTTGCGTTATTCAGTCACGAACATGTAAAATAAAATTTACATTAGTATAGATAGTATAAAGTAGTATAGAGATTTTCCTGACATGACATCGGTGTTATATTAAGAACCGTTCTGTCTAGGTTATTGAACACCTTTTAGTATATTAGTTGTCGATGGCAAATGAATTATGTTGCCCCACCTATGATTGCATCAACTGTCACCCACCTCCATTAATAAGTACGTTTTCCTAATGAACTAATGCGTTGACTTTGCAATTACTCCATTAGTCTGCAGCTTAATCGAAAAACATATTGAGTCTTGCGTGGTCCACTTGGGTTTAAAAATAAAATGCACCTAATTTGTTGTTTTTTTGTATTTCATGTAAAACTTGTTTTGCGCTTAATTTCTACAAAGATTATTGTGTTAATATTTTAACTTTCGTACTATAATGCTTTTAAACATAGAACAGTCTTTCCCAAAGTGGGCGATAATCACCCCCGATTACTCTCTTTAGACAACCCATACCTTGGGCCAGGAAGGTCAAGTACCTGGGCGTTACCCTGGATGCATCGATGACATTCCGCCCGCATATAAAATCAGTCCGTGACCGTGCCGCGTTTATTCTCGGTAGACTCTACCCCATGATCTGTAAGCGGAGTAAAATGTCCCTTCGGAACAAGGTGTCACTTTACAAAACTTACATAAGGCCCGTCATGACTTACGCGAGTGTGGTGTTCGCTCACGCGGCCCGCACACACATAGACACCCTCCAATCTCTACAATCCCGTTTTTGCAGGTTAGCCGTCGGAGCTCCGTGGTTCGTGAGGAACGTTGACCTACACGACGACCTGGGCCTCGAATCTATCCAGAAATACATGAAGTCAGCGTCGGAACGGTACTTCGATAAGGCTATGCGCCATGATAATCGCCTTATCGTTGCCGCCGCTGACTACTCCCCGAATCCTAATCACGCAGGAGCTAGTCACCGTCGACGCCCTAGACACGTCCTTACGGATCCATCAGATCCAATAACCTTTGCATTAGACGCCTTCAGCTCTAACACTAGGAGCAGGCTTAGGGACCCCGGTAACCGTACTCGTCGAACTCGACAAAGAGTTCGCCGTGCAATCTAACCCATGAATCAGCTCGCTGAGTTTCTCGCCCTATCTTCTCAGCGGGTCGCGATTCCGATCCGGTAGTAGATTCATTCGCGAAGCAGCTGCTCTTGAGCTGTTAGGTCTCCTTCGGAGGCGCTCGGGTAGCTGTTAGCAAATCCCACCCCTCCTGGCTGAGCCTTTGCTCGCCCACCTGTCCTGGTGAAACTGGAAAGGCCTCCGGGACACCAGTAATCCTTCAATCATAAAAAATAAATAAAAAAAGTGGGCGATAACGCCCTCTTGTGGGCGCTGCAAGCCTAAAGGGGGGCAGTAAGACACCCAAAAAAAAATAGGGGCGTTCTGTGTAGAGGCTTGGGAGGCGATTTGTGATTTCATCTAGGAGGACTCTTAGACACCTAATGAGCTATAGTGGTTTTTAAGTAGATTAAAAAAAGGGGGCGCTAAAAACTAATTTATTCTCAAAGTAGGCAGTAGACAAACTAAGTTTGGGAACCCCTGACGTAGAACAATAGAGGACGAATTCACAAAATCAACCGTGTCATGTCGGAATACGTTAATTAAATGCCCAACGCAAAATTGCATTGATCTGAATTTCTTGTTCGTAGTTCCTAATATAGTAGTAGCGTACGTAAATTTTGGTTTATTCACGTCATAGTCAGCGAGGTGAAAATTCGATTAACTTCGATTCGGTTTTATATTAACACGATACACAAAGGGCGCACACCGTAGGCTACGTAGGTAAGCATTCTGTTATGTATTTGAATACCTTTGACGCTTTTGATGGCGCATCACAATGAAAATTATTTTGCATTTTTAAAAGCTTATCCCGTTACGTTTTAATTGATATGATTGGAATGAAATGTTTTCATTTTAATTCTTTTGATCCTTTCAAAGGGTATTATGAAGAAAATTAAAATTAAAACAAAATAATACAAACGCTAAAGAATTATATTAATAATTAATATTCATTATAATAGACAGGTTAACGTTTTGAATTTAATTCCTGTTTGCGTCGTCTCACTTCAAGTATTTATATGTATTTATTTAACTTCCACTAGCCTTCTCTCATCTAACGTATCGACAAACGATTCCCACGGTAAATAAATAATATCGCGTACTCGTAATAAATGTCTAGAACGAGATAACTGTGAAGTCAGAGAACCTAATACTTTACTAATTCCGTGAAAGTTGCAATGATGAGAACGAATATGTGGTGCCGGAGACGCCTTATAATCCCGTGGACTGTATCACACCACAATCCACCTTTCCCCAAAGAACTCGGTATCAAGACCGACTTCCGTTAACTGCACAGTTACGAATTTTAAAAGTCTTTGGTCAAGTCTCCAGAATAGAGGACTTGATGGAGAGATTAATGGTTCCAGGCCAGGTGAAAGGCAAGAGGTCATGCAGTCGATCACCGACCCGCCACTTAATCAGCCCCTGTCCAAACTGTGTACTCAAAACACTTCGAACCGCTAGATTTGTAAACGTATCGCCAGGAGGCCAATCCTCCAAAGCATCCTTTAAAACATCTTAATGAATGCTTCTGCTTGAACAACATCAAAGCGAACACGATCACTCTGACAAGACTCCCCGACTAAAAAGAAGAACCCGTAATATTAATCACACAAATATGATTTATAAATTCAAAACAATGAAATAAGTGTTAATAACCACGTAATCTGATATATACAATATCTCTATATCGAAAATATAATGGTATTAAAAAAATACATTAGTAAATATACATATTCCATTGAATTTTCTTGAAATTCTAAATTGACTCTCACTCCAGGCAGCAGATCTGACGTCTTGTTTCATTTCATTTACTTCGAAGTAAGAATTGACAAAAATTTGGTATTCAATATTATTGCTTCATAGAATTTTGAGAACGTAGAAATGAAACTAAATTCAATTCTCGAGTTGTGTTCGTATAAAAGCTAAAGAATAGTAACATGCTTTTGACGAACAAGCCAAGAGCGATATTTTGGTTATATAACGTATATTTTGGTTAAATTAAATGTGCAAAAACGTGGGAAATTAATAATTAATTTCCATTCTCTTTTTGTAAAGATAAAGAGAAAACATTTGTTTAATTCAACCACCTTTGTCATTGTTTTGTATAATTATCATGGAGGGTTTTAATTGTCTAAATAAATTTTCTATCAGCCACCAAAATAGGACCGCAAAGCTCGTGCTTAAACATGTTGAACGCTTTTCCTCTTAATATCTAAAGCTTATTCAATTTTAAGATAAAGTTGAATTCGAATTTTGAGAATTAAAAAAAACTTATTAAAGCGAAATGATTTACACAATCGGTCACAGCTGGCAGCCTGTTAGTATATTTACATTGTCAATGACGTGGTACTGCGATAAAAAAGCTATGATCACGCGGCTCAGGTGTTATCGGGGTTCTTCGAAGCCGTGGCTTACTGAATGGAACGACTTTCGCAATGAAGTAACAATATTGTGCAATAAAAATCAAACTGCAGAATGTATCGATTTGCGTTATTATCTCTACTGGTGGTCAGTATTGTGTGCCCGTACGGATGAGTTCCATTATCTTGCCTATTTCTGCTGTCTACACGTTTACCGGTTAGAAGAGCAGTGCAGATATTCAACTATTCAATTGAAACTTCGACACAATGTCTCTTGAAGGGTGGCTTCGTGCACGTTTTCGTGTGCCTACTCTAGATGATCCACATCTGTGTAGATAAATAAAAATTTACGGCTAAGGAGTTTTGTCGTGCAAATTTTGAAGTATATTTTGTGATGAAGATGTAAATTGGGGCTTATGATTTTGAAGGAAAAATTGTTGGGTGGTATAGAGATATAGAAGTAATACAGTTTTATATAAAGGAAACGTAAAATAAAAATTTTATATACAAAGAACTACAGAGTGTTTGATTGTCCTATCTAACAACAAATACAAGAGATTCTCTAAGTTATTAAAACATTATAATCATCATCATCATCATCAGCCTTTATCTGCCCACTGCTGGACATAGGCCTTCCCCAATGCCTTCCACATAATGCGGTCCTCCGCCTTCCGCATCCAACGACTTCCCGCCGTGCGCACTAAGTCGTCAGTCCACCTGGTTGGAGGACACCCCACGCTCCTTGTACCCATCCGTGGCCTCCATGCGAGGACTTTCCTCCCCCACCTGACGTCGCTGGCTAAAACACTATAATACCTTTCATCAATTTCTATTTCGATCGGTGTTGAATAAGTACATATCAATAAATTTACACAAATTTTGCTGAGCATAGCTGCAATACTAAAACGAACGTAACACAGCTCTCCACGTTGATCCCGCTAATAAGTTACCAATGCTGAAGCCCACAAGTTTTGCGATGCAACTAATTCACCTGAAATTGCATAACATTGAGTGGAGTTAATAAACATTCTATTGGCTTAGTCAGGGAGACGACCAATAACGTAAGTATCGGATCAAGACATTAGGTCGAAGTTTCGAGAACATTCGGTTAAGATTATTCTATGCTTATTATGATAGAAAGAGCAGGATAGTACCTTTCTATATCGGTTCGGCAAAGTTTTTAGAATAGCCTGATAATTACACAAAGGGGTGTGTAATCTATAAAAATACGCGCTCGAATGTGTGATAGCCATTACTGGATCTTCATCATCGTGTCTCAAGATCGACAGTGAAACTATGGGCTGTTTTTTAATATGACGTTAAAAAATACCCATAGACAGCATTGCGATATGTATATACCTTAAATTGAACGTAGAATAGTCGATTAGTACGGTGCCATCAGAACTCATTAACCTGAGTGTCAGTTTCACAACATCATCCAAGCTACGCAACTGATTACACTGAACATGCACTGGACTGAATTCAATCAGCGGGCTGAAAAGCACCTTTCATTTTGTCGGATACACTGTGTATTATCCAGCGTCACCTGTCAATTTCACTCTACCGTTTTTGTTTGACTGCATCCATTTTAATTGTGTACAATAATACATTAATTAAGATAGAACGTCCGTTGTCGCTTTATTTAGTGCATTTTTATAGAATTTCTTTTTTAAATTTGTAGTTCAGCGGTGTTTCATGTAGAGTTTTTTCGCTCGTCCATTGGAAGATCTTTACAGTTTTACTTAATGCTAATTAAAATTTTAGCAACATGCTAAATACACATTACCGAAATAAAAACTAACACAATGATTAAAATAACAGAATTTTTAAAAATTTAGAATAAAAATATAAATTAATGTTTATGGGATCTGTCTGTAGACTTGCGGTGTAATTTTTACATTACAATAAAGTATACCCACTTCTTGTATCTTATTTTCACTTGAGTGACTTCTACGTGGCGTGCATTAGGCATGTTCGAAAATTTTGTTGTTGAAAATTTACTTTTTATAAATTTCACATTTCTATATGAAATACGATCTATGCTTATAATTGGAAGATCCTTTTATGCGCAGCGTATCTGCACGTATGCCTCTTGTAAAAACGCCACTATTATAAACGCCAATCGCGTGGTTTCATTTAGAGAGTTTCAATCATCGGCGAAAATATCAAATTAACTGAACGTCATCAGTTGGATAAATTCAAATTGTTTCATTATTCAGATACGGGTTATGTCTACGCAGCAAGAACTGCAACTGACGAGTTAATTTAACTCTCTCTTCTGGCCTCCGTTCGATGTTTTTTTTGGAGTGAATATAATGTTGACGGTCTTTTTTATTTCAAATATGTACATACATATATTTATAGTGATTTTTTTGTATTCGTACTTCTGTTTTGTTGCAACATTTCTTATGCCACCTTCAAATCAACTACTTAAATCCCAACAAAAACGTAAGGGGTGTTAAAGGAAATCTGACTTTTATCATTAACTAGCTGACCCGGCAGACTTCGTAGTGCCTCAATAAATAAATAAAAGACCTAAACTTTTGTATAAAAAAAACTCAAACTTAAAACAAACAAAAGGAATCCGTCCGACGGGGGACACATCAAAGGAAAAACAAAATTGTTTTTTTTATTTTATTCTGAGCATTTTCATATTTATCTAACTTTTAAACCTTCTCTGGACTTCCACAAATAATTAAAGACCAAAATTAGCCAAATCGGTCCAGCTGTTCTCGAGTTTTAGCGAGACTAACGAACAGCAATTCATTTTTATATATAGATAGAAAACGAAAAATTCGCATCACTCGTAAAGAAATATAATAGAATTGTGAAAATTTATCTTATTTTGGTGTCAAATCAAGCTTTCATCTCAAATCTTCTAAATGACTGGGTATATCATTTGCACGAGGCTGATGAGAAGGTATTCATGAAAGATTCATAAAAAATCTGGCTGCTACGATTTCATTAAAAATGTAAAACCTTTGTAAAACCCGTAACTGTCTCGTATCTATTATTTGTCAAATGTTTATTGTTTACCTAAAGATTAAAATAAGCCTTGTTTATTCTACATCGTCTGGAAGCTTCGCGCTCCAGTTCGATGAGGCCTTGTTCAGCTGTAATTCAATAATATCTTACAAGTGCTAAAATTAGTCCTTTACAAATGGTAAATAGCGAGTCGCTTTAGAAACGTTAATTGCAGCAATATTTACAACAAGCAAGCGAATTTCTTCACTGCTTAAAATGAGTGAGGAACTGTGGACAAATTTTATTAAGGGCGCGAAATGAGTTTTTTTTTGAATCGCACCGTTATGTAGAGCTATCTTAAATAAAAGTTATATAATAGCTAAATTACATTAGGTATTTATTCTACAATAAAATAAATTGTTAAAACCGTGGGTGGGTCTTCGGAAATAAATAGATTAAAAACTTAAAAAAAAACATGCTTAAACAGCCGGTTAGCTATGAATTACTTGGATCTTTTTTTTACTGAGTGGTGAGACTCTGGTGAGACTGGTTGGAATATTTTGAATTTTTCAAGTTTAATCGGACGACTTGAAAATGACGTTCAAGATTCTGTCGCATACAAAGCAACGTATGTTCATACATACCAAGCTAATAGAAACGTGCTATGAATATAGCGATTTTTATGTAATCAGAACTATCGGCTATCATGTTTTTCTTCTTCTTAGTCGCATATTTCACTGCTGAAGGTCGTGTTCATTATTATTTTTTCTAAGCCGATGGTTTTGAGAGACCCTATGCGCGTCAGCGGGCGAATAGGTGCTCACCTATTCGCCCGGTGACGCGGTCACGGGGCTGAAACCTGGCGTTGTTGCTAAAACTGACCCTAGCAAGAGTCGTGCTTCGCAGAATCTGCCACCGGATCGGAAACGTTCACCCACAGAAGATCCGGCGAGAAACTCAGTGGGCTGTGTCTGTGGGTTTAATTTACTCGCCGAGTCCTTCGTTGCAAGCGACGGGCTCTACGAGAACGATAACCGGTTCTATCCCTGAAAGGCCTTCGTGGTTGTACCATCAGCTTCCATTTCGTTTGGTTTTCGGCTTCTCTCGGGTCGGTCGCAACAGAGTTCTGTGAGCGCGGTTACCTGATCTGACCAACGGTTTGGCGACCGGCTGGGGGATCTTTTCCGTTCTACCTTGCCCACCACAGCCAATTTTTCAGGGTTGTCTGTCTGGTGGCTGCCGAGCAATGTGACCAAAGTAACCAAGGACCTTTTGGTAGCAAATCGTAGACAGTCTTGTTTCTACAGGAAGCTGCTCGAGAACATATTCGTTTGTTCTCCTGGAGATCCACGGTATGCGGACCATTTCTTGCCAACACTCATCTCGATCGCTTCTATTTTATCATTTTACAGTAGGTAAATTAACCAAAGCGTTATCTGTTTTATTTCTATGTTTTTAAACTTCACATCTCATTGAAGACCAATGTTTCTCAAAGAAAACTAAAACATCATATATTGAATAGAACATTTTCACACGTTAGACAAAATAGTTTTTTTTTATAATGTCAGCGTATCACAATAATTCCATTAATGTAATAAACAGGAAATGTCATTCGGAAAATACGCCACATTTGTATGTTTGATTAATGTTAATTACTGGCTGCGGAATTTCTACATTACGGGTATTGGGTATTGAGTTTTAACGGCATCAGATATGATTTTGCGACACCATTACCCGGGCACACTATCCATCACGTATACACGAACTGTTCTGCTGGTTCCATATACGAATGAATGTGCACATAGATATGAATCGAACTATGCAAATGGGGGCTAAATTAAAACAACCACTGATGTAATTGGATTACCTTCGCCGTTGAAGAATCCAGCGCAGTAAGAAAACTTACGAAGTATTTACATTCAGTATGTGTCCCGGGCATTACTAATGGCATTGATTAAATAGCGTCTTCGTTTACCAGTGAAGAGAGTGTATTCGCGTCTTAATTATTCTGTTCGGTGCTTTTACCCGTCTGTCTAAGTCTAAAAAGCGAAAGAACTGAATTTCTAGGGATAATCTTCAACCTACCAGCGCTGTTTTATAGCGGTAACTAGATTTATTTACGTTAACTAGACTGCATTAAGGTAACATTCTTGTTTTATAAATTTTTTCCTTTCATTATTTTCTATTTGACATAAAAAAAAATATTGCTTAGATGGATGAACGAGCTCACAGCCCACCTGATATTAAGTGGTTACTGGAGCCCATAGACATCTACGGCGTAAATGCGCCACCCACCTTGAGACATAAGTTCTAAAATGTCTCAAGTATAGCTGCCCCACCCTTCAAACCGAAACGCATTACTGCTTCACGGCAGAAATAGGTAGGGTGGCAGTACCCACCCGCGCGGACTCACAAGATGTCCTACCACCAGTAAAAAACAACAACATATTTGCTTTTCTAATGCGTGCCTTTTATTGTCACGAAATACGATCGATTTTTTAAAAGGTAGCTCACGTTTAGTTACTTAATTGTACATAACGAACAGCTGATAGAGCCCTGTGGGCTATCGCGTGCCACGTTCTCGACCTTGATACAAATTTTATTACTCGTTAGTTATAATAACTCAATTTTCCTCACAAACTAGTTTCGATAATAAAAGAAACACAACACCGTTAATCTTAAAAGAACGTCCGATACATTGGAAAGTTTAAAAGGTTTTAAGAACAAAAATAATAACATATTTTGTTTTTTACTGTTTAGATGGGTGGACGAGCTCACAGCCCTCCTGTTGTTAAGTGGTTACTGGAGCCCATAGACATCTACAACGTAAATGCGCCACCCACATTGAGATATAAGTTCTAAGGTCTCAGTATAGTTAACGGCTGCCCCACCCTTCAAACCGAAACGCATTACTGCTTTACGGCAGAAATAGGCAGGGTGGTGGTACCTACCCGTGCGGACTCCCAAGAGGTCCTACCACCAGTAATTACGCAAATGATAATTTTGTGGGTTTGATTTATATTACACGATGTTATTCCTTCACCGTGGAAGTCAATCGTGAACAGCTGTTGAGTACGTATTTCATTAGAAAAATTGGTATCCGCCTGCGGCATTCGAACACCGGTGCATGGCTCAACACGAATGCACCGGACGTCTTATCCTTTAGGCCACGACGACTTCATAATCGTTAGTTCCTTCGGCAGTCTTGTAATTGTATACATATCTAAAAAAGGTAAACCGAATTATCTAAGTCAACGCTTTTAAATATGATACTTAATACAAGCCCGATTAAGGTGATATTAGATAACGAGTTCTGATCATTTTTGTTTCATGCACAAAGGGTTAGTGCAACATTCTTAGATTAAAGAAGTTCGGCCGTGTTCAAATATTTCTTGATTAGTTTTAATACGTCGGTCAAAGTAATTTGTTAACTAAAAGTTATAATGAGGCTAACTCATGTCTTTCTGATAGCAAGACCACTAAGCCTCGAATCCTTGACACGTTTAGTATCTCAACACAAAATGAATAATATAAAAAAAATTTATCTTAATTTAATATTGACATTGGGTTTTATATTTAAATCTCGAATCGTAATTTAACGCATCACACAAAAGTATCTTGTGTTTTCATGTTCAATAGTGTGCAATAATAGTAGTCACACAAAAAAACCATTAAATTGGTACTACATTTAAAAAACCGTAAAAGTATTTATTTAGATATTGTCTATAAAATAGTTTTGTATTTAGAGATTTTTCGAGAACGAATACCGGAATATTACAAATATTTGATATTTCTTTCTTTTCAACCAAACAAAAGGGAAATTGAAGACAAATTTTTAATGTTGGAAACTTTGCTTGTGTTATGGTAGATCGTGAGTTGGTACCGCCGGTCTCCTTGTCAGTGCCACAAAGCAATCAGGCATTGCGGTTTGCAGGATGGAGCACGACAATATTCTGTGCCTGTGTCCGTAATTGTGACAAATCCTCTGGAAATGTTACATACAATTAGTGATAGTCATTAGTGTCATACACGATCCTGTGGATCGAATGGTAAACAGTCGACGTCGCCCTCAACACGTCATTACGGATCCTCCCGATCGGTTAATGGCGCTTTTAAGTACGTCAAGCACCGGTCACCGTCCTCGCCGAACCCGTCTTGCGACGAAGGGCTAGGCGTGTAAATTAACCCATAGACACAGCCCACTGAGTTTCTCGTCGGATCTTCTCAGTAGGTCGCGTTTCCGATCGGATGGTAGATTCTGCGAAGCACTGCTCTTGCTAGAGCCAGTGTTAACAACACCTCCGGCTTAAGTCCAGAGAGCTCACCTACACGCTAGGGTAACGCTGATATAGACTTTGAAGGCTATCAGCAAAGATAAGAAAAAAAAGGTGACAAAGCTTATATGAAAATCCACTGGAAATGTTATATTTAATTAATGATAGTCAATTAGTGAAGAATGGCTGAGTTTCACTAGTGATGTATAAGAATAATTTATATTTCTAGTTATTTATGTTTCTTCTTAATATTTTAAATGTATAAACAAAATCTACTACTAGTTCTACTCAGTTGCGTAGAAATATAAACCGAGTTCTGCAATCGAAGCAAAAAAATCATGTACTATGGGAACGGGGAACAAAAATAAAAACAGGGTTGTTTTGGCACTGAAAGATTCACGAAAGACACACCAAGTTGGTTACACACCAGTTTGTGTGTCTCGTGAAAGTGAAGAATATCATTGGAAAGTAACCGAGTGTATGCTGGCTGGGCCACACTTATGGGCCGTCACAAAATCCAAATGTATCGCAGGACTGGTGGAATTTAATTTAGTATGCCATCACTAGCGGTCGATTTCTTCAAACTAAACATGCAAACATTTTGTACCCAAACTTAAATTCAAATCAGAAAACATTTATTTGTTACTAAAATGTCGTCAAAACATAAAGGTTCTAGAAAAAATACCGCAGTCCTGAGAAGAAATGGAGAAACAAACTTTGTTTTATTAATTACTATTTTTAACTACTAATGTTGTGTTATTTTTCCTTAAATATAATGTTTGTAATTTTATATGTATAAAATAAAAAAAATAGTCTCGAGTGAAAAACCTCGCTCCTATATTGTGTTGATTGTTAGGTAATTACTGACTTCATAAAAAGCTTTACTGCACAAAAGTTCCTCGATAATTTTCTTAATTCTATGTATGGGCAATGATTGAACGTTTTGCGCGAAGCTTGTCCTAAAGCACGCACGATTTACGACTCGAACGATCTTGTTTTAATTACAATTTATGATTAGCCCTTTTTTTCTAGCCGAGCTGGTTGCGCACAAAGGAATTCTGGGACAGGACCTTTGAGGAAAGATACGAGAAGATAAAGAACGATAGCCGTCGACCAAGACTTAAGGTATAACATAACTTATTTACATTTTATTGGTGCTTCCTTTTCGTTATGCTAAAAATTTTTTCTGTGCTTTTTTTTGCTTTGCTTAAAAGATTTTTCCTTTAATATCAGATTATCTGGTCAAGGGGTCCTACCATCAGTAAAAAACTTTCACGTTTATAATATTAGGACTTTTTGGTGGGAACGCGACGAGTGAAGTGATTTGTGATTATGATTTATTTTATTTATTCAGTGATTCTTCAGGTTTAAATGTGTAATAACGATGGTTTATTTTAACTGTTTAGTATCTGTGATAAGGCACAGATGGGGGAAAATGAAACAAAACCGCTGAACGAAAATTCTCGGGATCCTCCAAAACTTCCTCTGAAAAGTCTCAGTATATGACCACCATTTTACTGAGAATCTATTTTTTACCATATCCTCTCATTTCCTTTCATGATATCATTTTTCATATAAAAAGTTAAAATTAAAATTAAACTTGACCTAAAGGTCTTAGTTACCAGGTCATAAAATCCCTTAAAAAAGTTTATAACATTAATATAGATCCAATATGCATTGTTTTTGTTAAAACCCTATTAACAGTATTATCGCATTATTTAAAAAAAAAGTGCAATACCTTTGGTGCGGTATCTGGCCCCCGAGCAATTGAGCTTAGGCGGCGCACGCTAATCTAGGCACGAGCCTGGCCACTCAATGCCCCGGGGTGTTTGTTGCGCCAACTTTCTATTAAAGTTGCCGTGTATTTCATAATTGACTTAAATGGTATTGCAAGTTTAAAGCGCTTTGACGCATTTATGAATATCATATTATAGTTTTTTGTTTGTTTGAATTAACTAATAGGTATGGGAAACAGACTATGTTATTGCACGCTTTCTAAAATATAACTTTTTTTTTTATTGCTTTGATGGGTGGACGAGCTCACAGCCCACCTGGTGTTAAGTGGTTACTGGAGCCCATAGACATCACGCAAATGCGCCACCCACCTTGAGATATAAGTTCTAAGGTCTCAAGTATAGTTACAGCGGCTGCCCCACCCTTCAAACCGAAACGCATTACTGCTTCACGGCAGAAATAGGCAAGGTGGTGGTACCCACCCGCGCGAACTCACAAGAGGCCCTACCACCAGTAAAAACAACTACAAAGGCTTTTTAAATTGATATTTATTTTGAGGATATTTAAGGCGTTTGCAACGGTTCGGTTCGGTTTCGAAATTATATTTTCACTGATCTTTTTATTTATACGTTAGCCGAAAATATTGTGGTATCGTTTTAAGAGCATGTTCAAAGTTATTTGTCAGTATCAAATGGCTTGTGTTTCGCGGTTACCGAGTTAAAATTCTTGTTCCGTTTTAGGTGATCGTCGTGCCTCATTCTCACAATGACCCGGGATGGCTGAAGACCTTCGAGCACTACTTCGAATGGAAAACCAAAAACATCATCAACAACATAGTGCAGAAATTACATCAGTACCCGAACATGACTTTCATCTGGACTGAGATATCGTTCCTCAACTCTTGGTGGGAAAGGTCTCATCCCATTAAGCAAAAGGTACGTGTAACTGCGTGATATTAGTTGGCTTAGATCGTAAACTGTTCGACAGTATTCTCGATACGCAATTAATTTACCAGAACCTAATGGAGTTAATGGAGTTTTCTCCGTGTATCGTTGTCACGAGTCTCGCTTGTCCTGAGTATGCTTTGTGATTCATGCAGGGTAATAATGTCTTTGGCCCTTACTTATTCTCGGACTTTCCCATATGCGTTACGGTAAACACTAAATGGAGAGTTAGATCTAAATTAGAGAACAAGCCGGGATTCTTTAGACTCACTAAACATTAAGAAGTTTTTGCCGGACTGGGACCACCATTTACTATATACGGGCCTTACACTTCATCCCTCTCGGTCCCCCTCGCTCTCTCACAACGAGAGACATCAGTGTGCTATATGTCATTGACGGGACAGCGGCCGATCGTCATCGCACCCGTATAAACCCTTCTCCCTTCCCCCGGAAAACCTCTCCTGCATAGCGACTTCGAGACATGCACTCGGCATGGGAACCACGGCCATTCTGGCAGGAGAATTAAAGTGTCACCACACTAGGTGAAACTACCCAGCGTCGTTTATAGACGAATTTGCCTTTGATGTCGTCAGACCTCCAATCCCAACTTGTTACACGTGTAATATTGCTCATTCGTCGAGCACGATCAGTCTGGTACAATTTAGGAACGTAACTCTGCACTTATGTTCCATCGAAGCAAAGATAGAGTTCAACTCCAACTATGTGTCTGTCGTCATTCAGCTCGGCCGTCCCTGGTATTTCTATGACTATGGTGGATTGGCAGAAACTGAGCATTAGTTTGGCAGAAGCCACATCGCCAATCCTCCCAGACAATCCGCATTTCACTACGTCCCACCCAGGACTATGGATCAGTAGACATACTGACAAACCATCTGTCCATCGCGATAGGCAATGCACTTCATCAAGTCAGTGTGGAGGACTTCTTCCGCCGCATCAGACTGTCCCCCGAGCTCAGGAATCTGATAAAAGAAAGGGGAACGCGTCAACCCGGGTTTATGGTCGTTATCCCTCCGAATCAAACCGGGTCCGGATGCGTCGTCTAGAGATATGTCAGAAAAAGCCGCTGCGGGAAGAGCTCTAATCTAAAAATGAACTCTATTTGAATGACCATCGAATTGAAATTAAGAAAATTACAAAATGAAAACTACACAAGCAAACGCACCTGGAATGCAAATATTCCTCTGATATCGTTTAGTGTGTATAATAGGAAAATTATGTTAGGCATCCATCATAATACTACTCCGATATCATTTAACGTGTATATGAGGAAAATTAAAGATTTATCTAGTGGAAAAAAAAACTTAATGATCAAGACTCATGTACAGTGTTTTAATTGTTCGCCATTTGTATTTGTGTCAATGTAACTATACCATCCGGTAGGCACCAGTTTTACCGATGTAACACGAATTATTCCGACGATGAAGAGATAATGTATTGTCGTTTTGGTTTTCAAAATCCCAAAATTAATAAATTGCGTAATTAGTTGACGTCTTGTCAGCCCGCACGGATAGGTACCACTTGTTTATTTCTATTGTGAAGCAATAATGTGTTCCAGTTTGGAAGGTGAGGCGGCCTCTGTAAACCTGAAAGTTAGAATTCATCTCTCAATTTACGTTATGGTGTCTATAAGCTCCGGTGACCCCTTGACACAAAGTGGGCCTAGATACATTTTATTATACATTCATACTATTATTATATTAATTAAACTAGTCATAATAGTCAAAATGTTGAAATATCAAACGTGAACTAGCAAATATTTGTGCGACACGGAGGATATGATAGACAGATCGACTGAAACTTAAATAAAATTGAACTAAAAACAATCTGCAACTAACAAGATAGTGTATGTAATAAATTCTGCCAAAGATTTTATTTACCGTTTCGTATCGTTTTCGTAAAACAAACCTGTAAAATTACAAGAAAAATATAACTACATAAAAATCTGCTTATCCGAATATCATTTAAACATTTCCATTCGAATTTGTCATTACAAATAACTTTGAGTTTTCTTTTGATTAAAACAAGATAATACGTTTGCTTACAGTCGACGTGTTTTCTGTTTGTTGTCCAAGTCTGTCGGGACTCATTCACAGCTATAAATGAAAACTGAAAGCATTCAATACGAAAAAATTCTCTTTGAGTTACGTTAAAAGCCAATTAATTTTATTGATGCCTGCAATTATAGTTGAGTGGAGATCTAAGCTTACGGACTTGTCACGGGCGGACACATTCTAAATTTGTTTTGAATGTTTTTGATATTTATCACTCAAATAGGTATCACAAATGTACATAATAATCTATATATCAATACGTGAAGCAAAAACTTTGTATCCCTTTTTACGAAAATTGCGCGGACGGAGGAGTATTAAATTTTCCACACTTATAGAGAATATAGAGAAGAAGTGCACAATGCTAATATTTTTTTAAAATAATGCATAAACGATACATTAAATCAATAAAGTAAACATTACACACACTACGTACCATGTATTTGACGCACACACGCATGCCTACTATTTATTGTCAAACTTTTGTTCTTGACGTCTGTTGTCAAATTGAGAATAGAATATAGTTTTTTCTTTGTAAATATTTTTTAGTGTAGTCTTGGCGAAAATTTTGATTATAGAAGTATAAAATACAATCATAATAGTATGCAAACTTATAATTCCAATTAATTATAGTCGAATTTCGACTACTGCGGGACCTCTAGTATAATTAAATACAGACGTGTTGTAGTATTGAGATGAAATAAAAAATGATTACTAACATTATCTTTGTAAAAAAAAAAAACTTTTACGCATTGTTCTTGTTCTAATTTATAACCACGAATACCTACTGTGATCGTAATAAAATTTTAATCTAGTGAAAAATATTTCTCCCAATAAAAATTCTAATAGTTTGAAGAGTTAACTTTAATATTCGAATTGCACATTTTTTTGCAACTTTCAAGTGTAAAACGCGTGGTAAAACAAAAACTGGTGGTAAATTGAAATATGTGTAAATAACTAACAAAAATATCAGTAATTTCCTAGATCATAATTATATTACTATAGTTGGAATCTTAATACTTCATATATACATGTGTGCGGTTGTGCGTTGAAGTTAAAAAGGGGAACAACGGTATAGTGGTCATTGCTCGGTAGACCCACGGTCCAAATGTTATCAAAACTTTTTTATTTGCTTAGATGGGTGGACGAGCCCATCTGGTGTTAAGTGGTTACTGGAGCCCATAGACATGTATAACGTAAATGCCGCCACCCACCTTGAGATATGAGTTCTAAGGTCTCAAGTATAGTTACAACGGCTGCCCCACCCTTCAAACCGTAACGCATTACTGCTTCACGGCAGAAATAGGCGGGGTGGTGGTGGTACCTATCCGTGCAAGAGGTCTTACCACCAGTAAAAATATTTTTCATTATTATTATTTAATTATTTATCCAAGCCTATCTTGAAAATATCATTAGCGAGAATATCTTCTGTTCTACGATACTGCTACATCAATATTTGCAAGAAACAATTCCTACAGTACTTCTGTATTTGAACGAAGTTTCAATCGAGGTTTTGTCCTCAAAGACATGCTGTAGCCTGAATCTGACATTGATGCGCTTTCTAACATCGTTCATTTTCATAAGCGATGGCAACCACTCACTATCATATGGGCCGTATTACAGTCTGCATAAAAATGTAATTAAACTGATTTTCTGTTTATTAATTATTAAATTATTAACGTTTCAAATGCCCTCCATAAATGCAACTAAATCATTGAATGAATAAAGTATTAAACCTTTTTTCTATTTAGATATAAATAGTTTAACCTCTTCAGGCGCATTGTCATGTATATGTACATTGGGTTTGTTTTTATTTAATTATTTATATATTTAATTTTACGCTAAATGGTTATACGTGGACAAATTATTGTGAAAAATAGTTTTTAATATAAAACTGAACAAACGCAAAATTAGAAAAAATTAAATTCATGTTTTTGTAATACTTTAAATAATTTGTCCCTAAAGAGAATACAGGAACATTTTTTAAGTAGGTGTTGGTTCACGGAAAGTCATTTTTCGGTATAATCAATAACTTTCCTTCGTAGACTGCGGGGCATTCGGCTCGCCTGATGTACAGTGATCACCGATGCTTAAAGACGCCAGCAATACCGTTACATTATAAACGTGTTTTTATTTAGTTGTCTGAGCGTATTTTGTTTAATTTAGCATCAATATAATCATTTTTAACCTTCGAAACGTCATTCAAAGTAAATAAAACAGTCGTATTGTCAGATTTCAATAGTTCGAAAAGTTTTAGATCGCATCGTAAAAAGTTTGTTGCCTCGATTCCGACAGGTAACGAAGTTTGATTTACGCAAACTTCGCGAAACTGCATCATGTGCATTCAAACGCTCTCTGGTTATCGGTAACGCCATCTCGCATGTAATACAGACAAATGTGTTTTATGGGTCTTGTGATAGATGGCTCTCGTGTCTCTGATGCTGCCGACGCGGTGACGTCGTGATTTATGAATTTCGAATTTACGCGGGTTTCGGTGATGCTACGCGTACGTCAATGCCAAATATTATCTTAAAAAAATATCTGATCTTTGTCCCTAGTCAGTAATTTACGTGCTGCACGAATTTATGAACAAGAATCGTAATTACGTATGTATTTAGCAAGATTTTATGTCGAACAAACAGGACTGTGATATAAAAAATGCTTTGCGAGAAAAGCACGGGGAATAGTCCCTATAAAAATGGCCAATAAATTTAGAATTATCTTAAAACTGTATTATACATAGTTTTAGTTTATTTGGTTCAACCAATCCAATTGATATTAGTTCGCAAATGATTATGTATACAAACCGTTTCCATTTTACAGGCATTAAAGAAACTCATAAAAGAAGGACGCCTGGAGATCACAACTGGCGGCTGGGTGATGCCCGATGAAGCTTGCACTCATATTTACGCGTTGGTTGATCAGTTCATTGAAGGTAAGTCTCCAACACATCGTTAAAGCATCAGCTGGGATGTGTATGAATCCAACAAACGTGAACATTAATGGTGAATTCGTACTTCAGGTCATCACTGGGTGAAAACCAACCTCGGTATAGTTCCCAAAACCGGTTGGTCCATCGACCCCTTCGGTCACGGCCCAACTGTACCTTACATATTGGACAAAAGCGGGTTAGAAGGAACCATAATTCAGAGGATTCATTACGCGTGGAAACAATGGTTCGCTCAACGGCAGATCGAGGAATTCTACTGGATCACTGGCTGGAAGTCAAAAAAGCCAACGATGATCGTTCACAACCAACCTTTCGACATATATTCTATAAAGAGCACGTGCGGCCCTCATCCCTCGATCTGTCTCAGTTTCGATTTCAGAAAGATTCCCGGCGAGTATTCCGAATACACCGCCAAACACGAGGACATTACTGAACAAAATCTCCACTCCAAATCGAAAACGTTAATAGAGGAATACGATCGCATCGGTTCGTTGACTACCCACAACGTGGTCCTGGTGCCGCTGGGCGACGACTTCCGATACGATTACGACATCGAATTCGACGCCCAATACATCAATTACATGAAAATGTTCAATTACATTAACGGCCACAAGGAACTATTCAACGCTGATGTTCAATTCGGCACTCCTTTGGACTATTTCAATGCGATGAAAGAACGTCAATCCGATATTCCGACGCTGAAAGGAGATTTCTTCGTTTACTCCGATATATTTAGCGAAGGTAAGCCAGCTTATTGGTCCGGGTATTACACCACACGACCGTATTTAAAGATCCTCACGCGGCAGCTGGAACATCAACTTCGTACCGCAGAAATATTATTCACCCTGGTTTCAAACTACTTGAAGCAGTTAGACGATCGCAAACTGATATCGTCCGAGAAGAAACTTGAAAAGTCATATGAGAACCTGATCACCGCGAGGCGAAACTTAGGTCTCTTCCAGCATCACGACGCTATTACTGGGACATCGAAATCTGCTGTTATGCAGGACTACGGCACCAAATTGTTCACGAGCATCAACCACTGCATTCGGCTGCAGGAGACCGCCCTTACTACTATAATGGTTCCAGACGAAACCCTGCACGGACAGAATATCATACAAAGCGAAATGGAATGGGAAACATACGGAAAACCAATCAAGAAACTACAAGTATCATATGTGGACAAGAAGAAAGTTATCCTGTTCAATCCCCTAGTCGAGAGCAGAACTGAAATCATAACGCTCTCCTCAAACACAACTAATGTTCGAGTTTACGATACGAGACAAGGCAAGCACGTGCAATATCAGATCGCGCCTAATATAGACGTACACGAAGACGGAAAACGCGTCATAAGCGACACCAACTTTGACATAACGTTTGTGGCAACACTCCCGCCGCTCACCTCGGTCACTTTCAATCTCGAAGAGCACGTCGGTGTGGCTAACCACTGCGTTGTGTTCTGTAACAGCTGCAACGATAAATCGGACGGCGAAAGTCTATTCGTAACGAAGAAAATGATGCCCGGAGACATTCAACTGGAGAACTCTGTGCTAAAGCTATTGATTAACAGGCACACCGGCTTCCTTAGACAGATATACAGAAAAGACGTTTATAAAAAGAACGTTGTCGAAATGCAATTCGGTGCATATCAGAGCGCCCAGAGACACTCTGGAGCGTATCTGTTTATGCCCGATTACGATTCTCCAGAGAAGAACGTTCTGAACACATACTCGAACTGGGACAAACAATCCGAAGACAACATTATTATCGTTTCCGGTCCCGTATCGCGGGAGATCACGATTATGTATTTGCCGTTCCTCATACACACAATTAAGATTTTTGACGTCGACGATCCGATACTGTCCCGAGCGGTGCTCGTCGAAAACATAGTAGATTTCGAGGATCCACCAAAGAACCGAGACACAGAACTTTTTATGAGAATTCAAACCGACATACAGAACGGCGAACCGCCCGAATTCTACACCGACCAGAACGGCTTTCAATATCAGAAACGTACAAAAATCGATAAGCTTGGCATCGAAGCTAATTATTATCCTATCACGACTATGGCTTGGATGCAGGACAAAGAAACGAGACTGACTTTGATTACTAATCACGCGCAGGGAGCCGCCTCATACGAACCGGGGCGCTTGGAAGTGATGCTCGATAGACGCACGCTCTACGACGATTTTAGAGGCATCGGCGAAGGAGTGGTCGACAATAAGCCCACCACATTCCAAAACTGGCTCCTACTGGAGACGATGCCTGGGGCACGAATCGGAAAAGACAACACTGATTCTATGAACACGAGAAACTTTAGTCCAGAACAGAAGACTAACCATTATGAGTTGCCTTCTCACTCAGCCGACTATTTGAGCAGAACCTTCAATTATCCAGTCAACGTATACCTTTTGGATACTAGCGAAATGGGAGAAGTGGCTATCAAGTCGTCTCAAACGTTCGTGGAGAACTTCCCTAACGGCATACATTTGGTGACACTCCGGACCATAACCGACGACGTCTTAGAACAGTTCCCCAGTACATCGAGCTACATGGTCTTGCAGAGACCGGGTTATTCCTGTACTATCGGTAAATTCTCAAAACGAGTTCCCAGTTTTAATTCGAAATCGAAATTTAGCGGACTCATCATCAACAACTTGACTTCAGTCAGTTTGACGGGTCTAAAAACCTACCAGCACCTGTACGACTTAGAAGACATCGAACTTGAACCGATGGAGGTGAAGACGTACAAAATCAAGTTCTAAAGACTGCTGTTTCATAAAATAATACAAATATACATTTTATATAAATAAATTCCCTCGCGGTAATGGAAATTGCGTAACTAGTGAATTACATTTACGGTGATATTTAGTTTTAGTATCTCCGTGTCTATATATCCAATTAGTAACGATTGATATTTAATATTGATGAAAATATTACATATTTGATTTATATATAGATAGCACTGATAAATTCGCAGTTGATTTTTAAAATGCGAGTTATTAGTTCAAATAGCCGCTAATCTTGCCTCGTTGTTTCGCCAGATTCATTAACTGATGTGAAAAATTTATAAAAATTTAACTATATTCATCTACCTCAAAACCAAATGAAATTTATAAAAATGAATGTTACATAACAAACTTACTAACAGTTTATAAGTTAACATAATTCAACTTAAAGCACAGTTAATTTTTTAGTTGAATCTCTGATATAAATAAAATTGTTGTCCAGTAATTTTTATGTTTGTTGATTTTATTATTATTATTATTATTGAACGCACTGATTAATCTGACAATTTATTTAATTAAAGGGTTTATATTTAAGTTATAATAGTGCACGATGTTATTTTGCTGTGATAGCCATCATGACACCGTCTCGCTATATAGTTAGTTACCAAAAATATGATTTATTTTATTTAATTTATATTTATTAAGCGTGTTTATTCTATTACCAACTGCTTCAAAAGTTAATGGACACAAGAATTTTAATCTACATAGACAAATGCTTTGCCAAACGTTTCTATGAAACTGTTTTTATATATTACATATTTTTTATTAATAATTTTAATATTATTAACTTTAGTATAAGAAGATTGTTGTTAGGCCAATATGTGTAGTTATGAAATTTTGTAATAAAATGTTAATGTTTTTATTATTTTTTTTCATTCATTTTGGGTTGTGCTGTAGATTATTTCATATTAATTTTATTTTGTTCTATAAAACATATTATGACTGAATTACGTGGCAAGTTTAAAATCAATGTGAATAATATGTGGCTAATTAAAACAAGCCAGTGTTGGCGAGGACCAAACAAATTAATATTTCCATTTTAAAAACTTTTCTGTGTGTCTGTTTGATAATTAACATTTGTTTTAAATATAGAAATATATATTTTCAGTAGGTTAGAGTAAAAAATATAATAGTATAAAAGTGCACTTTTTAGATTGCAAAGTAAATTTCACGAATATATTCCATTGTATTGTGACGATCTGGGCTTGTGACGTTTCGCTTTACAATTAAAGTTCAAAGATTCTATTATTATAGATAAAATATAAATTTAGCTGTTTGCACGATATTTTCTGTTGTAATTAATTTACTATCTGTAATCATCATATATTATATTATTAAAGTTTGATTATAAAAATTTTGTTCCAAAAAGATTTCTGAATCTTTGTGACTTTCGATGATTTTTTATTGTGATTTGGTTGTATTTCAAAATTTATTATAGTTATGAATTATTTATTAATTCTAAGTAAATGATGTACATGTTTTTATTTAAGAAAAGTCGGTAGTTGAAAATAAAATATTAATGAAAAATTCATGGTCTTTATTTTATTAACAAATATTTTCATGTTATTCAATATAATAAAATGATCATAATTATAAATGATTATCATAATAATCGATAAAAAGGAAATATTTTAATACCAGTCATAAAATGAAATTAATTGAATTATTGTGATGCTACATAATTCTAATTCAACAATGATTAGAATAGTATCTAATGTTCAACGATTTCGCCTGCGTCATCGGATGGTCATTTCTTCTTTATTCGACTGGCGATCCATTCTAAACCTAAATGTAACCTGAAAAACAAACATACAATTAATCATTTAAGCCGTATTAAACACGACCACCGATATTTACTTCTGAACGGATATGTGTGTGAGTCGTAGGATATTTAAAAAATAAATTATCGTGTGGTACATATATAGCCACCCTACTGTTTTAACCCATTTGAGCACGAACCGTCGATAGATCGACTCCTGTTAATACGTATAAAGTGCGGAGCGTCGGAATATTGACTACTTGCGCAGTTAGATTATAGGTGTTAGGCATCGACCTGTATGGATGTGTCTAAGCGCGCGCATGTAAAATGTTCTTAGTTAATAACATTTATAAATAACCATTTAAAATTGTTGTGAATTTAGCATTGGTTTTTGTAATTTTTTTAAAGTTGATAGTTTTTTATAAGGTACTTTTTTCAAAAATCCTTTAGCAATTTTGGAATAACTTAAACACATACTTATTACAATGGAATAACTTAAACACATACTTATTAGTTATTCGATTTCGAGAGAAAATTGGACATGTATGTTTTGAATTCTAAGTAGTAGGGCACGTTTTTATGATCAGCCAGCTTACTTCTGCCGGCGAAGCATCATGTATTCGAGTCAACATGATGGGAAACTGCATTCACGCTGTTTTGTCTATGGGCTCCACAACCACTTATCACGATACGATCACACGGTCCCCCATCCATCTAATTATCTAGTGCAACAAAAAAGGTAAAAATCTACGCTTAATTACAACACTACTCTATTAATAATATACGACGAGTTATATTAATATAATATGCTCTTAATGATAATGAAATTGTTATAGTTAATCTTATTTTTGAATATTGTATTTGACAATTTTCTTTTGTTTTAGTTTTGAGTCACAAAACTAGGATAATGAAAAACTATACTCATTAAAGAGAACTTTTTTAAATTACACCGGTACAGAATTATTTCATGAAAGGCGCGTTAAAATAAAAATAAAAAGCCCGTCAAAATGAAACGCCGTGTAAGCGCGCGAAACGTTTTCGTTTGCTTTGGTTAATGCGTGCGCGCTAAAGAAATGAAAATGAAGTCGATTGACTTGTCGACTTTGATATGTCTCATCTATATCTATACTAACAAGAGGTCCCGCAGTAGTCGAAATTCGACTATAATTAATTGGAATTGTAAGTTTGTACACTATTATGATTATATTTTATACTTCTATAATCACAAATTTCGCCAAGACTACACTATAAAAAATATTAACAAAGACAAACAATATTTAATCTATTCTCAATTTGACAACAGACGTCAAGGACAAAAGTTTGACAATAAATAGTATGCATTATGCATGCGTGTGTGCGTCAAATACATGGTATGTAGTGTGTGTAATATTTTCTTTATTGATTTAATATATCTTTTATGCATTATTTAAAAAAATAATTAGCATTGTGCACTTCTTCTCTATATTCTCTATAAGTGTGGAAAATTTTATACTCCTCCGTCCGCGCAGTTTTCGTATAACGGGATACAAAGTTTTTGCTTCACGTATTAATATATAGATATATAAATCTAGAGTGGTTTTTACGGATGTTCCGTTATAATTACTGAACCATGCATCCAATTAAATTGAAACTTCGTATTCATGTAGAAAATACATGTACTTAATGGATAGGCTAATATTTATATGAGTGTTGGACTCCCTAATAATAATGACAATAAATAATAATGTTAATTTTAAATGCCCAGCGAAGCGGGCGAGTACGGCTAGTAAATATATAATATTGTAACAGTCTGATGAGACCGGCGATGCTTACCCCTCACCAGTGAGCGCGCAACACGCCTGTATATGCCAGGGATGTTGCTTTATCGACGTCAAATCTAATTGCTCCGATATTTCAGCTGCTGTCATTGATCCTTTAACGTCCTGAAAAATAATGAATCTAGACTGAACTAGGCGATAAGTGGGGTTCAAGATAAAGGACCGAACTGACATATCACTATTTTCATGACATTTATTTTTTAATTGTAATTCGGGCTGGTACTAATTTAATGTTATTCAAATATTAACTTATATCTATCAATAGAACTCTTTTGTTTGGTCAGCGGAGAATCACACCTTGAGAATCATATTGCAAAATACTCTTCATGCCGAATTCATCCATATGTTCAAGCAAAAACTTACAGATCATCTGTACATTTAAATAGGCAAAGACAAAATGGCTGATTATCTTTTCCTTTTGTTTTTACGAGATTTTTTTTTATTTGACCTCTATTATGACCCTTTGCGTTATCATTAAAAAACATATTTAGATACTGACACTTTCCCACAATCATAAGAATAAACTTTATCAACAATACAAAAAAGACAATGTAATGAATTCAAACACGTAGTGGGTGGCTATCATGAACACAAGGCATTTAACAGATGCCTGAATCTCGATAACGACATTTTCAAGAAAGTTTGCACAAGCACTCAAGATTCGGACTGTCGACGAGGGGCTCGGCGAGTAAATTAACCCAAAGACACAGCTCACTGAGTTCATCTCAGTGGGTCGCGTTTCCGATCTGGTGGTAGATTCTGCAAAGCACTGCTCTTGCTAGGGTTAGTGTTAACAACGTTGTCAGGTTTGAGCCCCGTGAGCTCACCTACTTATTAGGGTTACGCTGAAATGGCCTCTCAAGGCCATCAGCTTAGGTAGGAAAAAAAATCGGACCGTCGGTCTACCGAGCAGCGAGTGGAAGATCTTTCCTTGTTCGTTAACCCCCAAAAATGAATATAAATCGTGTGGCTTCTGTGATTATGGTCGAAGTTCGTCCACTAAGCGATCACTAGTAATTTTCATTCGTTGTAACTGCAACTTCTGTCACTTGTTTTCACTATTGTATTATTCACATTTAAACGCCAGTCGATGCAGATTTTTTTTCTACCTATTCTAGTAACCTCGAGGGGTTATAGATTCAACGAACTAGTAGGTGAGTTCGCGGGGCTCAAACCTGACGTTGCTAATACGAACCCTAGCAAAAGCCGTGCTTCGCAGAATCTACCACCGGATCGGAAACGCGACCCACCGAGAAGATCCGGCGAGAAGCTCAGTGGGCTGTGTCTGTGGGTTAGTTTACTCGCCGAGCCCTTCGTGGCAAGCGAAGGGTTCGACGAGAACGATGACCGGGCGATGAAGATATTATACTATGCTCAGTACAGACAGATTGTTACAAAATTTAGTTATTTTTTCATCTATTTGGATCAACTGGTAATAGATGGTCTACTTGAGGACCAATATTTAAAAGACAATAGCTAACAGTCGGACATGTTTATCTTTACTAGCTCTCTGCTATTTTTTAATTGACCTACCAAGAAAATTGGTTCACACGAGCTTCAGTCCGATCAGAATACAATCGTGCGTCCGGCTCTTTCAGACTGTTTTATAAATGCCTTAAAACAAAATACGTCGAACACCACAATAAGGATTACGATCACTGTTGTATTATTGGCAGTAATGTATATTTGAATAAATTTTATTTTGATGGCACTTGGGTATCAGACAAATGGTTTTCTGAAGATTCCATATTACATACTTTTAAAATCTAATGTCACAGTTACAATTCTAAGTGTTTACAATTTGATTTTTCATTCGATCCTGTGTTGTTAAAAGTAACCTTCATCCTTTCCATTCTTGTTTGTTTTCCATCGATTTATTCATGAACCAAAAAATAAAAGGCCGGATTCCGTGCACCGGATGTCGTTTTTTTTCCTTACCCAATAACTGGTAGCCTAAAGTGCTATTCAACCTACTGACCAACCGGTAGGTGAGTTCATAGCCTCAACCTGAGACAATTGCTAACACTAACTTTAGAGCAAAACTGCCTAAGAGCAGTATTTCGTTGAATCTACCACCGGATTGAAATCGCGACCCACTGAGAAGATCCAGCGAGATACTCAGTGGGTTGTGTTCTCAGTGTAAGGGCTAGGTTGCGCGTCGAGTTAGCTCTGATGATAATATCCGAAATGATCGCATCGAGCAGCGAGGATTTTCAGTCACCCCCGTCTCTGGCGTTATCCGGAACTTATATCTACTTCGTTACATACATATATATGTATAGTATCAATGTACACTACAAGTACCTGTTTATTAGCGAATACGAGTAAGCATGCCTTGCTTAGTTCTTCGTGGACAAGTATGCGATGCAGCTCTTCCCGGCTTATGCCTAAACGCTGTCGATCTGTCGAGTCGATCACCATTATAACGAACTGTAATAACAAGCAAAACAAAAAACAGATAAAAACGCGTTAAGTTTACAATTTGACGTTATATTATTTGTTAGACGCGCAGCAGAATTCGAAATGGCTTCAGCGAATCACGTATTATTAATTTTTTTTATCGGTACGCTTTTGCGCCTTAATGCGTAAATTCGGCGAGTTATAATTGCATTAGTAGTCTGTAAGAATTATATATAAACAGATTCATCAGGTTTTTTTTTCTTATCGCTTAGTAGCGGTAGCTCGTTATTTTAAGCTAAAAACGACATATTCTATATTAATTAATTATTCAAAGAGATCGTATGACATATTCATCTACTATTGCGTTCGTGGTTCTATACTAGTTTTGTCTCAAACTAATTTTTTTGTTAATTCTATTTAATTTATTGGGTACCGACACAAAACACATAAACTACATAATCGTTTATCAATTTTCTGCATCATTACGATTCCTTTTTAGCGGCTTCACTTTTAACTATGTAGATAAACATTGTGGTCCGTTTTAAATGCTTTCCCAATCTCGGCATTCGATTCTTTATTTAAAATGTTGCGTTTAGTACTTTAACTTTTTTAAAGCCTTTATTAGAGCACGCGGTCTTTTAGCGTTGCTGTTATCCATGAATGATGGCGATCATTTACCATTAGGTTAACCAGATTTAACGCGACGTCGATGCTTAAAAAATAAACTTCAATTTAAGAAGAAGAAAAAACTGGTTAGGACATGTTAATATTAAATGAAAAAAAATGTAATTTTTATGTTTGGAGACGTAAATACATCGAACCTAGGCGAGCCTAGGAGAGGCCACCATTACCGCCGACTTTCACTATCCATATTACCCTTTGTACAAAAACATCTTTAGATCCATTTATGATATGAAATAACCGATTTTACTTTTCGACAATATAAATCAATCGTATATGAGTCGACTAGTATCAAAGCGGGCAATGTGACTTTTGGACAATTATTGGTAAATCAGAAAAACGAATTATTGACTTTGTATTCCATTGGCAGCCACAAAACTCTTCTGAACGACATCTTAGATAAATAACAGGTTAAGTATTAACCTTTATTTAATGCAGGTTTTGAACCGTATTCTTTGAAGGAGACGATTATATTCAAATCAATCTGTATTGACATATCAATAACATTTTTTTGTTCAAATGCACAGATTGCCACCTTTGATAATAGACGACTCATATATAAACGCAAGATTAAACGACGCTTTCAATGTAATCAACATCACACGTAAATCGCAGTTAATACAAAAATCTCCGATTTTCACATAGTACCGAACGCTATAAATGACTAGATAGTTAAAGAGCTTAGTATATTTTTAACTAGTTATCTAATATCAGATATTGAAGGCACAACAATAAAAACAAGATAAAATCGACAGTGAATTTACACTGGATACATTATAGATAAAGTACACATTAGAGGACGTTAATGCAGAAAAAACATTTTTTTTTACCCAATCACGAACTACGCATTTCAATGCAGAATGAACGTGCCATAACATTTTTTAAGTTAACTTAGTTATAAATTCCAAACTTTTTGGGTAAGTGACAGGCCAGTGGTTAATCGATGAAATAGAAAATAAGATTTCTAACAACTAATCTGCGTTGAAACTTAACCCGGAGTATACAGCAGTGAAGCCATGTTTGGACATGTCATACAAATGACTATTTGACTAACATCACTTTACATATACAAAAAGAAAAAGCTAGTGAGGAAAACGATTTAATTTATTTGTACGTTGAGTTGTCTTGTAGTTTTGAGTAACGTTAAAATTTGTTGAAATAAAGTAGTTTTCCTCTTCGTGCTCTTATCACACATTAAAAGAGGTCGTCGCAGCATGTCTTCTTATCATGCATTCGACATAAGTTTTACGACCAGCCGCATATCTGTCGTCAGTACGTCACGGGTTATAGCTACCATTGCAATGTGCTACGTGGGAGGAACTTTTCTGTTTCTTTTTTGCTGGTTCTACGATTTTATGATTATAAACTTAAGTTGGAATTTACTAGTGATGCTCCTTTACACCTTTTAGGTCATAGCAAGAGCAATTTAGAGGCTTTTCATTGTACCTGTTTCACATGGACTCAGTAACTGTTTGCTAATTAAGCCATTTCCAAATATATTAATTAGAACCACAACCGCTTCAAGCTATATTGATGTAGATATATGGTCAATCGAGCTTTGCAATTGTTACCAGTAAAGGATGAAAGAAGGAAGCCAGTAAGGACTTACTATGTGAATGCTAATGATTAGCTTGGTTATAAGATCGATGTCTCAATTTCATTGGTATTACTGTATTACTAGGATGCTAGAATACATTACATATACAGGATGTATATACTAGGATACAGATTTGGGCAGTAGGTAATAATATTGGCACTTTGTGACAGGTAATGCCTTGGCATTAATTGTTGCACATGGATGACGGTATACACTAAAACTATACATATCGTTAGCAAATGGTTCAATCTTCTTTCTGTTGTTTTTAATAAAACAATCCATTAATAATTGCTTCAAAAAAGAAATAAACTAAAAAAACAAACTCGCTATGCATCAATTCGCACAAGTTTTCGTTTAAACAGTCAAATACAAATTAAATTAATGATGCGTACTTATTCGCTAATTGCTTGATGTATCTGCAAACTCAATATCGTTTGATAGATTCAGATTCTTTTCGAGTTTAGAATATTTATTGAAAACTTATTATGAATTTTTTGATAGTTTAACTAGGTAGGATTTAAATGGTTAATTATTTACGTTTGATATTTTTTTTTACCTGTTCTTAAAACAACTGTAGTATGTTTCTTTTACGACTTATTACAGTTGAGCAAATAGTTTAAATTGAAACATTGATCATATATAGGCTTAACAATTTAAATTATATTTTAATAGGATGTGATAAGAATAATTTTAGAAATTGTTTTATATTTAGAATACTATTCATTTATTGTCTTTCTGTTCAAATCCTGCACTAGCTTCCTCTTGCATGAAGGGATATATATCGCAGGGCCACCTGTGCTCTGAGGCTCTGAAGCATTAATACATATTACATTCAAACATTTTAGTTTTTAAGCTATAATATTATCATTACCTCACTATTTGTGTAGTAAGTATTCCATGCTGATCTCAAGCTTTGTTGTCCTCCTAAGTCCCACATCACAAACCGGAGATTCTTCCACACAACCTCTTCAACATTCGACCCTATGGTGGGCCGAGTATGTACAGCTTCACCAAGAAGTAGTTGGTATAAAATAGTGGTTTTGCCAGCATTGTCGAGACCCACCAATACGAGTTTATGTTCTGAAATTATATGATATAATGGTAAGTAATATTTCGATCTAAAAGTATTAAATTAAATTTGTATCCTCTCTAGCCATATTTTTGTTGTAGTTTGTACAATGTCACAATGCACTGAATATATACACTTAGTTGTCCAAGATCATGAAAACTGTTAAGTGAAACTTCAAAAAGAATGCATTGGAAATAATAAATGTGAGATTAATCTATAAAAGTGGTTTTAGCAATTGTATTCTCTGACTGAAAATACTTGGTTATATATGTAAAATTGACTAAAAGTATTAATATAGAAAAAAATTCATTGATTTTGTTTTATAATAATACATTATGTAAATAAATTTAAAAAGATCAACAGAAAAAAAGTAGTTTTAATAAGTCTATGATTTGCAAAAAAACTGATGGAAATACTAACAATCAAACTGATTATTACAAAGATACTAAGTCATTAACTATGCATTAACTTAATTTCTATGCTCACAATGTGGATTCTAAAAGAACACATTAAGTAAAACTAAGAACAGTTTATAAAAATATATTTCACTATTTGTATCACTTATTGAATTTCTAAGCCTTGTTTGTAGAAACCTTGTTTGAAGTGGATTTTCAACTATGAATGTTTCTGTGTGTACATTCCTTACTGTGATGTCATGTCACATATGGTCTATGTTTCTCACAGGAAAACAACCAATACAAATCAGTCCCCTTCCATCATTAGACTCAACCCACTTAAGTGTAAATTGCTGTGGAAATTGTCACTTTAGAATTGATATCTACACCCACTACATAAGGCAGTTAATAATTGAAGTATTATTATTATCTTAGTATAATTATTATTATATTAGTATTATTATCAGTATAATTTACATTTGAATGTCCTAATTAAATTTGTTGATTATTGACAATAGAGTCTTTAAATTTAGAACAGGAAACACAAAGCAATTCTTAAGAAGTATTGCTTTTTTTTGTCTAAAATTATTTCGATGCCTCCAATGAACACTACGCTAACTCCAAATTCGTAGATTTACAGGAGGAGCATTTAAATGAAAAATGTTGAAAAAATCTTTATTATTGCAGATATATTTATGGTTTTTTTGTGTAACTAGCTGATTTACTCTTACTTCGAACCCCATAAATAATGATTAATTGTAATATTTTTATCATAGTAAAGCGATTTGCAAGAAAAACGAAAATTTCAAAATTTTTAGTTAGAGTAGTGTTCATTGGAGGCATCGATTTGTATTTTTTGGCAGTGTTCAATTGTAATCTCAATCTCATCATGCTAAAAAAAGTAAACTATTACAGTTAAACAGTATATTAAAATGTTTTGTATGGTGTCATTTGGTATTTTTGTAAGACTACTATGTGATATGTTTAATCTCATTTTATTAATGGAGTTTTTAATATATCTTTAGTTTTTGTGTTCACAGACAAATAAAACAGAGTCAAAGATAAAAAAAATTCAATGTGTTTTTTTATTCGGCTATAATCAAAATATGAATTTATTGGAAAATCAATTCTCTATTTTTTCTCTGTGTTCAACTCACAATTGTAGTTCTATTTATTTATTATATTAAGCTGGACCATATTCATCTTAGAAACAAGTTTTATTATTTGACCCAGTATAAATAATAAAAATTGTATTAATACATATGTTTTAACTTTCAGTCAAATATATACCTAGTGAGTTGGAATGATTGTATGTTATAACATGAACAACTAAAATGAGAAATAATAAATATAAAATGCTAATAAATTATTAATGAGTTAACATTCTTCAATTGAATTATATTTACATTAATACAGTATCATGTTATTGTTTCAAAAGCATGTGATTGATTAGCTTTTTATATTTTATTAACTATTGAGTATTAAATTATTTTACGGAAGTATTATTGTTAGGCATAATTATCATGACTTGTGCATTTTTATCAGTTTCTTCATAAAAGTGGTGTCTTAATAATACATCTCAAGTTTATCTTATCTTTTGAAGGTTTATAATAAAAAGACCATGAACGCTATGTTTATTTTAACTGCATGTGACATACCCTCATTTCCGAATAAGCTCCATATTTTCGAAATAAGTAAGCCCATCTTGTATGAAGACCTTCATTAACATCCGAGAATTATTGGATTATGACGAAAATTTGGACTACTTGTTCCACATTGCTCGTATTTGTACAGTTATAATGAAATAATCGAATAATATATTGAACAGCACTTAAAAGGTTACGTTTTATACAACTAAATTTACTGAATTACTACGTCGGTTGCATTGTTATGAGCAAATAAATTAACAAAATATGCTACAAACGCGTCACTTTGCGGGGTTGGCCTTTGAATCACTTTCAGCTACTTTGAAGTTTGATCGTCATGCTCTATGTATGTAGTGATTTTTACATCACAGCCTATGTTCTCAAATATTAAGTCTATGGTTCATATCTACTATGGGGGCATAGAGTTACTGTTGTAGGTACTTATGAACTCCATGGGTTTGGGTCATAGAGTTATTATTCTAGGTACTACTACTATTGTAGGTACTATTGTATTAATGTAGGTACTTATTAACTTCATGGTTTGGGTACATAAGAACCTACATCTCACTGAATTTGATCCCTCTTTTATACTTTTATAATTATATACTCTATAATAAACAAGATTTTATTGTTGATGGTTTGCTTATTAGATATAAAATAATTAATGATTGCGAATTTAATTGTTTTTATGATCGAACAATCACCAATAGTCGTCGAACAAACGACAATTGATCAAAATTAATTAATCTGAGTGATAAAAATAAAGATATCTAGTAAAGGAGGCCAACTTAAGGGTGATCATTTGTTTAATTAATTATAAATAAATAAAAGACGAACAAACAATTTTTACATTTGAACATTAATGAACAAATGACGAACAAATAATAAAAAATAAAAAATATTAATTTTAAAAAAATGTGTGAGCCGTCACGGGACGCATCTGGCAGATGTGAAACATCGACATTATTTTGTAAAAATAATTTGTTTTCAAGTAAAACACAGGTTAGGTGTCCTGTAGTAAACAACACTGTATACACTACGGAGTATACACTATAGGTATCCGAGCTCAGTGTAGCGATCTCCCTCGGTATATATATACCATCATATAGCGTGGCGACGCGTCGCCACGGCATGCGTCGCCACGCTGGAAATCGGTTTTACGTGCGGATATAGATGTTTCACATAAAAAAAAATCCGAAAATCAAAAAAAGTGGGGTCAAATTCAGTGAGCCGGTACCTACCTAGTTGATTCTCTTTGTTTATAATAGGTCTAACATTCATTCACTAGTCACTAGTATTTAGTCACAGAGTACTAAATACCTTAGCCTGATACACTAATACACATTTAAGAAGAAAAAAGTATCACCGCGAATAGGTATGTAAATAGACAATACTAATTTTCTCAAGCTTAAGACGAGTTAGATACCTACTTGTTTTATGATTGTAACGTCATCTATTTCAATTGCTAACCTCAGGCTTCCTTGCTAAGCTAGTTCCAGAGTCTAAGTTTCAAAATAACACTAGTAATGTAATTTTGAGCATACGTTTCTACGTATTTCTATACTAGCCAGTAAATCGTTACGGCATTTACGTTATACTCATTTATTTAGGTTAATTATCTTTTATTGTATGAGGTACAGAGTGAAGTTTCGTTTAAATTTTTTAAAGTCATGTTGTTTTGATTTAAAATGTTACTGTTCGGAATTTATTTGTTTCATTAATATGTCTAATCGATTGTTTGTACATTTATGCTATTTCTGATCCTAAAAGCTCTCTATAATACTTATCTAAATATGTAACGGAAATTGCACTTGAAACTACACGGAAACTCGTGTCGTTTTTAAAGAAGGTTTTAAAAAGCTTAAAACTATAACATGAGTAACTGTAACATGTCATTTGAGTTCCAGTGAATATTTAAAAGCGCTAATTTTATATAATGATAATGGATTGGAGTATAAATTTAGAAAGAAAAAAGTTAATTAACATAATGCTGGCAGATTAAAACAAGTATCTTTACTGAATAGAGTTATTAGAGTTAATAGAGAGAGAGAATAATAATAGAGTTATTATTATAAAGACAAACTTTTTGACGGGAACGCGAGGAGTGAAGTGGTGTGTGTTTATTTTGTCTATTTAGTGTTCGCTCAGATTTAAATGTGTAATAACGGTGGTTTATTAACTATTTAGTATCTGTGAAAGTGAACAAATGTGGGAAAATAAAACAAAGCCGCTGGACATAACTTCTCAGGATCCTACAAAAAGTCCACTGAAAAAGTCTTAGTAAATGGCCTACGTTTTACTGAGATTATATTTGATCCCATATCATCTCATCTCATTTCATTTACTTTCACTAATATAATTTTTCATAAAAATAATAATATTATACATTAAAATAAGACTTGACCTAAAAGTCTTAGTTACTAGGCCATAAAATCTTTAAAAAAAAAAATAATTATAAAGTTATTTATTAATCTACGTACGGACTACGGTACGTACCTAGAGGTGAATGAAGTTAGCCCCTCAAAAAAAAATTTTTTCCTATTTTATGGTTATTTTCTATTAATTCCTTTGTTCATCATTTGTTCATGATTGTTCACTGTTAATAATTATTTGTTTTGCAGTTATTTATTTAAAAAAAAAATTTAAAAATATACCTACAAGTTAGCCCCTCTAATGCAATTTTTAATATTTTTTCATCCTTAATGACTCGTAAATATTCATTTTCGATTGTTCTTATATAAAACACGTTTGTTCTCTTTCGAAATTACTCGTTTTTTGTTTAATTTACTATTTTTATTAGTTGAATAAATGTATGCAAAATATGTGTACTGCGCATGCGTCAACTATAATGCCTAAACTTTCTACGCGGTTTTAATCGTGAAAAAAAAACAAATATAAATCCTGAAGGAGCAATTAATTGGTATACAGTTTAATTAAAAAAATTAAAAAATAAATAAATGGAATAATGTGCATTGGCGTTAAGTTAGACCAAATACATTTTTTCCATCCTCTTACCTAGGTATGTATCCGCAGTTAGTACCTAACATAGAAAATTTTATAATTATTGCAAAGAGTCAAAAATATTGTAGATTCAAATCATGGAGCTGAATGGCTCGATTAAAGCCAACAATTTTTAAATTTAAATACATCTTTGGTTCTAAACTGAACTATTTTGAAGTAAAACAGAGTCTACCAGAATATTATGAAGCAAGCGGATACCAGACATTTACCAAGCCCAAGTCCTGGCTATTTGCCGGAATTCCAAACGTTATATATGTACGTAGCTTATTTCAATACGCAAGGCTTCGATGATATTAAAAGCCTATGTAAAACAGGAGATATTCTTAGCTACTACTGTGGCTCTCTTGCTCTTGACTTATGACAGAAACCATTTTGATAACAACATCAAGGAAGCTCAGATTTTGATTGACTTTCGAACACATTTACTAGAGTAGACCAAAGGCACAGTATGCTTAGTGCGAGTTTTTTAACGTTCTCGATAGCGTACGAGTTAACCCAATTTTGTATGCAGTCGGAACAGCGCCCCCAGCGGCAAATGATCCCATTCCATATGGAATTGAACGTTTGCCTACGTTTGCCGCTAGGGGCGCTGTTTTTCCCTTCGCTAATTGTGCGAATAATACCGCCGTGCAAGTAAAAAAGTGCACATGTTTGTTGATTTGGAAAAAGCGTATGATAGGGTTCCCCGCGAGGTCCTGTGGTGGAGCATGAAAGTGAAAGGAGTGCCAGAGAAATACCAGCGGTTTGTTCGAGCTATGTACGGTAGAACTATGTTTGTATGGAATGGGATCGTTTGCCTACGTTTGCCGTTAGGGGCGCTGTTCCAACTGCATACAAAATTGGGTTAACTTTTACGCTATCGAGAACGATAAAAAACTCGCACTAAGCGCACAGACTTTTTTTCCATAACTTTAATTGGATTTGCTTTCTCGTATTCGGCAATAGATGTCACTACATAACTAATAGTTTTTTTCCTACTTAAGCTGAGAACCTTGAGAGGCTATATCAGCGTAACCTTAACTAGTAGGTGAGCTCACGGGGCTCAAACCTGACGACGTTGCTAACACGAACCCTAGCATGAGCCGTGCTTCGCAGAATCCACCACCGTATCGGAAACGCGACCCACTGAGATGATCTAGCGAAAAACTGTGTCTGAGGGTTAATTTACTCGTCGAGCCCTTCGTCGCAAGCGACGGGTTCGACGAGAACGATGACCGTTAACTAATAGTAACAAAAAAGCAATTCAAAATATTACCAACGGTTACAATTTTTTATTAAAATTCTACTAATCAAATTATATATTATTTAGTATATATTAATCGTATCTGTCTATCACACATTAGATTAAGTAATTAATAAGGACTAATTTTACTGTTTAGTCTCGTGTTTATTAGTTTTATCTTGTTATTTCCGACGACTCGGGAAAACCGAAAAATATCTATATATTAATACGTGAAACAAAAACTTTGTATCCCTTTTTACGAAAATTGCGCGGTCGGAGGAGTATGAAATTTTCTACACCTATAGAGAATATGGAGAAGAAGTGCATAATACTAATATTTTTTTTAAATAATTCATAAAAGATACATTAAATCAATAAAGAAAAGATTACACACACTACATACCATGTATTTGATGCACGCACACATGCATACTATTTATTGTCAAACTTTTGTTCTTGACGTCTGTTGTCAAATTGAGAATAGATTAAATATTGTTTGTCTTTGTTAATATTTTTATAGTGTAGTCTTGGCGAAATTTGTGATTACAGAGGTACAAAATACAATCATAATAGTGTACAAATTTACAATTCCAATAATTATAGTCGAATTTCGACTACTGGGGGACCTACTAGTAGTTGCAATTATTTCATTAAATATAATTATATACAAAGTGCTTAAAGCACTTTGCTTACGGGCTTGATTTGAAATAAAAAAAATCAACATACAACCTTGTACATAAAAAATAAATTTGAATTAGTTCTATTGAATATTTTCGAGGAAAGTTATCGGTATTATTTTTTATCACGTTTGTGAATTTCACATTGTATTTTATAAAGATGTAATTCAATGTATAACATTTTTATTTTATTTTATTCTTTATTAGAGCCATACACCTATTAGGTTAAGTCGGCTATGTATACCATTTAAATACCAACAATTTGACTGCAAATTGTAATTGACGCGGCCAATTGCAAATTTGAAATTAGAAACACGTTTAATATTTTAGATAAATTATTATACAATTATCACAAGATACGAGATATGTAATCATTTTATAGGTAGTTTTTATAACCCTATTTAACTGTAGTATTAGTCATTATATTCAACTCGTGTGATAAAAAATTAAAATTTTTAAATTTTACTTACCAGATATTCATAATACTATGCTCCCTCATTTTTTTATTCACCACGGAGGACTAAATACTGCCGTAGTTATCTGCAGGCTGTTGATGATCATTATTCCATGTCTTGTATTACTTTACTTAGAAATAACCTTATCAAACCTTACAAACTCAGATTTAGATAAGTTTTCTTCAGTTTCATGCGGTAGTAGAGTATATTTTGTGGGCAATATAAAAAAAAATACATACCAATAAATCGCAATACTTTGGTGAGTTGCACAGGCTGAATAAGCTTGTGTAGCAAACTGCTGGTCATCTTGAGAAGTGATGTATATTGCAATGTTTGGCGTACAAAAGGCCGACCTTAGGCCGTTTAAATTGAAACACATTAGCAATGTCCAGGCCCGTAATTGGATTTTTGACGATAAAGTAAAATAAGTCTCTATTTTTATGGCCCATGATAATTGTTATGTGTTATAAGCATTGAACATATGGATAATAGACTTCCTCATAATCGTACTTAAAATGTGAGCCCTTTTGCGATGAAAGAACAGCATTGTGTGATGAAATAAATCCCGGAAAGTTTTCAGTATGCACTGTAGCACTGTGATTTCAGTTTCTGACAAGAAGTAGTAATTAGAAGGGTAATATAGAAAAATAGTAAACGAGACAAAAAAATACTCTCTCAATATTAAAAAAAAAAGAAGGTTCTGTGAATTCACGCGGGTAGGTATCGAAGTACAGTAGTAGTATTTCCATGAGGTACAATGGCATAGAAATAATCATCCTGCTTATTTCTGCAGCTAATCAGTGATAGGTTCCATGGGTTCTTCCAAAAAGCCGCTTGTCACCATAACCTTCTTATCGTGGCCACCTATTTACATATCCGACTCAGGCGGCAGGGGCAATGCAAAGCCGCCGTCGCCCAAAACATGTCTTGTTGAATCTACTGTCGGTGTTATTCGGCTCTTATTCTCATTAAATACCACGACGAAGAGTTCGACTTGAAACCTAGTCCATAGAAACAATTCACTGAGTTTCCCGCCGGATCTTCTCAGTGGGCCGCGATTCCGATCTCGTGGTAGATTCATCGAAGAAACGCTCTTGCTAGGGCTAGTGTTAGCAGTTCTTTCAGGTTGAGCCCGTAAGCTCACCTACCCGTTTGAGCATACCTGGAATAGCCCTTTAGACTACTAACGATTAAGTAGGAGGAAAATCGGTTGGAAAGGAGACATAACAGTTCTAATAAGTAAATACAATTTGAAATTTCGATTTCTCAGCTACTTAAAGTCTCAAGACGGGGGTTTATAGTCTAAAGTGAAGTCTTGTGTATGGGCTCTCTTCGTCACATAACATTAGGTGAGTTATGACCATGTCTGTCCGTCTCTAATTAAGAAATATTAAAGGACAATTTCGCTAGCCCGTATGTTGGCGGCAAATTTGAAAACTTTTTATAATTTCATTTTTCAGAATCTTTTCACTAACAATAATAAAATGAAAATATTTCATGACAATAAATAATAGTAATAATAACAAACGATAACAAATAAAGGGACAGTTTCCATAAATTTTTCATTATCTTTGAAACTTCTGGATTATGTTTTATGGGGACTCCCTCTCGAACCCCGTAGGTAAGCGATAAACACCTGAAGCATCAGAGATCACACCCAATAAAGGTTACCTTGATTATTATTTTTAATTTTTATAGCATATTGCAATTATTTTATATATTTAAAAGGCGCTATATGACTGAATAGAAATGCCATAAATGCATTAAAATGCAAGCTAGTTCCGACCGATAGCTCCCGCTTCGTCGAACGTTTGATTGTGTTATCACGAGTGACGTAGCCGGATCAGTCGTGAGCAGGCAGCGTACGAGAGATCGCGTCTCCGCAATCATTCAACATGAGGTATAACGAGCTCGGTACAACCGGTATCAAAGTTTCTCACATTAGTGTTGGAAGTGCCGCTTTCAGCAATATCTATGGGTACGTACTCATAAAATATAATAACACACTATTATTTGTAGTATCATATACTAGTATTATTCATCCATATTAATAATCTGTATTAAAATGCATCGGGAATTTAAGAGAGAGAGAGAGAAGGTCATAGCTATTCCTTATTTATTTGTTTGGTAACTAGTTATTTACGTCTTTCAACATTGCACGACACTGGACAATTTCTAGTGAACTATTCACACATCAATATCTATTTTTAAGCGCACGTATCCAAATGAATTTTGCCTTTAATAAAAGGTCTGTTTTTGGTTTTAGTTTTCATTGAATAATTAAGCCAGGTGCTTGGTTACATTAAAAACGTCAGTGACCAGTTCTTTCCAATAACTATTACGAAATTAATTTTGATATATTGTTGTTGCAAGTATACGAGTACTTAGTAATGTGAGTTTTATCAAAAGAATAAGCTGTTTGATATCTGTTAATATCTAAAACAGCATGTTCACGATTAACTCTGATAAATAAATTTCTTGTAAACTAAATTGATTGCATTTGTTATTGTAAAGATACTAGAGTTACATGTTCTCTGGGGGCAGAGTTCGGTCAGTATTTTAAAACTTGATTCGAATTTTTAATGCGTGCCAATGAAAACATCGCCCAACGATTTTTACGTGTTTTTCGTTGTTGGATCGCGTTTTCGCCGAATCCAAAAATCGTTTTTTTATCCCATTCACTACTATAATTAATTTCACATAAATTATGCAAATGTGTTTTTTTCTTCATTTTTGACATTTTTTCTCAAGTGACGATCGTACCTTTAACGACAAACGTAGATACCTAACAATAAAAGTAGCGTAAAGTAGAGTTCAATACAGTGCAAAGGCAATAATTGTGTAATTAGATAAGTGGTCTTATTATGATAGTGGAGTTTACCGCAATTCATTAAAAAGGAAAGCTAATAATGGCCCCACTTCTGTAATTAATTGTGTCCATTGCCTGTTAGTTCATGTCACGTAGGTTTGATTTGAGCAGTGCCGTTTTTAACGTGAATAGTCGTCTAATATCACGGCGATTTAAAATAATAATAATAAAATGGCGACAGTTTTATGAACTGAAGAAAACAATATGTATTTGTAAGCTACATGTTTTTTTATATTATTTGACTTGCCGACCGTACCTTTCACCGATCGTACTAAGCAGGAATATTGGTGCCTATCCGCCCTAACACCTGTTAAATAAGAGGAGCATCCAAGACAGCAGAAATAATTTGGGAAAGAAATTTGAGGGGGGATATTATCGGTTTCCCTTAATTCATTTGTTGTAGATAAGTTAATTCGGAACTGGCTTTTGACAGCCCCGTCAGTAACATATTTATATTATTAAACACAAGCGTATCAGTTAGGACTTGGCCCTAATTAATCAAAGGTTGGGCTATCAAATCAGGTGGATCCCGAGCTCGTCTCACCTCCACCCAGAAAAACATTCTTCATCATCATTATCACCGGTGACTTCCACTGCAGAAAGAATCGCCAAAAATCTCTTTCATCATCATCATCATCAGCCCACAGATATCCACTGCTGGATATAAGCCTTCGGGGCTCGCCATAATGACCCGCCCTGCGCAATTCGCATCCGACGGGCTCTCGTGAATTTTAGCGTGTCTTCTCTCCACCTCGTGAAATCTGTCACGTTGTGTTTTCCCATCCCCTGACTCACCTTGGAATATCTCAAAACAATTTAGTGAATCCAACTCTGCCTATTTCTGCCGCTAACCAATCATGCGTTTCGTCTGAAGACCTGTTATACTAATGTAAATTTGCCTTCAATCTTATACCTTAGTTTGGAGAGCTCACCAATCATATTAGGTAACAAAAATTATATCACAACGGACTGTTTAGACGTCGAAGATTAGACTGCCTCTGTAACAAGTAACCTTGGTTTAGTTTCCGGTTCACTGAAGCAGTTAAGGGTCGTTTCAAAATATCGTTTTAACACGGTTTAACTTAGAACAACTTTTCACTAGAAGATGTGATGATCTGCATCATGTTCTTTTGCATGACAAGAGGCTGCTGGAGGCCATTAATATTGCAAAGCTACTGCCGCCACCCAACTTCAGCTTTGAGGTCTAAGTCTGATATTGTATTTTAATGGCTACCATTCTGGAACGCATGTATATTTTGCGGCAGAAATAGGTAGAGCGGTTATACTTATTAGTGCGAGCTCACAACGTAGTCTACCACTATTTGGTACGTATGATGTTACCCCTTCATTCGGCGGTCAAGAAATGGACGAGTAGAACCGAAGACCGAGCTCGGTAACGTTAATTGGGAGAGGTCTATGTCCTGCAGCATTTGGGATGATGAGGATCCCCTCTTCATAGAAGACTTCCGTATTAGGTTCGTATTTGAATTACGGCACTGTCGCTTTATTCAATGCGAGTACACAGGAATACCTATATCTACCGCAGGCGACTAAAGTTATTTTAAAAACGTAAAACAACTGGTGTTGGAAAAATAGCGGTGCAAATCATTATTTTTTGATAAAAACCAAAAAGCTGGTTAATAGTTAATAAACAAACAAAAATCTGTGAAGAAACTCCGGAGAAAATTGTCACTAACTTTTTTGTCTTTGACTATTTATTTAGGTATAGGTGAAGTAAATTTAAGCAAATACGTTTCAAGCATTATCTACAAAATTAACTTATTTACTTATTTATTTAAAAAATAATTTTATTGTTAAAAAAAACTGTAACCTAACTTAACCTGTACTTTATTGTTCATTTTAAAATATATGCCTAGAACTATCGGGACAACGTAATGTTATTAAAATATACTTCCTGTGAACACAACACAAAGGCCGAAGCTAATTACATTAATTTGAAATAATTTCTATAGTGCATCCTATGTCCGCTGTGTCAAAGAGGAATATATATGTGGAATTTCATTAACCTAAAATTTGCTCCGGTGTAGGATTTAATCGTATCCACTACATATTTCATGTAAAGTCAACATTCAGTAGTGTATTCTAGATTCGTTGTGGCAAAGCGCAAAACATCTTTGTAGTTTCATTTTCATCAATACGATATCCATCATCCATTATACAGTATCCGTTCTTATTTTTTTATTGCCGTTTTAGGCGGTCGATTGTTCGGCCTTTGCACTTCAGGTAGATAAATTCTTCTTTTTACTAATTTTCAAAAAATTGAACAGACCCAGATTTGTATAATAACTAAAGTTATACAAAAACGGATTGTAATTAGATATGGTTCTGGTTCGATTAATAATATCGAAGAATGAGAATACTTCAAAATTTCTAAAGGAGATTGACTAATTTGTGACTTTTGACATCCCTCAGTTACTGCAACTAAATCTTATCTACTATTCGTTTGCTGCAGTGATAATAATAATAAATAATCGTGAACAAATTAAATGCGTTCATCAACGATAAAATTACTGTTTCCTGAACTATGGGAACTAGAAACTCGTATGCATAGTGGTGTACCTACCTTTCAATATATAGACATCAAACACCCAGACACGGAGCAAACAAACCTGTTCGTCAAACGAATGTTTGCCCGAAGTATTCGCTTCGTGGTGTTCTACTATATCTGATAATCGCTAGTGATATCCACTATGTGACTCTTCTATAGAGCTGTATCATATACGCTTCTTAAAAATGAATGTTTTCCAAATGGTTTACATGAAAGGTATAAAACTATTTGCGACTGAACATAAAATATTCAAGCCTACGAAAATAATGAATTTCGATGAATTTTACATTAGAATTTTAAATATATGTACTTTAAACAGAATCTAAAAGTAGTCGGAATTCGTTTCTATATAATTTCTAGTATATAGCACTAACTCGGGCTGATAAAGAAAGACATATGGAATATTTTCTTGATGTTTACCAAAATGTTCGTACAAATATCTTAGAAATAACAAATGTAGGTTTATATAATAACTCTACTGAGTACAATTTCTTAGTTTATGGCCAAGAAAAATACACAAACAGCAGTGGTGTTACGCCCTTAATAATGCATACATAGGCTACAAAAATTAAGTAAGAATTATAATAAAAGAGTTGTTGTGCATTTTGTTAAAACAAACATTATGTTGGTCATTCAGAAGGTCGACTGGAGTTTAATTTGTTATAAATTATCAAACCGTACCTGAAATGAAATAATTTCAGTATCAGTTCAGTTCCAGCGAGATTCAATAATTACGATTGCTGCAATCTAACCCTTAAATTTTAAGCAGTAAAGCTTACATAGATTTCGGTGTATTAATGCCCTAGATGTACACACGACGATTTGCATTCCGCAGTTGCATGGCGGGTACGTTTTCATATAGTATAATTGAAACTTCGCATTAATGTCTGTGAGAATCCATCATTTTCATCATCTGGCAGTCCACTGCCTGGATAAGCCTCTCCAATTGCACGCCATTGGGCACGATCTTCGGCTTCTCTCATACAGCTGTTTGCCAGCGTCCTACGTTTGCCATTTCGCGGTCTCCACTCCATCCATGAGAGAATGCATGGTTTCCGGTAATCACTTAATATTCGGTTGACTGGTCTACCCATAATAACATAAATATTACGTGATGCTCGAAGGAAAAAATACGGCCATATAATAAAAATAAAAATCACCTAACAAACAACCTAACTAAACTAAATAAACAAGACAATTTTCTGTTACAGTTGTATACGATATATAGGTAGAATTAAAAGTGTCTAAGTGCTTTGGATTCGAGCAGATTGGTCGGCACCACCCCTCGGTCTGTACGACGCGACGTCGAGTAAAACAAACAATTAGTTTTAAAATGTAACCGCTCTCAATATACTCCTATGTATATGTATAATGTGCTTTGTGGGCGATCATTATTGTAAATACATAGTGCGAAATCGCCTATCGTTCGGCTGTGAGGTCCTTAAGCATAAAAATATAAACTACTGCTGTTTATAAAATAAATAAAAACGCAACACATTGTTTCAATAAGTGAAACGTAACGCTTTATTTCCTCATACGTTTTTGTTTGGGTATTATTTCTGTAAACTTTTAATATATTGATAATTTTTAATACTCTTGTAATCAAGGGCCAAATTAGTTTATCGTATGACTTTGCAACTATGTTGACTATAACATCGCCACGTCTTTTGGCATATGTCTCTGCAAGCCAATGCAAATGTCTATTAATATGAAAATACTTCCGTGGAGTTTTTAAATTTAATAACATCATCTAACTTCATAGAGTTTCTTCAAACAGTAACGAATTATTGTTCGCTCTTTAATTGTTGCGAAAACTTTTTAAATTGTTGCTGACGCTACCTCATTAAGCGTGACGTCATTTGGGGCCAAACCTCTGATCTACTGATAGCTGGTGTGTGATGCTTATAACAATATAAAGAACCATAGAAAGCAGTTGAAAGTGTTACGTTCGTTGCATACTGAAGATATCTGTCGATGTCTCAATTCCATCAGTTCTCCAAAGGGTTACAATAAGAAAATATATTCTCGTGACCTAATTAGAACTTAAATAACCCACCGTATTTTACTAATAGTTAACGAACTAATCTAAAGTGTATTATAATCTTAAATAAGACGGAACTGTAAAATAACCTTATTTTCGTAAGATTTCTCTTTAGCTTATTAAATTTTTTATGATATTGATACTGTGTATAACGGAAAATATTTCATACGCATCAAATTGGATGTAGTCATAGCATTGTACATAATTGTATGTTTGTTGAGACTAATATAATTAATGGAACGAATTCTTAAACACATTTTTTTTTTAAATTACAGTTACATTTATACAAAAATAAAAAAATAGGTTGTATACGAAAAAGTATTAATTGAATATTGTTTTTATTTAGATTTCAGAATTTATAAAACCAACACACTGTAAACAAAACGAATCTGTTTTTGTTATTATCGCAAGGCAATCTCATCTTCCGTTCCTGAGCATCCGTTTCCTACGTTCTGGTTCAAGGTGGGCGGTAATATTGTACGAAGCCGACCTTATAATAACGTTATAACGCAATATATCACGAGTGGCACTTAAAGTCTAGTCTGCATCGAGGCTAATTACTATGATAAAACAATATAATTCAGACTTCTACTTCAAGGAAGGTGACTGTATTTATACATTATCATACATATTCGCGACGGCAATCACTCGATACCACAAATAAAATACATTTGTACAAAGAATGCTAAAACTTACAAGGTTCAACTACAGCCCCGGAATTTTCTCGCGTCTTATTATAATGTTTTAGAAATATACACATACGAAACCAGTAGAAATGTGCAGTGCATCGTGCATGATAAAGTTACATACCGGATGCTAAATAACTTTCTCGAGCACATCATCTCTGGTGAGAATCTAGATCAGCGGCTCCCAAACTTATTCTGTCTATTGTCCACTTTGAGAATAAATTATTTTTTAGCGCCCCCATGTTTTCACCTACTTAAAACCACTATAGTGAGAGCTTAGTCGGTGTCTAAGAGTCCTCCTAGATGAAATTACAAATCGCCTCCTAAGCCTCAACACAACGCCCCCATTTTTTCCCTGTGTCTTTTACCATCCCCCTCTTAGACCTACAGCACCCACAAGGGGGCGTTATCGCCCACTTTGAGAAAGGCTGCTAAATGAATGAAGCGTTTTTCAATTTAAACGTTTTTGATACAGTAAAAAAAAATACTGTTTTAAATTAACATCATCACACAGTGCTACTTACTATATACCACGAAGTCGGGATTCGATTTCTGGTCGGTGTTAGTTTAAAAGTCACCATGTATTCGAAATCTGTATTGTTTTTGTCTCGTAAATTTTTTTAATACTCATACAACATAAATCAAGATCAAGGTACTACTATTTAATAGCCTTTGTAGCAGTCACTTATGAAAGACTAAATACTATATGTATGTATATACAGACAGATATTAATATACTAACATAGATTATATGTAATACTAACGAAATGTATGGTTTTTACTGAAATAAAGAATTATTATAATAATTAGTATTATAAAACAATAGCGGCCCGCCCCGGCTTCGCTTGAAAAGTAGCGCACGCAATGTAAAGAATTTTAGGTAATTTATTTACACATTGGGTTTCATTATTGGAGTTTCAGTAAGGACCTCTCATTTTTTTGAAAATATATTAAATATAAGCCCATGTCATCCGGGGATACCGCAGCTTTCCAACACTGAAAGAATTTTTTAAATCGGTTCAGTAGTTTCGGAGCCTATTCAATACAAACAAACAAACAAATCTTTCCTCTTTATAATATTAGTATAGAGTATAGATTAATATGAGAAATTTTATCGCTAAAAGGTTTCTTCTAAAACTATATTGAGATATTTCAAAACATAATGTGTACATTTTGTACTTAGATAGGCACGCCGCAAGTCCTGTCTGCTCCAAGTTTCCTCGCTGAAGTGTATAAGTTTTTTGCTCTTTGATGCTACCACTTTATGTCAATTTAGTTTCGTTGCTGCACTGATATCGCAAATAGCGCATAAGAGCCCAGACGTGACCTCACTAATAATAATTTACTACATGCATGATGTATTTCGTATATTTCCACGTCAAAACAGAACAGTGAATTGATTATGTGCTACATTGTTTAATGTTAATAAGCTTCGGTTTTACTAGGTATAGTTTTACAACGTTACAAAAGTGAATTCGATGAATTTTAGTGTCGTTCGTCGATATGTTCGTTCGTCTCTTTATATTATAATGAATTTGTGTTGGGCGGCCTGATAATATTTTTTTTGTATTCCGGTGTACATTTATTTGACTTTGTTATACAATATCCTGAATGCGCATCATTATGACGCAAAGTTAACTTCCGACTTCTGCTGTATTTGTACATATTTATTAGTAGATTACGTTGGAAATTTTGAATTTATTTGAGCGGTTTATAATTAAACGTATTAATGGTAAAAGGATATGATCTAGGAGGCAAAAATCTTATAATAATAATACTAGGTTCGGCGACAAATTAGTCCAAATTTCAATATTTATTTCGTTGGGCGTTTTGGAAATTCCAAATTTTTTTTTATTGTCCTTGTAGGGAGACGACCATACGGCCCACCTGATGGTGAGTGGTTACCGTCGTCCATGGACTTTAGCAATGCCAGGGGCAGAGCCAAGTCGCTGCCTACCGTTAAGTGCTCTCCACAATCGTCGTTTGAAGAAGGATATTTTATGTCATAGCGCTCGGGAAGCACCGTGGAGGGGAGCTCATTCCAAAGCCGGATGGTGCGTGGCAAAAAAGATCTCTGGAAACGCACTATTATTCGGGCTCTATATAAATTATGAACATCAAAAGAACGATACCTGGATTATGACATAGATAAAAAAAATCACCATCGTCGCCCTAGACACGTCCTAATGGATTGATCAGATCCAATAACCTTTGCATTAGACGCCTTCACCTCTAACACTAGGAGCAGCTGCTTTTTAATTGTTAGATATCCTTCGGAGGCGCTCGGGCAGCTGTTAGCAAATTCCACCCCTCCTAGCTGAGCCTTTGCTCGTCTACCTGTTCTGGTGAAACTAGAAAGGCTTCCGAGCCACTAATAATAAAAAAATATAAATAGTAATAATAAAAATAATAAAAGAAGAAGATAAAAAAAACGTGTGGCACTCGGGAACTGCCGTGGTAAAGCTATTGCATAGCATTTTTTATCAACTTATGCAAATATAATTAGACAATGATAATTTAATATTAAAACAATAATAAAACAAGACCACGCTATATTAAACATTAAATAAAAGCAAAACATCAACTGTCCCCTTCACACTCATAAGCTAGACTGCGCGAGAGGGAGATGGGCAGACTTTTCATGACGCGCATGCAGTGTGACGTCACGCCACGCGATTATTCACAAACACCACACAAGCGCAACGTGTGAATGTGTTGAACGCGAGCTACATGGTAGGCGGAGTGAGGAGTGTTAGGTTTTTTTCGTTACGGAATTTCATAATTCGGTCGCCGCGCTCAAGGCCCGCGATAAAAGCTATGCAATAGCTTAAAATACAGTAATCTAGTCCCGAACCGTCTTTAAAAACGAGAAACGTATTTTTACTGATTTAATATGAGTCAATTTTGTGAATCGTGCGCATTAATACCAGAAAACGTACCATCTGTCAATACAGTTGATAAAAGTGAGTCATTTGTGGAAACTATTTGAGCTATACCTGTTGCTCGGTGTCGCAGTGAAAAAACATCTATAACAGTACAAAATTGAGCTCAAACAGACGAACGTCCTGCAAATATTTCTGTGCATTTTACCACGCGAGCAGTCACACATAAAATGTGTGTACAAAGATTTGTACGGGTCGCATTTTTTTATATTGATTTTTACTTTTTATTCATGTGTGTTTTATGCATGTGACTAGGAGATGTACGGAAATGGTAGTGCAAGGTAGAGGGGGAAGAAGATGTCGAACGAAGAAAATATGGATGGAATGTGTGAATGACGATATGAGAGAGAGAGAGCAGTGAGTGTTGAACTGACGGCTGATAGAAGAGAATGGAAAAGAAAAACTACCTGTGCCAACCCCACCTAGTGGGATAAGGTAAAAAAAAGAAGAAGATTCATCTGTAGATGGCTCTTATAACTCTGCTGATAGATGGCGGCGAAGGAAGGAAATATTGAGATAAGTTGAGCCGAATGCCGCGATCGGCTTTTGTCTACGGTAGGCTGTGGCTATAAAACTGTTCGAAAGATATAAGTTATATTATGGAAATCTAGACTTGCATATTAAGCGAACCGGGTAGGTTTATCGACATTATTATAATCTATTATGGTTTGTTATTATTGTTAACACGTTTCACGCTCATGTTCGACACGATATTGAACTTTTTTTAGAATATTCCAATTTTTGTAAAACCATTTATATGTTGTATTAATTTAAAAATTATTATATTTTTATCAGGAAATATGACGAGAAAAGAAGCCTGGAGCTCATTAAAGAAAGCTTGAATCTCGGTATCAACTATCTGGAAACCGGACCCTGGTACGGTCAGGGCAGCTCCGAAAAGGTCATTGGGAAGGTAAGTTGAATTGAATTTTTAGTGCTTCACTATAGTTCAACTAATCTTGAATCTCTCATCTCCAATGGATGTTATTGGTTGCCCAAAGTTTTTTTTTTCCTTATAAAAGTTGAAACAAATCTCTTAGGTTTTGTTTATTTCTAGATTGTACTATTTTAGTATTGTTTTTCTGTCTACCGAAATTACTGAACCTGACGAAGAGGGCTTATGATAAACGTTTTAGAGATTTATTACAAAACAAAAGGGTATTACGAGATACAAATCTTGAAACAATGTGACGCTTATAAACAGTGTCAGTGTTAGTAGAAATAGAACAAAATCGGTTCAAGCGCTTACAGGCAAGAAATTCGATGTCAAAGATGAAGTTGGCTCGATTCGACAAATTACAGATAAATTAGATGCAATTTTTGAAATATTCGATCGAGATCAGCAGCAATTAATAGTTACGGCACAGCTACGAGCTGTCCACAAAACACTTTTGAAATTTTTTAAAGAGCTGCGATGACCATATGAAAATTAGATTATCTACCACAAGAAGATCTACCACATGTGAAAAAGATCTTAGTCGACAGGACAGTCAAGCTCCACAGACTTGCAAAAGCTTGATTAGCTTTAAGCTAATAAGGAGATGCTGTGTAATTGGAAGCGTTTCGTTCATTACTAGATTTTATTGCCTGACAAAATCAACGATTCGGATCTCTACTACCGACAGCTGAGGACACTAAAGCAAAGAAATATAGAAAATAAACTGTCGGAATTGATCAACAAACAGGGTGTGGTTTTTCATTATGACAACACCAGACCACACACAGACTTAGTAAACATTCAGAGTGTTTTTGAGGAAGTGTTCTATCCATCTTCTAGCCCTGATCCTGTATGCTAATATTTTCACTCGTTTCGGTCTCTTTAGATTTGTTTATTACTCTTAAGTTAGCGGAAGGCTAACATGAAGTGACGACTGTCATAACTGTAAGAATGTTTATAAGAATGTTTAGCTTATTAAAGCATTATTAGTTTAACGAGAGTTAAAATCTACTGAAGAAATAAGAATAATTTAATTTATATATTAATAGAATAATTTAATTTTATTAATATTATTTAAGGCGTTTTTTGAAAAGTCATTTTCACCAACTTCAAGACGTCCGTTTCACTCGAAAATTTGCACACACATTAAGATCTCATCGATCCTACATACCCATAATATTTAATTATTATTATATTTTAATTGATAATTATTTTAATTAAGACACTTATTTAAAACTTCGCTTTGATATTCTGACCAGTGTCAACAGGTTTAAAAACCTATATAGTGTTAAAAACAAGATGAGTTTATTAGTTTGGTCTACTATTTAAGCATATGTCAGTTTAACTAAAGATAAACTGCATAAGTTTTAGTAGTGCCGATTTTTAGTGGTGCGTGATTTTTTTATAAACGAGTATTTCTAAAAAGCGGTGAAGTTCAAAATGTCTATTCGCTTCTTACTGAACGATAACAGTATAAATAATTATCTTCATTATTTAAATAGCCATCACAATTAAGTTATTCCATAGTCGTGTTTTAAATAGAAGGAACGATTCCAAAAATAGTGGATATAGATCACACGAATAACGCTAAGTTATTCAATAAGCTAACAGGGTGTTTGAGGTTATGTGATGAACATCGTTGACCTTGGGCGCCGCTAAAGCTTACTGACCTTTAAAACCTATGATGAACACAACATGAAAGGAAGAGCTGTGAGAAAATCGAACGATCAAATATTCGTTTTATATTGTTACTTGGTGGGTAGACAGGGAACGTTAGACAAAATTACAGCCCGATGCCGTCTAATATGACGTAAAAACAAATATTGCATCAAATCGTTTTAAAAAAAAATTGAAATTAAATCAATATAAACTAGATTTGTTTTTTCTTTCTCCTCTACGTGTTCCTATTGTTTTCATCACAGTCATCCGATTGTGATAAATCTTGGTACAGTTGTAGGCACTCTACGGAAGGTTTCTGTCGTAATAAACATAAACATACAACATGGCGCGCATGTATAATAGTTTCAAGAAATGATCGTACTTCGTAAATTTAGGAATAGTCACGGCGCAACGTGGTCTGGTTACGGATAAAATGCCAGTTGACTGACTACTGCTTGATAAACAGTAATAGAAAAACTAAAACTCACCCACCCTAGCTTTAGTACTTGGTCTTCATTTTCTTCAAAGAAATATTGTTGGAAAGTGCTAAGCCAAGAACTAGTTAATTGGCTAAAATGTTTTAAATTTGGATGAAAGTAAACTGACAATTATATCAGAATCCCCTAAATTACGATTGACTTGCTACTTACAATATACTATTTGGTTATAGTTATTAAAGATACACTTCACTAAGGAACAATTGTTCCGCAACTTTGTTATGGATGGAGGCGTGACCCAACATTTATCGAGATATCCACGTGTCACGGAACATGATTAGTAGACGCGCACAGATTTTTGCGTAATGAAGACTTGTGTCGATCGGTGTTTCGCGAGTCGTGAATTGACTTCAAGTTCTTTACCTCTTAAGGTGACGTCTCGTTCGCAATTGGGTAATATTTCCCGATTTTTGTTATTCTGGAATTAAGTGCTGATGCGTCATGTTTCTCGATTATAGCCTGTGTTGACACCGCGGCTGTTTTTATAAGATGCGGCAATAATATGTTAACAAGGCTGCGTGAATATGACTACAGTTATTGTATTCTTCTAATATTCTTATCCTAATAACATTGTCTTTTGTCTCCGAAGTCGTTACAGTCAAAACATATTTTTGTTTTAAGGATCAGTGAATTTATTTATTCTGTTCACGAATTTATTTCCCTGCGATTTAATCCATATTAATGCGTGTCATCGTATAATATAACTCCCCAATAAATGTAATATAATTTATTATATACCGAACGTTATTAATACTATTTTAATACGAATATGATAATAATTATTTAATATTATTTTGAATGCTATTGTTATGGTGTTCCAGTTTATCGGTTTTATTATTATTATTTTTTATTGTATAATATGTTGTAATCTAGTGATTGAGTTATTGGAAGTTGTGAGTGAATTCCAATTGATTCAATTGCAACGCTAACGAATTTAGCATTTAGTACTTAGGCACGTTTGTTTTCCAGCAATCAATACGCCCTCCTACGCCCTTACAACTATTTTATTTTTGCAGTTATTCTATTTGTAACTGAATTATATGGATGAATTCTTTGTGCAGGCTTTAGTTGGAGTTCCCCGTGATTCGTATTACATCGGGAGTAAAGTCGGCCGCTACGACAAGGACACTCTAAAGATGTTTGACTTTTCTGCAGAGAAAACAGCAGCTGGTCTTGACAATACTCTTTCACTACTCGGCTTAGACTATGTCGATCTGATCCAGGTAAGCGAGCACTGTAGAGTTTTCTTCCATTGTACTCGGAATATGCGACCTACATTTTTACGTTCACTATAATGAGATGTTCGAAATAAAACTTTAAGATGGTTATATGATGAACGAATATATATTTTTAATAGAATTTTTGTGCCGGTGTTTTAACCTGCCTATTTCTGCCGTGAAGCAGTAATGCGTTTCGGTCTGAAGGGTGGGGCAGCCGTTGTAACTATACTGAGATCTTAGAACTTAGGTATATCTCAAGGTGGGTGGCGCATTTACGTAGTAGATGTCTATGGGCTACAGTAACCACTTAACACCAGGTGGGCTGTGAGCTCGTCCAACCATCTAAGCAATAATAAAAATAATAAAAAAATGTTGCCGATGTTGTTGTCGTCGATGTCGATGTTGTAGTCGTAGCGTAGGGTGGTGGTACCTACCCGTGCGGACTCACAAGAGGTCCTACCACCAGTAATTACGCAAATTGTAATTTTGCGGGTTTCATTTTTATTACACGATGCTATTCCTTCACCGTGGAAGTCAATCGTGAACATTTGTTGAGTACGTATTTCATTAGAAAAATTGGTGCCTGAAAACCCGCCTGAGATTCGAACACCGGTGCATCAAAAGCTTCTAACCGACGCAATTCGATTTGAAGATAAACTAGTTATACGTTGACTAAACATTTAACGGAATACATTAACACTGTTAAAAGTTTTACGAGCAAACTTTGTGAAGTGCAGAACAGTACGTAAATCAATATCCGTGATGGGCTTTTAGTGTGGGCGACGTCCAGCGATTTGATAACTGCATTCGTTGATTACCGAGCACGTAACCTTTCCCGTTTGCATCAGTGCTAAAAGTATTCCATAGCAAAAAAAAATAAAAACCTCTTTGTGAAAGTACTCTGTGTTGTTTTTTTACATTGGAATTTAAAATTAGAAGTGCTGTAGCGCTTTCTGGAAAATTCTACGATCTGTGTAGGGTTGCACTATTTACACATCTAAAGATAGAAATACATACGCAAATGTTTTTAGAAGGCCGTAATATGACGTGATCAGGACTGCCAGTTCCAAGATAGTGGAACAAAATAGAAAACTTGCTGACTTCGTTTGATCTTATGATCGATTCTTATATCTTTATACCGAAACACGCTTCATTAATAACATTACCTATTTATCAAATATCCTCTCATAGCTCTCATAAGAATTTAAAACTGCCAATAAGTTATATGCAGTTCATTTTCTTTAAGAAATTTAAGTTATTTTAATTTATGCCTAAAATGAAAATTCGGGACCTGATTTTGGTGTAAACAGGCTATCAACCCTATTGGGGTCAAGAACCGAGATCGACAATGTAACGCTACACTTCAGTCAATTTATCTCATTGCTTCAACACGTCATAGGTCTATCCGTGACCCGTAATTTTTGTGATTCTGGTATTAATTCGAGATAGCTTCGTTAGCAGACAACCTCTTTAGATGCGTGTTTAGTATAAATAGAAATATGTAATAAAGCTTAGACGATGAGCTTCCGGCCTTTTATTTTTTTAAATGTTTACAGGAATCTACAAATAAAATCAATGGTATAAATAGATAAACGATTTGAAAATCCATATGAAATATCGAAATATTAACGAATACATCACTAAGCGTATAACATTAAATATTAGGAACTTCACGTGAAGCGCAATATAGACAAGGAGTGCAGAATGTTCATTTTTTTTTAATTATGCAAAAAAATCATTAAATCCATCGATATATATCGATGATTAAATCAATAAAGAAAACATTACACACACTACCATGTATTTGACACAACACATATACGCACACATATACTCTGCGTTTATTGTCAAACTTTTGTTATTGTTAACAGTCTATGGTCAAATTGAGAATAGATTAATATTGTTTGTCTTTAATACCTACTATTTATCTATAGTGTAGTTTTGGCGAAATCTGTGATTATATTAAAGAAGTCTAATAGTGTTTGACAATAGAACCATAATAATGTTTATAAATAAAATTTCAATTAATTATAGTCGAATTTCGACTACTGACCACTAGTTTATTTTACATTTTTAAAACGTGTTTGACAGCGGTCACAGTTTCCAGTTCGTTTGCCATTATATTTTCCGTCCCATATAATCCGTTATATTTTAACCTGTAAAGTTATTAGTTGCTTGCTTGGCTACCAAAGTAATCTAGTAAAACGACGTAAACTATTCCATCATTCAAAATGATCAAAAAATATTTATTCATAAATAGCTTTCTTAGTTACTTATTAGCTAGCTTAATTACCTACTTATAAATAGCTTGTGAATATGCAAGGATTGTAATAACGTTATTTTCTATTTCTGATAAGCACAGTACGTCTTACGTCGTACATACTTACGTATGTACATACGTCACGGACGTCTTATTCAATATTTAATATACCTATGAGCATTTACCTGCAATTTCGTTCGGGTTGTTGAAGTCAAACCTTACTAATAGATTCCGCGAAGCACTGCTCTTGCTATGGTGTTAGCTAACTCTTTCAGGTTGAGCCACGTGAGCTCACCTACCAGCCATGGAGTAGCCGGAAAAGCCGCTTAGACTACAAGCGTATAGGTAAAAGACTATTTAAATCCCTCGGAAATAATGAGTATTTCTAAATGAAAGGTATTCTTTTTATTATCACTTTTTCGTTAGCTTGGTCTAAGATGTCAATCTATTTATTTAACGGAATCTTTATACTCGTACATAATAACTTTTATGAGCTACAAGATGTCTGAGTAACTTTAAAATTTTCACACGTATTGGAGACCGATGAGAATATAATATGTATTATTATAATATTTTTATTTGGTGAAGATAGCCAGGGTTAAAACAAATATGTCTATATATAATATATTCGCTTCGCTATTAAAGTGTGTGTTTTTTACCAGAAAGAGTAACTAAGATTGAAAGCGTAAAATATTATTATTATATATATTATTTTTACATGTTCAACGTAAGGATGGTGCTTAACTATTTCTGTGGAAAATTCATAATTTTTCTACTTTAGTCCAATTCGGTTTTATGCAATGCATTATGTATTCTCAGTACTGTTCTTTGAATGTGCTAATTAAGTCCTCGATATCGTTCGCGGCCGGCACAGAATCCTTTTTATACTATTAAAGGCTTTCAACCGTGAGGTTCCATGACAACAATTCAGTTATCGGAAAACGCGCTTAATATGATAAATTCACGAGCGCTTGAATTTAATTCTTTTCTCATTTAGAATTCAGTATATAATTGTCTAACTGAATTTTGTTTGTGAATCGAGACATGTGGCCTTTATCGGCTTAAATTTTCACACGAGTGGACGGTCCGCTTCAGGTTTTCAGGTTAACCCCAAACAACATTCTGCAAATCGCAGCGAACGTTTCCTATGCGGTCGGCGGAAAGAGGCGGGATAGTACAATTTCGAGATTTGCGGTTTAATTTTACAATTTGATGTCGCCGCTTCGCTACTAAGGCTATTTGTAATGTCAGGAATCCGATCATTAATATTTTTTATTCCAAAATGAGCATTCGTTCATCCTTGGAAATTGTCTCCTTTAAATTGGCATTTATGACATAGGTACTTATACTTAAAAATTACCAGAGAGGTCCTGGGTGCCCACGAGTCGGCTTTTCGATCAATTTAAAACCTAAATTAATGTTCAATAGTCTGAATGATTCGTTTCGATCGTGATGCAAATAATAAGAAGCAATCTTGCATTGATAGTGGTTCAATTGCACTAAATTAGTAATTGATTAGCTTCGTGTTCCGTTTTCAGCAAAGATCGCGCAAATATATTTGTAGGTATTGCTACCAATAAGTGTTAATTTAGTGCCACTTATCAGAATGGACTTTGTATGACCTATATTGAAGCAAAATAAGAACCGATCTGGGATCTCATATGACGATGTATACAATTCGTTTAAAACTATAATATGTTTTTAATGAAAAATTAATAAGCTCCGTGGTTTTCTTTCAGAATTTTAAATCCAGATCGTGAACCTTAGGAGAAAAGACATACGCGCTTCATTTATTTGAAGATTGTTATTTCTTGTTTTAGAACATGTTCTAGCTTCGCACGCTTTCACTTTTTCTGTTGCGAAGCTATCACGAGGTCCCATTTGAGTTTGGATAGTCGTTTTCCAATACAATTAAGACTCTAATTTAACGCTTTAAAATGCACCGGGATATGATACTTTACTTAGATTTTTTTGCACTTAGCTATTCAATTTATATTTTACTTTGTCCAAATTATTTTATTATTATTAAAGAGGCAGGTTAACTGATTTATTCAAACACGTTAAAGACTCTTAAGAAATGGTTAGAGCTGACAAACAGGGTATCAAACAAGACTTGAGGCTACCGCATTTTAGTAACAAAACAAGCGAATTTTTGTCAACATTAACATTGCTGACGAGGTCGGAGTGAACATACGCAAACATATTAATCTGAAACTTACTAGTGAGCTTATAAATATGCAAAATTCTAGGTATCCCAAGTGATGCCACTGAACCACAAGCTCTATACGCCTATTTTATATGTATCTATAGCTTGAAGTGGAATACGTAACCCAATTTCGAATAAATCACCTAGAAGACCAAGACATTTGTCGTGCACTTCTGAGAAGTCGAGCTTCGGGCTTGCAATAATGGCGTGCTCTGTGACACGAAGTGGGTACTTTGTCGCTATAGTGATAAATCAAAAGACAGGTCTGGGAGTTCCTGAGATGATGAAAATTCTCATTTTATTATTACTTTGTAAATTTGCCTACTGCACCAAAAAATACAAATAGAAGTGTAAGTTTAAAAAAAATAGATTGTCCAATAAAAACGTTTTGATTATTCAATTTTTTTTGTATGAAACTTCTTATTTAGATTTGAAATAGAACGGAAAGTAATTTACAATGAACAATTCAATGTTAATGTGTAATAATGGAGGGATTGCGTTCAGGTTTGAGCCCCGTGAGCTCACCTACTAGTTAAGGTTACGCTGATATAGCCTCTCAAGGCTCTCAGCTTAGGTAGAAAAAAAAGGGGTTTGTAGTTGAGCAGTCGTATGGTCTCCCAGCTCTTTCACGTATGAAAATCGAAACACAAGTCGGCTATTCGTTGTTCGTTCAATTTTTATTCGTCTAATTCTTAATAGAACTGAACTGAAACTTCAGAAAACCTTAGAGAAGGATTATTTTAACTTGTCGAATCTGTGACCGTAAACATAAGTATGCCTTTTCGTTTTTTAATTAGCACCAGAATAAGACTAGACCAGACCAAGACCAGAACAAGCATGTTCAGATCAGGAAGCTCATCTGATGGAAAATTACCACCGCATGAAAATAAGCAATGGATGGTGCATGATCGCACCATCACAAAAGACTTGTTTTAAGAACGACTTTTTTATTAGCGGTGGGTTGTCTGGTGAGCTCGCGTACCTATAGGTACTACCACCACTTTACCTATTTAGGCCACGAAGCAGCAATGCGTTTCGTCTTGAAGGGTGGTGCAAACGTTGTACTGTAGAGGCGAGCCTTAAAATTCACGTTTCAAGACGCGTGACGGCATTTACATTGTTGACATCTATGGGCTCCGGTAAACACTTAACATCAAGTGGACCGTGAGCTCATCCTTCCAGCTAAGCAACAGAAACAGAAAAATAATACACTTTACTTACCTATAGTCTCATTTCGAAATTACTCTATTTAGGATTATCAGCTTTTTTCTTCTAGCTACGTATTTATCTCGCAGGCTACTACCATGAACGCGAACAAAGCGGAACTCGCTGCAGTTGATTGTACTCGACATTAAATTGCATTTTCTTTCAGTACCGGTACGGCGTCAAGTTCCTTTGTAAGTTAATAGAATTTATACGAATTCCACGGCTTAAATGGTATTAAAAAATAGTATTTGTTGATATGTTTCATTATTTCCTATAATAAGAACAATAAACAAATTGTTTTACCATACTAGTTTCAGTACAATGCAGTTGATACATAAACTTATAGTTTCTTACATATATCATCCACGTTTTTTTTTTGTTATTGCTTAGATGGGTGGACGAGCTCACAGCCCACCTGGTTTTAAGTGGGTAAAAAACCATCTACAACGTAATTGCGCCACCCACCTTGAGATATGAGTTCTAAGGTCTCAGTATAGTTACAACAGCTGCCTTACCCTTCAAACCGAAACGTATTACTGCTTTACGGCAGAAATAGGCGGGGTGATGGTACCTACCGGTGCGGACTCACAAGTGGTCCTACTACCTTTAAGGCCACGTTAAGGCATCGTGATGTCAGTAGCACAGCTTAACACTAGGCGTGCCATAAGCTTGGCTACTGCAAGAAAGGATCAGCAGAGGTTCACTTACAGAAATACACTTTTATTTTATAGATCAGAATCAGTGTTACACATCCAAGAGCTAAATAGCATTCATAACAAACATACCTACATTCTTTTACCAAAACCTGTTTTGGTTTATTTGTTTTTAAAGCTATGCTATGTTTAAAGTGAATATTTAACGATAAGAATTGTTTTCGGTGTTCAATAACGAACTTTGGCTTTTATTTCTTATATGGATTCAGTTTTTTATTTATTTATTAACAGACCTTTAAATGTATTTTTGAAAAAGAATCGCATACGAACTACAAAGGACATAATGTTTTTGTAGCAATTTCGTTTCAAACCGGTTCCATTATACTTCGATTAGTTACCTTCAATCGATTCGTCCTTTATATTACTTTCTAGTAGGGTATAGCGTTCGTATGAGGGCTGATTCAAGGCCCAAGGAAAACAATGTTTTTTTTATTCCTTAGATGGGTGGAGGAGCTCACAGCCCACCTGGTGTTAAGTGGTTACTGGAGCCCATAGACATCTACAACGTAAATGCGCCACCCGCCCTGAGATATAAATTCTAAGGTTTCAAGTATAGTTACAACGGCTGCCCCGCCCTTCAAGCCGAAACGCATTACTGCTTCGCGGCGGAAATAGGCAGGGTGGTGGTACCTATCCGCGCAGACTCTCAAGAGGTCCTACCACCAGTAAAAAGTTGTCGTCGATGTTAGCCTAATGAGAAACCACTCTCTTACCTATTTCTGCCGCGAGACAGTCACGCGCTCTCGTTTGAAGAGTGGGATAGCAATATTACAACAAAACTGAAAATTCGACCTCAGACTTCAGTTTGGTAAAAGGTGAGTAGTGACAATAACGTTGTAATATCTATAAACTCTAGTAGGGACTACTAACGTTTCGACCGTGAACTCGTTCAAAAATCTACTGCAAACGCTTCTCACTTCACTTAAATCCAAGAAATTATAATGATTTCGGACACAATAATAACTAAAAGTATATATTTATATATAAAATAAATAAGTATCTTCATAATCTTGCCTAAAGGGACTCCTTTTAATAATATATTTTAGTTATTATAGTAATAGTATTATAAATAATTTTTTGGAACGAAGTTCCTTATGGGACGATGCGGGGGGGGGGGGTATCCTAACCGGGAAAAAACGTCCGTAACGTAAGATTTTTATTAGTAATGCACACAGTGTACGACTTAATTTTATAATAACGTACAAAAAATAACGTATTTTTTTATCATTTATTGACCACGATCTCAGAGTGTTCGTTTGGGCAATACCTACACTTACTCCTATGCAAACAACCATGAATGAAGTGTACCACAATAAGTTCGCACGTTACCGAATGACCGTGGGTTGTTGCAAAACCTCCAGTTTTATTTTTTTTATACCTCGAATAGAACTTAAAATTAATATTTTTATAATAAGGGATTCATTCCTAACTCCGTTTTTTTAAGGTTTTTAGTTTTAAGTTCATTGTTAGAATTGATTGTCTCATATATAGTTATAATATGTGTACTAAAATTCACATCCAAAACTTGTATTGTACTGATGTTTTTGGTATACACGCCTTGCAACGTTATTTAAAAGCCAGGCGACGAGCGGTTTGCCTCGTCGCGTATGACGTGGCGGCATGTCACTCTCTTCGGCCTAAATGAAAACTTATGACGATAAGTTACTTACGTGCAGTTTATAGTTTGTTTAATACAGTTTGATACCTGGGACAGTTGGCGGAGTGATGTTTTTGCTCGAATTAATCTAGCAATGTTGAAAAAATATGATATAATGTACAATATACCTTACACAATTTTTTCTCTGGAGGACGGCTACTCAATTTATACCCGATATTAATTCGTATATTACGATATATTTTTTTAACTATTGTATGCTCATGAAATTTGGTGACAATGTCATACATCATGATAATTATTCGACGGTTCGTTATAAGGCCCTCGAACGGTTACTAGCAAACTCATCAAACTATGGTTTTAATTAGATTTACCTTAGGAAACACCTACAATTCATAAAGAGTACGTTTTTGAGTTACCTATTCTATTTGTTTAATTATTTCAACTTTAGTGTTAATTCGTCAGCGATGTTACAAAATTGATAATTAAAGGCACATACGAGTATAACATTACGTATTAGGGAGTTTATGTGTTAAAATTGTAGTTGAAATATTCTTCGATAATATTTTCAATACAGAGCTACTGAAAGTTATATTGAAATGAATCATATTAGAAATGAATTTAAAATATATATAATATTTATTAGCCGCATTAAGATAACAGAGATGAATGTTTGTGGAATACAAGAGTATAAGCTGATGGATTAATAATTTATAGGCTAATGGATTAAACAAATAACAACCATTGTTATTCAGGTACATGATATAACTTTTGCTCCGGACACTTCGGTTGTACTCAAAGAGACGTTGCCAGTGTTGGAGCAAGCCGTGAGAGATGGAAAAGCTCGCTTCATTGGGATCGCTGACTATGATATCGACTTGATGAAGGAAGTAGTAGAGGAGTCGGAAGTCAAGATATCAACCATACTCTCTTATTCGAAGTCCACGCTCTTCGATAATCGCTTACAGAACTATATTAGCTTCTTCAAGGTAAGTTTCTAAGTGACAGCAATTCTCGAGGAGAACGGGAAATCGTTTGTTTGAAAATGATAAAAGTGTGATCTAGATAAATAACTAACTTAACTTTCGCGATCTGTGTACAAAAGTTCGAAATTACAGTGGTTAGAATGTAACCGGTATTGCAAGGTTAATAAAAGAAGTATGCAGTGCACAACATTTAGTTTTTTTTAAGTGACTGCTCGCTCTATTGTGGTATTTCCTATATATGTAGTATGATTCATATATTAATTATTTTACGTGATAATTTTTTTCGAGTAATAATGATAAAATTGACGCAAGAAATTAGTCTATTTGTAGGGAGATATGCGACAAAGGGAAGATCTTTCACCGAGCGGGTGATATTACTTGGTAAACCGACAGTCCGAATGTTGTTGTTCGGAACTTGTATACAAGCTTATCTTGAAAATGTCGTAAGCGAGATTCAGGCATCTGTGAAATCTTGCGTTGTACGATAGCTACCCGCCACATATTTAAATCCAAAACTGTTGCAGAGTAAGGGCGTTGGGGTTATTAATGCAGCTGCAACTGGAATGGGTCTGCTGACGAACAAAGGTCCCCAGCCATGGCATCCAGCCAGTGATGATATCAAGGCTATATGCAGACGGGCTTCTGATTACTGCAAGGTATTTTGGTGGTTGTTGGGACTCTTGTTTTCTAATTCATTGTTCGATCTTGTGCATGTCATTTGTGGACGCTCTAAGGGGAACAAGGTACGCTTCAAGAAAAAAGTTACCCAAAAAGAGAAATATGCTGGTAAAAAATAAAAAAAACTAGAGTGGGAAAAATCAAAATTGCATCAAAGAGTTTAGGAGTGAGTCAACTAACTTATCCTTTTCCCAGTCCCAAACTCATTAAGCATACTCCTATAATAGTAGTAATGATAAAAAAATTATATATCTTGAGATGCACAGACATCGACCGGGTAGACACCATATTGCCGCCATTTTGAAGTCTAAGTCTAAATGTTACGATAGAGGTTTGAATTTGAATTTGATTTTGCGAATTTGGGCGAATTTGGGCAATTTTTTTGGCAAATGTTTATTTAAAAGTAATTGGTGTCGGTTCTTAGTATTTAACGCCTGAATGCTGCACTGAACACTTCATTGAACTTCAATTTGCTTGTCCGTTCTAAGTACTTCGTAACCAAACATGAAAAGGGGATCCTTTAAAATAATCAATTAAGAGTAGCATTCGATTTACATATTTTTGTCTCTTTATTCTTACGAGTAAAATCAAGAATTAGTGAAATGTTTAAACGACTATATAGTATAAAATTCGCAATAAAACCTCAGAATATGGAACTTAACAGAAGTTTTTATGAAATTACGTAACAGGAATATATGTTGAATAATTTTTGGGACGTGTGAATTTTAAGTTATTCGACATAAAAGGAACGCTGCTAAATTAATAACTTTTTCTAATTTTTTCCGTGAATACAGACAACTTTAATGGTTATCATTATCTATCTATCTATCACCTATTTTCGGTAGGCAGTGGCTTGGCTCTGCCCCTGACATTGCTAAAGTCCATAGGCGACAACATAGTACAAAACAAAGGAGTAGCCATTGTGTCACTAAAGAAATTCAGAGAACAAATGCACAAAAACAAATGTCTTTTCGACATAATATATAGGTACTATGACTGCCTTCGATGACTCATTTGTTTCTATCGATAATGGCGTTGCCCCCGCGCAACATGCTCACCGCCCTAGCCCGGCTGTGTTTTATGACCCAAACTGCAGCGACAAAATAACTCTACTATAGAGATGAATTTGATGCAGAATATATGTATAATATAAAATAATACATGATATCAAAATTTTCGCTCTTATAATTTATAAAATAAATAAAACTCTAAAGAAATAACCAATCAATTTCTCAGATCTCTTTTATTAAATGTGTAATATCTTTATAGGAACGTAAGGTGGAACTGGCTCGCTTGGCGACCTGGTTTACATTGAACCAGCCTGGAATAGACACAAACATTTGTGGTTTCTTCAACCTGGATCAACTGTACGACACTGTCGAGGTTATGGATACAGGACTCTCTGAGCACGAGTCTAGGATCCTGAGTCAAGTGCAAGCGAGGTCGGTAAACTACGATATTAGGACCCCTTTCATAATATTCCGGTTATGGCCAACTTGATGAAATAGTCTTGTTTTAGATTTAAAACAATGAATATTTTATTATCTGGTTTTTTTGACCGTGTAGCTGTGAAATGGGTTCTAAAATTAAATCATTTCGCTTAACCGACGGTTCCGTGTGACCATTTATTTCATATTGTTCTAGCATAACGACGCTTGAATAAAATTGAAACGACAATTTAAAAATTACAGGTTCTTCGACAAAGATACATTACATTGGGACAACGTCGAGCTGCCGTTGTATAAAAACAAACTTAATGAATTATCAAAGAAATGATTTTCCTTATGTGTTGTTTAGATATTTTGTTTGTATCTTTTTTGATTTTTAATTTTAACAATAGCTTATATTCCACCTTATTATTTAGAATTGTATGCTTAGTGCTTTGAATATTTAAAAATACTGAATGTGTGAAAAACCTACGTATTTTGAAATTTGAAAATAAATTGCTTGATTCTTATGTAATAGCTATTAATAGATTGTTTCCCTATAGACCTATGAATTGCTAAAAAATTCAGTAACAAACACTTATATTACGTGAATGACATTAATGCACTTTAAGATCTGTCTCAGAGTTTTAGAAATGTAGAAGTAGTACTTAATTGAACTTACTAGGAACGTTCTTTAAATTACATAAAATAAATGTGATTCCAACCAATGTTTATTTTTTTTCATTTACAATATTTTACTTTATACTAAACGGATTAATATTTGCATACTAGTTAATAAGTTATAATAACAATTCTACTATTTAATATTAAAAATATATTCGCAACGTCACCAACTCCATAGGAAGGAAGTTAGCGAGTGTGTAGTGAAGTAAGGGCATTCCTTCACTGGTTCCAACTAAATTTGTTTTATAAACAGCTTTCACGTTACGCAGAATTTTATCGACGGAAAATCTGCTATCACCATTACAATTTGACGGAGCTATGTTCTCGATTCGACAAGAAGAACTTTGTCGATGCAGTGTCAGTAATGCGGTGTTAATAGTATGATGTTGCGAAACACTCGGATGCAAAATAACCCTGTAATTGATTACGGTGACGTCACAAGGGAAAGACGTTTTAATAAGTGGTAAAAAACCATAATAACTCAGGTACGTATTGTTTTTATCGATAAAAAATAGATCTAGAACATTGTTTAGAGAATTCGAAAGGTACAAAGCTGTAGAACTAGGTAGGTTCAACAGCTTCACGTTTGGCGGTTGATTATACGGAGCATCATTGAGGCCTTCGAGAATCACAAAATGCCGCTGGTAAGTCGCGCTGTTATCTGCCAGTCCTTCGTTGGTACCTCGGCCATCATCAAAAAGCACACGGCGGTCTAACATGATGACTAACTGACCTTCTTGTAATGCCGTTACTCCTTGTGCATGATCGGTGACAACAGTCAATCGGCTTCTACGGTCTTGTAAGTACGCCAAACTTGTCATAGGATACATGTTCGACTCCACGCGCCTACTAATATTCAAAGCACGTGCTGTGTACTGGAAGCCGTTATTATCAGTGAATATCTGAGGAGGATTGCCGTTGGATATATCGGTTTGTATTGTTAAAAATAATTCTAATTCTCTATTGTTTGGGGATACATCGTAGTCGATTTTGCTTTCAACGTACATCGCTTTGGACAGAGCACTTCCAACCAGATTAAAGATTTTTGTCTTGTGTGCTAGAAAACGTCCAAAAATAGAATTCAGCTCCGTAGTAATTTGTCCTGTTATAATCAAAACGATCTTCTTTTTAATGCCGATTCTATACGGCATCAAAACATCATGTAAAGGTTTTGAAACATTCGTGTTAAACAAAAACATCCCAGAATTTAAATTTGAGCCCCTGAACGCACCGTAGTCTAATATAATATTTTTTTCAATATTCGTTTCTTTTTCAAATACAGTCTTCAAGAAGCCAGTGATTTCATCAAAAGTGAGCCTTTGTTTATGGTTCTCCAATTGTATGTCACCTGTTTGTAAAGGTTGAACGCTGAATGGAAATATTGTGGGCTCACTAGGAATATTTTCAACAACACAAGCAGAACAATATAAAACAGCTGCATTTAATGTTCCGTCGTATGTTTCTTTAATTTGAAATAGTTCCAGCGTCATTGGAGGCACAATTACCGCAAATACAATCTTGAAAAATCTTTTAGAAATTCTTATTACGTTTTCCGATGAATATTTCCAAACCGGATTGATTTGAATAGTTACGTCTTTTTTCGAATGGTCTACAACTCTTATAGTAGAATACCTTGTGAGTAATTCTACTATTTCAGTTCTTTCGTGGTTCATCGAATTGAAGATATAAATTTGATCTCCAGGCGAAACAGTTTTAAATATTGACATAAACTCGCCATCTCTAAATACGTATTTTTGAAGATACGATTTTGTTTCTCCAGACTTCGTGCTTAGAAAACTAACAGATATCTCTTGGATGAACCAGCAGTCTTTTACTGTTGTCAGAATGAGGTGATGAACGTATTTAATTTTATTAGCCGTTAGTGTACCGGTTTGTATATTTCGATCCATTAATCGGGCGACGTTCTCTCGCGCTTTTATCAAACGTTCAATAATGTTTGACGTGTCATATTCTCGGAAAACATTTAAGTTAACAGCAAAAGAAAACAACATTTCCGTTGTACGTAAAGTCGACTGCAAGCGTCGCAGCAAAATCTTTGTATACGGTCTCGTAGTGTAAAAGCCCGTCCAATAAGCGGGACTACCCGAGCTCAAGTCAGCAAAGTTGAGAAAATCTCCTTGCAGTGATGGAAAAGAGTGGACTTCTTTGAATATGCTGCGAAAATAGTCTTTGGGCGTGCCAAACACAATAGTCGCTTTGTAAATTTCACGATTGTAATTAACAAAATCTGCCAGTTTCTGATAATTGTTATACTGATAGTCAAACTCGGTTTGTGATTCATATCGAAAGTATCCACCAAGTGGCGCGATAATTACGTTATGAGATGTAAGCGTCCCTGTTTTAGAATACTGTTCTAGTAACAACTCCGCTTTTTCTTTAACATTGTATGGATTTATATCGATGTTCTTGTTTACGTTTGCGAAATTAAATTCATTCTCACAAATCGCTTTATTAGGACCGCATGCCTTGAAGCCGGCTGAATTAAATGGTAAATAATGCGTGAGGACCGAATTTTTTCCATATTTTTCATTGCCCATTTTGAAAAGAGCATCGTTCAGAGGACTACCTGTGTTTTTATCTGTGTCCCAATTTTGTTGCCATACAAAATTGCTAATTTGATATTCGGCAAAGTACTGTTCCCAGGCATAGTGAAGGTTTGTTATAACTATCTGAGAAATGTCTGAAGCCGACAAAATATATGGAAAAGTTGGGCTATGAGTAACGGTATTAGTCATCCATCCGACTTTTGGTGAATAATTGAGATGATATTTTAACCATTGATGACCTGTTCATGAAAGAAATGCTTGTTAATATGATACATTTTCAAATATTCGAATTAAAATCGAAGTTGTATCACCTTCTATAAACTGGTGCAATAGCCCGAACAAATGAGTTGTCGCTTCATCTGTTTCCACCCATCCTCCTGTGGTAATTTCTAGTCTTCCCGATTTGACTAATTTACGAAAAGCCTATTGAAACGAAAACGTAACTAAGAAAAGGTTAAATACGTACATATGTATATAGGTATGTTGAGCATTGTTATTAATTTCTTACCGATCTACTTTTATGCGAAGTTGTCATCCACCAACGACTTAAATGGGAAATTTCATTCCAAGCAAAAGTGAGATTACTATAAAATTGTAATTTTTTCACTATGTTTGAGATTATTTTGTTCACTGAATCATCAAAATACTGCTTGAATGTTTTTTTCCAAATTGTATCAACGTGCGTCCTTGGGACTAGTATAACCTGTCGAAATTATTACATAATATTAAGTTTCTCATTAATTCATCATTTTTAATTGTAAACATACAGCATGCGAACTTTGGTGAGAACTTTCTTAGAGCAGAAACTATTACCCTAACAACTCACAAAATGACGGAAGAGTGACCGTCTCGCCTGTTTTTGCCGCTATGGGACAGCTTTACTGGTGGTAGGACCTCTTGGGAGTCCGCACGGGTAGGTACCACCACCCCGCCTATTTCCGCCGTGAAGCAGTAATGCGTTTCGGTTCGAAGGGTGGGGTAGCCGTTGTAACTATACTGAGATCTTAGAACTTATATCTCGAGGTGGGTGGCGCATTTACGTTGTGGATGTCTATGGGCTCCAGTTAACACTCAACACCAGGTGGGCTGTGAGCTCGTCCATCCATCTAAGCAATAAAAAAAAAACTGTTTAGCAATATTTTTCTGAAACCGCAATGTCACGCGAAAACAGGTGACACGAGACACGCCACTCGTGTTTTTTCGAGATCATTAGATTCCGTATTGCGTGAAAAACTTTTCAAAATTTATAATTTCGAATTTTGTGCTATAGAATTCAATATCACCATATCCATCTCCATCGACTATATTTTTTAAGCAATTGTCTATTTACATTACAACCACTTACTTTTAGTGACGGCCATTTTGGATTACGCATTAAGGATTCATAACGGCTTTCGAAAATATGATTCCAGTAGGTTTTTTTTGTCATCCATTTTGGCTGCAATCATTTGGAAACAATTTAATATAGGTATTGCTAATAAAAACTTGGTTACATTTTAACTATAGAGAACGGAACCTACCTCAATTTCGAATTCCAGAAATTTTTGTTGTGCATCTATGTCAGTATTTGTTTCTCTCACTAAATGGCAAACGTACGGATTAGTCGTTGCGTTATAAATATAGCTCGATTTGATAGGTATTCGTTCTATCAAAAAATCTCTATCAGTATCTGCATCCATTTCTGTATTAAATGGTACATTAGCGTCTGCAGTGAGGCCAGGAGAAACATCGGTATCCAATTTATGTACGAAAATTTTTTGTACTAAAAACTCAGTTTCGTTGTGATATTGTACGTTTTCTGGAATTATTATTGTATTTGCTATATCATTTGATTGGATACCATTTTTTTCGTTAGACGTCTCATGTTCTTCAATAGAAGGGAAAAACTTTGAAGCTGATTTGTCCAAATTTGATTCGTTTTTTTGGTCTGGTGTGTTGTTAACACTTGGTTGTGGGAGAGTTTTGTTATAAAGCGTATTCCGTGCTTGTCGAACGTCGTTGTGGAAAAGACTTTCGCTTTTTCCAATGTTCATTCTAGTTCCGGACTTGCTTCTGCCACTTTCCACTCCAGACAGAATAGTTGATATCTTTGGTCGTATTTTTTTATGTAACATCGCGTTCATTTGAATGTAAGCCGGGAATGCGTCGTGCTCGTTTATTTTAAATGAAGAATTTTTCCATAAAATCTGTGACGAACTATCACTGAAAGGCCTGTGAACCATTTTCGAGTGGTCTCGAACAATCTTGCGTAAAGCTAGAAACATTTGAAGTTCATATAATTTACGTTTAAGATACTAATTCCACTAAGTCGGTGACGAAATAATGACTTACTTTTTTCATAACCGAAGATCTGAATTTGTAAGCTCAATATTATTGTAAAAACAAGGTAATGCTGTTTGAAACAACGGATCATGATTGAGGTCGACGAAGAACTGGAAAACGCTGTCAATTGAATGTGGATTGTTTGAAAACTACACCAAAATGTTGTTTCCTTTTGTGTCACCATTTCAATTGTAGGCATTGTATTATGGATGTAGCAAGTAATAGTCACCGGTGTTTGCTTGAAAATATATTGCCATGTCAATTGAATGAAAATTATTTTTCTTAGCAAATATAAGTGTCATCTATGATATAGTTAATAACGTAATCAAGTTTATGTATTGATACTACTAAAAGCATGAGCTGAGTGCTCGAAATTTCAGGACGTGAATATCAGAAGCTATCTAAGAGGCGATTTTGTCGTACTCCCACTAATTTGTCAAAGCAATTAATCTTCTGTAGTTGTAATCAGAAACCACATGTGTTATACTAGTTAGATTTCCTAGAAATTATAGGACCTTCAGTAATTAGAACTAAGCCGTTGTCGGGAAACTAGATTTTTATGATTTATAGTATGTTTATGTGTTTACAAACTCTAATTTTATATTGCCGGCGTACAATTTTCGTATATGAGCCCAATATGTTTACATTGAGAGAACGATATATTGGTGCATTGTTCAATAATTGAGAATGAATGTAGTTTATGAATAATAGATATCTACAATTTGAATAATATGGACGTCATCCGTTGTAAAGTGATTATCAAGTCAAACAGGATTGTGATTTTAAAATAGTTCGTCTTAAGCGAAGCCACGTTTCAAAAGGTCAGATTTAAAGCAGACTCTAATATTAAGTCAGGCTCATGTTTTAAATTTAGTGCCAAAAATCTAGTTTCCTTTCAAGATCCACTATTTGGAAATCGCCGAGCATAGTATAATAGCGCACGCGTATAAATAAAATGCGAAGCTAGCCAACAACACCCTTGCCAACATTCTAATAAAATTGGGGTGTATTCGTATTATTGATCTCCAACAAAGACCGATTCCCCTTAGGTACCGGCGCTCCCAGCTGTGTAGATTTTATATTTTTTGAAAAATAATTGCAGTGACACAGTATATCAGTTACTTAAAATTATGGTAAGTAGAACGGGATAAGTAATTGCTTTTTCTATATGTTTATTATGAAGTAATGTTTGTTTATTTGATTAATCTTAGCCAGAAACATTGCTTCCCGCGGTTTCCTAAGTTACGATAAGAACAATTAATCAAATATGTACGATCTTAATACTGTTTGTTGACAAAACAACTAAGCACATACTGATATTTATTAGTTATGTGTTCTTTTTCTATCAAATGCAAGTATAAAGTGTGTATTTATTTTGATTTTCTAAGGATTCTTGCGCCATGAGTACGTCTGGTCTCTTAGAATGGGAGTTTTCTTTGCCGGCTGATCAAATAATTTCCCATGGATGGTACCACGGAGCGTTGAGCCGGACCGCTGCCGAGAGCTTGTTGCAGAAAGACAGGGAGTTCCTGGTGAGGGATTCGTCATCGCAACCGGATAACTATGTGCTGAGCTGCCGTTCTAATGGACAGCATTTACATTTCGTCATACAACGAGTAAGTAATTTTGAATCTTCATCGTGGCCTAAAGAATAAAACGCTCGGTGTATTGAGCGATGACTAGTGATGACTAGCAATTATGCTGTAATTAGTTGTAGTTCTATTTTTTTGGGTTCGATTTTTCTGGATTTTCCCTAGGTTTTTCGTTCAATGTCGATTATCGAATTTAACACCAGCACAGTCGCATCGCTCAATACACCGAGCGTTTTGCCCCATCGGGCATTACCCGAAATACGGAGCTGGTCGGACATGGCCCGCGCTGGTAGGTACTACGATTCTACCTATTTCTGCAAAAAAGCAGTGATGCGTTCCGATTTAAAGAATGGATCAGAAGACCCAACTTTGATAGTGGATAAAACAGTGATATTTGTGGGGTCTGGTAACCACTTAACACCAAGTGGATCGTAGTCTTTCATGTAGATAATTTATACAATAAAAAAAATAGATGAAAAGACGTCAATAAAAGTGTTTTTTTTTTCATAATATTTAATTTATTTTTATTAGCGTTAATACCTAGGTATTAAGGACCAAATACTGAATTACTAGGTGTATTCAAGATTAATTTTCGTTTCAGATCGTTGTTCACCCAGAAACTGTTTACGAGAGATACCAATACCAATTCGAAGATGAAGCTTATGATACTGTTGCCGATCTCATTACTTCATACGTTGGTTCAGGGAAACCCATATCTGCCGCTTCTGGCGCCAGAATACAGTATCCAGCCAACCGAATGATGCCGCTGACTAATTATATACAAGGCGACGACATTAATTCCGTAATTTCACCGGTAGGCGACGGAGCGCTTTACGGTAACTCTTATAGTCTGTACAGTCATTTCGCTGCGAAACCTGGAATGCAATTGCGAGTGCCTTTTAAGAAACAACGTTCACATTCTCTGACTCCTATAGATATAGGACAGCACGTCGCTCAAGGCAAAAGCGCTAGCGCCGATGGCGTCATACTAAACCAAACAAATAAACACACCAAGACACTCTCCGGTGATTCCAACTCTAGCTCCGGTACATGGGATACCAACTTGCCTACAAGTCCACCAGCCAAGCCCGCTAGATATGACGGTCCAAAGGCTGATGATCGAAGACTCGAACTCCAACGAATCTACCAAGTATCGGGGTCCGATTCAGGAAACGGATCCGGAGACTCTACTCAAAGTTCTGCTCATGGAGATCCAAATAAATCAAGAATCGATTCAGATTACAACTTGATTACACCCACCAATAAACAGCAATTCGACTATGATCTTACTGAAGCAAAACTACTTCAATCGGACAACTTGGACTATGTTGTGGAATCAAGGATAAATTTGGGAAGTTTTCAATCCATGATAATACCTACGGGTCTTACGAAGCCACTAGAATCTGAAACTTTGCACGCAATCAAACTACTCTTGAGAACATCCGGACCCCGCATCCTAGCAATTCATTTGACGAAAGTCGATTTGTACTTTTTATTCGATGATGCTATTCAAATTGAGGGGTTAGATAAAACTGCGTCTGGTTTGGAACTATGTTTTTTACCGCAAGGACGACCATTGCGAATGGACGTGATTGAAAGGTAAGACGTGATAAGACTAGTCTTGCCATAAATACTGTTACAAGGAAAACATCGTTTATTTTCTATTACCTACATGAAATATTGAGTACTGAGTTATTTTATATATTAATATAACAGCATTCGCAAATAACTCTAAACTCATTCAAAATTATCTCTAGTGTCCTTAAAACAATCCTTCAAATGTCGTGGTCAATTATCAATTGGAACACACTTTTTCATAATAGAAAAATATGCAATAATCTTATGGATTTTCAAGGGCATCCAAATTATTTTGAGATTTGAAACATGATATACTATCTCAAAGAGTCCATAAAAGATGATCAAGTGGAAATAGGAACGAGTGCGCTTAATGCGAGTTTTTAAACTTCTCGATCGTGTAAAAGTTAACTCTAAAAAGAAAAGTGCGATGGAGTTGGAACGTTTGCCTACGTTTGCCGCTAGAGACGCTGTTTCAACTCCATACAAATTTGAGTTAACTTTTACGTGATAGAGAAGTTAAGAAACTCGCACTAAGCACACAGACAACGGTTAGTTTTCAATTTTCATTGAGTCAGAAATGTTCATTTCCAACCAACCACTAGTGGGTGAATCGAGTTTTATGCCCTGGTTCTAACTTTTATTAAATGGGCCATTCTAGGTTCTGAAAAATGGTGTTGTTGAGAGGTATAGCCTACTCCTCAAGAATTGTATCTTGTACCAGGTGTTTCTAACTAATTCAATAAGTTTTTCACAAAATGTTATCCATTCGTCTATAAATCCAACACTGAAGCTGGATAATGCCCACGTTGTATCTTACTGATCAATTAAGAAGCTACTCGAAATTTAGAAATATTATTTTTATTTTGTTGTAACAGAATTTATAGCCACACTGTGTATGTAACTTAAGATGTTATAATCAAAAAGTTTAATTGTTTCGGTGCTTACATTTATATTGATTGTTCTATTTTCAGAATTGAGACCTTTCGACTCCTCATTGCTGTAACTGTATTGACATGTCAAACAGATCGGCAGCGCGCAGACACACTAAATGATTGGATCGTACTGGCTATTGAAACGAAAACTGCTTTAGGCAATCTGTATGGATTTTCAGCTATAATGTTCGGACTGTGTATGCCTCAGGTAGACATTTTACGAGTACACACAAGTAGAAAGATTTAACAATAAAAAAACTGAATGTTGATTCAATGTTTTAGGTGGAATGTTTAGAGAACGCTTGGAATATTCTGAGAAGAATTTACACTGATAACGCATTTATGTTTGAAGCCAAGCTACGACCTAGTTTCAAAAGTATGAACGAGGGGACTAATCCTTTACCTCCGAATACGACTACCCCATACATACTCCCTCCAGTTCTATGCTTCCATTTGTTTGGTAAATAGATGATGTTTAATGTGATATTGAAACTTGGGGAATATATTTGAGAGTAGATATTGATGTCTGACATTAAATTACTGTTTTAGATGGCGATGGCGGTTCGTTGATTCAACAGGACGACACGTTTCCAGGAAGTTTGATGAACAGTATTGAATTCGATTTCAATGCGACTGCCGCGCATCTCGAAGCCGCCCGACAATTTCCTAGTCAAATAGATATGTTCAAACGGAACTCTAGGACTGTCGTACAAGAAATGTCTTCTTTGGGACCCACTTTAGATCCTAGATTATTGGAACTTTTCCGGACCGAGTTTCATATTAATTTTTTATGGGGTGAAAGAGGAGCTCTCACAACTCCGAATCAAAGATTCGCGAGGCTCACCGACATCCTGACTGCGATGGCCAACAAGCTGGCCAGCCAACCATCTGGAGTTGATGATATTGTGTAATTTTGGATATAACGTTTTGCAACACTACGACTTCCTCTGTAAGATTGTGACCATATCAACGATATTCATTTAAGTGCGACATTATATTTGACGAATCTTTTTTTTTTGTTTAGCTGGTGCAGCTATAGCTGTTGTGGAATTTAGCGAAGCCGAAAAAAATCTTTTTATACATGTTTAAGCTATAATACATTTTATAAAATAATGTGAAGGAATTGTAACTTTAAACAAATAACTGCCAATGTAACATTTAAAGTGCAAATTTTAGGCAAGCTAGATGTCATGTAATATTTAAAACTAGTTTATAAACTGTATGTTAAACAAGTAGCTGTAATTTTAGTTTCAACTTTAGCTAATACGTATTTATCTTTGTTATACATTTATAAAATTATCGTAATAAATGCAATATTATTGTATTCAAATTTTATTACAGAAACCTTTAAAATCCTAACGATAACTTAGGGAAAATCATATTTTGAACTATTTCTTCACAAGACGCTTACAGGACACGTTGCTGATGAATGAGTAAGTATGATCGTTATTGGAAATTGATGAAATAAAAATATATAAAATATTTATCTATGCAAAGATATTCAAGGTCAGTTGTAGTATGTAATTCGCGCGAAAGCGACTGCTAACGACGAAATACGTTTTGATCAATGAATAGTTTAATCTCTGTAAATTAAATGATCAGCTTTAATAAAAAAAATCGCGTAAAAACATACAAAATATACACGATGAATTTTTCAATTCTCCGGCTCTTAGATATGGATCTGCTGAATATTTGAGTTATTTTTTATAGTTCACAATTTTGTTTTCTTTTGCCTTTTGCTCTTACTTTACTGAATCGATATCTTCTTCACTAAGTACATATCATACTGTTAATACAAGTTGTTTTTAAACAAGCAGCATGTGCGAATACTGTTTGGCGAATTTATTTATTTATTCAAAGCTTTCTTATCCCTTTTTGCGTCATTTTCTATTGGTTTTAGTTTCACAACCACTTCAAAAAAAAAAAATTTAAAAAAAAAACATCACTAAGCTGCGGCATCATGCGAAGTTTATGGAAGACATATTCTTACTGAGATTTTTCTTAAATTTGTTTATTCTGACGAGAATTATATACGTACTAGTGGCCCCGCAGTAGTCGAGATTTGACTATAATTAATTGAAATTATAAGTTTAAACATTATGATGGTTCTATTGTCAAACACTATTATATTTCGATAATATAATCACAGTATTCGCCAAAACTGCAATATAGATCAATAATATTAAAGACAAACAATATGAATCTATTTTCAATTCGATCACAGACTATAAGCAATAACAAGTTTCCCAATTGACAGTAAACAAAGAGTATATTTTTATGTATGTGTTGTGTCAAATACATGATAGTGTTTTTTTTTAATGCTTAGATGGGTGGACGAGCTCACAGCCCACCTGGTGTTAAGTTGTCTACTGGAGCCCATAGACATTCACAACGTAAATGCGCCACCCACCTTGAGATATAAGTTCTAAGATCTCAAGTATAGTTACAACGGCTGCCCCACCCTTCAAACCGAAACGCATTACTGCTTCACGGCAGAAATAGGCAGAGTGGTAGTACCCACCCGCGCGGACTCACAAGAGGTCCTACCACCAGTACACAGTAATGTTTTCTTTATAGATTTAAAGTATATTTTATGCATTATTTTAAAAAAATATTAGAATTGTGCACTCCTTCTCTATATTCTCTATAAGTGTGAGAAATTTCATACTCCTCCGTCCGCGCAATTTGCGTAAAAAGTTTTTGCTTCACGTATTAATATATAACATATGTAACGAACCAGCCGTTACTTTAGTGTATATTATTTTATAAATTAAATATCATTCAAATAAATATCAGATTCTTTTAACAATTTATTTAGTTACAATAATTCATCGACATTATGAACGGAGTTAGAGGGTTTTTGAAATAAAATAACATATCATAAAAAAAAAAATATATTCATCAAACTAATAAACATACATGTTTTGAATTAAGTCACAACACCCAAAAATAAAGTTTCCATGGGAAAAGACCAGTAAACGAATAGGCCGCTATGGATAATTCGATTTTACAACCACGCATTAATCAGCCGTGATTGGTATTGTTACAAAAATCACCGAAAATAATTTAAGGCTTTGCCTTTTTCTAATTTTAAACAATATATTATTTTCTTCTTAATTTAAATGTATCAGTCCGGTCACCAATAAAACATTATAGTAACGTTGACGTCATATTGTCTATTCAAAATTTAGCTACGAAATTATGATTAAATTTTTTCGTCTAAGATTATTATAATATGTAAATCGTAAATAGTATATTTAGAACGTCCTGTATAAGACGCTCTACGCTTGCAATACAAATATGTACATTTTACATAATCCAATCATAAATCAAATGAAATTAAACGTGTCTATGTCATTAACAATTTTAAACAAACTGATTTTTACAATATAGTATTTATAGAATCTAAAAAAAAAAAACATTTTATAATATAATATTAGAAATTAATATGTCAATTTAATATAGTGTATAAGTTGGTATTTTTTTTAATACAATCAATACTTTAGGTTCTTTCGTTTTCCCGATAATTATGATATCATTTTTCACTAGATACAACAAAAGAATTTAATTTTTCAAACTCTTTAACTACTTTCATAAAAACTTACAATTAAACAAATTTACATAATATACTTAATTACAGTGTGAAGTAGCGATACTACAATCATAGTAATACATACATACACACGTAACAGCTCGAATTCTTACGAATTACGAAATTGTTTACTGAAAGGTTGTTTTCTACCGAAAACAAATACAATTTTAATATTGTTAAATCACGATCAAGTTGTACGTATGGTTCGCGGTGATATCTCACGTACAAGATAGAAAAACAGTCAAGGAACGACCAGTGATTTCTGATAATTTTTACCCACGCCGAAATCCAGTCACGGAAACGGGCTCGTCTGCTAGCTGATAATTCAGATTTCGGGTAAATCTGAAGTTACTTCGGGATCGAACTGTTTTTTTTTTCAATTAAAGGCAGAAATACATAAAAATAACGTACTTTTTAACCGACTTCAAAAAAGGAGTACGTTCTCGATTGGACTCTTTTTTCTTCTGTGTGTGTTACCTTAGTTTTTTTAGGTGAAGCGGTTTCTCGTCTGGTCCCTTTGAAATCCTATCAAGATCTGACCGGTAGTTTATGAATTATTTTTTATAATGCACTTGATGGCTTCGACTACATTTTTATTCTTATTTTGTAGAAGGTGGTCTTCTTTTTTGATAAAATATTATATCATTAAATAAATTTTACGTACATGTAGCATGCAGTACATTTAACATGACATATACGCTTTTTTACGAAACCTTATTTATAGTTGTATCTCCACGAATTGAACGATTTTTATTATTATTTATTATTTTTATTATTATGTAAAGTTAAATATTTTTCTAAATTCTTCATAATATGTGCGCTAAGCCCTTTTGATAAATCTGAACAGTAATGAACATAAGGTCGGATATTCATGACTTTTATGCGTTTAAAATTGATCATATCAAATTGATTTTTATTCGATTATTGTGGGATGATAGTTCTTTTTTGGATAAATTTTCGAGAAATTTGTAGTAAGTATTGGCTTCAAGTAAATAAATAGGACAAAAATTAATATACCTATCTATTTTAGTTTTTTTTTTTTTATTTAGATCCGACCTTGTTCTTTTTATCATGCATCAATTTTCTTTGACACTGATTTGATAGTTCTATATATTTTGTGTTTTAAAAATGTTAAAAGTTTAATGTGTTCATAATATAACCGCTATCGTCTTAGTAACGAGAAGATGCATTATCACTTAAAAACTAAACAATATGAATCTGCACAATTTCACACTTCGATAACGCAGTTTCAAATGTTTCAACTTGAAGTAATTTAGATGTCCGTTGCGAGCCGCGTGTTCCATAGGGCTTTGAAGAATTGTTTGAAATAGTCATCGGAGTGCGGTTCATCCAAATGACCACTGCCCAAATCGTTTTAAACTACTTGAAGACAGTTCTCAGGGCTAGAAAATGGCCGCCCGGATTTGCTAACGTCAATTAGGGTCAGTGACCCTCATCGACCATATAGATTTTTCATTAATAACAGTTTTCTCAGGTTTAGGGTTTACTGAACTTTAGGCTTCGGTTTTTTATCGGCGTTAACTTAAGTGTTAAATGTGGCCACTTCAGTCCGAAATCGCGGCTAATACTACGCGCTAATACTAGGCCCCTAGATATGAACTATTTCGTTCTTATAAAAATAATCTATTTCATTTCAGCAGAAGTCACTCATAACAGTGTTATGAAACATATTAATTGTTATTTCAATATATTCGTTCACAAATACATGATATTCATCAAAATTAAAAACTAAAAAATAAATCGTTCTACAAAAAAAAAAGAAAACTATATTATTATATTTGTATAATAAAAACGTTTCTATTACCTTAAAAATACAGTTGCTGTCGCATTATATTCTAGACATTTACGAAGAAAATGAAATAATAATAAAAAAAAAACATTTAAACTAATTTAACCACGATACGTTTTGATATGAAAGCGAAGTGAACAATTAACTTTTTTTTTTTTTTTTATTGCACTAAAGCAATTCAACATTCTCGCTGCGATACATGACCATAATTAGGTACTAATAAAACGTTTCGAATTTCAGCGGCACCCTGCGTATACAGTGTTATTGCATGTCAATTATTCTGTGTTTTTGTTTAGTCGAATTCTTTTCCTACCTATTCGCTGGTAGCCTAAGAGGCTATTCCAACTACGCCAGGACCGGTAGGTGAGCTCACGGGCTCTACCTGAGAGAATTTGCTAACACTAGCCCTAGCAAAAGCAGTGCCTCGCATAATCTCTAGTCGAGTGAGCAAGCATGATGTAATCACTAAAGCCCTTATACGCAACATGAACGCCACTACAAATAAAACTCAATACTATACTCTGTTCCAATTACGAAGTCATTTTTGACACTTCTTAGAACGTAACTCTTCGCGTTTTGCTTAATTTGAAATACTAATCATTTTTTGTTCATTGTCATAAAAATCATTTAAAAAATACACAATCAATCTAAATCATTATACAATTAATTCACACACACACAATGACATAATAATAATAACGTCTGTCTCATGGGACTTCGTAATTGGAATGGAGTATAATTACGCAAATTCTACTTTTATTCCTTCACCGTGGAAGTCAATAGCGAACATTTGTTATGAATATATTTCATTAAGAAATATCGGTACCCGCCTGCGGGATTCGAACACCGCCAAAGTCACATCGCTCGATACTAATGCATCGGATGTTTTATCCTTTACCTTTGGCGCCTGTCAAGACGTTACTAGAACAATGATTTTAAATAAAAAATAATAAAAGCCAGTGTCCCTTGGAAGTCGAGAATCGACTATAGTTAATTGAAATTATACGTTTGTACATTATTATGATTCTATTGTTAAAGACTATTTATTATACTTCGAGATTTCACCAAGACTACACTTTAGACAAATATTAATAAAGACAAACAATATTAATCTATTGTCAATTTGACCACTGACTTTAAGGAATAACCAATGAAGTAGGAAACCTATGGAAATGAAACGTCAACCAAAATTTCGTGCCACTGTGACGTCATCTGGCCACAAAACATGGCGGCTTTAGTGCTGTACAAAAGATTTCAATGTTATCAGGTTTTATCGATAAACGTTCTTGGCTCATTTTATTTTAAATATTGTTGAGTATTATTTATTTGTAGAATTTATACTTTAATGGGAAGTAAGTAGGTATATTGTTATGTGCAAATATGATATGATTTAGATGGGTGAAATCTAAGACAAGTTCGTCCTTCGAATTTGCCAAGCAAACGATATGATGATTTTTAAAAGTTGCTACACTGATTTTATAAAGTTGTCGTTTGTCGCAAAACATAAAGATATGGCGTAGTTCAAAGCCATCAGCCCATTTCTAGCATGCTAAATGTTATCGTATTTTGAGTACGTGTTTTTCTTAGACTATTACAATCTATTTTAATTGTTTTGCTGACTCTAAAGTCCGTAACATACTACCGCAGCGCACCCCAAGGAAGATGCGCCGCACCATTTGAATCACTTTCGCTTGAGAGTGATTCAAATTTTAAACTTATCAAGGGACCGCGTGAAAAAAAAAAACACCTACAGAACATTTATTCATTAATTACAAACGTCATTCCTTGTGACTTCCTCTCTAAAATCACTTAATTATTAAATATTTAACAAATTTACAATAGTGTTTTACTCACTGCGGAATAAAACTATTTTATTTAAATAGTTCCGAAGAGATTTTGTCGGTAGCCTTTTTCCCGAAATATCTAAACAGAATGTCTAAATATGTTTTGATGACATATTTTAAAGTGGTATTTATGATTAGTGTCATGATCAATAGATTCCGACCGAAAAATGGATTTTTCGGATGAGGGCTCCATAATGAATTTAAATACATATAGATAATAGTTTTAGGACATCGACTTTCTTGAGATCCTTTTATACGTTTTAATTATTATTTTTGTATGTTTTAAGCATGATAAATTATGAAATTTTATATAATCAATCATATTAAATCGATATCATAGTCAATAAATAATGTACAACCCAAAACAGACGGCCGAACTGACGTGACAATGACATTTGGCGCGCTAAATATGGCGGATTTTCGGCCTCATTAGACGGAGACGGAGATATTTACGTATATTCATGTTTCATTTTATGTACGCACTGAAATACTGTTATATTGTTTTCCTGCGAGTTAAAGTGCTGAGTAAGAACGAGATAGATATATGTTTATGTATGTGCCTTCAAAATGGGTGCTATTTATATAAGCAATTGTACGTATAGAACAATATGTCGTGTCCCTACTATATAGGTCTATGGGAATAACGAAAGTTTGACAATAAACAAATATGCATGTGTTTGTGTGTGTGTCAAATACATGGTAGTGTGTGTAATGTTTTTTTGATTGATTTAATGTATCTTTTATGCATTATTTAAAAAAAAAATATTAGCATTGTGCACTTCTTCTATATATTCTCTATAAGTGTGGAAAATTTCATAGTCCTCCGTCCGCGCATTTTCGTAAAAAGGGATACAAAGGTTTTGCTTCACGTATTAATATAAAGATATTCGAGTCCGTAAAATGAATGCGTCGCGAATTCATTGACTCATCAACACTGCATTCGCTTTACAATACAAAACGCACCGTGGTTAAAACTAATGCACATCAGTCCGATAAGATATATAAACTATAAATTTTCAATCGTAACAAAGGATTCTCGCCCGTAAATACTAACCGATACGAGTGCGTTTGTTTTCAAATTTTAAAAATATTCAAAGTATAAAATAGAAAACAAATCAGACTCATATCTACCGCGTGTGTATATAAGGAACACGGTACTCAATCTGAGGCATAGTTTGTGACAAACGTCAAAAAATGAATACTAAGTTGATCGAGATTTAGTAATCGAATATAAATGAAATATATAAGTCAATATAAAAATGTATAAATTCCTATATAATCATATCATCAATCATAACGCCGATATATTTGGTTAATTATTAGATTAGACGACAACCGAATCTCGGACCTCTCAGAACTTTAAAGCTTTTGCAAACAATGAAACCGTCGCTTGTCGTTTGTCGCCGTTGAAACGTCTGAGCTCCACAACCGCCTGGAAGCGAATGACGCAAACCGATTAAACATTATATATTTCAATATATTTTGAATTCACGCAAACATAACTGATCTTTATTTATTGCCTCATGTCCACTAAAATTCAACTCTGGTTGGATATAAAGTTTTAATTTCATGTTAGGCAGAATGAGAGAGACAGAGAGAGTTGTATAGAATAATGACGTTATTATTTACGTCTGCCATTTAAAAAAAAACGTTAATGCTCCACCGCCAAGTAAACAGTTTAAACGCTTATATGTAATCTATTTACATTCACTGAATATTATGTTTAGAGTTTTCTTTTTTAATGACTAAAATTTGTTTGATTTCTTTCATGTTAGGCAGAGCGAGAGAGAGAGAGAGAGAGAGTTGTATTGAATAATGACGCCATTATTAAAGTCCAACAAAAAAAAGCACGTTAAAGTTCCACCGGCAAACAGTTTAAACGGTTATATGTTATCTTTTATTTCCACTAAATATTGTTTAGTTTTCTTTTTAAATGACCAAGACTGTTTGAATGCAAACCTTTTGTTTTACGAGTATAATAATTACAGCTATCAACTACTCAGTTTAAACATACGATAGCTTAAGCGTACTTTGTTATGTTTTAGATATTACTATTTAATTACGTTGAAATTACATATAAGTACATATTATTATAACATACCTGATGTCTAGTGAATCCGAGTGCGATTATCTCTTGCACTTCGGCCTCCCCGAAGACGTCAGTTGGCAATATCGTTATATTTGGATCTCCAATCGCTGAAATCAGAAGTTATGATACCAGGATAAAAAAAGAAAAAGAAAAAAGACAACACACAAAGGCGTATCCAAAGTAAGCGGAGTTACAAATTACAATTTAGTTTAATAAATTATCTTTTTTTTTTGTTATGGTTATTAGCCCTTCTAAATCAATTTTAATTTGAATATTTTGAACTTTAGTATTACGTACAAAGTTATTAAATAAATAAATAAATATTCTTAATAAAGGTCAAACTTGGGTTATTTAGTTTGTGTGTTTGTCGATAAATTTACAAAAATTGTAAACATATTTCTAAACATTTATTATAGTTTAACTGAGATAAAATTCCTGGCAAAGGGATGTTTAATAAAAATATATATCAAGGGGCGAAAGACTATTTGGTTTAAGCAAAATTATTGTAAATTTAGAGAGCCATTTATTATATAAATTTTTGAAAAAATATGAAAACAAAAAAACTTCTTCAGCTATTTCAATGGACTAAACTTACTTGGAGTTCCATTAAAAACATCGAACTGCTGATGCTGATCTATACTAAAATATAAATCTACAGTGGTTTTTACGGATGTTCCGTTATAACTACAGAACCGTGCATCTGATTGACTTGAAACTTGGTATCCATGTAGGAAATACATGTACTTAATGGATAGGCTAATATTTATATGAGTGTTGGACTCCCTACACCAGTTGCGAGGGCGTTAATGATGAGAATCTTAATGTGGGTGAGGAATAATAATGTTAATTTTAAATGTCCAGCGAAGCGAACGGATACAGCTAGTACCAAATAAAACGCACCTTTTATTACAAACATAAATGTCGCTTAAAAGTAATAATAAGCCTTTCAAACCTTGATATATTTTGTATAAATAATGTTTTAGAATATTACATTTTTTTACACATATACTTACGCATTCTCGAATTTCCGGACGTTCCAGATCTCGCCTCATCATTAGCGGGACGCGTTTGCGGTAAAGGATTTGTTGTGGAAGCATTCGAAGCGGTTGTACCCGCCGCGTTCGATAATGATGTATCTGTCGAATACGAGCACTGTACGAGCAGTAATGCGTTTCGGTTTGAAGGGTGGGGCAGCCGTTGTAGATATACTTGAGACCTTAGAACTTATATCTCAAGGTGGGTGGCGCATTCACGTTGTAGATGTCTATGGACTCCAGTAACCACTTAACACCAGGTGAACTGTGAGCTCGTTTACACATCTAAGTAATAAAAAAAACCTAGCGTATATCTTTAGCTTTCACGACCTTCACCTTCACCGTTATTAGTTTAATTATGTTTAACTACTGGAATTTCATTACGAAATTAGCTTTACGTTTCGATCGATAGCTTCAAGCAGGTAAGCTTTTTTTTACGACGCTTTTAATCCCATAACAGAATTATCACAGATGTGTACCAAACTTGTTTAATTATTGCACGGTTATTTATGTAGTATTGGTAGGAACGGAACGTATTAAAAGAGTGTGGAACGGAGCGTTTAGATGTGAGTGAGAGAAAACGGAAAGAAAGGGAAAAGAGAATGACAGGGAAAAATGGAAGATGGCGAAGATGGTTAAAAAATGAGCAAGGCGTAATAAAATTGTTAATAAATTTTTAATTATTATTATAACAGAAGAAGAAGACTTTGGAACAGTAGATGTTTCATCTTATGCGCTGCGATCCCTATTCTACAGTTATCTATATAATGATAGTTTTCCAATTACAGCACTAGAGCGTATTATGCGGCATAATGCTCAACGTTGAATGTTGCAACTACAGCAACGCTTCGCACAATCGAGCACTCTCAAAAGTACTGCTCTCGCGTGATACTCGCAGTCGATACCGACTCAATGACAGAAAATTGACAGGTGTTTTTTCTTTAAGTTGGCATTTATCGAAATTTTGTTTATATTATCGTTAGTAATATTATTTAATGTTGAAAAAAATTGTAAGGCTTTCGTTTCGTCGTAATTTCTTAGAAATAATCAATTTAAATTAAAACTGTGCTAACTTAGCGCACTCTGCTGATGCATTTGAAAACAAATTCACGTTCCAATTAAGCTTCAGCATAATTCGGCATTGTGCGTCACTGAGTCGCATTATGCTCTGTAATTGGAAAACTACCAGTTTATCTAACGGAATCGATTAAGAGTGCCTTTTTTTTGTCAATGTAAGCATGTTGGTAATGTGGCCTAAAAACGCCTATGCGTATTGTATGCATGGCATATTTATTTTGGTTTGGAAATACATTGAGTATGATATTATTCTCATTCGATGACTTTTGGGTTTGCATAAATTTCAATTTCTCTATAACATTCCATTTCCCACTTACCATATTAAACGAAGAATGGAGGTTTTAAGATAAATATGTCTATTCGATAAACACGGGAATTTTTAATAGATAAGTTTTGTACAAAGACATTTTATGCATTTTCTTACATCTTTAAAGTCATGAGCAATTATATGACATTGAATATTAGTTTGTTAATCACATGCACACTTTAATTAGTAGTATTTTTGTTAAGCAGAATAGTGTGTATAAATATTATTGTAATTATACTTTAACTTATGAAGAATTATGTTTTGATAATGACATGCAAAAGCGAATATATTTTTACGCCTTAATATTTCGTTTTAACCGGTAGTGTGAAGAACAGTGAGGGCTTTTGTATCGTTTCTTAAGATACAGTAGTACATTTTAGTAATACCGATTTGAGTAATAAACAATTGTGGTTCGATTTAAAGAGTAGCATATTCCGTATTTTGAGACTTCCATCTTATGTTCCGAGGCTGCAAGGAAAGTATAAATTCATACTGTTTATGGTTTCTAGGTAGCAGCCTTAGTTTTACACAAATATAAAGAGTATTTTTGATAACATTAAAACATCCCACGGTCATCCTAAATTAATACACGATTTTGGGACTGTCTGAATCACAATCAATTCTCAATGCAGTTTTCATTGGTTGATACTGAAATGTACGTTAGTGTCACGTGATCACGTCAAAAAACACCATTTATTGAGGATGGAAATGTGAGACTTACGGTGACCTGCGTTCCCCGGTATCGTGGTCTTCGTGGCCTCAAAAGCAGAAGGATTCTGTCGCATAGGGTTTGTTGAGGTCGAACCGGTAAGGCCCGATGCTCGGGTCGTTGGTTCTGTCGAACACGATTAGCAATGAAGTGAACCCAAATGATCTGGAAACTAGTGGTGTTTTCGACTGTGCCAATCTTTAAATTAATTAAAGTAATAACAAAAATGCGTCCTTATAGTTTCACGATTCACTTTTACGGTTCAAGAACGAGTTAATTTTTTATAATCATTTAACGAAGTAATTGAAATCCTATATGTGCATGATCTAATGGAGACCTGATTAATGTACATGCTCCATATTAATTATTCGTGGATATTTCATGTTAATCAGTGGAAATTCATGCAATGGAGAGTAACGAGTGAGATACGATCATAACTCGGTGCAATAATAGGTAGTGCGTAAATATAAAGATAATAATAATAAAAATAATATGTCAAATAATAATAAATCTATCGTGTTGTGTTTAGTTGAAGTAATTGCGAAATTCCAAATTTCCTTAAATGCGATCCTAGTGAACCCGAAACCTAATTAAAACGAGATGTTGGATATAAATTTAAGTCACGTAACGGTGACATAAATAGTTCGGGTTGTTCTTTTAGAAACAGTTTTTGGCTTGCCGGATTTTCTTACAAAAATATTGACAACGTTCAAGTATTTTAGTTTGCATTAGCGAATCCACGTAAAATTAAATTCAAAATCTCTATATATAAATTGGTAAAGATAAAATTGTTGAGTATTATTCGCTCCTGCGTATTTTTATTTATTTAGTAGCCATTATTAGATTTTAGTGTTACCAATGAAATTTTTTTTTTTATGTACTTCGAAAAAAATCTATTTTTTTATTAACAGATTCTCTTGTTTTTAGTAGCTATAGATGGGCTTTTGTGTTAATATTATTATTTAGATTATGCTTGTATTACAATCACTGGGTAAATGTTCACCCATTAATAGATTTCGAGTGCCCATTTTTTCGCCAAAATTAGTTTCTTTTTTGGTGATATTATGATTTAGGCTAAACTAATTAAATACAACAACATAGAGGACTCATGATTAAAGCAATTTTATATGAAACAATAATGTAATAAAAATAATAATTTTTAATTTTATCTTGCTTACTTTTCCAAAGTCTAATAATTTATTTAAATAATATACCTTCTCAATATGCATTTGGGCCTAATACCATAGTGCGTCATCATGTCCGATCATACGTTACATACAATTCGACTGTTAATAAGACGGAGAGAAACCAACGTGAATAAAACAATGAAGTCAGTAGCCGCTAGTTTCTATCTAGTTCCTATTTAACGTATGCATACCACATTTTGTCTACTTTGTAGTAAAGTATTGTTTTGCGACGTCTAATGTTTTCAAACATCGTGCGCAACATTTAATTCAAACACGCACTTGGCACACGCAACCGCACTAAAGAGTAAAACTGAAAAACATGTTCCTTACGATTTTTATTGAATTTATAAAAAAAAATACTCTTTTTTTATTTTATATAGTACACATTTTTTTTTATAAAAAAATTAAATTTTCGTCACTTCTTTTTGCCGCGCCCACCTTGCTTGGACCTCTCGAGGGCTTCTCGGATCTGTCTCTCTTCGTGGTCCTTGACCGACTGGTTCACGATGTCGTCCTCGGAGACGCCAGACAGACGGGCGCATTCTGGAAGATCAGATTCTGGCAGGAACGGCGTCTCGGTACCGGTCGTGCCGATCCGTAGAACACCACGTTTGAGGTCGATGTTGCACTGTCAGAAACATTGGTTGCATAATAAAAACAGGGTTCCGTGCCAGAAAATCTATTATCATCACGTAATACAAATGGGATATATCTCAACGCCTTCTTGCATATTAACATTGTACATTGTGATTTAATTTTAAATATACACATACAAAAATGTGTTCAACAAATGAATATGTATAGCGATGGTCGTCAAACTGGTATCGATAACATTAGCAATCAAATACAATGTTTTTAATGGCTTTCGACGTTAGGTAATAACTTAACGGTGGAATAAAATCAAGGGACGGGCGAGACCATTAACATACCTGATGCCGTTTAAGCATATCAAGACCGAGCAGCATATCCATGGGCTGTTCCTCTAGCACAGAGAACGAGGTCGTCAAGAAGTCCTGTTCGATTCTCATCTGCACCATGTGAATGCGACCGATGATCCTTTGTACGCCAACACCTTTAGCGATACCGGCCCATCTAGGAACACACAAAAAATAAAGTGTTTTACCACGGCACTCGCGAATCGTAGACATAACTAAAAGTTTTTTTTTTACGATTCAATCTTGCGACCGTAGTCGTTCTTGAGACCAAGAAAACCGTACAGCATTCGAAACATCAGTAATGGTCTGATATACGCGACAATAACCGTAAAAATAGTTTTCATTACAGAAAACCAATTCATGTTTTGCTATTTTTATTATTTCGATGGATGAACCCAGCCCATTGATATCATATAACAGCTCCTTCACCCCTCATGCTTTCCATGATTGCTCAGGGTGACTTATTCAAATTTTATAATCGATCTAACTAAGACGCATCCATACGCTAAAATAGTGAATAGTTCCAGCGGCGCCTCCACATCAACAATGTTAGTCAAATTTCGATAGAAGATGAACGTGTTCTAGCCTTGAGTGAACTTCAGTCACGGACAACGACTTATACCAGCATAGAAGTTCCAAACGATCCAACCATCCAACTTTACTCCGATGACGTAGTTGATGGTCAGGAAGTAGAAAGGAGAAATCCCATTTCACAAATGTTAGCTTACCGCCAAAAGGATTTGTTAGATTTTAAATAATATCTTTACCCATTAAATACTCGAATCGTAAAATTATAATATTACAAGCTTTGACTAAAAAATGTTCCAACTTCAAATTCGATTGCAATCGATTTAAATAAGGTTGAGGATATAGTTGATTGATTCATTGAATAGAGTTCCGTTTTCACTAATAATCGATAACGTATTAGTACAATAGAAGACATGTTTGAATCAATGTACTGTCCAGTTTTTTTATCGAAGTGTTGTGTAGAGAAGAATATTTTGATACAAGTGAATAGCGGCTACCTTGAGATATGAAGGCTAATTTTAAGAATAATCTGTATCTCACCCTATTTTTTCGATAAAAATTAATTACTCAATTGGAAAAAATCTCTAAAACAAAGGTCATCAAGTAATAATACACATCGCAACTCCTCAAACAAAGTAACGAGAAATTTAGAATATTCAAAAATATATTCCCATAATATTATATTCATATTGATGTCTTTTTTAAATAATGAGCACATCAAAGTTAAATTACACTCACGTTGTGATCTAGCCTTATTATATTATATACTATTCCGAAAAGAAATAATATTTAAATCTCACGATTGAAGACAAATTAGATCAAACTTGTTGTGAATTTTTTAAGTCGAGTCGAGTTTACAAATCAATATTACACTTGAGACGGTCGAGCGTGGGTACAAAGGGCGGCGTAAAATTATGGGGTAGGAGAGAGTGCGTCATTTCAACTCTAAATCTATGTATTAATATGTGAAGCAAAAATTTTGTACCCCTTTTTACGAAAATTGCGCAAACGGAGGAGTATGAAATTTCCAACACTTATAGAGAATATAGAGAAGGAGTGCAGAATATTAATATTGTTTTTAAATAATGCATATATAACAAATAAATTAAATCAATAATAAAACATTACACACACTACCCTACATTTAACACACAGTGACACACGCATATATATATACTATACTCTACCTACGTTTATTGTCAAACTTTTGTTATTGCTTATAGTCTGTGGTCAAATTGAGAATAGATTAATATTATTTGTCTATAGTGTAGTTTTGGTGAAATCTGTGAATAAAGAAGTATTTGACGAAATTGACGATATGAAGTCTTTGACAATAGAACCTTATTAATGTTCCAACTTATAATTTCAATTAATTATAGTCGAATTTCGACTACTGCGGGACCACTAGTTTAAAGAAAATGATAAGTAAATCAATAAAGCTTGGATATTTTTAGACAAATGCTTGTATTTAAAATACGCGCAGTCAATTTGAATACCAAATATAAAACACGAAAAACGCATCTGATCAGGACGGCCGTGTTCTGTACATACATACATCCCTTGGCCAGATAAATCATTCGCATATCTTAAAATCCAATGCTGAGTTTATCGTACCAATGTTTTAATGACTAAAACATTTCAGGACAAAAAAGAATAAAGTCCATTGTATGTATAAGTATACATTATAGGCATTTTTTTACTCCAACTTTATTATACAATAACAATTTATATTCACCGATCAGAATCAGGCTAAACAAACAAGGGACCGCGTCGAACATTTTAGATTTGAAATTCATACTAAGTTAAAGCGATATCCAGTAAGGTTCGAATAAATTTTTCTTCACTGAACATATCAACGGCGATCCATGATAATTTTTTCAAAACACGATATAGATATAAATAGTTTGTTATGGGATAATTTGTACTTTTGTCGGATCAAACGTTTTGTTGTATCCAGGACAGAAAACAAAAATAAAAGCGACAGAGAATGTAAATTACAAATTCGATCTTGCAGAATAAGATTCACATATCAAAGTAAGTTTAGAAAAAATAAGGGCTCGATATATATATATATTGAGAATCAAAACATAAATAAATTTTGAAGAAAACTCAACACGGATATATAATAATATACATTTAAGTCCGTTTTCTGTTTTTCTTTTATTAATTTTTTCCTACCGTAGCTGATGGTCTAGAGAGACCATTTCAGCGTCACCGGGATAGTAGGTGAGCTCACGGGGCTCAAACCTGACGTTGTTGCTAACACGAACCCTAGCAAGAGCCGTGCTTCGCAGGATCTACCAGCGGATCGGAAACGTGACCCACTGAGAAGATCCGGCGAGAAACTTACTGGGCTGTGTCTGTGGGTTAATTTACCCGCCGAGTCCTTCGTCGCACGCAAGCGACGGGTTCGACGAGAACGATGACCGGGGTTTTTCCAAATAAATATACATAATGTATGGTAATCATTCTGTTGCAATGATCTATAATATAATGCATCATAGAAACCCCCTTCCATTCAAGAATTCCCAGCGGAACGTTATATTAATATCAAATCTATTGCTTTATGTACATTTTTTTTACAATCAGGATTCTACACGTAATGTATATTATGTTACGTGTACGGACATATGAGTAATGTAAATATGTATGCATAAATAAGCATATCCATACTAATATTATAAACGCGAAAGTAAGTTTGTATGTATGTTACGCTTTCACGTCTTATCCACTAAGCCGATTGTCGTGAAATTTTGCATGTACTTTGTCGGAAGTACAGAAACATAAATACGGTTATTACTGAGAGTTATAATTTTTTTCCAATCCACACTGGATCATAGTTTTTTATATACATATAAACATAGCAAAGACATAACAGTTAACTTTGTGTAAAAATACATATTTATTCTATAAATAAAAATTGATAATCACTAAAAATAGTTTCTTTGTTTTATTCGCAAATCCTATTTTCTAGTTTAAGGACTATAAATTATCATGATTGATGATTGACATTTAATGATTACATCCACAATTGAAATTAATTTTCACTATGTTTTCTATTTTAATAGTTATATAAAAAATTAAATGACCCTTACATCCATTTACAACAAACAAATTACTGAGAGCATCAGCATGTTTCATTTCATATACATAATAAACTAATATTCAAATTAATTGTAAGCTTTGAGGTTATGATAATGAGGTTTTAATTAAAGCTGATATTTAAAAAAAAAAGCTGATACAAGTCTGTGCTGATCATCTAAAACATCAAAAAAATACTTCATATCCAAGATAAATCTGAAAACTTAACTGGTTTAATTTTCAATATCAAACTAGCTAACTCGGCAGACTTCGTAGTGTTTCAATCGATAAATAAAAGACCTAAGCTTTTGTATAAAATAAACTTAAAACCAACAAAAGGAATCCGTCCCATGGGGGGACACATCAAAGGAAAAACAAAATTATTATTTTTATTTAATTCTGAGCATTTTCATATTTATCTACCTTTTAAACCTTCTCTGGACTTCCAAAAATAATTAAAGACCAAAATCAGCCCAATCGGTCCAGCTGTTCTCGAGTTTTAGCAAGACTAACGAACAGCAATTGATTTTTATATTTATATATATAGAGATAGATAATAGATATAGAGTGTTAAAAGTTTAAACAAAATGGGAAAGACAGGAACACAAAAATATAAAAATAGCATCCTATTTTAATTATGCTAAATGTCCAGCTGTGGATGTCTATTGGACTAATGATGGTGATGGAATGTCAACATTAGTTTGAGTAATCATTTTTGAATTACAATAATAGCTTTCACACATTTTTTAATAAACACCATTTTGCATTTTGTGTTGAATACTTGTGATTCTGCCAAAATGCTTATACTCTAAACATTTCAAGAAAACAAAAATTATTTGCACATTTAGAAGGTGAAGACATTTATGACTCACCTTGTGTCGACCAAACGCATTATGTTGCATCTCTCAGCACATGCTGCTGACATTATTGTTGTCTGGGCTCCGGAATCTATGAATGCTTTTACTGGGAATCTAGAACATATTTAATATAGTTAATTAATAGTTGATCACTGACAATTATTATATAATATCTAATTGCATAAGAAAAAATTGTTTTTTTTTACTAACCCATTAACATGACAATTAATATATAACATTACAACTGTTCCAAAAGTCTCTGGATTATATTCCATTGCAGCCTCCATGTTGGCTTCTATATTTTTTTGCCTAATTTCTTCAGCAATCATCCTTTGTGCTTCTGTGTCGAATGGGTCAGAGTTCATCATCCTAGAAGTAAGACTTTACTTTTTCATCACATTTCATTTTTCAAATTACTATGAAAAATAATGAAGAGACATAGATATCTTATACTTAATCACCTTATTCTTTGTTGCTGCCTTTCAGTTCTAGCCAATATTTGTTCACGTAGTACAGCAGCAAATGTATCTATAGGAAAGTAGGTAAATTATAGTATATAATAATGCAAATTTTCAGGAGCGAGTAAATGAAAGTAATAGGACTTTACCTAAACTACCAGTTAGTAGAGCATCGGCAAGTCTTGGATTATTCTGTTTAAGTAATGCCAGTTGATCTGGGTTAGCAAGAAACATCTCTCTAATTATGCGTGGGTCTTCTTCAACAGGCGTGTTTCTCGAAGCCATTGATGTATTTGCTGATGTTGTAGGTACTTGGATGTTGCTGAAGTCAAGGCTAGCTATGCCACTTGGCAAGGCTGTAAATGGTAATTCAATATTACACGAAACATATGACGCTATTGTTTTTGGCCAATTTCGAACTGGAAATGAAAATTATATTTTTTCAATTTGTATCAAATAATACCATTTTGTTTTTTCGTTACCTTTTTATTTACGTCAAAATTTATTGCCAAAAAATAATTTGACTAAATGCCATTTGTTGTCATTGTTGACAATAACATGACATAGCAACTTTAGATTGAAAATGTAATTATGAAATGTAATGTAATTATTACTTACCTTGGCTGGAATCATTAACGCTGAGATTCTGTGCGGAATTCACCATGTGCAGAAGAATAATTACGTCGCCGTCGTGGACGCCGTGTTCCTTCAATGATTTTTTGTTATTCAGAAGTGGTTTGCCATTAAAATGCAATGTGATGTCTTTAGCAGGAAACCCTGATTCTATCTCACAAAACGCCTTAAAATTTTCAAGTTCCAGGTCTTCAGAGACGTCCAGCACGAAGATGTCATCATTGAGAGTGGTTACTGTTACTTTCATCGTGAATTTTTGGATAAACCCAATAAATAACACAGTGTAGAGGTTCTATTGCTTTATATTTACTTATTAAATTTCAAAAACATTTTACAAAAACTGTACAAAAACGGCCGTTATAAGCAGATCTTACTAGAGTATCTAAATGACGATCAAACAAAAACTTTGGGACGTTCCCTCGCGTTCCTTGCTGACGAAAAACAATTTTCAATTCACAATGGAAGTTGCAATCCGTACTAGTGCTGTCATCGTCGTTTGTAGGTTATTGTGAAAAACTGAAAAACCGAGTTTACAAGTTTTAATTTCCAATATATTGTTAAACTATAATTGAAAAATATAACTAAAAAATATGGCTCAGTAGGAAAAAAAACAGTTAAGAGTATTGACGCAATACAAAAATCGGAACAAAAAATCGTACATAAATCGAGAAGTGTCAAAAACGAACACATAGACATCACTATTTTAAAAAGTCAATCCAAGAGAGAAAACTCGTAGTCGCGGGGGAAACCTTTGTTTTATTTTCCTTTTCATGTTCGAGCGAAGCAGTCTCGCACTCGTGATTTTATTTTGAAAATGCGCGTGTCGTGAAGTAAGGACTTAATTTTTTCGTACGGTTTCTGTGACAGAGATTAGGTACTTTTCAATTTACAATGTGAAATCGACACATGACGTTGGAATGGTAAGTGTTTTGTGCTTTGAACATTGAGCATAAGGTTTTGATTAATTATCACGCATCTATCGCGTTCCGACTGGCAACGGCAATGTTCTGCTTTTTTTAAATATTTTTTATGATGCGTTAATGAACTAGATTTTTTGTTGAATCGCGGTGAAAGTTGTCGTTAGTAGTTTTGTGACGTAGCAGTGCCCATCACGACAAACAGTACATTAATATTGACTCGCTTGTATGCTTACAGAGTTTTTAGTACCAATTAAAAGGAGATATTTATTTTGAATCTGTACAGTAATATAAATAAAGTAATATTAACTGATAAGCAAGACTGCTAAATTCAGAGGGCTGAGAAGTCAGAAATTTGCCAAAGTTAAAATTTTTACCCCTAGAATGTTGTAAAAATATATCAAAATATAATTTTCAAAAAATATTTAAAGGGCTACTAGTTTGTATAGTGACATTAAGTTATGATGATACCACTTATTAAATATTCTACTACTACTACTACTAGAGAGTAGAGCAGTAGTATTAAATATTCATAAAGTAAAATGTTTCTAAAGTAAAGATTAATAAATTTTAAATTGAACATTTATGATTCCTTTTCTGCTATACAGACCAATGGTTTTTTGTTTTATTTTACGGTTTTTCTACCTAAAACATTGTTAAATTTTACCTTGGATCCACATTCTATACTTAGGGACAATTTTCGAGGTGCACAAAGAAAACCATTTAATTTCTTTTGTAATTATCATGCATACTGGTCACAAAATCCTATAAAATAAGGAAAGATTTGGAATAATTTGTCTAAATATTATTATTTTACTAATTATTTCCTATTAAAGCATTATAACATACCAAAATTTAGTTTAAATTTGTTTTTATTTTTATATTTGCTCTGACTGCCTTGTTTATCCATCAACATGTAAAGCGTGAAGTGTTACTGCAAATAATCTGAGAAGACCAGGCTTCAATTGTCCTCAGAATCTTAATAGGGCTATTATCATAATTGAAACTACTATGTACTTTCAACAGTAATACTTGTAAAACAGGGATATAAACTGAAAAATATGACCAGAGATGACTGGTTCGTATTTACTATAGTACCTACAGTCGTAAAATTAACTTTTATGAAGTAAGAACCAAACTCTAAGAAGTTTGAGGGATTACATTAAGCACAAAGAGTACAGTAGAAGTGTCAGAAGTACTGTGAGAAGAAAATTGAAATATTAGGATTCTTGCCACATGCCACCAAATACCTTGAGTTAATTCTGCTTGCATACACCAAAATTGGAATGGTGCAGCAGAAAGGTTTTCTAACAACTGTCCATGTATATGGTGTGGTTCAGTTTTATATCATTGAGAATAGGTTACTAACAATAGCATGATAGTAAATAAATTTTTTAAAGAAATTATTTATTAAATACACTAAGTATTG